>NC_136058.1:150190246-152590246 GCF_964261635.1 Lissotriton helveticus
GAGGGGTGCAGGAGGAAATAAGGACATTAGCAGGACAGAAATGCAGGAGAAGGACAGAGATGCAGAAGGAGGAGAGAAATGCAGGAGGAGGAGAGAGATGCAGGAGGAGATGAGAGATGCAGGAGAAGGACAGAGGTGCAGGAGAAGGACAGAGATACAGGAGAAGGACAGTGTTTATAGCGACCACGAGGGAAAACAAAAATAAAAACGCGAGCAAAAGGTCACCGGGCCTTTGAGGTGGGCTCGCGTTCAGGCTGCAGACTGGAAAACTAATGTTTTATCACCTCTCTTTCATCATCCTAATGTAATTAAATAAAAAGGTTAGTTGGGGTTGAAAGGAAAAATGTGCACATGTGCTAATATTACTAACATTTGCCTGGGAAAATTGCCAAACTAAAATAGGAAATTCCAGGTAAATCTGTGACGCCTGGTGTAGTCTTCATTTTCAAAGACTTAGCCCGAGGCAGTGTTCATAGCTATCACAAGGGGGAAAAAAACCGGGAACACCATCTGTTTCAAATTAACACCAATGCGATAATTGGAAACAGATGGCATTAACAAGCACTCCCAAGGACCCTAGGCTATAGAACAAACAAGGCGGGACAATCACCCGCCTTGGACCAATTGCGTTCTTTGATTTTAAAAAGACGCATGCACAGGCCAATTGTGGCCTAATTAAAAAAAAAAGCAAACGCACTAGCGTGTGTTCGGAGCTCAAAAGTCCTCACTAAATGCCTCGCAGAGCAGCGCATCTGCTGGTTCAGGCGAGACCTAAAAAGGCCACTAACACAGTATAGGGCTCAGAATAGGTCTTAGAAAATTATTCCTATGCTCAAACCTTGGTAGCTTTGCTGTGAGCGTGCAGGCTTAACTTCAAAGACAGGTATGTAAAGCATTCAAAAACACCAATTCAGTAAATAATTAAAACACAATACGCAATACAAATCAAACACCAATTTATAAAAATAGAACATATTTGTATCTTTAAAATGACACCAAACAACAAAAATCCAATGTAGGGAACCGGAGATATGAATTTTCAAAGATTTAGCAATTTCTAGCAAGTAGAAACCTATAGCGCCTTATCGGGACATCTGGTCGGAATAGACCGGGTCAAAGTCAAAGTTTCAGGCAGACCACAATAGAGCCTGTGCGGCTACCCCTTGCAGTAGGTCTGGGTCAAAGTTTTTACTGTCTGAATTAGAAACCTTTCTTGAGCTTTTCTTCCCGGGTTTCTCGAAGCTTTCAGCCAGTCCGGATTCGGTGAGGGTTCGCCGGATTGCCTTGTGACGAGCTCCCAGTCAAACTTATGGAAGTCTGACCTACGGAGCATTCCAGCGGGACAAACCAAGGATCCTGGCCTACACGCGGTTGAAGGCCAGCATCTTGGCCTTCCTGGTTGTTCCCGGTCACCTTTTCTTCATTCGGACTTAGAAACTTTTACTAAGCTTTTTCTCGCGGGGTCCCTCAATGCTCTTTACCAGGCCGGATTTGGTGAGGGTTCGCCAGCCGCGGATTTTGACTACTCCCAGTCAAACTCTGGAAGTAGGACCTATGGAGCTTTTCAGCAGACCAAACCTGGATGGCAGGCCAGCTCGCGGTTGAAGACAGACGGCTTGGCTGGCAAAGTTGAGTCAGTGCCCTTATGGAGCTTTTTTCCAAAGTTGCTCTAAAGTTCGCCAAACTTCTGGAACTTCTTCCTGAAGTTCCCCAAGTGTCCCAAAGTGTCTCAAACTCACTCTGAAGGTCTGGAATCTCCAAGATGGTCCTTGAAAGTTGAGGACTTCAGTTCCCACAATCCACTTGGTAGGCCTCCAGGTTGAGGATCCTTGGTGGTGATGTTCCATGTTAGCTCTGTTACCCTGTAGCTTGCAGGGAGTCTGCTCTTTAGTTCTTTTACAGCAAGATAATCCACAGGCTTGCTGTAGTTTCTGATGGTGCAGAAGGTACAGTCTTCAGAGTGCAGGCCTTAGGAAATGCACATCAAACTTTCAACATACCCCGTCTTGGTTTCTTAAGGTTCAAGGAGCAGATCTGAGGGCCTCTGCCCTTCTCGATACTTATTCCAATTTCTCTGAAGCAAGCAGGAGGACACTCCTGTCCAATGAGCTGCAGGGTACTGAGGAAAAGAAGTTGTCGATCAACAATCATTTTTAACAGGACTCCATTGGTTTTTGCATTGCCATCTCATGGCAAACACTTTCACAGAACCCAACTGGTCGTTTTTCCTGATGTACGAGGAAAATTCTATCAGCACAACAAAAATCCACTTTTGCAGGCCTGCATTTCTGCCCAGAAACTGTCACCCGCCCAACCCCCTGTTCTCTTCAGTTCATCATAAAGCCACATGGCCCTCACCCCGAGTGAATGATTCATTTTTCCTCTCCTGCTCCCAGCCTGATAAAACATCCTTGACACAGTGATCAGGTTATCTAGACAATGGTCTGACTGCTGGACTCTAATCAGGGTAAATAAACAAATGACTGGAAAGACCAGGCTTTGATCAGGCAATTGAACAATGACCTGAAAGAAAGAGCCTTGATCAAAGCAGAGAGGACAATGCTCTGTGTACCAATCCCTTGACCAGGTCACCAACTACAAGCATAGAGTGGACAATGCTCTGTGTACCAAGCCTTGACCAGGTCACCAACTACAAGCATCGCCTTGATCAATCTATCAACTACAAACACTGCCCTGATTGGACAAGGGACTGACAGCCAAAAGAATGGTATGAGAAATGTATAAAATGCTTGAAAGCTACAGAGTAAAGTAGCAGCCTCCTGGGTTTTGTCTCTGACTAGCTTGGGACTCTGTTCCATAGCCCGGGCTATTGAAATAAATCTGGGTTCCTCCTGCAGACGAAGGCTCCTGTGTCTCCTTTTACTACGTATGAAGGGTATGGAAGAGTTGGGTGGTTCCCCCACCGCCGAGACCCTGTAAGTGGGTTAATCCGGTTCTTCAAATGGCGGCCCGAATAGGGACTCCACGAGTACGGAGGTCAGGCCCGGTGGACATGAGGAGGTGCATGGAGAGACTCCGACGGAGGCGCCCTACCCAAGAATACTTGTTATATTCCGGTAGACCGAACAACTCACCCGTTGTTCCTTCCCCACCCGGTCTGGGCCACTTGACCGCCTTCTCGCTGGAGTCCCCTAGCAAATAATTTCTGGAGCAGGACACAGCCCTACGTCTGCAGAAGAGAACTACCCCTGTAAGGTAAGGGTGGACTGATCATCCACCAAGTCTGTATGATTCTGTTATTGACTTTCACAAAAGCCAATTTATTATTGACTTTTGCCAAAGCCAAGCAAGCGAGGTGAATTTTAAAACCCGCTGGTGTCTGTTCTGTATGAAATCTGTATGAAATATTGTCCTTTGCAAAAGACAAGCAAGCGAGGTGAGTTTTAGGAACCCGCTGGTGTCTGTTATCTGTTTAAAAGCATGCCGGTCAGTAGTAAATTCAAGAGGTTATGTTGTTGTATGTGTACGCAGAACTCCCAGCTGGAGGAGGCCTGCTCGCTTCCTCCAGAAGGAACTCCTGGCCACACCATGTATATTAAATATGGCCCTTCTTCCATAATGTTTTCCTCGTTTTGGGTGAAATACACCAAGAAAAGTAACGCAGAGTTACAGTGTCCACTTTATGGCTCCTTTGACTCCCAAGTCCTCGCCAACTTAGAGGAACAATTAATTAAAAGAAAAACGCGCCCGCCCATGTTTGAATCTGTCCGATTTTGGAAGAAAGAGATAGAACAGCGAGCTAGAAAACAGAAGGCGCAAGAAAGAAAACAAGAACGTATGTCAATGGCCGACCACGCCAGAGAAAATTTACAAAATCGAATAACAAAATTGGTAGAAATAGCTGATAGGGAGCATGGGGCCCGAGTACAAAAATGTTATCCAGCCCATGAAGAAAAAGGAAAGGTCCATATAGACGGAGGAGAAGAAAGTGATTCCTTGCTTTATACCATGCTAGAAAGTTCTCCTGCATATGCCTCAATGTACCCTGCCCTGACACCTCACACCCCACATGCCCCCCTACCACCACCCGCTCCTGCCCCCACTGCCCCTCCTACTGTTCCCCCTGTCACACCAGCCCTCCTGACCTTTCCCATGACACCAACCACGCCCGTTAACCCTGTCTTCACTGTGGAAGTGACAACAAGTCTCCGTCTCCCTGCGGCCTTACCCCTACACGCCCTTTTCCTACTTCCCCGTTGTCTACAGTTAAGCAGGATTTATATAAATTGTTGAATTCCCCCCCCCCCCGACTGGCCTCCCTGCACTCTGCAGTCAGCTTTTTCGTCCCTTTGAGAAAATGACCTACAGAGGCAAGTGGCAATAACACAAGGTCACAGCGGGGACTATGTAGAGACTGACCATCCAGACTACTACAGTATACCAAAAAGCAAAAGATGAAGTACTTATGCAAAATAACATTGGGCTGGGATGCGGCCTGAGGAATTACTGGTGGCTGAGATTAATTCAAGCATTCCACCCATCACTTTTTATATGCTTTAGTGCATCCAGACTACTAGGCACACTAAAACTGGTATTTTGTTGTTTGCTGATGTGACAGTAAACACTTTATGGAGACTGAACTGCTCACCCCAAATTTCTGCTAATCAAGCACTGGCCCTAAAATCTAATGTTGGATAAGCTACGTTTCCTTTTTATGTTATTGCATCTCCTGAGCGTGCTTGGACAAACTGCAACCTGCCTCCAAAGCCCCCATTTTATTCTGCTGTTAACTTGTGCACCCAGTATCCCTCCGAGGTGAGGCTCCAGCCACCCGTTGATGTAGTGCGATATTAAAATGTCCCAAACCTTTGCTTTTATTCTTAGTGCCCGACAGGTTTGTGCAACTGCAGAAAGTCCTTCCTTTCTGTACAGTCCGTGTTGCCGGCATGTTGGGTCATCATTGTGAGACATCGTGAGACTTCCTCGCGTTCAGTTTGAGGCCGCCCTAGAGGTCACACAGAGGAGTTTGTCGGATTTGATAAATGTTGGCTGGACAGATTCCCTCTTTAACAAGAGGACCTTTAGTTTCAAACTTTAAAAAAACCTTTGCGTGTAAGCTGTCGCCTGTCATAAAGCTGGGTAATGGTTAATACCGAGACGCCCAATAAACATGGCACAGAATCATTGTTGCTCCCGAGGGCGATTGTTCTCCGGGGGCCATGTCCTCAGAAACCAAGTAGCTCTCCCAGCCGCTCTGAAAGGGATCCTTGTAAATGCCAGTATGCGAGCAATCCACGCCATTGTATTTATGTATGTAATCATTTGTATACTGTGGGGTGGGAGGACCACTTTAGGGCCCTATTAAATGACATGTAGCCCTGGGCTGCATTAAACCCGAGACTTTCTGCTGCTTCGAATGCAACTGACTAGTACCCTAGCTGGGGGGTTCACACCATTTTCTGTCTTTAAAAAATAAATAAAAAGCAGAGTAGCGATTGCATAAACTCTATATTAGTTGTTTAGCCTTTATCTGGAGAATGTGTGGCTTTAATCATCCGTAAGTGTTGGTATAGTTTGAGTTTGTTGTCCTGAGGTGAATCCCAGTGAGCTGGTTCAAACTCTCATCCTTATTAGGATGATAGAATTGATAGGTGCATTTTGGTTGAGGAACATGTACACCTCTAGGTGCGCGCGTGACTCTTGCAGAATGGAATGCACTGCATTGCTTCTTAGACTCCTAACGTGTCCCTCTCACTACACACGAGGAGCTATGACACAGGTTGGAAGCCCACCAGTCTAAAGCTTGCCCAGCGGGCATCTATCGCACCAACATGGACTTGCCTCCTCCTGCAATACCAAACTCTCACAGGCTCTTTTTCCGCCTTCCTCTACAAAAGTCACTTCTAGTCTGTTTGCAATGAGGGGCTGTTCAAGAGGTCGCAACCTTCAAACAGTGCGCGCGGAAATGAGGTCAGCGTGACTTTTTGTTCAGGGTGAAGTGAAGTCAAATGCCTCTGCTGGGTGGCATGGGGGGAGGGGGGCTGCTTTCTTTTGAGCAGACCAGTACTGTAGTTCACTTGTGTACATGAATGGGACGACTAAATAAATGCCGGGTTCTGTCTGTCCATCCTTTGCGTTCTGTAGAACAGCGAAACTGAGTCCGGTTTGCTGTTGCCCACTTCCGGCACTTAAAACGTAAGTGTGAGGGACATCTCGAGCTCCTCAACCGCAACACTGGGCAAGAGGCGTCCTTTCATGTGTCTCCATCACATTCTTTCACGGCTCCCTAGGCTTCGCACCTAAAGTAAAGTTACCTTCAAGGTTCATGTTCTTTTTGCCATCCTGTGTCACTGCCCTTGAAAGGGTTTTAGTTGACTTGGATGATAAAAGGTTATCATACCTGCTAACCCCTACGCCCCCTCCCTCACCCGTGCAACACAAGGTCTGTACATGCCTTTGTTACATCCCTGGCTAGGACATGGTCTTAAGCCATCCAATGTTGGCATGGGTACACCAAGGTAATCCCTTCCTGGCTGTAGACATTTATTGTGACTTTGAGGCTAACGTCTAGTGGCAATAGGATTGCCTCTGCTTGCCACAGCAGACACTGTTCTGTCTGCTTTATATTCCCATACTCATGAAACCTAGGTGTGTATGCATTTTGGGTAGATTTGCGCTTGTTCCCCCGTCCCCCCATGGATACAAGTGGGTTTTGTTTTGCTTCGTGAAGGGAGCCCAGTGAGGTAGGATACCTGCTGCCTTAAGCCCTCTAAAATGCCTGGGACAATGCCCTTGAATTTGGAATGAGGAGACACATTTCTAACAAAATTGGTTGCACATGCTCAACATAAATTGTAGTCTATTGACTCTGAAAGTACACAGAGCGACCCCGAATTGTACTAAAGACCTTCAAAGCCAGTCTTTAAAAGCACTTCATGAACATGATCTCCTTATGCCTCATGAGTTTGCGTTCCATTCTTTCCTCCTAACCTCACCCCTGAACTTGCCCGCCCATCTAACCACCTCCTTTCCGCTGAGCAGAGATAGTTCTGGTATGTTATGCATAATCAGCAAATTTTTACAAATACAGCATTGTGAAACAATTGCCTTCAAACATCTGGACAATCTACAGCTGTGTGTGCTGTGCCTCTTAGTACCCGAGTTGGCTGAACCTGTGGTGACTGTCACTTGCCCTGTGATCATCAGAGAAATGGTATCCGCTTACTCGTTCGAGTATGGAGGGGTCCACTGCACCACCATGTTGCCTTCTGCAGCCCTGGAAACTACAGATGATGTTGGGAAAGGCAATGCCCTGGCTGACCAGACGGCCAGACAAACAGCTCTTGGAAAAAGGGAAGGAATGTATGTAGGTGGTCCCGCTAGGTGGGTGGCAGACGAGGGCATGGTTGAAAACACAGTACAGAGTATGATTGATATTCAGTCCCATACTACCAATATGTCTGTACAGCATTGGGTATAAAAACTGATTGTCTGTACAGTCTAACTAAGACCTTTTGTACTCTTTACAGAAACAGTCCTGACGTTTGTCTCATTCAGCGATGCCAGACTGCATTCTACATCTCCTGAAGCGGAGAGTGACAACATACTAAAAGGAAAGGTGGAACCCTCCCTTAACACTGCTCAGCATCAAGAACAATTGTTTCCCGACCATACTGTCCCTGTTTCCGACAGATACAACTTACGCTCCAGAGGGAAGGCTTGCCCTTGACTTTGCCAAGTGTCGATAGGCTGTAGGGCTGTGATCCTCCTACGTTGAGAGTAGTGCTGTTTGTAAGACTGAGGTAAACTATAAGAGCCCTCGGCCCCTGCATCCAGTGAAACAACCACCAATCACAGACAGCCACTGGGGGTCCCTGGCTTAGCACAATGGCCGCCTTCCCAAACACCCGTATCCAGAAACAAGATGCCAGTCTCCGACATAGCAGATGCTTCATGGTCACCGTGGTGACGCTGTTTGTCTCCCTCCTCCTAACTATCCTTGGTTGGCTCTTACTGATCTTCCATCCTGTTACATCACTGACTCCTACCCCGACTCCTGCAGAACCCAGTGGGGTTGGAAGGTCCTCATCTTCCTTGCATTAGGAGTAGCTGTCCTGGTCTCCTGCTGTTTGTGTTTTCAGTGCCTGCCAGTACTCTGTACAATGTGTGTGCAGACCATCAAGCCTCCGCCATCAAACATTCACAACACCAATATGATGGTAATGATCCAGCAAGAAACAGATGGCCTTATGAACATTGACATTTCCTAAAGTATTTGCCACTCTATGGCAAAAGGAGGATCTGAGGAAAATCATTTTTCGATCAACAATCATTTTTAACAGGACTCCATTGGTTTTTGCATTGCCATCTCGTGGCAAACACTTTCTCAGAACCCACCTGGTCGTTTTTCCTGATGTACGAGGAAAATTCTATCAGCACGACAAAAATCCATTTTTGCAGGCCTGCATTTCTGCCCAGGAACTGTCACCCGCCCAACCCCCTGTTCTCTTCAGTTCATCAGAAAGCCACATGGCCCTGACCCTGAGTGAATGATTCATTTTTCCTCTCCTGCTCCCAGCCTGATAAAACATCCTTGACACAGTGCTCAGGTTATCTAGACAATGGTCTGACTGCTGGACTCTAATCAGGGTAAATAAACAAATGACTTGAAAGACCAGGCTTTGATCAGACAATTGAACAATGACCTGAAAGAAAGAGCCCTGGTCAAAGCAGAGAGGACAATGCTCTGTGTACCAAGCCCTTGACCAGGTCACCAACTACAAGCATAGAGTGGACAATGCTCTGTGTACCAAGCCTTGACCAGGTCACCAACTACAAGCATCGCCTTGACAAACACTACCCTGATTGGACAATGGACTGACAGCCAAAATAATGGTATGAGAAATGTATAAAAGGCTTGTAAGCTACAGAGTAAAGTAGCAGCCTCCTGGGTTTTGTCTCTGACTAGCTTAGGACTCTGTTCCATAGCCCGGGCTATTGAAATAAATCTGGGTTCCTCCTACAGACGAAGGCTCCTGTGTCTCCTTTTACTACGTATGAAGGGTATGGAAGATTTGGGCGGTTCCCCCGTCGCCGAGACCCTGTAAGTAGGTTAATCCGGTTCTTCAGTACCACCCAAAGGTTTGACCACTTCCTGCAAAGTGTGGCACTATTTTATCCCAGAGTGCACCAATTCCTCCAAATTCATAATGGCTGATTTTCCAGCAGGGAGAGAAGAGCTAGCTAAACACACCCTTAGGATGGCTAATCTCCATAGTCCATCCCCCTGACATCTGCTCATTTCTTCCTTAATATTAGCATCTGGCTGGGGTCACAAGAGTGGAGTTGTAAATGACACTGGTGTCTTCCCCTTCCCTTGAAGTCCATTGTTTACCACTCCTCCCCCCTGCTCTAGCATTCCTGTGTAACAGAACACTGCCCCCCAGCAGAGCTGGTCAAGCTCAGGGGCTCTTTCTGATCTCTTCAAAGCAGCCTGGCTAATCCACTTAACCCTGACCAATCAGGACAGACCACTGGAAGGCTGAATCTGGGTTTACAAACAAAAAAGTCTTATAACTTCTTGTATGTACATTTTAGGAGAAATTCAACAATATCATATTGTTGAGTTTATTAATACCATTCTGGGAAGTATTTGAATGGCACTTTTAGCCTTCTCCTATCAAGAGGTATTAGCTAATAACGTCCTAACATGTTAACCTATGTGGCAGGGGATTTGCAATTGGAGAAATGACTTGGGCCATTCTTCCAGTACCAGGGCTTATAGAACATATTTTATAAGTACTCTACTTATATCTACAGGACCCCCACCCCAGGAACACCTAGGGGAGGCTTTAGGGGTTCTGAGTATGAAAAAATATTGCAGATCCTCTCTCCACAGTGCCCCTACCACCAAAGTCGATTTTGGGCAGCACATTATAACAATGTTGGGAGTGAATTGTGCAATTTCACTTAACCCAGGGCATGTACAACTCATTTTTATAAGAGTCCTCCTTGTAAATACCTGACCCCCACCCCTAGGACACCTAGGGGAGACCTTAGGGGTACCTAACATGCCCAAACACTGTAGGTCAACCATTGTTAAGTGCCCCAAACACCGAAGTCAAGTTTGGGCACAATTTACTTTTTGAAAACATTCCTTCAACACAGAGCCACTTTTAAACTGACCTCAAGCTTCAGCAGTGCACACATGCAAGTGCAGAAATGGGTGCTGGCCTCTAAACTGCCATGCCCTATTATAAATTAGGGATTGATAGGTTGTTTCATTCCCCCAGCCCAATTATGTATTAGGAACTTATAGGGTAGGTCATGCCAATCACATGGGTACCCCATACCATAGTGTAACCTAGTGTATGTAGGTGTTTTCACTGTATTCTAAATGTGTCTCTTTCAGCATAGCACTAGCCCTGGGCCTGGTTAGACAGAGTCCAGGGTCAGTCAGAGTCACTTACCACCAGTACCAGTCAGCAAAGCAAAAAGTTGGGGGTGCCTAGGGCACAGGATGACTTTCCAACAATTTTGTTTAGTGACAATTGTAATTATTTGTTTAACGTAAAAAGTGTTTTTATGTTTATTAATGATAATATGGGTAACAATTCAAAAGGCAAGTAAGGTGTATAATTTATGGAGATTGAGGCGGAGCAGTGTAAAAGGAGAGTGCAGTGTGCAGTGGAAGGGTGTTGTAATGTATATGGATAAAACAAGCACTGGCACCAACAGTGCCTTAGGGAGCCCTGTTCACTGGGCTCCTCCCAATGCACTCCACTCGGCACCAACAATGCACACCAACCGGCCCTACTCACCGGGCTGTGTTTCAGAGGGAACTGGGGGCAGGTGGCGATCAGCAGCATGGAACCCGTGAGGCTCTGCTCCTTTTTGAGGCCCACCAGTAGGAGGGGGGGGGAAGCACTGTCCACAGACACAAATTAAGGTGTGACAAAGGCCGCTTTATTGGAAGCAGGTACACCCTAACATTTTCCCCCAACCTAGGCCTCTGCCGAACAAAACTAAACCTCACTAAATATTCAAATGCCTAACAGCCCTCCACCTCCACCCCCACCCTAACATATTCCCGAAATGCAACATAAACACAACATCCCCAGTTGTAACAGGCCCCCTACCTAATTACTCATAACTTGACCTCACTGTAACTCAGTGTCCCCCATGACCTGACAAACAGCCCAGGCCTCCTGCAGTACCCTCCCCTTTCAACTAGGAAGACAACGCCACCAATAGTGCAGCACACCAGCACCTGTTCCAGCGACACGAAAGGAACCCTTCCACAAACAGCAAACCTCTAGTGCACCCGCTCCCAAGAAAACCCCTCTGAAATTCAAAAGTCCCCTCACACCAAGGAAAAAACCCCAAACCAAAAAGAGGGTAGGAGGGAGGGAACATTTTTAACCCCTAACCGTCCCTAGCCCGCTGTGTCACTGCCACCGAAATGGTGGACAGTGACACAAAATGGCCGTACTTATAATCTCCCCAGCCCAACTAGCCCAAAAGAAGCCCAAGGAAGCCCAACCAGCCCACCCAGCCCAACAGCCTCTACGCTGTTATCCGGTGCCCCCCCTTCTCCCTACTGGCCCCAAATCTCCCTGGTGGGGGCAGGCCTCCCGCTGGTCGGCCACCCCCCCAAAACCCCCTTGGGGCCCACCAGTATGGGGGGGAAGCACTGACCACAGACACAAATTAAGGTGTGACAAAGGCCGCTTTATTGGAAGCAGGTGCACCCTAACATTTTCCCCCAACCTAGGCCTCTGCCGAACAAAACTAAACCTCACTAAATATTCGAATGTCTAACAGCCCCCCACCCCCACCCCTAACATATTCCCAAAATGCAACATAAACACAACATCCCCAGTTGTAACAGTCCCCCTACCTAATTACTCATAACTTGACCTCAGTGTACCTCAGTGTCCCCCATCACCTGAAAAACAGCCCAGGCCTCCTGCAGTACCCTCCCCTTTCAACTAGGAAAACAACGCCACTCAAAAGCCGCTAGCGACTTTCGACCCCCCCCATAGGATTCCACCCCCCGAGGATACATGCGCACCCTCAAAGCCACATCCAGAGCCTCCTTCAACTGTACAACATACAACTCCATCCCGTACCGAGCCAGGTGAACACGTCTTCCCTAAAAAAGTACACCGCCCCTACCGAAGCTCAGGATGCTCCATCCTACCTATACCTTCCCTGGCAAAAAACTCCTTCATCTCCCTATTGATTTTCCTCCTCATCCTATCTATAGCCCCAGGGCGATCCGCTCCTCTCCATACCCTACTGGGGATAAAATCAGACCAAATCACGTAGAAAACCTGACCATTGCCTCCGTATCTCCAACAGGTCCCTCTTCATTTGTATAACCAGCGCCAAGCCCTTACACTGCACCACGTCATTTTCCCCCAGATGAATAACCACCACATCCGGGCAAACACCCCCCGCACCACATTATTCAACAAGGGCATCAACTCATGCCAACGCATTCTCCCCTTTCCCCGCCAATGACATCGAAACAATCTCTCATCCAGCTCCAAGTTCAGTTTCCGGTGCCTGTCCCACTCAGCCCTTTCTGCCCTCTTGACAAAGGAGTGTCCCACAATGTAAATTTCCACCAAGGCCGCATCCGGCCCGCCACAGCACCTGCAAAGACACATATGTGAGAGGGCGAAAACAAACAGATCAATGCACCCCTTCTACCCCCCGCAACCTGATGTACGTCCAGTAGCAATCCGACTTCCACCGCCCTAGCCGCTTGATCTCCTCCTTCCCCCAACCCGTCCGAGCCGCTTTCGTCGCCGCCCCGATTTGAAAGGAATGCGTCCCAAAAGCCTTGGGGTCCTCACCCATCCACCGCAGGGCGTGCCGCAGAACCCACAGAGCCTGAGCCGCCATCACCCGACCTCCTTCCCGTCGACCGAAAACCTCCTCCCCCAACCCGCTCCGGCCTTCCACCAACCGCCGCCCCCACGCCGCAGGGCACACCCCCTCCCGTCCCCCGGGCCCAACACCACCCATGTCCCCACCCCCCGCTGATCCGTTTTCGAGCGACGCAAGCGCACCGATCACTTCCTGAGCCCGTATGTCCACGTCCTCCCACAGAACTCCCGATTCTCCTTTCGAGCCCACCAACTCCGACACCCGGAACACTCCAAAGAAAAGCCATGACATGAGTGTGGAAAAGGAAACTGTCTCCCCCCTGTCCCGACACACCGCCGGCAACGCACAAAGCAGACCCTCAAGCAATGCCACCGTGATCGGCTGCCGCTGACTCACCCCCGCTCCCCTCCCCCTCACCCACCCCTCCAGCAATCAGGCCCCCAGCTCACCCGCCGACGGCGGATAACCCCACCACAGCTTCCCCATGAATGCCACCGCCGAGAGCTTACCTGCAATCGTCACCCGCGACAAACCCCTGTCCATCAAAGCCAACATGAACCTGACCACCTGCTCCTCCCTCAGCCACCGATCCCCGCACCTTACCACACCAGACCAAAGAAACTCCTCCCAAGCCTGAACGTACGCCTTCCACGTGGACGCAGCCACCGGCGCCCTTACCAGCTGAACGACCCGGCGTCTCCCACCGACCAAAGCTCCCTCGGAACCGGCGTCTTGTCCATCTCCACCTCTGTGGCTAGCCCATGGAACCTCTGCCGTTGTGAACAAGAGAAAGCATCCGCAATGTCATTGTCCACCCCAGGGACGTGGCGAGCCTGAAACAGAATGTCGTTCTCCTAGCAGCGCAACACAAACACTCTCATCAGTTTCAAAACCTACGGGTCCCTGGCCGACTGCCGGTTCACCACCTGCCCCACTGACATATTGTCCACCCTGAACAAGACCCGCCTGTATGCCAACTCCGGCACCCACACCGTGACCGCCACAACCAACGGGAACAACTCCAAGAACGCGATACTACGGCCTGCCAATGCGGCGGTCACTGCTTCGCACACCAGCCCAGTACAAACCGAAACCTCCAACTCTCGCCGCATCGGAATACAACGTGACGTCCCATTCCCAGTCCACCGGCGGCGCCATGGGAACGCCGTTGAACCGCCTCAGAAACGGCAACCACATCCGCAAGTCCTCCTTCGTCCCTGCCGACAACCGCAGATGGTGGTGCGGCAGGGTCAAACCCGACAACGCCATTCCCAAGCGCCTGCAGAAAGTCCGTCCCGCCCGCACCATGCAACACGCAAAGTTCAGATGGCCCAACAGTACTTGCTCTTCTCGCACCGTCACCTTCCGCTTATCGAGCATACCGCCAACCAAAGCCAACATTGTGGACCTCTTGTTCTCCGGCAGGCGTGCTTCCATGGCCGCTGAGTCGAGCTCTATACCAAGAAAGGACAACACCATACTGGGACCGTGCGTCTTTTCCGGCGCCAGGGGAACCCCAAAGTCCCCCATGAGGTCCGTGAAACTGTCCAGCAGCTGCTGGCGGTCCGTCGAACCGGGCCACCCCGCCAGGAAGTAGTCATCCAGGTAGTGCGTCACCATCTCAGAGCCTGTGCGCCTGGAAAAAGCCCACTGCAAAAAAGAACTGAACCGCTCAAACAGCACACAGGAAATCGAGCAGCCCATCGGCAGCGCCTTATCGACAAAAATGCCCCCATAGAACTGGATCCCCAGTAACTGGAGATCCTCCGGGTGCACCGGGAGCAGGCAGAATGCTGATTTAATGTCACACTTCGCCATCATCGCGCCCGTGCCAACCGCCGTCACAAGCCTCCGCGCCACATCCACGGACGAATACGACACGGACGCGAGGTCAGCCGAAATGAAATCATTCACCGACTCCCCCTCAGGCCACAACAAGTGCTGTATGAGCATGAACTGCCCCGGCTCTTTTTTGGGCACCACCCCAATCGGGGAGATGATCAAACCCGGCAAGGGCGGCTCAGGGAATGGGCCCACCATCCGGCCCTCCTTCACCTCCTTAAGCAACTTCTCCTGCACCACACCCTTGTGCGCATTCACCGACTTCAGATTGTCCGCCCAGCGCGCAATCCGAGGGCCCTCATAGCCCAACCTGAACCCCTCCCGGAAACCCCGTCGCAACACGGCCGCATCATCCGCCCGTGGATACGCCGCCAGCCAAGTCTTGATCCTCTCCAACTTAACCGGCGTATGAGCCTTTCCCCACGGCCCCTGCCCCCCCTCTCTTCCCCCCTCACCCCCCACCCTAGGGCCCCCCACTCTGAGTTCCTCCCACCGCGGACTGCTGCCCAGGCGGCCCCCCGACACCCCAGCAGCGTACCACTCGGTGGCTATGCCCGCATTTGGAGCACTCGTGCCGAAAACGGCACACCTGCCGGCCACACGCCCCCTTGTTAAAGTCCCAGAAGGCCAGACTGTAGCCTGCCCTGCAGAGTCCCCCTGCCCCCGCCGCCCCCCGGGTGGGGTGGGTCGTAAAGGGGGTCGGCGGGAGCGGCAAACTGCTGGCCGTCTGCTGGTACAAGTCAGAATCCAGCTCCCACCACTTCGTCTCCGGATTGGATGCCATTCTTGCCCGAAATTACTCATAATGGGACCAGGCGTACCTCCATATGTCACCTGAGCCCTCCGCACCACATCCATGTACTTGAACAACGCGATGGAACGATCCGGATACTTTTCACAATATACACTAGCGTATATCAGGAATGCCGCCGACCAATTATCGATCGTCAGAGGCACCTTGGGGCGCCGCGCCAATTCCTGTTCCTCCTCTTTGGACCCCTCCTTTGACATCAAATCCCTGTGCAACAGTTTCAACATGTCTATGTACTCTCCCTTCCATATCTTCTCTTTCGTGGCCAGTGACAAGTGAGCCCCTAGTGGCTTCGTTACCCCCATGTATGGGAGCTTGCACACTGGCACCAGACAACTCTCCTTCCCCCCGGCAGTGGGTTCCCCTGCCAACACGCCACCTGACGCTGGCCCCCACTCGCCCCCGACCCAGCTCCAGACCCACCAGCCACCGCCGCGCCACCTCCGTCGTGCCCACCCCCATGTCCTTGACATAACAGCCTTTCACCAGCCGCCCCCCATCCACCCCACCAGCATCCGTCCCCACCAACACCTGCACGGAACGCCGCTTGCCCGCACCACTCCCCGCTCCGTCCCCAACCTTACCTGGCGTCAAGGTCGGCGTCCACGCCGGGTCCTGCCGCCTAACCAGTGGAGCTGAGGGGGCCGTCACTCTGGGCGTGTCCTGCCGTGTCCGTACCTGCAACACACTGTCAACAAGATTACTCGTCCCCCTCCCCCTCCCTAATTTCCCCTTCCTCCTCCGACTCCCCCACATGAACCTCCATCGCCTCCTGGCCGTCCCCCAGGGGCTCCTGCCGGCTCAACCCCGCCTTCTCCCTACACACCCTCATCAGATCAACCAAATCCACACACCCCCGCACTGCAGCTGAGAAAGAAATAGAACTCGCTTCTGCCGCGCCGAAGCGCACCCCCCTACCTCCGGCGGCCGTCGGGACCCTTAAGGGGGGGCGGCGGGGACTCATCCCTCCGCCATCCTATGTGCTCTCCTGCCAGGTACCACGTTGGAGCACGACCGCCCGTACTAGGCAGAGCCGGCCCATCCCCTTGGTGGACTAGAGCCGTATGCTGCTCACCCGAGCGCCGCACCATCAGTTCCTGCCAAGGAAAACAAGTGGAGTCCAGCATGCCGGGGAAAAAAACGCGCCCCCTCCGCCCCCACACGCTACCCCTCCGCCACCCCGTGGAGTGTCCCCCCCGCCTCGCCGGGCGGCCCAGCCCCCCATCCGCACCACCCGCCCCTTCCTCTGGCCGGTGTGCGGTGCTCTCATCGGTCCACAGCCGGGATTTCCCTCCACACTGAGGTGTGAGACGCCTGACTTCCGGTGTTGGCGCCTCCTTTTCGCAAGGTGAGTGTCGAAGCTCAGCTCACCTGAGTTTCTGTTCAGTTCTGATGGAGGTTGAAGACAGTCCGTTCCCACCCTGAAACTGGTTGTTCCAGCACACTATTTTTTTACAGTGCACTAAGAACCAGAAGCTCAAGGGAAGGGGGGAAGTGGATAAAATAAAAAAAGAGAGACAACACCGATCTTGCGTTTCCACTGTTGAAGTGCTGCTAAAATCTGCGGCCCTCTCTGACTTCTGTAGAAACTGGTGCCTAATGAAACATAAACAAAGAACAGATAAGTGCAACCTATCCCTAAATGTGTTCCTGACTAACCCTGAATCTATTAGAAATTCTCTTCTAAAAGTACCTCTTGGATTCTGGTCTCTAGCTTCCAGGTTTGGAATGTGTTACTGTTCTGGAATGTGCTTTCTATTACTGCAAAACGTCTGTAAAATCAAACGAATATCATTATCAGAATTACCAACATCTAACATTCACCTTAATATACCTAAAGCCTAAATTCTTAATAGCAAACTCACTTTTCACACATTTCCAGACTTTTTATAAACAAATACTGTACTTTTACACCAAAATACAGCAGGTATTTTCTGCAAGTCCTTAATTTACTGTTTGCCTTGCTGTCAATGGTTTCCCCTGTTTGATTCTTAAAAGTTCCATGTAAAACAATGTTTATTTCACAAAGTTCCACAAAGTATTCTTGTAAACAAAGGGTTTGAACCACAAAGTTTGTGGGAGATATCTTGTTCCAAATTGTCTTTACATGAATCCATAAATCGCCGTCAAAGTTCTTTCAGGTAATAAAAAGTTTTGCACTTACTTGTTGAAAAGGGATACTGATCAGTCTAACCTTGTCCTCTTTCTCTTTTGCAGGTCGACAGCAGTGGACAGAAGAGGGGCTGAGGCAAGAAGGAGCTGGAAACCGGAAGAAGGAAGAGCCAGCAGCCGCGCCCGTTGAAGCCAATGAAGGTCTGGAGAGAGCAGGAGTGCCAGCGCCGAAGGATCTGTTCTCAGGTAAGTGGGAGGTAGACGAGCACAAGCACTGGGTGAGGCTCAGGGGCTGCCTTTTATAGACAGGGCTGGGTGTGGTTCGAAAAGCTGGGTGTGGTTCGAAGAACTGGGTGTGGTTCTCACAAGAAGGTGTGCAGAGCTTCAGTTTTTATGCTATTGAGTTGAAGTAACACATGGCCTAGGGAGGAGTGCTCTAAATAAGCCTTGGTAAAAGCAAGGTCCAATGTGCAAACAAGACAGCAATGTCCAAACTTGTGAATACATTGAGCAACATACACTGAAGTCTTAGGGAGGGGCTGAGATAACAAGAAAGGCTTTCAATAGTGTGTTTAAAGAGAGCTATTACAGAGACCACTAGTGCAATGAGAGGGGACATGCTCTGTGCTGTGCACAAACCCTAACAGTGAGCGAGCTTGTGACTGCGCACTATTTTCAAACAAGCATTTGCAATGCAATACGCCTCGCATTTACGCGAGACGTATTGCATTACAAATGGGAGCTTCCGTGATTAAAAAGGCACGAACAGGAGCGGGGGCAGTAAGGGGGGGCAAAGAATCTGCGAGCTGCGGGAGGGGGACACAGGCAGCATATAGTGTTCGAGTAAAGGGGCTGATAGCCTCAGAAAGAGAAAAATGACCACGTAGCCTTCAGGAGGCGGGACTAACAAGCCAAACACCAATCACTATGCAGAATCTATGAGTAAAGCCAATCAAAAATATGGGCGGGAAGTGGACGCAGTTTCTCCCACTATGGCAGGGTATGCTCAGACGTGAGTCCCTTGCTCACTTTGCCACTGGATTCAAGCAAGCCGGGCTGAAGACGGCTGGAATGCCAGAAACCGGTCCTCGGAAGCTTGTTTCCGGTCCAGGGAAGGCATGGCTTGGCAGTTCGGGCTGGACTGTTCCCATGAAGCACAGGGTCAGACTGATTTGCATATAGCCATGTCTGAACTGGGGTGGCAGAGTGGGCTAAAGAACGGTGATGGATCAAACCCAGATCTTTTGACTGGGTGTGAGTGTTTGATTGGTTCTGATGCTCCGTCCATCACCAACCCCTTTTGTCCCACTATAGTGTATACTGCATGCCTCGCAAAGTGAGCAGCGCGTTGCGTTGCAACAGTATGCAAGATCTAAAAAGGAAATGTTCCATTTTTTTGAGTGTTCTATTTTAAACAATTACTTCTCATCCAATTTACAATTACCTGCATACAGTTATTGAACCGTTCTGCAACTTCTTTAACATTATTTAGGATCTACACCACCATCTGGGTGCCATCAGCATATGCAATGGTATCAAAGCCAAAAGAATGGATGAGTTTGCCTAAAGGGGCCACATAGATATTAAATAGCATAGGGCTGAGAGATGGTACTTGGGGAGCTCTGCAAGGCAGAGTAAAAGGTTTTGAATTAAATTCCCCAAGGGTCACACTTTGCTCACGATCTCCTAAGAATGAAGCCAGGAGGTCAAAAGCAGTTCCTGAGCTCCAAACCGAAACTAACAGCTCCAAGAGAACTGTATCGCTCACTGTGTCGAAGGCTGCAGAAAGGCCCAAAAGGACCACTGCAGCCCTCCCGTCATTTTCTTTTGTTTCAGGAGTTTTATATAGCGCAAACTAGACCTGGAGGTATTAGAGCGCTTTACATGAGCACCAGTTACGTTACATACAGACACATTAATTTTTTGGGGTGTTTTTGTTAGGCACAGGTACATTAAGTGATGTGCCCTGAATGACAGTGTGTTGAGCATCCCTGCCGAGACTCGAACCCTGTTCCCCAGGTCTGAGGTCAACCGCCCAAGTCGTTAGGCCACATTCTCTACTCATTATCCTTGGTGAGTCTGATCTCTTCTGAGACTGCAATTAAGGCAGGCTCCCTACTGTTGCTAGATCTTAAGCCCTACTGAGATTCACTTAGAATATTATTAGTCTCCAAGCTTTCTAACAGAATTCTATTAAGATGTTTCTTGGTGACTTTGGCGAGAAAAGGCAATAGAGATATCAGTCGATAATTGCTTTCTGTCATCGGGTCAAGAGATGGCTTTTTCAGAAGAGGTAAGACAAGAGCTTTTTTCTAATCCACAAGAAATCATCTTTCCCTTATCAGGTTATTAAATAGCAGTGTAAGAGTTGGCCATATTTTATGGACCAATTTATGTATCACATTGGGTGGAATGGGGGCTGAAGGGGCCCACAACTTTGTGTGAATAATTAACTTGATTACTTACTTATCTGTAAGGAGAGGAAAATCATTAAGATCAGCATTCTTTAACAGGTGATACAAAGCCAAAAGTCCCCCAAGCCTAAATGTGCAAAATAGCAAATAAATATCACTGTTAGCAGCGTTAAAAAACAGTTAAAATGTTTAAAAAGTATCAGCAGTCCCTGAATTTTGCAAAGAATCAGGATGTAGTGCCCGCTGCGCAGTTGCGCTACCATGTGATTAAGTAGGCTGCTTCATTAGGAAGATTAGTGCGCTAACTTTCAAAATGGCACCCGCTCTCTTGCTCTAACAGGCGAATCAAAGCCAAAAGCCCACAAAGCCTGAATGTACAAATTAACAAATAATATCACTGTTATCAGTGTTAAAACACAGTTAAATAGCTTAAAAAGTATCAGCAGCACCTGAATTGTGCAAAGTATCAGAACTTAGTGCCCATTGAGTGGTCGTGCTAGCCTGTGATTAAATAGTCTCGTTCATTAGGAAGACTAGTGTGCTAACTTTCAAAATGGTGCCTGCTCAGTCGTTCTAACAGGCAAGTCAAAGCCAAAATAGCAAATAATATCACTGTTAGCAGCATAAAAACACATTTGAAATGCTCCAAAAATATCAGCAGCCCCTGAATTTTGCTAAGTATCAGGACATAGTACATGAAATACAATACTGTTGGTGACTTTTGTAATTTATTTGTTTAGAAATATTCTTTAGGCTACCTCCAACTCTACACCATAGTGGTAGGCTATCACTGTGATTTGGACCAGTTTACAACACAACTAAGTTGTCCTACCATCTTTTACATTCACAGTGTTGCTATCCCAATTAACACAGACCAAGTCATAATGAAGTTCTAACCAAATCCATGAAAAGGGGTTAAAACAACACATTTTTGTTTAAGGCAGTAATCACATGGTTATTGGATAAACATTTGAGTTTGGAAAGATCTTAGGTTTTTCCCCCACTTAAACATGTCAGACAAAACCGCATCATCGTTGTTATGTGTCACACCACAGTATAATCACAACTGCAAAGTTTACTCACATAACACAGACTGGGATCTTTTGATATAGTATAACTATCAAAGGGAGAGTGAGGATTAGAGAGCTAGTCCTTATCCCCTGGGTAATATGTTAAATCAATGAGAACTAGTCTGTCAAGACGTGATATAAGACTCAAAGCCGTGTGTTGTTTATGAAAAAGAAAGAAAAGTCTTCTTTCTTTTTATGAGGCCCTCACCCACCAACCTAGTTGATGGCATGCTTCATCATCGGGCCCACCTGGTGACACAGAGTGTGTCCCGGGTGTGCTACAATGCCAGTATTACAGTGGAGCAGGTATGTTTACTGAGTGTGCAGTGAAGGTGACGTGAAAGTGAAATTTTAAAAAAACTGTCCAGTGGTCCCATTACCCAAAGGGATTAACTTTATTATTTGGGCCTCTGTCAGTAGTAAAAACAAGGCAACAGATGTAGGTGGAGTAGTATTTAGGAGACTCCTGCATCCAGTGGGTGGTCTACAAGTTTCAGCCAGGTCTTTAATGTTAACTGGCTTTCCTCAGGACCTAAAAATGTGAAAAGTGTGATCTATACTCTCTATTGTGTGTAGATCGAAAGATGTGTTGCACACGCTAAGATGCCCTATGTGTGGGAAGTCAGTTCCTTCTCAAAGCATTCCTGTACATACAAACACAGAAATTGACAAACAAACACACAGATTGGTTGTTTTAGGCATGGATAGCAAAATCACATCAATAAGTATTAGCCATAGTGTCCATGGTAGAAACAGGAAATTAATGGCACGGTGGAAACTTCATGGTAATATTGAGCGATGATTACCGGAATATGCACTATTGTGTGTGCTAAAGCACATAATGGGTGAGAAAAGAATAGTCAATAGAGGAAGGTTATTCTCACACTAGCGATTAGCTATGAATGCCCCATGAGATTCCGGCAGAGGTTCTGGCACTGTGGCGAGGAGAAAAAGAGGAAAGGGGCGTGGTCGCCCTTTGTAAAACCTGAAAAGGAAAGGTCTTACCATTTCCGTAGCGGGAGAGCTGGGCCTCGTGATTACTTACTATGTGAATGCTCAGGACCTTCATTAACACCTATGTTGCTGCATCGGATCTCCGTGAATAATGGACCCAGGAGGCACGTACCTTCGCGGTTGCTCAGTTGTCTCTCATAATCAGGTTCTTCGAGTACCGTCTATCTAGAGAGAAGACATAAACAAAAGACTTTTTGCTACAGGAGGGGCCTGTATTGATGACATCGGGGTAATCAGTCGTCATGGAGACTATGGACCGAGAGCCCTGTGTATTGACACATGAGTTGTTATGCGGTGAAAAAGTAAAGAGAAATGTAAGCAAACAATGTGTGTTAAGGTTGCGCTGGGCAGTTGACACTGACAGATGTGCGTGTGGGTCTAAGGGCACCGATCTGGGTGTGCCCGTGTGGATGACGTCGGGCGAGGTTACGCCCTGTCGTCGTGGGAACCAACTATGTCCCATCATGGAAGAATATGGCAATATCTGTTTACACTAAGGCCCAGGGATGTGGCGGCCACCCATTATGTGCCTACCACACACCATAGTGCATATTCCGGAAATCATCACTTAATATTACCACAACGTTTCCACCGTGCCGTTAATTTCCCATTTCTACCACGGACACTACGGCTAATACTTATTGATGTGATTTTGCCATCTATGCCTAAAACAACCAATTTGTGTGTTTTTTGTCAATTTCTATGTTTGCATATACAGGAATGCTTTGAGAAGGAACTGCACACAGTGGGGCAAGTCACAAAAGGGTACGCTGTGCCCAGAATGTGTCACAGTAGATGCAGAATAAGTACAGATGTCTGATTCACAAAAGTCAATAACAGTTTGATGTGGATGCCTCGAAAATGGGTAGGAGAGGGGTTTTCTTAGATTAGGAAATGTTAGTTCCTGGTTAAATGTGTAGAAATGACTCACGTGCTATATGTCTGATTATGTACAACTGCGACCATTGCTCATTATGTTTGCTATAGGGCTGTTGCAATGGATGATACAATATTTTTAATATCCCTGCTTGATGCCATTCGCGTAGGTAAGAAGCCCTGCAGATTGCTGGTAGATTAGGGTTATTATTGAGAGGGGAGTAATAATTCAGACTACCCAGCCCAAAAGTTTTACGAATGTTAGAAAAAACTTGATAGGCGCTCATTAAGATCTTAAATCTTACCCGTTTGAAGTTACCAAAGGAGAGCTGCCTCCAGAGACATCCGTCTCTGCTCCTAAAAGCAATTGATAGGGCGACGGAAAGCCTTCCGTAGTAGTATGTGAATATTCTTGAAGCAGCTCTGCGCTATATTGCATGACAAAGGCCCAGTAGTAAAATCTTAAATTTAGTAGCGTCCATCCACCCCTTTCCCGAGGAAGGGAGAGTAGTTTGAAAGCTCGCCTTGGTCGAGAATATGCCCAGATAAATTCGGAGAAAATTTGATCAAATTTCCATAGTATTGTTTTGCCCATCTCTAAAGGGATAGCCCTAAAGGATATAGGAGTTTGGGAAAATAGGACATTTTAATAACATTGCATTTCCCTACTATGGTAAGATGTAAGTTATTAATACGTTTAAGCGCCCGTTTAGTCTCTGTGGCCAGCAGGATCAAATTTCCCTCTACTATCAGGTCGAAGTTGGCAGTTAAGGTGACCCCCAGATATTTTGCGGTCTGAACCACCCGGCAGTCTGACCAGTCATTTTGGTTGTTGATAATGATCTGGGTTTTACCTTGATTGAGGGCATAGCGTGAGATTGGCATCAAGCAGGGATATTAAAAATGGGTGACCTGATAACTATTGATGGCATTAATTCATACTGTGCCCTTAAAACTGAAATCAATCTGGGGGATCAGGAGTCTTTTAAATATATGGCTATAAGAGACTTCCTGACCCATAAGACCTGGGATCTGCCGGTTTATCCAAGGTAGATCTTATCGACAAATTAAGAAGTCCCACCTTACCCAGGATTGGATATTTATACGATATATTAGTCAGCTTAAGGCCTGATGATATGCTCATCACGGCTAACAAATGGCAAGTGAAATTGAATACTTCTTTTAACACCTTTAACCAGGCTGTGCAATCCACCAAGAGTGATTTACTTTCTGCTAAACTACAGGCACAATTTTATAAAACTGCATTTTTTTTATATATCACACCTAGCAAGGTTGACAAATGGGAACGAGGCTGGAATGCTATGTCCCAGATGCTCAGAGTTTAGTGCAGATTCGATACATATGTTTGCCACTTGTCCCCAAGTTATACCATTACTGGGTCAAATACAAGACTTTTTTAACAAAGTTCTTTCTCAAGAAATTCAGCTAACTCCCACTACTATTTTATTAGACATACAAGATAAGATTAGTAGAAAAATGAAGGTGCACCTATTTTTGCTGCCTCATCTTGGAAGGACCCAAATCCTCCACTATTTTCTCATTGGTTTGCACAACTGAATTCTACTTGCCATATGGAAAAGGCGATTTTTTCCAGAATGGGAAGCCAAGGAAATAAGAAGGGTCTTGCTATCTGGCAACCTTTATCTGCTTGACTTAGATAGATAAACATAACGGGGTCTTCGAAACAAAAGCAATAACTCACGCTCTCTATTCTAGGTAGGATATTTAAATCTGATGAATCTAGAAATATAGGTGATACTCAAGTTTTGGAAAGTCCACGTTGGTGGAACTTTAGTGGATTTACAACTTGGATACAATTCTATTCACGCCTTCTTTGCCATGTAGGATTTAAATGTATACGCATAATACACTGTAATATCTACGAGTGCCATTGCTGGTATAATGCTATTTATATTATCCCTTCTCTCTTCCCTTTAATCACTGTTTTATAAATTTTTGAAACACTAGACACTGTATAGCAGTATTAGATCACTCGCCACCACAAGCCTACTCTGATGTTTTTAGCCACAGGGTGAGGGAGCGGTGGGTGGGTGGTTGGGCGGGACATGCTCGAAATGGCTCTGTATCTTTGTATCAAGTATACAATCACAGCTTGTTTAACTCATTGTAACGATAGATCGATTACACATATACAAATGCTACTGAACAATTTTGACTTTTGTATGTCAGAAGAATTGTAATAAAATCAATAAAAATTTGAATAAAAAAAAAGTTTGCTCCCCGAGTATTACACTGCAGGCCATGTTTTGTATTTTACTTCTTGAAATGCAATAAAAATGATTTAAACCAAAAAAAAAGTTTGATGTGGCTGCCTGTGATACCTGTGCATGATGTACACAAGCCAAGTCTGTATAATGCACTCACACATTTTGCCTGGAACTGGCATGACCAAGTACACAAAATACATGAAGACATAGATAAGTTTAGTTTATGTACTTTGGGCCAGATTTATCATTGTATTGTGTTGCCCCTGAGTCATGCCCTTTGTTGCAATGACAATGCAATACTTAAGTCAAACAACAAGAGAGTGTCGTTACGCCAGAATAAAGTTAAGCACAGTTTTTTGAGAAGGATGCAATCAGCCTAAAAGTTCGCAGTGGAGGTCAATTAGGGATTTTTTTCAGACCCCACTCTAAGTGGAAATACCCAACACATTAGTTGGTAAATTTCCCGACACATACATTTTAACTAATGCCCGGCTAACCACAGAATAAAGGTTTTTTTGTCTGGTACAACTCGCTAGCATTTTTTAATTCACTTTTTACACCACTCTCACGAAAAACCTGCTCCGCAGTAATCTGGCGTTGTAGCACACCAGAGAAGCATTCGGCTTCTCCTGGTGGGCCCGATGATGAAGCATGTCACCACCCAGGGTGGTGAGTGAGGGCTTCCTGAACAAAATCCCTAATTGACCTCCACTGCGAACTTTTAGGTTGATTTCATCCTTCTCAAAAAACTGTCCTTAACTTTATTCTGGCGTAACGACACTCTCTTGTTGTTTGACATAATTACCTGGGGGATTGAGAGTGGTATTTCTCTTCCCTCCCTCTCTAGTTGATCTAAAATGCAATACTTAAGTCAGATTTACCAATCAACATAAGTCCATGCAAGGTGGACCTGCATTGTTTAGTAAGTCTGGAGTAATGCAAGGCAGCGCAGGTAGTTGCCTTGCGTTACTGTGTGTGAGAAGGTATTCCACGGGTGGAGCTTGGGTGTTCTCATGCATCCACCCATAGATTTTGGAGCATTCCCAGATTTACCAAGACTGGTAAACCTCGGAATGCGTGAAAATGCTATGCCTTCCCAGGGGAGGCGCAATGAGGAAAAAAAGCCTTCAAGGATTGTTTTTGTGCAGGAAGGTTTCACAAGGTTGGCAGCAGTGGCGCTTGGCAGCAGATTGTTTGCCAGCACAGGCAGAAAGCAGTAATGCACCATATATTGGTAAATATTGCGATTCCTACACTCTCCCTTTCACGCAGAGCAGCAAGTTTTGTCTACCTGCATTGCGTTGTGTTGCATTGCAGATGCCATGCTGAGAGAGGATATAGCCTTACAGCTAGAGCGGTTGACCTCGAAGCTGGGGAACCGGGTTCAAGTCTCGGCAACTACACTCAACATCCTGTGATTCTGGACAAATCACTCAATCCCCCCATGCCTAACAAAAATAAATGTGTCCTCGTGTAACAAAACTGGTGCTCATGTAAAGCGCTCTGATACCCGATGTCTCGGGTTAATTTGCGCTATATAAAACTCTGCAAAACAAATAATAATAAAATTGCATGAAATAACGATAAAGCTGGCCCTTTACTGTTTCAGTTTTAGGCACTGAATACCTTGCTAATCCAGCTCCAATGAGCAACTGACTGCTTTACAATGAGCCTTTTTCTACTGTGATTGTAGCATCTCCAACATGATACGTCGCATGGGGCTTGTAAATAAATTCCAAAGTTTGCAGTGAGCTGTCTAGTTATACTGCCGCTGGTTGTTTTGTGTTTCTCCATCACATTCTGGTTATTGTAATTCGGCCTCAGCTGATCTACGCATTACGGTTGCTACTTTAGAACCTGTTAAGTCTTATTCTAATCTAGAATTCAGCACTTGAACAAAGAAAATATGATTCTGAGGAAATATCTTCATTTTCCTGTGAGCCTACATCCTCTTAATCCTGCTATCATAATATAGTTTCTGTAATATTGCCTTAACTGGATCGCACACAGCACACAGTTTTTGGCAAATCTCTGGCCTGAGAGCTCTGAACTAGATCCGGAGTGCCGGGCCCCCTGCAAGTACTTTGCAGGGGGGCCCCCACAAGTTTTGCTACGCTACTGTCCCACCAAACTCTATCAGACCCTACAATGATGATTTGATTTGATTTAGAACTTGTAGAGCACAACAATTACTCAAAGGCTTAAAGGCACGATAGACAGCCATCCAGAGGATGCCTACTAGACCTCCAGATACAAAAAGGTTTACAGAGGATAAAGCCAGTTCTTGAGAGCCTTCCTAAAGGGCAGGAGCTGAGAAATAGCCCTAAGGTTTTGTGGAAGGGTATTCCAGAGGCTGCTTGCGGCCGTTGAGAATGCTATCGACCCATTTCTTTCTTTTGGGTCTTGGCACCGTGAGCTGGAACTGAAGTGATGAGCGTAGATATCTGCCTGGGGTGTACCAACTAAACATAGCTTTTAATAGCTTTTAATCTTGTAGTATATGGGAGAAAAAGAGATGTACAACGCAAAGAGATTTGAACATAATGTGCTTTCTGATTGGAAGCCAATGAAGGGCCTCCAATCCCCTGGGGGCCGACTGATGCCTGGGGATATCCAGAATAAGTCTGGTGAGTGCATTTTGTACCACATGGAGTCCATGCTGCTTGTTCTTATTTGAGTCCACGTACAATGAGTTGCAATAGTTCCGCCTGGATATTACCAGGGCAAGAGCGACCTGCTTACTGGTAGACTGTTGAATAAACAGAGAGATTTTTTTAAGCATCCTTATAATCCAGGTGCATGTTGCTATTGTACGATTCGCTTGGGCATTGAGGTTAAGTTCTGAATCAGTCAGAACTCCAAGGTTAACTTCTTAGCCTTTTTCCCCGGGGCAGGATAGTTCCTAAAGATGTTGGCCAACAGTTGCTATTCCAGCAAGGTGCTCCTGAACCAAAAATCATTACTTACATCTTTTCCCCGTTAAGTTTTAATAAGTTAAAAGACATCCATTCCGCCACTGTAAACATGATGGTGAGACATTCTCTGCTAACAGGCATGAGTTCCTGGGAATTGACACCATAATTTGATTGTCATCAGCATATGACACTGCCTTCATTCCGAATGTCTGGATTATTGCCACCAAGGGGGCCACTTAGAGATTAAAGAGAGTGGTGCTCAAAGATGAGCCCTGCGGCACTCCACAGTGCAGGTAAAAGACCTCCGAGTAAAAGTGCTGTACCTTCACCTTTTGAGATCTGTCCCTGAGAAAAGAGGAGAGAAGGGCTAGGGGTTGGTGAGAAATGCCTAGGCCTTCAAGTCTCTCCAACAGCAGCAGAGGCGAGATGGTATCAAGTGCTGCTGATAAGTCCACGAGTATCAACGCAACACCCTGCCCTTCATCCACTAACGGATTTATGCGGTCAATGGCTGAGATTAAAGCAGTTTCTGTCCCATGACGTTTCCTAAAGCGAACCAGGAGTCATTAAGCCAATGCTGTTGTTCCGCGATTTCCATCAAATGGATATTAAGGTGCTTCTCCAAAATCTTTGCTGGAACAGGAAGCAGGGAAATCATGTGATAATTTTTGCAGTCAGTGATATTCAGTTTCGGTTTCTTTAGGAGGGACCTAATGATAGCCTCCTTCCACCTCTGAGGGTAAGATCTGGCTATGATCACTTTATTCATGAATTTGGAGAGTGGATCGGCTATAACACTGGCCGGGAAGTGGAGGACTGCTGTTGGACAGACTTCCAGAGGTGATCCTGAGTTTGTTTTAAGAAGATATTGTTCCACCATCTTGGACGAGAACGTAGGAAAGGCCAATAGGACTTTCGTTTCTTGGAGTGTTTGTGATGACATCCCTTGGTGTGTAAGTTGGGGCCCGCTAGTAGCATTTAACTGAATGAAAGATTTGGGGTTAACAACAAAAACTGCATGGATGTCTGTGATCTTAGAATGAAAGAAGGTTGCTAATTGATTACAAAACTGTTGAGAGCCCTCTGACTCCTCCCTAGGTTGCGAGGTAGAGAGCTGCGTTAGTTCAGCGAAAAGTTATTTGGTGGAAGAAGCGTTCCCAATTGTATGCGTACAATAGTTAGATTTGTCCTCATTTAGTGCAAGCTTATGTTCTTTAATTTTTTTTTGTATAAAACATTTTCTTGCTCATTTTGGTTCTACCTCCATGTCTGCTCTTGACGTCGACATCCCTGCCTAAGGAACCTAAGCCTATTGTTGTACCAGGGAGCTGGTTTCTTTTATGCGAGGTTACCTTAAATGGGGCCAATTTGTGGCACTCAACTCCATTAGAAGAAGCGTAATCCTATGAGGCAATAATAAGCAAAGCTGAAATGAGGCATTGTCTGTATTAATCCCCATTAATGGAGTGTGAAAGCATGCGCGAGGTTTCATGTGAATGATTGAAAGAACAAATAAGTGAGTGGATCAATGTGACCAATGTCAAACGATGGACACTAACAACACAAAGATTGCTGGGTCTTGAGAGGTTTGAGAGAATTTAAGGCAAAGCAGTCACCCGCTAAGAACATCAACAGGGACACTAGATCCAATATGGACTCTGTATCATATGTCACTTCCTGGTTCATTGCTTTCAGACACAACTGTTTGTGTTAGAAAGTTAGACAGTAGTCCTTCGCTCAAATAACGTTCTAAAATTTATGTATAGGGGCAACAAATTTAGAACCACAAACGTTTTTTTCCCAGTCCTACATCACTAGCAATCACCAACAACAGGCATTTCAGAGTGCCCCATTGGTTGACGATGTAGGCTTAAGTTTTGAGTCCTATTGTGACATTCACTTGACGGCCCGATAAAATGCACCATCCTTTGCTAACATTTTAACACCTGAACCTAATCGAAATATTTGCCCTCACTTTCAGTAGAGAACACGCAGTGTTACAATTTTTTCTCAAAGTGTGACACATTTCCTGACATGGGAGTAAGGATCCTGCTGTTTGTGGCCCGAATTTATGGTGTGGTGCCCTAAAATTGTCATGGCCATAATACAGATGCAACGTTTTACCCACTCTTTTGTACAAGCTGACAATAGATCATTTAATACATCAATTAAGCTGATTGATTAGCTTCTGTTGTCAGAAAGAAAAAAAAGTCTCACCTTTTATTTTGTGTTTTTATCGGTGGTGTTGGTCATAGGAAATTAGAATGCCCTTCAGCCCAAGGAGTATTATATTATTCACTTTGTAATTTCCCTTATTGAAGGCATTCTTCACTTTGTTACAGTCAAACTGCACTTATAGTAATTATTAATTGTCCCTGGTCTCAAGATGGATTATTGTAGAAATTCTTGGGCACGTATATATTCAGAGTAAGCGTTTGTTTATCGCATTTAGTCATTTGCACTTAGATTATATTTATCACAGCACAGACTGGGATGTCTTCTTTTACACCAGAGATAGATGAAGCCTGTAATTAAATTTGTTTATGGCTCTCTGCATATTTATCACTATTTTCCCTTATTGTCAAAACTCAAAGAAAAGTAGTAGTTTTTCTTTTACTTATTGCTGGAATATATAGTGTTCTTTCTTTTCATTCATTATATTTCAAAATAAGTGTAAATTAAAGTTTACTAGATACTCGTTATACAATACACTTTAGATTTCAAATTAGAAGTAGTGTCCAAGGTGGTTAAAAAGCATTTAAAGAAGCAAGTGTTTATTTAGAAGTGTGTACTTTATCCTGGGACACCTTTCAGGAGTTCCATTATCACCCCAGGAGTTAGTGTGCAAACACATAAAAATGTGACACACCGCATAATGTAATATGTACAAATGATACACCTCTAGCACTGCACCAGGTGCCATATTTATTTTGCACTTGCTTACAACCGGTATTTAGATGCTGTCAGTTTCCTTATGCGGTATTAGAACATTACTCAAGTAGACTTATCAACATGTCATTGCATATGTAGAGATAGAAAGGTGTTCTCACTCTTGATTTAACAAATCGTGTTCATGGCATAAGAAAGCTTTGCTAATCTCCTAATCAGCCACGGCCGGCAGTGGGAGTACCTGCAGGGCGGTGACGTGGGGAGGAGGAGGGGCAGGGTAGGGGGTAGTAATGTATGGATTACGGAGTTTTACAGGTAAGTAAACATTTAAATAAATAAAATGAATTTCGTTGCGCGCACTGCGTCGCATATGAGGATGCAGTGCACTCAACGAAATTCGTTTTATTTATTTAAATGTTTACTTACCTGGGAAGCTCTGTAATCCATACATTACTACCCCCACTCTGCCCCTCCCCACGTCACCGCCCTGCAGGTACTCCCACTGCCGGCCGCGGCTGCTCCTAATACAGGAAGTATGGTCCTGTTGAAAGACACTCTTAAAACTGTAATTTCTGCTTAAGATAGCACTACGGCTGTCCTAAACCTGGGACGGCATCCAGTGTCACTGTGTATCCCTTTTCCCGTTCTCCTAACTCCAGGTCTGCTATAAATCTACACACTAGTATTGTACTGTTAGTTGTGGCTCGGCGAAGTGTGGAAATTGCCATCACTTCTGTTGGATCTGGATTTCAAGGTTAGTGCACCTTGACAGTATTCCATAGGGCCTTATTATGAGTTTGGCGGTCTAGCAGTGCGTCACCACGCCAGCGATCGCCAAACGCGTAGTCACTCCGCCTGCCAGATTAGGACTTACATCCTGGTCTGTCGGGTGGTGTTTTGGCGGTCCCATGGCACTGCCTTTCTATGGCTCATATGTGAGCCTTAGAAAGGCACGCTGTGGGCCCGCCAGTGTATATTCCAGCACGGAAAGAAATGCACCATGTCGGACATTTCTTTCCATGCTAAAACCGGGGATGAAGACGTACAGGGGGCACACCATGTGCTCCCCCCTACATACATCCCCTTGCACCCAAGGCAACCGGCGACCCTGGCCCCCTTTCTTTCCTCACCACCACCTTTTTAATGGCGGGCTCACTGCCATGAAAAGGAGGGTGGTGAGGAAACTCAAAATATGCTTGGCCGTGCTGGCTGCGGCACTACCATCATATTCATCCCAGTGAAAGACTGCTGGCCCTGCGTAATCTTTGATCCCAATGGTGCTGCCGGTCTCGTGTTGGCTGTGGTCGTAATAGGCCCCAAATCATGAATCCCAGATTTGGATTATTTACAAAAATCAAACATGTTCCGACGAGGTTATTTGGCTCATGCCTTAAAATAAAATGTTGGATGTTGTCTGTCTTCTGTATCTACAATGGCCGCACCAGCTACAGGCATGAAGAAGGAAGAGAGCATGTTGTGTGGCACAACAAAAAAGACAAGGAGTTATGGGCAAAGGTGTAGTGAGGGGATGGAGTTTTGGTGGATCAAAAATTTGGAAAATATATATAGGGGCTTATTTACAAGCCACTTGTGGCACATTTGTGCTGCTGGAGCGTCACTTCTGTAACTCTCCAGAGGCGCAAAGTGCAGACCTATGTCTACGAGGTCAATCAAAGCAATTCTGCATTGCTTTTAATGGCCTCGTGGAAGTGGAGTAAGACAAAGCAGCGTAAGTTGCTGCCTTGCCTTACTGTGTGTCAAAGAGCCGTTGCATGGGCATTGCAGTGGATGTTCCCACACAACGCCAATGAATTTAGACACATTCCTAGATTTCCGACGTGGCATAAATGCGTCAAAACCGCGCACCTCCCCAGTGCAGCTGTAACAAAGAGAATTATTTTTATTTCTCCTAGTTGTTTTCCTCTTTCTATGTGTGCTGCATTTTGCAGCACACATAGAAGGAGGAAAATACCTCTTTGTATTTTTTTGTGCAGGAAGGTAGCCCTTCCTGCACAAAAAGATCCTGCCAGCAATGCAGACACATTGCACTATGGTGCAAGCGTGCATGCATTGGCGCACAGCTGCAAAATGTGCGCCGGCGCTGGTTGAAAGGACAGGAATGCAACGTAAGTTATAAATACAGTGCATTCCTGACCTTTCGAATTGGTGTAGTGGAGTGCTCAAAATGACTTGCGGTGCTGCCCTATTGCAATGCTTTGTAAATGAGACCAATAGTTTCAATCGAGAGAAAAGGCACTATAATATGTGACTGATGAGAGAGGAGAAAAGGATGCAGAACACAGTATGGTTGTGGGGAGATCAGATCTATAAAAGGGAGGGTGAAGGAAGGAAGTGCACTCTTTCAACCTGTTCCGAGAAGAGGTGGAGCAGAAGACATGCAAACCAGACAGATAGAATAGACAGATCAGTGAGGAGGAAGAAATACAGCGAGGCCCTATTTCCAAACTACATTTTGTATGTTTAATAGTACTTAACAAGTACTACTAAACCTACTCCAAAATGCAATTCAGAAAAAAGTACAAGTGTAAATCTCCGCCTTCACCTCTCCTATCTTTTCTATGGGGAGATCTTTACACATGTAAGTTTACTACTTAGGGCCTGATTACGAGTTTGGGGAAAAGGTACTGCCATCGCTTTTTAGGTGGTCTTCCCTCCAGCAGCCTTGGCGATCTGTCCGCCTGCATATGATCCTGGCAGGAAGTCGGCTACAAGACCAACACTGGACCGCTGCTACCGCTGATACTCCTGCTATACGTTGATGTCAAGAAAGCCAGAGGCAAAAATTGGAGGCAGTCCTGCCAAGGATCCTGCGGTCCGGATTACAATCTGCCTTTCCATCAACCTTTTGCTGGCAGAGGGACCACCATGCGCAAGTCGGGGGAAAGGCACAAAAAGAGGTGAAAACTCACCTTTTCGGGGTCCCACTTCAGAATCTGTGTTGGACGCCATTGTACAGGTCCCTACTGTGCTGCTGCCACCAGATTACAACGCTTTGCAACCCTGTTGTGGCCGGATGCAAAAGTAGGCTTTACCGTCACTTCTCCTACATAGTGCATTGTAACAGTTTGTTATATTTAAACTGCAACAAAACATACAAAACACATGACCTACAACACATGACCTACATATATATTACGCTTGTTTCCACTACAGGGAGAATGTGGCTTGGCAGTTCTGGTAGGACTGTTCCCATGAAGCACAGGGTCAAGACTGACCATGGCTGGGTCTGAACTGGGCTGGCGAAGTGAGCTAAAGAATAATGATGGATTCAACAGATATCTGTGAATGGGGTTGAGTGTCTGAAAAGTGTCAGCTTTCCATCCATCATCTCCTTATGTTTGCTTTGTTCACCCTAAGTTGGCAGGGTATGCCCAGACATGTGTCCCTTGCTCACTTTGCCACTGGATTCAAGCTAGCCTGGCTGATGAGGAGTGTTACACCGAAACCGGTCCTTGGAAGCTAGTTTCCGATTCAGGGAGGACCTGCCTTGGCAATTCGGGCTGGACTGTTCCCATGAGGCACAGGGTCAAGACTGATTTACATATGGCTGGGTCTGAACTGGGATGGCGAAGTGAGCTAAAGAATGATGATGGATTCAACCCAGATCTGTGACTGGGGGTTAATGTCTGAAAAGTTTCAGTGACCGGTCCATCATCTCCGTGTTTGCTTTGTTTGCCCTAAGTTGGAAGGGTATGCCCACATGTGGGTCCCTTGCTCACTTTGCCCCTAGATTCAAGCTAGCCTGGTTGATGAGGGGTGTTACCCCGAAACCAGTCCCAGGATGCTTGTTTCCGGTACAGGGAGGCCCTGGCTTGGGGTCCCTTGCTCACTTTGCCACTTGACTCAGGCTTGCCTGGCTGTAGAGGAGTGTTACCCTGAAACCAGTCCAAGGATGCTTGTTTCCTGTCCAGGGGGGACCTGCCATGGCAGTTTGGGCTGAACTGGGTCCATGAGGCACAGGGTCAAGGCTGATTTGCATATGGCAAGAGACCACCAGCCCACCTGGAACATCATAATAAAGGAGGCGGGAGACCGCTGAGGCGACGGTCTTCTCAGGACCACCAACCCAGTAGTAAAGCGATGAGACCACCAAACTCAGAATCATGCCCGTAGTTTTAAATGTTGGAAGGGCAGGTGGAGTAATTCAAAAAAGGAAAATATTTACTACACAATGAGCATAAAAGTTAGCCCATTGCTTTTCACAAAGTGCATTTCTAAGGATGATGTGGTTAAAATACACCGTAAACAATAGTGAAATACTCCAGCTCAGAAGTACAGTAAGTCCAGCGGCACATATGGCCAACCACAGTTACTGCAACACCTTCCCATGGTGTTAGGGTCTAAAACTAAAACCAAGTAGGAAATAATCTTAAATTAAATTATTTAAAATAGTTAATACATATATATATATATATATATAAAATTTAATGTTAAACAAACTACAAATAATGCATACATATTATTTAATTATAAAGTATTTTATCAACATTAACCTTTATTAAAATGTAATTATGTCTATGCAACACTCTTAAACTATTATTGCATAATAAAAACAAAACGTAGGTGAAACATCTTTTTCATTTACACTTCAGGAGAATAACATTTAAGATTAAATAAAAAATGTAAATCCCACCTCAAGTAAAAAAAAAGATTTTTTATATTATGCGTTAATAGTTATTATTTACTATGGGGTTTTATTTTAAGTACCTACCACCATTATTTCATATTGGAAAGGGTTGTAGTTGCACTGGTTGGACATGTGTGGTGCTGAACTTATTACTGTTTCTTTAGTAGCAGTAGTAACTTGCACTCAAAAGTTTGACTACACTCCCTTTTCCAGGGGGGTAAGAAGTAATTTTACACTCAGGCTTTGTGAATAACCAACATTTGTAAAGTTACTCAACAGTATACGAGAAAATTATATGTGTAAATAACTCTCAATAGAGTTATCATTACAAATAGCCTCAAATGTGCATTTCAGTGCATTTTCTCATGAAGGATTCAAGATATCTGATTCCACAATGCAAAATACTACTTATGTCAGTTTGCTTTCCTCTGGTTTGATATGTCAGAGGAAATATGCATTAGGTTGGCATTTATCAGCATAACCTAGCACTGCCCTTACTGTACTGTGCCTCTATATCCTCCCAAAAATATAGGGGGTCTGATTTAGAGTATGGCAGATTAGTTATTCTGTCACAAACATGACGTATATCCTGTTGGCAGTGTCACAAGTGCCACTTAAATGATGTACTGCTCTACAGTTTCACTGAGAAAACTATTTGGGCTTCTTATATGTGAGTTAAGGGTTTGTATGAACCTACATTGCACACTAAATTTTAATAAGCTGAAACCTCTATTCATAGTTGGTCGTGCCACGCTATCACTAAATTTGGTGTTGAGAGGTGGCAGCTTCCAGAGAGTGCCTTTCCTCTTGTGGTAACCAAAGCTGCAAGAGAACACCTTCTGATTTTGTTCTGTGAAAACTACGCAGGTGCGATTTTTATACTTTTGAAAAACCACAAATTTGTTTCTGTACATTTGCTAAATGTTATGGTGTGCCTTTCTATCCATTATATACTCCACCAAACGCGTAGAGTAAACATTACCCTCCTCATTTGGGATATAAATATGTGTGCTCAAGTTGTGCACGTACCAGGTCGCAAATTTGCACATTGTCAAGATATCTGACACTGTGGGGCCAATTCACAAAAGCATTGGGAAGTAGTACCATAGGAATACTGTTTTATGTACTGTTTGTGAAATGGCCCCAGACATCCAAAAAATTGAAATAGGGACATCCAACAAGTTCAATTAGGGTTCACTCCTTTCCTTTTGTACTAATTATATGTGACTATTCCCTGAATATTCCTATTTTATTCCCATTTTAGATGTTTTGTGGCCAATTCACAAAGGCATGTGAGAGTATGTAAACAAGCTCTGCATGAGTACTACTTTCTGTTCTCCAAAATGCCTTTGTGAATAGACCCAATTGATTTTACATTAAGTAACTGCAATGTAGAACTATTTTATGCACTTTGTTGACACTTCACAGAGTCCAGCTGAGCACTGCCAAACAAGAAGTGTGATTAAATCTAAGCCGCATCACACATTTGCTCCTCTCAAGGATTAATCCTTCGAAGATACAGGGCCTGCAGTAACCTGCGTATTTTAAATTCATGTGAAAACCACAATTCGGGCACTCATTAGTTAATCCGCAGATCTCTAATTGTATTGATCCGCAGCAGACAGAAGAAAGCTGATTTCAAATGTTCTAGACCAGTAAAGCTATAATGTACAGAGTGTTCCTTGGTGCTCAATCAGTTATACTGGCCATTAGTCACCTGTAATTCCTGTTCCAAATGCGGTAAAATCGTTCGTGCAGAAAAGGCCTCTGCCGCGAGGTCCTTTTATTTACTGCAGTGTCCTTCTCCAGCACCAATAAACCACGCGTCGTGTATATTTTTCTTCTTTATTACATATAAATACACGTGCTGCATATGCTTCCCTTTTCATGTATTTTAAAGTAATAGGAGAATTGCAATGATCCAGTTTTAAATGAACTTCTGTTTTTGTCCATGGTCGAAGAGCGACTTTACAATTTGTGGTGTATTATAGGGAGGTCAAAATCAAAAGAAAATTACGTTGTTCCAGGCGACGTCGTGGCGTCTCATGACATTGTGATATCTATCACATTGAAGGACAAAAGTCTGTCTTCTATTTTTATTGCACAGCAGATTTGGAATTGTGTAGAAAGCAGGAGAATGTGTGGGGTTTAAAGCAGGAGAAGGAAGTTACAGGAAGGAAGACATAGGGATTAGAGGATAGTTTCATAAAGGAATAATTATTGGAACTGAGAGTAGGAAATATGAAAATAATCAGTAGCACACTAGGAACAGAGACTGTGCCTGGGCTCTCACAGAATGTAAAGCTGTGGATGGATGACAGTCCAGGCTTCCTGTGTCCAGTTACAACAATTACAGTTTGAGTAAGTCTGTTACTAATTGACACAAGTATGATGATAGTCTTTACCCCGCTCTAACAACTTGAAAAGTTAGGGCCTGGTATAGTGTTTGGCCAGCAGGTTACTCCGTCACAAACATGACGGAAATCATGTGCGCTTCATCACCACCTCATTACAAATGTATTATATCCTATGGCACTTATAATAAGGGGGACACACTATCTGTTATGTTTGTGACAGAGTACCCGTCCGCCAAATCCTAAATTAGGCCCTAAATTTAAATCCGGGCCTTTCTTTACTACCCAAAGACTTCTCCATGCAAGTAATGCAAGTGCTACTGTTTAACCCCTACGCTGCGGGAATTATTTATCTGCTGTGCTGGGGGGCAGAGGGGCGCACACAGCGCCCGCATGCTCATGACGAGCTCAGCTCGTCATGAGGCACGGCGCTCCTGTGCTCATGGCGAGCTGAGCTCGTCTCAGGTGCATTGGCTCCCGTGGAACGTTCAGCACAGGAGGGGAATTCTCCCCGCACCTGAGCGTTCCACGGGCCATGACGAGCTGAGCTAGTCATGAGCACCGGAGGGCCGTGGCTCATGACGAGTCGTAAGTCCCTATGTGCATCGGGCCTTTTGTGTATTACATTCAGTGTTCTCTCCAGCAACACAAAGCACTGGATGTGCGCTGCCCATCTGCTCTATATAAAATATTCAACCTTTACTTTGCTTTCTGTCCCTACCTTTGTTCAGGTGTTTTTTCTGGCCATGTCACAGACTGGCCTGCCGGAAACGTTTGGGTCCAGGCCCAGTGTAACAAATGGTTTTTCTGTACTTCTATGCATAATGCTACTGAAGGGGCCAATGCTACATTGGATTACATTCTAATAAAGGCTCCGTTTTTGGTAGAATGGAGGATTATTCAATATTAATACATTCATACTTATCATCTTCAACAGAAACTGGTTAGCTGCAGATGCCCTGCCAAATTATTCAAATTGTACAAGACATAGGTACAGTGCCTGATATTAGACATGGTAGGCACACAAAATATCGATTTTTTTATATCGACCTACCATAATTTCGATGTTTTAATATCGAAGGGACAGAATATAGAAGGTGTCTTTGGGTGGTGGCAGCTCCCTTTTTCCTCCGCTTTGCTTGTGGCCATAATTTCTCTCTAAAGCCTCTCCTGGCCCCTCTCACCTCGGCTGGTGCTCCGGTCGTGGCGAGGGTTCGCGGCCATCTTACAAGTAGTTCTTCTCCCCAGCAGAACTGGTGGCAGCGTTCTAGCTGGGGGAGAGAGGACTCTGCATAAATTCAGTTGAGGCTGTTAGTCTTTGCGGTGTCTTGGGCTGGTGGCAGCTCCCTTTTTCCTCCGCTTTGCTTGTGGCCATAATTTCGAACAGTACATATATGTAAAAGCTATTGAATGCATTTTATCATGCAAAGATCGTTTTTTTAAAAACTTGGTGCATTTTACTCTGTTAATCCTTTTTGTTGTGCAGGACTATTGCGGGGGTATTTTAAATCCTTCACTTGCTCTCTAAAGCCTCTCCTGGCCCCTCTCACCTCGGCTGGTGCTCCGGTCGTGGCGAGGGTTGGCGGCCATCTTACAAGTAGTCCTTCTCCCCAGCAGAACTGGTGGCAGCGTTCTAGCTGGGGGAGAGAGGACTCTGTATAAATTTAGTATGCCTTCATCAGCGCGCAGCGGTCGCGCATGCGCCGAAGGTAAGCCAAAGGTTAGCCCGTCTGCGCCCGTCCGCGCCTTGGACGCGGCGAACGCAAGACAGGCTACCTTACAGAGGGGGAGGACTGACAATACCGTGATTGGGTTTACTCGATCGAGCCTGCTGGTGTTGCGCCCGCCGCCTGTTGTGGGATTATCCTGTGTTAAAATAGATCCTGCTAATCTTAACCCTTGCTCTGCTTGTGGTTTTCATGCAGTATTAACGAGATTACTCCATCGGATCCTACTTTAGACCTAGGGTCTATCTCGGCTGCTTTAATTAATGCCCGCTCAATGTGTAAACACACTGCAGAAATTTTTTCTCTCTTGGAAGAGGGTTCATTGGACCTGCTGTTTATTACAGAAACATGGCTTAACAGCTCTTGTGCCCCCGATATTGAACTGGCCATTCCCAGAGGGTTTAAAATACGGAGGAAGGATAGAGCCAGTGGCAGAGGAGGTGGTGTTGCCGTTATCTTCAGGGAGACGTGGGTCATAAATATTGAAAATACGGATGCTATAGCGGAGGGGGAGGTTATGAATTTCTCTTTAATTTTGTCCCCTCATTTTACACTGGGTGGCTCTCTCATCTATCGACCGCCAGGCCCTTCAGGCCCTTTTCTTAAAGCCCTTCTGGAGACTTTGGTTCCCCGAGCAGTGAGGTTTTCACGTTTTCTTTTGCTTGGTGACCTTAACATCCACGTTGATTGCCCTGCTCTTCAGGAAAGTAAGATTTTACTTGACTCCTTTGACATGGCTTCATTAACCCAATGGGTGTCCTTCCCCACTCATTCGGGGGGGCACACTCTAGATGTTATATGTTCCAACTTTCCTTTGAAGGTAGATGTTCCTCAAACTTTGACTTGGACTGATCATGGGCTGATTAGATTTACTTGGTCGGCCATGAAAGAAATGCCCAAGTCTGGTCGGAACATGCTCCCCCCGAAGATCAATGTAGGCAATTTTATTGCCTGGCTTGATCAAAATAGACCTAGCCTGGGTACTGAATTGGATTCGGCCCTTAAGGCGTTCGACGGGTGGCTGAGAGCAGGGATCTCCGCCTCATCGAAAGGGTCTAAATCAGCTAGAGATAGGTCGACCCCCTCGCAGACTTGGTATTCGCCTCAATTACGAATACTTAAGCTTGCTTGTAAGAAACTGGAGCGAGTGTGGCGGACAGCGTACTGCCCCCAAGCCAAGGTAGTTTTCCGTACAGCTCAGAGGGAGTATTATGCTAGCATTAAACGGGCTAAATCGGAATATTTCGCCAGAAGAATTGAGATGGCTAATAACAATAGTCGGGAAATCTTTTCCATTGTCAGGAGCGTTCTCTCTCCCTGCGCCGAACAAATTGCGGTGAAGCCTTCTACCGAATGGTGTGAGAATCTCTCCTTGTTTTTCCTAACAAAAATTGCTATTATACAGCAAAGTCTTAGAGTGGTTACGGGCGAGAATAGGATTGGTGATATTATTAGACCTATAGTACCACCTATTCATATCATGGACAGATTTACCCCCCCCTCAGTGGATGACACCCTGACTGTGATTAAGTCTCTGAGATCTGGTGCCCCTGATGATATATGCCCAGCTCGGTTGTTGGCGGCAGCTGCTGAATCAGTGGCATCGGAGGCTGCGCAAATAATTGGCCTTTCTTTTAATACTTCTGAGGTGCCCTTGGAATGGAAACAGGCAAAGCTTCTTCCCCTTTTGAAGAAGACGGGGGCTGACCCTGATTTACCGGGCAACTACAGACCCATTTCCCTGCTTCCAGCCATGGCTAAAATTGGAGAGAAACTTGCCTTTCGTCAGCTGAATGCCTTTGTGGAATCCTCGGAGGCCCTCCATCCTGCCCAGTCGGGCTTTCGTGCAGCACATAGCACGGAGTCAGCTCTGGTGGAGATCACGGAGGCAATCAGGCAGTGTTTGGACAGTGGCGGCAGAGCAGCTCTAATTTTATTGGATCTCTCTGCCGCATTTGACACTGTCCCGCACTCACTTCTTCTGACTAGATTGGCTGAGATTGGGGTGCTGGGGTCTGCACTAGAATGGGTGAAATCTTTTCTGTCCGACAGGTCTCAGCAAGTTTGGGTTCCCCCTTTGTCCTCTTCGGTTAAGCCACTTATTACAGGGGTCCCCCAGGGGTCTACTTTGAGCCCCCTACTTTTTAATGTGTACCTTACTCCGCTTATAGTGCTGGCGGAACAAATGGGGGCCAAAATTATCGCGTATGCAGATGATACGCAGTTATTATTTACATGGCCTGATACAGCACTCAACACGGAGGTCATTCGGTCCTGTCTTTCTTCGGTTTTTAATTGGTTGGCTGCAGCTCAATTGAAATGCAACGAAGACAAAACTGAAATTCTACTGTATGGACATTTTCCACCTAATTTCAGAGAACTACTGTGGCCCTCAGATTTTCCCCTGCCAGGCTCAGTTACCATCCCGGCTAAGAACCTGGGAGTTTTGTTTGGAGAGGATCTGAGATTCGAGGGACACATACAAAAACGTACGGGGTGTGCTTCGGATCCCTTAGGGCCATGCGAAAGTTCTTTCCTTATCTTCCTTCAGCTGCAAGAGAGTCGGTTGCAAGGGCTCTAATTCTTTCTCGGCTCGACTATGCCAACTCTCTGCTTAGTGGCACACCGGCCTTTCTTGTCGCCAGATTACAGATCATCCAAAATGCGACGGCAAGACTTTTGTGCAATGTGCCTAGCAGAGAGAGCGTACGCAGTCATCTGAAGGAATTACACTGGCTGCCGGTGCCTCAAAGGATTACTTTTAAAATCCTAACATTTGCATTCAAAGCAGTTAACGATCTTGGGCCTGCTTACCTGAAAAAAAGATTCAGCCGGTATATTCCTACTCGATCTTTACGTTCAGCGGATGGGAATTTTCTGAAGATACCCCGCTTTCGGCGCGCTCGCCTTGGCGGCCAGTCAATTGCCGTCCTGGCAGCTTCAGCCTGGAACACTCTGCCGCTGTTCTTGAGATCGATGCAGAACTTTGTCTCTTTTAAGAAAGCTTTGAAAACGCACCTTTTTAGATCTGCGTTTTAGTTCTCTGACCACTTTCTGTCTTTTTTTGGCCACATGCTTGTTCTTCTCTTTTTTCTCGCGCCAGGATACTCTGGTAGTAATAGAGCGCGTTATAAAACTGCTTTAAAAAAAAAAAAAGTAATATTGATTTTTTTAATATTGAAGGGACAGAATTTCGGAGGTAAGTAATATCGATTTTGTTAATATCAATGTAAGTAATATCGATGTTACTAATATCGATGTTAGTAATATCGATGTTACTAATATCGATTTGTATATGATTTGTATGTATAATATTATTTATTTAATATGTATTTTTTTTATGTAATTTAAGTAAATTTTGTATTTTAGTACCGTAGCGGGTTGTGGGTTTATAGGGGAATAGGCTGGGAAGTATTTTAATTATACTAAATTAATTATTACTTTTTTAAGAATTATAAATTAATTTGAATTAATTGGTAATTAATTTGAATTAATTGGTAATTTATTTTAATTAATTGATTAATTGATAATTATGTTCCGTAGCGGGTTGTGGGTTTATAGGGGAATAGGGTGGGAAGTAATTTAATTATACTAAATTAATTATTAATTGTTTAGGAATTATAAATTAATTTTAATTAAGTGGTAATTATTTTTTATTAATTGGTAATTTATTTAAATTCATTGATTAATTGATAATTATGTTCTGTAGCGGGTTATGGGTTTATAGGGGAATAGGGTGGGAAGTAATTTAAATGTAATTAAGTATTAATTTATTTTCATTTATTGGTAATTAATTATTAATTGGTAATTACTTTTTTATTAGTTTGTAATTAATTTTAAATAATTGATTAATTGATAATTATGTTAAGTGTATTATTTTATTATTCACATTTTTTGTGTGTTAATAGGGGAATAATGTGTAAAGTAATTTATATGTAATTAAGTAGATATTACAATTATAGTTGGGTATTGATAATTCATTTTTGGGATAATAATTATGAATTGGTAATTATGTTTTTATAATTATTTATTGGTGTTTGTAAATATTTTGGATTAATTTAATAAATAATGTTTTTAATATTTTAAAATATTAATTTATTCATAAGTATGTTATTTTTAACTTCTACGCTATCCAACACATTCCCTACTGTTGCACTCTCCGGAGTGGGAATAGTAATTTTTACCCCTACGCTATCCAACACTTTCCCTACTTTTGCACTCTCTGGAGTGGGAATAGTAAATTTTACCCCTACGCTATCCAACACTTTCCCTACTGTTGCACTCTCTGGAGTGGGAATAGTAATTTTTACCCCTACGCTATCCAACCTTTTTTCTTACTGTTGTTTTTTTTGGAGTTGTAATAGTATTTTATTCCCTCTGTTACTTAGGCCCCCATTAGGATGGCGGGCGGATCGCCCCCACCAGGCTGGTGGTAGCCACCGCCGGCCTGGCGGGGGCGATCCGCCCGCCATCCTAGTTGGAATTACCCCTGCCCTAATAGTATGGCTGGGGGGTCCGCGGCGGACAGAAAGACCGTCCACCGCTTTTCAGCCACGGTCGCCTTGCGACCGGGGTGGAAAAGGGTTTATATGGTGGCGGTGTCTATCAGACACCACCAGCCATATTACAATGGGCTTTTTCAGATGCCTTTCCGTGGCAGCAATGCCGCCACGGAAAGGCAAGCGTAGTCTGCTTTGGGGGCCCAATCCAGGCCCCATGGACTACGGGGCGGTGGGGGGTGCAAATGGGGTGGGGGGTGCACATGGAGGGTACCTATGCTGTGCATGGAATTGCACAGCATGCCTTCCTGCCATTGTGGCGGGCGGTGCTGAGTGCACCGCCCGCCACAATGGTAGGAATGGAGGGCGCATCCTAATGCTAGCCATGGGACCACCACCTTTATGGCGGGCGGTCCCTTCCGCCGTCATCCTAATGACCCCCTTAATATTTTTTGTCTTGTTTTAGTTAATGTAGTATATAATTAATTTTAAAAATATTAAAAGATAATTTAATATTTTTAATTTGTTTTGAATAATTATTTAATTTTTATTCATGTTCTTATTTTATGTGTATAGATGAATTTGTAAGTTATAATATTTTTTATTATTTATAAGTTATTACAATAAATATTAAAACTGATTATTAAGTATATTATATATTATATGTATATGTTTCATTACTTTTTATTAAATTATGTATATTACTTATTAATTTTAAATAATATAAAATATGTTTTACTATGTTTATTATATTTTTAAGTATTTTTAAATTAATTGTACATATTTTTTTATTTAAAAAAACAATATTTTTTACATCAATATTTTTTTTCGATATTTTTGTACTGACCTTGTTGTAGATAGGATGTTGATATTCTTGACATCGATATTATTGCTCCGATATTTTTGTATTTCGATATTTTGTGTTTCGATATTTTGTCAGACATTCCAAGCCTTTTAAGGCATCAAACTATTTTGGTTTGGTTCGAAAAACCAGCAAAACCATTGTAGCACAAATACAAATCTGCAGCATAAATGACCCTGTTATATCCAGAGCTGTAAAGTGATCAAAACAAATTAAATTACTGTTTAAGAATGGTTGACAAAGACAAGGCCCTTTAGCTCTAGATGATGTACTTGTTCCCAAACAAATATGCCCAGCCTAGTATTGAGAAGAAAGTAGAGCTGCAAGGGGCGGCACTCTTGGAAGTTTGTAAGGATAAGAATTAAATAATTACCAATTTTGTGATCACCGTTGGCCTTGTCAGATGGGATCACTTGTATGACTTAAATATTGTACATATTTTATTTTTAATAAATATTTTTACTTGCATTTTCAAAACAGCGCGATACATTGTTCAGTGAAATTATTAGATGAATGGAGCACATCATTATTCCAACAGATAATAACATTACTATGTCACAAATACAGATATATTGGAATGTAACAGTCTTGGCAGGGGCTAGAGAAATATTGTACATATTTAATCTAATTGGACAATTCATCTGCACAGTTTTCACACAACCATTGGTAAAAGCAAAGTTCCGCCTGAAAAACGTGGACTGTTTGTAACCATAGATTTGAAACAATAAAATAATAAATTAAGGTGTTAAGGAGTTCTTGCAGTGCAGGACTGAAATGTTTTTTCGTTCCTGTTTTAAAAACAGATATTACATTTTAGCCTAAGACAATCTGAAAAGGTGTTACGAGAAGGAACCATCAATACGGTTCTTTTTAGTCCCCATTCACAAAAAAGGTGATCATACAAATCCTAAGACCTTTCATGTAATTGTGTTATTGGGTTCACAGGGCAAATATTTTGCAAGATTTTTTTCTGCAGTCAATAAACAATTGGGTACCTCTGAATACCCTATTTACAATGGAGCCAAATGTAATGTAGGCCAGGTCATAGTACTGTTGATAATGAAAATGTTACAGCAAAATACCAAATCGCAGGATGACCTGACTAATATTCATTAGGCAGTTCACAGTTTGTGACTCCCTGTCTTTTGCTGCTAAACAGGAATGGAGCCCTTTGGGCAGACTCTCCTTCGTCTCTCTGTCGTATCTCCCTCCTAGCATTTTACCTTACTCCCCTACCCTTCTACACTCGTCTTCTTTGCTCCTTAGATATTTTCTTGCAACAGATGTAACTTGTAACTGATGTAACTTGGTAACAATGTGGAACCTCATGTAAAGCGCTTTGATACCTCCGGGTCTAGCCAGCGCTATATAAAACTTATCAAATAAAATAAAATGAATTAGCCATGCCAGCATCGTACACAGAAAATAAAAACAACTACTATATATTGCTATTATGTAAACTATCACTCTGAATTTGATATGAGCAATTGCCATAGCTTGAATTGATTAGCAGTCATTCTGGCTAATTTCGAAGTTGCATTCTCAGATGTGGGTAAAGGCTCACATAGCATTCACAGATAAACAATAATTGCAGTGGCCTATAGCAAGGGCGGGTACTTGCTTGTTGTCTTTTTAATTTATTTTTGCCTGATTTGCCGAGCATCTCAAATCATCAAAGTGCTTACCTCCCAAATTAGGTGATGAAGAGGTCTCTTTGGTAGCATTTGTTGACACCATTACGCTAGGAGACCATATGCCTATTGGTCTTCAAAGACTGAAGCATTGCCACCCACAATGATGTAAATCACTTGTTGATGAGTGAATTTCCAAAAAACAAAAGTAAGAAGAAATCCCCATGGTCTGTAAATGGTATAGAAACCAAAACAGTGCCAGTGTATTATTTAACTCAAAATTCTCAAATTTGAAATATCATTAACAAAATGTCCTCAAGCATTTTTTGCAATATGTAATATTCAAGCTAAATGTGGAACAGTTTTGCTGACTACTGTTTTACTGTATCTCAGTAAGCATTAATGGCATTCTATGATACAGTGGTATATGTTACGCTATTAGAGAGGTGAAAAGACTTACTCTAGATGTAGTGTCCCCGTAAGGTGATGAGTTTTATAAAGTGATTTCCGCAGGCGGAAATGTGCTTAGTGTTGAGTCACAGTTGCACCAACATGTTTAGAAATCAAGTTGCACTCCCTCCTCTGTGTGATGTCCCCTTCCCTTTCTCTACGCTCCTCAATCAAGAGCTTCGTCTGGGTTGGAGTACATGTATGTCTTTCCATTATATTTAATCTGCAGTTTAGCCAAGAAAAAAGATGCATCTGCACCCAGAAAGAGCAGCTTCCTTTTAATTTTGTGAAGAGCCCTCGCATATTTAATGGCTCTCAGCCTCACTTGAGGGAGACGTGTACTATGGAGCTCCGTAGAGTCAAAAGCCCCTTTCTTGCTGAGGCCAGAATAACAAGTTTACAGTGATTTGCATCACCCAACTATGCCAAAAGTGTATCCATGCATGCACTGACCCTTTGTGGGTATATGAAATGCCTTCAGCACAGACACTTCTGTGTTCATATCTTCTTCAGATGCCAAGTCTCACATCTCCCACTGCCTTTTGGCTAGATTTTCACTGTAGAAATACCATATACATACATATTCAAACAAACGTGAAGTCCCCATCTACAGACAGGAGGGAGCATGCACAGAATTTATATCCTCACTGATCCACACCATTTCACAGGTCTTCAACTTTGGGCTGAAGATGGAAATTGATACAACTGCACAATCCTCAAATCCTGGATTTCCCCAGTCACTATCCTTTTGTTTGTGTGCTGCCTTTTCCGCTTTTGCCATGCAATGTGCCAGTGCCGCCATATATAACACCATTTCCACCATCCAACCGTTAAGTACTTGAAATACTACTGCCAGAGAAGATATCTTACTTCTATTCGATCGTGAGTAGCCCTGTTGCTCCATCAGTGTAGCCACAATTGGACATTATGCCATATGAGTGCAGTCACAAAGCTTCCCTGTGACTCACTATCATATCACTTCATTGTGCTTCTGTAAGGACCAGGGATCTTGGAAAGAAAAATACATTTCTCCCCTTCAAGGAACGCTGTTTGTTCTCTTTAGGTCCCAAATTTGCTGGTTGATAGAAACTGGTTGTGGCCTCAGGATAAATCCTTTCAGGGGTTTGCTATAGGGGTGTGCTATCTCAAACAACAGGGTGAAAACTGTGGGCACTCTACCAGTTTTAGTTTTCCACACATAAGCACAGACTTCCCATTTAATGCTCTCAGAGCACACCTCAATGTTAAGCACCCAAGGAAAATCAGGCCTCAGCTGCAAGGGCGGTCTTACCCATCAGCAGATCCTCAGAGTCTGCTAAACTCCCACCAGAGCACCACCACCTCAACATTGTTTCTCACCATTTTCTACAGCCTTGTCTCTCGCTCCCAGTGCCAGCTTCCAATCCATAGGATTGCTTCGCAGCTCAAGGAGAAGGATTTTTGGAGTGCAGTAAGCGGATTTTTAAAAGATTTTGTGGTTTAACTGTTTTTTTATTGAGTCACACTCCTCACACATACACCCTCCAACAACCCAAACGGACCGGCGAGGAAAGCTCAAACAGTATTTACTTCCCCAAATTAAAAATAAAGTTTAACACTTGGTTCACAGTAAATATCTAGCAATAGGCCACATTCCATGAGCACACCGGCAAAGGTGAGCTGTGGGAGAGGTGAAGAGGTGTGGAGAAGGCAGCAGCAGTGAGCTCCAGATATCAAACTTTTCTCACTTATCAGAAATCCCTGTCCGTAAACCTCCATCCCATCCCTAGTCAACATGACCCTACCAGGCTGAAAGCAAGTTGAGAGACCGTACCTGACCAGGCGAAACTCACTCTACCTCTACATATTCACACAAGCCACGCTCGGGCCTCAAGTGTGGGAGTTTCAGTTCTCTATTGCCTATCCTCACTTCAAGAGATTCCTTGCCACCACCCACACCAGAGTTCTGTCCCTAGTTGGGACCCCAAGTTGCCCCATGCTTCCTTCTCTCAAAGTACAGTGAGAATCCGAGTGCCCCATCTGTTGGGCTGGTGCCATTTTTAATCCTCTGCCTACAGCCAGGAGGAATCACTGACTACCTCCTTCTGTATGTACAATGGGGCTGCGGCAACAACACAATAGTTGCTACCACCGCACCAAAACGTACTCTAGATGTGCGACAATCTACATCAGTCAGAACTGACCCTAAGTGATCCATACAGCTGAACAAGCAGAGTTGGCCAAAGGAATTCAGAGAAGAGTGACCATTCACCCAGATCCTGGACTCTGCCCCCAATTTACAGAAAATCTAGGAAAAAAACATGTAACTATCATGGACTACTTCTAACCTCGACCTTATTTGACAAATATGCAAAAAACATTCCAAAATAATTCACATTTTGCACCTCAAATTGTTCCTTCAAATTTTTGTCAAGACTGGCAAGAGGAGTGTTTTTTCTCCAACACAGAAAAAATATACTGTAGAGTAAGAACAACCATGGCATAAAGATAGTGTTTACTTCAACTTATCCCCTTTCCTTAGTTAGGTGTAAATCTGTTCAATAGTTTTGGAACAAAAACTGCAAACTAAAATTAAAAATAAGATGTCCAGGTTTTTTCTACTGCTAGGGTCCGTGAACCAGTTTGTTAACTTCATTTAGAATAAAAAATGAGTTAGACTGGCACAAGCCACATGAACTAATGGCTAAGAATGCATGAAGAATTTAGATTCAGCCGGACCCTTAGAGCACCTTACCAGCACTCATAGTTCAGAACCTGATTTTGCGCCATCATTCTGTACATAAGAGCTTGACTGGGCTTTTCATTGTGTGCATGTGTGATGTGGGTGACCAAAGACTGCATGTCTTTCTGAATATACCCTCTCTATCTGAAATAGATGTAATCCATTTATGTGCACATGCCGGATAGGCAGACCTAGTAACTTTGTCTTTGTTTTTATTTCTTTGCACTGTGGCACATGCACTTTTGCTTTTATATTTCTAAATGTGGAACTAAAAGGTCCAGCCTCCAAAGAATAAGCCAGCTCTGGAACAGCTTCTTGCCTATTAGGCATATGGTATAACTCCAGGTAGCGCACATATCACAATTATGTTTTCTGTGATAATAAATGGTGGGCCAAACCAGCCTATATTTATCAAGGAGAAAATTCCTGATATTTACTGGAACATAATGATTTTGATGCTGTGAGGTGAGGAGCAAAGAGGGAATTAAGCTGAACTAGTGTCTTATTAAAGCCATTAAGGAATCCTAACACTCTGAGACAAAGAAGCAGTTCATCTAATTACTAGACCGCTGTTAATATTATTTGCTCTGTATTCCAAGAGCCTTTAGTTTAACTGACCCACTAAGTGTGTTGCAGAAAAAATGAAATTATTTTGTGTGGGAAATCTGGCATCGCAACATATCTGAAAAGGTCAAGATAAAGATAACAGAGGCACCACGTTGAAACCCCCAAATTATAATACTGAATGTGAAAGTCAGAGGGGATGCTAGTGCAATAACTATTGATGCGGTCTTGTCATAGTTTGCAAAAGTGACAGTGAATACAGTAGTTTTTAATCTGGGGACATTAAGGAATGCTATAAGGTGATATCCTATAATCGAGAAAGAAGCTGTAAATGTTAATGGGCAGTAGAACAATACAAGGTGTTTCTTTGGGGCAGTTGACTATTGGTAGACATTTAGGGGCCCATTAGGATGGCGGGTAGCCTGGCGGGGGCAATCCGCCCGCCGTCCGCACCTAAATTCCCCCCGCCATATTAGGATGGCGGGGGGGGACCGCGGCGGACGGAAAGACCGTCTGCCGCTTTTCAGCCCCAGTCGCAAGACGAACGGGGCGGAAAACGTTTAATATGGTGGCGGTGTCTATTAGACGACGCCAGCCATATTATGATGGGCTCAAACAGATGCCTTTCCGTGGCGGCAATGCCGCCACGGAAAGGCATGCGGTCTTCACTTCGGGGGCCCCCTGCGGGCCCCCATGGTGAGGAGGGGTGAGGCATACACATGGGGGTACCTGTGGTACCCCCCTGCATTTGCATACACAATGCGGCAGGCACCGTGCGGTGCCTGCCGCTTTGTGTATGCAAATGCATACATGCATTTTTAGCATTGTGGCGAGCTGTGCTGAGAGCACCGCCCGCCACAATGCTAAAAATGCATGATGCGCCCGCCACTGTGGCGGGCGCATCCTAATATGAAGTGTGGGACCGCCGCTCAGCTCGTAGGCGGTCCCGTTTTCCGCAAGGGTGGCGGGGGGCAAAGTGCGCTTGATGAATGGGAAAGGCATCCTGCACCTGGAAGCTGAAGATGTTTCTTAGGATGTTACTGTCCAGCTGCAGGGCAAGAGGTTTGGGTAGCAGTTTACAGGTAAAGATTATGATTTGTGCACATTTTGGGCATATGGGCTCCTGTGCCACTAGAAAGCTTGTAAACAGTACTTCATGGTGCTCTATTACTTACCGGTAATCTTCATTACTCCGGGTCCCATTGTCCTCGTCACATTCATTGACAAAGTGGAGATAACCATCTCCCGACAGAAAAAAAGACCAAAGGAATGCTGGGACCCTAATAATGCCCCTCCCACTGGGAGTACATAAGCAGTACTTACCCAGCATCCCGCCTGTACAACCAAGCCAACACAGGAAGGCCGGCCGCCTGGGAGGATGGGAGGGGCGTATGAATGGGACGAGGACAACGGGACCCGGAGTAATGAAGATTACCTGTAAGTAATAGAGCCAGGTCCCTTGTGTCCTTGTCCCATTTATTGACAAAGTGAAGAATCCTAAAGCAGAAAACCGGCCTTCCGAGCCAGCAAGCATACCCAGGAAACCCCACCAAGGCAGCACCCCAAGGGAGCCAAAAATGAGGGGAACCGTAGGAGACAACCAGCCAGCAAGCCAGAACCTGCCAGAAAGAGACATAACCAAGGACCAGAATCGAGCCAAGGAGAGCAGAAGGCCACAACCCCAACAAGGAGGCTACCAACCAGAAAAAACAGAAACAGCCCAGACCACAGGAAAGAACGACCAGCACCACCAGGGCCGCCAACGACAATCACCAAGCATCCAGCCCTGAAGGAGAAGCCACAGCGAGATCCCAGGAGCAGGCCAAGCCACAAAAAGTCGGGGACAACAGTAACAGAAACCCAGGAACCCGGCCGCACAAGGCCCAAAGAGCCAGCAGGGCCAAAGACCCACCAGGAAAAGGCGGCAAACCGAACCAAGGCCCGACACCAAACCACAGCAGGAGCAGCAGAAAGGCCCCAGGGGGCTCAGCATCCCCGACCAAGGACCAACCAGGCCCGACCCCACCAAACACCGGAGAGGAGAGCAGAGCAGGAGACGGCTGGAACGAAAAGGCCACAGGCCAACAAAACAGCCGGAAGCCAGGACCGAAGACAAGTGAACCGCCAAAGCAGGTGGACCCCGGCCCAACCAGCAACCGGAAGAAGCCACACAGAGAACAGGCCGAAGCACAGGACATGAGGCAGACAGAGCACAGCACACAACCGCCGGACCACACAGCAGACCTGGATGAAAACAAACAGAGGCAACCGCCCAAACGGAAACCAGAGCAAGCAGAGAAGCCTGAGGCACAAGCAGCACCAGTCCCCGGACAACCAGCAGCAAGGAGGGCAGAGCCCCACCGAGGCAAGACAAAAGCCACAGGACCGCACCCCGACAGGGGAAAGAGGGAACCGGGCAAGCCAAAGACCAGACACACACTGAGAACAGCACCCAGGGGAGCCAGGGAAGACAGGAGCAGGGCAGAACACCAGCACCAGGAAGGACCGGGGACGCCAGGCAAAACACACCCCAGCCAGCAAGACCAAAAAGGCGCAGCTGGAGGCCGCGAAGCCCAACCACAGACAAGGAAAATCCAGCTGAAACAGGCAGAAAAAAACGCGGGCACCCAATCAGAGGTGAATCAAGCCCAGAAGGAGAACAGAGAGCAGGCCCAGAAGGGCACACAAGGGCACGGCAGACACCACTGGTGCGCCAGGCCCGAATACCCAAAGCGCACAGGCACGGTAGGGAAGCCCAAGAATGCTCCCAACCAGGTACCAGGCAGGCTCAGACCCCGACAAACGAAGCAGACCTGAGGAGACCAGGAGCCCACAGGGAGCAACCGCACCAGGTACACAGGCGGACCCCCAACAAGGAGAACCGCAGCGGCACAAACCCCGGACCCCCAGGGACCACCGGAAAAGGAAACCAAAGCAGCGAACCGCTACATGGAACGCACCCCGGGGGGGGTAAAAGAACAACGCCCTCCTAGCCCAAGGCGCGCCACCACGCAGGGCAGGAGGACTAGTGATCCGGGCGCCAGGCACACCGGGGGCAGAAAACCCAACCCACAGCCAACAGCCAGGCCGCAAGAGGGCCGGAGCAACAAGGCCCCCAAGGGGCAGACCCCAAGCCGCACGGCCCACCAAAGGAAGAGCAGGAGCCCAACCACACCAGCCAGAAAAAAACACAGCCACCTGGCAGACCCCAACCAAGTACCATCCAGGTTGGACCCACCAAACCCCAAGGCCAGACAAAGCCAGAAGCAGGCAGGGACAGACGACCGGAGGCCACACCAGAAGCCCCGGCCACAGACAGCCACAACCGGCCCCAAGGACACAACCGGCAAAAGGAAGCGCAAAGAGCGGGAACGGGACCGGAAGAGGACCGTAGTCACACACCAGCCCCAGCCGAGAAACAGGAGGAGACAGGCAGCAGGCGGAAGCAACCTGCGCACAGGGGGCCACAGGAAGAGCAGCCACCAATCGAGCAACACCGCCAGCGAAAACCCGGAGAAAGACAAACCCAGAGCCAAGGAAAAGGGCACAGCCAGGACCCACCGAAGCAAGCCAAAGGCCGGGAGGGAACCAGAACCACCGCCAGGGCAACCCCAGAGAAATTAGCGGAGACCCACAGCATCTGGCCAGGACAGGTGGAGACCCAAGTAGGGACGACCCAGGCCCAACCCCACCAAACTGCAGAGAACAGAGAAGGACAGGGGCCGACGGAGTAACAGGGCCCCGGGCCGCAGCAGCAGCAGGGGAACACAAGGTCCAAGCCAAGAAGCCATGAACAGAGCAATGAAAGCGCCAGAGCAACCCCAGCACAGAAGAGGCAAGCTGCCGGACACAGTACCAGCCAGGCCACACAAAACAGCCCAAAGGCAGAGGACAAGGCCCACCGCAGGAGGCTCCAGGATAAAAACAGGCAGCCCCAGGATACACAAAGGAAGAAAGGGGCATCGGGCACCAGGGATCCCAAGGCCAAACAGGACCCAAAACAGGAGCGCACAAGGGGCGCAGCAGGGGAAGCATGCAGCGACAGAGGCCGCAAAACCGCCCAGGCCCCAGGACCCAGATACCAGCCCACCGCAGGAACAGCGGTAGAGAGGAGGAGCAGGCCGAATCCCCTAACGAGGATCAAGCAGGCCAAACACTGCGGCACATGAGCCGAGAGAACACACAGCACCAGGAAGGCGGAGGCCCCCACCGAGAGCAGACAAGAGCTGAAGCCGCCAGGTAGGAAAGGCCGCTGGCCAAGAGCAGGGGCAGACAAGGCGGAACAGAAGCAAAAGGGCCAAAGGGCAAAAGCCCAAGCAGCAAAACAGAATGAGCACAGTCAGCAGAGGAACGAAGCAGGCAGCGCACAGCGGGACAAACCAATGCCCACAACCCCTCGGAAGAAATGTACAATGCCAACACTTCGAACTGAGCACACTGACCCCACCGAAAGACCAGGGATCGAACACGCAATCCACAGAGCCCAAGACCATAACCAATAGGCCAGAGTGACCCCACAAGGAGCGCGGGCACAAAGCAAAACGAGCCCAGATGCGCAAGCAGCACGTGGAAAGAGTCACAGAGCAACACCACCACCCCAGAAGCCTTCAAAAGCACAGGACTCGAGGCACGAACCCACGGCACCCAGCACCAAGCCCGGCAGGCGAGCCGAGAGCCACATCCACTCCCCAGCAGTCAAGGAAGCGCTGAAGGACTGCGGATATACGGGGCCAAGCAGATGAACCGGGAGTCGGGACAACACACATGCACCAGGCACCGGCACGCGGGGCACGGGGCCAGCGCTGAAGGCAGTGAGGACCCACCAACGCAGGCCAAGCCAACAAAGCACCTCCGAGCACCCCAGAACGAAGCACGCAGCACCCACTGGAACCCAGGAGCGCGTGAAACGCACCAGCGATGGAATCCGCTCCACGCCACCCCAAACCAAGACTGAGGAGGAGGAAAGGAACAAAGGGCGACCGTGAAAAAGAAAGGCAGAGGAGCATAGTACAGCAACAGCAGGAAACAAGCTGCAGCTGAAAGACCCAGCCAATTGTCCCAGGGAAGAATGATTTTATTTTGGCACATCAGACACACACACACATGCTGGGAGAAAGGGAAAATACCAAGGAAAAGGGGAAAGGGAACATCACTAGCAGCAAGGCCCCCACTCCAACAGCGTGAAGGCCAGGAACAGTGCAAACGCAGCGCGTCTACCACCCGGCCCGGCCTCAGGAAGACACGCATGCGACCCGGAAGTACCCGGGAGGCCACGCACTAGCCGCAATGGGGCGGCCGGGCAAACAGTATGCTGTACACGAACAGCAACATACTGCACCACCACAACGACGTAACCAGCGCTGACCCAAACGCCAAGGAGCAGGCGGAGGGCACAGCAGCATTCAGACCCACAAGCAACAAAGTACAAGCAGAAAGAACAAAAAGCCGCCAAGCGGAACTCATCCAGGGCAGGGTCCAACACCAGCACCAAGGCCCCCCCCAGCAGGTGTCCAGGGGAAACGGCAGGAACACCGCAAGCTCACCGGCCAGGCTCGGGATGACACAGCTGCAACCCTGATGGAACCAGGAAGGAACCGGGAATTCACGCCCCAGCCAGGATACCTGCAGCAACAGACACTGACTCCCAGGAAGCCTGGCAGGCCGGGAGACAGCCCGGGAAACCCTAAGCCCGTACAGCCAGGCAGCCTGGCGAGGGAAGGAGAGAAGAACGCCACTCCAGCCCAGCAGGAGCAGCACCATCACACAGGTCCATTCTATCGAAAGACAGAAAAAAAGAACAAGCGGGATGCTGGGTAAGTACTGCTAATGTACTCCCAGTGGGAGGGGCAGTATTAGGATCCAAGCATTCCTCAGGTCTTTTTTCTGTCGAAAGATGGTTATCTCCACTTTGTCAATGAATGGAACGAGGACACAAGGGACCTGGGGGTAATGGGCTATTTGAATCATGAGACTGAGAACTTGACAATGTCTTATACAGAGTGTGATCTACCTGAGAAGTGTTGGAAAAGTAGGAGTGATCCCTTGACATCTGTTCCTTTTCCTTCAGACCCTTTGGCCATAGATTTTATAGGTCTCTTAGAGAGTATTGTTAGGTGATAATTGCTGTATAATTGTATTAGTAGAATATTTTACAAGAACACTTTTTGGATGTGCCTAGAACTAAGTGTGTTTTCATGTTTTCCGAGAGACTTATTTTCAAAGGACGGGTTGCCATTATCTGTAAAAAAAAGAATGGGGTCAAATTCATTCACCTCATGTAGCATTCAGAATCTTTTACAACGGAGTCCGAGCATAAAACTTTCTATGCACCCGAAGTCAAAAGCTTAGTGAGGAGAGTTTATAGAATATTTTGCGAGGGGAGACATCGCTGATGCAGTGGCGGCTGCCAACTATGGAGAGTGGCGTGGCAGGCAAATTGATGGGTTCATGCACGCACAATTACATTAACTAAATTGCCTACATGTATTTTATTATTCAAAGAGAATAAGAGGTGGCTTGGGGTCTTGGCGCACACACTATGCCATTAGTAGAGTCCACAGTTACTCAAAATTATTACACACATTGAAGTGTTGGGTGTTGAGGAAGGAAGAGATGCCACCAATTCCTCTTCTTGTTGGAACAGGTCCAAATCTTCGAATAAAGTTTTCCCAGGACTCTCAAATGAATTCACACAGAGTTGCATTGTTAATCATCAATCTCTTTTATTCTTTTCCAAACAGTATGATGTACTTTTCATTGCCGCTGAAGTGTTTCGTCTATGCCATAGAGTAAAGCAATAGACTTCGTCAAGGCTACAACATCACATATATATGACTTTCAGTCAGTCCAAACGAAAACATGGCTGTCAATGCAGTCACCCAGACCAATTTTGGTCAGCCACCATGTGTACATACAATCACATTGTTGTGAGTATAAAAAATACTGAATAGTATTGAAACCTTACTACCAGAAAAATCTAGATACCAATGGCACACTTTGTTCAAAGATCCAAGAAGACAAATAAATAATGAAATGTAAACGTGCCCAAAAATTGAAAAGAAAATCTACAGTTCAAACACCACTATGCTATCATTATAATGCCTGCTTACCTAATATAAAGTAATTCGAGGCCCAGATTGTAATCAAGGGATCTCCTAGCATCTAATCGTCCAATTCAAAAAGTGCATCAAGACAGTAATTAGTGACTCGAAATAGGGTGAACAGATATTCTTCCACCGATCCTATTTATTAGATATCTGCTCACCTTACTTATGCAGTCCATCATACAAGCGCAGGGTATTAGTTATAGAATCTTATGTTCAGTCTTGAAAAAAGTAGGTTGAAGTACAGTATAGCATCATTAATAGGTCTGCTCGTATAACACATATGCTACTATCCAAACCCCTGTGTTAATATAATCTATGTCTTCCATAGTGTAGTACTCACATTCCAGCACCTATCCAATTATGAGTTGTACTAGCATTTCTAGTCAATTCCCATAACCGGAATTGTCGCTAATCCATATTAGGCAGCACATGTTTATCTTGTGCTTCCTCTGCTAGTTTACAGGACAACATGTAATGCAACCTATTTAAAAGTCTCAAATTATTGTCTTCATTTACATGCCTTATTTCTACAAACTATACCAATGTATACAATCAGATCCCCATAAAATGGTGCTGTATCATGAGCCAGTTATATTCAGTACATAATAAATATTCCTTGCATACTCCATTAGTAGTGAGAGAGAAATAGAGTGTCCACCTTCATTCATAATACTAAAAGTGTACAATTAAAGCATATACGTATTTCCATAAAACAGTAAGGGCCAGATGTTGGTAGCCAAATAGCGACCGCAAACGCCGAAATTCACAGAATTTCAGCCTTTGCGATCGCAATTTGGCTCTGAGCAATGTAGGTAAGATTAAACCTACTCGCAAAATAAGGAATCGCAAAAATTGCGATTCCCTATTTTTCGATTGCATTTAAGGAATCGCAAATTGTGATTCCTTATTCCTCACCCATATGCCACCCGTATCCTCTGTGTTGTTCCTCTCACCCACTTCCTTTGTGACACTTCCCCCCACTCATGCCCTCTGTGTGCCCCCCAAAATAATGTTGTGCTGTTTTTATTTACAAATCTAACTCAGTAAATAAAAAATTGTGATTGCTTCATTTTGAACGTGCACATATGTGGCGTGTGTGCTTATAAAATGATAGTGCTTTTGTAGGATTGTTTTCTTTAACCATAATGCACAGGATCTGGGGGGGCAATTTAGGGGCGATTACCCCTAAAATCACAGGCTGTTAAGGCCAAGCAGGGAGTCGGGCCTAGCTCCCTAGGTCCCAGGGTCGGCAGCCCTCGGGGTTCCGTCAGCAGAGCGTTCAGCTGTGCCAGCTGCCTGAGTGCCAGTGGAATACAGTTTTCCTTTGACCGCTGTGACAAAGAACGTCTTTTGCCACTAAGAAGAGGAGGTTACAGGGGAATATTAAATTCGGAGCTTAAATGGAGATAGTTTTCAGCAGTCCTTTGAAAGGCAGTCTCAGGGCACGTTTTAAATAATAATGGGCGGTTTCTCTTATGCTTCGGGCACACACAAGGTGCCTTGAAAAGGTCATTTGTGTGCATGTGGAGACAGCAGAATAGCAACAATGCTAAATCAAAATACAATTAAAAGATAGTGAAATCACTTGACGGCATGGAAACGAATTCCGACTGCTTTTTGTGTTTTTTTGACTTGCTGTTGATCTGATGCCAGCACTTTTCAATATAGCATGATAATTACAATTTTTTGGGTTTGCGTACACACAGCTTTAGCTATGTTTTTGCAAAACAATTATAATAAAAATATATTTATATATACTACATAGTGGTGGTCGCAATTTGTGTAGTTATAGTTAGGACATAGATTTCATAGGAAGGGTGTTTTTTGCTTTGCTAATCACTTTGGCGCAGTTTGACGAATCTTCATGAAACATTCCAAAGAACAGTTCAACCATCGCATCTCCTTCCTTGAAGTTTTCAGGGTGAATCATCAAGCGGCAGCTGAAAAACAAGCATTTGCAATGCAATAGGTCTTTCATTTGTGAGAGTTAGAGCTATCGGTGGCGAGAATGACAATGGCTTTTACCTATGTGCTTTCCTTTACAGTAAAGTGGCCTTTGGGACCATGCAAGTGTTTAGTGATGCAGCATATTATCCTGGGTGCTGTGCCGCCAGGGATTGAACAGCTATACAATTACTATACAGTGGGTCATGCAGTCTGATTCAGGAATATCGCAGTTAGCTGAATGAAGTCATGTGACGAGGGATTTTATTTTAACTAGGTCAGTAAACTTGAGGAAAACTTTGCCTAAAAAACATTAAAATGTAAATGGAGCTTTCACCAGTTGTGTACTAATTGTGGGAAAAATGCTATACCAGATGAGATAAGAGCAATAGAACACTGCTAAACAATTGATAAAGGTGACCTCAATTTAAAGCACACATTTAGCTTAGTTGTAGAGTGTGTAGTTAAAAGTCAGTCTTTAAAAGCACCAATTAGCTGCACCTCACTTGTGTACAAAGTAGGCAGTTATGAGGGAGGGGGTGGATGACAGGTCAAGCTGCGAAACACTTTTCACAAGCTGGTTTTACTTATTTCAGAATGGCTTGGATAGTACTGTACCAATTCAACGCTTTTTCACTAGAAAGACGAATTACTTTTGCCATTTTCTAATTTGGCTTGTGCAGCAGTATGCTCAAAGACTTTGCTGCAATGTGGTATTCGAGGCTTTGTCACTGTTGCCTCAGCATAAATTGCAATGTAGCTAAAATACTGCAAGACAAATTAGCAGATTTAGATTGCTTCCGTGAGAAGGAGATCTGTTTCTAATAAATCTCAACATAGAAATTACATTTGTCGACCAATAATATCGTGAAGAAATCAAAGTGAACTTAATATAACTGACTCCAGAGGGAAAAGCTAGGCCAGAGTATGGTGTGCCCCATGACATGGAGTCATTCAGTGCTCTTAAATGTGCAGTCATATTCCTTCTACTGTAACATTTAGCTTTCCAATGAGCACTTTTCCACGAGAAAATGGCCCATAATTCTAATCATCACAACACGTATTTAAGATTAATGGTTTATTAGAAGGATAACTAAATGAGAGCATTATTTAATGCATAGCCTGTGTACTTTTGTACATGAGTACTGAACTCCCCATCCCCTCTTCTGTAAATATGCATTTCATTCTCTGTGGGAGGAGTGCTCTAATTGAGGCAAACGTGATCTTGGCACGTGAGATGATTCCTCAAGTGTGTCAGAAGAAATTGGCATGCGTCAGAAGCTGTGCACGTTCCACCATCATCAGTCTGTAATTGCACCACAGGTTGGGGTTGGTACATTGCAAGCTCTGCCCCATGGATGTTCAATGAGTGTCACTAACACACTAGCAATGGTCTGTTCATTATAACAAAGATGCACAAAGTGCAGATTATAATCTTGGCCCTTGATATATGACATCCAAGTTATCCATTCAGCAGGAGGAGCTGCAATGCCTCTTTCCTTTTTACAAAGAAAACGTCAACAGCCCAATACCTCCTTAAAAGGAAGCCCAACCCAAAACGAATATCATACCAAAAAAGCCCTAACGGCCGGTGGACAGCAAAAAGTGCAAAAAAGCTAAAAAAAAGACAAGCAAAGGAACGGGAGGCATGGCATGGGGGCAGCACTAACACAACTGATGCATTAATACAAGGTGGGAGATGGAATGCTATAGTAAAATCTAAGCAGATATGGCATCAACGCTGAACACCGGCAGACAGTATCAGAGCAGGACATCAAGACAAAAATAGTCCCCTAAACAACAGATAAAGAACCATATTGTAATGAGACATTACTTAGTCTCTGCTGCATGGGAGGAACTAAAGATAAAAAGGAGGGACAAAGATGCAGGACTGACCACTAGCAAGCAAAGATTTTTAAAGAACACTGAAACAAACAAATCAAAAGTAGGGGCATGGCTTTAAGCCCACAAAAGCAGTTACACAGATCTAGAATCATCTACCAAAAAAATGGGGGTCCCAAAAAGCAATTTTCCCATGCAATTTTCCACATGAAAATTGAACAGCTATACTGTGAAGACAGCCGGCTTAAATTAAACCAACATTTTCAGAAAGCTAGATCTTGGGCCAAAACGTGTGCTTTTTGTGATTTAGTGCAAAATAGCTTTTGAGAAATTAGGTTTAAAAAGCATTGTTTATCTGGACAGTTGGGTTTGCAGGAGGTTTGTGAGAGTCACGTGATTAATGCTACTTCAAATAACAGAGCAATCTGATTGGCCGAGGTGGCTTTTTTCCCATTGGCGGCCTCCGTGCCACAGCAGCGAAAGGCTCCTGTGAACTCCCGTTGGAGCTCGCTCTCTGGTTGACTAGCCACATCATGAAGAGAAATATTGCAGACTCCATTTTAGGACACAGAGATTCAATCTAAAGGGGCAGAATAGTTGTACCCTGACCCCTAGACATTGTTGCTGGGATCCTAGAGGGACCTGCGGACCAATCAAAAACATTTTGAGGGGGTTTTCATGATCCAGCAGAAAAATGTTTAAAACAATGTGGGTCAAGGCCTCAGTGTCTGCGGTGGATTGCAGCAAGCAGGTGAAGGCTGTGCAAGGTAGAGGGTTGGCTGCATGCAGGGGTCGGGCCCAGGACCTGGCTGTAGGTGAGGCCTTACGGCCAACTCCTCATGCTCATTGCCAATGGCGGTGTGTGGTGGCATGTTGATTGCTTGCTGGGAATTTTGGATGTAGCGACTTAGGTGGGACCCTTCTGCAGGTGCAATGGAGGGACCGGAGGTAAAGGTAGACGTGTCCCTGGCATCACGCTGCCCCTCTGCTCTTGCAAGGCATGTGGGATGCACAGACTTTGTGTGCTTTCACATCCCTGATGTTCCATGCAATCAGTAGTCCAGGAGAAGTCCTTCCCACATATGAGGCAGTTTACAATCTTGACAGTAACCTTCTTCTCCCTTGGAGGGTTACTGAAGAACTACCATACTAGTGACTTCTTGATCGATGGTGGAGTTTCTTGCAGCTGTTCTTCAAGGTCTTTCCTCTCTTCTCCAGGTACCATTTTCATTAAAAATCCCTCAAGCATTTGGAAAAATACAAACAACTGAGAAATGCCAGCAAAAGATGTGTTAACAGCGAGTTGTTAATCCCACATGAGGATCATGTTTCCATAAATCGAGCAGGACAATGATTTCAACCAATAAAATGTGTTTGTGTCATAGGTACCTTTGTACCGGTTTTCAGGTACTGCGATACTGCAACATTAAAAAATGAGGCAAATTTACAAAAAGACTTAAGGGATCCTCATTAATTCATCCATTAGAAAATCACTGTTTCATAATAGAAAAAATATATTTTTAACATTTGCAGAGAGCCCTGCAGTACTCCCTTGGGGCTTGAAACAGCAAGTAAAACACCCAAAGGAACTCCCTTGGGAGCCTCTTTTCATGCACTGGTTATACCCTTGCAGACTACGTCAGTTATACCATATGAAATCATTGCATTCATAACAACCCCTATAACTTCTCAAGTGACATTATTGGTCACAACACAGTGGATGATAGATTGGCAAGGTTCTGTTAAGGTTGTCTGGTTAGTGAGCTGAAAAGAGTTTGTAATTAGGTGTGCTATTTGTCATAATTTGTGTTGAAGTTATCTTATTGAATTCACAAATGCCAATGAAAACAAAGCCAAATACATGCAGCAAGAGTATGCGAGAGTGATACAATTGTCAAGTGTGATACATATGAATCCAGCAACAGAGTGGAGGTGGAGGGAGGCAACCCAGTATAAAAGGCAAGCAAAAAAAGCCAGAATGGGAGAAGAAGGGCGGAGGGAGCAAAGAAGGGGGAATAGAGAAAAGGGAAGGGGGCTGGACAGACGAAGGTAGGGAGGGCGGCCAAATGGGTCAGTTTTCCCCTAGGAAGAGGGTCCGAAAAAGGAGGAACTCATCAGCCCTATTCATCAGGTTATAGATCACCTTCTTGCAGGAGGCATTCCTCATGGGGCGGGGCCTGTGTAGAGCGCCAATGATGCAGTGTTCAGATTTTGGCCGCCATGAGTGTGGTAGTGAGATGGAGGCGGGCATGATGTGTTAGCTGAGGGAGGTCCACCAGGTCATGCAGGCGGAACAGCAGACGCGATAGTGGAGAGATATATCCAGGGTCCCCGCTAATGTAGACCCACTGCAAACCAGAAAGGACAGACTGCGGGGCATTCAGTGAGAAGGAGACCCATGTCACAGGACGCATATTTGCACCTCCAACAGGAGGAGTGGGGCAGCAGCCCATGGCACAGAGCCATGCCTTTTAGGATCTTGAAAAGGCTGTACTTTATCTGGGCCTCTGGTGTCCCTCCTCCCAGGAACTCCAGTATCTCCACCCAGTCCTCATTCTCGTATTCTACCTGAAGACCTCTCCGAGGCGCTCGACTTGCAGCTGTGAGTATAGATGGAGTATTAGAAGGTTATTCAGCCCGGACATCACGCCCTTAAACTGACCACGTATCAAGGTATGTGATCACTGGGGATGGGGGACAGACCAGGGTTGCAAGCCCAGTCTGCTCGCTAAACAGTAGCGCAGCTGTGCCACAAAAGCTTGAGTTCACCCTGAGAGAGAAGGTGCGACAAGGTGTGCATGCTCACCACGCGCCAAGGAGTCCAATCAAGCATGTCCCTGTCAATGCAAATGCCATGATTACGAAATATGGGTGCTTTGTCATGAAGGTAGGCATCCACCAAGAGGAGCTTGGAGGCTGGTGCCCAGGTTCTGTACAGTACCTGGACCATTAGGTTCAGTGCTCCAGCACTGGCGGGTACGGGTAGATAGAGGGGGAACAGTCCCGGTGAACCAGGACGAGCCGGTATTCTATTGTCACCCATAACTGGGGATCTTGAATGCCAGTTGTGCCAGGTGGGGAGCCATACAAAAATGCTCCACAGATGGAAGGCCCAGGCCCCCATGGACCTGTAGGCGATACGTTTCTTAATTGCTAACTGGGGCCTCAAAGAACCCCAGACAAAGGCGTTGGTGGCCTTGTGCACTTGGCAGAGTTTATAGAGAGTCGTTAGCAGAGGGAGCATGCCCCGTACGTAGGTGAAGCAGGGAAGGGTCACCATTTTCACCTCTTGCTCGTGTACCCAGAGGGAAAGGTTCAGGTGTGACCACTTATCAAAGTCGATATCATATCATATGATCCAGGCCCCTATTGGCATAGATGTCCAGGAATTTTAGGCAGGTTGCCTTTCATTGAAACAGGAGTCTTGCGACAGCAGCACAGGTGGTAACTCTTGAGGCTGGGAGGGCCTCGCTCTTACCCCAGTTTACTTTGTAACACAATACGGTTGCAAACTCTTCAATGGTCTCCATAACTGCAGGGATGGAAGAGGGCAGGGCCGAGAGAGTAAGAAGAGTATCGTCCGCATACAAGTATATATTAGAAGGTCCACTGGGGGTATCAGGCTCTTACCAGACTCTGGGACATATTATCAAGAAACGGTGTTAAAATTATCATCGCTTTAGCGGCAGGAAACTGCCGCTAAAGCGGCGATAATGGGCTTGATAATATGCCCCCATGAGAATTCCCATAGAAGCCCATGTTCTAATGGGCTTGATAATATGCCCATGTCAATTCCCATAGAAGCCCATGTTCTGGTGTGAACATGGGCTTCTATTGGAATTCGCAAGGGCATATTATCAAGCCCATTATCGCCGCTTTAGCGGCAGTTTCTTGCCGCGAAAGCAGCGATAATTTTAACGCCCTTCGTGATAATATGCCTCTCTATATGCAGGAATGAATTATATGCAGAGAATTCCCAGCTTCCTTATAGGTCAAGCAGGTCAAGTGTTACGTACCCGACCTGACCCAGAGCCTCCAGCTGCGGCTGACCCGCATATTGATTACCGTGAAGCACACCATCGGCGGGCTAAAAAAGCAGGGCACAAACTGGGCATTTTTACAACGGTTGCTGAATTGTCCCTGCGATTGGGAGAGTTGCAAATACGGATGGACCCTGGAGCTTACCGAGATGGCGCACACCGACCCATGAGTGGCGAGGATCCTCGGCTTCCTGTGAGGAGATCGGTGAGCAGAGCTGACGCTGCAGCGACATTCCACTTGCCGTGGCTGGTGGAGCGGGCTGCTGATTCTGGGAGCGCCGAGGATCTCGTGGGAGGATAGACGTTCCACAGACCCGGGTTCCATACTGCGACTCGGGACTCCCCAGGTGCGTGGGTAATGAGAGAATGAACCTAAGAGAACTAGGACTCCTGATGGAGCCGCCTGGTTCGGCTATTGGGGAGTCGGGCATGGGTTCTCCTGTGACCGTCCCCTACCCAGCTGGACATTGGAGAAGGACATTCCACATCCCGCTGCCGCTGCTGTTCACTGCTTCTGCCTCGGACCAAATCGCCACTGTTGAGAGTGGCACCAGCTTTGGCGCAGCTTTGCCCCCACCGGCTGTCTGCCAGTTTCACCGTCGCCCCGCTGCCCCCCCATGCAAGCTATCTTCCCGGATTTTGCCTCGCCTCTTCATCGACTTTGGAGACCCCAGTGAACTTTTCCCAGGTGTGTGGGCGCGGGAGCCACGACCTCGACGTTGCTCCAGGGGACCCAAGCCTGCACGCCTCCTCTCCCTTCCTGTTTTTGATTTTTGGACTGTGTACCCCCCCGGACTTCCTCTGGCACTTTGATCCATACTCACTGGGTCACTCCCATGGATTTCTTTACTTTTGTCCTACCCGCCGTTTTGCTGCTGTTCTCGGCCGCTGTTCTCTGGACCCTGACCCGCCATCTTGTCCATTCCCTCGTCCTTTAACCCCTTTCTCTTGTTTCCCCCTTGACGATCCTCTGATTTGCCTTTTCTCCATTCCATTGTATTGGGTGCTGTGACTACGTCCCCCCTCCGACCCCACTTAATGGAACTCTGCTCTCCTGGGTTTTTGGGTCTTGACCTGAGAAAATCTACTATTTGTATATATATGTATATAGAGATAACTCTAACCACTAGTATATGTAGTAGACCTGTACTCTCTACCATTCCTATGTGACTCTTATTGTATATCCATTTGTATCTCTTACTTGAGTGACTTGTACGTTTGCAGTTTTTTCCGTGTATATCTCTTCCTTGTGTGACTCTACAACTTGTACATTTGCAATTTTTTTTCTGTTTGTATCTTTTATGAAACTCATGTAATCCCAAGTCCATATGTATCGCAACTGGTTCTTATATAAAGCGCTCTGACACCTTTGGGAATGTTTGCGCTATATAAAATCGCATTAAATAAATAAAATAAAAATAAAAAACTTCAGAACTTAAGTGTTGTCTTCACTTTCGACGCTTCTATAAAATAAATGACAATGCTTTAGCATTAAATAATCACTAATGGAAGGTGACTATGTCAGGAAAACCCTGCTCTAAATGTACCTAATGTCCCTTCCTCCTTTGTCAGGTGTACAGATGTTTCCAAGAATGCACTTGCTGCATCTACAATGGAAGGAACTATAATGTAACTCCTGGTGAGTCAATAATATACTCTCACCCATGTGATACATATATTTATCTAATCTCTCTAAAACATAACTGTCTATTCTCTAATGAGCGATGACTCTTGCTTTTACTGCGTTAAGAGATGCTCATTTCAAATAACAGAAATTCGTCTCCTTCTGCAATGCCTAAGGGAACTCTTAACGTAACAAGGGTGGCTCAATTAAAAAAACTTTGTGGCATCTCTAACTAAATTCTAAAGCAAATTCGGGAGTATTTTAATTTCAAAGTGCGCAGTTAATGTAAGTTTCTTTGCACATTTATATAAACGTCATTTATATTACATAGTGTTCGTTTGTTCATTTTCTACATCATTGCAGAGTAAGGAAATATCTAAAGACTTTCATCCAACAAGTTCACCAAATAAATTCCAGAAAGTTTCTCATATAATATAACACAAGCGCCAGAAGCACATTATCCAAATTGAAGAGTTTTGAGCTTTTCAATATTTTTGTCTTCCTTTTGTCTTTTTAGGTACAGCAGTTTTCTGGTGAATTCCAGAGAAAAAATAAAGCACGATGGAGCCAACTCTCTAGAACAGGGCAGGGTCAAGCTTTAGTCGGAGAGCAGTACCTTCAAATGGCTCACTCTACAACACCACAGACACTCACCTCAAATATCTGTTTTTATAGCAGAGCTTTAGCATAGTGCATCCACCCCGAGCTAGTAACGTGACAAATCATTTTGCTATGTATGCAGCAAAGTGTTTAAGCATAAAATTAACTAGTACCATCCACACCACGTTGTAAAATGACAAAAGGCACAATCTTACAGCTTTGGATTGGTAAAATGCCATCCTAGTCAACTAGGAATGAATAAAAGCAAACCTTGACACGTGCTTTGCTCTTATTAGTGCTCATCAGAGAGGTATAGCTTGGTCCAGACACAAGGGAACACCCGCTATAAATCAAAGCAATACTCATTCAGGCTTAGAGTGCTGCATAAATTATTCAAAAAAGGAAGCAAGGAAACCTGGGTAATTTGCGAGTTTTAGGCTGAACACTCTACAACTTCACACTCTACAACTGCTGACCTCTGCTTCCCCCCAGAGAAGGATCCACTGTTTTGACACAATCTGATTGCCTGGCTGCAACATCGGATCAAATGTTATGGCTGCCATTAACAGTACACAGTGACTCAGTCCTGAGTCCTGAAAATAAAGGAAAAGGACAAATAAGGGGACAGGGTGAACACATCCTGTCTCACAGGCCCCACCCGATGTTTAAAAAATAAAAAATAAAATGACATTTAATTGAGGGATCCCCGGTGCCAGCAAGGCCCCAGAGTGGGACCCAGAGACGCACTCAATCTTCTACACCTGAGTTTTACGGTCTCATGCAAGATCTGTTCATCCTTGCTAGGGAAAGCAACATCATTGCACCCGCGGGGGTGGGGCTAGACCCTGCAACCAAATTCCTGAAGGAGGTTGCAGTGTGGGAGTGGCCACCCTTAGTACATAGGCAGTCTGTGCGGGATTGGGTGACTCCAGGCAGTAACGGCTTCAGCCATGCACAGTGGAGGGGTTTGCCAACCCCATAGTGTGTTCGACGCAGATCCTCAGTAGGGGCATTGGGTGAGACACGTGGCCATAGGCCAGGCCCTGCAACTGAACCCTCTGCTGCGCACTGCTGAAGACTGGGCTGTGGATGTCTTGCTTGCATGCGGAGGGTTGGGTGTATGCTCAAATTAGAATATGTTTAAAAAAAAGAAATTCGCTAGAAAACCAAAGCTTAAAGTGACATTATAGTTAGGTCTGGGGCACATGACCCTACTGACTTGGAATGTTCGCGGATTGAACAGTACTAAGAAATGCACACTGGTATTCCAGTACATACAACAGCACACAGCGGATATAGTATATGTGTAAGAAACACACCTATCCCTTTTTCTCTGTCAAAATTCGCATCTACTTGTGGATCTCACCGATATTTCTCTAACTACAGCTCATATGCTAGGGGAGTAGCTATTTTGATTAATCGCAGAGTGCCATTCACACATATCGATACAATCTCCGACCCGGAAGGACGATACCTGATAGGACAGGGGACAATAGCCGAACACAAAATAGTTTTAATCAATGTGTATGCCCCCAATGTTGATGACAATGCTTTCTTCACACGCATGAAGATACTTATAGACCACTTACCAACAGACCATATAGTATTAGGAGGAGATCTAAACATTTTACTAGACCCCATTTTGGATAGCACGGCGGAATCTCCCACACATAAGCCCTGGGCCTGTAAAGTTCTTCGAGACGTGTGCTGTGATTATAACCTAGTAGATGTTTGGAGATATTTGAATCCCACTAGCACGGAATACACCCACTATGCACAACAGCATGGTACATGGACTAGATTGGATTATTGGCTACTCACTAGACTGACAACGGCATGGGTTCAAAGCCTAAGACACTTGCCCCGCACATTATCGGACCACTCTCCGGAGTCCCTCTCGATAAAACTGCCGGAATGAAGGGGGATATGAGAGACAATGGTGGTTCCCCTCCATGGCGCTAAAAGACCAAGTTTTCCACGATGAGCCATGTATCGCCATAGTTGACTACTTCGCTAGAGCCAGCATTTTTTAGCCCACTTACGTCAATACTAACAGATCATAACGGAGAACACATTACTTCCAGCCTATATAAAACTTGGCTTGCGTTGCTACCACATCGAGACACTAAAGTCAGAGACGGTTGGTCCGTAGACATAGGACAGCCTCTCACAGACGATGTTTGGAAAGGGTGCTGCAAACAGACCAAGTTGATTTCCTACAACTACAGACACAAGTTATTACATTTTAATATTATCAGGAGAGCCTATGCCACACCACAGCAGATGGTTCAGATCAAAAGTATCACTTTCACACACTGCTCTTAATGCAATCTACAGCCTTTTCTCCACATGACCTGGTCCTGCAACACAATTAACGCTAACTGGCAGGAAATGTACAACCCACTACAACAGATGGTGGGCATACAGATGCAAGCTACCCCATTGATAGCCTTGATGGGCGACGTAGACTCCCTGCCCAAAAACCTGCGCAGATTCACTGCATTAGCCGTGCTTCTGGCAAAACGAGAAATAGTACTTTGCTGGGGCACTAGGCAAAACCTACTGCCCAGAGCTTACTAAAAAGTATGTTGTACTGCGACACTACCAGCAAACTATATGCAGAACTGCAACACCCCACCTCGCGACCCAGAGACAAATAGCAGCCTCTCCAGGAGTACCTTCGGTTACAAAGCACACAGAGCACACCAGCCAGTCAGGAACGTCAAGGAACGAACCAACCTGCGCCGGCTGAGGGAGGACACACTGATGATTAGAGAGATTGTACTGTACTCAACACATCGTTTAGGACCCATATAAGAAGCAAGCATACACAAATGAAACAGTAGGGACTCATGTAGCACACGTCAACCATCACCCTGCATTCTAAAGGGAGAAATATATCATCTTGCTTATCTATGTTTTATGGTGTCTGCGATTTTTACTCATTTTTTTAAGGCTGCGTGAACTGTATCTGCACATTTATACATTGTAAATATATGTATGTTGTTAATAAAATGACAAAGTTTCAAAAAAATAGTTAGGTCTGGTGACATGATCTTCAGTTCAAAAGAAAGTTTATTAAGGTAAATATGTTAGCAATACAGATAAAATGAGAACAATGTATAGTAGAAAAGTTACATACAATATATCAATTATATAACCAGCAAACAAGAGTGGTTCAAGTTAGAGATAATAGAATACATCATGAAAAGAAAAATATCAACATACGAGCAAAGTTGCATCATGTAAGAAATATAGAAGTAAAAAAGAGAAAACAAAATATAAAATAAAGTAGAGCATGCAATATTAATCAGAAAGATGTCATGGGGGTTTAGCAACTTCTTGTTGTGAAGGAGTCGGACGTAAAGAGCGATTTGCACTTGTGTCAATGAAAAGTGTGACAGGTGACCATGAATCTAGATGCTTTGGTGCCATTTGTAATGGGTATACAAAAGATGTGTCTAGTCTGTGAGTACAACAAACAGCATACCACCATGCCTGGTAAGATAGTTTGGTAAAGTCGTTCCAATTCTTGGTAATTTTCTGAAAGACCAATGCCAGTAATAAGTCTATGATCTTAACATTACACTCGTAATTTTCCCAAATAGGGGATAAACTACCTACAAAGATATGTGAAGGGGTAAAAGGATGAGTAGAGTTAAAAATGGAGTTTATTTGAACCCATACTTTTTCCCAAAAATTCTGGACGAAATTACATCTGAAGAGCATGTGAAATAAGCCAGCATGTGGTAACGAACAGGACCAACAGAGATCTGGAATATGAGAGTGTCTCGCATGAAGGATAAGTGGAGAAAGTAAGAGTCTGTTTTAAATTAAAAAGAGCGTTTGTGTGGTATTAGCTGCCCTAGAGGATTTACAAATTTTAAGCCACATTTTGCCCCAAAAGTCTATCGGCCAGGAGACTTCTAAATCGGTTTCCCACGCCAATTCTACATTGGTTTTATCTCTTGGACGAGATGAAGTATGTAAAAACATGTAAATAGAGGACGCCTTGGAAGCATTAAGAACAAGAGTCCTTAGCTTATCCGCATGCATAAGCTCATGTGAATCAGTTGGTTGGAGCGATGTAAATTGTGAGTGGGCATTTTGAATAGCTTCCGACAAGAGAGAATATTTGGACTTAAAGGATGAAGGTAAGGTAAACAAAGAACTAGCCCTTTCAAAAGACATAATATGGTATTGGTCATAAAGTTGATGAGCCCATATTATACCACGCTGTCTCCAAGATTTCCAAAAAAAGGTTTATTATTAATCAAAATATTTGTATTATGCCAGATGGACGAGGTAAGGAATGAGGACAAATTAGCAGGCGGTACTATCTTGGAAGTATGTTTGAGTATAGGGGTAGAGACAAATTGCAGTGTACATGTAAAGGAGAGGTACTCCTGAAATGAGAAAGGTGAAAGGAAGGATTTTTCAAGCATAGCCTATTTGGGGAGATATGTAGAGGAATCAGAGAGCTTTTTTTATGCTTGGTGTAAAAGGAAGGATTTGTGGTAAGTAGGGAGGTCAGGAAAATTCACCCCTCCCTCTGATTTTGAACGAATCAATTTTGAGATAGACATACGTGATTTTTGGATGTATGACGTTACAACGCACACTTTTACAACGCATACCTTTACAACGCATTTTTTACACCGCAACATCCATTACAACGCACACCATTACAACGCATACCATTACAACGAATTCTTCAAAAATATCTTTACAACGCATTCCACTACAACGCATACTACATTTACAACGCATACCATTACAACGCATTACATTACATTGCATATAAGGTAAGTGTTGGATAGTGTAGGGGTTAAAATTACTATTCTAACTCCAGGGGGTGCAACAGTAGGGAAAGTTTTGGATAGTGTAGGGGTTAAAATTACTATTCTAACTCCAGGGGCTGCAACAGTAGGGTAAGTGTTGGATGGTAAGTTTTGCGTTGTAATGGTATGCGTTGTAATGACTGCCTTGTAATGGTATGCGTTGTAGTGGTGTGCGTTGTAGTGTCATGCGTTGTAATGACTGCGTTGCAAATGTATGCATTGTAATGGATGTTGCGTTGTAAAAGTTTCGTTGTAAACGTTGTATACCGTGATTTTTTGGTGCGCCATAAAAAGGAGGACAAAATGGAAGTAAGTTTCTTGAAATATTTGGAGGGAATACATAATGGGATATTAGAAATTGTATAGAAGACTATGGGCGAAAGCATCATTTTAATAGTGTCCAAGCGACCCCACCACTATAAATAAAGAGGGTGCAACTTGATTGTTAAAGACGATAACTTTTGGATACAATTTTCCATACAACGGGAGATTGTCTCTGAAATGGTCGGGGAAAAGTGTAAACCTAAGTATTTAATGTATTGGAGACTCCAAGAGAAACCTGAAAAGACAAAATCAGCACTGAGAGTATATTTGGTGAGAGGTAAAATCTCACATTTATCCTTATTCAACTTATAACCAGAGACAGATGCAAAGGATTGAACTTCTGCTAAAAAAGCAGGAAGAGAAGTCTGAGGACGGGATAAGAATAAGAGGACGTCATCAGCATATGCTGCCATCTTGACAGTGGGGTCCTCAAAAGTGAAACCGTGAATATCAGCATTTTGACGGATTCGTAATAAAAAAGGTTCCAAGGCAAGGTTAAAAAGAAAAGGAGAAAGTGGACAACATTTCCTGACGCCTCTATGTAGGTGAAAGTAAGAAGAGATGTCACCATTTGCTGATACGGCCGCCCTAGGACTGGAATATAGAAGAGATATTAAAGTAATAATCTTTGGCCAAAACCAAACCATTGAAGGACACGGAAAAGATAAGGCCATTCAACTCTGTCGAATGCTTTTTCAGCGTCCAACGCTATGGCTGCTAGAGGGTGAGAAAAATGGTAGGCCTTAGACAGAATATCAAAAAATAAACGGGTGTTGTCCGTGATGAGGCGTCCTTTAACAAAACCGGATTGTTCTGTGCCTAACAAATCAGGTAAATGATATTCTAACCGTAAAGTTAAAGCTTTTGAGAAAATGTTAGAATCAATTTTGACTAGAGAGATAGGGTGATAGTTTTTACAATGTTGCGGATCCTTACCCTCTTTAGGTAAAAGGCAGGTGAGAGCGTCTGCAAAGGAGCCAGAAGATTGACCTGACTGCAGAAAAGCAGAAATAAGGGTGCATAATTTAGGGAGGAGTAAATGTGAAAAGTGAGTGAAAAACTCTACAGTGAACCCATCTGGACCAGGGGCTTTGTCCTTCTTGAGCGTTTTCAAGGCATCTACAAGCTCCTTCTGTGATAAGTCAGTTTCTAAGAGCGAGAGATCCAAATTAATGGTAGGGGTGTTTTGTATGTGAGATAAGAATTGAGATATATCATGGTCAGAGGATGAAGTTTCAGACGTATAGCGTGATTTATAAAAGTGAAGAAATTCATTCAAAATATCTCCATCTTTAAATTTCAATTGAGTATCTCGACCAAGAATAGATTCAATATTGAGCTTGTTTTGTTTGACCTTTAAATAATTCGCTAATAATTTACCGGCTTTGTTTTGACCCCCATAGTATTTGGCACTAGATTTTAACAAATAATTGGAAGCATTGTTGGTCGTATGTTGATTGAATTGAAATTTTGCTTTAAGAAGATCGGATAGGCAGTCCTTAGATTTAGAGTAATAGTAGGAGTGTTCCAATGCTTTAATTTTGGTTATTAGTGCATTAGTGGTGTGACGTGCTTTCTGACGCTTGTCGGAAACATACCTAATAACAAAATCTCTAGCTGAAGCTTTAAATGCGTCCTAAACGATATGAATAGGTGTACTGCCTGTTTGATTAAAGAAAAAATATTCGTTAAAAAAAGAAGTAAAAGATGACGTGAAAACTGGATCTAAAAGCAGGGAGTTATTAAAGCGCCATTTACGAGTTAATTTAGGCTTGCCTAGGACATCAAGGTGCTAGTAACAGGTGCGTGGTCAGATATTAAAATGGAACCAATGTCTGCCCTCACAAGTGACTGAGCAATGTTGTGGGATATGAAAAAATAATCTAATCTTGATTGGGTGTGATGCATCGGGGAGTAAAAGGAATATTCTCTTACTGTGGGGTTACAAAGTCGCCAAGCGTCTATCAATTTTTTGTTTTACTATTTGTGTGAATAATTTGCGAGATTTGTGGGGAATGAAAGAAGATAAAGAATTACAATCAATAAAGGGGTTGACATTTTCATTACAATCACCTGCAAGAATAAAGTTGTCGTCGTAACATTGTGTTATTTGTGATGCTAAAGATTTCCAAAAGGAGGGATCGCCTGCTGTAGGTGCATATATGTTCAATAAGGAGAGTGGGACATTAGCTATCAAAAATCTAACACATATCCATCTACCTGCTGGGTCAGAGCAATGAGAAAGTACCTTAATGGGAAGGGATTTGCAAAAGAGGATAAAGACACCATTACACTTGCCATCACCTGAGGAAAAGAAAACTTCATTTACCCAACTTCTCTTCAACTTTACAGATTCTTCAGCTGATAAATGAGACTCTTGTATGCACGCAATATCTGTACCCAGTTTAGCCAAATGAGTTAAAACTCTCTGTCTCTTAATAGGTGAGTGTAAACCCCTGACATTTCACGAAACAATTTTTAAAGGCATATATTGAAACTGTAACAATATGATGCATGCAAAAGGAAGCACAGTTTCAAACAAATAGAACCATATTGAACAATGAACCAATAGTATTTAAAAGAAGATAATGGAGATAAGCAGGAAAGGAAAGGAGAAGAGAAGAGAAAGAACAACACTGGAAAAACATGAAGTGAAAAATAGAGGGATAATGGAGAGTAAGAAAAAATGCTATGATAAGTAAATAGAAAGACCAAGGAGAGAGGAGAGAAGGAAGAGAGAAGAGGAATATAATATAGAAAAAAAGAAGAAATTCCCTCCCCACCCACCTGTAATAACCTAAAGGAGGACGTTCTGCACTTGCTATGTAGCTGCAAGGCTTTAGATAGAGCCAGAAGGAGTCAACTAACACAGCTCTGAAACCAAAGTTGTGTGCAAACTCGTCATCAAGCTTTGCTGATTTGCTTCAAGGGAGAAGACATCCAACTAGCCTGTAGACTAGTGCACTTCATGAAAATAGTTAACACTACCCTAAACCCAGTGGCTAGTGACTGAGCTTTATTTATTGAGATCTGCTCTGGTACCTTAAGGCAATTAATCCTTTGATAACTAAAGACACAGTAAACTGTGAAAGGCTTTTTATACAAATACACAGTACTGTACTAGATCTATCGAGATCTGCTCTGGTATTTTAAGGCAACTCTTCTTTGATAACTAAAGACACAGCAAAGTGTGATAGGCTTTTTACACAAATGCACAGTACTGTACTATTTAGCATGATTTGTTTCTTTCCTTTCTTTTTTTAACTTCTCTATCGTTTTTATCTGCTTTGTAAAACTCTTTGATTATGTATCGCTTTCTTTTTTTCTTTAAGTAATTGCAAAGATTTTTATTAATCGCGCAATAAAGATTATTATTATTATTATTACTACCTCCCCACCCACCTACAGCTGACCCAGGACCATTTCTCCTTCAGGGAACAACTAAAGACCGGGCTGTTCGAGCAGTAGCGACTCCCCCCCCCCCTCCCAGCGCCTTGAGACCCTTACGGGTGAGTAGCGCGCTTTACAAGTTTGTCTGATTGATTGATTGATTGAAGACAAAAGACTTACAACAAATCCAAAACATACGGAGGGTGGAGGGATGGAATGCCACAGCGAATAATGACGTGCTCGAGACCCATGAGGGAGGGCGGAGAGGAGAACACAACCAGCGAGCTGTAGGAACATAGGGGGAAAACGAAAAATGCTGGAACGATCTGTGGATGAAAAGGAAAAAATATCAAACAGATACAAAAGACAATAAGAAGAAAATAGGTTAGTGTGCATCTCAAATCTTAATAAGCTATGAATAAAACATGACTATAATGAAAGCTTGAGGGAAAGAAGAATATACTGAATAAAATGCAAACGTCTATTTGGAATGTGGTGAAGAAGCAGTTTCAATCGGATGAGCCTTTTATGAGTAAAGGAAACTTTTTAATTGTTGCGGGTCCTCATAGGTATTGGTCTTGTTATTTATGGTCACCTTAAAAAGGCAGGGATGGAAAAGGCCATAGTGTGCCCCTATCTAGCACAATTGAGGTCTTAGTGATAGGAATTCCCTATGACGATCTGCCGTTGGTTTAGCATAATCTTGCGTAAAAAATAAGGAATTACCAGACCAAGTAATTCTATTTAGTGCTCTAGCTGTAGACAAGACCTTCAACAAATCGGTGTATTCCAGAAAGTATATGATCACCGCTCTTGGTTTCCTAACTGAGGATGAGGATGTCATATATGATCTTGAACCCAACCGGTGGGCTCTTTGAATATTCAGATTAGTGCTTTCCGGAAGTTTAAGGAGTTGTGGAAGATATGACTTAAAGAAAGTAATTGAGTCTGAACCTTCCATTTCCTCAGGCAGTCCATAAATACGAATGTTATTCATTCTATTTCTGTTTTTCAAATTTTCCATTTGCTTATGCAGCAGTAATACTTGAGGAGACAAGGACTCCACTTTGGAAGTGGAAGTGGACAAGGAATCAATGTTTTGTTCCAACGTGGTGACACGCTCCTCCATCTTGGACCATTTGTCAGTAAGAACCTGAAGCGCTGAGTTAGTCTCTTCAATAAATGGACGTAGAGCTCGAATCTCCTCTAACAATAAATCCATTGTGACCGAAGAGGTTTGTTTCGGAGGAGAGGGAGGATCTTTCTTCAACCTCTTAGTGGATGTCTTCGCTATGTTAGAGGATACAGTAGCCGCTGATGTCACTGAAGTCTTAGATGAATTACTGGCTGAATCATCCATAGCTAGGCACTGATAACGTGAACTAGTTTGAAGTGAAAACTTACGATGCACAGGCTTGGGCTGAGGAAAACCTTTTAACTGTCTTCCTATATAGAAAGAGAAATAAAGACCTGAAAAGAAAAAGAATCAACAATAGCAAACGTCTAGTGTCGCTTAACACTAAAATTATGTATATCTGGATTTAGGAGAGCACAGTAGCATATAACAAGGTATATCAGGCGTACTAGAAAAGAACACTTCCAGAAGCAAATGTATGTGGTGTATATAGAAACGTGAAATATGCACTGCCTGAATAAAAAGCACTCAATATTGAGATAAATAGGTTCCCTTTAGGCCATAACGCTAACTGACCGCAAAGAAACAATAGAATGTCGTTTACACAAAATTGCAAACATTGCGATGTGGCAAATTCAGGGAATCATAAAAGTTACAACTGCTGAGCAGGAAATTAGATATATAGCGCAAAAAACAGTAAGTGCAGTAACAACAGATAAATATTGTATACATGTGTCATGAAAGGGACATAAATGCCATAGGAAGAGAAATCTTTGTCATTATTGAATGAAAGCCAGCAGGTAAAATGGCCGAGAGAGTCTCCTCACAAATGGATAAAGCCGTTGGTTGAAGGTTGAAATTTTATGGTGCTACAAGCCTTAAGAGTATTGCAAGAAATAGTGTCTTTAATAGCCTTAGAAGATGCGCAGGTAAATCATGAGGCACACAGAGTCATTAAAGCCACCAGCACCATATAATAAATAGCTGCGTCACAGAAGATGATATTATTACAGTCTCTGAGGTCAATATCGAAAAAATGCCACAACAAATGCAGATATAAATGGGCACCAGACTCGTAGATTCCACTGAGAGGCACAAAGGAATTGCTGAGAAAATTACCGCTTAGGAAATGATCTCCTTCGGCGGTACAACATACACGCAGTAAATATGTAGGCACAAGCTTAAGCGGGGCCAACATATAGTGTGTAGAGAAAATTAGGCTAACATGCTGGAAAATTAAGGTTAAATGCCCCAAATGTGATTAAAAATATTCCATGAGGAAACGTCAGGCGCGTCGATTAGGAAGCCGCATTGGAGCAAGCTCCGTCAGCAGCTTCACAAGATGGCGGGTGCAGCGTCTCTCCAGCCGCGCTGATAGAGCGCGCAGGTCACCCGACTCACAATTTTACCATATACGCATTGGGCCTATAAATTAAATTTTCCATATTTATTAATCGGGTAACCTTACACTCTACTACCAGTAACCCTGTTCCTTCCTATTGTATTTCCAATGTACCCGACTTACCACTCCACTGGTACGGGTACCTAATGACCACAATGGATCAGGGAGCTAGCTGTGAAAATAAGTAAGCAAAACAAATACCATATCCAATTGAATAATTTTTGTACTATTAAATAACCACAGACTCGGGAAGTTTTCAAGACCTTTATCTAATCATTATTATCATCTAGTGTCATGAGCCAAAGGTTCACCCCAATCAAACTATCTATCACGAGAATCATAACAATTGTATAACTATGTATGAGAGTAAGAAACATTTAGAAATTTGAAAAATAAAGGAAGGGAAAATAAGAAACACGCTATTTTAGATAAACAGAACTTCACAACTTCACTAAAGGCGGGTAAAGAAAGGGAACATACTAATCAAAAGTAGACTTTCGAAACTCACTAACGATTCAGAGGAAATGAAACTTATGCAATTTGATCTATCCAGATGTGCTTATTCTCTATAGGAAGGGTAAGAATGGAAAAACTATGTATAAAAACAATTTTAACATTTACTAAAGGTAGGTAAAAAAGTGAAACACGCTAACAAACAATAAAACATGTAAATCTAATGGTATACTTTTATTCAAGAAAATAGGAAGGTTTAGAATGACGGACACCCACATGGATTATATTTACCTAGGACAGATTGAAGAACTAACCCTGGCCAGGGGTCAGTTGGGAAAGGCGGGAAAGGACCCTCAAGGACTTAGGTTGCCAGTAGGCAATAAGTGTATGGCTCATGGACAGTCAGGACAGGATAACCCCAGGATTTGGATCAGGACCGGATTCGTCTAAGGGTACGACCAACACCTGCAGCTTCGGATGCAACGCCTGCGCTACTCCCTCTCTGCAAGGAATCTGCCAATAACCCCGATTGGGTTCTCGATTCTCCCTGCAAAGTGCTTTGCCAGCGCTTAAGGTTTCCTAAACCCCGATTGAGTCTGTGGAAATTACGGACAGAGTGCTCCGCAGCTCTCTGTATCAATCACCTATAGAGTTCGTTGGGTCAGTGACAGGTCAGCTATTCAGACAAGTTGGATAATTTCTCTAGCTAAACCTAGGCTAGTTATACTGTTTTCGGGTCAGTGTACCACCCACTAATGTTGCAAGTGAAAGGATCCCCAAGTTCTGATTGGACAAAGGAGGGGATTAGGTCACCATTTACCTACAGATTTGACTTTCCCAGACTTAATATTCAATTCTCGTACCCACCCCTTAAGTTCTAGCTTCCCATGACACTAGATTTACAGAATACAATAGAATACACAGTAGTGAAATGCAATTGTAACAATTTAGGTACAAGTCAGCTTCTTCAGCTAGGTTGGAGTTCAGGTTCCCAGGAGCATCTTGGCTTTGGCTGCCAGCTGGCTGGGTTCCACTGCATCATGAGGTTCTTTCCCTCATCATGTGACAAGTACCAGAAAGGCTTTTCAAGATGGAGTCACAAGTGTTTCTCAGGCCCCAAAGAATGCAGTACATGAAAAGTAAGCGAAAACAATTTAGAAATACAGAAAAATTGAATACACTGTATACCATGAATAGCTACACTATACCCCTTACTTTATAATAACTATAGCATTAGGATAAGTGCGGAACGAACAGCTTTGCGAAAGCAGCTTTGCAAGCACGGAGCATATGAGAAAACAAAGCGGCCATTTTAGCAGTATTGCGCATGAGCGAACATTTCCCACCAGAACTGCGAGTGTGTCACGTCACATGGGTATGACCGACGCATGCACAGTCTAAATTCCCGCGAAGCAGCGGCCATTTTTAGTGGCAAGCGTTATTACTGTTTAGTAAACACATAGGCAAGCGTCACTGGGACACCCCGTGTAGTGTAAAATGTGCAATATTAGTAAGACAAACATATTGATTAGACTATTAACACTATTCGAGGTTCATGAGTACAAGCAAGTCGCGTAACGTGCGAATCCTTGCTCCATCAATCCCCTCTTTGATGATATTTACTATCATCACTATTAATGGAACCAGATGCCATCTTCTCACCCCTTTCCCAATTCAATTTCTTCAAACATTCGATTCAACTTTTCTTTTACTTCTTTTTTAGGGTGAGAATTTTTCACCCTCTTGTAAATTTGATTATTCAGTTCCTCTAATTCTAGTTCATCCACATTCCGTTTCATTCCTCTTTTATTCATAGCATATTTCTTTTTGTGTTTTCGACATTTGCAGCAGATTACGACAATTAGCACAATAAAAACCTATACCTGATATTGGCATCAGTATTTTACTCACAAGACTTTTTCCTATGTTAGAAAACCAATGACCTACAGAGGAGAAACCATCAGTTAGTCTCTTCCAGGCACTGTCAACCTCCCGTGGTTTGAGCTCTTTTTCCAAATCTGTAATGTTCCTCACATACCTTTTGATTTCAACACTTTTGTCAGGTATGTAAGTGCAACAATGTTGCGCTTTCAACATTCTACAGACTCTGCCCTCTTTTGCTAATAAGGTGTCAAGAGCAAGTCTGTTCTGCAAAACCATAGATCTGATCGCAACCATTTCGGTATTGACCATCAGGAAACCTGCAGCAGTGTCAGTAGATACCCGATCCACTACTGTTGACAATTTGCAAATTCTGTGTGTGTTCAGAGTCACTCCCACTGCTGGTATCAATGCACTGAAGATATCACCTAGTATTTCTCCTACGCTTTCTCTTTTACTACGCACTAATTCATTAGTGTTTTCATTGCTTCCAGCAATTTCATTCACATGGTATATTTTTGGGAAGACAATTCCAAAATAGCAGCTTCCATACCAGTGATCCAGCAATTTGAAATAAGCCTTGTTTCCACATATGTAATAAAATCCGGGAAACACAGGTTCTGACCCATTTTTGAAACCCAACCTCCAATTACCTTATAATTGTGTTCACATTGACTGGAACCAATGAAAATGTTATTATAATAACTAGTCTTTTCTCTGTAAAGACAGAGTTTCCCCTTTCTTTCGAAATCCAGCAACAAAGCAGGATTAGATCCACCATTTGAGGCGCTTCCCATGTTTTCAGCCCACTTAGGAATTTTCTGTCTTTTATCATTCGCCTTTCTTTGGAAACTTTCTCTTCTTTTCTCTGCCATGTTTAGAAACATTTTCTCTTGTTCATGTAATGAACAGGTCAAGTTATCTCTATGTGCTTCACCTAAACCTATGGTACCTATAGTCAGAAAATATTCTCCCATATAACGTGTCACATCACTTTTTGTATGTACAGGGTTCAGATTTCCACGTATAGGAAGTTCAGAAAATATCACGTCTGAATTAGAGTAATAGTACTGTAACAGTCCTCTTTTATAGAATAAGCTAGCTAACATACTACAGGAAATTCCATATGTTAGTGGCAAGTGATGGTAGGTCACTCCCTCAGCTACAGAAGTAGGTAGCTTCATGCAAACATAACAGTCTTCTATTTCCATGGCTTCTACATAATGTACTAAAAGGTATGTGAATACATTTAAATGAGTCCTGTTCTTGATTCTGTGATAATGTAGTCCTTCCTCGTCTGGTGCTTCTAAGTCCATTTTAGTTTGTCTAATGCTAAGTGCTTTCTCATGTCCTTCTACACTTTGTGGTGTATTTTTCGTTTGCAGCTCTTCTGTGTCTTTTATCACAGTCTTTGTAGAGTCAAAATTAGTATCTTTACTCATCATATAAGCAATAGTAATTGTTAGTCCTATCCATAATATTAGTACTAAAGCTACACTACATACACATACTTTGCAGCATGTTTTACAACAATTGCGTCTAGGTCTTCCATTCACATTGGAATCAGACATTTTCGCTCAAACCAAGTTTTCCAACCCCTCTTTGCAACTTTGCACAGGTTGCTTACACAGAGCAACTTCAGGTTGGCTCTTCTTCTTCAATAGACTGGTCAGCAGTCAATTCTTCATCACTTTCGTCACTTATATCAAGATCCTCGAATTCCTCTCACACCAGGTAAGTCCATTCAGGATCCTGATACTTATTGTTCAGTCTTTTTATTCGGGCACTTCTTCGCTTAGAGTTTTCTTCAGTTTGCTCTGTTTTACTGGAACCTTGTTTCCTTTGCTCAAGCTTCTCCTCTACTGTTTTCAGTCTTAGTCTCAGTCTTTTGATGTACCTTGGTTCTCTATTCTTTTTCTTGAATCTTTTAACTGGCACTGTTGTTTGGCTTTCTTCTAGTGCTCTTTTATTTGCGTTCAGTTGTGGCACTTCTGTTTCAACGTCTTCTTCTTCCCTTTCTGTCTGACTAGTTCCAGGTCTTATTTCAGTTTCTTCTTCCTGGTCGCTAAGCTGGCCTTGTTCAGGTGTATGCTGGATTTGACTTTTGGACGTTTCAATTTCTGTGTCCTGAACACATTCGTCTATTTCTATCTGATCCTGTTCAAGCACTTCGAACCTTTGATTTTCTTCCGCTTGAATTTTCGCCCTGTTTTCTATCTGTCCCTTTTCAGTCTCAGGAGTTCTTGGAGGTGTGTCGAAAACCTGTTCTGTCCCTATATGACCTTCCTCCTCATCAGATTTGACATGGATTTCGATGATCTGATTTTTTCCTTCTATTCCTGTCTCTTCCTCATTATCCCACTCTCTATCTAAGTAGGTTTGGCTTCTGGTTCTTATTGGATCGAATGTCTGGTCAATTACTGGGATCCAATCATCTTGACTGGTGCTCGGTTGTTCGTCATCAGCTACTTCAGGACCAACATCTGGAGACCCCTCAGCTGGACAACCTTCAGCGTCAGTTTCTTTGTCTTCGGTTACCTTTTTCGTATGGCTGGCATGGATCCACTTTGGCACACCTGCACACTTCACCGCTGTTGTGGTAACAAGAATTACTTGTCTTGGTTTTCCCCACTTCGGTGCAAGGCAACTCGATCGGGTGTGTTTCTTTAGTACAACCCAATCACCTGGGTTCAGATTATGGACTGGAGTTGCTGGCCTGGCGACGGCGTCTTCCCCAATCTGGTGAGAGATAGAACGCACTTGGTCACCCAGTTGCTTGCAGTACTCTAGTACCAAATCATCAGAAATGCTTATCAGTTTGTGTCCTGGTACCCATGCTTGTCGCATTACTGTTCCCATCAGGACCTCATGGGGACTCAGGCCTGTCCTTCGGTCTGGAATACTTCTGATTCCCATTAGGACAAGTGGCAAAGCGTCTATCCAATTCATGCCAGTAGATTCACACATCTTTCCTAGTGTCGACTTGATAGTGCCATTCAGTTGTTCCACCACTCCAGAAGCCTCTGGGCGATATGCACAGTGCAGTTTTTGAGTAATTTTGAATGTTTCACAGATTCGACTTATTATTTCATTCTGAAATTGCCCACCTCTGTCTGATTCAATTGTGACTGGAAAACCGTACCTAGGTATTAGTTCTCGCAATAACAATTTGGCTACAGTGATGGCATCATTTTTCTTTGCAGGATAAGCCTCTACCCATTTTGAAAATAGGCACACAATGACAAGGACGTACCTCATTCCTTTACAGAGGGGTAAATGGATAAAGTCAATTTGTAACCTTATAAAAGGACCTTCTGCTTTCCCAATTTTACCCGGTAAAACTACTGTTTTCTTCCCGGGATTGTATTGCTGACATGTCAAGCACATCTGGCAGAGTGCCTCTGCTACGTTCCTGAATTTTGAATTGAACCATGTCTGTCTGAAGACACGGACCATGGCATCCCTACCAATGTTGCATCTCCATGTATTATCCGGGCCATAGGAGCAAGCAAGCTATCAGGTATTACAGGCATACCATCAGAGCAAACAATGACACCATCCTCGTTCCTCTGCTGACAACCAAACTTTCTCCATCTTCTTTTTTCCTTTGGTCCTTCTGCATTCTGTAAATCTCTCAGTTCCTCCCATGTTTGTACATTCTCAAACACCATAAGTTGGCAGCTGTTTCCGCTTCCCCCCAATTTGATATTGACTGACATTCTAGGTCTTGCACAATGTTGGGCCAGTTGGTCAGCATATCGATTACCTGCTGTCACATTGTCATCGCCAGATTTGTGAGCAGCACACTTGACCACTGCCAGTAATTCCTGTACCACTTTTCCATTTCTGATAGGAGTACCTGAAGAAGTCAGGAACTCTCTTTGCTGCCATAATTGGCCGAAGTCATGCACAACCCCATAACCATACTGGCTATCAGTATATATGGTTACTCTTTTATTTTTCCCAAATTTACAGGCTCTTGCCAATGCAATCAATTCGGCTACTTGTGCAGACTTTACTCCAAATAGATAGGATGCTTCTACGGCACGTGATATTGTAACTACAGCATAGGCAGCACTTAGGCCTCCATCCTCATGTCTCAGACATGAGCCATCTACAAACAGCTCGAAATCTTCTACAGGCAGGGGCATTTCCTTGATATCTGGGCGTGGTTTGGTACTAAACTCAGTCAGGTCAATGCAGTCATGCTCGACCTCTCCCTTCGCTTCTGCAATCAGTGAATTTGGTAATAGGGTAGCTGGATTCAGTATGTTACATCGAGTAATTGTTACATTTGCTGCACCCACAAGGATTCTCTCATACTTAGTCAGCCGACTAGGTGTGAGGTACTGGGTTTTCGTTCTGGTCAGTAAGATTACAACTGCATGTGGAACATACACAGTTACAGGATGTCCCATAATGATGGATTCACTCTGTTCAAGACTCATGCAAGTTGCAGCTACTGCTTTCAGACATCCAGGTAATCTAGCAGCCACTGGATCCAAAGTAGCAGAGAAATAGGCTACTGGACGTCTAGTCAAACCATGCTCTTGAGTTAGGACTGACAGTGCACAATTGTCTCGTGTATCACAAAACAGTGCAAATTCTTTTGAGTAATCAGGCATTCCTAATGCGGGAGCTGTACACAGACATTCTCGTAATTTTGTAAAAGCTGTCATGCTTTCCTCATCCCATTCCACTGGGTCTTTTGCTCCTTTCTTTGTCATTTTTATCAAAGGTTTTGCTAGGACTGCAAATCCCTCAATCCACTGTCTGCAGTATCCTACAACTCCAAGGAACATTCTGATCTCTTTCTGAGTATTGGATAAATGCATGTTTCGAATTATCCTAATTCTTTCTGAAGTAACTTTCCTGATACCCTTCTCTATCTGGTGCCCCAGATATTTTACTGAAGAGGTACAGAACTGTAGTTTGTCAGGTGATACTTTATGTCCTCCTTTACCTAAGTGGTTCAGTAAGGCAATGGTGTCAACAACACAGTCTTTCTGACTTTTAGACGCCACCAAGAGGTCGTCTATATATTGCACCAAAACTGATTCTCCAGGTAAAACCAAGGATTCAAGGCACTTTTTCAGAATCTGATTGAAAATTGAGGGTCTTTCTGTATACCCCTGAGGGACACAATTCCAGACATACACGTGACTGTCGAATTCAAATGAGAAAGGAAATTTGCTGTCTGGATGCAATGGAATTGAAAAGAATGCGTGACATAAGTCAATAACGGTGAACCATTCAGCATTCCATGGAATTTGATACAAAATCACTGCAGGGTTCGGAACAATAGGACAGCAAGGAACAACGATTTTATTTACCTTGCGCAGGTCCTGCACTACCCTGTACTTCCCACTAGATTTCTTGATTACGATTATGGGCAAGTTACAAGGACTACTCAACACTTCTTGTATGATATTTGCTTCTAGCAATCTTTTTATTTCAATGGCAACTCCTGCTTTCACTTCTGCACTCATTTTGTATGGTTTAGTATTTGGGTAAACTGCATCTTCTTTTATGGCTATTTTAATTGGGTCAACATTTGCCATTAATCCTACATCTTTTCCAGTAAAATCCCATACTTCTGGTTTCACTGTCTGTTGGAGTTCTTCAGGTAAGTCTTGTATTGTCAGTCTTTTAATTTCTGAGTCAGGTCTTATTAGCATTAATTTGTATATTCCATCTTCGTCTGGGGTTTGAATTTCGACGCCTTTTGGTGTGCAAAAGATGGTACAGTTCATTTTACACAGCAAATCACGTCCCAATAGGTTTACAGGACTGGAATCACAGACAACAAATCTATGCATTTCTGTGAAATTCCCTATTGTAATCTCCATGGGATCGGTAACTGGGGTACTAATCAATTGATTAGATACGCCCACTACTTGGATCGCTTCTCCTGAGACGGGTAGGTTTGGAACGTCTGCTGTTCTCACAGTAGAACGGGTAGCACCAGTGTCCAACAGAAAGGTGACATCATTTCCTTCAACCTTTCCTTCAATGTATGGCCCTGACTGGTCCACCGGCAAGGAGGCGCCAAGCACGCACTCCTCGTCCTCCCCCCTCAGGCACCGTCAGTAAGGTTCATCACAGAGGAAGGTATCATTCAACAAAAATTGCAAAGTTGCTGCATTTCTATCCTCCTTTCCTTCCCAAACCTCTGCTTCCTCACCCTGTTGTGTTTTTCTCTTATAATTTGGCCTAGGTGCACGAGGCAACTGATGCTGTTTTACCTGTTGCTGTGTCTTTCGGGGTCCCTCATTCTGCACCTGTGGATTTAAATCATTATTTTGCACATTACCATTCTGTACCGCTGGACACTCGTCTCTCCAGTGCCCTATCTGTCCGCCCCCGTGACAGGGGAACTTCTTTTTGGCCTCCTCTCGGCTCATTTTTAATCTGGGCTTTCCTCCACCCCCAGAACCTTGAATTTGGGTATTACTATTCATTTTACTTAACTGCTTTTCTTGTTGTTCTGCTAATTTTACTTGTGCCCACATAACCTTTTCTTTTAATTCCTTTCGTTTATTTTCCAGCTCATCTTCACAATATTTGGCATACTTCAGGACTTCATCAATAGGTTTAGCTTGCCAACAGATTTTATTGTCTTTGATCCATTGAGAAATTTCAGGTCTCAATCCTAACACGAATCGATAAATGAAGTGAGTCATATCCTTCATTTCAATGTTGTCTAGTCCACTGTACGTTTTGAACACTTGTAACAGTCGTTCATAATATGAGTGTACAGTTTCATCACGATTTTGGGTAGTTCGATCTATGCGAGTCCAATCAGTTTCTTTTGCTGGCACCTTTTCTTTCAGGTGCAGTATTACCTGATCGTATTTCCTCATTACGTCTGCAGAAGGAGCACCTGTCTTTTGGTCTCTAGGGTATTCCTCACTTGGCCAATCAACAGCAATTTTACATTCTGTCCATAAATCTACGGGAACGACAATGTCGAAGAACCCATCTAGATCTTTCCAGAGGCATTTTTGTACTTTAATAAATCTCTCTACCTGTCTGTACCATTCTACAGGTTTTTCTCGTAGTTTTGGGAAGTCATTTGTAAATGACACAATATCCTGTCTGGACCACGGCACATGTACATATCCTCCACCTGGCACTTCTCTCATGGGAAATAATTGTTCTGCCTTGTCAGCTTCTTTTAGAACATATTCAGAAGTCACTTGTCTGGGTCTATTGTCTTCCTTTTTCTTGGCCCACCTGGCTTTCCATTTGTCTAAATCTCCCCATTTCTGTAACAGATTTAATAATTCTCTTATCTGAACCTTTTTCCCTGACACATTCATATTTTCTAAATCTTTGTCAGAAAACTCTGCTCTGTAGGGCTTTTGCAACACTTTAGATTTGCTGACATCTATTCCCATGTTAGCTGTAGTGTCCATTAATTTCTCATGGAACACTCGGGTGTTTCGGGTAAGACTTTTACAAATGAATAACAGCTCCTCTTCACTAAGAGTATTTAGTCTGTCCAACCCCACATTCCCAGCCATCAGTTCTTCCAATTCTATTCTTAATTTGTAAATATCTAATGGTTTTAACGAAGGATTGGGTTTTTCTAATTCTCTGGACCATCTCTCGATCTCTTCAGGAGTCACTACCGTGGCACTTCTAGTACCAGAAGCGGACTCGATCTGGACTTCTCTTGAACTCAAAGGTGTGTTCCTTTTCTGAGGACTGGTTTCTGGTTCCCTAATGGGTAGATCCATAAGGGAAATTACAGATTCACATTCACTTGCCTGGTTATCCACTATTAAGGGCTCTTTTCTTGGCTGCACTACAGATGGTGTAATAACAGGAGCTTTTGGACTAGCCTGTTTATCCCCATATAGAGGAACAACGGGACCAATAGTTACTGGAATTGTCAGAGCTTCAGGATTCGAATTTAGCTGTGAAATCTTCTGTATTAATTCAGTTATCTGTTTAATTAAGGCTTCTCTCTCCCGATCCTGTAATACCCTTTCCATGGTTGTTTCATGTACTATTTGTGGAATCAAGTGAGGGTAAAGACTCGGTGCAGTCGGGTTTGACATGCTCGTTCCCTCACCACAAGACGGTCTATAATAGGGAACAGTCAGCTCGGACACATTTGACCCTTCATTACCGCTAGGCCTGTAACCTGTACCAGTCATATCTGATGTACTTGCCCTCCTGGGCAAAGGAATTGACTTTTCTCACTCAAGGACCTAGGTTCCTCATTTTATGGCGGTGGATTTTTCATTAACAAATCCTCCAAATATTTATCCTTGGAATCACCAGTAGTCATTAAGTGTCTGGTTTTCTCTGTCCTTTTACCTCCTACAGGTTCGTCTGCCGTAAATACTGGAAACAGTCCTTCTACCATCATATTCTGCCTCCACTGTTTCATTTTTTTCTCTTTTGTTTCTCTATGCATTTTCTGATACCATTTGCTTATCCCTTTGTCCATTCTGGGTCTATCTCGTTCTATGGCCTCAATCTCCCATTCTTCTAAAGCCTCATATTGCGTCAATCTGGGTCTGGGATGTAAATCATTCATTCGGGTCCTCAAATTAAACAAAATTCTACCATTAAAGGTACCATCTAAAGGAAATGCTAAAATTCCATCATCTTTGGTATATTCCACCCAATTTTCCAGCATACACAGGTATGATACCCTTTATCAAACATCATAAAAGAAGCGGGAGTGTTTGGTGGTGGAATAATAACTCCTTCTCGGGTTCTGATTGGCTTGTCTTTTTTAAAATAATTCTTAACTTTGTCTACAAAAGTCATCTTTCTCTTGCTTCCATACATATTGTAAGGTCTGCCTTTTAACATCTGTTCCTTAGCAAACCCTAAGTATTTCGGATCAGGTAAAAATTCTGGATACCACATATACTTCGTAAACCTAGTTCGTGCGTGACTTACGTACTTCTGTTTACTATTTTTCTTCCAATACAAACGCGTCTTTTACTCTTCAGCAACCAATCAACACGGTGGTTGCAAAATATTTCTGACCAATGGGTGCGCGGCCTTTTTGTGAGACAAGTTCTCACGCTTCTGCGCTCACCCCTCCTTTACAATACCAGCTCCGCTACACACCTGCTGTCCCTACCAATACCAGCGCGGCACAGAGTGACGTCAGAGCAGCTCCGCAACTGACTCCCTCCTTCACAAGGAAACGGAAACTTGATTTCTTTCTTAAAGTGCAAGTGCTTTATTTAATTTACAACGTAAAACATTCGCCACTGTACTCGAGTGTCTAGAAAGGAAAGATTTGTTTCACTGCAAGTAAACCTCTTCTGTCTACTTTTCATACACTACGGATAGATCTCTTCTGCCTACCCTTCACTCAAGCATTAGAGAACCTGCTACTTCTTCGACTCATCCACTCTTTTCGGGATATATACTAAGTCTAAAGTTTCACTAGTGAACTCTTTTGCTATCACTTAAGCTTCCGATGAACCTACTACTCCTTTCTCGTGTGACCCTTGCTAGGTTATATCACAACTGAAGTTTCATTAGCGAACTCGTTGCTATCATTTATTCAACTATTCATACAGAAACCCTAATTAGCGCTTCCAGTTCTGCCTAACCATGCACTAATTTTCCTCGAGCCACTGACCTCAGTGCAAAGTGGATTTTCCTCACCACTCGCTATTCTGCCCCGGGGATTCCAGACAATATATAACAATTACTAACGAGTTGTTAATTACATATAAAATATAGCAGCATTTCAGAGAAAATTTTCAAACATTTCAAAACATTTCAAAGCAATTTCAAAGCAGTACGATTGATCAATTTTTTAGCAGCAAATAAAATTTAGCAGCATATAACCTATCTACCTATCTTAACTAGTCCTTACCTATCTTTAACTAGTCCCTTAACCATCATTCTGCTACCAGAAAATTACTGATAGAGCGCGCAGGTCACCCGACTCACAATTTTACCATATACGCATTGGGCCCATAAATTCAATTTTCCATATTTATTAATCGGGTAACTTTACACTCTACTACCAGTAACCCTGTTCCTTCCTATTATATTTCCAATGTACCCAACTTACCACTCCACTGGTACGGGTACCTAATGACCACAATGGATCAGGGAGCTAGCTGTGAAAATAAGTAAGCAAAACAAATACCATATGCAATTGAATAATTTTTGTACTATTAAAAAAACACAAACTCAGGAAGTTTTCAAGACCTTTATCTAATCATTATTATCATCTAGTGTCATGAGCCAAAGGTTCACCCCAATCAAACTATCTATCACAAGAATCATAACAATTGTATAACTATGTATGAGAGTAAGAAACATTTAGAAATTTGAAAAATAAAGGAAGGGAAAATAAGAAACACGCAATTTTAGATAAACAGAACTTCACAACTTCACTAAAGGCGGGTAAAGAAAGGGAACATACTAATCAAAAGTAGACTTTCGAAACTCACTAACGATTCAGAGGAAATGAAACTTATGCAATTTGATCTATCCAGATGTGCTTATTCTCTATAGGAAGGGTAAGAATGGAACAACTATATATACAAACAGTTTTAGCATTTACTAAAGGTAGGTAAAAAAGTGGAACACGCTAACAAACAATAAAACATGTAAATCTAATGGTATACTTTTATTCAAGGCAATAGGAAGGTTTAGAATGACGGACGCCCACATGGATTATATTTACCTAGGACAGATTGAAGAACTAACCCTGGCCACGGGTCAGTTGGGAAAGGCGGGAAAGGACCCTCAAGGACTTAGGTTGCCTGTAGGCGAACAGGTATGGCTCATGGACAGTCAGGACAGGATAACCCCAGGATTTGGATCAGGACCGGATTCGTCTAAGGGTACGACCAACACCTGCAGCTTCGGATGCAACGCCTGCGCTACTCCCTCTCTGCAAGGAATCTGCCAATAACCCCGATTGGGTTCTCGATTCTCCCAGCAAAGTGCTTTGCCAGCACTTAAGGTTTCCCAAACCCCGATTGAGTCTGTGAAAATTACGGACAGAGTGCTCCGCAGCACTCTGTATCAATCACCTATAGAGTTCGTTGGGTCAGTGACAGGTCAGCTATTCGGACAAGTCGGACAATTTCTCTAGCTAAACCTAGGCTAGTTATACTGTTTTCGGGTCAATGTACCACCCACTAATGTTGCAAGTGAAAGGATCCCCAAGTTCTGATTGGACAAAGGAGGGGATTAGGTCACCATTTACCTACAGATTTGACTTTCCCAGACTTAATAATCAATTCTCGTACCCACCCCTTAAGTTCTAGCTTCCCATGACACTAGATTTACAGAATACAATAGAATACACAGTAGTGAAATACAATTGTAACAATTTAGGTACAAGTCAGCTTCTTCAGCTAGGTTGGAGTTCAGGTTCCCAGGAGCATCTTGGCTTTGGCTGCCAGCTGGCTGGGTTCCACTGCATCATGAGGTTCTTTCCCTCATCATGTGATGAGTCCCAGAAAGGCTTTTCAAGATGGAGTCACAAGTGTTTCTCAGGCCCCAAAGAATGCAGTACTTGAAAAGTAAGCGAAAACAATTTAGAAATACAGAAAAATTGAATACACTGTATACCATGAATAGCTACACTATACCCCTTACTTTATAATAACTATGGAATTAGGATAAGTGTGGAACGAACAGCTTTGCGAAAGCAGCTTTGCAAGCACGGAGCATGTGAGAAAACAAAGCGGCCATTTTAGCAGTATTGCGCATTAGCGAACATTTCCCACCAGAACTGCGAGTGCGTCACGTCACATGGGTATGACCGACGCATGCGCAGTCTAAATTCCCGCGAAGCAGCGGCCATTTTTAGTGGCAAGCGTTATTACTGTTTAGTAAACACATAGGCAAGCGTCACTGGGACACCCCGTGTAGTGTAAAATGTGCAATATTAGTAAGACAAACATATTGATTAGACTATTAACACTATTCGAGGTTCATGAGTACAAGCAAGACGCGTAACGTGTGAATCCTTTCTCCATCACCGCCACTACTCACCCGATGTGTGTTTGCCGATCCAGGAATGAAGGAGGCTGGAAAAGTTCCCAGTTATGGTTCCACGACGTTCGTACGCCTCATCCTTGAATTTGAGGTCTGTGTGTTAACAGGAAAGGTCGCAGTGAGTCGTCTCTCCGCTCCGTCGACTCGGGAGAGTCACGAAGACGCCGCCATCTCCACCGGGTGCAAGCCACACCCCCCTGGTGACATGATCTTAAAATATGATAAAAAAACTGAAATTAATAGAAAAAAACAAAGGTTAAAGTGTCATTATAGTTAGGTGCTGAAATTAAAGCTGAAAGTGGTATTTAAAAAACAAAACACACTAAGATTCACCAGATATAGTTTGAAAGGCAATTTCAGTAGTTCAGGTTTCATGCTCATGGAGGCGGGGCTTGGCTGCTTGGAAGACGTCCAGTATCTAACATGCGCCACTGTGCCTTTTTGGCTCTAGAACAAGTCAATGAGCTTTTCCGAGATACAGGTTCTTGTGATGTAGTGTCTATGAGGTGACCCACTGCTACCTTAAAGTACCTGCTTTAAGATGTGTGGTACATTGAGGGGACAAAATGATTTTGACTCTTAAACTCTAAACCATAACAATGTAGACCACCCCGGTGGTTCTGCTGAGCGCTGCCTAGAGTCTTCATTTTCATCTCAATGGACTGGTGTATGCTGGAAGCTTCTGCCCTAGCAAGATGCTTGATGCGAAAGGCTGATGCAAAAGGTGCTGACGCTGACACAAATTTCTGCTGTCTTGAAATAAGCTGGCTACACCTGGGTGGGGGCCATTGGTGGCACAGAAGAAGCACTGGAACCCTTCTGGTGTTGTGCCTAATGCTGCTGTTTGTTAAGAGTGGAGAAGAGCTCCAGCCTTCATCTGCTCTTTCTTAACTATTGCCTGCCCAGAGAATCAAAATTGCAAAGACATTGGCATTCATATTTAATTGGACATTGTTGTTGCTGAGAGCCACCCAGTGGGTGGGGGCATACTGAAACATGTAGTATGGAGAAGCCCTGAAATCAGGATCCGTACCATACCAAGAAGGAATGTTGACCCGGATCCAACATACAGAGGCAGTGGACTAATTTGACGATGCACTCTACGATGCTTTGAGACACAAACTACTGAGGCATTCTAGTCTATAGACAAATGGTGATATTGTCAAGGCTGGACAGGTTTGTATGTGGGAACTGCAAGGCTGTCTGTCTGCACTTAGGACTGCACTTTTAATGCTGTCAGAAATGTCCATTAATTGCTGAATATCTGAGTCCCACTCAGGGGAGATAATAAGCGCCAAGGTGCATAATTTGTTCAATGAGTGCACCCCTCCACTCTGATTTTATTGATGTAATATTATTGTTGATTTCCACATACTGATTTCCCATATGAAGAGCTGCAGTTTTCAAGTGAACAAGATTTTCAGGTGCCAACAGTGACACTTGCCCAGGCAATATTTTTTTTTTGTCAAGTCATACTGTATTCGATTAATTAAAATCATAAAAGCAATTACATTACATTTTGCAAATGTTAAAAACAATTCCAGTGAAAAAGCAGATTTAAACCAATTCATCATCGTGGGTGTACATTAAAAATTGGATAAACATAACACCACGTACAAAAGGATAAAAATTGACTAGGATATGATCACCCCTCTGGGACATTCGCCGTCCGGCTTTTAGTCTTAATACGCATAGCAGCGACTAGAAAGCTTGCAACCCCAAAGATTATCCGGGTACTCCCCAACAGTTGTAGATACATGAGAGCAGGCCGCACTTGTGTAAAACCCGCCTCTCTCAGCAATGGGACCAAAAACTGTTTTCTAAGGGAAGCAAAATGGTCACAAAACATAATAAAGTGCATTAGTGATTGGTCAGAAAAATTATCGCAACTGCAGGGAGTGGATAAATCTGTTTTACCCCAAACAGGATAATCACCCAGGAAAAACTGAATAATATTAAATTTGAATCTGACCAGGATGTGCCGATGGAACGGGATAGTAACGATCTTTAAATAAGGTTCGATTAGGGGAGTGGTCAGGAGCATATAGTTTGCTCCAACACCTGGATTTAACACCTCTATTGCCTCCTGTTATTGCACAGATATTCCCAGGAAGGTGTCCTTGATCCAGTTTACATCAGCCTTCTGCAGTGAATTTGGAGATGCATATAAATCCGGCCGGCCCAGGCAAAATGTCAAGCCCAAGGTTTAATGACAAGTGCTCTCTGAAGCTATTTCAGGCAAAGACAAGATGTCATCAGAACCCAGCATCAAGATGACTGCTGTCATATTGCACTTGTTAATGTCAGAATGGAAGGCAATGACGCTGTCAATAGGACTGTAGAAAAACATCCCAGAACATAAGTTAACGGAGAGGTCTAAGTGGTACACTCCAAACTGGCTGTATTCACATGGTCAACGGACAGGTGACTGGATAACTTAAAGCAGATAAAGAACAACAGTCCTTACTCGGGTGATAACATCTGGAGCTTGCATATGAAATTGGTGGATGTTAAAGGCAGGAGTAGAAGGGACAATGTGTGTAAGTTTGGGGTAAAATAAGACAATGGTAAAATGTCTCGTCCGAAACCAACAAGTAAAACAAAGGTTGTGCAATTTCATTTGTAGCCAACGACTTGCAAGAAAGCAACATGATTGTAGGAAATTCCTGGAACTGGGGCCAATACTAAAAAAATGTTACATATTATTTGTTCTGCTTTTACCGGCATCTGTGTTAATAACAGGAGATGACAAATTCATATTACATTACAACACATACGGACATACGGAATACTTTCTGGAATCTATTAAAGATTCAGCAATGATCTCCGAAGATTAAAGGGATTTATTCTCAAAACTCCTCTACATATACAAGAGCTGTCATGGCCCACTGGATGCACCCCCAACCCTAAGGCGCCGACCAGCACCCCTATCGTAGGGTTGAAAAACAAGACCAGATGCATAGGTAGCCCCCAGGAACAGAAACAAATTCAGACCTCATTGAAATTTCACGACACCAACCCTTGAGGAATCACCATGGTGTAACTTCCTGCTTTCTGTTGGTGTTCTAGCCCTGGTACGACTCCTTTTGTTTGTTTACTATTATTTTGTAGTAGAGCCTCCTGACGTGCTAGAGAGCAGTTGCACAGCTTCCAGATGCAAGTGAAATGCTCTACTCTTTCTTACTTGGTACCTGTTGTAACAGGCATTACCTGCCCTCTACTATGCTTGCCTTATTGGAGCAGTCTTCAATTCAACAAGAGCAAGTGCCTGTTTTGTTAGTTCTACTAGACCTTACTGAGATAGCAATCCCAGTACCAACACATTTTAGGATTTGTACCCCTAATTTTATTTGTAAAGATTCTTGAATGGTGGCCCTATCATCATGTTCCTTATGATTGAACTGTTTGACTAGCATGTCTACTTTACTAAAAGATTGCTCCCTATTCCCTTTGACAGTAAATTGTAGTCATGTAAAAGAGAAAAAGATGCGCTGTTGCCTTTCTACCAAGAAATATTATATTGTATTGTAGGCGACTCACTTGGTCTACTGAAGCTTGAGACTCCTCCTGCCTAGCAGTGTCTGAGGAGGCCCCACCTGCAGAGATCCCTCTGCTCCCGACCTTAGGGGAGAACGCCTCACCCATCAAAACCTCCTGACATAGCAAGGACCATGCCACGGGAGCACAGCACACCATGAGGACCACCTAGAGCTGTGGCCAGGCTTGACACTGCCTCATTAATGAACACCCCCCTGGTGCCTAAAGATCAAGAATATACCCTCCACATTGTGGGCTTTCCGGAAGGGGCAGAGGGGCCTGAACTAGTACAATTTTTAAAGAATGACTATCAAAGACAATAGCACCAGGAAAATTGTCTCCAATTTCCCCAACTAGCCCGTCCCCACCTTTCTAACACCCCACGCTGGCTTACTGATCATGATGAGCTGGCGCGCCCAGACACCTCCAGGTATTTCTTTTCCAAATTTTCTGATAGAGCGAGCCCACCAGGTTCCGGACCACAGACAACCCATGGGTGCTCCAGCCTGTCTGATAGTTGCAAGACTAATGAATTATCGCGGCAAGGAACCCATTCTTCAGATGACCCTTCTACCAACCCAATCCTATATGACAATACCTGCATACATCTATTTCTCAGTCACACAGTGGCGGTACAACAGTGCCGAGCACCTTTCCTGGGAGTAAAGAGGAAACCCCGGCAGGTTGGCTTTCGGTATTCTCAACTACTCCCCGCCAAGTTAAAAGTTATAGCTAACAACACTAGCAACTTTTTTACTGAGCCCACGGATGCATAGGGCTGGGTGGAGCAACACCGATATGCCGTAGACAACTCAGCCTCACCACCGGTAAGTTGATTGGGAGGACAGACTCTTGAGGAGAAACCAGCACTGGGAGAGAGGGCATGAGCCTTTACCACTGAGTGGAACTAACACATTGGTAAAGGTGGAGGAAACACTGTGCCTGTCCCTGACCATGGCAACATCGTGGTGGGCTGAGCGACACTCCCCGTCTCCTAGATTGGCAGAGGACAACCTTTCAAAAATGCACTCCATAGACTCTGTGACCAGCACGACTCTGGTTTTCCCAGATGTGACGCTACAGACAGCTGACACTCTGATATACCTCTGGTGGAGGGAAGTGGAGCCACCTACACCTGCCGCACAGCTGTGACTCTGAACAAGAGTCATTAGCCGTCCCTTTAAATGTATACATTGTAGAAATGGGTCTAGCACGTTCTCCTACCTTTTCTCTTTCTCTCCTCCTCAGCTTCCCTCTAACTACCCAAAGTGAAAGAGACCTAATTGCACGCAGCCTTCCTGCATGGCTTTCCCCCCCCTCAGGACATAGATAAAGATGCTGGAATATATAACAGTTTTAGGGTACCCTCAGAATGGGATTTTTGGTTAGCTGGTTGGGTGAACTTACGGTTGGAGACTGCCCTGGGTTAGAAGTTACAGGGTTTCTTTTTTATAGCTACCACACAGATCACACAATGGGGGTGTGCCTGCTACACTTGGGTGCTTCCCTCATAGCATGCAACATTCAGGCAAGATATACACGAGGCACACTTCTTTCTCCTCCCCTCCTGATCTACCTACCAGTCTCCAATTTCCACCCTCACATCTGGCCATGGCAAAAAGTCGAATTGTGACGCCGCATGTAAGTGGGATGGGAACAGCCTGGATGTGACATGGAGTGCAGCGGTACATACGATGGAGGGGCGCACAGATAGTGCTTCACCAGGAAACCCACATAGCTAAAGGCGTAGAGAATTGCTTGCAAAAGCACTGGTGGGCCAGTGCTTCAGCACTACCTACTCAGGCCTTGCAAGAGGAGCACTCATATGGTTCCAACCTGGGGTTCCATTTCATCCAATGGTTGTGGAAATAGACCCGGAGGGATGCTACATACTAGTAGAGGGACAGCTTGATGGTAGGTTACTATTACTTGGGAGTATATATGCACCAAACACAACTCAATCAGCTTTCCTGGCACGGCTGTCTGTGGTCCTCACTTTCTGGTCTCATTTCCCATGGATCCTGGGTGTGATTTCAATTGCGTCCTTGACCCACAGTTGGACCGCTCACATCCAGCGCTGCCCACCTCTCTGGCGATGTTGGCTGCCACCTGCCTTGCGCAATGGCTGGCACACTGGTCCTTATTATATAGTTGGCACATCCTGTACCCGGAGACTAATGAATATTCTATTTGGCCCGCAAGAATTGCATGTGCATGTGCTTTGTCACTCCACTCTCCATGTCCACGTAACAGGTGCTAAATACCTCGGAAAAACATCCTCTGACCATAATTCACTACAGATACATATGGAATGGGAGACCCCCAGTTCCCACTTGGCGACTTCAACAGCCTTTGCTGGAGGATCAGGGCTCCTGAGAGGAAATTTGAGAGGCCATAGCACACTACTTTGAACTGTCACCTCCCGGCTAATTGAATGGGAGAGGCTAAAGGTAGTGGGTAAGAACGAATGCATTAGAGCAGTGGTGGGACCTAAGACGGGACTACATGGGGATCTGCTACGAACTGAAAGTCGCTAGGGCCACTTGGAACAGTAGCTCAACGGCACTTCACAGAGCAGCCCCCCATGACCAAGGCACTGGAATACCATTCTCGCCTGATCTAACAACTATTCTGCCTGGACTTCTGGGCATATCAGGCTAAGATACATGTGGACGGCAATAAGTCAGGTCAACTACTAACATGGCTCCTGCAAGGCGCGATGCCTAGGTCCCCATCACTATGAATAGGGAGCCTCCAACTAGCACACTTACCACTCAAGGTGACATACACTCTGCATTTATAACCCACTACAAAGCACTGTACGATTCCCCCATGCTGACCGGCAAGCACACAAAGCTGAGTTCCTGCAAGGCCTGGAGTTGCCCAGACTGGAGCGGCTAGACAAGGAGGCCCTAAATACCCCCTCACAGAACAGGAGATCAACTGAGCTATCATGGGTGCTGCCACACAGAAGACCCAAGCTCTTGACGGACTCCCAGTCAAATTGTACAATACTTATGTGTCGCTCCTGGTCCCTAAACTGCTGGAACTATACCAAGCTGCTCTTACAGAAGGTAGCCTTCTGCTCTACGGGAATCATTATTGATGTCTCTACCAAAGCCGGACCGAGACCCATAAAATTCACTTCTTATCGTCTGCTATCTATGCTAGGGGTTGACTCAAAAATCCTCCGTAAGATCATAGTGACCCGATTGCTGGAGTACATGTCTCGTCTCGTATACCCAGTTCAGAACGGTTTCATCATCGGGCGTTCTACTACCCTTCTTTTTAGGCATCTGCACAGAGTGATGGAACTGGCCCCAACCCACTGCCCATATGCAGCCTGCCTTAGGCTGGACTTAGAATAAACATTTGATACTGGGAACTGGGGCTACCTCTTCTCCGTCCTGGGCAAACTAGGTGTCACCGGCAGGCTCCAAAGACTCATCTGGCTCCTCTATGCCTCACCCATAGCTTGCATAAAACTCGGCCAGTTCATCTCACCACCGTTCGATGTGAGTAGGGGAACCTGCCAGGGATGCCCCCTCTTGCCACTCTTGTTCGCTCTAGCAATGGAGCCACTGGCCCAGTAGCCCCGCCAATGGGGTGGAGAGTGGGGAGTCCCCTTGAACGAATAAGTACATATTGTCTCCCTATATGCCGACGATTTACTGATCTATGTTCGAGACATCTGGAAGGCGGTTCCCGAGATTGCTGAGACTCTTGAGGCATTTCTCAAAGCCTCAGGACTAGGGGTGAATTGGTCCAAGTCATGTGTCTTCTCTCTCCACGCGGACTGCCCCCCCAACAGTTGATGGTGGACACCCACCAACTGACATGGGAGCCCTGTAAATTCCACTATTTAGGGATCCACGTGTATCACGCCACGCAGGACGTCATTGATGGTAAATTCACTAGGGCCATATCCTGTTTGCATCCCCAGATGACATCCTGGAGCACCTTACCCCTTACAGTCCAAGGGAGGATGTCGCTGTCAAAGAGGGTAATGCTCCCCCGCCTCTTGTACTTTTTCCATAACCTCCCAGTACATATTTCACGGCCCACTTTTTGTGCACTACATATCTTTTTCAGAACTTTCATATGGAATTGGGGAATGAGACGAGTAGCACTTGTTGCAGTTGCCTGTGTATTAAGGGAGCCTGGGGGCACCCAACTTTGAGCATTATTATCTGGCAGCGCAGCTGAAGTGGCCTGCAAGATGGCTGGTGGGGCGACTGACAGAGGACCTGGGAATATCATCAGTGGCTCGGGCACAGCTAGTACTAGGCAACATGCTGCTCCCACGAGTTAGACCCCCCAGGGAGTCCAGTAGCCAGATGCAAATGGCCTATGCAAGCTACTGCAGAGGGCTCAGAATCTTGTCATTGATTCCCCCATACTCCCCAGAGGTTAACCAACACAGCTTAGCGCCATTCAGTGCCATTCAGTGCAGCAATCGGATGAGAGGGCGTGGCGTTCTGGGCAATGGCCAGCGTGGGTAGATTAGGTGACTTATTTCGCTAGGGTGTACTTATTCCCTTTCACCAGATGCGAGAGGAATATGAATTAACGACCGGACATTTCCTAGTGCATGTATGCTGCTGAATGAGCTAGGACGGCTACGGGGCATAGTGGACTCAGAACCAGAACAGCACCTGCTTGTGCACACTCTCCATATGTGGTTTGCACAAGCACTTACATACACCACCTCTGACCCACTGCAGGCGACGCGCCGCTGCTGGGAAAGAGACATGGGCCATGATTTCACGTCCAAAGAATGGGACATGGTTCTACACTACTTAAGGAAGGTGTTCAGAAACGCCAAGTTCCAAATACATACAACACAACATCCTCCATCAGGCTTATCTCACCCCAGAAAGCTTACATAGAATGTTTGGGTATTCGCCACATTGCCCCTGGTGCCTGCCCCTGAACGCCAACTTGGCGCACATGTTCTGGAGCTGCCCTGCAGCGAATGCCCTATGGCAGGGCACTAATTGAAGTGCTGGATCATGAGAGACACCTCACTATGGAGGTGATACTACTGGGCACATTTACAAGGAAGAAAAGACAAATAGTAACAAATAGATGCCCTCCTCATAGCCCGGCAGTCCATTGCAATATACTGAAAAGTGCACATTCTCCCAAATAGACAACACTGGTGTACAGCCACCATTCAATGGGGCAAGGCTGAATCAGTGGCACTGAGACGGGAGGTGGCCCGGGGAGTGCAGAAGGTCCCTATAGCAGCCCTGTGGGAGGGGTTACTACTGGAGCTCCAGACATATAATGATTCCCTCACACCCTAAGTGGGTAATTTCTTCACCCTATGCGATGACTCTTTTACATATCACTTTGCCATATTGGCTGGTTGACTCCTTTGGCTTGGCTATGACCCCCGCTGGTCGTTATTTGTGGGGAGCTGGGGGAGTGTCACTCTCCAACCACTGGTTGTGTTTGTTTTCAATGTAGAGCTATGGATGTAATGCGACTGCCCCCCCTCCCAGTTGCGATCAGACAGTAGATTATGTTAATGTTTGTATTACTGTGTCATAATAATGAACCGAGTGCTCCTGACCAATCAATCCATTTGTTGCATGTAACTGCTTCATGATTGATATATTCCTGTAAAACATGTACTGAGCTAAAAAAAAGTAATAATAATGGTTTAAAAAATAAAAGAAGAATCAATGACTGTAGTGCCAACTATAAAAATCATGTGGCCTCTCAACCAGTAGAAATAGCTGAACAATTAGCTCTTTCTTTTCTGATTACTATACCTTAGATGCTTGAAAACTCAATACTAATATTTCCCAACCAGGGTTCCGCAGACCACCGTCAGTGATTCCTAGGGAATCACTGAATAATACATCAGGAAATAATAAATAAATAATAAATACATTTTGAAAACTAAAGTTTGAAATACAAGAAAGACTTCTAAACAACCCTTGAAATATTGAAGGAATATTTGCCAGTCCTGGAGCAAGCGCCCTGCTCTATCAACTGCCTCTTTGTTCTGTTCATTGGTTCATAATCAAGACTTTCTAAGTTTGTTTCATGCTTCATGAAGTTGACTCATGTTGGCATAGAAAGGCAGACCCTGTGCCGCCTTGAGAAGAATAATAATGCGGCAAACACTGTTCCTGGAAGCGGTTGTTGGCAACTGGAGATCAAGTTTGGAGAATCTCTCAAGCAGAAAGTACTCCATAAGATTCAACATCGGGCATGGGGGAAATTGATAGCAACACAATTTCAGCATTAGTTGAAGAATCCAGTTGTGACTTGGAGCCCTCATAGAGAGACAGACAAGACGTCTGGACAAGAAGTTGTCAGATGTTAAATGAAATCTAGTGATAGGGCACCCAGAGAAAGTGTTTTGAATAGCGAGAGTTAACGGCTGTATGATTATCTACACTGGACTTGCATGACCTCTCCTCAGGGTAAGCAAAATATACCCTAATGCCACCCGCTTGTGCCCTTAGATGCAAGGAAGAGAATGATGGCTTTATGCAATTCATTTGAAATTGTCTTGGGATGAAAGTGGTGAGCTTCCCAGCATATTATTTGAAATGACCAGTAAGACAAATCAAATGATATCAGAAACAGGCCTTCTAGGGCTGATCGCTACAAGCAAAAATATGAAATCAACATGTTAACCAATTTCACCTTGTTACGACGAAACTTCAAATCATGGTAAACTGAAAATCCATGAAAGCCCACAGAGTTGGACAATAGCTCAATTAGTTACTGAAGTGGTTGAGGTTGAAAACTATTATGACGAAGATGGGGTAGATGTGCACGTCAAGCACAATCGTGGGATAATCTAATTTTGAAATGAGTGGATAAGAAATCAGATGAAAGGCCACCATGAGACAAAACAGATTGTATGTACTTATGCATGCACTGAGGAACCACAAAGTAACGAGAACAAAAGGGTCACACACCTTTAAAGAGTGATAATCCGCAAATGGTTGGGATCCTTCTTCACAAATACCAGATATTAGGACAGGTAGGCACAGTCAATAGTCAATAAAGTTGATTGTTTTAGTCAATACAAACCATAAAAGAATACATAAAATTATACAATAGAATACAAGATAAAACAATCACAGAAGATACACATTAATAGAATCCCTATAATAGAAGCAAATTCATTTATTAGCAAGGCTGTATTACTTTCATATGGTCTCAGGTACATTGCGATGATAACGTGCCTACTACTCTTTATCTTATGTATACTGTGTATTAAGTCACAGACCAGACAAAGAATGATAGAATTACCACTATAGTGGTAAGTGTCAGTACCTAGTATCCCTGTTGAGTTAGAAATTTGTTTGAGAATATTACATTCAATTGACTGCCGAATGTAAGATGTAATGGATCTCCTCACAAAACATTGTTGAAGATGAATGAGAAATTAGTGTTATGCTTTTTCTTCGATTTTGTTCTGAGATAAAATTAATAAAGATGATTTTAAAATGACAAGCGTAATGTTCTGGCAACTTGGTAAGTCTACATAGACAGTACAGATCCGTGATACTCAAAGTAGGTTATTCTCTGGAGTGATTTCATGAGTGTGTTTACTACATGTCATAATTGTTCATCATTTTGTAGAATTTCAGTGGTGGCTTGCCGTATAGGTGCCATGCCAGGGCTGTGAGATGGGACACTGGTTTTTTTTTTTGCAGAGTTTTATATAGCGCGAACTAGACCCGAACCGAATCAGGTATCAGAGCGCTTTACTTATGTTTCCAGTTACGTTACATTTTTACATTTTCCAGTTACTTTCATTTTAGGCACGGGAAGATTAAGTGATTTGCCCAGAATCACAGGAGGTTTTGGCGTCGTTACCGAGACTCGAACCCAGTTCCTCCAGGTCCACGGTCGAGCGCCCTAGCCGTTAGGCCAACTCCTCTCCCCTGGGTTCACTCTGGAGTGGCCAAAAAGCTGGGCCCAGAGGGGTGTGGATGGCTCAGGGCTTTATTATGACTTTGGTGGTCGTGCAGAGTGTCGCCACACTAGCGTCTCGCTGCAAGACTGCCAAAGCTGTCCGCACACAGCCCGCCACATTAGAAGTATAATCCTGATCTGGTGGGAGGTGCTTTAGCAGTCCCATAGTGGTGCCTTTCTAAGGCTAATTTCTGAGGCTTGGAAAGGCACCGCAATCGAAGCGCCAATGTACGTTCCTGCACCGCATGGACTGTGCAGTCCATGCTGTGCATGAACAGAGAGTTCATACAGAGAGGGGGGCCCACCACGTGTCCCCCTGCATGCACCCCATGGCCCAGAGGCAACAGGATGCCCTTTAGGGCCTCCTTAATGTCCTCCCCCCAAACTTTTCATCGCGGGCTTACCGCCATGAAACTTGTCGCGGTGAGAAAACGCCTAATATGCTTGGTGGTGCCGCAGCTGCACCGCCAGCATATTGCAGCTTCAAACCGCTGCAAGACCGATGCAGGATCACTGATCCCTGGCAGTTGCAGTGGTCCTGTGGCGGTCCAACAGGACAAGTCATATTAGGGAAGGTGGACCGCCACCACGAAGACCGCTGTAGTCGTAATAAGGCCTTCAGACTAAAGGAATGGGGAACTGGCTCTCACCAACAACTGGGCATAAAGAGTGGGCTAGTTGTAAACCCCTATGCATGGTTTCCCAAGTGCTGTGTATCCCAGCCTGGCTGAGACTCCATTGTACGCTACACAGTGGTTATTTATTTAGTTTGAGGGCATTGTATTTATACAAGGCTCATGAAGATAATAAAGATGATTCAGCATGGTCTCTTGGCCAGGAATAAACTTAGATCACAGTGATTGTCCAGACCAGAATTACCTCTAGAAACCAACATACAAGCAACAATATACTCAACATCCATTGTAACGCATACCTACCTTTGACCATCAATGCACTTCCCCAACCACACTAACACAATGCCAATAGTAAAACAAGGAATAAGTTAGTTGTGATATTGACCCTAGATACAGCCTGTTTGTAATATAGCTGGAACAAAACTATGTTAAGGGGAGATTTTTGTACAGCGCGCACCCTGAACTGATATATATCAAGATGCTTTTACACGCCATGGTAAAGGAAAAAGAGACACAGTGGAATAAAGTGATTGCCTTATATCACACAATGTTGTCAAGTATGGAAGCTGGGATTCATCCAAGGTTTAGGTTTCCTGGTTACACCATCCAGTTTTATACTTTTTAACTCAAAGATTAATGCTGTGGCTTTAATGCTCTGAGGAGCTCCATAAGTACGCTGTATTCTATTTTAATTGAACTTTTATAGCACTTACTACTGCTGAAGAGGTGATGAAGCACTGTGTCAAGCACTTCTGACTACACTACAGACTTCAGTATCGAATGTCTACACCACAGAACAACTCAGGCATCTTAACACTCCAAATCATTATTCCTAAACACTAGTGTCTGCTCTGTGCCCTCCTTCAGCTGTTCAAGTAGGATGTGGTATAAAGAGTCCTTTCTTCACAGACTCCAGTAGGAGGAAAGTGCTCTAACAGTCCTCAATTCTTTTACAATCTACCCAAGTCCCTTGTACTCTTGGAGTAAAAACAAAAGGTGGCCAACTGATGTTCGAACAGGATTGTTGCTCAGTCTGAGAGGCAGAACATTTTTGTGCCGTATATGAAAATGAAGCAAAAATGACTTTTTGATTGCAGGAATATCTGTTTTGCATTGATCCTTATAAATGAATAATGTAACTTAGTCTAGTTGGTAATGTGCTTTCTATAGAATCTTGCTATCTTTTCAAGACATAGATAGAGTTCATCCTACCTGCATGTGTTGATGCTGAGCATAATTTCTGACTTTATAACATTTCTGTAAATCCTACACTAGTACCCAGTATAATGTATCTCCTTTGCTTGTGAATCTCTGAAATATTAGTATGGTTTGAGTTTTTCCATCTCCAAACTAAATATATTACTAAAAGGAATGTCTGCTGGATGTGGTGCAAGTGAAACACACCTACGGAACATCTACCTAAACACTGCTAAGCCATTTAAGCCCCCTTCACCCACAGCCCCATTCATTGGACACAAGTTAGTCAATAAATTAAAGAAAAGTTAGTTATAGGATGATGTAAAACAGTGACTGTCAACATTTCTACAACTGTGTTTAGATTCGCACATACACACACCTCTGATAATGTATCTCACTCTTATTGCAGCACAAAGACCACGCACAACTCCACCAGTGCACCTAATTCCTGCACACACCTTGGATACGAAAACAGCTCAGCTGATGTGCCTCAAAGTCTGCTCAGAAAAGGGGGTGGTGATGAACAGAGTGTCTGAATTAAGCAGACCACTCTTACCCAGTCCAAAGATCAGGGCTTGATCCATGACCGTTATTTAGCTCACTGCCCCATCCCAGCTCAGATCCTGGCTATATGCAAATTAATCTGTCCCTGGCCCAGTGCATCATGGGAACAGGGCAGACCAAACTACCAAGCCAATTCTTCACCAGAAAGGATACAAGCTACCGGGGACCGGTTTCTGGCATTTCAGCCTCGTCGGCCCGGCTTGCTTGAATCCTGATGGAGCAGTGAGCAAGGGACTCATGTCTGAGTATACCCTGCCACACCTATAGTGGCCAAAAACGATTCAGAAAAGGGGGTGGTGATGAACAGAGTGTCTGAATTAAGCAGACCACTCTTACCCAGTCCAAAGATCAGGGCTTGATCCATCACCGTTATTTAGCTCACTGCCCCATCCCAGCTCAGAACCTGGCTATATGCAAATTAATCTGTCCCTGGCCCAGTGCATCATGGGAACAGGGCAGACCAAACTACCAAGCCAATTCTTCACCAGAAAGGATACAAGCTACCGGGGACCGGTTTCTGGCATTTCAGCCTCGTCGGCCCGGCTTGCTTGAATCCTGATGGAGCAGTGAGCAAGGGACTCATGTCTGAGTATACCCTGCCACACCTATAGTGGCCAAAAACGATTCAGAAAAGGGGGTGGTGATGAACAGAGTGTCTGAATTAAGCAGACCACTCTTACCCAGTCCAAAGATCAGGGCTTGATCCATCACCGTTTTTTAGCTCACTGCCCCATCCCAGCTCAGAACCTGGCTATATGCAAATTAATCTGTCCCTGGCCCAGTGCATCATGGGAACAGGGCAGACCAAACTACCAAGCCAATTCTTCACCAGAAAGGATACAAGCTACCGGGGACCGGTTTCTGGCATTTCAGCCTCGTCGGCCCGGCTTGCTTGAATCCTGATGGAGCAGTGAGCAAGGGACTCATGTCTGAGTATACCCTGCCACACCTATAGTGGCCAAAAACGATTCAGAAAAGGGGGTGGTGATGAACAGAGTGTCTGAATTAAGCAGACCACTCTTACCCAGTCCAAAGATCAGGGCTTGATTCATCACCGTTATTTAGCTCACTGCCCCATCCCAGCTCAGAACCTGGCTATATGCAAATTAATCTGTCCCTGGCCCAGTGCATCATGGGAACAGGGCAGACCAAACTACCAAGCCCATTCTTCACCAGAAAGGATACAAGCTACCGGGGACCGGTTTCTGGCATTTCAGCCTCGTCGGCCCGGCTTGCTTGAATCCTGATGGAGCAGTGAGCAAGGGACTCATGTCTGAGTACACCCTGCCACACCTATAGTGGCCAAAAACGATTCAGAAAAGGGGGTGGTGATGAACAGAGTGTCTGAATTAAGCAGACCACTCTTACCCAGTCCAAAGATCAGGGCTTGATCCATCACCGTTATTTAGCTCACTGCCCCATCCCAGCTCAGAACCTGGCTATATGCAAATTAATCTGTCCCTGGCCCAGTGCATCATGGGAACAGGGCAGACCAAACTACCAAGCCAATTCTTCACCAGAAAGGATACAAGCTACCGGGGACCGGTTTCTGGCATTTCAGCCTCGTCGGCCCGGCTTGCTTGAATCCTGATGGAGCAGTGAGCAAGGGACTCATGTCTGAGTATACCCTGCCACACCTATAGTGGCCAAAAACGATTCAGAAAAGGGGGTGGTGATGAACAGAGTGTCTGAATTAAGCAGACCACTCTTACCCAGTCCAAAGATCAGGGCTTGATCCATCACCGTTATTTAGCTCACTGCCCCATCCCAGCTCAGAACCTGGCTATATGCAAATTAATCTGTCCCTGGCCCAGTGCATCATGGGAACAGGGCAGACCAAACTACCAAGCCAATTCTTCACCAGAAAGGATAAAAGCTACCGGGGACCGGTTTCTGGCATTTCAGCCTCGTCGGCCCGGCTTGCTTGAATCCTGATGGAGCAGTGAGCAAGGGACTCATGTCTGAGTATACCCTGCCACACCTATAGTGGCCAAAAACGATTCAGAAAAGGGGGTGGTGATGAACAGAGTGTCTGAATTAAGCAGACCACTCTTACCCAGTCCAAAGATCAGGGCTTGATCCATCACCGTTATTTAGCTCACTGCCCCATCCCAGCTCAGAACCTGGCTATATGCAAATTAATCTGTCCCTGGCCCAGTGCATCATGGGAACAGGGCAGACCAAACTACCAAGCCAATTCTTCACCAGAAAGGATAAAAGCTACCGGGGACCGGTTTCTGGCATTTCAGCCTCGTCGGCCCGGATTGCTTGAATCCTGATGGAGCAGTGAGCAAGGGACTCATGTCTGAGTATACCCTGCCACACCTATAGTGGCCAAAAACGATTCAGAAAAGGGGGTGGTGATGAACAGAGTGTCTGAATTAAGCAGACCACTCTTACCCAGTCCAAAGATCAGGGCTTGATCCATCACCGTTATTTAGCTCACTGCCCCATCCCAGCTCAGAACCTGGCTATATGCAAATTAATCTGTCCCTGGCCCAGTGCATCATGGGAACAGGGCAGACCAAACTACCAAGCCAATTCTTCACCAGAAAGGATACAAGCTACCGGGGACCGGTTTCTGGCATTTCAGCCTCGTCGGCCCGGCTTGCTTGAATCCTGATGGAGCAGTGAGCAAGGGACTCATGTCTGAATATACCCTGCCACACCTATAGTGGCCAAAAACGATTCAGAAAAGGGGGTGGTGATGAACAGAGTGTCTGAATTAAGCAGACCACTCTTACCCAGTCCAAAGATCAGGGCTTGATCCATCACTGTTATTTAGCTCACTGCCCCATCCCAGCTCAGAACCTGGCTATATGCAAATTAATCTGTCCCTGGCCCAGTGCATCATGGGAACAGGGCAGACCAAACTACCAAGCCAATTCTTCACCAGAAAGGATACAAGCTACCGGGGACCGGTTTCTGGCATTTCAGCCTCGTCGGCCCGGCTTGCTTGAATCCTGATGGAGCAGTGAGCAAGGGACTCATGTCTGAGTACACCCTGCCACACCTATAGTGGCCAAAAACGATTCAGAAAAGGGAGTGGTGAGGGTATACTCAGATGTGAGTCCCTTGCTCATTGCACCATCAGGATTCAAGCAAGCCGGGCCGACGACGCCTGAAATGGCAGGAACCGGTCCCCGGAAGCTTGTTTCCTTCCCAGTATAAGAATTGGCTTGGTAGTTTGGTTTGCCCTGTTCCCATCATGCACTGGGACAGGAACAGACTAATTTGCATATAGCCAAGTTCTGAGCTGGGATGGTGCAGTGAGCTAAAAAACGGTGATGGATCAAGCCCTGATCTTTGGACTGGGTAAGAGTGGTCTGCTTAATTCAGGCACTCTGTTCATCACCACCCCCTTTTCTGAATCATTTTGTCCACCATAAGCGTGGAAGGGTATACTCAGATGTGAGTCCCTTGCTCATTGCACCATCAGGATTCAATGTGTCCAAACAAATTGGAGGTACCCCTGTAATCTGTGGCAGGGAGGGGGGTGTAGCAATAGGACAAAGTTGGAATCCCTGGCTTTGTGTGATCACTATCACCAATAACCGAGAGTTTTCTTAGTGGGCCAGGTCTAGTTTCAGACAAACAATAGTATATGTTTTTCGCATATTGGACTAATTATTTCACTTTAGGCAAGATCTAAACATAAACAGTTGAACCCATAAATTTTATCTACACAGACGAAAATATCAATCAAACAATTTTTTAAGTGATAAAAAAAGATCTTGAATTTTATTATTACACTCCCAAATTGGGTTACAATCTAAAAGGTTATACCACACATATAAAAACCATAATGAAATTCATAAGTCAAAGTTAAAACAGTAGTCGACGCAGCGTTTCGGTGCTTTTTTTCTTTGTGACACCTTCTTCAGGACTTTTAAAAACAATTGACTCCAATAGCTCTGTTTTATGTAAGCGATTGGTTGCAAAAAGAATTGCTTTCCACGAAGTTTCAGCATATATTGTTAGTAGCCCAGGCACCTCAGGTTTCCTTGAGCTCTTTCTTTTGGAACAATGTGCTCTTCTGGTTACACGGAGGAGCCACCGTAGAATGATGATAAAAAGGAGCTTTTTTGATTTATGAGCCTTTTTTGTAGATAAAGGTTACTTCATTGGCAGAGCTTAACTTCTGCTCGTTTGGTCTATAAAGGTTTCTTCACGTTTTGTTATGGAAGCCACTCTTAAGATCGGGTTTCGGCCTCCCTGCTCCTCCGTGTTCGCGTCTTCTTTGGGATTCAAGCAAGCCGGGCCGACGACGCCTGAAATGGCAGAAACCGGTCCCCGGAAGCTTGTTTCCTTCCCAGTATAAGAATTGGCTTGGTAGTTTGGTTTGCCCTGTTCCCATCATGCACTGGGACAGGAACAGACTAATTTGCATATACCCAAGTTCTGAGCTGGGATGGTGCAGTGAGCTAAAAAACGGTGATGGATCAAGCCCTGATCTTTGGACTGGGTAAGAGTGGTCTGCTTAATTCAGGCACTCTGTTCATCACCACCCCCTTTTCTGAATCATTTTGTCCACCATAAGCGTGGAAGGGTATACTCAGATGTGAGTCCCTTGCTCATTGCACCATCAGGATTCAAGCAAGCCGGGCCGACGACGCCTGAAATGGCAGAAACCGGTCCCCGGAAGCTTGTTTCCTTCCCAGTATAAGAATTGGCTTGGTAGTTTGGTTTGCCCTGTTCCCATCATGCACTGGGACAGGAACAGACTAATTTGCATATAGCCAAGTTCTGAGCTGGAATGGTGCAGTGAGCTAAAAAACGGTGATGGATCAAGCCCTGATCTTTGGACTGGGTAAGAGTGGTCTGCTTAATTCAGGCACTCTGTTCATCACCACCCCCTTTTCTGAATCATTTTGTCCACCATAAGCGTGGAAGGGTATACTCAGATGTGAGTCCCTTGCTCATTGCACCATCAGGATTCAAGCAAGCCGGGCCAACGACGCCTGAAATGGCAGAAACCGGTCCCCGGAAGCTTGTTTCCTTCCCAGTATAAGAATTGGCTTGGTAGTTTGGTTTGCCCTGTTCCCATCATGCACTGGGACAGGAACAGACTAATTTGCATATAGCCAAGTTCTGAGCTGGGATGGTGCAGTGAGCTAAAAAACGGTGATGGATCAAGCCCTGATATTTGGACTGGGTAAGAGTGGTCTGCTTAATTCAGGCACTCTGTTCATCACCACCCCCTTTTCTGAATCATTTTGTCCACCATAAGCGTGGAAGGGTATACTCAGATGTGAGTCCCTTGCTCATTGCACCATCAGGATTCAAGCAAGCCGGGCCGACGACGCCTGAAATGGCAGAAACCGGTCCCCGGAAGCTTGTTTCCTTCCCAGTATAAGAATTGGCTTGGTAGATTGGTTTGCCCTGTTCCCATCATGCACTGGGACAGGAACAGACTAATTTGCATATAGCCAAGTTCTGAGCTGGGATGGTGCAGTGAGCTAAAAAACGGTGATGGATCAAGCCCTGATCTTTGGACTGGGTAAGAGTGGTCTGCTTAATTCAGGCACTCTGTTCATCACCACCCCCTTTTCTGAATCATTTTGTCCACCATAAGCGTGGAAGGGTATACTCAGATGTGAGTCCCTTGCTCATTGCACCATCAGGATTCAAGCAAGCCGGGCCGACGACGCCTGAAATGGCAGAAACCGGTCCCCGGAAGCTTGTTTCCTTCCCAGTATAAGAATTGGCTTGGTAGTTTGGTTTACCCTGTTCCCATCATGCACTAGGACAGGAACAGACTAATTTGCATATAGCCAAGTTCTGAGCTGGGATGGTGCAGTGAGCTAAAAAACGGTGATGGATCAAGCCCTGATCTTTGGACTGGGTAAGAGTGGTCTGCCTAATTCAGGCACTCTGTTCATCACCACCCCCTTTTCTGAATCAAAGTCTGCAGCATCACTTGATTTCACAACGGTTAAACCCATTTGTGGCTCTGACAGTGCCCCCTGACTGTCCCATGTTTGGACGCGCACATAATGTGTCTAATGAATCTATAGCCTGCAACTGTGCCTGCTATCGCAATGATTAACTCACACATATTCTGCTGAGGCACCATAGAACCATAGAACGGCAGCAGAACCTTCTATTTCAGTGCTAACACCCACATACTGCTAGATAGCCAATGGCTCATCACACAGGCCGCCACTACTAACACAACAGCCAATTAACGAACATTCTCTGATATTTACCCGACTGAGAGACAAATAACTCGTTACACCTATCCAGCACATAGACACTCCAAATAGCATCTATTTTCTGCTACTGGTCATGCTGTTGACAGTAAACAAAAGCACGTTTATCTTGCTGTCTTAACAGTTTATTTTTTATTCTATGTATATGGCTTACGAAAACTGGGACTTACACATATTTCCTGTAGTATATCCATCTACTAGATCCATGAGAGATGTTTGAAATGCTAAACTATGCTTTGTTGACAGTCCATTTGCATTTTCTGGTGTGGTTCCCCCTTAAGAATCATGAAAACTAGTCTTCGAGTGTAGTGGCAACACCCTAAACACGGTCAGGGTAGTAACGTGGACATTTGAATAAGTGCTTTTAGGGAGACCATTTTCATCTGGCGTAGTATCAAATGCAGCTACTATTACTTTTACAGAAACAATATAACACCACCCATATTATTAAACAGTTTTGAAAAGATTTCTGGCATTATGCCCACATTTCATAAACACTAGTACACCTCACTCCAACTGCATTTCTGACCGCTCAGGTCAAGCAAATTAATGTGTTTTAGCCTTCCAAATCAAGGCAGTGGAAGAATTTCTTTTTAAAACCACAATTCTTTCAACAACTGCCAAGTTAAAATATGTACAAATGCATGTAGATTATTGCACCCTGGGCATCCAATACAGTTCTCAAACACACAACTCCACTCTGACGTTTAAAGTTATATATCTTGACTATATTTAAAGTATTGTTAACAATTATTCAAACAATAACACCTAAAACTAATGTAAGAATTAAAACACATTAAGACCATTAAAACATGATATTTTTAACAACTATATTATTTAAAATTATATTAACAACAACAATATTCTTAACAACGATATTACCTACCTGAACAAATTGATATTCTTAACAATGATATTACTTACCTGAACAAATTGATATACTTGACAACGATATTTCTGCTTTATGGTATTTTTGCATCACAATATTGTTTTCTGATATTTCTGTATCCAGATATTTACAAGTCGATATTTTGTCCAAATACCTTTGTACACATTACTCTATAAATTAGTATGGTAATAAAGGGCTGAAAGTTAAGTACAAAATAGCTTGGAATAATATGAAGCATCATTAATGCCCTCACAAACACAGCTCCCTTAGATGTAGCAAGTATGTGATCTGTTATGTGCAACATTGACCCTATGCCATACACTTACCGGGTAGCCTAGTTCACTTTAACAATCAACCAAAGATATATGGGAAACCTTATTGCACATAGTGATCAATATGTATACAACTGATCGGAGAAAGTCAGGTTCGTCAAGAAACTCAATGTCTGTTCCAAAATGAATGCCCCACTATGGACATCTTTTATCGGTATCAAATCCCTCACAGTCACCAATCCTACATTGAGAAATGAAGTTGACATGAGCAGAAAAGTGGGTACTGTAAACAGTATTTACTCTATGAAGAGAGTTTACCCTATACCTATACTCTATATCTATGTCTACACTGTTGTCAGGGCCGGACTGACTACCGGGCAATTTGGAATGCTGCTGAGCTGGGGGCTGCTTTCACTGCGGTGGGGGCTGATTTAGTTTATGGAGGCCTGCGTGTGCTTCAAAATAATTCATGCAAAACGAATTCCGTTTAGCACACGCAGGTCTCCATGAACAAAATCACCCCCCAGCTCAGCAGCATTCCAAACTGCCCAGTAGCCAGTCCGGCCCTGACTGTTGTATACAGTGAAACCCTCATGAGCAATACACCACAGAGTAGTAAAAATCATCTACTAAGAACAGTATACACTCTATGCAACGCTTGTCAGAAAATACAATATTTGCTTAAAATAGCAAAGGTCTGAAGGTGCTAAAGATCATACTACCTGCAGCCTTCATACTGTGGTGAAAACTGTACAATTAGCTCTACTAATTAAGCAAAACCAGCACATAAACATAGGTTAGTATGTTATGTAGAAATTGTCATGCTGAGACCATTCTGTCTAATGACTCACGGCTGCTTACAAAACTTAGTATATGTGAATTTTTAAGGTTTTTTAAATTATGTTTCCTAACTAGAACGTCCTTGTAACCTTTCATTTTTTCAGTCAATTTCTTTTATTTTTTAATTTTTTTTATTATCAGCACATAATGAAAAGTTGAACACGAACAATACATATATACCATCATAATCTATAGATAGAGCTATACAGAAAGGCATAAAATGAAAGCTAAGAAAGAAGTAAATTAAAAAGTATACAAGAAAATTCATACAATAGGATAAAGAAAAGATAAGGTCCCTGCAAAGAAGATTTTAAATGAAGTTGCCCCAAGTTTTCTCAAATTTAAACAAAGATCTAGTACCCCTTATTCGAGCTAACCCAGCTTCCATGTTGTGGATTTCATTAACCAGAAACCACCACTGCATAATCTGTGGTGGCTGTGGCGAGATCCAAGCCCGAGCTATAATGAGTTTAGCACAAGATAACAAAATAGTAATTAAAGCTTTTTGGGGTAAGGTAGTACTGTGTATATCTAAAAGTACGGCAGAAGCTGACAGTTCTGGTGGTCTTACCATTTTAAATTTCAGAACTTTATCCAGATTAAACCAAAAGTCCTTCAGATGAGGGCAAGAAAATAACATATGTTCTATATTTGCACCCACAGTATCGCATTTAGGGCATTTGGTACGATCAGTATATAATGGGTTTGAAGACCATTTAAGAATCACTTCCGGGGTATGATATAGTAAACAAGAGGTTTTGAACTGTTGCAGACAAAGGCTAGCTGAATGAACCAAACTGTTTATTTTAGAGAGAGAGAGTGTGAGATCTGATCCGGATAGATCGTAATTCCAAGTTTAAAACTCCATTTCTTCGCTAGTTTGGAGCAATCTTGTTTTACATAAGAAGTTAGACAGTTATAGCCAGTGCTTATTACTGAATTGGTTTTAGATGAATAGAGGCAATCCCAAATATCAGATTCTGAAACAGTTAAGATTTTCATCCGACGTATCAAAAAGTCATGAATCTGAATATATTTAAACCTCATAGACTCTGTCAGATGGTACAGGTATTTTAATGTCTCAAAATCTAAAAAGCCATTTGTACCATACATATCCCCTAAGGTTGAGATACCATGGTGTAGAGGTCGGTCATAAATACAAAGACGTCAAGTGAAAGTAAACTTGTGGAGTTTATTAATAACGTAATCCAACGACCTCAGCCACAGCCTCCTTTGACAGGGTGCTTCGCTCAAGCCCCCGGTGCTCGCCTTGGAACGCTGGTCGCGGTGACATTCTAAGTGATGTCACCGCGAGCAGCTCCATTACATGCGGAGCCGCCGGGGGGTTTGGTGGGAGATACCACACATCCCCCTTCCTTGCGGAATGAAACATGAGAATTAGACAACAAGAATTGACAGCATATAATTAATTTTTTGAGAATCACATCATAACATATTGATCAAAATGTCTAGGGGGTCTGGTCGCTCTCCTGCTAGGTCTTCCACTTGGGTGGGGGACCGGCAACAGCATCTTTGTGTTAGAACCTTTGCTCTCCACCACACTGCCTTCACCCTCCCTTACACAACTGGAATCATGCCCGGGTGGGTGAAATCTCACTACTCTTCCCAGGTTCCAGATTTTCCCCTCTTGGGTCTTCACAGCATTCCTGAACAATTTGGTGATCTTGGTTGGCCTACTATATCCTGACCAACTTGCTCTACCAGTAGGGGTCCTGATCTTAATGTCGTCCCCTACTTTTAATCCAGCCTCCTGTGTGGATTTGAGCCTGTCATATCTTTCTTTCCTCCCCATCATGGCTCCCTCTTGTCTCACCAGGCTTTCCGCTTCTTTGGTGTGATCTGACCATCCCTTGTGCCACCCCATCCATCCTGGGGATAGCTTGGTGTTTGGTATCCTTGCCCGGAGCAGTTCGAAGGGGGTGACGCCTGTTGTTTGGTGCGGGGTGAACCTGTATGCCTCCACCCGCTTCCATACTTCTTCCTTCCAGCTTAAGCCACCGGCCTTGGCTAGTTGGATGCTTTCTTTGAGAGTTTTATTAAAACGCTCGACCATGCCATTGGTCTCGGGGTGATACAGAGCACAACGTTTGTGTGAGATACCTCGCTCCTCAAGGAAGTCTTCCATCTCTTTTGAACACAATTGCACCCCATTGTCCGTGAGAAGGCTGCTGGGTAATCCTTCCCTGACAAACAACTCTTGCATGAACTCGATGACGACCTTAGTTGTGACTTCACTCACTAATTTCACCTCCGGCCACCTGGAGTACATGTCCATGAGCACTAGAATGTACGGCGTGCGCACTTCTCCCGTCAACGGACCCACAATGTCCAGCGCTAATTTCTCCCAGGGTCCTGATGGTTGCGGCCTGCACACCATTGGAGGTGTCATTTGTTTTAGAACTTTGTCGCTGTTGTTGCATGCAATACAGTCTCTTATCATTCTTTCAATGGCAAGGTCCATGCTTGGCCACCAATAGTTCTCTCTGAGTCTTTGTTTAGTCTTGGTGATGCCCATGTGGCCTTCGTGAGCCATCTCAATCAGGTTCATCCTCACAGCCATGGGTGGTACTAATCTCGTCCCCCTGAACAGGCATTCATCGACTATGGACAGTTCGTCTTTGACAATCCAGTATGGCCGCAGAGCTTCTTCGCGTTTGTCCTCGTGTTTCCATCTGTCCTTTACTCTTTTGCACACCTCCTCCAAGATTTCATCTTCCCTCAGTGCGTTTTTCCATGTTTCCTCTCCTACTGCTCTCTGGATTGCGCAGACATTCTCCATCTGATTTTCATCCTCTTCATCTTCCACCCTGTCGTGTGCTTCCTTTCCCTCATTTCCATTTACCAACCTTGACAAGCAGTCTGCCGCAAGGTTGCGCGTTCCCGGGACGTACTCGATACCGAAGGTGTACTCCTGTAGGCCGACCACCCAACGTCTTATCCTGCTGGAGATGGCATCCAGGCCTTTCTTGCTGAAGACTTCAACCAGCGGTTTGTGGTCAGTACGAAGGGTGAACTGTGTGCCCCACAGGAAGTCTCTGAATTTCCTCAATGCCCAGGATACTGCCAATGCTTCTTTCTCAATCACCGAGTAGTTGCTCTCTGACTTCTGAAGTGATCTTGAGGCGAAGGCTATCGTTTCTTCTCCATTTTTCCCCACTTGGGTGAGGACCGCTCCCAGCCCTTTTGCGCTTGCGTCGGTGGTGACCAAAGTCGTCCGGTTGGGTATGTAGGACTGAAGGCTGGGGGCTTCAGCAAGTGCCTTCCTCACGTCTTCAAACTCTCTCTGGCACTCCAGACACCAGTTGAACGACTTGATCTCGTCCTTGCTTGTGGGGGGCGCCAAGTTCACGATGGTGTTCTGGAGCTCAGCTTTGGGACAGATTCCTTCAGCAGTCACTTTGTGCCCCAAGAAATCCAGCTCTGCACAGCCAAAAACACACTTCTCTCTTTTTACTGTTAGGCCTTGTGACCTAAATCGTCCCAACACACGCCTCAGTGTCTCATCGTGCTCCTTATGGTTTTGGGCAAATACAAGCACATCGTCCTGGTAGCATATGACACCACGGATATCCTTCAATATATTCCCCATGAGCCTCTGGAACACGGCTGCCGCCGAGACCAAACCAAAAGGCATCCTCTTGAACTTATATGCACCCATTGGTGTCACAAACGCTGTGAGTTCTTGCGACTCTTCGTGCAGTTTGACCTGAAAATAAGCTGAGGTGAGGTCGAGTGTGGAGAACACCTTTGCCCCTTCTAGCATGCTCATCATCTGGGTGATGTTAGGTAGTGGAAATCGATCGACCACGACCTCCTTGGTCAATGCTCTCAGGTCGATGCAGAGCCAAACCAACCCATCCTTTTTCTTTGCGGCCACGATGGGTGCCAACCATTCCGTTGCTTCCACCGGTTCGATGATGCCTGCCTTGCACAGTTTCTCTAACTCTGCCTTCACCTCTCCTTGTATGGCAATGGGGAGCTTCCTGACCCTCGCCACAACAGGCTTGGCGTTCTCTTTTAGCTTTATCTTGTGACAGTAGTTCTTCAAGCACCCTAGTTCCTCCCTGAATACTTCATTGAACTCCGTCACAACGTCTTCATTTTGTTCCTGTATCTCCTGTATCAAGATCTGGGGGTTACTATTAGGGTTGAGATAGACCCCCAACTCCTTCTGTGCTTGCCAACCCAAAATGTTGTCCCCTACCGTAGATACATACACCTTGGACACGGTTGTCCTGTTCCTGTACTCAATTTTGTCCCAAAAGTAGCCTTTCATTGAGATAGGACGACCTGCATACCCCCCGGGCCTCACATCCATTTTCCTCAGGATTACCCTCCCCTTAGATACTTGGGAGAATTCTTTTGCACTAATGATAGTAATCCTAGAACAGGAATCAAATAACGCTACTAACTCAGTACTCCCCACTTTTATGGTGTCACTGGGGCTACTGACTTGACCATCATCAACCTGCACTACAATTTCTTCACAAGTGGAGTCATTAAGGCTTTGGGTCTGACTTCCGTTCACTTGCACTACAATTTCATCACACACCACATTCGTCCTGTCTCTGTTCTGTCTACTATATCCTTGTCCACTCTTGCAATACTGTTTGAAATGTCCTTTCTTTCCGCACTTGTTGCATGTGAACCTAAGTGCAGGACAATCTTTGTCATTGGCTAGATGCCCCTGCTTGCCACATCTATAGAAGGTGCCCTTGAATTGTCCTCCCACTTTGCTCTCTTTCTGTTCCTTACTCACAACTTTTTGGCCTCTGATCACAGAAACAGCCTCACACTCGGTCAATTCTTCACTCACACTGGGTTTCTCTTCGACTCTTTTCTCCCCAGTGTCTTGTTTTATTTCCTTGACGCACTGTAACATGTGCTCAACTTGTTTTGCTATAATTAAAACTTCCCTCAAGGGTGGGTCATCCTTAAGCCATAACTCCTCTCGTACCCGCTCCATTCTGCAAGCCAACACAAACTGGTCCCTGATCCGTTCTTCACTCGCACCCCCAAACTTGCATGTTGCAGCTAGTTTCCTTAATTCAGAGACAAAATCTTCGATGGATTCCCCCTCCTTCTGTGCTCTCTTCCCAAAATGATATCTTTCCATTATGGTGCTTGTCTTAGGGAGATAATGTAAATCTAATTTCTTCAGACTTACTTCTAGCTCGTTGAGACCCCTTGCTTCCTGCGTTCCTAGATCCGGGAGGTGATCTAGTACTTCCTCCCCTTCTGCTCCTAGGTAATACGCCAATAGTGCTACCTTTCTCTCTAGTCCCAGGTTTGGCCCACACACAGTGGCATAATTCAAAAATACTTTCTTCCACTTTTTCCACTGGATCGTGGGTTCCCCGGGGTTGGTCAGAAAAAAGGGTGGGGGCGTCACACTCTGCATGGCAAGGCGTAAAGGAGTGCTAGAACAGAGAGAAGGAAAATGAATATGCGAGTGAACAGCTAGTTGTTAAGTGTACTAGTACGGCACGGTGTACCTCTCAAGCCACAGGAGTGTCTAGGTATGCTATTCCCACCAGGCAGTTTGCACCCCGAAAACTAACGCTCTATCACACATTAATAGTTCCTTGAGCATATACTACAATTGTAGGCAGAATGGGGTGAGTCTGCTTTTACGTAAGGATTACACTGTCAAAAGTCTAGCACCAACAATCCCCACCGCCGTGGAGGGCTCAAAGTTCCGGTTCTTGACACGTAGAGAGTGTCTATCAGCGCCAAAGCCCCAATGCTCTGGGAGCTACAGGCTCATGAGGGTTTCTCCTTACGAGTTCCAAAAATCACCAGCAGACTGAACTACACGAAGCCATGTTACACGGTCTTATTTCCCTTTCCTTAAACAACACACCAGAGAATAGGATGCAGTGTGCGCTGTCAGTCACATGGACAGGTGCATGGGAATGAGGTGATGACAACAATTAGTTTACGTGCACAGTCAGGATCCTGGTGAGGACAAAGTTATCGTTGTTGGGGAACCAAGGCTAGTCAGGTGTACATCACGCCGCTCCTGCCTCACTCTCCCGTCGTGTTACTTCTGCGCAGATCTCTCAGGCCATCCCGTGCCCCTATGCCTTTCCGCCGTGGGCCTGCGCTGCACTGGTGACGATTTTCACAAATGTCCATTCACCACGCCAGTGTGTGTGTGTCAGTCACGAGTTCACATGCAGCCTCATTTTCCCGTACAGGCAGGACGCGCTAGCCTCTTTATGTCAGCTGGAAGTCAGATGCCGGTTTATTTACGTTCCAAGCTGTCTCTTCCTATGCTGTTAGTCAGCCACCCTCTTCACAAACCGCAGAACACGCCTTTGACCCCAGTCACAGTTCATGCATAGCCGGATACCTTACTTTCTTTTCTTCTCCGGCACAGGCACCTTCACCAGTCTGGCCCGCAGTTGCTTCATACGTTCTCCGCTCCGCGCTTCTCACTGTACATTCCTTTTTCTTGTACAATGTCCCACCAGCTTTTCTTTCCGCCCCTTTTTGCAAAACTTCTTTCTTTCCTCGCTCTGCCTCCTGCGCGTTAAGATGTTTTATTCTTCAAGCAAAGCTCATCTTTTCTTCCGTGCGTGTTGAGGTCGTTGGAAATGACCCTCGTCGCCAGTGTAGAGGTCGGTCATAAATACAAAGACGTCAAGTGAAAGTAAACTTGTGGAGTTTATTAATAACGTAATCCAACGACCTCAGCCACAGCCTCCTTTGACAGGGTGCTTCGCTCAAGCCCCCGGCGCTCGCCTTGGAACGCTGGTCGCGGTGACATTCTAAGTGATGTCACCGCGAGCAGCTCCATTACATGCGGAGCCGCCGGGGGGTTTGGTGGGAGATACCACACATGGTTTGCCCAAACACTAGCCCTGCTGTCATTAAATATCCCTGGAAGTCCTGGGTTGTCCCAAAGCCTCAATTTAGAGTGATAAAAGGAGGTTTTACAAAAAAGCATGATACCAAACCAGATCTTAGCAATGTCTCGAGCTGTCTTAAATGTAACTCTTTTGTAGAAATTTGGGTCGTTCAGTCTAAGCAGAAACATTCTTGCATCTAAATTCAGCATTATAGTATTAAAGAAAAAATTATTAAGCTCAGGATTAAGTAAGGAAGAAAGGCGCCCTATAAAAGTTGCCTAAAAGTAAAGTTTGAAGTCTGGGAAGCAAAGACCTCCCATATCAATAGATCCTTTTAGTGAGGATAAACTTTTTCGTGCTTTTCTATAACCCCAAATAAAGCTACTAAATATTCCGTCTAGCTTTTTGAAAAAAATATTGTTCAGTGCCAAAGGAATAGAACGGAAGAGATAAAGGAATTTCGGCAGGATTTTCATCTTAATTAAGTTTATTCTACTTATTATATTTAGTGGTAGTTTATGCCATTTTTTAAGAAGCTGCTTTGTTGATTTAACCAGCACATCATAGTTAATGGGTTATTATATCACTAATCTTGGATGAAATTTTAACCCCCAAATAATTTGCTGCCCTACGGACGGACCCCCATAGTTCCCACCGATAGTTTATATTTAACCACTATCTGAGTTTTATTCGCATTTAATTTGTAGCCAGAGACGTTGCCAAATTTTTCCACTTCAACCATGATACCCTCTAGTGCTGTTATAATATTTGATGAATATACCGCTATATCGTCCGCGTATGCGGTAATTTTCAAACAATGGGGTCCAGAGCTAAATGGGATTATCTTGGGCTGAGCCAGGAGCGCTGATAGAAATGGCTCCATAGAGATTGAGAAAAGCAAAGGAGATAACGGGCACCCCTGGCGGGTGCCACGTGCGATGGGAAAAGCAGAGGATAGCAGACCTGAGTAACTGATTTTAGCCATAGGTTGGTCATATAAGGCCCGGATCCAGCTAACTATGTTACCCCTGAGACCAATGAAAGACAGCACAGTCCACAGATAATCCCACCCCACTCGGTCAAAAGCCTTTTTGGCGTCTAGTAAGATCATCCCGAGTGGGGAGTCTTCAGTTTCTGCAATATCAAAGGCTGTGATAGCTGTATTGGTATGAGTTGTTGTGTCTCTGCCCAATACAAAACCGTGCTGTTGTTCGCAAACAATCCCAGGGATATTCAGGGCCAGTCTATTTGCCAGCACTTTGGCGAAAACCTTCGCGTCAGAGTTGATCAGAGATATTGGCCTGTACGACCCACATTCCTCTGCCGGCTTATCTTTTTTTTAAAAGAAAATGATTTTCGTTATATTCCAATAGTTCGGGGCTTTCCCAGTTAATCCAATGTGCTGTGTTACAAGGAGAAAAAGAGAAATTATTTCCTCAATACAAATTTTATATACTTCCAGAGGAATTGAGTCCTCCCCTGAAGCTTTCCCTATTGGCAGAGATATAATAGCGTGTCTCAATTCCAGCTCGGTGATATTATCCGAGAGATCTTCCAAGCCAGGTAAATTAGATTTTCCCTTAATATTACTTTCTAGGTATTTAAGTATATCCGATGTAAGGGGTTGATTCTCCGGAGTATAGAGAGTATTATAGTAATCTCTAAATTGAGTCAAAATCTGTACCGGTTGATTATATATAATTTGATTAGGACCTTTAATACATTTGATACGAGTCTGGGCTCTGTCATCCGCTACTTTATAGGCCAGTAGCTTGCCGATCTTATCCTCTCCTTCATAGCACTGAATTTTGGTCTTAAGCATTTTGGCACATTTTTTTTCCATTAAAGTAGTTTTAAGATTAGATTTTAGTGATCCTAGTTTTAATTCTATTTCTAGAATATTAGTAGATCGTAAACAAAGTGCCTTAACCAATAAAATTTCATATTCCCTAATATCTGCTATTAATTTGTTATTATCTTTTCGGCGTTCAGAATTCTGTTTAGGAATATATTGTTGCGCATGGCCTCTAATACTGGCCTTACATGTATCCCAAACACATATGTGGGAGGCAGTATGAAGATTTATTTTGATGAACTCAGACATATGGAGTTTAAGTTGGGAGATATAAACTGTGTCTGTCAATAGGTAGCGGGGGAAAGAAAACAATCTGGTGTTATTTTAGCCCTCATTATAGCTATAGGTTAGTAAAATGGGGTTGTGATCCGAGGACACCCGGGGGTAAATTTCCATAGAACTATTCTGAATAATTTGATCTGTTGCCCAAGCCATATCTATCCGCGTACAGAATTTATGGGGAGCAGAGTAAAACGTGTGACCAGGGATATCAGGATAAAGAGAGCGCCATACATCCTTAACATTGTGTACCCTGCTTAAATCTAAAATGGCAGCCCTAACTTTGTGCATGCGTTGAACAGTCCCCGGTCTAGTAGTATCCTGCTTATAATCAATAATGCAATTAAAATCCCCCATCATGATTAGTTCGCCCTCCCCTCCCAACTCAATAATTCCACATTTAATTCATCAAAAACAAAAGCTTCATCACTGTTGGAGCCATAAATTCCACATAATACATATTTACAATTGCCAATACATACTTGTGCAATCACCCATCGGCCCAATTTATCAGTGCCAGATCTCATCGTTTTGATTCTGGATCTTTTATCCTTTAATATGGCAACCCCCTTAGAGAAACCATTTGAGAAGAGCAGACTATGACCTCATAGCCCAACTGATTAAGTAATTTTCTGTCTTTATACGATATATGTGTCTCAGATAGAAAAATTAGCTGAGGATTATAAAGTCTTAATTCTTCAGATATAAGTCTTCTTTTATTCTTATTGTTTAGGACAGCTACGTTCCACGCTAGACATTTTAATGTATGCATTTTTGTAAATGATCCAAATTAATTTTGCCATACTGTATGTTATAAAGCAATGAAAATAGACAAAAAAAACAATGCAGCTCTTTCAAGTTTAAACTTTTATCATAATGTGCTGAATTTTTAGATATTTTAACCTTTCCCATGCCACCCACCCCTCGGAGAACCTGGGCCCGCCCCCCACCCCCCTTCTCCCTCAGCCCAGAACCAGAGGGAGCCCCTTCCTTATCTGCCGTCGTTCAAAGGGCAGCACAGAGCACAGTAGCACCGGGGCTATCGGACCACCCATTCTCTCTCTTTTTTTTTTCCTTTTTCTTTCCCCCTTTCCTTTTTTTCCCTTTTCTTCACTTCACCTGTTTCTTCTTTTTTTTTTATCCTTCTCTCCCCCTTTAAGTGCCAGTGAGCAAAAAAAAAAAAATTTTTTTTGATAAATATTATGATCACTCATCTCTAGCCCAGCAGTTAGCTCAAATTTGATAGCATACTCTGCGCTTCTTTTTCATCCGAAAAATAGTAAGTGTGAGCACCTTTAATGACTTTGAGGCAGGCAGGCTCCTGCAAAAACGCTTGCCCCCCAATAGCTTTGAAGGGGTCTGTAAGCTTTTTTAGTCTCCATCTCCTATCCATCGTATGTTTGCTCAAATCTGAGCGAACAAATATAGACATATTCTCATATTTTATAGGAGAATTGGGGCGTGCTTTAAGGGCTACTGCCTCCCTCAAAAGAAAATTCCCAAAGTAAATTATAAAGGGCCTAGGGTATTTACTATCTCTCTTCTTCTGAAATGGGGGGAGACTGTGGGCTCTCTGGACCTGAGAGTCCCAATCCCAGTCAGCTAGATCAGGTAGAGTTTTGTTTAGTAATGCCACCACATATCCCCTAGCATCTGACCTCTCCACACCCTCCGGTAAACCAAAGAGTCTCAGATTTGATCGATGTTGGCGGTTTTCCAAGTCCTCGATCTTCAGCTGTAATGCCAGCATCTGGCTCTCATGATCTTTTAGTGAAGTCTCGGTGTGGGCCGAGCACTCTTCAATGCCAACTACTCTCTGTTGAAGGTCTTCTATTTCCTGCGATATCCCGCCTAACTTAGAAGTAATTTCAGTCAGTGATTTCTGGAGTTTGGTATTGTCCCCGCGTAGTTGCAAAAAATGTTCTTGCGCCTCAGCACGGTGACTAGTTAATGTATGTAAGAGAACCTCAAAAGGGGACATCTCAGGGCAATTTTCCTCAGAGCCATCCAGAATGATATTGCAGGGAGAGTCGGAAGGCAAACATGTAGATGTGTCAGGACCATGGCACGATGGTTCATGGCTTACAGGGGAGATTGCCATTGTAGAACTAGTGGTTGAACAGGTCGGGTTTGGGAGCAGGACAGGATCTGCGTCCAGAGCTAATACTGGCTCCGGCACAGAATGAGCTTGGGGTGAAGGATGAGTGTCCATCTGTTTTTCCTGAGATTCATCAGCAGAAAGGGCCGAGCCTGAGAGTCGAAGAGTAATACTCTTCACTAGTCCCTTACCTGCATCCATTTTCTGAGGGGGCTATTATCCAAATTAAGATTTTTTTTCGTAGATTTCTTAGTTGAAGCAAGATTAATTAAGGATAAACCTTCTGCTGGTGTTCTTTTCCCTTTCTTGTTCTTATTCTTTGACTACTTTTTTTGTTTAGCTTTGCCCTTTTGATCCGCCATTAATTTGGCTATTTCTGCAGCAGTTCCGCTCCTTATCTCATACTCTTCTCTCTCTTCATACTCAGACTCCTCAGCAGAGCAGTCTTCGTCAACCTCGCCTTCAACCTCGTCATCCCGAACCACAGCCCCCACAGAGGGTAACACAGTCTCAATTGTTGAGCTGACAATACTTTCCCCCATAGTAGTTCCTGGAAGATTAATTGAGTCCAGTTCTGACTCCTTGGACCCCCCACAAGCAGCTACCTCCTTAACGTTAGCTAATAGCATATTCAGCTCCTGAGGAGAAGATTCTACAGCATCTCCTAGTATTGAGGCGCCTTGTTGAGCCAATATGCTAGATGGATCATTTTTGTCTACAGAGATAATTTCCTTAGACCTCTCATACTCCTTTTCATTGTCATTTTTCTTTCCCGGGTCTAAGGGCGCACCTGGCTCTTATCTGCAATGGGATCCGATTTGGTAGTTACTTCCTTAATAGATTTAGTTGAAGTTATTTTAGAAGGAATAGTATTGTGAACAATCAACACAGGAGGACGTAGTACCTCTTTACTTGTCGCTGCGCACCTCACTGGTGAATTTGCTGCTTCCACCGGCAAAGGTCGTGGTACCGCCAGCGTAGTTGTCCCAGCTGCCCCAGCTGTTGTTGCAGACATAACGGTAGCTCGCCCTGGCGATGTTGTAACTTGATCAGTTACTACCATTTTAGTTGCTCGTAGACCTGGGCACGTTTTTTTGGAGCCATCCTCTCCGCCTCAGCAGTCCGGGGCACGCGTCCGCGCTGCAGTCGCCACCAGGCGGGAAGTGGAGAACAGCCCCAAACGGCGATTTATCCAGAGCCAAAGCATTCGGTGCTCGTGCAATACAGCAAAGAAACAATGACGCTGAAAGCAGTCCATCCGGTGCAACAATGTAGCGGGGCCGTCAGCTCGCAGAGGAGCACCGGCCGCACCCCGCACGTCGCACGCAGCCCTCCGCAGATCTCTGCAGCCAGCGCCGGCGGCAGCGCCAACAGCACGCCGGGGTCTATGAGCGCTCTCTCCCCTCGGAAAGGCTTTCTGCTGAAAAGAGGCAAGGGTAGCTGAAAAAAGGCAGAATCAACACCCGACGAAGCTCCTCGCAGGGTCGAACAACCCAGAGAACATCACGAGAAAGGGTAAGTCCAAGAGCCCAGGCAACCAGCTGTGCTCTAGGGCGTCCTCACTCCGCCATCTTGGACCCAAGTTAATTTCTACATTTTTTAAATGAAACTATGCAATTCCAACTGCCGCCGCATACAGCGAAGGGTTGCCCGCACGCCTAGCCTGCCGCATGGCCCTGCAGCCAATGTCGCTGTCCACATTCCACATTCAGCCAACCTCGCACCACGCACTGCTTTGGACATACACGGTAGGGGTTGGCCACAGCCAGGTCATGTGGCCAGCCCCCCACCCGCAGCCAACCCTGTGCTGTGCACAGCCCCCCTTCCTTTTGAAATTATGGTTGGGCCTGTGGGGTTTCCAGGGCTCAAATCGGCATGGGGAGTGGGGCAGCGCAACCCCACGACCCCATTACTAATCTGGCCAAGCCCCCGAGGATGGGGTCCCCGGGCTGAAATCGGCCCGGGGAGGGGGCCACATGACTCCTTTCCCTGTTACAACATCGCCCAGGCCCCGGGAATGGGGAGGTCCCTGGGGCTGAAATCGACCTGGGAGAAGGGCCAGGTGCCCCCCTCTAAATTTAATTTAAAGGCTGGACCCAAGGGGATTGTGTCCCCTGGGGCCGAAATCGGCCCGGGAAGGTGGTCCACATGACCCCTCCCAATTTTAACAGGTGGCCCCAGGGGATTGGGTCCACGGGCTGAATTTGGTGAAGGGAGGGGGGCCACTTGCACCCTACTCCCTCATATTAATATAAAGTCTTGCCCCCTGGAACTTAGCTCACCCAAGGGGGCTACAAAAACAATTGTAGCAAAATAACACGTCCCCGCAGCCCCGGGGACCGCCACCTCCCCGTTGCTTAGTAAAGAAAAATGTGTGCCCCGGGTACGACTACATCCCTGGGTCTTTACTGTATTTAGGGCGGGGGTCTCACGGCCCCCAAGCCCTGGGGGCCGCCACTTCCCCATGGCTACTTGTAATGCTAGTTGTGGGGGGAATCGAGCATCACTAATTATTCAAATACGGGGGACCGGTGCAGACCCCCACCCCGGGGACATCCCCGGGGCTTTAAATGAGTTGGGAGGGGGCTGCGCGGCCCTTCTCCTGGAGACCTCCAAGGCTCTGGGGACCACCAGGGCCGGCTCCAGTAATGTCCCGGGGTGCCAACCCCCGGGACATTGCAATTTGCAATGGCTGGGCAGGTTTGCTAACCTCAGGTTTAGTCTTCTTCATTTTCATAGAAGCTAAACTATGAACTCAATGAGACAAAAAAAGAAGGAATCACTGAGGAGCACTTCTGGACCTAGCCAGAGGTATGAGCAGGGCCACTGGCATTATGCGACTGCTGGGCTACACCAACTTTCGCACAATTATACATTTTCGCATTAGCCACATAATCCATCATCTGCTGCCTAATCTGCAGATTCGAACAAAAAAGCCTTGTTCCTTGCTCAAATGGCTCATTTGTTACCAAAAATGCAGCAACAAGTGTTACAGCATGGTGGAAGGTCCTTTGCAAACTAGAATGGTCACCTGTTACGTATTGCTAAATGTGGGTGTTAAGGATGCAGAAAGAAGCAAGAGAGGTGGGTGTTAAATTGGTACTAATGGTGTGCAAGGCAGTCTTTCTTCTTTCTGCGCCTCTCTTGCCTCTTTCTGCAACCTGCATTTCTGTTTGTCTTTCTGCTCCTGTTGCTTCTTTCTGCACATTATTTATTTTTCTGCACTTCTCTTGTCTCTTTCTGCACATCTCTTCTACTTTCTGCACCTCTCTTGCCTCTTTCTGCACCCCTTTTGCCTCTTTCTGCACCCTTCTTCCCACTTTCTGCATCCTTCCTGCCTCCTTTGCAAGTCTGTTCCTTCTTTCTGCACTGCGTTTGTTTCTTTCTGCACCTCTCTTGCTTCTGTCTGCAGCCCTCTTGCCTATTTCTCCACCCCTCTTCCCCCTTTCTGCATGCCTGTTGCTTCTTTCTGCACTTATCTTGCTTCTTTCTGCACCTCTCTTGCTTCTTTCTGCATCCTTTCTGCCTCTTCTCTTTTTGCACCCCTCTTCTCTTTCTGTACTCCTCTTGCCTCTTTCTGCACTCTTTGCCTACTTCCTACACTTCTTTTGTTTCTTTCTACACCTCTCTTGCTTCTTTCTGCTTCCCTCTTTCCCCACCCCTCTTCCCCATTTCTGCATCTCTGTTGCTTCTTTCTGCACTTCTCTTGTCTCTGTCTGTAGCCCTCTTCCCTCTTTCTGCACCTCTTTTTATTAAAAACAAACTTTATTGCCTTTAACAAATATCTCATTCCTTCTTCTGTCATCCTTACAGGTGGATTCTTAACATTGACAATCTCATTTTATCTTGTTGCATGCAACGCATGTTTATATCCATTACAATCATATTAGTATTGTTTCTAATTCTATCATGCCCCTTCATCGCTATTATTATAGGGTCTTCTATTCAGTGCCTAGATGCCCTCCTTTCCTGCCCCTCTAACAAGAAAACCGGGACCCAACTGACTGCCCCCATGCTGTCTCTTATGGTCACCTGAGGAGCTCTATTGATCACTGCCACTGCTCCTCGTGGTGTGTGTCTGCGTTACTCTGTCACTGCCTCTCTGGGTCAATTCTCTCACAGTGCTAGAATTGCAAAGTGTCCTCGCCCCTCAGAACCTGCTCTATTACCCCCTCCTGGTTCTGCCTCCTGGGGGTCCCCTACCATGATGGTCTCTCAGGGGTGGTGGCCTCAAACCTGGGATCGTCACTCCTCATTTCTTCCATCAATACCTCATATGCCTGAGCTCTCTCCAACTTGCCCACACCCCTTCTTGCATTTCTGAGCAAGATTCTGCCCTCGCACTCTGCCTATTTCAATAACTCTTGCTTCCATCTATGGATGCCGAGGCGGTTCGGCGCCTTCATCTGCTAGGGATTTCCAGCTTTACCAGTTTGAAGGCGAGGTCCTGAAACGTATCTGTGGTCTTAGTCTTGGCTGTGTGTGGGAACAGCTTGAATAGGACATGCACTCGTGTACATGGGACTACTAGCTCTGATATCCTAGCTGTCTCCCTTGTTACTTCCTGCCAATATTGTGTCAGGGACTGGCAGTTCCATACCATATGAATAAAAGTCACCCCTGTTCTTTACACCTCAGGCATTCAGCATCCTCTCTATGAAAGAACCAATTAATATGTTCCTGTGTTATGCACGCTCGGTGAAGCATGTAGAAGCTAATTATGCTTAATCATGCATTTCTGCATACTTTATTTGTCCGTACCAGTATGTTCTCCCAGTCCTTGTCTTCCAGTGGTCTGCTTATGTCTTCCACCCACTGATGTCTCAACCGGTCCAGTGGCTCAACAGAGTCCCACCCATGGCCATGTATAGGCATGCAACAGCTTTTATGGTCCCCCCTGCCAGGCCTATGTATTCGCAGGTGGCATGTCGTGGTGGTTCAGTCGTGCCTGTGCCCCAGTGCCACTGTAGTGCCTCCGTGACTGCCCTGTGAAGTAGAAAGTGCCCCTGTGGATGTCCCAGTCTGTACTGAACTCTTCAAAGGGGAGTAGTTCCCTGTCTCAGAATAGATCTCCCACTTTTATGGCTCCTGCCTGTTATTATTATATGAAACTTGTAACGCGCTCAGCTTACCCGGGGGCATCCCGGCGCGACAGACCAAAAAAGAAGAGACTCGATTAATCACTACTGTGGAAACAAGTAGGTTTTAAGAAGTTTCCTGAATAGTAGGATCTTGGGCTCTGAGCGAATCTTGAGGGGCAGAGAGTTCCACAGAGTCGCCACCTGCACCGAGAAGCGCCTGCCCCCAGTCCGAGCTCTCCTAACTCTCACTGACTGCAGAAGATGTTTTTGGTCCGAGCGCAAAAGGCGTGGGGGCTTATAAGGACGAGCCATATTAGCAAGGATGGGAGGGCCTTTGCCATGCAGAATTTTATGGGCCGTACACAGCGCCTTAAATTTCACCCGCTCCTTCACGGGGAGCCAGTGAAGCGCTTTGAGGGCCGGGGCGGCAGACTGCCTTCTGGGAATCTCCATCAAGACTCTGGCAGCTGCATTTTGCACCTGTTGGAGGGTTTTAAAGGTCGCTTCAGGAGCGCCGAGAAACAGGGCATTCCCATAGTCAAGCCTCGATAGGATTAAACCACGTATCAAAAGCTTCTTAGCTGGATCCGGAAGCAGTGGTAACACCTTTCGGGCTGACTTCAGCAGGCCGAAGCAGACCCCCGCGGTCTTCCTGGCGTGGGCCCTGAAGGACAGATCTTCCTCCAACCATACTCCCAAGGACTTGATCTCCTTCTTGGGAGATGGTGGATCACCAAGAGACCCGGGCCAACAGCTAGCAATAATGGAGGGACTGGAGTTACCCAGGAGCATCAGCTTGGTTTTTCCTCCATTAAGCTTTAAAGCAGAGTTGGACATCCAACGGTAAACATTGGCCAGGCAGTCGTGTAACACCTTGGGTTGTTCCATCAACTGAGTGAGGCCCACCACCAGCTGAGTATCATCAGCATAGCTGATGATCTTCACCCCCGAAGGGGCTACCACTCTTTCAAGTGGAGTCATATATGTATTAAATAAAGTAGGGCTCAGCGATGAGCCCTGCGGGACTCCACATTGAAGAGGGAATAGGGAAGACTGCTCTACTCCTTCCCAGACTTGGTAGAAACGGTTGGAAAGAAAAGATCCCAGCCATTTCAGAGCCGTCCCTGAGACACCTACCTCTGACAGGCGTTGGAGGAGCACCTGATGACTCACGGTATCGAAGGCAGCACTCAAGTCCAGGAGGATCACTGCCACTGATCCTCCTGTATCAAGAGTGCTCCGTGCTTCCTCCACTACCGCCAGCAGGGCTGTGTCCGTTCCCTGGCCGGGGCGGAAACCAGTCTGGGAGTCTCCCAACAGGCGGTTGGACTCTAGATGGTAAGAGAGCTGACGGTTAACCAGCTTCTCGGCAATTTTTGAGAACCCAGGCAGAAGCGAAATTGGCCTGAAGTTGGACAAGTTGGAGGGATCCAAACCTGTTTTTTTCAATAAGGCTTTTACCACTGCCCTTTTCCATCTCCGTGGCACTATGCCATGAGAGAGAGAAAGATTGATAAGGTCGGTCAGCGGGGTTGACAAAGTATTAGCCACCAGCTTAAGATATTTCATAGGCACTGGATCACTCGGAGATCCACTCTTCATCTCCAACAGGACCTTTGTAACCTCCTCTTCCGAGAAGGGGCCAAAGGAGGCTAGCTCAGTCGGACAACTTATTGGACTAACAGCCGGCTCAGAGATTTGAGGAGTAGCGGGCAGGGAGGATAGTATTTTCTCTATTTTTGAGTGAAAGAAACTAGCCAGTTCCTCACATTTGTCTTTAGGATTATCATGCACAACTGGCGGGACCGGGGCTTTCAAAAGTTCTTTAAAAATTTTGAACGATTCTCTTGGAGAATTACTAGCCCTCTCAATCCTATCACTAAAGAAGTTCTTTTTTGCATCCTTCAGTGCACTTTTATATTTCCTCATCTCTCTTTTATAGTTGGCCCGGCTTTCTTCCGTCTGCTCTCTCCTCCAGGCACGTTCAAGCCTTTTGCAAGAGGTTCTGCAACCCCTAAGTTCCGGGGTGTACCAGGGGGCAGAACCGATTCTTCTCTCCCTGATAAGCCTCCTTTTATTAGGAATCAGTAAGTCCAGAGAGTTAGTAAGCCATTCGCCCAAATGCTGATCAGCGATGTTGGGGTCATCTACAGGATAAGGACAAGTTATATTTAGCTCTTCCACCCAACTGTCCACCGGCAGCTTCGACCAGAGTCGTTCCACAGTATGTTGTCTAGGTGCGGGGTCTCTCCGGTTCCCCAGCAACCAGCTGAACGGAATAAGATGGTGATCCGTCCAGGGGAGAGCCAACATCTGGAGAGCTTGCAGGTTGATAGTGTTGGCAAGAACCGCATCAAGCTGATGACCTCTGTTATGAGTAGCTCCCAAATGAGCGAGGTGAAGATCCAGTGCACCAAGCGAGCTTAGCAAATCTCTTGCTACTACATCATTGGGGTCATCAAAATGAAGATTAAAGTCCCCAAGAAGAACGAAGTTACACGAGGCAGCAGCTAATGGGATAACAGCCTCAATGAGAGAGTCTACAAAATTCCCCAGCGTAGCAGGAGGCCGATACACAAGGAGGCCGGAGATAGAGACGGAGGAGGATATACAAAGGGAAAAATGACAGCTTTCAGTGTTGATAATGCCGCAGTCTACTGCCTTGCACACAAATGTGTCTCTGTACACGATAGCCACTCCACCCCCTCTCCCATCCGGCCTATCAAGATGGAAAATGAGGTATCCCGGCGGGAGAGCGTTAACAATATCGGGACCAGAACCCGCGGTCAGCCACGTTTCCGTCAGGAACAAGGCATCCAGACTGTGGTCCAAAAGGAGGGAGTGTATTTCCATAGCGTGACAAGGCAGTGATCTGCAGTTAAGCAGAGCCATAGTGAGTGAATTTGGGTTCACAGAACTATTAGACGAACGACACCCAAGACAGTGTTTAAAGGCAGTACCCTCAACCCAATGGTAACGGCAACTAGGATGTTTAGGCGCGCGAAGCGAGAGCAGGGAATCCTGTGAATACCTGTAGGAGGAGGCCAGAGGTCTAGATGGATTGAGCAGAGTGGCATGCCCTGTGCCCGTCTGGGCCCGGACGGGCACAGACGGGCTTGACTCTGGCGATATTCCGGCATCCCCGCTGCGCGTCTCCGCAGCGCGTGGACATGGCAGAATTTAAGCCCTAGTCGCCTCCTAGAGAGAGGACTAGCGCGTGCACCCTCTTCCCCAACCAAAGATGGCCGCCAACCAAAATGAGGGCAAGGGACCCGCAAAGAGCGGTGGTTCCAACAATTAGAGTGCGTGTGCGAGGACACAAATACAGGTATGCGTGGCCAGCTAGATTAAGAACAGGGGAAACAGTTTAAAAGAAAATTAACACAAATGCCAAAAACGGGATTTTAAAAGCTCAAAAAGAGCAGCAATCAAGTTCGCGCTGCGAGTAAAAGCGCTGCGTGTAGTGCGCTAGTGGTCAAGAGCGAACTGACCTGATTTGCCTGGATTTAAGCCCTAGTCGCCTCCTAGAGAGAGGACTAGCGCGTGCACCCTCTTCCCCAACCAAAGATGGCCGCCAACCAAAACGAGGGCGAGGGACCCGCAAAGAGCGGTGGTTCCAACAATTAGAGTGCGTGTGGGAGGACACAAATACAGGTATGCGTGGCCAGCTAGATTAAGAACAGGGGAAACAGTTTAAAAGAAAATTAACACAAATGCCAAAAACGGGATTTTAAAAGCTCAAAAAGAGCAGCAATCAAGTTCGCGCTGCGAGTAAAAGCGCTGCGTGTAGTGCGCTAGTGGTCAAGAGCGAACTGACCTGATTTGCCTGGATTTAAGCCCTAGTCGCCTCCTAGAGAGAGGACTAGCGCGTGTACCCTCTTCCCCAACCAAAGATGGCCGCCAACCAAAACGAGGGCAAGGGACCCGCAAAGAGCGGTGGTTCCAACAATTAGAGTGCGTGTGGGAGGACACAAATACAGGTATGCGTGGCCAGCTAGATTAAGAACAGGGGAAACAGTTTAAAAGAAAATTAACACAAATGCCAAAAACGGGATTTTAAAAGCTCAAAAAGAGCAGCAATCAAGTTCGCGCTGCGAGTAAAAGCGCTGCGTGTAGTGCGCTAGTGGACTGTGCCCAGTCATCTATATCCCTCCATTGTCCCCCATGTGGAAGTGCCCCCAGCAGTGTCAATGGCAATTTCGGTGAGTACAGACATCGTGTCCCAGTCTTCTAAAGGCACCAGCCCCAGCACCGGCATATCACTTTGTGTTTGTTGCTTTCGACATGTAGTTGTTTAGAAGTCCCAAGCAGGGTACAGACCACATTTAGCCTCTACGGGGTGAAGGAAGGCTCTTCCCTGTCAGGTGTCAGGCTCCCTGCTATCCACTGCGTGTATCTCTGCGATTGCCTTGCCAGGTAATATGCCTCCATGTCAGGCACGGTGAGGCCCCCTTCTGACTGTGGCCTTATCAGAGTGGATAGGGCTACCCTCCCTCTGCCCATTCCCATATAAACGCGGAGATGCATGAGTCCAGCTCACAGGACCATGCCCCCGTAATCCACACTGGCAGCGTGGTTAAAAAGTATAGGAGCCCGGGGAGAGCCACCATTTTTAGTAAGGAAATACGGCCCATCACCGAGAATGGAGTTTTCCCCAGAATTTCATGTTGTCTTTGAGCGATCACAATGCACCCCCTACATTCCCTTCCTGTAAATCCGCCATGGAGTGGAACACCCTTACTCCCAGGTATCGAAAGCATTGAGGCTTCCAGCTCAGGCCCTCTGGCGGGGGAGTGCCCTTCTCTAGTGGGAACAGTTGGGACTTCTGCCAATTAACCTGCAGTCGCGACAGTGCGCCAAACTCTTCCATCATATTCTTTGCCCCCCGCAATTCTCCCACCGCGTGTTTTAGGTAGAGCAGAAGATCGTCTGCCTACAACACTATATGGTGCACCTGCCCCCCCCAACTGGAGTCCTCTACATTCTCCCCCAGATTGTGCCCTGCATGCTAGTGACTCCACGGCCAGTGTGAACAGCAATGGGGAGAGGGGGCATCCTTGGCGTGTGCCCCTCTACACCCGATAATGCTCCAATATCGTACATCCCATGCGGACCCTCGCTACCGGGTCAGCATATAACAGTTGCCTCCATCGTAGGAACCCTTGCCCAATCCCCATTTTTTACAGTACGGAGTATAGAAATCCCCACTCGAGGCTATCAAACGCCTTTTCTATGTCTATTGCGAGTATCGCTCTATCCCGTTCTTTCGTCGCACCCAACTCAATGATGGATATTAGGCGGCATATGTTCAGAGTCGTGTTTCTGCTTAGGGTGAAGCCCACCTGATCCCGGTGCACCAAGGATCTCATATGTGGAAGTAATCTCGTTGCCAATAGTTTGCTTAAAAGTTTGAAGTTGAGGTCCAGCATCGACAGGGGTCTATATGCCGTGCACTCAAGGGGAACTTGTCTGGCTTTAGCTGTGGGTTTTCCACCGCCTTTCGAGTGGTGTTCGGTAAGTGGCCCCTCTCCCCACCTCTGCATACATCTCTGCTAGCCTAGTGGCTAGCTCCTCCACATACACTGCATAAAACTCCTTAGGGAGCCCGTCTGTGCACAGGGTTTTTCCTCTCGCCAGCCCCTTTTGCCACCCTGATTTCGCGTTCCGATATTTCTGCCCCTAACTGGTCTGCGTCCTCCTCTGACAGGGTATGGAGAGGAAGCTCGACAAGTACTCTTCTATTTCCCCTTCCCCTCTAGGCCCAGAGCTCTTGTAGAGCTGCTCATAGTAACTGCAAAATCTATTGTTCATGGCATCTTGTCTATATAGTGGATGCCCTGCAAAGTCTGCTATCTCGATTATGGTATGCCCCCTCTGAGTGGGATTGGCAAGCCACGCCAACAGTCTGCCCACCTTATCCCTCTCAGCGTGGGTCCTGTCTGTGCATGCCTTAAAGTCAAAACACCTCAACCTTTCTTTCTGCACATCAACCTCTTCTTTCCCCTCCAGCAACTCCTGACGGAGTTCAGGGTGGTTCGGGCGTCTGAGTTCAATCTCCCTCGGCACTTGATCTGCCATATCAACATCTGGGAGTAACATTCGCCATACTCTGATGGACATAGCCATGCACCGTCCCCAAATTACTGCCTTAATAACCTCTCATTCTGCTATCCTGGAGTCCGTGGAGTGAGCATTATCCTCAAAATATGTTACAATATGGCCCCCAATCTCGTGTAGAAACACTCGGTCCTCCACGGCCTGGGGCTTGAGTCGCCATTTGGGGATGGGTTGCTGCTGTGTCCCCCAGTGTAGTATAATCAATATAGGGTTGTGATCTGACACAGTACGTGTTAGGTATTCCATGCCCTGAAGCCGTGCATGCATATCTGGTGCACATAAAAAGGTGTCTAATGGCACATGTAAGTCGTGTACGTAGGAAAGGTGGGAGTATTCCCTGGCTAGTGAGTGCGTGCATCTGCACGTGTACACCAGCCCCCATTGAGTCTGCCAGTTCCTAAAAGTCCTGGCTGTCCTGTGGACCGGGGAATCGCAGGCTGGTGGGTGTGACCAATCCAGTTCCGGGTACGCGATGCAGATGAAGTCCCCCCCCCCATAATAATCAAACCCGTCATGTGTGGTGCCAGGATCCCAGACATAGAGAGGCACCCTGGTCTGCATCGGTCCATAAATGTTTATTAGCGTTATATCCTGCCCATCCAATCTCCCTGTTACTATTACGTAGAGGCCCTCTGGATCCACCTTGTGTCCTGTGTGCTGGAAGGGGACCCCGCCCGTATCCAGATCAGAACCCCCCTTGCGAACGCTGAGAATTAAATATAGTATGCCTGTCGTCTCCGTCTCCGATGTAATGCCACCTCCTCAGAGGCCAAAGTTGTGCTTTTCCTGTAACATTGCTATATGAATCTCACGCCTATTCAGGTGGGAAAATATTTTGTAGAGCTTGTGCATTGAGTGCATCACCCAGACATTCCAGGAGAGAAATTTATACATCGCCTGTTTTGGCATTGCAATTTATATGTCCCTCTTCTGTCAGCTCAAGTGGGCTGCTTCCGGCGATGTGCACTGAGTAGAGTGATCCTTACTAATGTAGCTCAATTACCCTTTTTGTAGACAGCAGTGCCCCCAACTTATAACTACATAAACATCCCAACACCCCCTCCCCAGGACAAGTAAGAAAAACTCCCTCATCCAAACTGCACTCTTGCGTGCAATCAGAACAAGTGTCCAAAGTTTGGGTAGTGACAAGGCTAGTGCTCACCTGGAGAAAAAACCTTCCCCCTCACCCCCTGGATCCCCCTATCCAGTGTTTGAACATCATGTCGCATGTCCCGGCCCCTCATTCGCTCGTACCAACCCCTGGTCGGGTCACCTAGCCCCCCTCCTGCTCAATAGTCCAGGGGGTAATTGCGTGCCGTGCATTCATCAGATAATGTTGTCTGCCGTTCTGAGAGTCACTTCAGGAAGGGTCTGGCTGGCTTCCCCCACCGTACTCGAGCTGGTGTCAGAGTCTGAATCTCTTGGGTCCTCCCCGGACAATGAGGAGGTGTCTCTTGTTCCGTGGGCGCTCAAGGATGCTATCGCCAGTACTGCTCTCTCCCTGTCCAGCCGAGATTCCTTCTCCATTCGGAGACACTTGGGTTTCCCCCCTTTTCCTGGGGGTCTTGAGGAATCCCTCTCAGACTTTTCTTGTCCTTCACCTTCCCGTTCTTTTGGCCCCTGTTCCTCAATCCAGTCCCACACTTCCTCTGGTGTATTAAAGAACTTGGTCCCCTTGGTGGACATCATCCGGAGCTTAGCCAGAAACACCATGGAGTATGATATCCCCAGTTGTTTCAATTTTCGTTTGGCTGAAACAAAGGAAGCTCTCTGTCTCTGCACTTCCCGAGAGAAGTCCGGGAAGATCCTAATGGTGCTGTTATTTATTTTGAGGTGACCTTTGATTCGTGCTTGGCTCAGCACATGATTCCTGTCCTTGTAGAAGAGGTGCTGGGCCACCACTGGTCTCAGTGGCCTCTCAGGTGGGAGCGCCCTGGCAGGAACCCTTTGCGCTCATTCCAAGGCAAAGAAAGGTGACAGGCCCTCCTCCACCACCTCAGTGCTGATCCAGTTCTCAAGGTAGGCAACCATATTGTTCCCTTTGACTTTTTCTGGCAGGCCTATGTTGTTGCGCCTCGCCCTATTTTCGGCATCCACCGCTCTCAGCTCCAGCACATGTACCCTTTTTTCAATGTCCGTGAGTTTGTGGGCAGCCGTGGACACCTGCGGTTTCAAGTCTCTAACATCCCCTTCGACTGTCGTGATGCGATCTGCTAACTTCTAATGATCTGCCCTTAGCAGGCCCAAATCTCCCCAGAGTATATTAATTTTGGATTCAACGTCCATTTCTATGGCCTGTAGGATATCGTAGAGAGATGGGTCTTTGTAAACTTCATTGCTTTCGCTGCGGGCCCCCAGTCGCAGTCGCAACGCACCAGGTTCTTCTCCCATCTGCTCCTGCTGCTCTGTATCCTGCCATTTGGAGACTTTCGCCATAGTGATGGTGACCCTCCAGGGAGGGCTTCATTCTCCTGACTCTCCCAGTCGGGTCTCGCCCAGAGGTTTATGCATCCCGGTGTCTTCAATCCGGTCACCGCTGAGGCTTGTGTCCCCAATTCGGGCCCCCCAGACCTTCTGTGTCCTGCTAGGCTGGGTGGCCCCCCGTTGCTCCACTTGCCCTCTTGTATCAGTCTCGCTGCACCTCCTGCAGCAGCTGACAGTTCATAGCCGGGTCGCAGTTTTATCCTGTGGCCCTCAACTTGCCACATCGGGGCTCCCCTTAGCCCTGTTTCCACTAAGTAGGCTTCAGGGCTCCAGATATTACTCTCCACCTTCTAGGGCCGGTGTTCTGTCTGCCTCTCTCTGGCCATTTGCCTTCACCTCCGTTAGTGCAGGTCTCTTATGTGCAACGCTCGGCGCGGGTCACCCTGAGGGGCACAGCCCCCAGCCCCTCCGTTCCCGGTGTCCTGTATAGGAGTGTTTCTCCGCGGTCACTGCCAATGCCCTCAGTCCACTATGGATTGTCCTCTGGGGTCCCTATTCTACCTCTACATGTGCTTGGGGGTTCCCATGCCGCTCTCATCTGAGCTCTCTCCCACTGTACCTCATGGCCGGTTTCTGAAGCCGCATGTAGTTCCATTCCTCCGTTCCTCCAGTCCCGGAGTTGCACGGGCCCTCTGCTTCTGGGGCCTCCCGATTGCCACAATCCTCCCCAAATCAGCCGCTGCCGCCATCTTGCCTGACCTTGGGGTTCCTCTTCCTGTTTTGCGGAAGCAAGCCAGGGCTGTCCCAAGTTAACTGTCCTCCGGCTCCCAGCGGTGAGAAGCGGGTCCTGGCCTGCTCATTTTCTGGCACCCTGAATACCCCAGTGGCAGCCTTCCAAGCATCTCCCGCTGCTGCTGTGTGTCCTCAGCAATTCCCACATCATTGCCACTGGGGTCGCCCCTGGGCACCTCCTTACTGCTCTTTGTCTTTCCGTCAGCGAGGGGCCGGCTCTCCTTCATCCCGCAACCGCAGGCTATTCTGCTTCTTTGTGTTGAGAGGCTGCGGGCTGCTATCGGACATTGCCTCTCAGACCGTGGGCGCCATCTTGGCTGGCCTCGTGGTCTCTCCACTGGGTTCGATTGTTCCACAATGGCGTGCCTATCTGCTCCTTTCTTCCGCACGGTGCCCCTGCACTTCAGGGATCGGGGGTAGGTTGAATATGATGAGGACCCCCTATAGCAGGCAGGATGAGACTTGATGGGGATCACCAGCAGGAGCTCAAGCTCCCTGCCCATCGGCGTCCGGCCACGCCCCGTTCCTCTTTCTGCATCTCTGTTGCTTCTTTCTAGACTTCTCTTGCTTCTTTCTGTACCCCTCGGCCTCCTTCTGTACCCCTTGTGCCTCTTTCTGCACCCCTCTTCTCTTTATCTGTACTCCCCTTTCTTCTTCCTTCTTCTCCAACCCTCTTCCCCCTTTCTGCATCTCTTTTGCTTCATTCTGCACTTCTTTTGCCTCCTTCTGCACCCCTTTCTCCTCTTTCTGCTCTTCTCTTGCCTCCTTCTGCACCCCTCTTCCCTCTTTCTGCACCTCTCTTGCATCTTTCTGCTCCCCTCATGCTTCTTTCGGCACCCCTTTTCCCCCTTTCTGCACCCCTCTTGCCACTCTCTGCACCTCTGTTCCTTCTTTCTACACTTCTTTAGTTTCTTTCTGTACCTCTCTTGCTTCTTTCTGTACCCCTCTTGCCTCTCTCTCCACCTCCTCCCCTTTCCGCATCTCTTTTGCTTGTTTCTACACTTCTCTTGTCTCTTTCATACCCCTGTTCCATCTTTTTGCACCTCTTTTGCTTCTTTCTTCACCTCTTGTGCTTCCTTCTGCACCCCTCATGCCTCTTTCACACCCATCTTCCCTCTTTCTGCACCCTTCTTGCCTCTTTCTGCACCTATGTTCCTTCTTTCTGAACTTCTTTTGTTTTTTTCTGCACGTCTCACTTCTTTCTGCACTCCTTTTTCCTCTTTCTGTGCCCTTCTTGTCTCTTTCTGCACCTCTGTTCCTTCTTTCTGACCTTCTTTTGTTTCTTTCTGTAGCTCTCTTGCTTCTTTCTGTACCCATTTGCCTCTTTCTCCACCCTTCTTCTCTCTTTTTGTACCCCTCTTGCCTCTTTCTGTACCTCTGTTGCTTCTTTCTGCATTCCTCTTGCTTCTTTCTGCACCTCTCTTGCTTCTTTCTGCACCTCAGTTCCTTCTCTCTATACTTTTTAGTTTCTTTCTGCCCCTCTCTTGCTTCTTTCTGTACCTCTCTTGCCACTTTTTCCACTCCTGTTCTCCCTTTTTGCATCTCTGTTGCTTCTTTCTTCACCCCTAATCCCTCTTTCTGCACCTCTATTGCTTCTTTCTGTACTTTTCTTGTTTCTTTCTGCACCTCTGTTCCTTCTTTTTGCACTTCTTTTTTTTCTTTCTGCAACTCTCCTGCTTCTTTCTGCACCCCTCTTGCCTCTTTCTCCACCCCTGTTCCCCCTTTCTGCATCTCAGTTGCTTCTTTCTTCACTTCTCTTGCTTCTTTCTGCACCCCTCTCCCCTCTTTCTGCACTTCTCTTGCCTCTTTCTGCACCCCTCTCTCCTCTTTCTGCACCCCTCTTGCATCTTTCTACACCCCTCATGCTTCTTTCTGCACCCTTTTCCCCCCTTTCTGCACCTCTGTTCCTTCTTTCTACACGTATTTAGTTTCTTTCTGCAACTCTCCTGCTTCTTTCTGCACCCCTCGTGCCTCTTTCTCCACCCCTGTTCCCCCTTTCTGCATCTCAGTTGCTTCTTTCTTCACTTCTATTGCTTCTTTCTGCACCCATCTGGCCTCTTTCTGCTCCTCTGCTCCTTCTTTCTGCACTTTTTTTGCTTCTTTCTGCACCCCTCTTGCCACTTTCTCTACCCCTGTTCCCCCTTTTTGGATCTCTGTTGCTTCTTTATGCACTTTTCCTGCCTTTCTTCACCCCATCCCTCTTTCTGCACCTCTGTTGCTTCTTTCTGCAAACCTGTCCCTTCTTTCTGCAACCCTTGTGCCTATTTCTGTACCCCTCTTCCCTTTTTTTACACCCTCTTGCCTCTTTCTGCCCCACTGTTCCTTCTTTCTACACTTCGTTTGTTTCTTTCTGTAACTCTCCTGCTTCTTTCTTCACCCCTCTTGCCTCTTTCATCACCCCTCTTCCCCTTTTCTGCATCTCTGTTGCTTCTTTCTGCACTTCTATTGCCCCTTTCTGCACCCATCTTCCCTCTTTCTGCACCTCTGTCTTCTTCTGCACTTCTTTTGTTTCTCTCTGCACCTCTCTTGTTTCTTTCTGTATCCTTCTTGCCTCTATCTCCACATCTCTGTGGCTTCTTTATGCACTTCTCTTGCTTCTTTCTGCACCTCTCCAGCTTCTTTCTGCATCCCTCATGCCTTTTTCTGCACCCCTCTTTCCTCTTTCTGCACTCCTCTTGCCTCTTTCTGCACCTCTGTTACTTCTTTTGTTTCTTTCTGCACTTCTCTTGCTTCTTTCTGCACCTCTCCAGCTTCTTTCTGCACCCCTCGTGCCTCTTTCTGCACCCCTCTTCCCTCTTTCTGCACTCCTCTTGCCTCTTTCTGCACCTCTGTTCCTTCTTTTTGCACTTCTTTTGTTTCTTTCTGCACATCTCTTGCTTCTTATTGCACCCCTCTTTCCTCTTTATGCCCTTCTCTTACCTCTTTCTGTACTCAAATGGGAAGTGCAAGCTGTCAAGTCTAAAGATCTGCATGCTGTTGTGACTGAGGTATATGTCTACTTCTATATGTAATCTCACGTTTTATGCATCTAAAGATGGTAGCTTAAAAAGTGGGTAGCTTCTCCTATAGGTGGGTAAATGTTCTCAGTTCTGCTCTGTCATTCAGGCAGACGTCTTATGTATGTAAGTGTTACAGAGCCCCTCAAATATACTATTGAATACCCATGTGCCCTATATTATGAGCAGAAAGAAATACATACACTTTTTTGTACACATATTTACAGAGTTTGCTGTTTGAAACACAGATATTCAAGTATTGGTATGTTTAATGTTATGTAACATGTCACTTGGTAAAAGCAGAGACATGCATGCATACCTTCACAATCTTGGTCAGACTTACAACAGTGAAATGCTTAGGAGTGCTGTTTCATATTTGGTAGGCCTAACATTCTGAGCAATCAATTATTAGTGAACCTTCAAGAGAAAAGTAAGGTTTAAGACATCTTGGGAGAAGGATTAGTGATTAGGCTACTTTGTATGAGACCGTTGTAAGGTACAGACAAAGTAGGCCTCTTTCTGCACCTCTGTTGGTTCTTCTGCACTTCTCTTACTTCTTTCTGCACCTCTCTTTCTGTTTCTGGACTTCTGTTGCCTCTTTCTGTACTTCTCTTGCTTCTTTCTGCGCCCTTCTTCCTCTTTCTGCACATGCCCTACCTATATAGGTATATTTAGTAATTAGCATTTTTTTAAAAACTTAGAAATTCACTGAAAAAACAGAGGTTTCAGGGTCGTTCTAGTTGGGAATTAGCATTTAAAACACATTAGAAATTCACTGACAACAACAGAGGTTTCAGGGACTTATAGTTAGAGATTAGCATTTAAAAAAACCTTAGAAATTCACTGCAAAAAACAGAGGTTTCAGGACCGTTATAGTTAGGCTGACATTTCACTCATACAAAACCAGTGAAATTCGGCTGATATAACTTATGCCCCCGGAATGCACTACTGTTGATGTCACATATTTCATCACTCATGACATGGTCTAACATCACTGATGACATCACAAATGACATCACTGAGGAACGTTGTTGAGGGTAGAGTCAGATCTTACTCATCTTCTTAGGGGCTACCTGACCCACATGAGAATTTGATGCCACTATGCACAGGTGGTCAAGAGTACAGGCCTGAGTATTGAACATTCTATATTTTGTTTGATTTTCACACACGTTTTTATCAGAGTGACTCAAAATCTTCGTCCGTAAGAATGCCCAGAACAACTTAGTCATACAAGGCAAAAACATGTTAACCTCATACAGGGTTAACCTCCATTACCCTGTCTCACTGTGCCTTTATTCTCTATCCCCTAGGGCATATTAATAAAGTTGATTTGCTCCTATTGAGATAATTTTAACTCACTTTTTGTTTTGCACTCTGCCCCTCAGTCTACCCCAGGGATATTAGGACATAGAAGTACCACATGAAACACTCCCGCTCCTTTCCTTTTGGGACGTTATAGCCCACACTGAGTACCTTGCTGTCCCAGTGTGTGGAGGGACCCAATGATGAAGCATGTCACTCTTGGGTGAGTGAGGGTTCTCGTCCAAAACGCCTGAAGTGCCCAGACCATTCAGCGACCTTATATTTCTGGTTCTTTGTTGCTTTTGCAACCTTAATCAATAATATACTTCACAGTTATTCAAGAAAAACAATTCACAGAAAAGTATTAATTTTAAAAGAAATTAATTCAATGGCAGGTGTTGTACTTAAACTTTTATATTCAAAAACAATTTTGTTTATAAAAAATGAGTACAAATGTGTTGATATAGGGGGTCTATATGCCGTGCACTCAAGGGGAACTTGTCTGGCTTTAGCTGTGGGTTTTCCACCGCCTTTCGAGTGGTGTTCGGTAAGTGGCCCCTCTCCCCACCTCTGCATACATCTCTGCTAGCCTAGTGGCTAGCTCCTCCACATACACTGCATAAAACTCCTTAGGGAGCCCGTCTGTGCACAGGGTTTTTCCTCTCGCCAGCCCCTTTTGCCACCCTGATTTCGCGTTCCGATATTTCTGCCCCTAACTGGTCTGCGTCCTCCTCTGACAGGGTATGGAGAGGAAGCTCGACAAGTACTCTTCTATTTCCCCTTCCCCTCTAGGCCCAGAGCTCTTGTAGAGCTGCTCATAGTAACTGCAAAATCTATTGTTCATGGCATCTTGTCTATATAGTGGATGCCCTGCAAAGTCTGCTATCTCGATTATGGTATGCCCCCTCTGAGTGGGATTGGCAAGCCACGCCAACAGTCTGCCCACCTTATCCCTCTCAGCGTGGGTCCTGTCTGTGCATGCCTTAAAGTCAAAACACCTCAACCTTTCTTTCTGCACATCAACCTCTTCTTTCCCCTCCAGCAACTCCTGACGGAGTTCAGGGTGGTTCGGGCGTCTGAGTTCAATCTCCCTCGGCACTTGATCTGCCATATCAACATCTGGGAGTAACATTCGCCATACTCCGATGGACATAGCCATGCACCGTCCCCAAATTACTGCCTTAATAACCTCTCATTCTGCTATCCTGGAGTCCGTGGAGTGAGCATTATCCTCAAAATATGTTACAATATGGCCCCCAATCTCGTGTAGAAACACTCAGTCCTCCACGGCCTGGGGCTTGAGTCGCCATTTGGGGATGGGTTGCTGCTGTGTCCCCCAGTGTAGTATAATCAATATAGGGTTGTGATCTGACACAGTACGTGTTAGGTATTCCATGCCCTGAAGCCGTGCATGCATATCTGGTGCACATAAAAAGGTGTCTAATGGCACATGTAAGTCGTGTACGTAGGAAAGGTGGGAGTATTCCCTGGCTAGTGAGTGCGTGCATCTGCACGTGTACACCAGCCCCCATTGAGTCTGCCAGTTCCTAAAAGTCCTGGCTGTCCTGTGGACCGGGGAATCGCAGGCTGGTGGGTGTGACCAATCCAGTTCCGGGTACGCGATGCAGATGAAGTCCCCCCCCCCATAATAATCAAACCCGTCATGTGTGGTGCCAGGATCCCAGACATAGAGAGGCACCCTGGTCTGCATCGGTCCATAAATGTTTATTAGCGTTATATCCTGCCCATCCAATCTCCCTGTTACTATTACGTAGAGGCCCTCTGGATCCACCTTGTGTCCTGTGTGCTGGAAGGGGACCCCGCCCGTATCCAGATCAGAACCCCCCTTGCGAACGCTGAGAATTAAATATAGTATGCCTGTCGTCTCCGTCTCCGATGTAATGCCACCTCCTCAGAGGCCAAAGTTGTGCTTTTCCTGTAACATTGCTATATGAATCTCACGCCTATTCAGGTGGGAAAATATTTTGTAGAGCTTGTGCATTGAGTGCATCACCCAGACATTCCAGGAGAGAAATTTATACATCGCCTGTTTTGGCATTGCAATTTATATGTCCCTCTTCTGTCAGCTCAAGTGGGCTGCTTCCGGCGATGTGCACTGAGTAGAGTGATCCTTACTAATGTAGCTCAATTACCCTTTTTGTAGACAGCAGTGCCCCCAACTTATAACTACATAAACATCCCAACACCCCCTCCCCAGGACAAGTAAGAAAAACTCCCTCATCCAAACTGCACTCTTGCGTGCAATCAGAACAAGTGTCCAAAGTTTGGGTAGTGACAAGGCTAGTGCTCACCTGGAGAAAAAACCTTCCCCCTCACCCCCTGGATCCCCCTATCCAGTGTTTGAACATCATGTCGCATGTCCCGGCCCCTCATTCGCTCGTACCAACCCCTGGTCGGGTCACCTAGCCCCCCTCCTGCTCAATAGTCCAGGGGGTAATTGTGTGCCGTGCATTCATCAGATAATGTTGTCTGCCGTTCTGAGAGTCACTTCAGGAAGGGTCTGGCTGGCTTCCCCCACCGTACTCGAGCTGGTGTCAGAGTCTGAATCTCTTGGGTCCTCCCCGGACAATGAGGAGGTGTCTCTTGTTCCGTGGGCGCTCAAGGATGCTATCGCCAGTACTGCTCTCTCCCTGTCCAGCCGAGATTCCTTCTCCATTCGGAGACACTTGGGTTTCCCCCCTTTTCCTGGGGGTCTTGAGGAATCCCTCTCAGACTTTTCTTGTCCTTCACCTTCCCGTTCTTTTGGCCCCTGTTCCTCAATCCAGTCCCACACTTCCTCTGGTGTATTAAAGAACTTGGTCCCCTTGGTGGACATCATCCGGAGCTTAGCCAGAAACACCATGGAGTATGATATCCCCAGTTGTTTCAATTTTCGTTTGGCTGAAACAAAGGAAGCTCTCTGTCTCTGCACTTCCCGAGAGAAGTCCGGGAAGATCCTAATGGTGCTGTTATTTATTTTGAGGTGACCTTTGATTCGTGCTTGGCTCAGCACATGATTCCTGTCCTTGTAGAAGAGGTGCTGGGCCACCACTGGTCTCAGTGGCCTCTCAGGTGGGAGCGCCCTGGCAGGAACCCTTTGCGCTCATTCCAAGGCAAAGAAAGGTGACAGGCCCTCCTCCACCACCTCAGTGCTGATCCAGTTCTCAAGGTAGGCAACCATATTGTTCCCTTTGACTTTTTCTGGCAGGCCTATGTTGTTGCGCCTCGCCCTATTTTCGGCATCCACCGCTCTCAGCTCCAGCACATGTACCCTTTTTTCAATGTCCGTGAGTTTGTGGGCAGCCGTGGACACCTGCGGTTTCAAGTCTCTAACATCCCCTTCGACTGTCGTGATGCGATCTGCTAACTTCTAATGATCTGCCCTTAGCAGGCCCAAATCTCCCCAGAGTATATTAATTTTGGATTCAACGTCCATTTCTATGGCCTGTAGGATATCGTAGAGAGATGGGTCTTTGTAAACTTCATTGCTTTCGCTGCGGGCCCCCAGTCGCAGTCGCAACGCACCAGGTTCTTCTCCCATCTGCTCCTGCTGCTCTGTATCCTGCCATTTGGAGACTTTCGCCATAGTGATGGTGACCCTCCAGGGAGGGCTTCATTCTCCTGACTCTCCCAGTCGGGTCTCGCCCAGAGGTTTATGCATCCCGGTGTCTTCAATCCGGTCACCGCTGAGGCTTGTGTCCCCAATTCGGGCCCCCCAGACCTTCTGTGTCCTGCTAGGCTGGGTGGCCCCCCGTTGCTCCACTTGCCCTCTTGTATCAGTCTCGCTGCACCTCCTGCAGCAGCTGACAGTTCATAGCCGGGTCGCAGTTTTATCCTGTGGCCCTCAACTTGCCACATCGGGGCTCCCCTTAGCCCTGTTTCCACTAAGTAGGCTTCAGGGCTCCAGATATTACTCTCCACCTTCTAGGGCCGGTGTTCTGTCTGCCTCTCTCTGGCCATTTGCCTTCACCTCCGTTAGTGCAGGTCTCTTATGTGCAACGCTCGGCGCGGGTCACCCTGAGGGGCACAGCCCCCAGCCCCTCCGTTCCCGGTGTCCTGTATAGGAGTGTTTCTCCGCGGTCACTGCCAATGCCCTCAGTTCACTATGGATTGTCCTCTGGGGTCCCTATTCTACCTCTACATGTGCTTGGGGGTTCCCATGCCGCTCTCATCTGAGCTCTCTCCCACTGTACCTCATGGCCGGTTTCTGAAGCCGCATGTAGTTCCATTCCTCCGTTCCTCCAGTCCCGGAGTTGCACGGGCCCTCTGCTTCTGGGGCCTCCCGATTGCCACAATCCTCCCCAAATCAGCCGCTGCCGCCATCTTGCCTGACCCTGGGGTTCCTCTTCCTGTTTTGCGGAAGCAAGCCAGGGCTGTCCCAAGTTAACTGTCCTCCGGCTCCCAGCGGTGAGAAGCGGGTCCTGGCCTGCTCATTTTCTGGCACCCTGAATACCCCAGTGGCAGCCTTCCAAGCATCTCCCGCTGCTGCTGTGTGTCCTCAGCAATTCCCACATCATTGCCACTGGGGTCGCCCCTGGGCACCTCCTTACTGCTCTTTGTCTTTCCGTCAGCGAGGGGCCGGCTCTCCTTCATCCCGCAACCGCAGGCTATTCTGCTTCTTTGTGTTGAGAGGCTGCGGGCTGCTATCGGACATTGCCTCTCAGACCGTGGGCGCCATCTTGGCTGGCCTCGTGGTCTCTCCGCTGGGTTCGATTGTTCCACAATGGCGTGCCTATCTGCTCCTTTCTTCCGCACGGTGCCCCTGCACTTCAGGGATCGGGGGTAGGTTGAATATGATGAGGACCCCCTATAGCAGGCAGGATGAGACTTGATGGGGATCACCAGCAGGAGCTCAAGCTCCCTGCCCATCGGCGTCCGGCCACGCCCCGTTCCTCTTTCTGCATCTCTGTTGCTTCTTTCTAGACTTCTCTTGCTTCTTTCTGTACCCCTCGGCCTCCTTCTGTACCCCTTGTGCCTCTTTCTGCACCCCTCTTCTCTTTATCTGTACTCCCCTTTCTTCTTCCTTCTTCTCCAACCCTCTTCCCCCTTTCTGCATCTCTTTTGCTTCATTCTGCACTTCTTTTGCCTCCTTCTGCACCCCTTTCTCCTCTTTCTGCTCTTCTCTTGCCTCCTTCTGCACCCCTCTTCCCTCTTTCTGCACCTCTCTTGCATCTTTCTGCTCCCCTCATGCTTCTTTCGGCACCCCTTTTCCCCCTTTCTGCACCCCTCTTGCCACTCTCTGCACCTCTGTTCCTTCTTTCTACACTTCTTTAGTTTCTTTCTGCACCTCTCTTGCTTCTTTCTGTACCCCTCTTGCCTCTCTCTCCACCTCCTCCCCTTTCCGCATCTCTTTTGCTTGTTTCTACACTTCTCTTGTCTCTTTCATACCCCTGTTCCATCTTTTTGCACCTCTTTTGCTTCTTTCTTCACCTCTTGTGCTTCCTTCTGCACCCCTCATGCCTCTTTCACACCCATCTTCCCTCTTTCTGCACCCTTCTTGCCTCTTTCTGCACCTATGTTCCTTCTTTCTGAACTTCTTTTGTTTTTTTCTGCACGTCTCACTTCTTTCTGCACTCCTTTTTCCTCTTTCTGTGCCCTTCTTGCCTCTTTCTGCACCTCTGTTCCTTCTTTCTGACCTTCTTTTGTTTCTTTCTGTAGCTCTCTTGCTTCTTTCTGTACCCATTTGCCTCTTTCTCCACCCTTCTTCTCTCTTTTTGTACCCCTCTTGCCTCTTTCTGTACCTCTGTTGCTTCTTTCTGCATTCCTCTTGCTTCTTTCTGCACCTCTCTTGCTTCTTTCTGCACCTCAGTTCCTTCTCTCTATACTTTTTAGTTTCTTTCTGCCCCTCTCTTGCTTCTTTCTGTACCTCTCTTGCCACTTTTTCCACTCCTGTTCTCCCTTTTTGCATCTCTGTTGCTTCTTTCTTCACCCCTAATCCCTCTTTCTGCACCTCTATTGCTTCTTTCTGTACTTTTCTTGTTTCTTTCTGCACCTCTGTTCCTTCTTTTTGCACTTCTTTTTTTTCTTTCTGCAACTCTCCTGCTTCTTTCTGCACCCCTCTTGCCTCTTTCTCCACCCCTGTTCCCCCTTTCTGCATCTCAGTTGCTTCTTTCTTCACTTCTCTTGCTTCTTTCTGCACCCCTCTCCCCTCTTTCTGCACTTCTCTTGCCTCTTTCTGCACCCCTCTCTCCTCTTTCTGCATCCCTCTTGCATCTTTCTACACCCCTCATGCTTCTTTCTGCACCCTTTTCCCCCCTTTCTGCACCTCTGTTCCTTCTTTCTACACTTATTTAGTTTCTTTCTGCAACTCTCCTGCTTCTTTCTGCACCCCTCTTGCCTCTTTCTCCACCCCTGTTCCCCCTTTCTGCATCTCAGTTGCTTCTTTCTTCACTTCTATTGCTTCTTTCTGCACCCATCTGGCCTCTTTCTGCTCCTCTGCTCCTTCTTTCTGCACTTTTTTTGCTTCTTTCTGCACCCCTCTTGCCACTTTCTCTACCCCTGTTCCCCCTTTTTGGATCTCTGTTGCTTCTTTATGCACTTTTCCTGCCTTTCTTCACCCCATCCCTCTTTCTGCACCTCTGTTGCTTCTTTCTGCAAACATGTCCCTTCTTTCTGCAACCCTTGTGCCTATTTCTGTACCCCTCTTCCCTTTTTTTACACCCTCTTGCCTCTTTCTGCCCCACTGTTCCTTCTTTCTACACTTCGTTTGTTTCTTTCTGTAACTCTCCTGCTTCTTTCTTCACCCCTCTTGCCTCTTTCATCACCCCTCTTCCCCTTTTCTGCATCTCTGTTGCTTCTTTCTGCACTTCTATTGCCCCTTTCTGCACCCATCTTCCCTCTTTCTGCACCTCTGTCTTCTTCTGCACTTCTTTTGTTTCTCTCTGCACCTCTCTTGTTTCTTTCTGTATCCTTCTTGCCTCTATCTCCACATCTCTGTGGCTTCTTTATGCACTTCTCTTGCTTCTTTCTGCACCTCTCCAGCTTCTTTCTGCATCCCTCATGCCTTTTTCTGCACCCCTCTTCCCTCTTTCTGCACTCCTCTTGCCTCTTTCTGCACCTCTGTTACTTCTTTTTGCACTTCTTTTGTTTCTTTCTGCACTTCTCTTGCTTCTTTCTGCACCTCTCCAGCTTCTTTCTGCACCCCTCGTGCCTCTTTCTGCACCCCTCTTCCCTCTTTCTGCACTCCTCTTGCCTCTTTCTGCACCTCTGTTCCTTCTTTTTGCACTTCTTTTGTTTCTTTCTGCACATCTCTTACTTCTTATTGCACCCCTCTTTCCTCTTTATGCCCTTCTCTTACCTCTTTCTGTACTCAAATGGGAAGTGCAAGCTGTCAAGTCTAAAGATCTGCATGCTGTTGTGACTGAGGTATATGTCTATTTCTATATGTAATCTCACGTTTTATGCATCTAAAGATGGTAGCTTAAAAAGTGGGTAGCTTCTCCTATAGGTGGGTAAATGTTCTCAGTTCTGCTCTGTCATTCAGGCAGACGTCTTATGTATGTAAGTGTTACAGAGCCCCTCAAATATACTATTGAATACCCATGTGCCCTATATTATGAGCAGAAAGAAATACATACACTTTTTTGTACACATATTTACAGAGTTTGCTGTTTGAAACACAGATATTCAAGTATTGGTATGTTTAATGTTATGTAACATGTCACTTGGTAAAAGCAGAGACATGCATGCATACCTTCACAATCTTGGTCAGACTTACAACAGTGAAATGCTTAGGAGTGCTGTTTCATATTTGGTAGGCCTAACATTCTGAGCAATCAATTATTAGTGAACCTTCAAGAGAAAAGTAAGGTTTAAGACATCTTGGGAGAAGGAATAGTGATTAGGCTACTTTGTATGAGACCGTTGTAAGGTACAGACAAAGTAGGCCTCTTTCTGCACCTCTGTTGGTTCTTCTGCACTTCTCTTACTTCTTTCTGCACCTCTCTTTCTGTTTCTGGACTTCTGTTGCCTCTTTCTGTACTTCTCTTGCTTCTTTCTGCGCCCTTCTTCCTCTTTCTGCACATGCCCTACCTATATAGGTATATTTAGTAATTAGCATTTTTTTTAAAACTTAGAAATTCACTGAAAAAACAGAGGTTTCAGGGTCGTTCTAGTTGGGAATTAGCATTTAAAACACATTAGAAATTCACTGACAACAACAGAGGTTTCAGGGACTTATAGTTAGAGATTAGCATTTAAAAAAACCTTAGAAATTCACTGCAAAAAACAGAGGTTTCAGGACCGTTATAGTTAGGCTGACATTTCACTCATACAAAACCAGTGAAATTCGGCTGATATAACTTATGCCCCCGGAATGCACTACTGTTGATGTCACATATTACATCACTCATGACATGGTCTAACATCACTGATGACATCACAAATGACATCACTGAGGAACGTTGTTGAGGGTAGAGTCAGATCTTACTCATCTTCTTAGGGGCTACCTGACCCACATGAGAATTTGATGCCACTATGCACAGGTGGTCAAGAGTACAGGCCTGAGTATTGAACATTCTATATTTTGTTTGATTTTCACACACGTTTTTATCAGAGTGACTCAAAATCTTGGTCCGTAAGAATGCCCAGAACAACTTAGTCATACAAGGCAAAAACATGTTAACCTCATACAGGGTGAACCTCCATTACCCTGTCTCACTGTGCCTTTATTCTCTATCCCCTAGGGCATATTAATAAAGTTGATTTGCTCCTATTGAGATAATTTTAACTCACTTTTTGTTTTGCACTCTGCCCCTCAGTCTACCCCAGGGATATTAGGACATAGAAGTGCCACATGAAACACTCCCGCTCCTTTCCTTTTGGGACGTTATAGCCCACACTGAGTACCTTGCTGTCCCAGTGTGTGGAGGGACCCAATGATGAAGCATGTCACTCTTGGGTGAGTGAGGGTTCTCGTCCAAAACGCCTGAAGTGCCCAGACCATTCAGCGACCTTATATTTCTGGTTCTTTGTTGCTTTTGCAACCTTAATCAATAATATACTTCACAGTTATTCAAGAAAAACAATTCACAGAAAAGTATTAATTTTAAAAGAAATTAATTCAATGGCAGGTGTTGTACTTAAACTTTTATATTCAAAAACATTTTTGTTTATAAAAAATGAGTACAAATGTGTTGATATAGGGTCAGTTTAAGAAAAAGACACAGTGACAATCGTTGAAGTTTCTGTCTGTGTAGCAAGAAATCAGCAAGACCATCATCAGAATTGTAGGTTGTTCAAGAAGATGGAAAAAGACCTCTCCTACAAAGTATTCAAAAAGTCTTACAACTAACAAAATCCATATAGATTGACATTACCTTCAATTGTACCATACATAAGGTTATAACACCTGCTGTGTTGTAAAATGGTGGAGAAAACATGGATATAGAAAACCGACGCCCCCAGAGTAACTATAATTTACTTGACTAGATATAGGACGTGAATTTTAAAGTGAAGAAGGTGTAAAACACCCAATCTAGATAAATCCCAAAGTGATATTTCTTAGTAAGTATTATATAAAATTGAGGTTGCTCATTTAGTTACTTAATACATGAAGAGCAACACAGTAAAAAGGCTCTTTGTCAACTAACCTGTGAGGACGGAATGGACAGTCGTTTCTCATGAGCAACATGGGAAAATATGCTAGCGTATCAATTTTGTCCCTGGTGAACGGAAGAATGATCACATGATGATCAAACCGTTGTATTGTGACAACTGATCTGGCATATGAAAAGTGACTTTCCTAAGAGGAGGGATGCCCTATTCTCAGCCTCTGCCTTTTGCCTCCATTGATGCTTCTCTCCATTCCTCCATTGCATCCAGCCTGCCTGCCTGCCTGATTACCTTTTCATGCCTTTGCCTTTTTCCCTTTTCTGATGACCTTGACTGCTGGATGATTTGAAGCTGTCTGGTGAGAGACTAGACTTGAACTTTCCTGATAATTGCTCCATTCCCCTGGCCCATGGACTTTTTCTTAGTAGACTTTAACCAGATCCCTTCCTCCATGCTAAGAGAAATCTTTTGAATTGGCCTCTCATCTTTGTTGGTGGTAGGAAACCTTAACTCATCCATCTTTTTATGGATTCTTTTATTTAGCAATAGACTTATTTTGATTAAATGTGTGGTTTTATACTACGAGCTGTAAGACTCATGACTAAACTGCTTAAAATGTTACTTATATGCATTGATTTTGGATCTTTAATACAATAACCAAATAATCTGAATTTGTCTGAGTCTTTATTAATTGTGTCTTAATATTTTTTCAACAGAAACTGTGATTATAATTAGCTGATTTCTAATTCATGATAGAGTCATAGTCTGAGAGTAGAGTAGTGTACTTAAACTTGATGTCTAATCTGTGAGTTGGCTACTAATTATTGGTCTTCATTGGGTGGCCAATAGGTCGACACCCTGATTTCTCACCCCTCACTGTGAAGAAGCAAGGTCCATCGGAGGACCAATGCCTCTGTGGGTGAAGTATACAATCTGAGTGAAGTGACTAAGTTAGTGGAGTCATTATATGGGGCCAGGGAAAAAGAGGAAAAAACCTTCTGCAGCAACAGCCAGAAGGTTATATGCCAGGCTACATACAACATACATCTAGGAGCAGCAAATGATAGAGTACTGCTTAAGTGTTCTAGGATTATCCAAATACGAGGATGCTCTGGATACTGCTCAAATATGACCAAGATAGGCAATGATGCTTAAACAGGCAGGGCTTCTCTGGGGCACATCACTGCCAGGGAATGATGGAACAATTACAGTGATCAGATTGGTGCAAGTTATTTATACACCTACTTTTAGAAAGCATCTAACATGTACACCAGATTCTAAATCATGTTAGCTCACTGCTATGAAACAGCAACTCATTAGCCACCATTATCACAGTCATAAAGGCCTTCCAGGCTAGGGTTACAGGGCTGTCTGAGAGCCTGTCTGTGCTGTGCTGCTTGTCTGCTTTGACTGAAAACGTAATGTACAGCTGCAGGAGTGGAAAGGAAGGCTAGGAAGGTGGTGGGGTTGGTTAAGGGTAGCAGGTAAAGTATTTGTTTTCACACCTGGAGGAGATGCAATATTTTCTGTGGCTCCCACATTACTCCTCTGCACCTGCGTAGCAGTTGAAAACATGGGCAGATGATTTTTGGAGTCATACATAACATAAAATTATAGACTTATAAAAAGTGAATTAAAGGCATGTTTTTCACCCCAGGGTTCGGAATGACACCACAGAGAATGTGTATATTTAATGTCATTCTGAACCCCTCAGTGAATTCACTTTTACCCATCTATAATTATATATCTACTCTTGCAGGTTCTGCCATGAAGCAAAGAGGGATTCATTGGTTTTAAAGATACAGTCACAATGCTTGCCTCCACAATGCTTCAGCACAAAATATGCATAACATCATGCATGCTACCTCAGCCCACACCGAAGTCTGTGAAGCATGCACCATCACGCACACTGTAGCCGTTAACATAGATCATATTAGTGCCTGGGTCGTTTCCATTCTATTGCCACAGGCATTTCCATGTTTCTCTATATGTAAAGCATTATTGCATACCCGTTTCCATATTGCTCAGTACATTCGTAGAAATTCCACATTGGGCGTCTTTTGAAATTTTATTGTCATGTGCATTTCCCAGGAACCCTTTTTACATTTCCCTTTCACCATCCTTCCCCCAACAACCCAGTTAATACCCATAACCAGCTCCCTGAAATGGTCTTCAAGTCACTGTGGCTACCATGTGTGGTGGTGCTCATCTGGTGAAAGTGGTGATACTGGAGGCCTGCTCAATTTCCTCTGACAGCCTAACAGAGGGACAGCACATGGTGATGGGTTAAGTTTAACTTTATGTTACCAGATTGTAAAGGATGGTCAGACTATTTCTGAAAACAAAAACAAGACATTTATAATTTAGCGATTTATTATACACAATTTCCTAGGTGGCTCATATCAGTGTGAATTTCATTCAGTAAATGTTAGTTATTTAGGTATGATTTTTTCAGTAGATTCCTTTATATGAGGTTGTACATAATTTGGGTGTAGAGTTGAATCCTTAAAAGTGTTTACTCAACTGATGACGATGTTTTAATATTTCAATGGTAAGACCAATCATTTTCCCTGATTAGGGCATGAAGACTCTTTGCTGAGCTTTATCAACCTTATCACCAGTTTTCCAGCCCATTCTCCTACCTGCTGCAATACCATAGACTCTATATTACTGAAAGTGCCGCAGGGGTGCAACGGGTGTGTGCACTGCATTCATCACCCCTAGGGCTCTTTGGTATTATAGAAAAAGCCACAGACGTATATTGGTCCCTTCTGTAATGCAGAACTCTCCTAATGGGGTATTCCCTCATGTGCCTGAGGATGTGCTCCATGCAAATGCAGGAAACATTTTACTTCTGTACCTGCGCTGTATTATGGACGGAGGTGCCGAGAGACCATCAAGAGGAGCACTGGCTGTTCACCACAAAGAAGTGGTTTAGTAAGTGTGCCCTCCATTGTGTCCCCTGAAAGAGGGAAGAAGGTCCCATGGACACCCTTGAAGTCCACCGACAGGTGGGTGCACTCACTCACTGCATCTGCATGCAGGGGGATCTCTCCCCACCTTGAAAATGCAGGCCAGGTACCACCGGCTTTGTGAAAGATGGAGCAGCTGCTTCAAGGAGCTGCTCCGCCTTTCACAAATATGTTATTCTCACTGCTGGTGCAAGTTCATGGCTGGTCGGAGGGGGCAGCATATTATCTGTAATTGGAGATTGCATGAAGCAATTTGCGAGTACCAGTAGGTACTCGCAAATTGCTCATGCAATTTTAAGGGTACATGGGTGTCAAAATGACACCCTGTTGCACCCCTGAAATTGATCTGTGCACATATGTTGAACACACACATGCCCTAAGGGCATGTGTGTGCTCAACATGAAACTTTGAAAAATGCACATTCAAAATGTTTGCAAATTAACATGAAGTTCAACTTCATGGTAATTTGCTACTCCTAATAGCGAAATCGCTAATTTTTTAACTTTCATGCATTGCATTTGAGGAATCTCAATTTGGGATTCCTTAAATGCAATCGCAATTTAAGGAATCGCAATTTAGAGTTTCCTTAAATTACGATTTTTGCATTTGGGTGATGCATCCCAAATGCAAAAATACCGGTCGCAAAAGAGCAGATTCTGAGAATCTGCCCAGTTTGCGACAGGTTTTTCCTTTGATGCATGTGCCTGACTGTTCCTAATGTGCCCGAGGCACCCTGTTAAAGGTTCACAAACAAACCGTACAACCTAGCTATGATATGGCCCCAGGTGTGGCAACATTCTATATAGGTGGAAATTATGTCTACCACACCTGCAATAACTTACTGACTTTGCGAGGTACGCAAAGGGGGCTATTCACAAAGGTAAGTTACACTTGTAAATAATTTACACGTGAAATTTACTACGACACGTTTGCTACTTTTGGCTATTAACAAAATTCCAGAAATCTGTGTGTAAAGTTACTCAAAAGTTTAGACGTACATGTCTCCAGCTGCTGAAAAAGGGGGTGGAGTCAAATGTGAGTTTAAGTTACTACTGCCAAAGAGAAACAAGGCCAATCAGTGGTACTGCAGTACACTCCCATATAATGTAATGGAGAGAAGAACTTAAAATAAATTGCATAGAAAATAATGTTAAATCAAATTGAATTATTTAAAATAGTTATAAATATAAATACATACAATTTAATGTTAAGAAAAATATCTATGCAACCATTTTTTCAATTAAAAAATTAAGGTAACATTATTATTAATAATTCTTTTTATTACACAAAGTGTCAGCCAAAATCACAGTACAGAGGTAATATCATAATACCAATAGTACATCGGGGTAAAAGAAGAATACATAACCACATGGTGAGGGACATTATGGGGAAGAGGGCACATCGAAATCAACAGTTCTGGGTAACACACAAATCTCTCCTCTGTAATGATTCCAGGGTCCCCATACCAATGACCATTTCCGAGGGCGTTCCCTCGCTAGATAGACAGATTTTTCTCGAAACATACACCAGTCCAAGTTGTTTTCCCATACTTCCACGGTGGGAGGTTGTGTGGCTCCCCATAGCTGGGCAATGTTCCTTTTCGCAATCATGAATCCCAAAGTAGCCCTCTGTGTCTGTGCTGAGTTTAGGTCGGTCGGCTCCCATATATTCAGGAGGCACCTCCTTGCCTCCGGAATCAAAGAGATCCCCACACCTTATACATGATGTCATGAATTTTGGCCCAGTATTCGGAGATATGTGTACATTCCCAAATGATGTGAAGAAAGGAGCCAGTCAGGCCACAATGACGTCTACACTGGTGAGATTCCGACAAGCCCATATCTACCAGCCGGGGTCCGGTGATATAGACCATATGCAATACCTTTAATTGAACCAGTCTCAGCCGAGCCGGAATAGCAGCCACTTTTGGGGAGGACACTGCAGTCTGCCAGTCTTTGTCGTTTAATTTTATACCATCTTGGACCCACTTAGCTCTCAGCACTTCAAGGGGGTCAGCTCTGTGATTAATTATTTTTTTATAAGTTAAGGATATCTTCTTTTCGGGGAGGTGACCGTCAAGGATTCTGTCTTCAAGCGGCGATGCCTCAGGGGGCTCAACGTCCCTGGGGAGTGCAGCCTGGAGCGCATGCCGGACTTGTGCATAACGAAAATATTCAGAGTTTGTCAATCTATATTCCGCCTGCATATCTGCGAACGATTTGATCCTACCCTTTCCCCAGACATCTCCAATGATGGAGATCCCAATTAGATCCCATTTATCGAATCCCTTTGTCCTCCAAATGTTGCCCAGCTTCTCCGAATCAAAGAGTGGGGTGGCCAAAGTCAGTCTATCTCTCCAACCTAAGGAACTGTTAGCATCAAACCAGATCCGAACAGCATGCTTGGTTGGCCCAGTCAGACCAGGTTTTGCCTTTCTCGAGTACAGCGCCCTGCTTTACCCCCACACAGGAAGAAGCCATTTATCCATAGCGTAGGCTGGATCACCCACTGGACCATACGTACAGTGGTTGATCGCTGCCAGTTTGGGAGGCCCAATAATACCTTCTGATGTCAGGGAGGGCAATGCCTCCATCGTACCAGGGAAGATTCAGCCTAGTTAACGCAATCCAAGGTCTGCCCTCCCATAGTAGACTACGCTGCAGCCCCTCGACTTCCCGAAAATAGCTAGCCGGCACAGCATCTAAGGCATTCTGACGGGCATTTAGGAAGCGAGGCAGAGCCATCATTTTGAAGAGGGCCGCCCGACCCAACAGAGAGAGTGGAAGTTTCCTACAGTTAGCAATATCACTCCTCAGCCTCTGCAAAGGGGGAATAAGGTTTCAGGAATACCTCACAGCGGGGGTCAAGGAAATATAAATACCCAAGTATTTGAATCCATCCGCGTTGATTTGTATTGGACAGATACGAGGAGGAACCAGAGGGTCACCTTTCATTACAAACAATAAGGACTTCCCCCAGTTAATGGACAGCCCCGAATTTCTGCCAAAAGCGGTCAAGACATCACAGACGACAATCAGGGACTTCCGAGGCGAGGTCAGATAAAGCAGAATATCATCTGCGTATAAGGATATTCGATCCTCCCACTCCGAGGACCATCGCGACCCCGGACAGATGGTTCCCAACGCAGCCAGGCCGTCAGAGGCTCCAGGGCAAGTGCAAAAAGGAGGAGGACAGGGGGCATCCCTGCCGGGTGCCCCGATCGAGCAGGAATGGTGCCGAAATCCTGTTGTTTACAACTATTTGGGCCATCGGTTTAGTGTATAGCAACCGCACCCATCTAATAAACTCAGGGCCGAACCCAAACTTAGGCAGAACCGCCCACAAATAGGGCCATTCAACAGTATCGAAGGCCATGGTTGCATCGAGTGAAGCAATCACGGCTGTCTCACTCAGAGTATGGGCTCTAGCCATTACCCCATGAAGCCTGCGCAAAATAAGGGCTGTGTTTCTGTGGGGCATGAAGCCCGACTGATCCAGGTGAATCAAGCCGGTCACCACTTTTACCAGTCTGTTAGACAAAAGCTTGGCCAAAATCTTCGGTTCGGCATTAAGTAAAGAGATGGGCCTATACGTGGCACAATTAGTTTTTACTTTACCCTCCTTATGGATTACCACCACTGATGTCACCCTTTGGTCCCTAGGCAAAATCCCCCTGTCCCGTGACTCAACATACATGTCATTCAGATAGGGCGCTAGTTTATCTGGCTTGAGCTTGTAGAGTTCAATTGGGAGTCCGTTTGGGCCCTGTGCCTTCCCGGAATTGTAGGGAACGAATAGCTTGTTCAATCTTGTCAGAGGATAGGGAACTATCCATGAAGTCCCGATCCTCAGAGGAGAGACACGGGAGCTGAATATCCCGTAGCAGCAGATGAGTCTTCCTCTGACCAGGCCGAGACCGCAGTAAAAACAGTCTGAAAATGAGCCGCGAACCTGTCAACTATATCCTGTGGGTCTGTAAGCGAAATTTCCTCCTCCGTGATGAGTTCAGGGACCAGGCGGCTGGCCCAGTCCTTTGTGTCCAACCAGGCAATAAGTGTCCCCGCTTTATCACTCAGGTCATAAAGCCTACCCTGCTGTTCCCTGCCTAGCGTCTTAGCCCTATCAGTTGCCAATGATTTATAATCATGCTGCTTAAGGCTCAAAATATGTAGTTTGGCCTGCGTAACTCATAGTTCCAATTCCCCCTCAAGCAAACCAATCTCAGTCTCAAGATCCACCAACTCGCTGTTCCTTTCTTTCTTTGAACCCGCTATAAGTGAAAGGGCCTGACCCCCAATAACTGTTTTGAAGGCCTCCCAGATGGACAACGAGGGGGATACAGACCCTACATAAAGGAGGAAGTAGTCATCTAACGCTCTAATGAGGTCCTTAGGTATTTTGGGGTTGCGCAAATACCAAGGATTAATGGGGGCGACTTTATCAGCCGTACCCCGAGTGATAGTCATGTGGACCCACAGTGGCGAGTGATCCGAAATTCCCCTAGCCAAGTGTGTGACAGCAGTTAAAATTTGTGAAGCAGGGACTAAACAATAATCAAGTCTGGAAAGGCTTGTGCGCCCGAGTAAAAAGTGTATTGCTGTTGATTAGGATGAAGTAATCTCCAGTCATCGACCAGACCCAATGCTTCCATAAAATCAGGCAACCACCGCAAAGCTTCCCCCATGTCCCGTGGAGGATGCCTATCAATAACTCCAGAGACGACCGCATTAAAGTGGCCCCCCAATATCAGAAGTCCCTCCGGGAGTGTAAGCAAGAGCTTCCCCAGATCTGCAAACGTGGTGCCTTGGAGCCCCGGTGGGACATAAATCGACAGGAGGGTAATGTCTTGTCTTTCCCATTTGCCGTAACCCCAACAAATCTACCCCTGTCATCCTCCCATTCGGAAGTAATTGCCAAGAGGAACGTTCTGCGAATCAAGATGCCCACCCCTCTGGAGCCAGACGTGAAACCTGAATGCTCCATTAGCTCATACCCCATTCTATGCAGGGCTTTGCATGAGTTCCCCGCTAAATGCGTCTCCTGGAGTAATGCCACGTCTGGAAATTGCCTCTTAAGTTATTGAAGGACAACACCACGCTTAATCTTGTCCCCCAACCCATTCACGTTCCAACTCAAAAGCTTGATTTCCCTACCCCCATCATCTTCATAGAACATTCGACAATCCTCTGTAACCTGCATAACAATCAAATGCAATGTGCTGACTAAGTTAACAAACCACCCAACAAATGAGACAAGGTTTTCTCTCCCAAAACCCCCCCACCCCACTGCCCTGCCCATTAGGCTTAGAACTGCCCATTGAAAACTGCAGAGTGCCTGTCGCCCTGAACATTCAAAAGAAAGAACAAAAAATGTACTTAGGGGGTTGAAGTCCACGAGCCCCGGTCAGCACCCTATCTAATACCATAACATGTCCGGAGTTCTGTCCACTCGTGTAGATATATAATCCACAGCACCCATCAATTATATCAGTGACATGTACCCCCCACACACACACACCCCGCCCGCCACCCCCCGGAAACCTCCCAAACATCCCACCGGCCGTTTGTTCAGGAAGGCTGAGGGTACGTTCCACTGCCGTCTCCTCCATATATCAGGTCCTGAGAGCTCCGGTACTCGAGCCACTCCATCAACGCCTCAGGCTGCTCGAAAAACCATGCTCGGCCCTCCGCCTCAACCCTGAGACGGGCAGGGAACAGCATAGAGTACTTCATGCCCCTCTCGCGTAGGTCTCGCTTCACTGACAAAAAGGATTTCCTTTGCTTCTGAACTCGTTGGACCCTGTGTGCCCGTTCAAAAACAAAGAACTTACTGAGGCCCTTCGGTTTCAGATGGTTAAGGATAAGATCCTCCACAAAGAGGTCAGGGGCCTGACCCTCCGACTTTTCCGGCACACCTAAGATGCGTAAATTGTTGCGGTGGAGGCGGCCTTCATAATCATCCAGCCTGAGGCTGAAATCCGCCCGGGAGTCTCGCAATTCCTTGACCTTCATTTGCAGCTGGGAGACATCATCAACAAGGCTGGAAGTAGTGAGCTCAACCTGCTTGAGCTTCACCTTCTCATTCAGTTTCCCCATGTCCGCACGAATCAAAGTGATATCAATAGCCATGGAGTCCATCTTGCGTTCGAGCGAGGCTTTAACCCCCATTATGCGTCCATGACATCTTTTAGGGAAAGCTCAGGTTCTTCCACAGACAGCGGAGCGCAGGTCCCTTCACCGACGAGTGGCGCCTCGCACCAGCCGTCACTAAGGCAACCGCCGCGGCCTCTACGAGCCGGCCAGCTGGAAGTGCGTGCACCTGGGCACCACTCTTCACTGTGGGCCCCAGATGAAGGCCCCGTCTAGGCCCACCTCCAGGATTGGACCCCGCGCCGCGATGAAGGCCGCCAAAGACTCCGGGGCGGGCGGACCAGGTACCGCTTTCCCTCCGTCACCCAGGGAGGCACACTGGACCACAGGATAGTTGGGCAGGATTGTTGAGCGGGCTCACTGACTGCGGAGCTCACTCGCTACGCAGCCATCACTGTCCGCGCTTTGCCACGCCCCCAAAATTAAGGAAACATTAAATTGAAATATAATTATATTACTTTTAATGAATGCTATACTTCACTTTTAGTAATTATGAATGCATAATAAAAAAGCATTTGTTTTTACTTTGGTGACAACATAATTTTTAATTGAAACTTCAGTAAAGTATTTTTAATTTAATTGAATATATTTAAATTAATCAAAGATTCAAGAAAAACGTATTTTAAAGTGCTGTAACTATTTGTTATTTTGTTCTACGTTTAATATAATATTTATGAAGATAATTTATAATAATATTTAGCCCAAAAATATTTGTTAACATTTTTTTTAAGTTTAATAAATGTATACATGTTTTCCTACATGTTATACACCATATTAGTGGACATCTCCCTATAGTAAAGTATAGAGAACATGTACAAAATTTATTAAGCTTGGAAAATGTTAGTGAAAATACTTTTAGCCAAATATTATAGTAAATAATGTTGCATATTTATTTTAAATGTAGATAAAAAAAATGCTACAGCTCTATTAGCAATTTTGAATTAAACCTTTATTCCATTTAAATATATTAAATACAATTAAAATCATTTCACGGAAACAAATAATTTCCACCTAAAGTTAAAAAAAATCTTTTTATTATGCAGTAACAATTAATTAAAGTGATACATAGAATTAATTAGAAGTAATTAAATTATATTTTATAAAAATGTATGTTGCATTGATGTAGAAATTAAAAAAGGCTTCTAAAATATTTTAGAATTGAATAATACATGTTTTATGTTTAGAAATGTACTTAACAATCCATCCTATTTATATATATTTCTAACTATTTTAAATAATTTAATTTAATTTACCATTTTCCTATGGGGTTTTATTTTAAGTCCCTACCTCACTTTTTTCTGTATGAGAGTTTTGCAGTACCAGTGATTGGCCATGTGTGGTGCTGGACAGCCCTGAGCTGGAGAAATTTGCTACTGTTTTGGGCCCCTTTTTGGCTGTTGTAGCTTTAGAAGTGCAGTCTGTGAAGGGCAATAGGCTTGCGCTTTTGAGAGCGGGTGCATGCCCCTCCCTAGACCCCTCTCTAACTTTCTCGAAACCCCTCCTTACTCTTCCCTAAATCTCTACCATTTATTAGGAAGTATACCTCTTTTTTGAGCAGTAAACTTATATGCATTTGGATCTACTCATAGAAAAGATAGAAGAGGTGGAGGTGGAGCATTATACTCCTAGGTTTGAGAATAGTATTTATTAGTACTATTGTAGTACTACTAAACGTGAATGCAGTTTGTAAATAGACCCCCAGAGAAGCAAGCTAGCTTCTTTTTTATGTGCTGCTCTGTTTACAACACTACAGCTAAAAAACCAGCGTTAGCAAGTTAGCGCATGCATGGCAACAGTGGTTTCATAGTTAAACAGGTGTCCATCGGCACACAAGTGGAGAGGGAACAGTGTGCTAATCGCACTATTGCCCCGGACTTAGTTCTCCATCAACACATACATTTTATATATAGAGAAACGTATACAGCAATATTAGATTTCCTGGCACACTTTATCTGCCTATTTCACTGTCTGAAACCACACCATCAGCTCTCCTTAGTCTCCTTGTTTGAATTTACTCTCACTATGTGGTGGCATTATTTATAGAGATTGCGTTCTTTACATTGATTAAGACCACTCCATGGGAACACCAATTTCTACTTTGCTTGTAATTTTGCTGTCTTTACACCAACTTGCACTGAACTATGCTAGAGCACAGTAGGGAAGACTCACTTTCATATTGCCTAATTGGCGCAGACTGAATATGGGAGTGCAAAGATTTAAGAGTCCCACCAAAAGTGGTTTTACCCTTTAACATGAAAATAGCCTCAGGATCTCTTTGCCACACAAAAAACTGAAACATAGTTCAATTAAAATACACCAAATTAAACAGGTTTGTAGAGCTAAATTTAACTTGATGTTTTCGTTGGTTTGGCATGTTTTTGTTCAGCAGTTTTAAAAGTGTAAGAGAAAATGTAAGCAGCAGTTGCATATTTATGTGTTTATGTATAAATCCATTAGAAGGTCATGATCCTAGGAACATTTATAAATGCAAAGAAGCATTTGGACTAAATGTTCCCATAACAAGAAGTGATTGCCTGGAATCCCTCTGAACAATTTTCAGAGGACAGCTCTCTTGTTTCCCTTTCAATTGATCTTCATCATTAAAAGTTTTAGAGATCAAAGTAAGGCAAAAATCAGAAATTGGATTGCTTCAAAAATATGTGCTACTCCTATGAAAAATGCTACCCATGGTATAACATGTTCTTATTGGTAAAACAATCCATTTGTGAAAGAAAGAGAACCATAATACCTCCCCCTCCACCTTACCCAAGTACACGCAAGGAAGTCCTCTAACATACCAACAAGACAACTCTTAGCTGTCTCAATCATCCATCATTGCAAGTTTGTGTGGGTGAAAAAGGACTGAGACAGCTGACATTGGCAGCACTACCTTGGTCTCAATTGCAAATAGGGCACCAGGGCACCCATCAATCCTGAACAATGCTGGTGCAGAAGCAGTACAACATAAAGCAGCTGCTAAAGTGGCACATTTCCAAATCACAACTGCGGTGGTAAAGAGAGCACAAGGGTAGCTTTCACCTGGGAAATCCTCATCACAGCCTCAGGGCACAGTTCTCTGTTCCTTTTTTCCTGTTTTAAAAGAAAGTTGATTGATAAAGTAAACTTATCAAGAAGCAACTAATAACATAGAGAAACTACAAAGAGCAATTTGTTATGGTACTAGAAGCATAAATCTATACGATACACATGGAAGGTAGGAGGAAAATAAGGGAATGTTAAATGAAAGTTAATTAAATAAGTGGTACATATTATAATATCAACAAAATATGTAGTCTATTATAATAACATAAATATAAGTATTAAAATACATAGAATAAATTTATAAGACATACATCAAGGGGGCGTGGCTAAGCGCCCAAGACGGATGGACGCATCGGGGTGAGGCTCCGCTTTCACCGGGGACTCTTGGCGGCTCTAGCCTTCCCCTAACGACATGCTGCACCGCAAACGATAGCGGAACACTCCAGGCATCTCACCAACACCTCGCTGCTCTCCGGCTCCTCGTCCCCGCCCGGCAGCTTTGATTCTGCTTCGGTCGCGGCTTTACCATCGCCGCGACCGCCATCTTGATGCCTCTGCCGGCGCTTACATGAAGAGCGCGCTCATTGCGCATTTTGCCTGTAGCAGCGGGCGTACTTCCACAAAACAGCCCAAAATTGCAGGAAATGACGGCGCTTCACTAAGACATTGAAAGGTGACTTTATTTTTCTTATGGAACTATTTTTTTCGTTTTTATTCGATTTACAGCTCTTTCCTCAGCTTTGGCGGCCATTTTGCGCTGTCTACTAACTTTATTGATCTGCCATCTCTGATATTCACTTGGTATTGCTTGGACTGCGCACATTTCTTTTTCATTTTTTCTTGGCATGTCCTGGATTTTACTCCACCTCCTCCTATAACTGACTTTGTTGATCTTTCCTCACTCCTGTGGTGTATATCTGCTCTATTCGCTCCTGGGGATCCCTCTTCATTGTCGTCTCCATGGCGGAGGGTCCTGGCAAAACCCCCAAACGCAACTTTGTTAAAAACTCAAGGCTATTTACTGCGTTGGCTCAATTAGAAGCCTCTGCGGGCTCCTCTAGTTGCGAATCTTCTCTCAATTTGGACGCCCCCCTCCCGCCAGGAGCGAAAATTACTCCTAAGAGGTTAAAACACAATCCTCCGTCTCCCCCAAAGTCACCATCTGCTGTCTCCATGGAGCTTCTCCTTGAGGAAATACGAGCATTACGCCCATTTATGGAGGAGACCAATTCAAAGCTTCAAATTCTAACTGATAACTGGTCGTTAATGGACACCAGAGTCTCTGCTGTGGAAAAGACTGTGTCAACTCTCCAGGAAGCCGCTACCAAGTCGGTGCATATGGATGTGAGGCTCACAACCCTCCAGAAGCAGGTGGAGGACCTTGAAAACAGAAATAGGCGCAATAATCTCCGTCTTTACGGCCTGAAGGAAGGTTGCGAGGGGAGTGACGCCATCGCCTTCTTCAAGTCCTTCTTGCCCAAGCTCCTGCATCTTCCTGAAGGCACCTCTCTTAACATACAGCGCGCACACAGGCTTGGTAGGGCTCCTTCCAGTATTTCTCCTGAAACAAAGCCAAGAGGATCATAATGTACTTTCTTGAGTATACAGATCTGCTGAAGGTTCTTTTCGCAGCTAAAGCAATACCTCATTTGAAATGGTCGGATTCCACTTTGTTTATTGCCCAGGATTACGCCAAAGATACTGCCTCTCGCCGCAAAGCATTTCTTGACATGAGAGCGGAACTGCGATCCATTGGAGCCAAATATGGACTTTTTCACCCTTGTTTATTCAAAGTCACTTATAACAACAAGACTATGACTTTTGAAGATCCTCTCCGACTTCGCAGTTTCCTCAACTCCTGTGGTCCGGCTGATATGGAATTCTCTGGCCCTTCTTCTTCATTTCCACCGTGACTTTGTTGCTAGTATATCCTGATTTTCCTGGAATTTATGATATTCTGTTGCTCTTATAACGTCATGTTCTTTTTTCCACAGGTTCCTCAGTTACTGTGGGTCCTTATTGGTCCCAGCTCGTTCTGGTTTATTTTTATTCTCCAATTGTTCAGTCCCACGCTTTTTCCTGTTATTTAATCGTTTGCTTGTTCTAATCTCACTGTTTTTCTTTTTCTCACAGATCGTCTCATTGTGTCCCGCCATGTGCCTCCGGTGGGACGTCCCGTGACCTCGTCTGCTTGTCCTCCGTTGGTTGGCCTTTCCTCCCTCCTCACGTCTCCATTACTTCCCTTCTGTTTCCTGTCCTTTGAAAACCCACCCCCATCATTTCTTGTAAGTACTGCCCCATGTTTTCTTTCTCCATTGTTGACATGACCCCTGCATCTCCGCTAGTTCTTGTCTTCATCGTTTCCTTGTTCTTCCTAGTTCTTCAGAGCTCTACTTTCTTTCGACCGCTCTTGCTTTGCTTTTCTCTTCTTTTTTTATCCTACCTTCTCATTCTCCTTCAGTCATCATTTCTATTACTTTCTTGCTCCTTTTTCGGTCATTTCTACATGTCTTCTTTAACTTCTATTCTATCTCCTCCTCTCCTTACTGTTTTCTCTCTTCAACTATTTCCTATTGCTCTCCCAACAAGATTCTCTTCTCTTCTCATCGAATTTTTCTATCTCATGTTCTCTCCTTTTAGCACTTCTCTGCCTGTTTTCTTCTGTACACTTTCCTACCTCCATTCCTTTTTTCATTTTTTCCCTCTCGAATTTTTTGAGGCTTACCTTCACTTTTGCTCTGCACTATCCCCTTTCATATCTTCTTAATGTCAGTTCGTATTGTTTCTTGGAACGTTAAAGGTTCACATTCGCCCATTAAGAGGCAAAAGATACTTTGTCATTTAGCTAAACTCAATGTTGACATTGCCTTTTTACAGGAAACCCACTTAACTGATAGTGAGGCTGCTAAACTCCGAAGAGGTTGGGTGGGTACGGTTTTTTCCGCCCCTGGTGATGGCAAAAGAAATGGTGTTGTTTTATTAATTCGCAAATCTTTTACTCATTCAGTGCTACATTCTGACTCTGACCCTGAGGGCAGGTGGTTATTTGTCAAACTTTCTTCTAAAGGTGTCCCTTTCTCTTTGCTTAATGTATATGCCCCTACAGGTGGGGATCCTATTTTTTGGAAAGCGTTTGCTTCTCGTATCACTGATTGCATAGATGATAATTTCATTTTAGCAGGTGATTGTAACCTACCATTGGACCCCTTTTTGGATAGGCGCTCCAAATCTGCATTTATTCCTAATAAATCCCATAAACTTTTTGCACACGCCATCTCCCAGCACAAATTAATTGATGCATGGCGACTTTGTCATCCAACCGACAAAGAATTTACATTCTACTCCCCGGTCCATCACTCCCAATCCCGTATTGATTATATATTTCTTTCCCACCATATCTCCCAATCCCTTACCCAAGCGGAGATTGGTCCCATTGTTTTCTCTGATCACGCTCCTGTCCTGGTCAACATTGATTTTTTGCCCAAATCCAGTGGTCCTAAAAGATGGCGCTTCAACAATACCCTCCTCACTGATCCCAAATTTACCGCCTCCTTTATTGAATTCACCAATGAATTTTTTGTTATTAATGAGACCCCATCCATGCCTGCTCACACCGTCTGGGACGCTTTCAAAGCAGCTGCCAGAGATTTTATCCTCAGACATGTTGCGGCAAAACGTAAACTTGCTCGTCAACGCACCAATGATCTTCTGTCTCAGATTAAACTCCTAGAGCACTCCTACTATACCTCTCATACTCAGGAGTCTCTAACAGCTCTCATCACTGCAAAAATGAATTATAATAAACAATCCACTGATGATGCTTCCCTGTACCTCCTGAAATCCAGTTCGAAATTTTATGGTGGGAAAAATAAGGCGGGGAAAATTCTCGCCAATTATTTAAAAGTCAAACAAAATAAGTTGAATGTTGAGTCTGTTTTTGATGTCAATTCAGTACTGCAACATAAAGATGCTGACATCCTGGAGGTATTTTCTCACTTCTACTCTGCACTTTATTCTTCTGGCACTCAACCCTCTGATCACTCTATTTCCACTTTCTTATCCAGCATACATCCTCCTTCCACCTTTCCTGTTGATTTGACCTCCCTTGAGACTCCCCTTACCATTCCCGAACTCCGCACTGCACTTCATTCACTTAAAAAGGACAAGGCTCCCGGTCCAGATGGCTTCACCGTCGAATTTTACCAACACTTTGCAAACCTTCTCCTACCCAAACTATTCCGCCTTCTTGATTCCTTCAAGACCAGCGATGCCTCCTTAGGCACTTTTTCGGATGCTTACATCTGCATCATACCGAAGGAGGGCAAGGATCATCAACATTGCAAGAACTACAGACCAATCTCCCTTGTCAACATTGACTATAAAATATATGCTAAATCTTTGCCCATTAGACTTGATCCTTTTCTCCCAGATCTCCTTGGTCCTGAACAATCGGGTTTTGTTAAGGGTCATTTTATCTCCGACAATACCAGGCTCCTTTTTAATGTCTTATCTAAATCCCCAAGATTCAATGGTTCCTTAGCTGCTATTGCCTTGGACGCCGAGAAGGCATTTGATAGAGTAGAATGGTCATTTCTTTTTTCCGTGTTAAAATGGTTTGGATTTGGCCCTAACTTCATTTCCCTTATATCCCTCCTTTATGCAAACCCTAGAGCAGCGGTGTGTGCCAATGGTCTCATTTCTTCATTTTTCCGTCTCGGTAGAGGCGTCCGACAAGGCTGTCCTCTCTCCCCATTCCTTTTTAATCTTGCCCTGGAACCTTTCTTATCTAGAATACGTCAAAACCCGAACATTCATGGCTTCCCTCTTGCTCAATCGCAAGTTAAACTAGCTGCCTATGCAGATGACATTTTACTTTTCCTTTCGAATCCATCTGACTCCATCCCCGCTTTCCTCGCTGAAGTCCACACCTATTCCCATCTCTCTGGATATAAGCTCAATAGTGATAAGTGCGAAATCTTGCCTCTCACCAAATTCACCTTTAAACCCGATTTTGCTGCGTCCACTTTCACTTGGAGTCCAGCTCATATCAAATATCTCGGTTCACACATTACTCCCTCTATCCCAGATACTATTTCGTTATGCCTTACTAAATGTTCTCAAAAATTGTCTGACCTTACTTCTAGATGGCACCCCCTATACCTTTCTTGGTGGGGTCGTCTCGACACTATTAAGATGATGCTGTCCCCAATTGTCCTCTACACCATTTCTAATTTACCGATTTCCATCCCTGCCAAATTTTTCACTAAAATAAATTCCATACTCTCTGTATTTTTATGGTCTGGTAAGAAACCGCGTATGTCCTTATCGCGTCTCCGCCTCCCCAAATCGGAGGGCGGGGTTAACTTCCCAAATTTTCCTGCTTACCATAAAGCTTTCCTCCTGAAACAGGCAGCCGTTTGGCTTACGGATCCTGCTGACCCCCTTCCTTTATGGGCTGAACTTGAACGTCTTTCTCTTTCTCCTTTTACCTTTGCCGAGTACTTATCCTTACCGCGCAAGCCCCAATTCCTGTCCAGTCCAATTCATAAATATACCGCGAAACTACTTTTAGCCATTACTCCGGCTCTTCCCTCTTCTACTACAGAACTTCTCGCCACCACGATTTGGTATAATAATAGCATTCTTATCAAATTGAAACCCTTCTACTGGAAAACGTGGCGGCAGCGTGGTTTAATCTGGGTCTCCCAACTTTTCACTGGATCTGTCTTCACCCCTTTTCCAATTCTTCGTCAACTCTTCTCTCTTCCTGCCTCCTTTGTTCATAAATACATCCTACTCAAAAATGCAGTTATGTCTGCCTATGACTCTCTCTCTAACTCTAATTCGATTGGGCCCTCTATCACTCCCGTCTCTTCTCTGCACACTCAACTACGCTCTAACCCATCAGCATCCTCCATATACCATTCCTTTTACGATCCTCCATCACCTAGGCCTAAATCCAAAGTTGAGGAGTAATGGGAATCTGATCTTGATGTCTCGTGGCCCACATCCCTGTGGGACAAAATATGGACTAAACTTCGCAAATCTTCCAGGGCAGCCTCTCTCACGCAAACCCTTTTTTTCCTCTACAACCGCCTTCTTTACACGCCATCTCTCCTCCACAAACGTTTTCCCCTGACCTTAGACCTTTGCTGGTCTTGCTCTAACCCCAATGCCACACTTTTTCATATGCTTTTCACATGTCCTCCCACGCATGCTTTCTGGACTAAAGTCTGGAATCAAATCAATTCTATTTTCCATACCTCCATCCCCTTTTCTATCATTGACATTTTCCTTGGTTCACTTTCCTCTTCTTGGATTGATGTTGATGCAAATGTTCATATTGTTGATTTATTATTGGCTGTTGCGTTCCAGCAAATTACTGTTAACTGGAAAGACTCCAAGGGCATTACTTTTAAAGCTTGGTGGTTTAATGTATGTTACAATCACAGACTGGATACTGCATTTGTTTATCCCACTTCCCTGGCTCCGAAAAGGCTTGCATTATGGCTCCCCGTTACCCTTTACCTAGATGCATGTGCCAAACGCTCCTTTCAACTATCCCCAGTTCAACAAGAAGTTTCGAAACCCCCTTGAATAACCTTTTGTTCCTTCTTATTCATTAATGATTATTTATCTGCATATTTGTGCATTGCCTCTAATGTAATGTAGCTTCAATGATTGTACTTTTTAAAGTTTTAGCCTCATTGTTATCTCCCTTTCTTTTCTCTCTTCCCTATCATCCCTTTCTTCTTTATTCCTCCCCCATTTTATTTCATCATACTTTTTATAATGTTCTCAGTTAATATCCATGCTGTTCCTGTTGTTTTCTCTTTGTATACTATGTTACCATTATTTAGCTATCTTAATAAATTTTTCTTTGAACTAAAAAAAAGACATACATCAAGGTGGCTTTGGCACTTCTTCAATGTAAGCAGAGTGCATTGGTGAGTCCTTGGAATATTTAGGCAAAACGTAAGGTACAGGTGACAATAGCAACTCTTGTTTGATGGATTAACATGTGCTCTATCTAATATATGATTATAGCATATTCCATACCACCAAGCTAAGACAGTCACATTTTAATTACCTTTCCAATGCCTCGTAGTTTGTTAAAAAGCAACAGAAATCAGTAGATCAACTATATGAACATTTAAAAGAACAGGTATGAAAGTGCTCATATTGACTACCGTAAAATATATTAACAGTAAACGGTATGTTAAACTGAAAATACAGTTAGTTCAATGCCAGAAATTATGCCAAAAAACGGAGATATTTGTACAATAAAAAAGCATGTCGGTAACATCAGCATTAGGAGCATTACATGACCAACAATTATGTTTTATAGTGTGTGTATTCATATTCAAGGATTCTAACTTAACAACCTGTTATAGGGTTTGTGTAGCAGTAGTGGTGCGCGAAGACTTATGGAGTTTCTTCCAAATCTTAATCCATAATGAGGGGGGGCATGTGAGATTTCTATCTTTTTCCCAAAGAAGTTCAATATTACATTTTGATCTGTCACTGTGAGAGCACCTTCCAAATGTTTAAAATATAATGGCAGGCTTTGGAGTAGCAGAAATAAGTAGAGTAGGACATTTTCTCATGTATCCGGGTGGGCAACACAACTTTCAAGAGTATTGGATAATACTTGTTTTAATACATTGCATTTATGTCTTTATGAAATGGGGAAGTTAAATAAGTCTTTAGCTTTTGAGAAAGGGATAGTTGTTTCATGTGAGAAAGGCTGATGTAACCAAGCAAGTCCTTTGAGTTTCCAGGAAGGCCATTATAAAGATTTATGATTCAATGCAATTGAGTTTTCTTGTACCATATTAGAGAATTAGAAATAATAAATCTGTTGTTTCGATCAGATAAAAGAATTGGTTGAAGCAGTGTAGACATTTGTCTAAATATTGAGTTAGAGATTAAATAGGTTTTTTTGTAAGGTGCAAAACCCTTTTGAAAGAGGACGGATGTATCAAGGTTTTTTTGCAAGTCTAGCCATAATGGAAAGAAAGGATTGTCAGAGTTAGAAAGCCAAAAAGATGCCTATCTAGTCAGGAAAGCTTTATGATATAAAATTACATTTGGTAAAATAGCTCACTATCATCTTCAGATAATTTCAATCTAGAAAGTGAGATACACAATATTTTATTATTCCATAAAAAGAAAGAGGGGAAATATACTATTCCATAAAAAGAAAGAGGGGAAATATTCGATTTTTTAATAAAGTAAATTGGAACGGTTAAGGGGATCATAGCAAGTATATATAAAACACTTGGTACCATTATTTTTATGGAATCAAGGCGACCCACCAAAACAGGAATAGGGGAGTCAATCTAGGGAATAAAGTAATTAGATTGCTATGTGTAGTGTCAAAGTGAGTTTTAGAGTATCTTTAATGGATTCAGTGAACCAGATGCCTAGATATTTTATTTTTGGGAGGTTTCAAGAAACATTTGAGTTATCAAATGTATGTTTTAAAAAAAATTGATTCGTGGTAGTATCTCAGATTTCTCAGAGTTCAGTTTGTATCCATAGACTGCAGCAAATGATTCAACCTGTGTAAGAAAAGGAGAGAGGGAAAATTTGGGCTTTGACAAAAATAAGTGACTGTCACTGCAAATATAGTCAGCTTCAGTTGGTTATATCCATAATGAAATCCTTGTATTCATTCTGACGTATTTTTATAAAAAATGGTTCAAGTGCCAAGATAAATAGAGGTGGAGCTTGCCGAGTATCCTTACCTCACATCTCTCCACAATTAGAAAGTTATAGAAGATTTCTCATTAACAAATATGGCTGCCTTTGGTGCCAGATATAAAAGTGAGACTAAATTAATAATCTTGGGGTTGTATTGCGACTTATATAGCGCACGTATCACCCGAAGGCATCAAGGCGCTTGCTTAGGGAACCCGTGCTGGTATTCCCCTGTGAGATACCCCGGCAGGGTATCCACAAGGTGAAAGCCAGGCATCCCGCCGCGAGGGGCCGTAGTGGAGATTAAGCAAGCTATTGCCCAGAGTCGCAGAGTGTGACCCCGTGAGTCAAGTAGGCACCGGAGCGAGAATTGTCGAGTCCGTGGAATTTTTGAGCCCGAGTCCCGCCGAGGCGGGGAATCGAACCCTGGTCCACGGCCGATCTCAGCTTCTGGGTCTTCCACCTCTAACCACTGAGCCACGCTTCTCCACCCACTGAGCCACGCTTCTCTAAAACCTAACATTTGAATGTGATGAAACATAAAGTACCTGTTCATTCTATTGAATGTTTTTTGCACATCAAGGGTAATAGGTGCTAAAGGATGCTTGTAAGAAGAGCACTTTCTTATTACGGTAAAGAACAATCTAGTGTTATCAGAAGAAAAACAACCTTTGACAAAGCCAGATTGCTCGCAACCAATTAATCCAATGCAATAATCTTTATTCAATCCCTTAAATGATCCTTAAAGATACAATGCATACATCCATATAAATACACCATAAATACAATAAAAAACCAAGGATTGGAAAATCAGCTAAATAAGGATGCATTATCAATCATAAAATCATTAAATTATGTGATTGTATTGGACATTTTAACAAGCATTGGCATAGCCAATAGGTCTTGCATTCAGGACCTTATAAGTGTTCAGCCATGCAACAGGTGGTGTTATTGCACCAAGGATATTCTGTTGCATAACTAAATATTTATAGGTTCCAAAAAGCGAGACCTATTGGCTATGCCAATGCTTGTTTATTTTTTGTTGCTGTTTTGTTTAAATTGCCATATCTACAATAGCTGTACATGGTTTTTGTGAACAGTTCTTTGCATCAAATGATCTTGTTTTCATTGCTGTGAATATTGTTTCCATTCTGGTTGTAGGAAACATTCATTCCCGGGGGTGTGGGGGCTGCCTAGCTGTGCGCATGTGCCAAACTTTGCAAATGAGAAAAAGCCTGGTGCAGGCGCAATTTACAAGTGTCGAGTGAGTGAGCCGCAAGCAGCGTGACTCACTCACACAGGAGTTCATGCACTGCACCTGCATACTCAGCATGGTTTAAGGATACTCGACCCACTCCCTCCCAGGCATCGAACACATATTTACCAAGATATTCTGAGAAGAGCCTGCCTGCTGCACTGATGTCTGTGGTGTGTGTGCCAAGTGAAAGCGTGCACTGATGGCTGGTGGTGTGTGTGCCTGGTAAAAGCGTGCACTGACGGCTGGTGGTGTGTGTGCCCAGTGGAAGCGTGCACTGACGGCTGGTGGTGTGTGTGCCTGGTGGAAGCGTGCACTGACGGCTGGTGGTGTGTGTGCCCGGTGGAAGCGTGCACTGATGGCTGGTGGAGTGAGTGCCAGGTGGAAGCGTGCACTGACGACTGGTGGTGTGTGTGCCCGGTGAAAGCATGCACTGACGGCTAATGGTGTGTGTGTCTGGTGAAAGCGTGCACTGATGGCTGGTCGTGTGTGTGCCTGGTGGAAGCATGCGCCGACGTCTGGTGGTGTGTGTGTGCCTGGTGGAAGTGTGCACTGACAGGTGGTGGTGTGTGTGTGCCTGGTGGAAGTGTGACCGACAGCTGGTAGTGTGTGTGCCTGGTGGAAGCGTGCACTGACGACTGATGGTGTGTGTGCCTGGTGGAAGCATGCACTGATGGCTGATAGTGTGTGTGCCTGGTGAAAGTGTGCACTGACGGCTGGTGGTGTGTTCCTGGTGGAAGCGTGCACTGATGGCTGGTGGTGTGTGTGCCTGGTTGAAAAGCGTGCACTGATGGCTGGTGGTGTGTGTTCTTGGTGGAAGTGTGCACTGACGGCTGGTGGTGTGTGTGCCTGGTGGAAAAGCGTGCACTGACAGCTGGTGATGTGTGTGCCTGGTGGAAGAGTGCACTGACGGCTGGTGGTGTGTGTGCCTGGTGGAAGCGTGCACTGATGGCTGGTGGTGTGTGTGCCTGGTGGAAAATCATGCACTGACGGCTGGTGGTGTGTGTGCTTGGTGGAAAAGCGTGCACTGACAGCTGGTGGTGTGTGTGCTCTAAAATCAAATTCAGTCCACAAAAAGTATTTTCCTTTCTTCAGTCTTTGTCTTTATTTCTTCTTCCAAGTTAATTTCAGCATTGATGGACAATGGTTCAGACGCCTTGGTACAGCGATGGGTTCCAGGTTCGCTCCTTCCTTTGCGAACCTCTTCATGGGGAGGTTCGAGGCGGAGAGAATCTGGGGCCCATCTGGTGAAAAATGGATACAGTACATCCATTACTGGGGGAGGTATATAGACGATTGTCTGTTAATATGGACAGGCTCAGAAAATAAATTGAAAGAATTCTTTGAGTATATTAATGACAACGGTTTGAATCTTGAATTTACAACTAACTATAGTGTGGATAATATAACATTTTTAGATATAGAGTTGTTCAAAAGTGATGGAAAATTATGCAGTCGTATGTTTAGGAAGCCAACTAGCTGTAATGCTGTACTGCATGCCAAAAGCTGCCACCCCAATAGTCAAAAGAATGCCATCCCTTACGGGGAGATGGTAAGAGCAAGGCGAAATTGTACTAATGAAACTGATTTTGAGGATAATTTGGTAGACCTCTCAAATAGATTTTTGAAACGAGGTTATCAGAATAAAGTGATAACAAAATCTATTGAGAGGGCTAGGAAACTGACAAGGAATAAAACACTTGGTAAAAAACTTAGTACTGAAACTTCGAAACAAACCAGAATAAGAATGATTACTAATTACAGCTCTGAGAGTGCACACCTGTTTAGTATACTGAAGAGACACTGGCACTTACTGAGCCTGGATAAAGATCTTCTCCAATATGTAGGAGAGACGCCAGGAGTAACATTTAGAAAAGGACGTACAATTTCTAATTATGTAAGCCCGAGCTACCCTATAAGCACACCAGAACCTGACTGGCTGACTACCAGCAGAAAAGGATTTCATAAATGTGGAAAATGTAGCTCTTGTAGATGGGCCATGAAGAAAGTTAAGTCATTTAACTATAATGATACTGGTGAATATACTATTGATCACTTTATTAACTGTGATACAACATTTGTTGTATATGTTATTGTATGCACCTGCAAAAAGATTTATGTGGGTAGCACGATTAGAAAACTGAAGGAAAGAATGGTGGAGCATTTCAGGGCATTAAAAACAGGAGATACACGTTACCCGGTAGCTTCGCATATGGTTAGAAATCATGGTGACAAAGAGAAACATACATTTAGCTACCATGGTATTGATCATGTTAAAAGAGATCCTAGAGGTGGCAACAGGACGATTCAACTACGACGCAGAGAAGTTATGTGGCTTATGAAACTTAAAGCGGTAGAACTCGGCCTAAATATAGACAATGAATTCGAATATTATTTAGGCCAAGATTGAAGTCCCTACTCATATTGCCTGAACCTATCTCCTTAACTACGGTGTTCTATGATAATTAGAACTTATGAACCCTGAATATGTTATTTCTTATTTTATTTGAATCTATCTGCCTTTTACTGCAAATCTATGTAATTTGGAACTTAGAACGCACGACCATGTCACGACCTGTAATCCCATGATGATAGAGGCATACGAGATAAGGAAGAGGTAAAGGGGTAATTGTTGCTACAAAAATAATTCAATCTGGCCTTGATTTATCCCTGAGTAAATATTAGCAATATTAAAATGATAATAATATGGACATTTCTGTAAACTATAGAAACGAGATTTAAGAACAATTGAGACTAGGTAAAGATGGCGCCTGTAATTGGCACGCAACTATATGATCATTCGCGAAATCTCTGGACACTATAATATATTGTTCCCACATTATGTTGAATAAGTAACTTTGAATTGATCATAAGGAATATAAAGAATTTTAAAATATAAGAATTAATAATGAAAATGACTAGGCAAAGATGGCGCATATACTCGATCTGTACTTGGGCCACTACAAGATGGCGCAACGCGTAGCTCGCAAAGAAATACGGATAGAAACAATTACGGTGAGTGCTACGGGCAGCATGTTGCTAAATAAATTATTTTGATTTGATAAAAAGAAATATAATGAATTGTACAAAATAAGATTTGATAACGGAAATGACCATGTAAAGATGGCGCCAGTACCCGATCTGTACGTGTACCTATATAAAGCCACTACAAGATGGCGCCCGCGTAGCACGCGAGAAAATATGGAGAGGACAGAAGCAGTTACGGTGAGTGTTATGGGCAGCACGCTGATTAATTCTTAAAGAACTAATAATCAGGGATACTAAGTCAGACTGAATTCGATTGATAGAAGTAAAGACTGGGATAACCGATTACTAGAACGGGGATGAGGATGCTGATAACGTAGTGGTAAACTTACAGCTTTACGGTATGGGCTGTATCATTGACCTCATTATATATATATTCTGTTGTAGATACTAACTGAATGATACAAAGAATTGGGATAAATTAATTTAGTACAGTAGCGTATTATTAATCATACCCCTTCACCGCTATTGATATAAGTACCACAAAGGGGTACCCCACTCGTTTAATAGAGAAGTATTGTACTGTATAAACTACATGAATCAAAAGGATACTTATACTGTCATTATAAACTATTATTGTAGCAGATTGGATACTGAAAACCGGAAAAGGGAAACCTACGTGCTACAGACTTACTACTCTCAAATACGAGGAGAGCTTAAAGAGGTGAGCCAGTGACCTAATTACAAAATAGGGGCTCCCTAGTGGTTAATAACGAGAAACTGTGTACTGTGCAAATAATAACAATCAGATGGTTACTTATACTATTATCATTATTTACTATTGTAGCAGATGAACACAGAAAAATAAAAGGGAAAAGGGCAACCTACATATAATTAGGATATCGTGCTGCGGCATTTCTGAATACGAGGTGAGCCTAAGGAGGTGAGCTTTAGGAACCATGGTGATATTCATTAAGTCACAAAATGATACTAGAGACATGGGATGAGGCTCGTGACATGAAAATGTTGTTTATATGTTGTTACAGCTTTAACGTTAGACTGAACTGGTGGATAGATCTCACATTGATAATTCGGATTTGAGCTGGTATGTGTAATTATGATAATATATCATAAAGTCTGTTTTATAAAATTCTTAAGGATCTTTTACTGGTCATCCTTGGTTTATACTGGCTTTTTCTACTTTGCACTTGGTGACTTTTGTTTTATGCTTGGCATTAGGGTCTATGTGAGATGTCTTTTCTATACCATTCACTAACTCGGTGGTTTTCTCTTTAAAATGAGAATAACCTATCTCTGTATATGAAAATGACTATACCTAAGTTGTAAATATTGTAATCTTACAGCCCTGAAGATGTCTTTTGTCCGAGACGGACTTAGACGAAACACGTGTAGGCTGTTTGCTGGCTGTTTGCTGAAATTAACTTGGAAGAAGAAATAAAGACAAAGACTGAAGAAAGGAAAATACTTTTTGTGGACTGAATTTGATTTTAGAGTGCTCGGTGGTTTACTTTGTGACTTGTCGGATCACTTTGTGGTCTTGTTTGGAGTCAAGGCAACAGGCTCGCATCTACCTGGAGCACCGAACTTACTTTGTTTGTTAATATTGTCCTTAATTTGCTGTGCCCTCCAAGAAGTTGTTGTCAATTGGTTATATTGGTGGTGTGTGTGCCTGGTGTAAGCGTGCACTGATGGCTGGTGGTGTGTGCGTCTGGTGGAAGATGCACTGACGGCTGGTGGTGTGTGTGCCTGGTGGAAAAGCATGCACTGACGGCTGGTGGTGTGTGTACCTGGTGGAAAAGCATGCACTGATGGCTGGTGGTGTGTGTGCCTGGTGGAAGCGTGCACTGACGGCTGGTGGTGTGTGTGCCTGGTGAAAAAGCATGCACTGAAGGCTGGTGGTGTGTGTGCCTGGTGGAAGCGTGCACTGACAGCTGGTGGTGTGTGTACCTGGTGAAAACGTGCACTGCCGGCTGGTGGTGTGTGCGCTCGGTGAAAGCGTGCACTGATGACTGATGGTGTATGTGCCTGGTGGAAGCAGGAGCATTCACAGGGATAGGAGACACATAGAAAAAGGCGAAGAGGGAGGGGGGAGTGGGAGCAGAGGAGCATTCACAGCCATAGAAGACACAAATGAAACTGACGAAGAGGGGGGTGGAGAAGGGAGGGGGGAATGCGAGCAGAGGAGCATTCACAGCATAGAAGACACAAATGAAACTGATGAAGAGGGAGGGGGAGAAGGGAGGGGGGGGAGTGCGAGCAGAGGAGCATGATTCACAGGGATAAAAGACACAAATGAAGCTGACCAGGACAGGAGGAAGGGGGAAAATGGAGGGGGTAGTGCAAGCAGAGGAGCCTGACTACAGCAATAAAAACACAGATGGCAGCTGTGCACGTGTACGCGCTCGTGAACGCAAACTGGAGGCCAGCAAAAGCCTCTGGTGGCACTTTTAAAAGCCACTTACTAAATGTCTTGAAGCGCTGTTTCTGTTGAGACCTAAAAAGGAGCCCACAGCTAAACATACATCAAGGCAATCTAACTGTTACAAATAAAGCAATGTCACTCTGTATCTGCTAAATTTGTACTTACGTAAAAGAGGCAATAAATAATCTGTGCAAAGGGAAGATAAAATGTACAAAAGAAAACAAATGCAACAAAGTCTCGGTAGACACGGGCAGATGCATATATTAGGGGAGCCGCATTGGCTTGTGGGAAACATAATGCTCATCCGAAGGAGCCCAATCTAAACCAGGACAGCAACATTCGCTTTCTGGCTCCCAGGACTAAGTTCAAATAAGTTGCCGCCCTCAGCGTGGTTTGTACAAGGCAGCATTCCCTAACAGAGGTCTTCATTATTTCTCTGCCCTCCTTTTAGTCCTTCTTTCAAATAAATAATGATCCCGGATCCACCCTTTGTTCGTCTTGCATTTGTTGGCAGGGCTCTCGAAAATAGAAGGGCAGTCAAGAGCAACAGTTGAATTCCTGATATATTTAAACCAGGGGATCCTAGTCCCACAGGAACAAGAAAGGCAGTCTAAAAATGTTCTCACTGTTTAGATTAGCATGCTCATTATGCCACATTAAGCACCAAAGCAGCAGTGCGGTGGGATTGATCAGATCCTCAACACAGTCCATGCCCAATTCTTGGTGGGTAACAAAGTGTGAAGTTAACAAGGGAACCCCCAATATGCACTGCTAAAACTCTATTTTCTTCATTTGGATACAACCCATGTCCCTGTTGCCGCATGCCCCCACTCCGTAGTATAAGAGGGAAATACATTCCCTTTTATAGTTCTCAATTATGGGGTGGATGGGCTTTTTCCCTATGGAGGAATTAAGGGAGAAGAACATACCGACTGCTTGTAAAAATTGATTTTTCCTTTTAGTAACACATGGTGCCCAAGTACAAGAACTATCTCACTTTCTGATTATGCCTATCGTTAAATCTCATACAATTCGTTTTTACGTTTTTGGGCCCATAGACCATAATGAAGGGTTTTGACAAGTTAGTTTCCAAGTCTAGCGGTTTCATAAAAGAAACAAAAGTAGCAACCAATGAGTAAAGGCCGGTGACTGTTATAGCAAGTAACATAGCATCATCTGCCCACAGAAGCGCTGGAATGGGTTTTTTATTTACCACCGGGACATCTAACCAAAGAGTACCAAAGGGCGGATTCTATGCCATTTACATGGAGTAAGCACAAGATAGGTGCCAGAGCACAATCTTGTCGGACCCCACACTTTACCAAGAAGGGAGCAGTGCACTCCCTCCATCCCCAGATCTCAGCCCCCTTTAAGATCCATGGCAGATAGAATATGCCCCAGTTTTGATCTTTTTACACAATCAAAAGAACTGGATAGGTCCATAAATGTTAGATGGAGGGAACTAAGTTTAGCAAACTTATATTTACACACTAAAAGGTGCAGATTTAAGCATTGTACTATTGTTCCAAACCCTTTCTTGAACACGTATTGGACCGTGGACCAGAGGAGCAATCTATTCAGAACAATACTCCCAATGATCTTTACCGTGCAGTTCAGAAGAAAGATTGAACAGTAGCATTTTGGATCCTGCGTGTTTCCCTTGTTACAAACAGGCAGAATTATGGCTGAAGGCCACGAGATTGGTATGCACACCTTACATGCTGAGCAGAGCTGGACTGGGAACTGAAACTGGCCCTGGCAAACTTCTTGGCCGGCCCCCCTTGGGAGGTTGACGGGGTGTGGCCGAGCTGTTTGCAAGGGCCGTTTTCAGCTGATTTTGTTACCGGGGGCCGATATTGCAGGCCCCCGGTAACAAAAACGGAGCTCAAAACCAACCCGCTACACAGCAGCCCACCGAGGAAACGCCCGGTGCCCGCCATGGCCAATCCGGACCTAATGCTGAGTATATAAGGAAAACCCTGTGTTCAGAACCCAGGGTTTTCCCTATATACATCCATGGGGATCCCATTGTTTCCGGGGGCCTTTTTGGAAGGCCTGAAGGGTTAATATATATATATATATATATATATCAAGCTATCCAAGCTTTTTGTGTGTGGAATAAAGCCTTGTTTAAGCAGCCTCGCGAGTGTGGCATGTGTTCTTTGACACGCGAGCTTACATTGTAGGATGGTCCCATCACCTTCCCAGCCGCACCCGCCACGAAGAGTGATAGTGCCTTGATGGGTAAACGGAGCGTCGCAGGGCTACTGCAATGCGCTAAGCACCGCCAGGAATCGTCGAGGGAGGAGTCCAGAAAGGGCGAGCATACAGCCTGCTGGAATGACGGTATTTACCGATTTCCTGCTCATAGACTAAGACGCCGCCTGGCTGGCGAGGGGCTTCTAAGCGAGACTTTTCCCGCACAGTTGATGAAGTGGGAGACAACGCAATATGCGGTAAAGATTACAAGCAGGACTACAAGGACCATGAGGCACTGCCCCATCCAGGGGCGTGCCATCATTACTAAGGAAGGCCCGTCCTGCCGCTCACCTGTAAATGATATCGTCACCCTCTGAGGAAGAAGGCAGCCGCCTTCGAAACGCGTCAGGGCACTTTTGACGAAACAGGATTGAAATGAACTCTCCTGTTATATCAAGCTATCCAAGCTTTTTGTGTGTGGAATAAAGCCTTGTTTAAGCAGCCCCGCGAGTGTGGCATGTGTTCTTTGACCGCGAGCTTCCATTGTAGGATGGTCCCATCACCTTCCCAGCCGCACCCGCCACGAAGAGTGATAGCGCCTTGATGGGTAAACGGAGCGTCGCAGGGCTACTGCAATGCGCTAAGCACAGCCAGGAATCGTCGAGGGAGGAGTCCAGAAAAGGCGAGCATACAGCCTGCTGGAATGACGTTATTTACCGATTTACTGCTCATAGACTAAGACGCCGCCTGGCTGGCGAGGGGCTTCTAAGCGAGACTTTTCCCGCACAGTTGATGAAGTGGGAGACAACGCAATATGCGGTAAAGATTACAAGCAGGACTACAAGGACCATGAGGCACTGCCCCATCCAGCGGCGTGCCATCATTACTAAGGAAGGCCCGTCCTGCCGCTCACCTGTAAATGATATTGTCACCCTCTGAGGAAGAAGGCAGCCGCCTTCGAAACGCGTCAGGGCACTTTTGACGAAACAGGATTGGAATGAACTCTCCCGTTATATCAAGCTATCCAAGCTTTTTGTGTGTGGAATAAAGCCTTGTTTAAGCAGTCCCGCGAGTGTGGCATGTGTTCTTTGACACGCGAGCTTCCATATATATATATATATATATATAAGTATAAATGCTTTCAATCACTGCATGCTCTTATTTCATTTTTGAATAATTTTCCTGTTTTGTTTTGTCCTCCATAATATCATGCACTCGATTTAAATAGAAGAGTGGATGCATTTTCGGTGGAGTATTTATTGAATTGGAATTTTGCTATAACTCGTGCATCTAAATATTATGAAAATTTAGAAGTATAATATAAATGTTCAAGATGTATGATGGAGGATAGTATCTCCTTTTTTTGTTCTTTTTTGTGACAGAGAAATCTGACAATGAAATCCCTGGATGCCGCTTTAAGAGTCCCAAAATTATCTGGAAAGGCATATCAGGTGTAGTATTTAAGTTAAAAAAATTCTTCAGCAAAGGATTGGTAGGACTGCGTAAATATGTGATCAGGAGTATTATTAAATCTCCATTGTCAAGAGCCTTGTGAGTGAGGACAATATTCCAAATCAACTGTTTCTGAAGCATGATCTGAAATTAGAATGTGTCCAATTTTAGCATTTCCAATTTATTGGTTAAAAGATTTACTAAAAAAATATAATCAATTCAGGCTCGGGAACCATGAAATGATGAATAAAAAATACATTCTTGTTCATCTGGATTAACGACTCTCCAAGCATCACTAAGGAAACATTGAGTAATAGCTTTGAAAAATTGCTTTAGCATAGTGTTGAGGATGTATTTATCCTTAGATAGTCAAGAAATAGATCAATTAGTTTGTTGCAATTCGCAGCAAAAAACGAGGTTTTCATCTCATTACTTTAGAGGATATAGACTTCCAGAAAGTATGATCAGCTTGAGTTGGACCAGAAATGTTAACTAATGTAGCAGGAATCTTATCAAATGTTAAATGTACAATTACCCATTTTCCATCAGTATCAATTTCCTTAGCTACAATAACAGTATAGAGCAGGGAATAATAACACAGTTTTTCTTCTTGTTAGCATGAGAAAATAAAACATTACCCAGCCCAATTACGCTTAGGTTTTGCAGATTCCTTCTCATTTATATTTATTTCTTGCAAAAAAACAATATCAACATTAAGCTTATGCAAATAATCTAAAATGTTTTGTCTCTTTATAGTTGAGCCAAGCCCCTTGATATTCTACGAGACTATCCTAAGTACCATATGAATGGAGAATGATGTTATATACAATGGCTATGTAATGTAAATATATTATAGTTAAGAGAGAGTTGAGAAAGAATATATGGTAAACATGTGAGAGAAGGGAAACATCCTTTACAACGCAACTTTTACCACGCAGTGCCTTTACGACGCAACTTTTACAACGCAAACCATTACAACGCATTGCGCTGGGGGGCGCTCTAGGATAGGGAATACATTTAATTTACTGTCCAACACCTTCCCTAGTGTCCACGGGGACTGGAGTTGGAATAGTAAATTAAACTATTCACTATCTAGCGCCCCAAAGCACTATGCGTTGTAAAGGTATTCATTGTAAATACCGCGTTGTAAAGGCACGCGATGTAAAAGTATGCGTTGTAACGTCATACATCCGTGAGAGAATAAAAGGGAAAGAAGATCATGAATATAGGGGATTGAGAGAAATGCAACAGGTGGTAAATAGAGGGAGAACAGAACAGAAAGTAATAAGGGATAAGGTAGAAAACTGAAGTGATAAAATAATAGTAGAAGGTTAAAAGCAGCAACATAACTACACGGTACTCAAATGATTGGGATGGAGAAATCACACACTGGAGATGGCATATCTTCGCTCCAGGAGGTCCGAAAAGGGTGGCAAGGGTATACACTAGAAGATGGATATATAGAATACATTTACAGGATACCTGTAAGACAGAAACATGAGTTAAGAACTAACCCTGGGTGTAGTTTGCATAGTAGCGCTACACGTAGCTAAGCGAAGTGCACCTTGCACTACGCAAGCTATGCGTAGCTACGCGAACTGCGTAGTGCGGTAGGGGAAAATGCTGTTCGCACTGATTGCACCTTGTCGGATGCTTGTCCGCACTGTGCAATCATTGCAAACAGCATCTTGCCCAGTGCAAGCAGTCGTTTTCTGCTGCTCGAGTAGATTTGTACTCGAGCGGCAGCTTCCTCAACACAGACTGGTAGTTTCTCATCGCGAGTGGTCGCGACCACCCGCGACCACCCGCAATAAGAAACCTGACCTCCCCTCGTTGAGAATCTCGCCGGGAGGTTTATTTTCTATGCTCGCGATCGGCAAGTTGTTGCTGATCGCAACCGAGGAAAAAGTCTCGCCGTGATGTTGATTTTGCTCGCTTGCGGTCGCCAACTTGACGTTGAGGACCGCGAGCAAGCAAAAAGAGCCCGCTATGCGTTTTTGTACTGTGCTACGTGCAATTCGCGTAGCGCATAGTAGCGCAAACTGCGCACACTCCGCGAGCGTTGCGTAGTACTATGCTCAGGGTTAGAACTAATGCAAAGCAAAACATCAACATTAGAAAAAATTGTTCAAGCAAATTGAAAGTTAAGGGTTAAATGACAAGAAATTACAGATCATGATGTTTCCATAGCGTTGTTACTACAATTGTCTAAACACTGTTGGAGTTTAAAAGGCTCTTCATAAGTCGTAGTTTTATTGTTATAGGTAACTTGAATATGAATGGATGAAATAGACAATAATGTGCCTTTGGAGCTTAAATGACAGGTCTCATGTCTTCCATGATCTGTAGTACTAAGACATTTCTTCTGAGAAATATAGCTATGAGCAGATCAAATTATAGTTTTTTTTTTTTTTGTTGAAAAAACGACTTTAATAGGTTTGGTGCATTCCAAGAAAAAAATTATAACTCCTCTAGGTTTGGCAGGCGAGTTTTGAGGATCTGGATCTGGATCCCAATCTGGTGTGTTCTTTGGATATTTAAGTACATTGAGTAAGGCATGTCAAGAACTTTTCAGAATAAAGGACTGAAAGAAGGCAATAGGATCATTGCCTTTGGTATCAGTAAGCCAGAATATTCAAAGGTTGTTCCTTCTATTCCTATTTTTCAAGTCCTCTGGCTGCTGTTTAAGGAGGCATATTTCTCATTGCAAAGCGTTAATTTTCTATTTAGAGTACTGGCAATCACTGACTCATTGTTCAACTTCAGATACCGTGTAATTCATATGAAAACATTTATCATCCAGAATTTATAGCCCCTTAATAGTCTCTTAAATACAGGGTCTAAGTGTTCTTCCAACAGTTAATCCATAGAAACTCATGAAGTAGATTGGAAAGGAGTAGAAGGATCCAATTTTGGTCTTTTGGAGATACTGTTCATGAAATTCACAGTGATTTTACTAGAAACATTTGGTTGAGGGATTCTAGAGATGGTATATTCATGTTTTGAAATACTGTGATTCTCCTTGGAATCTGATTCTCTGTGATACTGCTTATCCTGCAGATGTTGAGTGTTTGAGCAAATTAGGAGTGAACAATCAGGCTGTTTTAGTTTTCTCACTTTTCCCATATGAGAAGATGGAGTAGGCACAGAAAAATATGAAGTATCAGTCAATATAAGTCTTATCCATTTGTAATAGCAAAAAGTGGTAAAAAAAAAAAGAATGTGATCCTTCAACAATAGAGGAGTATATGATATTCATGCAGCAGTAACAAATAAGTGGTATGGACATTATAAGTGTAGAAATAAATATGAAGACTTGAGAAAGCAAACTCCCTGCATAAATAACTGTTACCAGTTAGCAAAGTAATAGGATATTAGTGCCCCAAATAGTAAATGTATGACTGTAGTTTATACATCTGTGGTGAGGTACAAGTTAGAGTGTCATTGTGTGGCTGGCATAGTGTAATAACAGTGCAACAAGTAAATGGCAGCCGTTATAAGGAAAATATGGAGAGCAGGTACAGCTTGCAATTCCTCTTAAAGGTAAACCTCTCACTTGTCTAGCTTATTGTAAGAATGAAGTTTTCTGATGTTGGTAACATGAGCGTCATGAGAAGAGCAACATAGCACACTAACAGCACAATGAGGAAATGACGGCTGTTTGAAGAGAATAGGGAAAGCAGAAATACAGGTTGGAAGCGCTCCCATAAGCTAAACTGCTTACATGACTGGTGTGTACTAGATTCAAGAGTTCAGGTGCTGGCACTAGGAATGGTATGTGAAGAATTGCATAGTGCAATAACGATGAAATAGTGGCCGTTCTGAGAGAAACATAAGAGTTTGAGGAAGAGTTGAAAGAGAGATTGTAGATGTTTCAAAAATTGAACCGCTTACATATCTGACGTGGTGAGTTTTAACAGTCCAAACACTGATACCTGGAGCGATTCAGCAATTTTTCGTGCATCATTGTTGTCCCACAAAATGTGCAAGTATAAATGGGAGAGTGGCTGTAGTGTTGTCTCCGAGTGTGTTTCATCCACTGTGGACATAAAATAACAATTACTTTGTGGGGCTTCCTCACCACATAGAGCTATACCAGTTTTCCCAAAAAATGAAAAATGTTCTTTCCAAACACCCAGAGTTCGAAACAGAAATCATAGTAATATTTGTGTTGTACCACAAATCCCTTGGCTTAAGTCTCAAAGTAAGAATTTTTAAAGCAAAAATGAATATTGATTGAAATCCATTCTATAGAGTTTTTGTGGTTCTCTGGCAAGGGACGTTTAGGAAAAGTTGATGTAAATATTACACTTTAAAACACTTTTGACCAGTAGTATTTAGATACTAGACCTCTTTACGAAAGGCTCACAAATCTCCCTCAACATTCTAAAGCTTTCAAGTTTCTTGGGAAAGATTTGTGGTAAATGGTTCCTTAAAAACTACAAATCCAGTAACATTGAAGAGAATTGGACAAGAAGGAAATGGCTCTTTACAGGCATTTCCCTAACAGAATTTTAAGGAAATGTGAGAACTATACATAGATTAAATAATATTTTCCAGGCGGTTGTTTGAATTTCCCTCAAAAAAATGCATAATTTGGGCCAGTTTAATTGGTCAAAAGTCAATATGAGCTGTAAACTACTTTACAGTTTTTTTTACAAGACTGTCGAAGGAATTTGGAGGTGCACTGTGGTAAATGATACAGTTTACGCCACCAACGCTATTGTCATTTGTCAAAACTGGATGTTGTTTTAAGAACACTTTAGAGGTACACCAAAAAGGAAATTTACAAAAAAACATGTGAATTGTGCTACCTTCCTCATTCCCTGCATGCTATCACCCCTGGCCTGCCCCACTGACAGTTTCCACTGGAACTGACAACACAGTCAGCATGTGGGTTCCCCCTCATATCACCTGCTAGTGGTTCTTCCCTGACTAAAAGCATGTACACTGAGCCTGCTCCTGTCCAGAGAAGCAGCCACAAGCAACATGAACCATTGTTTCAGGCCAATGCTTCTGAAGGCCTGTGGAGCAGGAGCAGTCAGTCATTTGAGTCATATGGCCAGGCTGTGCTCAAAATGATACTGACTCAAGTACACTCTCAAGAGGTCTTTGGTGTAGTTGTTTAAATGAAAATGCATAATCGTATTAACAAGGTGTGATTAGCATAATAAATTCAAGATGTTTTTCCGTGAACATGTTTAATATTGATAATGTAGTCCTCGATTTGCCTGTCACCATCTTATTCTTGCACGCAGTAATCTCTCTGCCCTATACCACCATGCACTCAACGCAATTGTTAACTTATAGATAATGTTTTGAAACACACAATTTTCTCATTACCAACATCATGCTTCAATCTCTAGCTTCATTCTCATGCTCTATTAGCAAGTAAATGTTTCTCCAAGGTCTCATCTATTGCGACCTGTTGTGTTTCTCAAGAGAACGCAACCTTGAAGTAACAGAATATGTACTAACCATAAGATGTCACAGAGCACCAGGGAAGTCAATGGCACAGTTTTCACAAATGTGATTTCAAACTGTATGTTTTTTTTTATAACATTACTGGGTAGGATTTATGGGCATTTGCCTGTTAACGCCAAATGTATAGTCTTATTGTATTTTACCCAATAAAATAAGCTTTACCCAGATAGCATTGGTTTCACTTCCCCCGATCTTTAGAAGGTGACACTCTTTCAGTCCGATCTCTGATTTTTGAATTATTTATTGATCTACATTATAGTCTGAGCTCCTTTTTCATGATATGCATTTTATTCTGAACTTCATGCTTTTATATGGCAAGTGATTAACTCACTGACTCTTTGCCATTTATTTTGCTATTGTTATGCCTTTCAACTTTCATTAAATGTTCATGGTAGCCAGGTCTGGTGGCTCAGTGGACTAATGCATCCACTACAGGAACCTGAGTTCGACCTCATGGTCACAGGTTCAAATCCTGGCGGGCCCACTCAGCCTTTCATCCATCTGAGGTCGATAAAATGAGTACCATTGAGTTGAGTAACAATAAACATCTATTATTCAGTGCCAAGGTACCTCCAGCTGAACGTGCGCCTTACGAATACATATGTTATGCTATGGTCAGTCTATATTGTGAAGCCTAATGTGCTTTACATTTGATTCTGAAATGTTATTTGATATTGAATTTACATGTTGACCAACTCCAGTCGTGGAGCAACAAAATCCTTAGATGAACCCCACTCATGGTTCATTAGTAGCACTTAAAAAGGAAGACCAAGCAAAAAGCTTGTCATCGTCTGTCAGCGTTCCTTGTTTGCCCTTTAGGCCTGTGTGTCTCATAGTGGAGAAAGTCAGCCAGGCACCAAGTCCTGCGTATCCACCAGAAACTGCGTTGCTGTCCATCCTGGAAGCAGTCAGTGGTGTCTTCGTACAAGAATGATTCATAACACTCCTAATTGCCGTAATCACTACAATGGTTGCTTTACTCCTGCACTATGTAATATATGGGCCCTACCTCCTTTTATATTTATATATATATATATATACATATATATATATATATACATATGTTGACAATTGCCAGCCAGCGGCAATCCACAGAGGCCCCTGCATGAAATTTGGCTTGAACCTTACTGGCGTCCTTTTTTGCCTCGGCGGAAAAACTTTCTCTCTTCAAGCTATTGAAACGGATCAGGCCCACCCAAGACAACAGGGTTAAACACAGCGGTGTCGGAGTTATTAACTCCGCATTGGGAGAGACGCACTGTCGGACTTACCCCCGTGAAACTGATCCCTGATGACGAAGGTTGTGCAGTTGGGGACCCAAGGAGGCTGTTCGTTGCAGGGGACTCGGCAACAATGAGAGAAGTGATCAAGTGCTACTTTGCAGGTCGCGCTACCATTTGGCTGCCCTTTCCCAGTTGGGCGCTGCATGCTGGGAGATGAAGTGCTTCGCACTCTTGAGACACTGTGATTGGTGCTATTAGTCATCACTAAGAGCAGAGCGATCTACAAATGTGGCAGTGAATGAACTTTCAACTAATTAACAGGCACTCGACCATCCTCCTGAATACCACGCTGGGCGCTAACGAAGCTACACAGTGGAAATGCATACGCCTGGAGTGCCGTGAAATTTTGCAATAAAGAAGCCTTCACACTGTTCCCCGTTGTGGCCTCTGCCTTTCTTTTAGGAGGGATTCTCTCGATATTGACAATTGCCAGCCAGCGGCAATTCACAGAGGCCCCTGCATGCAAGTTGGCTTGATCCTTACTGGCGTCCTTTTTTGCCTCAGCGGAAAAACTTTCTCTCTTCAAGCTATTGAAACGGATCAGGCCCACCCAAGACAACAGGGTTAAACACAGCGGTGTCGGAGTTATTAACTCCGCAAGGGGAGAGACGCATTGTCGAACTTACCCCCGTGAAACTGATCCCTGATGACGAAGGTTGTGCAGTTGGGGACCCAAGGAGGCTGTTCGTTGCAGGGGACACGGCAACAATGAGAGATGTGATCAAGTGCTACTTTGCAGGTCGCGCTACCATTTGGCTGCCCTTTCCCAGTTGGGCGCTGCATGCTGGGAGATGAAGTGCTTCGCACTCTTGAGACACTGTGATTGGTGCTATTAGGCATCACTAAGGGCGGAGCGATCTACAAATGTGGCAGTGAATGAACTTTCAACTAGTTAACAGGCACTCGACCATCCTCCTGAATACCACGCTGGCCGCTGACGAAGCTACACAGCGGAAATGCATACGCCCGGAGTGCCGTGAAATTATGCAATAAAGAAGCCTTCACACTGTTCCCCGTTGTGGCCTCTGCCTTTCTTTTGGGAGGGATTCTCTCGGTATATATATATATATATATATATATATATATATATATATATATATATATATATATATATTCACTGAAAAAACCATAGGATTCACAAACGTTATAGTTAGGAATTAGCATTTTAAAAACCTTTGAAATTCACTGAAAAAAACATAGGTTTCACACACGTTATAGTTATGAATTAACATTTTAAAAACCTTTGAAATTCACAGAAAAAACCATAGGTTTCACACCAGTTATAGTTAGCTGGTCATTTTACTCATACAAAACCTTTGAAATTCCCCCGTTATAGTTAGTTGTTCTCACTATAACTCGCGCGCCCGCAATCCACTGCTGATGATGTCACATATTACATCATTCATGACATGGTCAGTGACATCACTGATGACATCACTGATGACATCTCAAATGACATCACTGATGACATCACTGATGACATCATCCAGTGAATGTGGTTTGCTTTGATATTTAAATATGTATCATAAATACACTACTTTGCATTGAAGAATGAGTGGATATATACATATAAATGTGTGAATGGTGGATTTAGTAACAGTGTCATTGATTGTTTCCTTGACTAATTTGTAGAGTCTCACTATATATACTGTGTAACATACACTGCTTCTTTTTTCAAATTTAATGGAGATATACTATTGAGAGACATATTTCATCACCACCACACCCATAAACATATACACTCACTGAAACAAGTGTTATAACATGTAGTCTTAACCTCATCTACATAGTGAATAAACAATTCACACATTTTCAGGCAAATACACCCCCCCCCCCACCAAACCACATAGACATTAATTTACCCATACAAATACTCAGTTAAGAAACCAATAACAAATATAGTCTTTAATATACCAATTAAGTCAAAGCAATAAAGACTTTAACACAGTTAAATAACTACACAGTATATATAGTGAGACTACAAATTAGTCAAGGAAACATTCAATGAAACTGTTACTAAATCCACCATTCACACATTTATATGTATATATCCACTCATTCTTCAATGCAAAGTAGTGTATTTATAATACATATTTAAATATCAAAGCAAACCACATTCACTGGATGATGTCATCAGTGATGTCATTTGAGATGTCATCAGTGATGTCACTGACAATGTCATGAATGTTGTAATATGTGACATCATCAGCAGTAACTATAACGGGGGAATTTCAAAGGTTTTGTATGAGTAAAATTACCTGCTAACTATAACTGGTGTGAAACCTATGGTTTTTTCTGTGAATTTCAAAGGTTTTTAAAATGCTAATTCCTAACTATAACGTGTGTGAAACCTATGGTTTTTTTGCAGTGAATTTGCAAGGTTTTTTAAATGCTAATTCCTAACTATAACGTGGCTGAAACCTATGGTTTTTTCAGTGAATTTCAAAGGTTTTTAAAATGGTATTTCTTAACTATAACGTGGCTGAAACCTCTGGTTTTTTCAGTGAATTTCAATGGTTTTGTAAATGATAATGATCTTTAAATGTATTAATTGTTATATTTTTCATACTGATTTACTACATTATTTCAAATTATTTATTTTTAGATATTTTATTTTTAAATTACATTACATATTTTGAATATAGATTGAAAAAAAATGTTTTTACACCCCTCTGCAAGGCAGCCCCCTGGTGCGTTTGCGGAGGGGGAACTAATTCCCCTTGCATACTGTGGGGTACCTGGGGGCCAACTAGCCCACCAGGAACCTCCAGTATGCACCAGGGGGCTGCATTGCAGAGAGGTGTAATGAGGCCACACCCGTTTTTACACCTCTCTGCAACGCAGCCCCCTGGCGCGTTTGCAGAGGGGGAACTAATTCCCCTTGCATACTAGGGGTCCCTGGGGGCTAACTAGCCCACCTGGAACCTCCAGTATGCGCCAGGGGGCTGCATTGTAGAGAGGTGTAATGAGGCTATGCCCCCTTTTACACATCTCTGCAACGCAGCCCCCAGGCGCATTTGCAGAGGGGGAACTAATTCCCCTTGCATACTGGGGGTCCCTGAGGGCCAACTAGCCCACCTGGAACCTCCAGTATGCGCCAGGGGGCTGCGTTGCTTTGCCCCGGGGGGTGGCGGTCCCCGGGGCAGTGTGGGGGTGACTGGGGCCCCCCCACACTTCTTTATCACTATGCCCCCGTGATTTGGTCCCCTCGGGGGGTAATTTGAAAAAAAAACAGACCGGGTTTTTAAAAAACATTTTTTGGGCCTTGGGGGTCCTTGTGGGACCACCTGGGCAGGCCTAGGGGGTCAGGGTGTTTCTACACTGGCCCCTTTTTGTGTTCTACACATTTGTTTGTCTGATTTCTTGTGCCCGGTCTACCGAGCACAAGATGGCTGCCAACACTTCCTGGTTTGAAGTGTTGAAAGCCAATGAGCATGCAGCTCGTGCTCAGAAAGGTTTAGAACTCAAAAAGGGGGCAGGGTAGAAGCACCCTGACCCCCTAAGCCTGCTCAGGGGGTCCCACAAGGACCCCCAAGGCCCCAAAAAAATATTTATTTTTCTTAAAAAATCGTGGGGTACGCGTCCAGTACGCGTACCGTACGCGTACCGTACGCGCACTCCGCGATTTTTGAAAAAAAAAAAGAAATGGGGGGAGCCTTGGGGGTCCTTGTTGGACCCCCTGAACGGGCCTAGGGGGTCAGGGTGCTTCTACCCTGCCCCCTTTTTGAGTTCTACATGTTTGTTTTTCTGCTTTCTTGTGCCTCAGTCTACCGAGGCACAAGATGGCTGCCAACAATTTCTGTTTTGAAGTGTTGCCAGACAGTGGCAGCCAATCAGCATGTGGCTTGTGCACGCGAAGGTACGCGTACCGTACGCGTACGGTGCGCGCTCATAGATATATACTTTTTCTCTTTTGATTTTCTCAGGAACTGCTGGAGGGATTTACACCATTTAAGCAAAAGTGTGATCTGCGAATCAGACTCTACCATTTTGCCAAATTTCTTGTAATTCCGTTCAGCTGTTCGGGCTGTAGCCGTGTCTAAACGTCCTATGGAAAATAACATGGGGAAAACACGTTTTGGGACCCCCCTTTTTTCTCAGCCCCCACTTGACGAATCCCCCCAAAACTTTCAGGGAAGGAGCAGAGCGGAGCGGGCCATCTTCTTTGAGAAATTCGCGAAGATTCATCAACCGGCGCCAACGTTATTGCCAATAGAATGTTGCGGATTTCCTATGGAAACTAGGTCCTAACTATAACTACCTATTGGCGACCGCCAGTAGGTAATGTGTATATATATATATATATATATTCCTACAAGTGGTATTCCTAGGCGAGTAGCACATGAAAAGCGGCGGAGGTTACCAGCCTCAATTCTGGGTATGGGCAATGTTCTCCGGACGGGTTCATTAAAAGCAGTCCTTCACGGCGCCTGACACGTTTCGCTGTAGAGCTTCTTCAGAGGTTCCAGTGAAAGATACGTGCAGCTGTGTACTGCATCGCCCATTATGTAGTCCACTATGACACGCCCCTGCATGGGTATTCCAAATGACAGCCTGTTAGGGCATTCTGGGGGATGTAGTATTGTCACCTTTTGCACACTTTCTGATAAACTAAAGTCCTAATTGGACCCCCACTTAGAGTTATTGCCCTCATCCCTCGTCGCTCCTCCGTTCCGCCGATCTTTGTTGACATCATGGCCCCCTGTGGATATGCGGTGGTGCTCACTCTGCGGCCGGACCGCAGCCCTTTAGATTCCTACAAGTGGTATTCCTACGCGAGTAGCCCACAAAATGCGGCTGAGGTTACCAGCCTCAATTCTGGGTATGGGCAAGGTTCTCCGGGCGGGTTCATTAAAAGCAGTCCTTCACGTCTCCTGACGTGTTTCGCTGTAGAGCTTCTTCGGAGGTTCCAGTGAAAGATACGTGCAGCTGTATACTGCATCGCCCATTATGTAGCCCACTATGACACGCCCCTGCATGGGGATTCCAAATGACAGCCTGTTAGGGCATTCTGGGGGATGTAGAATTTTCCCCTTTTGCACACTTTCTGCTAAACTAAAGTCCTAATTGGACCCCCACTTAGAGTTATTGCCCTCATCCCTCGTCGCTCCTCCGTTCCGCCGATCTTTGTTGACATCACGGCCCCCTGTGGATATGGGGTGGTGCTCACTCGGCGGCCGGACCGCGGCCCTTTAGATTCCTACAAGTGGTATTCCTACGCGAGTAGCACACGAAAAGCGGCGGAGGTTACCAGCCACAATTCTGGGTATGGGCAATGTTCTCCGGGCGGGTTCATTAAAAGCAGTCCTTCACGTCTCCTGACGCTTTTCACTGTAGAGCTTCTTCGGAGGTTCCAGTGAAAGATACGTGCAGCTGTGTACTGCATCGCCCATTATGTAGCCCACTATGACACGCCCCTGCATGGGGATTCCAAATGACAGCCTGTTAGGGCATTCTGGGGGATGTAGTATTTTCAGCTTTTGCACACTTTCTGCTAAACTAAAGTCCTAATTGGACCCCCACTTAATGGGCGATGAAGTACACAGCTGCACGTATCTTTCACTGGAACCTCCGAAGAAGCTCTACAGCGAAACGCGTCAGGTGACGTGAAGGACTGCTTTTAATGAACCCGCCCCGGAGAACATTGCCCATACCCAGAATTGAGGCTGGTAACCTGCGCCACTTTTCGTGTGCTACTCGCGTAGGAATACCACTTGCAGGAATATATATATATATATATTACCTACTGGCGGTCGCCAGTAGGTTTATATAGTTAGGATTTTTTCCCTATGGGATTTTTGAAAATTCTATGTCTAATAACTTTGGCGTTTGTGGACGGAATTGGCTGAAATTTTCAGGAAAATTGAACATTTTGTTTCTGAGCAGCCCCTGAAAATTTGGGGGGGGTTCGTCAAGGGGGGGCTGAGAAAAAAGGGGGGTCCCAAAACGTGTTTTTCCAATGTTAATTTCCATAGGGCGGTTGGCCTCACTTTTAGCCCTAACGGCTGAATGGATTTGCACGAAACTTGGCAAAATTGTAGGGACTGTTAGCCCGATGTGCCTTTGCTAGGTCTCAATATATGTGCTCCAGTGGATTTTGAGAAATTAACGTTCAAAAAAAGATATATATCTGTAAGCGCGCTCCGGGCAGCGCTCCGGTTCGCGTACTTTACGCGTAACGGAACTTCGCGAAGCGAAGCTGATTGGCTCTCCGGTGTCTGTCAACATTCTAAACAGTCCGGAGCGGCCGCCATCTTGTCTCTCGGTAGGATCGAGAGACAAGAGGAGGTCAAAACAAAGGGGGTAATGACCATAAGGGGGCATAGTAGTTCTTCCCTGACCCCCTAGGTTTGATGTGGAGGCTTTAAAAGGGCCCGCAGGGCAAAAAAAAATTTAAAAAAATTATTTTTTTTGCGTGGGGAGCGCCCGGTTCGCGAACCGGGAAGCGTACTGGGGAGCGTACTATAAGGAAAAAAGAATGATAGACTTTTCAAATACTGTATGTTAATTGATTGTTGGTTTTGTTTATTATTTTTTAATTTCTTTATTTTTTAAGCAATTATTTATTATTGTGATTGTGTTTCAAAATTTAATAACATTTCTAACATTTCACTGTCTGAAATGTCGTCATTTTCCATGAACATAGTTTGTAATCTCTGAGGGTGTAAAATGTCCTCATTTTGAAGGAGGTCATCTACTGCTTGCACACATTGCAGTAGTTCTTGGTCCCAAGTTTCATCCATAAATTCTATATAATTTGGATCAATTAATTCTTGGCTGCTCTCTTGCAGGACAATTTGAAATGAAACTTTCTGTTCGCCTTCCATGTTGCCTGAAATTTGGATAAAAAAATATATATATTAGTAGAGATAGGTCACTGTTGGGATTAATTTTAGATAGGCAGTTTTTATCAGTGAATTTATCTTTGGGCAGTGTATAGTATCAGAGTGGAAGTAGGAATATAAAAAAGTGTATGTGATTTAACGTAAGTAATTTCATAATTATACAATAGAAACATAACTCCATCCATAACTATAACAGAGAAGTCTATCTAAATCTATAACTACTACAGAGGGATAGTATATAACTATCAGAAAAAGTTTACCATATTAACTGATAGTGCACAATATACTTCAGTTTTTAAAATAACAACTTACCTTTACAAAGAAGTTGAAGTGATTAGTGAAAATCCAATTGAAATGTACACCAGGAAGTAGTAGTCAAAATGGCTGTGTTTCCTTCTCTTCCTTTATATATATTCAGGTATATAACCAATCAAATGTCAGGTAATAAAAGTAGAAAATGAGAGTAACATTTTCATTGGTTGTCAATTCCAACACTTCAGATGTGTTTTGAGAAGTAATTTACCTCACGGTATTTAGAGAGGTCTACAGGCTAAATGGCTAAATGGAATTTCAATCAAATTTGTGAAAATGATAGGGATTGGTATGTAGTATGAGCTAATCTATATTTGGTGAGAGTGTCTCCAGTCTTTTTTCTGTAAATTACTTTCCCACCTTTTTTGATGGTGCGCTTCCCGGGGAGCGCCCCGGTACGCGAACTGGCGAGCGCCCCGGTACGCGAACCTTAAGCGTTACGGGAGTCCACCATTTTGTGTTTCGGTCGACTTAAGATACAAGATGGAGGGCAAATAATGTTCAGAATGGGTAGAAGGGGGCACGGTAGACTTATCTTGACCCCCTAGGTTTTCTGAGGGTGGTTGAGGAGGCTTATATGTGCGAAAAAAAACATTTTTTTTAAACATTTTGCGAGGTTAGCTTCCGGTTCGCGTACCGGGTAGCGCTCCGGGGAGCGTACTTTGTTGAAAATTAGTAAAAAAAGTTAGAGTAAAATAATAATTGTGAGTGATCAGATGTAGGGTAGCTCTGAGAAGAGCTTTTGGGTTTATGGTACATTTAGGTACTTATAAGTAGGTACCAATGCACAGTCTTAAATTCAGAATGAAAACTCTGTTGCCCTCATCTGAGAAGTGAACTCCATCTCCTCTGTAGATATCTTGCATGTAGTAACGCAAGTTATTGTTGTACATGGAGCCCATTCCATGGTCTCTCATGTAAGCTGAAACAGATTTGTTTACATGCTTCCTCGACTTCTCAATTTGTGGACAAAATTGGTTTGACCACCTCCATTTCTGTCTTTGGCATATATTTGAATATACCAAGGCAGTCTGAGGAAAAAGTGCCATTAATTGCTCAAAGGTGTCCTTTAAAAGCATTTCCAGACCTACCCCAGTCAAAGTGCCCAAATCATTACCTCCACAGTGCACAATTAACAGGTCAGGTTTTGGCAAATGCATAAAGGTTTTCACCAATGGTATCAATTGGTGACATTTTAATCCTCTGTGGCCAAACCACTTAATTTCCACATCTTGTAAATTGAGGTTAGGTAAATTTCTGTTCTCAGCATACCTCTGAGCCCAATAGATGTAACTATGTCCAACAATCCAGACAGAAAACATGGTGAGAGAAGGTTCTCCTGCAGTCAGATGAAGTGTGGCAATGAAATGGCAGTTGAAAAAATAAGAGTTTAAAATGAAAAAAAACTGTGGAGTTTCTGTGTTAATGAAGCAGTAACAGTGATTGGTGGATTTTGATTGCTGAAAACAGAAAGTTAGGGTGCATGGATGAGTTCTTTGAAAGATGTATTTTGAGTGGTGAAGAAAACATCATTAAATGAAAGAATGCACTGGATATGCATGTGCACTGAGAGTTCAGAGTTCAATTGCAACATTGTTGTGTGAACTTGCAAACACCAGAGGTCTTCCAAGAGGTGGTTGCTATGCAAAAAAAGCAGAGAGGGCAGAGGGGGGAAGGGTTTTGATTTGAAAAAAAGTGAGGGAAGAGTTTTGATTGGGTGACATGAGAGATATGTGTGAAGAATTACAGCATTTCTGTGCTTTTGATAGCTGCAGACTCTGGAGTGCATACCTTTTGCTCTGCTGAAGACAAATTGGTGTGTTTCTGAGACTGTTTTGAAACTCAAAGTATTTGCTAAGGTGAGAAAAGATTTCTTTAATTTAGATAGAGAATAGTGTGCTTTAAGGAGAAAATTATGAAGAAAGTTGTGTTTTTCAAATGTTGCTTTGTCTCAAGTGTTTTACAAATAGATTTTGTTTCTTTGAGAAATTGTAATTGGAGAAAATGTGAAGTATTAGTACTGACAGGGTTTTTTTGTGCATAGGAGCTGTGGAGTGTTTTCAAATTATGACTTGAAAATCGTTTTTGAGGAAAAGGAATGGTTTTAAAATTTATGACAAGGACATAATGGTGTATGCTTCTTTATAAGGCAATTGAGTGTCTCTGATGTTATTTTTCCCATTTTAATGTAAGACCTTTCCCTGTGGAGCAAATTGCTTGTAAATATGCTCCCACCTGTGCATGGCAAATTTAGATTTTGAATGTTTGCGTTACATAGCCATGTTAAAAGTGACCCAAACATGCTGCAAAGGCAATCAAAAAACGCTTTCATGTGTCTTAAGGACATTTTAAGTCATTTCCCCATGTGGAGTGTTTTCAAATTATGATTTGAAAATCGTTTTTGGGGAAAAGGAATGGTTTTAAAATTTATGACAAGGACATAATGGTGTATGCTTCTTTATAAGGCAATTGAGTGTCTCTGATGTTATTTTTCCCATTTTAATGTAAGACCTTTCCCTGTGGAGCAAATTGCTTGTAAATATGCTCCCACCTGTGCATGGCAAATTTAGATTTTGAATGTTTGCGTTACATAGCCATGTTAAAAGTGACCCAAATATGCTGCAAAGGCAATCAAAAAACGCTTTCATGTGTCTTAAGGACATTTTAAGTCATTTCCCCATGTGGAGTGTTTTCAAGTTATGATTTGAAAATCGTTTTGGGGGAAAAGGAATGGTTTTAAAATGTATGACAAGGACATAATGGTGTATGCTTCTTTATAAGGCATTTCAGTGTCTCTGATGTTATTTTTCCCATATTAAATTAAAAGACCTTTCCCCGTGGAGCAAATTCCTTGTAAATATGCTCCCAGCTGTGCATGGTAAATTTAGATTTTGACTGTTTGAGTTACATAGCCATGTTAAAAGTGACCGAAAAAAGTTGCAAAGGCTTTAAAAAAACACTTTCTGTGTCTTAAGGACATTTTAAGTCATTTCCCCGTGGGCAGTGTTTTCAAATTATGACTTGAAAATCGTTTTTGAGGTAAAGGAATGTTTTTAAAATTTATGTGCGCCATATGCCCCCAAATTTCTTTTTCAGGGGTGCAGCAGGGTGTTCTTGAGACACCCCTGCACCCTTGGAAAAATTCCTAATTTGCGATGAGCTAATTGCTAATCGCAAATTGCACCTTCATTCCTATGGGCCTCCTGGCCCATGGAAATGAATGGGTAATTTGCAATTAGCAATTTGCTCATCGCAAATTAGGAATGGTAAAGAATCGCTATTTATTCCTTAAAATTCACTATTTAGGAAATGCAAAATAGTTTGATGATACATATGGCGGTTCATCTCTAACAAGATAAGAAGCTTAGGGATACATTTATGATGACTGGCGCAATGAAGTGGACATCACTTACTTCATTGGTAGACCTTTACATGTATTATCTCCTCTGTATTCTTCATCAAACGTAACTTTGATCTGCAATCCTGAGTAGGCCTCACCTTAAACAAACCTCTGGATAGGCCACACCTTATCGTCATCCTGAATTAATCATTTAAAATGCTAGGGACAGATTTATGATAGGTGTATGCCTCTTTTGCGCCACTGTGCGTCACTTTTGTGATGCAGCGGCGGTGCAAAAGATTTGCTATGAGGCGACAAAATTACAAATTGATGCATTTAGGCAGATGTGTCATGGTGTAAAAAACACCGTGCCACATGAAACCGATGCAGCAGTGATGCAAAAGATGCACCATGTTGCAAGACAGGCCTCACTTGGGGCCATATGTATCAAGCTAATTAGCATTCGCAAAGGCCGAAATTCTGTGAATTTCGGCCTTTGCGAATGCTAATTAGACAAATGGTATGTATCAAACAAGTTTGATGCAAAATAAGGAATAGCAACATTTGCTATTCCTTATTTTGCGAATGCACTGAAGGATTTGCAAATTTTGCGATTTCTTAAATGCAATGTATCAAACAAAAAATATGCAAAAAATGCCATTAAGGATTTGCAAATTACCACCAACTTCTAGTTGGTGGTAATTTGCGAATTCTTTTCAAAAAGCTTTTTTTCCAAAAAACAAAAGGTGCCATATGACGCCCATACATGCCCTTAGGGCATGTATGTGCGCCATATGCCCCCAAATTTCTTTTTCAGGGGTGCAGCAGGGTGTTCTTGAGACACCCCTGCACCCTTGGAAAAAATCCTAATTTGCGATGAGCTAATTGCTAATCGCAAATTGCACCTTCATTCCTATGGGCCTCCTGGCCCATGGAAATGAATGGGTAATTTGCAATTAGCAATTTGCTCATCGCAAATTAGGAATGGTAAAGAATCGCTATTTATTCCTTAAAATTCGCTATTTAGGAAATGCAAAATAGTTTGATGATACATATGGCGGTTCATCTCTAACAAGATAAGAAGCTTAGGGATACATTTATGATGACTGGCGCAATGAAGTGGACATCACTTACTTCATTGGTAGGCCTTTACATGTATTATCTCCTCTGTATTCTTCATCAAGCGTAACTTTGATCTGCAATCCTGAGTAGGTCTCACCTTAAACAAAGCTCTGGATAGGCCACACCTTATCGTCATCCTGAATTAATCATTTAAAATGCTAGGGACAGATTTATGATAGGTGTATGCCTCTTTTGCGCCACTGTGCCTCACTTTTGTGATGCAGCGGCGGTGCAAAAGATTTGCTATGAGGCGACAAAATTACAAATTGATGCATTTAGGCAGATGTGTCATGGTGTAAAAAAACCGTGCCACATGAAACTGATGCAGCAGTGATGCAAAAGATGCACCATGTTGCAAGACAGGCCTCACTTGGGGCCATATGTATCAAGCTAATTAGCATTCGCAAAGGCCGAAATTCTGCGAATTTCGGCCTTTGCGAATGCTAATTAGACAAATGGTATGTATCAAACAAGTTTGATGCAAAATAAGGAATAGCAAATTTTGCTATTCATTATTTTGCGATTGCACTTAAGGATTTGCAAATTTTGCAATTCCTTAAATGCAATGTATCAAACAAAAAATATGCAAAAAATGCCATTAAGGATTTGCAAATTACCACCAACTTCTAGTTGGTGGTAATTTGCGAATTCTTTTCAAAAAGCTTTTTTTCCAAAAAACAAAAGGTGCCATATGACGCCCATACATGCCCTTAGGGCATGTATGTGCGCCATATGCCCCCAAATTTCTTTTTCAGGGGTGCAGCAGGGTGTTCTTGAGACACCCCTGCACCCTTGGAAAAAATCCTAATTTGCGATGAGCTAATTGCTAATCGCAAATTGCACCTTCATTCCTATGGGCCTCCTGGCCCATGGAAATGAATGGGTAATTTGCAATTAGCAATTTGCTCATCGCAAATTAGGAATGGTAAAGAATCGCTATTTATTCCTTAAAATTCGCTATTTAGGAAATGCAAAATAGTTTGATGATACATATGGCAGTTCATCTCTAACAAGATAAGAAGCTTAGGGATAGATTTATGATGACTGGCGCAATGAAGTGGACATCACTTACTTCATTGGTAGACCTTTACATGTATTATCTCCTCTGTATTCTTCATCAAGCGTAACTTTGATCTGCAATCCTGAGTAGGCCTCACCTTAAACGAACCTCTGGATAGGCCACACCTTATCGTCATCCTGAATTAATCATTTAAAATGCTAGGGACAATTTATGATAGGTGTATGCCTCTTTTGCGCCACTGTGCGTCACTTTTGTGATGCAGTGGCGGTGGAAAAGATTTGCTATGAGGCGACAAAATTACAAATTGATGCATTTAGGCAGATGTGTCATGGTGTAAAAAAAACCGTGCCACATGAAACCGATGCAGCCGTGATGCAAAAGATGCACCATGTTGCAAGACAGGCCTCACTTCATCTCCAACAAGATAAGAAGCTTAGGGATAGATTTATGATGACTGATGCATCCCCAGGGATGTGCCAGTCATCCTGCGCCGCTGTTCCGCCACCCATGACGCATCTGTGATGTTTTCACTCAATGTAAATGCGGCACACCATGGGTGGCAGAGCAGCGGTGCACATTAACTGGTGCATCCCTGGGAATGCGTCAGTTAACATAAATCTGCCACTTTACATTTAAGTATGAGCAGGGGACACAGAGTTGGTGAGGCTTATCCAAGGTTAAGAAGAGATGAGTCCTGTTCACTGAAAACGTGGACATAGGCCTTACCTCCTCAGCATCGCAGGTCATGGCTAAATAATAGCTGCAAAATGTTACTCTTTATAAACAATTTTACTATTATAGTCTCTGAGATTTGTGCCTTACTCTGCAACATCTCATTGTTGTTATCTTTCTTTAAAGATAAAGACAACATCAACATGAGCGACAATCAGCAATCAGTTGATTTCGACCTCATCATTGAACTCGTAATTGAAACATCAGTGGATGTTGATCCCTTGGATGATTTAAATCCTGAGGATGAAGAAGAACGTGATGAGGATGCAGATTTGTCAGAATTGTTTGACATAGGATGGGAAGCTGACGTGCTTGAGCCTATGGAACTATAAACATTTATTTTAAAAATTTATAATAAATCAAAAGTAAAAATGTAAACCGTTTAATTTAAAAATAAAGACACCTTCAAAAACAGGTTATGTGTAGTGTCTTCAATAAAATATTAAAATATGCTCATAAAATTAGATCAGATTCACATATAAAACAGCACAGGTAAAATTAATATAAATTCCATTTCTTTTCTGCTATTTCTGTATTCTAAATTTGCCAAGCACTAAAAAATCTTCTATGTAAAAATGTCAAGTAGTGTTTTAAGTTTTTGATTACTGTTATTGATTTACTGTTGGGTAATAGTGGTTAATAACATTTTTTAATATATTTTACCACAGATTCAACTGCAGATCATTTCAAGATTTCAGCATGCCAACCAAAGAAAGACTGAGAAAGGCTGCAAAACGTCAAAGACAGCAGGTCAATGAAAAAAAGCAGCAGTCCTCTAACAAAAAGATTTGTCAAGTCACCAAGAAAGCACCTGGTAAGAGTACAAAAACATTCATAAGAAATATCTGTAGTAAAAAAAATATTACTACAGAAAATGTTTCAGTCCAGAAAAAGAGAAGCAATTCAAACGGAAAGGAAAGGCCAATGAAAAATGTTACTGCTAGAGCAAGAGATAACTCTGTGCATGATAGTAGAAGGAAACAACAGTTTAGGGACATTCGTAAACGAATGTTCCGCAACAGGATAATTGGCAATTTGTTAAAAAATATTAAGAAAGGTCAACAGAAAGTGGTTTTTTATAAGAGAAAAAAAATAGTTGAGAAAGTTATTGATCAGGCATTTGAAATTAAACGTAAGTTATTTATTTTGATAATCAATAGAATTAGGAAGCTAAACAAGGCAATTTATGATTTCAAAAGAAATAGTAGATGGAAGAGAATAGTTAATCGTAGTAATTTTTGTGAAGTTTTTTCTGGAGAATGGATGCATAGTTCAAGCTGTGAGGCATTCTTTAATGAGGAGAGTTATTTCCAGGATAATGATTTGGTGCATGCAGTTGACACCAGTGGTCGAGCTTATGAAGTGAAAGATGGTTGTCCAGTTGAAAAAGAAAAACTTGTGACAACAGAGGCAGAAGAGGTGTTAGGTAATGAGGTTTTAGGAAGACGTCCTAAGGGTCCTGTGTATACCTGGAAGTGTAGTAGTATTTGCAGTGTGCGACAGGATTCCATCAATTTGCTTTGTGATTTTGTACGGTCATTTAATAAGAAAAGTTTGAAGCAGAAAATGAAGTTGTTGCAAGAATTAGATCCTTGCAGAGTGAGAGAAGTGACAGGTTTGCATGGTCATTCACTGGCTTGTCTTTCCAGGAGAGTATGCCAGAGTGTTTTTCATCATTTCAGGATGCTAGCAGTGCATCATAATAAAGTGAGGAAATTAGTTAGAATGTTGTATTATGCTAAGAGTCCAGCAATTATGCTTAAACAATTATGCGCTGCTCTTTTGCATGGTTCTGAAATAGATGTGAAGAATATATGTGAAGAAATTGAGTTTTATTACTTTGGAAGTAAAGAGGAGAATGTTGAAATTGACCAAGAAGAAGCGGGTAATGTGGAAGATAGTGTACAGGTTTCCAGTACAGATAATTTCCAGAGGGAAATTGCGACGTTTCAGGTGAAATCAAGTGAGAGGCCAAATTTCACTTGTGTGTGTTGTCGACGCACTTATTATAAGAATCAGACTAAGTTAGTGGATTTATATGCAAAAAGTGAAAGGGAAAATAATAGTGAATGGAAGGATTTCACAACATACTTGATGGTAGAAAATTGTTTTGATTTGGGATTGGATCAACGTGTGTGTACTTATTGTTGTAACAAATTAAATCAAAACCAGATGCCTGCTAGAGCAGTTCATAATAATCTGGAATTGGTTGAGATTCCTTCTGAATTGAAGGATTTAAATACTTATGAATCTATTTTGATTCAAAGTATCCATCCCTTTCAGGCTATTGTAAGAATGGAGCCAAAGACAGGGAAATTGCCTCCATCAGATTTACAGAGAGGATTTAAGGGAAGAGTTGTTTATTTGCCTCTAGATTTGAAGAAAAACATTAACACAATTGGAGTAGAAAAAGTGGAAGAGGAACCTCTGGTTATCTTAGTTAATGGGGTTCCGACAAAGAATAAGAAAATATGGCAAGATTTAGTGGATGTTAGGAAAGTTAAAAAGGCAACATTGTATTTGAAAAAAAAAAAAAATACTATAAGAATGTATATGTTGCAGAAGAGGAAGTAAGTGAGGAAGAGGATAGCGATTTGTGTGCTGGTCAAATTGAGAAAGTAGAACCCTCTACTAGTGAAGAAATATATGAACATTATAGTGTTCATCCTTTGCATTCCAAGGAAGTCATGGGGAATGCTATTGAGTTGTTTCAAATGAAACAAGCCAAAGGGAGTCCCATTAGTGTTTGGGAGGAAAGTTTGGAAGCTCGGTGTTTCCCACAGCTTTTTCCAACAGGTCAGGGAGGAAGATATGATGAGCGACCTCATCAAATTCCTGCTTCTGAATACCGGACTTTGCGATTGTATGCAGGAGATGCTAGGTTTCGACAATGCATTCCCTATTTGTTTCATCTCCTGTTTGAAAGCGATCTGTCTGGACTGTCATATGCAGTGAAACACATCTTGAAAAGTGGTATACACATGCAAAACATCTCGGCAAGTGACTTTATGGATAAAGTCAATGTCCAAGACAGTATTTTGGATTCTCACCCAGTTAATCTCATGGCGTGTCAGCGTGGTACTAATGAGTACTGGTACCGTCGTCATGGTGATTTAAAATGTATGCTGAGGAACTTAGGAACTCCCACATGGTTCCTCACTCTGAGCTGTGCCGAGTATGGCTGGGAAGACTTACTTGAATTTCTACGAGAGGCAAATGGAAAAATCGAAAACATCGAATTCAAGACACCCGGAGAACTGTGCTCTTTGGATCCAGTCAATGTATGTAGGTACTTCAATCATAGATTTGAAGCTATGATGTCTTTCATCATGAATAAGAAGAATCCACCTCTTGGAGAGGTGTTGGATTTCTTCTGGAGAAAGGAGTACCAAGCAAGAGGTGCTCCTCATATACATATGTTGCTGTGGATCAAGGATGCACCTAAATTTGGAACGGATCCAGAAGACTCAGTGATGAGTTTCATACAACAGTATTCTACGTGTGCTGTTCCAAACGCAAAGGAGAAGAAAAGCCTAAGAGAAAAAGTTCTACGTTTCCAAAGCCATCGATGTGGAAAGTACTGTCGTCGTAAATTCCGAAACAAGGACAAGTTCTACACCAAATGTCGTTTCGGCTTTCCACGACCGGTGATTTCTAAAGGAAGAGTAAACAGTTTGATGTCTTCGCTGCGACATAATGTGATGAAGAAATCACCTAAAAACACATACAATTTGAAGAGGAACGAAGAGTCTAAGTACATCAACGACTACAACCCGGTGATTTTGTCCATGTGGAATGCTAACATGGATATACAGTTTGTGGCTGATAACTGTATGGCTGTGGCTCGGTATGTGACATCTTACATCACCAAAAAAGAGAAGACAGAATTGAAGGATATGTGGGAGGACATTTCCCATGAAAAGAGCCTCAGCAAGAAGTTGTACAGTTTCAGTCTGAAGATGTTGTCGCATCGAGAAATCGGAGCTTACGAATGTTCTGACCGGTTGTCTTCAGCAAGTCTCTATGCCAAGTCCAGGAGTATCGTTTGGGCGAGTCTTGGTCTTGCTGCAACGCGTAATCGAGTTCTCAAACCTGTGCGGGAAATTGAGTATTTGGCGGAAAAGGAGCCAAACAGTACCGACATTTTGAAGACCAACATGTTGGATACATATTATCCAAATCGAAGCAGTCACCTCGAGAATGTTTGTCTGTATGAGGTTCTTCAAAATTACATATTCAAGAGGAACATCAAAGAAGATACTGAGAAAGGAGTGTATGCTGTAATAGGAAGTGAGGGATGTCTGGTCAAGCAAAGAAAATGCCACTTGGTAAACCATCGAAAATTGAGTGGCGAATCTCCTGAAAAAAAGGAGTTTTTCTATTTAGCACTTTTGCAACTTTTCAAGCCTTGGCGTGCAGAAGAGGAACTGCTTGGAGATTTCCTCTGTTACGAAGACTCTTTCAATGCTGCCAAGGAGACCATAGAATGTTCTGCTTTTCCCAAATATGTAGAAATGTTGAATGCGGAAATTGAGCAGGAAGCAACGATTGCAGCCGAGATTGCCAGAGACAGTTCTCAGGACAGTCAGAGTTCTGCTTCATTGAGTCAGGATCCACTAGGAGGACCTGTTATCGAAAATGAAGCTGCCACTGCTATGAATGAAGTGGAAAGAGCCATGGCACATGCTCAGGAGGATGCGGTTAACTTAGAAGAGTTGGAAAGACAACTCAACGTTGAGCACAGGAAAATATATGACGAAGTTACCATGCAAATTGATCATTTGATATTTGATATTTGAAGGAGTATTTCTAAAGCGCGGCGGTCGCTCCGGAGGGAGCATCATGGCGCTGAAAATCCTTAAAACCAGAACGAGGGGTGGGGAGGAAGGGGCTAGATAGCTGCTTTGGTCCAGTCGTCAGAGAGGTTAAAAATCCATGTTTTGAGAAGTTTTCAAAAGGGTTTCTCTAGGGTCTGCTGTCTTAAGTGAATGGGCATGCTGTTCCAGGCTTTGATTGCAAGGTGGCTTAGGGTTTTCCCCCCTTTTGACTTCAGGTTAAACCTGGTGCTGGATATGAGATTTTCTTGTGCGGAGCGCAGCGCACGGTTCGGGGAGTAGTGTGGGAATCGCCTGATTAAATATTTGGGGCCCGTTTTGTTATAGGCCCGGAAGGCAACAGTGAGTATTTTAAAGTGTATTCTTTTGTGCAGGGGTAGCCAATGAAGAATTTTAAGGGCTGCCGAGATTGAGGATTTGCGGGGTAGTTTTAGGACGAGGCGTGCTGCGGTATGTAGGATACTTTGGAGTTTAGAGAGAGTGGACTTCTTGGTCCCAGCCAGGAGGCCGTTACAGTAGTCGATACGGGAAATAATGAGGGCCACTGTTACCGTTTTTCTGGCCTCAAGGGGGAGAAAGTCGAAAAACTTTCTTAGTGATTTGATTATACCGAAGCATCTACCGGCCACTGTCATGACATGCTGGTCAAATGAAAGGTCAGAATCAAAAAGTACACCAAGATTTCTAGCAGTGGTGACGGTCTGGGGGGGGCGACAGAGTTATCAGGCCACCAGAGCGCAGGGCAGAAAGGGGTGTTCTTTCCAATGGGGAGGATCTCTGTTTTACTAGAGTTACACCGGAGGTGGTTGGAGTCCATCCATTGGAAGACCGCAGTGAGGCAGTTTTTAAGATTGAGCTCAGCATTGTTGGAGCTGTCATCTAGGGGAACGATCAACTGAGTATCATCGGCATACGAGGTGACCGGTATGCCGAATGATTCAATAAGGTTGAGGAGGGGAATGAGATAAATATTAAAAAGCAGGGGGCTCAAAATGGATCCCTGAGGTACTCCCGATGAGACCTTTGTCTCTTTGGATTGAAAAGGGCCCAATGCGATAGTTTGGGATCTATCGCTGAGAAAAGAAGTGATCCATGATAGTACAGTGTCCGAGATGCCAATGTCCATCAATCTGTTGATCAGAATAGGGTGGGATATGGTGTCGAACACCGCCGTGAGGTCGAGAAGTATCAGAATGGCTTTCTTCCTCTGGTCATGTAACGTTTTAATGGTTTCGGTCAGTTCGATCAGGGCGGTTTCAGTGGAATGTTTGGGCCGGAAACCAGATTGCTGAGGGTGAAGTATGTTGTGAGTTTCTAGGTAGGATTTGAGTTCTTGGTGGACTAGCTGCTCTGTTATTTTTCCCAAAGCCGGGAGAAGGGTGATTGGACGAAGATTGGTCAGATCCACAGGGGATTTATTGGCTTTCTTCATGAGGGGTTTGACAACACCCTTTTTCCATAATCGGGGAACAGCTCCAGAACTGAGGGATAGGTTAACTATGTCATTGATAGTAGGGTTTATCTCGTCAATAATTTGGTGGAGGATCTTGGGGGGACAAGGGTCGGAGGGGGAGCCGGATTTGCATGATAGAATCGCACCTCTTGTTTGGGCCAGAGTGACTGGAGTGAACTTTTTAAGACTGCCTGCTGTCGCGTGGAATTGGCCGGGCAAGGGAGGAGTGTTGAGGGGTGGGGGGTCGGGGAAGTTCTTTTGGATGGAGGCAATTTTTTCGAAGAAGTAATCTGAGATCTTGTCACATAGGTCTTGAGATGGGGGGATTTCGGGTTGAAGAGCTTTAGGCTGAGTGAAAGTTTTTACTATAGATAATAAAGTTTTTTGTTTTTGACTAGCTTCTTTAATAGCTTTAACGTAAAAAGTTCTTTTGGCCGATTTAATCTTAGAGAGATAGTTTTTCCTCTGAAGGACATAGGTATGGCGATCGTCGTTGTTGTAGGTTCGACGCCACTTACGCTCCGCTTTCCTGCAAAGTAGGTGCGCAGAGGCTAAGTCAAGGGTGAACCAGGGGGCGTTGTTTTTAGTTTTCTTCTGGCATCTGTCAGAGGGATTAGCGGGGCTACGTTTTGAGATTTCTTGTGTGACCCAGTTATGGAGGAGGACTGCATCACTTTCAATATTTCCGGCTAGGGCTGGGAAGTGTGCTTGGAGAATGGGATCATGAAGAAGGTTTTTCTGAACGGTTTTCCAGTTAACCGAGTGTTCATGATGATGGTTGTTTTTCCTGATGGAGTGAGGGTGGCTGTTAGTGATGTGGAATGGAATCAGGCAATGATCCGTCCATATCTGGGGGAGGGGGGGCAGGGTGGAGATGGAGGGGAGATTAGAGCAGACACCGTCAAGGGTGTGTCCGAGTAAGTGAGTAGGCAGCGTGACACTTTGTTGGAGATGAAAGATTTGAAGTGTCTGGAGAAAGTTATTGGATTGTGAATCGGAAGGCGACTCAAGATGTAAGTTAAAGTCTCCTAGCAAGGTGAAATGAGGATAACGAAGTAGGAAATGTCCCAGAGCTTCGTTAAGGGAGTCGAGGAATTTCGAAGCATTGCCGGGTGGGCGATAGATCAGACCGCCTGAGAAGGAAAGGGAATGGCTAAGTTTGATGGAGAAGCCCATGCCTTCTGTGCCGGTAAGGGGATCAAGGCAGAATGTATGGCAATTGAAGCAGTTTTTTAGAATAATTGCAACACCTCCGCCTCTTCCTTTCGGTCTGTCCTGCCTGTAGAAGGAGTAGCCTTGGGGAAGGGAAATGGCTATGTCAGGGTTGCTGTCTTCTGTGAGCCAGGTTTCTGTAATCATGAGACAGTCTAGTTCGGAATCAATTATAAGATCATGGATATCTTGGCTATGTTTACACATAGATCGGGCATTTATCAGGCCGCCTTTGAAGGATGGAGAAGGGATCTTGGGTAGGGGTAAAGTTGAAGGGGCTGGGGCGATGGTAGGTGACCAGCGGCATTTGTTGCAGAAGGCCAAGCCGCCTACTCCTTGTAGGTCTAATTTGCAGGAGCAATAGGAGGTGCCGCGGAATCTGTGGAGATCGCTAGACGAGTACCTGATATGTGTGGGGATTAGGGCAGGGTTTCCTGCGCCTGTCGCGGTCTTGGCGCGGACGGGCGCAGACGGGCTTGCCTTAGGCGCGCCTTCGGCGCGCAAACGGTGCTCCCGCTGCGCTCGTCCGCTGTGCGTCCTGTGCATGCACATATCAGGACAGGGTAAGGGGCGTGGCTAAAAAGGGGGCGGAGTCAGTGTGCACGCCGGGACTGATGGCGGCCGCTGGAAATGATCGAGGTAAGGCGCGGCAGCTCTTGGAGTCAGCTGGGTGCTAAGGGTAGTGAGAGCGCTGAGGTGTGCAAGCTTTTAAAAACACAGATCAGGGTGACACCACACAGAAGATTAAAATGCAATTTTTTACAGTTTTAAAAACAAATAGCGAGTACCTCCAGCTCCCGGCTTTCCGCCTCAGGACTGGGTCAAAGGTTTTCTGAGCGCCGCTAGTGATCAGCGGGTTGGGTACTAAGATCGGGGGACGTGGCTAAAAAGGGGGCGGAGTCAGTGTGCACGCCGGGACTGATGGTGGCCGCTGTAAATGATCGAGGTAAGGCGCGGCAGCTCTTGGAGTCAGCTGGGCGCTAAGGGTAGTGAGAGCGCTGAGGTGTGCAAGCTTTTAAAAACACAGATCAGGGTGACACCACACAGAAGATTAAAATGCAATTTTTTACAGTTTTAAAAACAAATAGCGAGTACCTCCAGCTCCCGGCTTTCCGCCTCAGGACTGGGTCAAAGGTTTTCTGAGCGCCGCTAGTGATCAGCGGGTTAAGTACTAAGATCGGGGGGCGTGGCTAAAAAGGGGGCGGAGTCAGTGTGCACGCCGGGACTGATGGCGGCCGCTGGAAATGATCGAGGTAAGGCGCGGCAGCTCTTGGAGTCAGCTGGGCGCTAAGGGTAGTGAGAGCGCTGAGGTGTGCAAGCTTTTAAAAACACAGATCAGGGTGACACCACACAGAAGATTAAAATGCAATTTTTTACAGTTTTAAAAACAAATAGCGAGTACCTCCAGCTCCCGGCTTTCCGCCTCAGGACTGGGTCAAAGGTTTTCTGAGCGCCCCTAGTGATCAGCGGGTTAAGTACTAAGATCGGAGGGCGTGGCTAAAAAGGGGGCGGAGTCAGTGTGCACGCCGGGACTGATGGCGGCCGCTGGAAATGATCGAGGTAAGGCGCGGCAGCTCTTGGAGTCAGCTGGGCGCTAAGGGTAGTGAGAGCGCTGAGGTGTGCAAGCTTTTAAAAACACAGATCAGGGTGACACCACACAGAAGATTAAAATGCAATTTTTTACAGTTTTAAAAACAAATAGCGAGTACCTCCAGCTCCCGGCTTTCCGCCTCAGGACTGGGTCAAAGGTTTTCTGAGCGCCGCTAGTGATCAGCGGGTTGGGTACTAAGATCGGGGGGCGTGGCTAAAAAGGGGGCGGAGTCAGTGTGCACGCCGGGACTGATGGTGGCCGCTGGAAATGATCGAGGTAAGGCGCGGCAGCTCTTGGAGTCAGCTGGGCGCTAAGGGTAGTGAGAGCGCTGAGGTGTGCAAGCTTTTAAAAACACAGATCAGGGTGACACCACACAGAAGATTAAAATGCAATTTTTTACAGTTTTAAAAACAAATAGCGAGTACCTCCAGCTCCCGGCTTTCCGCCTCAGGACTGGGTCAAAGGTTTTCTGAGCGCCGCTAGTGATCAGCGGGTTAAGTACTAAGATCGGGGGGCGTGGCTAAAAAGGGGGCGGAGTCAGTGTGCACGCCGGGACTGATGGCGGCCGCTGGAAATGATCGAGGTAAGGCGCGGCAGCTCTTGGAGTCAGCTGGGCGCTAAGGGTAGTGAGAGCGCTGAGGTGTGCAAGCTTTTAAAAACACAGATCAGGGTGACACCACACAGAAGATTAAAATGCAATTTTTTACAGTTTTAAAAACAAATAGCGAGTACCTCCAGCTCCCGGCTTTCCGCCTCAGGACTGGGTCAAAGGTTTTCAGGATTAAGTCATGACAAGAAAGAGTGCTCATGTACGTCGTTGAAGCCTGTCCGACTGTACGTGAGTGGAGAAGCGGGAACTGGAAAAAGTTTCCTTATTAAAGCAATTTCATGTTATTTGCAGGAAAGGACAGAGTCATCGCTGTCTTGTGTTGTCACCGCTCCAACTGGACTGGCAGCACATAACATTAAAGGGATTACTTTACATCGTTTACTGATGCTGCCAGTGGAGCATGACAACAAATTACAATATCACAAGCTATCTGGAGATGCTTGTTGTGAAGTTTCAAGAATCTTGAGGAAAATGAAACTTCTTATCATTGACGAAGTAAGCATGGTTTCCAATGTCATGCTTGCCTTTGTGCATTTGAGAATGCAAGAAGTTCTCAAAACAGAGTATGATGTGTTATTTGGTGGCCAACACATCATTGTTTTCGGAGATCTTCTGCAGCTGACACCAGTGAAAGGGCAACCTGTGTTCAAAATGCTCACGCATGAAGATACCAGGAAGTGCCTAGGGAGCATTGGCAACGTCAATATATGGTTAAACTTCAATTATGCTGAACTGCATGAAAATATGCGTCAGGCGAAGGATGAAGTTTACAAGACTATTCTACAAGATGTTAGAATTGGAAAAGTGACCGAGCATGGGAAAAAGGCTTTACATGCACGATTACTGTCAAATTTATATCCAGAACAAGATGTTGTGCCTGAGAATATTTTTCAGAAAATTACTGAGAAGAAATCTGGAATATGTTTGATGCCAACTCTTGCAGAATGTGCCAAATTCAACAACAAAATGTTGCATTTAGAAAAGCAAGAGATTATGAAACTGGAAGCTATTGACAGAGTAGAGCATATGGGATCAACAATTATTTTGTCTGAGAATTTGAAAACAAAATTGGATTCATTAGAGAAGACTATATCTAAAACTGCAGGTTTTGAAAAGACTCTGAATGTGTGCTTGAACTGCCGTATAATTTTAAGAAGGAATTTACATGTTGAAAGAGGTCTGGTAAATGGATCAATGGGTAATGTTGTTGATTTTGTAAAATACAGAAATAGAGATGGAATTGAATTTTTAAAAATTAAATTTGATGGCATTGAGGAAGTACAGCTAATTGGTCGTTGTTCTGCTAGATTTTTGCTTGTAAAAGACTTATATGTTTGCCGTAAGCAGTTTCCTGTTTGCTTGGCATATGCGGTGACAATCCATAAATCGCAAGGTTTAAGTGTAGACAGTGCATTGGTGAATATTGGCAGTTCTGTGTTCAAGGAGGGTATGGCATATGTGGGATTGTCACGAGTTAGAACTTTATCGGGATTGTACTTGATTGAGTGTGATGTCACAAACATTTGTGCGGATCTAGATTGTGTTAAGGAATACAATAGGTTAAGAAGAGAGTATGCGCCACATTTGCCTCAATATCCTTTGTTTGAGAAACGTGTGGTAGGCCGGAAATGAAGAAATGTGACCAATACTGGGGAGGTTGTAGCAAAAAGACGAAAAGTCGATGAACCTGAAATTATAAGCAGAAACAAAAAGGATTCTGTTGAAGATGTTGTTGGTTTTCAATTTGAAAACAGTTCTGGTGTAAACTGCTATGCTAATGTAGTGGTTAATGTTTTGTTTTCTCTACAAAATGTAAAAGAAGAGATTGTGGTCAATTCTGATCAAAGATTTTGCAGTTTGTTAAATTCTGTGTTAGAGAAATGTAGCACTGATAGAACAAAAATAGAAAGTGTGTCTGAAATTCGAAATCTGTTAGACAGATGTTCAGGCCAAACACAATTCTCTCAAAATATTCAGCAAGATTGTCAGGAGTTTTTAATGTATATGCTTGATGTATTGCATGCTGAAGGTGTAGATGTAGATCACCTGTTTGGGCTTTCTTATCAATGGCAGCATGACTGCGAGAACTGTAGGGTATCAAGTACTACTAGTGTAGACTCAGAAAGATTTATATATTTAACTTTGCCAGACAGTAAATCAGTCTCTTTTAATAAACTAGTAAAAGCAGCTGATCACAACATGGAGTGTAGCCAATGTAAATCTGAAATGATGTCCACATTATTTATACGAACATATGGCCAGTATGTTATTTTAATGTTCCAACGATGTAGGCCTGATGGAACAAAATTGACAACTTTAATTAAAAATTTTGTGGCTTCACAGTTGTCAATATCAGGAAGGACTTTTGTAACTGCAGCAATTATATATCATGACGGTCCTTCAATAACATCAGGACATTACACAGCTTATTTAAAGTCTAGAAATGGCTGGTCATTCTGCAATGATTCTGTTTTAATTTTAAAAAAAAAATTGCCGTATGACCTTAAAAACTCTTACCTGGTGTTTTTAAAACCAAAATTTTAGGGAAAGAATCTCGGGATGTGCTCTGAGGAATTTCAAGAACTTCTAATGGCTCCTACACGATTTGGCCTTGAGGATAAGTGTAGTACAGAGACATAACTTCTTACCATAACACTGGACGTCATGGAGAAATAACTGCACTTTGAATGAATTCAGAAAAACTGTTTCTTTTTATAAGCAAATTGAAGCAGCCAATCGAAACATGAAGTAGAGGGAATGTAAGTCTGCAATGCTGTCTACTGTTGTACATTGCTTTGTGATTAAAAGTGATGTAGAGAATTAAATAATTGTAGTAGTCATAGATATAGTGTAAGTCTGCTTCATAGTAAGCAGTATCAGTGTCATAGGAAATGTAGAACATGACTGAGCAAGAAGGGGAAGATATTAGTAATCCAGGATTGTGAAAATGATCTTCAACATTTTAATTCTGAAAGTTGCGGAAATACAACATGACGGGATTGGCTTACAAGAATTCCAAGAGTTATAAATGGCTCTGACACGATTTGGCCTTGTGGAAACGTGTGGTAGAGAGCGAGAAGTCATTTATTGTATGTAACATATTTTTCAAAACGATGGAGGTTTTCTTTCAGAAAGTGGCGGGCTGAAAGTAATAACAGCACAACAGAGTGTAAGCTGTTCATAGGACATCCTTCGACGTCATGGAAAGTAAGTTAACTTTAAGGAGTTCTGAATTCTGATTTGTTATGTTGTATGGGTTTTTTAAACACAATCATTTTGATTGTGTTTTTTTTCCCCGCTGTTATATGATGAATACCTTCAAGTCACTGTTTTTAGTGAAATTTGATACATTCTGAGAACAGCAAAAATAAACCATTTAACATGTATAATTAATTCTGTACTGTTTGAATTTATGATGTACATGTAGAACTGTGTAGGAGGCATGGAGAAGGTGAGGCTTCTGTAAGTGTCAAAGTTGTTGCATACAGTGCTCATATTCTACGTAGTCTTTCATATGATAGACTACATTTCCACAATGAGATACCTAAGCAAAGGAAACACAGGTGATATGATTGTGGAATGAGCAAAAAAAATTGCACGTTTTTCAATTATATTACCTGTGTTTCCTAACATTACACATCACATTGTGTAGATGAGGTTTAGGCCTGTTCCTGGTGACAGAGGAGGTCTGACATTTGTTCAAGAGTACAGTGGACATGACACACTTGGTTGGTAGGCCTGCACATGTATTTTCTCCTCTGTATTCTTCAACAAACCTAAATTTCATCTGCAACTCTGAGTAGGACTTACCTGAAACAAATCTGTGAATAGGTTACAGCTTATCGGCATCTTGAAACAATGATTTAAAATGTTAGGGTCAGATTTATGATGACTGTGCGCCTCTTTTGCTCCGCTGTGGGTCACTTTTTAGTAAAAGATGCACCATGTTGCAAGATAGGTTTCAGTTCATCTCCAGCAAGATACCATCAGTTTAAAATGTATATAATTAGCACTGTGTAGGGGGCATGCAGAAGCTGAAGCTTTTCTAAGTGTCAAAATTGTTGTATACACTGCTCAACTTCTGTGTACTGTTTGATATGCTAGACTCCATCTGCACTATGAGATACCTAAGCAAAGGCAACACAGGTGATGTGATTGTGAAATGAGGAAAATAAACTCCAAATTTTTCAATTACATCACCTGTGTTTCCTAATTTTACGAATGACATTGTGCAGATGAAGTTTAGGTCTGTCCACGGACACAGAAGAGGTCTGGCCTTTGTTCAAGAGTGAAGTGGACATGACTTACTTCATTAGTAGGCCTTCACATGTATTATCTCCTCTGTATTTTTCAACAAATGTAAATTTGATCTGCAACCCTGAATAGGCCTCACCTTAAACAAACCTCTGGATAGGCCACACCTTATTGTCATCCTGAATCAATCATTTAACATGTTAGGGACAGATTTATGATAGGTGTATGCCTCTTTTGCGCCACTGTGCGTCACTTTTGTGACGCAGCGGCGGTGCAAAAGATTTGCTATGAGGCGACAAAATTATAAAATGATGCATCTAGGCAGATGTGTCATGCTGTAAAAAAACAATGCCACATGAAACCGATGCAGCAGTCATGCAAAAGATGCACCATGTTGCAAGATAGGACTCACTTCATCTGCATCAAGATACTGTTAGTTTAAAATGTATATTTTTAGGACTGTGTAGAGGCATGGAGAAGCAGAGGCTTCTGTAAGTGTCAAAGTTGTTGAAAAACTGTTTGTCCTTCTTTTTTTTCCCTTGTCTTTTCTAATTTATTAAAAACATGTTTTAATATTTTTCAAATGTTTGTTCTCTCTTTCACAGATTGAAAGTATAAAAATAACAAATGACTAACTTAACGACAATTATAAGGTAAATGTTTTGTACTCTTTTCGTTATATTTCTATCACATTTAACTTCTATTAGTTCCATTGCTTCATTTCTTTAAGCATCACTTTCCTGCCTTTGCTACTTCCCTCATTCCTTTCTCTATTACTTAATTACTCTACTCCTTCCACTATTTTTCTTAGTCCCTCTCTTCTCATACTTCTTCACTCTTGGTCACTCACTCTGTCTCTATTACTGTCACTGTTTCTGACTGATCAAAAAATTTTTTTAAAAAAAGAACAGTAAGTATAAGGGAAGGAAACAGACAGTTATGTTAAAAGAAAGACAGCTATAGGGAGTAAACTAGGGATACTGTTACCCGCAATCCTCTGCTGATGATGTCACTGACCATGTCATGAATGATGTAATATGTGACATCATCAGCAGTGGATTGCGGGTAACAGTATCTCTAGTTTACTCCCCTATAGCTGTGTTTCTTTTAACATAACTGTCTGTTTCCTTCCCTTATACTTACTGTTCTTTTTTAAAAAAAAATAATTTTGGTTCGCTCCCGGTTCGCGTACCGGCGAGCGAACCGGGAAGCGAACCAAGAGAAATAGAGGTTGGCAGAGTTCCAAATATTCTACCAATTTTTTTATAACGGGGAGGTAGTTCTGAAAAGAACTTTTTTTTTTATTGTTTTTGTTGTTTTATATTTTTTTTATTATTTTTCTGAACATTTTTATATTTTTTTGGGGTTTTTTTGGGGGGGGAAACGAAAACGATTCATTTTAAAGGGCTCAACAGGAGCAACAAAAAAAAAAGAATTTACTGTCTGGGGCGTTTCGGACAAACATGATTCTCGATAGCTCTGTTGATCAGAGTGATGCTACTTTCTCTGTAGCAAATGAACCCATTGCAACGTACGCAGACTTGCTTTACTTCCCCGAATCTCATTTGTATATTCGGCACCATCTCCCTCCCCTCTGGTCCCGTCACTTCCGGTACAACAGATCTTCTGGCCATAATAGGGGGATTATCTTGTTCATTACGTAACTGTGCAGCACTGTAGTTGTTTGGATGCCACCTACTCATATGGCGATGCATTGTGTAGTTTCCGTAGCTGTATTTCTTCTCGGTCCCTCTGGACAGTCTATCTTGACATATAAGGCAAGTTACGTACCTTGCATTTACTTTTTTCTGGCCTTTGGGAAATTTAAAAAATTGCCAAATAAAATTTTCTTTGAGGTGAGACCTCCTGGGCTCCTCAGGCAAAAAATGCCTCTCTTCCTGCTCTTCCTCCTCTTCCTCTTCTTCCTCTTCTTGCTGAATTATAACTTCAGCAGGTGGTCCTCTCTTCCTTGGATGTGGTGGAGGTGGTGGGGAAGCACCAGCTGAAGCTACTAAAGAAGCCATTGCTCACTGGTAACAAAGGGTCTTTCTCTCACAAAGATGAAAGTCAGAGTGAGGAAAGAAGGAGGGGTTTTCATCATTTGGGAAAAACAATAGTTCTAAACCAATGAAAAGTGTTAATTTTAGATCACATGACCTAGTCTTACATCATTAGGAAACCAAAAGTGAAATGAACCAATGAAAAGTGTTATTACCAAGTCACATGACCTGCTGTGTTTACGTTACGCGCTTTGCGCCGCGTCCCGGTTCGCTTCCGGGAAGCTGCGCTTCGCGCCTCGCTTCGCGTACCGGTTCGCTTCCGGGTACGCTAACGTAGCACGTCATATGACGTATCACGCGACAACGCGAAACGTCATGCGGACGCGACGCATCACGATGTTGTTTTCTAACGCGGCAGTTGCGCTAAAGGAACGTTTACCGGTTCGCGGACTGGGTCGCGGCATCAAGATGAGCTAACGGGAAGCTTCCCGGTTCGCGAACCGGGAGCGAACAAAAAAAAAGTATAAAAAAAAATTATTAATAAACATATAAAATATATTTTTGGATTTAAAGAAGAATACATTTTACAGCTACAGATATTAGCTTTTAAAAACCATTGAAATTCACTGAAAAAACCATAGGTTATAGACCATATATAGTTAGGAATTAGCATTTACAAAACCTTGAAAATTCACTGAAAAAACCATAGGTTATAGACCATATATAGTTAGGAATTAGCATTTAAAAAACCTTATTTTACTCACACAAAACCATTGAAATTCCATATATAGTTAGTTGTACTAACTATATATCGCGCACCCGCAATCCACTGCTGATCATGTCACATATTACATCATTCATGACATGGTCAGTGACATCACTGATGACATCACTGATGACATCTCAAATGACATCACTGATGACATCACTGATGACATCTCAAATGACATCACTGATGACATCACTGATGACTACATCCAGTGACTGTATAATTCTGTAAAGTTAAAATATGTCTTACATATTGAAGAATGAGTGGATGTATAAGTGTCTTGATGAAGGATTTAGTAGGGGCATGACTGACTGTATGAGTGACTGATTAAATGTGTCTCACTGAGTGCATGGGTTAGTGACTAAACTGTCTTAATTTGTGCATCATTATGTCTGTTGTTCTGTAAACTGCTGCATGTGTTGATCAGTAGCTATATGATTAACTATATTGGTTATTGATTGGTTGCCCAAGCATTTGTATGGGAGACTGAGTGTGTGTGTGAGTGGCTGGGAGGTGTATGACTCTCTGCATAGATGTGTGAGCAGTTGATTGACTAGATGTATGGGTTCAAAAGTGCATGTGGAAACAGCTGCATGGGCAGTTGACTGTGTGCATGAGTGTATTGGTGAGTGAATGGATATCTCAGTGCTACATGTCAAAGTAAGTACATATGTAAAATACAGTACATGTGAGAGTTGACATATATAAATAACTGTGCATAAGAGCCAGTGAATGTGTGAGTGGCTGTATGGATCATTGTGAACTTGTATCCAGGATTGTATAAGTGAGTAAATGTGTTTTACTATATGTTTGAATAAGTAAGGTGTGTATAACTGTATAGTTGAGGAAATGGAGGTGTGATTGATTCTTTGCATGACTGACTAAGTGTCTCAGTAACTCCATGGATGAGTGACAGTCTATGAGTGTCTGTTTACACTGAGTGTATCTAAGGTTATATTAGAGTCTGAAGAGGTTCATCGTATTATCACATGAATGATGTCATCAGTGATGTGATCAGTAATGTCAAATGAGATGTCATCAGTGATGTCATCAGTGATGTCATTTGAGATGTCATCAGTGATGTCATCAGTGATGTCATTTGAGATGTCATCAGTGATGTCATCAGTGATGTCACTGACCATGTCATGAATGATGTAATATGTGACATGATCAGCAGTGGATTGCAGGTGCGCGATATATAGTTAGTACAACTAACTATATATGGAATTTCAATGGTTTTGTGTGAGTAAAATAAGGTTTTTTAAATGCTAATTCCTAACTATATATGGTCTATAACCTATGGTTTTTTCAGTGAATTTTCAAGGTTTTGTAAATGCTAATTCCTACCTATATATGGTCTATAACCTATGGTTTTTTCAGTGAATATATATATATATATATATATATATATATACATGATGCATTTCGGCTAGGATTGCCTTTTTCAAATGCCTTTATGTTGGTAGCTGACATCGGCCGCTTTTTAAATGTTTCATGTTGCCGCCAAATTACGGAAGCTAAGCTGAATCACAAAATCACTTGAACGCTTAAATGCAGTCCCCATCTGCGGACTGCATTACCCAGGAAGCACCATCTTCGTTGGCAGGTAAGCGCTAAACGTCGACTCATTTCCCTACAGTAGGTGATGGTGAACTTAACAAACACGAGTGTGGATGCAGGTAAAAATGTCCCGGTGTGCCAGCTGTACAAAGGATCTCTCTCGGGACCCTTTAACGTCTCACCGCACAGGTCCATATTCAAGCAAATGACGGAGACACAAGTGCCGTGAGCGGGTCTCTGCATGAAGTCACACACTGTCTCTCACATCGGCATTGCAATGTCCTGGGGTTTCTGGGGGCCAAAGCTGATCTAATACCTTGGAAAGAAGGTTGCTGTGAAGCGGATTGCCCTTACAGCTCCGGCCACTTGCGAGGCGGGTCCCCCATTAGCACATCTAGGGCTAGTGTGCAAACAATGAAGAGCAAGATCCCTCGCCGGCTGGAAAGGAACCAGAGGGACACACGGGGAAACTGGAAGATCACCTTTATTTCAGCAGGAGGCATGACACGTTTCGCCTAGGATTGCCTTTTTCAAATGCCTGTACGCCGGTAGCCGACATCGGCCGCTTTTTAAATGTTCCATGTTGCCGCCAAATTACGGAAGCCGAGCTGAGTCGATAAATCACTTGAACGCTTAAATGCAGTCCCCATCTGTGGACAGCATTATTTACTCAGGAAGCACCATCTTGGCGAGCAGGTAAGCGCTAAACATCGACTCATTTCCCTACAGTTGGTGCTGGTGAACTTGAGAAAAGCGAGTGTGGATGCAGGTAAAAATGTCCCGGTATGCCGGCTGTACAAAGGATCTCTCCCGGGACCTCTTAACGTTTCACCGCATAGGTCCAGGTTCAAGCAAATTACAGAGACACAACTGCCATGAGCGGGTCTCTGCGTGACGTCACACACTGTCTCTCACAGAGGCATTGCAATATCCAGGGGTGCGGGGGCCAAAGCTGATCCAATACCTTGGAAAGAAGGTTGCTGTGAAGCGGTTTGCCCTTACAGCTCCGGCCACTTGCGAGGAGGATCCCCTTTTAGCACATCTAGCGAGGAGGATCCCCTTTTAGCACATCTAGGGCTAGTGTGCAAACAATGAAGAACAAGATCCCTCGCCGGCTGGAAATAATATATATATATCAATTTAAAACAGATACCTGTGTGCCTGCCATCTTTTCAGCCTGGATTGGGAGTGGAAACGTGTTCGAAAAAAAATAAAAAAATAAAATATATATATATATATATATATATATATATATATATATATACACTGAAAAAACACATAGGTTATAGACCATATATAGTTAGGAATTAGCATTTACAAAACCTTGAAAATTCACTGAAAAAACCATAGGTTATAGACCATATATAGTTAGGAATTAGCATATACAAAACCTTATTTTACTCACACAAAACCATTGAAATTCCATATATAGTTAGTTGCACTAACTAAATATCGCGCACCCGCAATCCACTGCTGATGATGTCACATATTACATCATTCATGACATGGTCAGTGACATCTCAAATGACATCACTGATGACATCACTGATGACATCATTGATAACATCACTGATGACATCACTGATGACAACATCCAGTGACTGTATGTTTCTGTAAAGTTAAAATATGTCTTACATATTGAAGAATGAGTGGATTTATAAGTGTCTGAATGAAGGATTTAGTAGGTGCATGACTGACTGTATGAGTGAGTGATTAAATGTGTCTCACTGAGTGCATGGGTTAGTGACTAAACTGTCTTAATTTGTGCATCATTATATCTGTTGTTCTGTAAACTGCTGCATGTGTTGATCAGTAGCTATATGAGTAACTATATGGGTTATTGATTGGTTGCCCATGTATTTGTATGGGAGACTGAGTGTGTGTGTGGGTGTCTGGGAGGTGTATGACTCTGTGCATAGATGTGTGAGCAGTTGATTCACTAGATGTATGGGTTCAAAAGTGCATGTGGAAACAGCTGTATGGGCGGTTGACTGTGTGCATGAGTGTATTGGTGAGTGAATGGATATCTCAGTGCTACATGTCAAAGTAAGTACATATGTAAAACACAGTACATGTGAGAGCTGACATATATAAATAACTGTGCATAAGAGCCAGTGAATGTGTGAGTGGCTGTATGGATCATTGTGAACTTGTATCCGGGATTGTATAAGAGAGTAAATATGTGTTAGTATGTGTTTGATTAAGTAAGGTGTGTATAACTGTATAGTTGAGAAAATGGAGGTGTGATCGATTCTTTGCATGACTGACTAGGTGTGTGTGTAACTTCATGGATGAGTGACAGTCTGTGAGTGTCTGTTTACACTTAGTGTATCTAAGGTTATATTAGAGTCTGAAGAGGTTCATCGTATTATCACATGAATGATGTCATCAGTGATGTGATCAGTAATGTCAAATGAGATGTCATCAGTGATGTCATTTGAGATGTCATCAGTGATGTCATCAGTGATGTCATCAGTGATGCCATTTGAGATGTCATCAGTGATGTCATCAGTGATGTCATTTGAGATGTCATCAGTGATGCCATCAGTGATGTCACTGACCATGTCATGAATGATGTCATATGTGACATCATCAGCAGTGGATTGCGGGTGCGCGATATATAGTTAGTGCAACTAACTATATATGGAATTTCAATGGTTTTGTGTGAGTAAAATAAGGTTTTGTAAATGCTAATTCCTAACTATATATGGTCTATAACCTATGGTTTTTTCAGTGAATTTTCAAGGTTTTGTAAATGCTAATTCCTAACTATATATGGTCTATAACCTATGGTTTTTTCAGTGAATTTCAATGGTTTTTTAATAGAAAATATCAAAAGCTTTAAAATGTATTCTTCTTTAAATCGAAAATATATTTTGTATGTTTTTAATAGAATTTTTTTATGTATATATATTTTTTTTTTTTGTTTCGCTACCGGTCCGTGCACCGGGTAGCTTCCCGTTACCTTAATTTGGTGCCGCGACCCGGTCCGCGAACCGGTAAACGTTCCGTTTGCGCAACTGCCGCGTTAGAAAACAACATCGTGACGCATCGCGTAAGCGCGACGTATGGCATTCTCGCGTAATGCGTCTTATGACGCGCCGTGTTAGCGCACCCGGAAGTGCTCCGGAGTGTGAACCGAGGCGCGAAGCGCAGCGCCCCGGAAGCGATCCGGGGCGCGGCGCGGAGCGCGTAACGTAAGCGTAACAGGTCATGTGACTTGTTAATAAAACTTTCTATTGGTTCATTTCACTTTTGGTTTCCTAATGATGTAAGGCTAGGTCATGTGACCTAAAAATAACACTTTTCATTGGTTTAGAACATTTTTTTTCCCAAATGATGAAAGCCCCCACCTTCTTTCCTCACTCTGACTTTCATCTTTGTGAGAGGAAGACCTGTTTTTGCTTATTAAAATAATGGCATCTGTAGTAGCTGCAGCTGGTGGACCCCCACCACCACCACAACCACCTAGGAAGGAAGGACCACCTCCACAGTTCCTTCCCAACCCAGAGGAGGAAGAGGAAGAAGAAGAGGAAGAGGAAGTAGAGAGGAGGCAGTTCTTACGTGAAGAGCCCCGGAAATCCCACCACAAAGACAGCTTTATTTGGCAGTTTTATTCTTTTCCTCGAGGCCAAAAAAAAGTGAATGCCCGACATGTGACATGCCTCATTTGTAAAGATGTTTTATCTAGAGGTACAGACAAAAAGTATAGTTATGGTAACTATACCATGCACCGTCATATGCAGAGGTGGCATCCACTGAATTACAGCGTTGCAGAGATGCGTCACCTCCAAGACAACCCACCAACTCCTGTGGCCAGTACATCGGCACAGGTAACTCTGTCGGGACCAGAGGAGAGGGAAACGGTCCCAAACATCCAACAGAATTTTGTGCACTTGTAGATAGTGTGCCTTTATTGTGGTGACCTACTCTCATGTGCAAATATGAGTATCAATTTGATAAACAGAGCATTTGAAAACCACAAGTGCTCAAAACGCCCCAAAAAATAAAAACATTTTTTTGCTCCTGTTGAGCCCTTTCTAATGCCTGTTTTTCGTTGTTCCCCCTCAAAAAAAACAAAAAAAATTTAAAATCGTTCAAAAAATACAAAAAAATTAAAATAATGTTCAGAACAAAATAAAAAAAATATAAAACAACAAAAATAATTTTTAAAAAAGTTCTTTTCAGAACTACCTCCCCTTTATAAAAAAATTGCTAAAATGTTTAGCACTCTGGCAACCTCTATTTCTTTTGGTTCGCTTCCCGGTTTTTTTTTTTAAAAAGAAGAGTAAGTATAAGGGAAGGAAACAGAGAGTAATGTTAAAAGAAAGACAGCTATACAGAGATACTGTTTAATAGATCTATTTACCGAAGAAAAGATGGAAGAGGGTATAATTGTGAAAAACAAAATAGATAAGGAATTGAAGAAAAAAAAGGAGAGTAGAAGAATAATAAACAAGAGTTTCTTAGAGAATGTGAGTGAATGTTCAAAATAAGATTAAAACATGTGGAATAACAGAGAGAAAAAACAGAAAGCAGAAAAGAAGAAGTAACAGAAAAGGAATGATTGAAACAGCAAAGAAATGTAAATAACATAGGGGCATATTATCAACATAGGTGATAAAATTATCGCTGCTTTTATCGGCAGAAATCTGCCGCTAAAGCCGCTTTTGCGGCAGAAAACTGCCGCTAAAGCCGCTTTTGCGGCAGTTTTCTGCCGATAAAAGCAGCGATAATTTTATTGCCTGTGTTGATAATATGCCCCTTAGTGTGCTTGAACTACAGGGAGAAAGCATAATGAACTATTAGTGAAAGAGTGATCAGTCAGAGACAGTGAGAGTAATAGAGACGGAGTGAGTGAACAGGAGTGAGGAACTATGAGAACAGAGGGACTGAGAAAAGGAGTGGAAGGAGTAGAGTAAGTAAGTGATAGAGAAAGGAATGAGAGAAGTAGCAAAGGCAGGAAACTGAGGGTTAAAGAAATGAAGCAGTGGAACTAATAGAAGTTAAATGTGATAGAAATGTAATGAAAAGAGTACAAAACATTTACCTTATAATTGTCGTTAACTTAGTCACTTGTTATTTTTATACTTTCAATCTGTGAAAGAACGAACAAAAATTTGAAAAATATTAAAACATGTATTTAAAAATTAGAAAAGACAAGGGAAAAGATTGAAGGACAAACAGTTTTTCAACAACTTTGACACTTACAGAAGCTAGGAAACACAGGTGATGTAATTGAAAAATGTGGAATTTCTTTTCCTCATTTCACAATCACATCACCTGTGTTTCCTTTGCTTAGGTATCTCATAGTGCAGATGGAGTCTAACATATCAAAGAGTACACAGAAGTTGAGCACTGTATACAACAATTTTGACATTTACAGAAGATTCAGCTTCTCCATGCCCCCTACACAGTCCTAAATGTTTACAGTTTAAACTGGCGGTATCTTGTTGGAGATGAAGTGAGGCCTGTCTTGCAACATGGTGCATCTTTTGCATCACTGCTGCATCGGTTTCATATGGCACAGGACTTTACAGCATGACACATCTGCCTAGATGCATCAAGTTGTAAATATGTCGCAACATAGCAAATCTTTTGCACCGCCGCTGTGTCACAAAAGTGACGCACAGCGGCGCAAAAGAGGCACACGGCTATCATAAATCTGTCCCTAACATTTTAAATGATTGATTCAGGATGACGATAAGGTGTGGCCTATCCAGAGGTTTGTTTGAGGTGAGGCCTACTCAGGGTTACAGATGAAATTTAGACTTGTTGAAGAGTACAGAGGAGATAATACATGTCCATGCCTACCAATGAAGTGAGTCATGTCCACAGCACTCTTTAACAAAGGCCAGAACTCCTCAGTCTCCCTGGACAGGCCTAAACCTGATCTGCACAATGTGATTCGTAATGTTAGGAAACACAGGTGATGTAATTGAAAAACGTGCAATTTCTTTTGCTCATTTCACAATCACATCACTTGTGTTTCCTTTGCTTAGGTATCTCATTGTGCAGATGTAGTCCAGCATATGAAAGAGTACGCAGAAGTTCAGCACTGCATGCAACAACTTTGACACTTACTGAAGCCTCAGCTTCTCCATGCCCCCTACACAATACTAATTATATACATTTTAAACTGACGGTATCTTGTTGGAGATGAAGTGAGGCCTATCTTGCAACATGGTGCATCTTTTACACTGCTGCTGCGTCACAAAAGTGACGGAACAGCGGCGCAAAAGAGGCGTACGGCCATCATAAATCTGCCCTTAACATTTTAAATGATTGTTTCTAGATGCTGATAAGGTGTGGCCTATCCACAGATTTGTTTCAGGTGAGTCCTACTCAGGGTTGCAGATGAAATTTAGGCTTGTTGAAGAGTACAGAGGAGATAATACATGTGCAGGCCTACCAACGAAGTGAGTCATGTCCACTGCACTCTTGAACAAACGTCAGACCTCCTCTGTCTCCTGGAACAGGCCTAAACCTCATCTTCACAATGTGATGCGTAATGTTAGGAAACACAGGTAATGTAATTGAAAAACGTGCAATTTTTTTTGCTCATTCCACAATCACATCAACTGTGTTTCCTTTGCTTAGGTATCTCATTGTGCAGATGTAGTCTATCATATGAAAGACTATGCAGAAGGTGAGCACTGTATGCAACAACTTTGACACTTACAGAAGCCTCAGCTTCTCCATGCCTCCTACACAGTTCTAAATGTATATCATAAATACAAAAAGTACAGAATTAATTATACATGTTAAATGGTTTATTTTTGCTGTTCTCAGAATATATCAAATTTCACTAAAAACAGTGACTTGAAGGTATTCATCATATAACAGCGGGGAAAAAAATACACAATCAAAATGATTGTGTTTAAAAAACCCATATAACATAACCAATCAAAAATCAGAACTCCTTAAAATTAACTTACTTTCCATGACGTCGAAGGATATCCTATGAACAGCTTACACTCTGTTGTGCTGTTATTATTTTCAGCCCGCCACTTTCTGAAAGAAAAGCTCCATCGTTTTGACAAATATGGTACATACAATAAATGACTTCTCGCTCTCTACCACACTTTTCCACAAGGCCAAATCGTGTAAGAGCCATTTATAACTCTTGGAATTCTTCTAAGCAAATCCAGTCATTTTCTTTTTCCGCAACTTTCAGAAAGAAAACTTTCAAGATCACTTTCACAATCCTGTACTAGTAATATCTCACCCTTCTTGCTCACTCATGTTCCACATTTCCTATGACACTGATACTGCTTACTATGAAGCAGACTTACACTACCTCTATGACTACTACAATTATTTAATTCTCTACATCACTTTTAATCACAAAGCAATTTAAAACAGTACATAAAATTATATCAACCCCTAGAATCATTATAGGCCAGTTACCTACCCTAAATTCTTTCTTCTGAAAACAGAAAGTAAGAATATTTTTAATAAGATGTGTGATAAGTGGATGTTGTCAAAGGACCATCATGTCATATAATAGCTGCAGTTAGAATTTTTTTTCTAAAATCAACGAGTGTGTAGCCACAACATTTGAAATTAAAGTTGAAAACTTATTTTCATCAGGTTTATATAGTTGGAATTTTTAAATGACATTATAACCAAAAGTTTGTTCAAAATATGTTGACAGCATTGCAGACTTACATTACCTCTACTCCATGTTTTGATTGGCTGCTTGAATTAGCTTACTAAAAGAAACAGTTTTTCTGAACTCATTCAAAGTGCAGTTATTTTTCCATGACGTCAAGTGTTATGGTAAGAACACCGTTTGCTTTGGGAAATACTCTGTTGTCCTTTAACTAATCAGTGCCCACCACTTTCTGTAAGAAAACCTTCTTTTTTTTCAGGAACTACTTAAAACTGAAAAATAACTTTTGACTCTGTACTACACTTATCGTCAAGGCCAAATAGTGTAGGAGCCATTAGAACCTCTTGAAATTCCTCAGAGCAAATCCCGAGATTCTTTCCCTAAAATTTTGGTTGTAAAAACACCAGGTAAGAATTTTTAAGGTCAAAAGGCAATTTTTTTTTAAAAGTTAAAACAGAATCATTGCAGAATGACCAGCCGTTTCTAGACTTCAAATAAGCTGTGTAATGTCCTGATGTTGTTGAAGGACCATCATGATATATAATTGCTGCAGTTACAAAAGTCCTTCCTGATATTGACAACTGCAAAGCCACAACATTTTTAATTAAAGTTGTCAATTTTGTTCCATCAGGCCTACATCGTTGGAACATTAAAATGACATACTGGCCATATGTTCGTATAAATAATGTGGACAACATTTCAGACTTACATTGGCTACACTCCATGTTGTGATCGGCTGCTTTTACTAGCTTATTAAAGGACACTGATTTACTGTCTGGCAAAGTTAAATATATACATTTTTCTGAGTCTACACGAGTAGTACTTGATACCCTACAGTTCTCGCAGTCATGCTGCCATTGATAAGAAAGCCCAAACAGGTGATCTACATCTACACCTTCATCTTGCAATACATCAAGCATATACATTAAAAACTCCTGACAATCTTGCTGAATATTTTGAGAGAATTGTGTTTGACCTGAACATTTGTCTAACAGATTTCGAATTTCAGACACACTTTCTATTTTTGTTCTATCAGTGCTACATTTCTCTAACACAGAATTCAACAAACTGCAAAATCTTTGATCCGAATTGACCACAATCTCTTCTTTTAAATTTTCTAGAGAAAACAAAACATTAACCACTACATTAGCATAGCAGTTGACACCAGAACTGTTTTCAAATTGAAAACCAACAACATCTTCAACAAAATCCTTTTTCTTTCTGCTTATAATTTCTGGTTCATCGACTTTTCGTCTTTTTGCTACAACCTCTCTACTATTGGTCACATTTCTTCGTTTCCGGCCTACCACACGTTTCTCAAACAAAGGATATTGAGGCAAATGTGGCGCATACTCTCTTCTTAACCTATTGTATTCCTTAACACAATCTAGATCCGCACAAATGTTTGTGACATCACACTCAATCAAGTACAATCCCGATAAAGTTCTGACTCGTGACAATGCCACATATGCCATACCCTCCTTGAACACAGAACTGCCAAAAAAAAAAAACAATGCTCTGTCTACACTTAAACCTTGCGATTTATGGATTGTCACCGCATATGCCAAGCAAACAGGAAACTGCTTACGGCGAACATATAAGTCTTTTACAAGCAAAAACCTAGCAGAGCAACGACCAATTAGCTGTACTTCCTCAATGCCATCAAATTTAATTTTTAAAAATTCAATTCCATCTCTATTTCTGTATTTCTCAAAATCAACAACATTACCCATTGATCCATTTACCAGACCTCTTTCAACATGTAAATTCCTTCTTAAAATTATACGGCAATTTAAGCACACATTCAGAGTCTTTTCAAAACCAGCAGTTTTAGATATAGTCTTCTCTAATGAATCCAATTTTGATTTCAAATTCTCAGACAAAATAATTGTTGCTCCCATATGCTCTACTCTGTCAATAGCTTCAAGTTTCACAATCTCTTGGTTTTCTAAATGCAACATTTTGTTGTTGAAGATGGCACATTCTGCAAGAGTTGGCATCAAACATATTCCAGATTTCTTCTCAGTAATTTTCTGAAAAATATTCTCAGGCACAACGTCTTCTTCTGGATACAAATTTGACAGTAATCGTGCATGTAAAGCTTCTTTCCCATGCTCGGTCACTTTTCCGATTCTAACATCTTGTAGAATATTCTTATAATCTTCATCCTTCGCTTGACGCATATTTTCACGCAGTTCAGCATAATTGAAGTTTAACCATATATTGACGTTGCCAATACTCCCTAGGCACTTCCTGGTATCTTCATGGGTGAGCATTTTGAACACAGGTTGTCCTTTCACTGGTGTCAGCTGCAGAAGATCACCGAAAACAATGATGTGTTTGCCACCAAATAGCACATCATACTCTGTTTTGAGAACTTCTTGCATTCTCAAATGCACAAAGGCAAGCATGACATTGGAAACCATGCTTACTTCGTCAATGATAAGAAGTTTCATTTTTCTCAAGATTCTTGAAACTTCACAACAAGCATCTCCAGATAACTTGTGGTATTGTAATTTGTTATCATGCTCCACTGGCAGCATCAGTAGACGATGCAAAGTAATACCTTTAATGTTATGTGCTGCCAGTCCAGTTGGAGCGGTGACAACACAAGACAGCGATGACTCAGTCCTTTTCTGCAAATAACATGAAATTGCTTTAATGAGGAAACTTTTTCCAGTTCCCGCTTCTCCACTCACGTACAGTCGGACAGGCTTCAACGACGTACATGAGCACTCTTTCTTTTCATGACTTAATCCATGATCTATTTGGTTGGTAACTTCGTCATATATTTTCCTCTGCTCAACGTTGAGTTGTCTTTCCAAGTCTTCTAAGTTAACCGCATCCTCCTGAGCATGTGCCATGGCTTTTTCCACTTCAATCATGGCAGTCGCAACTTCATTTTCGATAACTGGTCCTCCTAGTGGATCCTGACTCAATGAAACAGAACTCTGACTGTCCTGAGAACTGTCTCTAGCAATCTCGGCTGCAATCGTTGCTTCCTGCTCGATTTCCGCATTCAACATTTCTAGATATTTGGGAAAAACAGGACATTCTATGGTCTCCTTGGCGGCATTGAAAGAGTCTTCGTAACAGAGGAAATCTCTAAGCAGTTACTCTTTTCTTTCAGGAGATTCGCCACTCAATTTTCGATGGTTTACCAAGTGGCATTTTCTTTGCTTGACCAGACATCCCTCACTTCCAATTACAGCATACACTCCTTTATCAATATCTTCTTTGATGTTCCTCTTGAATATGTAATTTTGTAGAACCTCATACAGACAAACATTCTCGAGGTGACTGCTTCTATTTGGATAATATGTATCCAACATGTTGGTCTTCAAAATATCTGTACTGTTTGGCTCCTTTTCCGCCAAATACTCAATTTCCCGTACAGGTTTCAGAACTCGATTATGCGTTGCAGCAAGACCAAGACTCGCCCAAATGATACTCCTGGATTTGGCATAGAGACTTGCTGAAGACAACCGGTCAGAACATTCGGAAGCTCCGATTTCTCGATGCGACAACATCTTCAGACTGAAACTGTACAACTTCTTACTGAGGCTCTTTTCATGGGAAATGTCCTCCCACATATCCTTCAATTCTGTCTTTTCTTTTTTGGTGATGTAAGATGTCACATACCGAGCCACAGCCATACAGTTATCAGCCACAAACTGTATATCCATGTTAGCATTCCACATGGACGAAATCACTGGGTTGTAGTCGTTGATGTACTTGGACTCTTCGTTCCTTTTCAAATTGTACGTATTTTTGGGTGATTTCTTCATCACATTATGTCGCAGTGAAGACATCAAACTGTTCACTCTTCCTTTAGAAATCACCGGTCGTGGAAAGGCGAAACGACATTTTGTGTAGAACTTGTCCTTGTTTCTGAATTTACGACAACAGTACTTACCACAACGATGGCTTTGGAAGCGTAAAACTTGTTCTCTTAGGCTTTTGTGTTCCTTTGCCTTTGGAACAGCACATGTAGAATACTGTTCTATGAAACTCATCACTAAGTCATCCGGATCTGTTCCAAAATTGGGTGCATCTTTGATCCACAGCAGCATATGTATATGAGGAGCACCTCTTGCTTGGTACTCCTTTCTCCAGAAGAAATCCAACACCTCTCCAAGAGGTGGATTTTTCTTGTTCATGATGAAAGACATCATAGCTTCAAATCTATGATTGAAGTACCTGCATACATTCACTGGATCCAAGGAGCACAGTTCTCCGGGTGTCTTGAATTCGATATTTTCAATGTTTCCATTTGCCTCTCGTAGAAATTCAAGTAAATCTTCCCAGCCATACTCGGCACAGCTGAGAGTGAGGAACCATGTGGGAGTTCCTAAGTTCCTCAGCATACATTTTAAATCACCATGACGACGGTACCAGTACTCATTAGTACCACGCTGACACGCCATGAGATTAATCAGGTGAGAATCCAAAATACTGTCTTGCATATTGACTTTATCCATAAAGTCACTTGCCGAGATATTTTGCATCTGTACACCACTTTTCAAGATGTGGTTCACTGCATATGACAGTCCAGACAGATCGCTTTCAAACAGTAGATGAAACAAATAGGGAATGCATTGACGAAACCTAGGATCTTCTGCATACAATCGTAAAGTCCGGTATTCAGAAGCAGGAATTTGATCAGGTCGCTCATCATATCTTCCTCCTTGACCTGTTGGAAATAGCTGTGGGAAACACCGAGCTTCCAAACTTTCCTCCCAAACACTAATGGGACTTCCTTTGGCTTGTTTCATTTGAAACAACTCAATAGCATTCCCCATGACTTCCTTGGAATGCAAAGGATGAACACTATAATGTTCATATATTTCTTCATTTTTAGAGGCTTCTACTTTCTCAATTTGACCAGCACACAAATCGCTATCCTCTTCTTCACTTACTTCCTCTTCTGCAACATATACATTCTTGTAGTACTTATTGTTTTTCTTCAAATACAATGTTGCCTTTTTGACTTTCCTAACATCCACTAAATCTTGCCAGATTTTCTTACTCTTTGTCGCAACCCCATTAACTAAGATAACCAGAGGTTCCTCTTCCACTTTCTCTACTCCAATTGTATTAATGTTTTTCTTCAAATCTAGAGGCAAATAAACAACTCTTCCCTTTAATCCTCTCTGTAAATCTGATGGAGGCAATTTCCCTGTCTTTGGCTCCATTCGTACAATAGCCTGAAAGGGATGGATACTTTGAATCAAAATAGATTCATAAGTATTTAAATCCTTCAATTCAGAAGGAATCTCAACCAATTCCAGATTATTATGAACCGCTCTAGCAGGCATCCGGTTTTGATTTAATTTGTTACAACAATAAGTACACACACGTTGATCCAATCCCAAATCAAAACAATTTTCTACCATCAAGTATGTTGCAAAATCCTTCCATTCACTATTATTTTCACTTTCACTTTTCGCATATAAATCCACTAACTTAGTCTGATTCTTATAATAAGTGCGTCGACAACACACACAGGTAAAATTAGGCCTCTCACTTGATTTCACCTGAAACGTGGCAATTTCTTTCTGAAAATTATCTGTACTGGAAACCTGTACACTATCTTCCACATTACCTTCTTCTTCTGGGTCAATTTCAACATTCTCCTCTTTACTTGCAAAGTAACAAAACTCAATTTCTTCACAAATATTCTTCACATCTACTTCAGAACCATGCAAAAGAGCAGTGCATAATTGTTTAAGCATAATTGCTGGACTCTTAGCATAATACAACATTCTAACTAATTTCCTCACTTTATTATGATGCACTGCTAGCATCCTGAAATGATGAAAAACACTCTGGCATACTCTCCTGGAAAGACAAGCCAGTGAATGACCATGCAAACCAGTCACTTCTCTCACTCTGCAAGGATCTAATTCTTGCAACAACTTCATTTTCTGTTTTAAAGTTTTCTTATTAAATGTCCGTACAAAATCACAAAGCAAATTGATGGAATCCTGTCGCACACAGCAAATACTACTACACTTCCAGGTATACACTGGTCCCTTAGGACATCTTCCTAAAACCTCATTACCTAACACCTCTTCTGCCTCTGTTGTCACAAGTTTTTCTTTTTCAACTGGACAACCATCTTTCACCTCATAAGCTCGACCACTGGTGTCAACTGCATGCACCAAATCATTATCCTGGAAATAACTCTCCTCATTAAAAAATGCCTCACAACTTGAACTATGCATCCCTTCTCCTGAAAAAACTTCACAAAAATTACTACGATTAACTGTTCTCTTCCATCTACTATTTCTTTTGAAATCATAAATTGCCTTGTTTAGCTTCCTAATTCTATTGATTATCAAAATAAATAACTTTCGCTTAATTTCAAATGCCTGATCAATAATTTTCTCAACTTTTTTTTTCTATTATAAAAAACCACTTTCTGTTGACCTTTCTTAATATTTTTTAACAAATTGCCAATTATCCTGTTGCGGAACATTCGTCTACGAATGTCCCTAAACTGATTTTTCCTTCTACTACCATGCACAGAGTTATCTCCTGCTCTAGCAGTAACATTTTTGATTGGCCTTTCCTTTCCGTTTAAATTGGTTCTCTTTTTCTGGACTAAAACATTTTCTGTAGTACTACTTTTTTTTCTACAAATGTTTCTTAGGAATGATTTCGTTGTCTTACCCGGAGCTTTCTTGGTGACTTGACAAGTTTTTATTGTAGAGGACTGCTGCAAGCATTTAGTAATCTGCTGTCTTTGATGTTTTGTAGCCTTTCGGTTTCGTTCTTTAGATGGCATTATGTACTTTTGAAATGATCTGCAGTTGAATCTGTGGTAAAATATCATAAAAAATGTTATTAACCACTATTACCAAACAGTAAATCAATAACAGTCGTCAAAAATTTAACACACTACTTGTCAATTTTACATACAATAATTTTTAGTGCATTGGCAAATTTAGTAGTCACAAATAGTAGCAAAGAAATGGAATGCTTCTACATTTGACCTCTGCTCTTTTATATGTGAATCTGAACTAATTTTATGAGCATATTTGACTATTTTATTAAAGACACTACACACAAGCTGTTTTTGAAGTTGTGTTTAATTTTAAATGAAACGGTTTACATGTTTACTTTTCATTTCCAGTAACTTTTAAAAATAAATGTTTATAGTTCCATAGGCTCAAGCAGGTCAGCTTCCCACCCTATGTCATACAATTCTAACAAATCAGCATCCTCATCATGTTCTTCATCATCCTCAGGATTTAAATCATCCAAGGGATCTACTTCCACTGATGTTTCAATCACAATTTCAATGATAATATCGAGATCAACAGGTTGCTCATTATCACTCATGCTTGATGTTGTCGTTATCTTTAAAGAAAGAGAACAACAATGAGATGTTGCAGAGTAAGAGACAAATCTCAGAGACTATAATTGTAAAATTGTTTAACAAGAGTAACATTTTGCAGATATTATTTAACCATGTCCAGCGATGCTGAGGAGGTGAGGCCTATGTCCAATTTTTCAGTGAACAGGACTCATCTCTTCTTAACCTTGGATAAGCCTCACAGACACTGTGTCCCCTGCTAATACTTAAATTTAAAGGAGCAGATTTATGTTAACTGGCGCATCCCCAGGGATGCACCAGTTAACGTGCGCCACTGCTCTGCCACCCATGATGTGCCGCATTTACAATGCAGAGCACCATTGAGCAAAAACAGCACAGATGCGTCACGCATCTGTTCCACAAAAACGGCGCATTGCACGAATCACGTTGTAAGCGCGGCATGTCTACTGCAATGCACAGGGGCAAGCCACACATTGCATGGTGCATCACTCCTTATGCCTGTTTCAAACAGGCGTAAGGATTTGATTCAGCAATGCCATAAATGTGACTCAGTGAAATCTTCTTAATTTTACTGTGTTAGTTTTACAGGGCTTTCATGCAAATGACTGGCCACCCTACAACAAAACGCTCACATGAAATCTGACCCAGGTTTCATGTGGCACAGGACTTTACAGCATGACACATCTGCCCAGATGCATCAAGTTGTAAATATGTCGCAACATAGCAAATCTTTTGCACCGCCACTGCGTCACAAAAGTGACGCACAGCGGCGCAAAAGAGGCACACGGCTATCATAAATCTGTCCCTAACATTTTAAATGATTGATTCAGGATGACGATAAGGTGTGGCCTATCAAGAGGTTTGTTTGAGGTGAGGCCTACTCAGGGTTGCAGATGAAATTTAGGCTTGTTGAAGAGTACAGAGGAGATAATACATGTGCAGGCCTACCAATGAAGTGAGTCATGTCCACTTCACTCTTGAACAAAGGCCAGACCTGTTCTGTGTCCGTGGACAGGCCTAAACCTCATCTGCACAATGTGATTCGTAAAGTTAGGAAACACAGGTGATGTAATTGAAAAATGTGGAATTTCTTTTCCTCATTTCACAATCACATCACCTGTGTTTCCTTTGCTTAGGTATCTCATAGTGCAGATGGAGTCTAGCATATCAAAGAGTACACAGAAGTTGAGCACTGTATACAACAATTTTGACATTTACAGAAGATTCAGCTTCTCCATGCCCCCTACACAGTCCTAAATGTTTACAGTTTAAACTGACGGTATCTTGTTGGAGATTAAGTGAGGCCTGTCTTGCAACATGGTGCATCTTTTGCATCACTGCTGCATCGGTTTCATGTGGCACAGGACTTTACAGCATGACACATCTGCCTAGATGCATCAAGTTGTAAATATGTCGCAACATAGCAAATCTTTTGCACCGCGTCTGCGTCTCAAAAGTGACGCACAGCGGCGCAAAAGAGGCACACGGCTATCATAAATCTGTCCCTAACATTTTAAATGATTGATTCAGGATGATGATAAGGTGTGGCCTATCCAGAGGTTTGTTTGAGATGAGGCCTACTCAGGGTTGCAGATGAAATTTAGGCTTGTTGAAGAGTACAGAGGAGATAATACATGTGCAGGCCTACCAATGAAGTGAGTCATGTCCACTTCACTCTTGAACAAAGGCCAGACCTCTTCTGTGTCCGTGGACAGGCCTAAACCTCATCTGCACAATGTGATTCGTAAAGTTAGGAAACACAGGTGATGTAATTGAAAAATGTGGAATTTCTTTTCCTCATTTCACAATCACATCACCTGTGTTTCCTTTGCTTAGGTATCTCATAGTGCAGATCGAGTCTAGCATATCAAAGAGTACACAGAAGTTGAGCACTGTATACAACAATTTTGACATTTACAGAAGATTCAGCTTCTCCATGCCCCCTACACAGTCCTAAATGTTTACAGTTTAAACTGACGGTATCTTGTTGGAGATGAAGTGAGGCCTGTCTTGCAACATGGTGCATCTTTTGCATCACTGCTGCATCGGTTTCATGTGGCACAGGACTTTACAGCATGACACATCTGCCTAGATGCATCAAGTTGTAAATATGTCGCAACATAGCAAATCTTTGCAACGCCGCTGCGTCACAAAAGTGACGCACAGCGGCGCAAAAGAGGCACACGGCTATCATAAATCTGTCCCTAACATTTTAAATGATTGATTCAGGATGACGATAAGGTGTGGCCTATCCAGAGGTTTGTTTGAGGTGAGGCCTACTCAGGGTTGCAGATGAAATTTAGGCTTGTTGAAGAGTACAGAGGAGATAATACATGTTCAGGCCTACCAATGAAGTGAGTCATGTCCACTTCACTCTTGAACAAAGGCCAGACCTCTTCTGTGTCCGTGGACACGCCTAAACCTCATCTGCACAATGTGATTCGTAAAGTTAGGAAACACAGGTGATGTAATTGAAAAATGTGGAATTTCTTTTCCTCATTTCACAATCACATTACCTGTGTTTCCTTTGCTTAGGTATCTCATTGTGCAGATGGAGTCTAGCATATCAAAGAGTACACAGAAGTTGAGCACTGTATACAACAATTTTGACATTTACAGAAGATTCAGCTTCTCCATGCCCCCTACACAGTCCTAAATGTTTACAGTTTAAACTGACGGTATCTTGTTGGAGATGAAGTGAGGCCTGTCTTGCAACATGGTGCATCTTTTGCATCACTGCTGCATCGGTTTCATGTGGCACAGGACTTTACAGCATGACACATCTGCCTAGATGCATCAAGTTGTAAATATGTCGCAACATAGCAAATCTTTTGCACCGCCGCTGCGTCACAAAAGTGACGCACAGTGGCGCAAAAGAGGCACATGGCCATCATAAATCTGCCCCTAACATTTTAAATGATTGATTCAGGATGGCGATAAGGTGTGGCCTATCCAGAGGTTTGTTTGAAGTGAGGCCTACTCAAGGTTGCAGATGAAATTTAGGCTTTTTGAAGAGTACAGAGGAGATAATACATGTGCAGGCCTACCAATGAAGTGAGTCATGTCCACTTCACTCTTGAACAAAGGCCAGACCTCTTCTGTGTCCGTGGACACGCCTAAACCTCATCTGCACAATGTGATTCGTAAAGTTAGGAAACACAGGTGATGTAATTGAAAAATGTGGAATTTCTTTTCCTCATTTCACAATCACATTACCTGTGTTTCCTTTGCTTAGGTATCTCATTGTGCAGATGGAGTCTAGCATATCAAAGAGTACACAGAAGTTGAGCACTGTATACAACAATTTTGACATTTACAGAAGATTCAGCTTCTCCATGCCCCCTACACAGTCCTAAATGTTTACAGTTTAATCTGACGGTATCTTGTTGGAGATGAAGTGAGGCCTGTCTTGCAACATGGTGCATCTTTTGCATCACTGCTGCATCGGTTTCATGTGGCACAGGACTTTACAGCATGACACATCTGCCTAGATGCATCAAGTTGTAAATATGTCGCAACATAGCAAATCTTTTGCACCGCCGCTGCGTCACAAAAGTGACGCACAGTGGCGCAAAAGAGGCACATGGCCATCATAAATCTGCCCCTAACATTTTAAATGATTGATTCAGGATGGCGATAAGGTGTGGCCTATCCAGAGGTTTGTTTGAAGTGAGGCCTACTCAAGGTTGCAGATGAAATTTAGGCTTTTTGAAGAGTACAGAGGAGATAATACATGTGCAGGCCTACCAATGAAGTGAGTCATGTCCACTTCACTCTTGAACAAAGGCCAGACCTCTTCTGTGTCCGTGGACAGGCCTAAACCTCATCTGCACAATGTGATTCGTAAAGTTAGGAAACACAGGTGATGTAATTGAAAAATGTGGAATTTCTTTTCCTCATTTCACAATCACATCACCTGTGTTTCCTTTGCTTAGGTATCTCATTGTGCAGATGGAGTCTAGCATATCAAAGAGTACACAGAAGTTGAGCACTGTATACAACAATTTTGACATTTACAGAAGATTCAGCTTCTCCATGCCCCCTACACAGTCCTAAATGTTTACAGTTTAAACTGACGGTATCTTGTTGGAGATGAAGTGAGGCCTGTCTTGCAACATGGTGCATCTTTTGCATCACTGCTGCATCGGTTTCATGTGGCACAGGACTTTACAGCATGACACATCTGCCTAGATGCATCAAGTTGTAAATATGTCGCAACATAGCAAATCTTTTGCACCGCCACTGCGTCACAAAAGTGACGCACAGCGGCGCAAAAGAGGCACACGGCTATCATAAATCTGTCCCTAACATTTTAAATGATTGATTCAGGATGACGATAAGGTGTGGCCTATCCAGAGGTTTGTTTGAGGTGAGGCCTACTCAGGGTTGCAGATGAAATTTAGGCTTGTTGAAGAGTACAGAGGAGATAATACATGTGCAGGCCTACCAATGAAGTGAGTCATGTCCACTTCACTCTTCAACAAAGGCCAGACCTGTTCTGTGTCCGTGGACAGGCCTAAACCTCATCTGCACAATGTGATTCGTAAAGTTAGGAAACACAGGTGATGTAATTGAAAAATGTGGAATTTCTTTTCCTCATTTCACAATCACATCACCTGTGTTTCCTTTGCTTAGGTATCTCATAGTGCAGATCGAGTCTAGCATATCAAAGAGTACACAGAAGTTGAGCACTGTATACAACAATTTTGACATTTACAGAAGATTCAGCTTGTCCATGCCCCCTACACAGTCCTAAATGTTTACAGTTTAAACTGACGGTATCTTGTTGGAGATGGAGTGAGGCCTGTCTTGCAACATGGTGCATCTTTTGCATCACTGCTGCATCGGTTTCATGTGGCACAGGACTTTACAGCATGACACATCTGCCTAGATGCATCAAGTTGTAAATATGTCGCAACATAGCAAATCTTTTGCACCGCCGCTGCGTCACAAAAGTGACGCACAGCGGCGCAAAAGAGGCACACGGCTATCATAAATCTGTCCCTAACATTTTAAATGATTGATTCAGGATGACGATAAGGTGTGGCCTATCCAGAGGTTTGTTTGAGGTGAGGCCTACTCAGGGTTGCAGATGAAATTTAGGCTTGTTGAAGAGTACAGAGGAGATAATACATGTTCAGGCCTACCAATGAAGTGAGTCATGTCCACTTCACTCTTGAACAAAGGCCAGACCTCTTCTGTGTCCGTGGACACGCCTAAACCTCATCTGCACAATGTGATTCGTAAAGTTAGGAAACACATGTGATGTAATTGAAAAATGTGGAATTTCTTTTCCTCATTTCACAATCACATCACCTGTGTTTCCTTTGCTTAGGTATCTCATTGTGCAGATGGAGTCTAGCATATCAAAGAGTACACAGAAGTTGAGCACTGTATACAACAATTTTGACATTTACAGAAGATTCAGCTTCTCCATGCCCCCTACACAGTACTAAATGTTTACAGTTTAAACTGACGGTATCTTGTTGGAGATGAAGTGAGGCCTGTCTTGCAACATGGTGCATCTTTTGCATCACTGCTGCATCGGTTTCATGTGGCACAGGACTTTACAGCATGACACATCTGCCTAGATGCATCAAGTTGTAAATATGTCGCAACATAGCAAATCTTTTGCACCGCCGCTGCGTCACAAAAGTGACGCACAGTGGCGCAAAAGAGGCACACGGCCATCATAAATCTGCCCCTAACATTTTAAATGATTGATTCAGGATGACGATAAGGTGTGGCCTATCCAGAGGTTTGTTCGAAGTGAGGCCTACTCAGGGATGCAGATGAAATTTAGGCTTGTTGAAGAGTACAGAGGAGATAATACATGTGCAGGCCTACCAATGAAGTGAGTCATGTCCACTTCACTCTTGAACAAAGGCCAGACCTCTTCTGTGTCCGTGGACAGGCCTAAACCTCATCTGCACAATGTGATTCGTAAAGTTAGGAAACACAGGTGATGTAATTGAAAAATGTGGAATTTCTTTTCCTCATTTCAGAATCACATAACCTGTGTTTCCTCAGCTTAGTTATCTCATTGAGCAGATTTAGTCTAGCATATCCAAGAGTACGCAGAAGATGAGGACTGTATCCAACAGAGCAATGTACATTACTCACCTCCTTTGACACTTACAGAAGCCTCAGTTTAATATTTCTCAGTTCAATATTTATTTAAAGAAGCACACAAAATATGACCTTCTCATAAATGTGAAAAGCGTTTTTTTTTAAAAAAACGATTTTCTGGTCATAATTTGAAAACACAACACAGGTCCTATGTAGAAGCACATCCTATCAGTACTTAAATTAGCCAAGCACACATGGGGGCGTATTTACAAGGACCTTACACCACAGGGAAATAACTTAAATTAAAATGGGGAAAATAACATCAAAGGGACTCAAAGGCCTTTTAAATATGCCCCAAGCAGCCTATGAAACTCTAGCAGTACATATCTGTGGTAAATAAATAATTTATTACCGGATCTATTTTTCAGAATAATCAATAAACAGGTAGCTCAATAAATAAGAGTCAAGATTCGAGGTAGCTGGAGTTTACAGGCTTTAATAGGCATAAAGGACAGGAACAGGACAGCCTGTACGGGAATAGGATGGCAGCTGCCGGGGGCAGGATCTGGGAATAAATGCGCTAACTTTTAATAACAGTGTACAATATATATAGTTAAACAAAATACATTACATTCAATACAGTAGGCGTAGCAGTAGGCGTGGCTCGTAGCAGTCGCGAAAGATAAGGGCAAAATGATGTAACAAGAAGGCGTGTACAGGGCGTATACATAGACATGTGATGTAAACGTAACAGAATATGTCATAAACGGGGCGGAAACATGGAGGGGGCTACCTGAGCAGCTGGGACCTCTAACCTAGTGGTGCGCGCAAACGGGCAATGACGTGTTACCAGGGAGAACTGGGGGCTATGACTTCTGCGCTAGAAGAGGAGACTAAAGTCTGGAGTGTCAGAGCGACATGTACCCAAGGCATATCTAGTATCTGGTGTTTAGAGTACATGTTGATAGAATCCAAAAGTTATCAGGGCAAAGGCTAATGGACACTAAGACTGGTGCGTGCATAATTCTATATGTATTGTGTGTGCGAGGAATGTTCTATGAATATTAATACAGTATTTCTCTTTCATGGAGACATAAAGGCTAGACCATGACGGAAACTATTGATGCGATTCAGTAGCTTAGGAATGCAGAGAAGGAGGGCTGAACTGATAACTAGAATCATAACATACTCTTGGCAGACTGGGAGGCAGAGCCAGGCCGGGCCGGGCACTGCGAGGCATGAAGTAAGCGAAGGGTCAGGGATGCAGGTGGGGGCTGTATCGCTCCTCGGAGAGGGTTCAGGAGACAGGAGCTGAATCTGAGTCCGGGCCCTTTTGAGGCCTAGAAACGGGGACAATTCAATGAATTAACGTGGCAACGTAAGTTTACATAGGCCTAATATTCGTTGCTTTCACGAAGACTGGAAACTGGCATACTAGAGATGGACACAACTGTAATTGCGTGTTTAATCGATCAGAGGGGAATACATGCATATCGATCATGCACATATAGCATAAGATGGGGAACACGTAGGCACATATAACATGGCAAAATTTACTTTTCCACATTCCCTCCTTGTGCCCTACGTTTCCATCAGGAAACATAAATATTCATGATACCATCTATCATTTCATATAGCATCATTTGTTCGTCTCAAATTGTCTTGGAACGGGAATTAGGACTAGGAATACAAGAGGTAGCACACATGCCGCAAATCGCAGGGCCACATTGTATACAGAGGCAGCAACTGAATATGATCATTACTGCAATACCTAGAAATGACAATACTTTCCATCCCCAGGCAGATATAATACTCCAGAGCCAACCGGACCATGTCCAGGTGCCTGGATTCTGGTGTAACTGATGGGCAATTTTATGAAGTCTGGTTATAGCTGAATAAACAGACGGCGCGTTATTAGGAATGAAAATGCAGCAACTAGATCAGATGACTCTATATGCTCCTCCTCTATCGGCCAGTATGACGTCAAGAACGAGACGATTTTGGAGCACGACAAATCTCATAACAGATTGTTCTTCGGTTAAGTTACCTAGAGCAGAAGTAGTCTCATTCACTACTGCTTCGAGGGTTCTGGTTAGTCTACGTATTAACTTACTATTCTGGACAGGGCCTATAAAGAAGAAGAAACCTTTATTAAAGTCTTGATACTGTTCTAGAGTAGTTTCAGTTTGATCGACAATTGGGGACTCGATCTCCCTTCTATGTCTGACGTGTACTAGATGTGTGTTTCTGTGATAATCAGATGGAGCTAGAAAAACTGGTGGCAGTAGGAAGGCAATGTAACATGTTCCATCCCAATCGAGGGGCAGACGAACATATGCGGTCTGACCACAAACAAAATAAGAATGACGTGAGGTTTTGAAAATAGATTTCCCACTGTCACTATACTCGACAATAGTAGTACAATCACTATGTCCTACATGTGCGGAACCATTCTTTCTGACACATAATTCGCCTTTGACTGGTAGTACTGAAATAGCAGGCAAATCTGGAGTAGTATCAGACTGAACATTCAGGACCATGAAATTCGAAGAATAATTACCTAAATCATATACTTCATTTTCTAGATCTAACCCTGTTCTATGGGGGAAACCTTGCTTGTCTGGAAAACATGTTTTATTCAGAAGGGACATATCCTTGGAGGATGACGTTAACGTGGACCATGCTCCACACGAACCATTATGTGAAAATGGATAAGGAAAGAGTGGCAGAACTCCCTTCGGTGTCTGGAAAGGGGGGAGTCGACCACACACCCAACAATTAGTAGCATTGCTGGTCTGGTGTGAATAGTGTAACATTCTGATAAATGTATTATTTTGCATAGCAAGACGATAGGATAGCTCGTGAGGAGGCAGATCACTAAATGTGTGCTCTACTGTAGCATTAGGAAACTTATTTACATGTGAGACTGGAAAACATAAATGTAATGCATAACTTGTGCAGGTAACCATTAAACTTAGAAACAATAAGAAACTTAGAATAATAATACATCGTATAGAGTTTTGACTAACTCTCTCACTGTGGGGGTCTATCTCATACATGTCAGAGACCTGTCTAACCGTTTCACCCGAGAGGGACTTAGACAATTAAACTGGCTGACTTATTATACTAGACCGGAGTTTCTCTTTATACTCCTGCTGCGGAGTTTTCTCTAACAGAGGAACTTTATGTTCAGAATCAAGTTCGGAGTCTGGTTTTAGGCAGTCTTTAGTAATAGGACAGTCCTTAGCAAAAGATTTTTCACGAAGTCCATGGAATTTTTTGACGTGGGACAGGTGGACCCATCCTTTCCTGCCCTCCAACTTCACTGCTGTCCTTGTAGTTAATAAGACCATCCGAGGCTCCTTCCAGCGGGGCTCCAGCGGACTTGAACGATCAAAATTCCGCACCAACACGAGGTTGCCTGGAATGACTTCATGCGGTTTCACCTCGGTGTTGTCTGGAAATGCGGCGGCAACCTGTGAACGACAAGAGTGTAGGGCAGACATCAAGGAAGCTAGGTAATCTGTCAGCATATTACTGGAAACATCTGTAATACTGCGGGGTCTAGGTGTACCCCACATGTTTGGGGGGCGGCCGAATACGACCTCATCCGGGGACAGACCTGATCTGGAATGTGCAACCATCCTCATGTAGAATAGAGCAACTGGCAGGGCAACTAGCCAGTCTAAACCTTTCTCTTTACATATTTTGGCAATGCGAATTTTCAGGGTCTGATTATGTCTCTCTACGAGACCGGCTGCTTCAGGATGGCGCACACAATGGAACTTCCACTGGTACCCTAACAGAAGGGAAACATGTTTCATAAGCTCAGATGAGAATGGCTGGCCGTTATCAGAATACACGACCCTAGGGAGTCCATAGCGGGGAAAGAATTCACGAACCAACTGCCTGGCAGTGGTCGCGGCTGTGTAATCTGGAACTGGATATGCTTCTGTCCACCTGGACAAAGCGCATACAACTACGAGGACATACTTGAAACCTCGACATCGCTCCATCTGAATATAATCCATCTGGAGGACTTCAAAAGGGTGGTCAGGAGGTTGGAATCCACCTTGTTCCACCGGGACACTTTTACCTTGATTGAACTGACAACATATCATACAGGTACGGACTTTCTGCTTGGCTGCAGCTCGTAAGTGCTTGTTGAACCAAAGGTTCTGAATACTGTCTAACATAGCTTTTTCTCCTAGATGTGCTGGACTATGTGCGGTATTAATAATGACTTGAACCATAGAGTCGGGGAGAAACCATGTGGCTTTTCCCTTCGTCAACCATCCCTGATCTGTCTGGACCCCTCCTTGTTCGGACCATTTCTTGATTTCTTCGGGAGTGGAATGTAACTGTATGTCTATGACATCTTGTGTAGGGTCCTTAACTGTCATACATGTAGTCGCCCGGATCTGGATTGAATGTCTGTGTTGTGTTAACTGGAATGTCTAGAGTCTGAGCTGTAAGCTTAGCTGTTCGATCTGCTAGATCGTTACCTTGGGAAATGATGTCAGTAACTTTCGTATGTGCTTTGCACTTCATGATAGCGATAGCTGTCGGTAAATGTATTGCATCTAACAGAGCTTGAATGAGGAGACCATGCTGAATCTTGGTTCCATTAGAAGTCATGAAACCTCTCTCCTGCCAGAGCACTCCAAAGTCGTGTACGACTCCGAATGCATAACGTGAATCTGTATATATGTTTACTTTCAGGTTCTTAGCACGAATGCAGGCTTGGGTCAGAGCGACTAGCTCTGCTGCTTGAGCAGACAGGATGTCAATACGGTGTGTTTCTATAACTTCAGTTTCAGTAGTCACTGCATACGCGGCTACTAGTTCTCCTGTACTTGTTCTCATACATGAACCATCCACATAAAGTGTCAGGTCGGGATTAGGTAATGCAAAGTCTGTCAGGTCTTGTCTTGGCTTAGTCATAGTGTTAACAACTTCCACACAGTCATATGTGGCAGGATTTGAAGTAACTGACGGTAACAGTGTAGCAGGATTTAGAACGTTGCAGCGTCTGATTTCTATGTGTGGTTGGAACAGTGTCAGTTCATAACCTGTTAAACGTGCAATTGTCAAGTGCTGAGTCTGTGTTCGGTTTAAAAGAACTTCCACGGAATGTGGAACTTGTACTGTCAGGGAGTGTCCTAATACTATGGAATCACTTTGTCTGATTGCTAGAGCTGTGGCTGCAACTGACTTGAGGCACGCAGGCAGAGCCTGGGCTACTGGATCTAATGTGCTCGAGAAATAAGCACAGGGCTTGTACTGTCCGGCTTGATCTTGTGTGAGAACAGATAATGCAGTACCATCACGTTCTGTGACAAAAAGTGTAAAAGGCTTACTGTAGTTCGGTGTTGCTAGAACAGGTGCTTGACATAAAGCTTTCTTTAATTCATTAAAAACAAGTGTATGTTCCTGGGTCCAAGGGAGGACAGTCGATACGGCTGCCTCCTGTGTCGTTAACTGTATCAGTGGCTTGGCTAGAAATGCATACTGAGGAATCCATTGTCTGCAATAAGAAGTAAGGCCAATAAAAGCTCGTACCTCCTTCTGTGTCTTGGGCTGTGGAAGACTCGCTATTAACTGAATACGGTCTGGTGTCAACTGCCTATCCCACTTGGACAGTAAGTGGCCTAAGTAGATCACTTGCTGGACACAGAATTGTAATTTGGAAGGGGACACCTTGTGCCCCTGCTCGGCCAGAAAATACAGAACTGTGAGTGACGCACGCTCGCAGTCACGTTCAGAACGGGCTGTGATCAGTAGATCATCGACATACTGGAGCAGGGCAGTGTCAGTTGGCATGTGAATATTGTCTAGTTGTCTCTTAAGTGCTTGACTGTAAATACTAGGGCTTTCTGTGAAACCTTGAGGAGCTCGTGTGAATTTATAACTCCTTCCATTTAAACAAAAACCGAAAAGGTACTGGCTGTCTGGATGAATGGGGACACTGAAAAATGCATTCTTGAGGTCGATAACAGTGAAAAATGTAGCTTCAGAATCAATGGCTGTCAATAGGGATGAAATATCTGGGACTACTGGATACTGGGGAATGATACATTTATTAAGCTCTCGAAGGTCAATCACTAATCGGTATACTGGAGGTGCATTTGGATCAGTACGTTTCATGACTGGAATGATAGGAGAATTACATACATTGGAGTCAGTTTCTACAACCACTCCTTGAGCAATAAGCTTGTCAATAATTTTGGATAAGGCTGCTACAGCTTCAAGTGGCAATCTGTACTGTCTGATTCGTGGTAAAACTATACCTTGTTTGAGAGTCACACGATGGGGTGTGATGTGCATACATCCTACATCAGTTGGACCTTGCGCCCATAAATGCTGTGGAACATTCAGTAATCTTGGATCAAAATCACGTAATACATAGTGACCTTTAAAGTCACGTAAGAACAATCGAACTCCTTCTGGGGAGCAACAAATTACTGCACCTAATTCTTTTAACGTTTTAATGCCTAACAAATTGTCTGGACATGATTTCGTGAGTAACAAATCAGTAGTTCGGGACAATGGACCAACTTCTAGGGAAACTGGTTTCGAAATTTCATTAACAATAGGCTTTCCTGAAAATCCAAGGGAAACATTTTTAGAGCCTGAGAGCGGAGCCCCTGGAACCTCGTCATGACTGATAGTAGTCCTACTTGCCCCTGTATCAATCAGAAACTTTCTGTCTTTCCTTAATACTTGACTGTGTATATAGGGACCCTCTTGATCTACAGGTATCTCGATGAGAGGCAAGCCTACCTCCCTCTCTAGGCTGTTTCATGAATACTGTTTATACTCTGGATACTCTGACTGAGCATACTGGTACATTTGCTGTGTAACATGCTGTGTTGCAGCGATTGGCTGCGGTGCTGGAACTGTCTGTTGTGCATTCTGTGGTGACTGAGAAGTCTGTGTAACTTGTTCTTGTCTAGGCGGACGTGGTCTTTCTTTAGTCTTACCAGTGGCTATGTTGTGTTTCAGAACTGCACACTCGTTTATAAAATGACCTGGCTGTTTACAGTAATTGCAAGTCCCTTTAACGGGAGCTGCAGGATGACTGGCTTGACTCGGACCCCTCTTCTGACTGTCTTGTGGAACAGATTGTGCAACTAATACTTTCATTTTCGTATCTTTCATACGTCTCCTTTCATGTTCTTGCTCTTCCCTGATTCTGTTCTGGTGATACTGGAGCATCTGAAGCATTTGTGACGGGGTATTAGCTTGCCAGGTACTTTCGACTTTCAAAACTCGATTTTTAACTTGTGGACTTGAATTCTCGACTAGTTTGGTAACAAAAAGATGAGGGTACGATTCGCTACTCGTCTTCAGACCACTGTTGATAATAAAACATTTCTCAAATCTAGAATAAAAATCACTAGTGTCTTCATCCTGTTTCTGTTTACATGCTGAGATTGCATCCCAATCTTCCTTTTTCGTGGCTAGTAACCTTGGCAAAACTTGTATCAATAACTCGGGCAATTCTTTACATTTGTCCCCAAGACCAGTACCTGGTACTCGTATTTTATCTTCAGCTTCTAGAGCTGTCCAATCAATCTTTTTCTCTCCCACCTCCCATTCTTTTTCCTTGAGTTTTTCATATACCCCTGCGGGCAACAGAACTTTTAACATTTTTTTTTTTTTTTTAAATTTTTTTATTTAGAGTTACATATGAAAACAAACAAGACAAGGGCCCCCAAGGTGCCAGCAGGTCCCCGCAGACGGGGCGTGATAGGAAGCAACAGTGCAGAAAATCCATACTGACAATTGTATCTCAAGTCCGGATCAACAGAGTCTAGTTCAGCGAAGATACTCCGAAGGTCTTCAAAGATCCATCAAGAGAGCATGAGAGCACAGCGTAAAATATTCGCAAGGCCAAGGGACCACACATCCTGAGGCCAACCGGCCCAGCATCGCTCTCCCCAGGGGCCCCCGAACCCGAACATAAGGAACCACTCCCCCCCCCTACCCATCCCCCCCTCCCTCCCCCATGGTGGTGACCCAACACACACTCCCGCAGGTCCGCCGACATTCACACTAGATTTGAAAGAGATGAAGGGACCGAATAGAGGCCGGGCAGACGGCCGAGGGCAACCCTTTAGAAAGGAACTCCACCAGGGGACCCCAGTTATAACGAAAGTTCTTGAAGTTACCCAGATAGATGTCTGCCATTCTCTCCAGACTCAGATATCGCCATAGTCGAGCATGCCATAGGGAGATTGCTGGCGCCCCTCTCTGCTTCCAAGCGGCAGCCAGAGTAATTTTGGCAGCTCCCAGGCAGAGCCATAAGATCCTCTTATCCGCCCGAGTTTGATAATTCAATAACTGCAGAGAGTGGTTGAACGCAGTAACATCCTTCCATAGTGCCGTCCATTCGGTATCGGAGATTCCTCTCCCCACCATGTCCTCCCAGTGTCCCATATACCGCGGCCTCGGAGCCACAGCAGATTGGAGCAGGAGGCGATATAAAAAGGAGATAGTCCCCCTCATGGTGGACGTTCGTAACAGAAAGGCCTCGAATGGCGAGTGGGGTCTCGTAGCCGCGTCACGCACCCCAGGCGACGTGGCCCAGTGGAGCATCTGCAGATGGCGAAACCGCTCATCCGGGGAGACCCCATAGTCCCTCATGCAGTTGGGAAAGGAGAGGGGGTCTTGCCCATGGAACAGATGTGTCAATGCCCTGCAACCCCCCTCCCTCCAGGCATCGAAGGCTCCCTCCCGGAGCGCCGGAGCAAAGGCAGGGTTAAAATGGATGGGCGTGAACGGAGAGGGGAAGGTCGTCCAGCGCTCGTCCGACGCGAGCGTGTCCCACACTTTCAATGTCGTACCCGTCGGCGTACTGATATACGCGTTGAGAGGCCTGTCCCTCTTGGGCTTCCATGCTAGGTCCCATACCGACCTGCCAGCAACACTCCAGTCCATGTGGAGCCAATGCTTTTCAGACGTTTGCTGCGACCACTCCACCAACACCCTCAACTGAGAGGCTTTATAATAGAGTTGCAGGTCCGGGAGGCCGACCTCTCCCTCCGTCCTCGGCCGCCTCAAGACCGCAAAAGAGAGACGAGCCCGTCCCCCCTACCATATAAATCGCATTATGTGCGTTTTAAGGCGCCTAAAGAAGTTGGCGTCCAGTGGAATGGGCAGCGCCTGAAACAGGTATAGAAATTTAGGGAGGAGGACCATCTTCACCGCATGGATTCTTCCCAACCAAGACAGAAATTTAGGCTTCCACCTATCCAATTCTGCCCGTGTTTTAGCCATGAGCGGGGGGAAGTTGGCCGAAAACAATTTGCCCACCGTCGGAGTCAGGTGGACCCCCAAGTATACTATCGAGGTGTCGGCCCAAGCTAGGGGCGTCAGCGGACGAACCCTCACCACTTCCGCCTGCGACAGAGTGAGGTTCAGTACATAGGACTTACCATAATTGACCTTAAATCCGGCCACCGCTTCAAAGCGCAACAGAGCCTCCCTAATGCATGGTAACGATCGCTCCGGGTCGGCAACCGAGAACAAAATGTCGTCCGCGAAGAGCGTGATTTTGTGTTGCTCTCCCGAGAATGGGATACCCCGAATCCCCTCACATGTCCGTACTGTCCTCGCCAAAGGTTCTATGCTAAGCGCAAACAGCAGGGGCGAAAGAGGACAACCCTGCCTGGTACCCCTGGAGTGAGGGAAGTACGCCGACTTGTGTCCGTTCACCGTCACCCGCGATCTGGGATTGCTATAGTTGGCCTTCACCATAGTAAGAAACCTATCCGAAAAGCCAAACGCCGACATAGTGGCGAACAGGAAGCCCCAATCCACACGATCGAAGGCCTTCTCGGCATCCAGCCCCACAAGGACCGCCGGGATTCGGAACCTGTCGGCTTTTTCAATTAGATGCACCACCCTCCTTGTGTTATCATGGGTCTGGCGTCCTTTAATAAAGCCGGACTGGTCCGGGTGAATGATCGCTGGCATCAGGTCTCGTAACCTACGGGCCAGTATCGCCGAGTACAACTTAGAGTCTAAGTTGAGAAGCGCAATGGGGCGATAGGAAGCACACTGGGTAGGGTCCTTCCCCGGCTTGGGCAAGACCGTGACTACCGCCTCCGCCAGCGTACCGGCTGCCGAGCCCGAGGTGGCCATGTCATTAAACAGGGCCACCAGAAGATCACAGAGGTCGGAAGCATACGATTTGTAGAAAACGGCCGTGTAGCCATCCGGCCCAGGCGCCTTGTGCAGTTTCAGGTTATTGATGACCTCAATGACCTCTTCCCTGGTGATCGGGGCCTCCAGCAGCTCATTCCACTCCTTCGACACCTGGGGGAGCTGCAGCTGCTGCAGATACTCCCTCTGTGCGTCCGCGTCGAGATCGTCCCCTGCGTACAGGTCCTCATAAAAGCGGCCAAAGATGTTCGCCTTTACTTCGTCCCTGTGCTGTAGCACACCCGCGTCGTCCTTCATTCCTCCGATATATTCCCGCTCCCTCTTCTCCCGCAGCTGACGTGCCAGGTGTCTCCCCACTTTATTCCCGGAGGAGTAGGAGTATCTCCCCAAGCGCAGCATCGTGAGTTCGGCTCTATTATTATAGTGGGCTCTCAATTTCCCCCGAACCGCCGTCAACGGTCGCAAGGTAGCCCTGGACGGATTATGCTTGTGCTCCCGCTCTAGCCTAGATAGTTCTGCCTCCAGTTCCTCCCGATCCTCCCTCCGCAACTTATTAAGCTTGGCATTAAGCGCCAGACAGGTGCCTCTTACAGAAGCCTTAAGGGCGTCCCAGGTATTGGCTACCGACGTATCCGACGTGGGGTTGAGGGCAATAAATTCCCGAATGGCCACTCGGAGAGCCCGACTCGAGACCTCATCTCTGACCACCGATGCAGGGAAGTACCACTTCCGTTGCCCGTCACCAGATGGCGTCCAACGGAGGGTGAGCACCAGCAACCCATGATCGGAGACCGAGAGCGGCAAAATGGCAGCATCTTGGACATCCCCCTTAAGTGCCTGACTAATGAAGACATAATCTAATCGGGAATAGGACTGATGCACATGCGAGAAGAACGTGTAATCCCGGGAAGTGGGGTGACAGAATCGCCAACCATCAGCCAGTCCCATTTCCCCCATCACCTCTTGTGTCGTAGCTGAGAACACCCCCGCCTCAGCCCTGTGGGCCCTAGAGCTATCCATATCCTTGTCCCAGACCAAATTAAAATCACCCAATAGAAACAAGCTCCCCTCAGCGAAATCCCCCACCTTCTGCAAGACTGCCTTTAGGAATTTATTCTGACCTACATTAGGTAGATACAGCACAACAAAGGTACACATGCGACCCTGAACCATCCCTTTCACCAACAGCCATCGGCCATCCTTGTCAGCCTGCACCTCCACTGGTTGAAAGTGTAGCGCCGCGCGGAAGAGGAGAGCCACCCCTCGGTGTTTCGTGGAAGCAGAGGCCCTGTAAATGATCGGGTAAGCCCTATGCCTAAGGCGCAGTTCATCTTTCCGTGCCAGATGAGTCGCCTGGAGACCCACCACATCCAGCTGATGGTCCACCACATACTTCCACACCTTTTGTCGCTTCTGCGGCGAGTTAAGACCTTTCACGTTCCAAGACCCTATGCTAACCGGCATTGCAAATCCCCTCACCCCTCCCGCGCCCTACCAAACCACCCCATGACCAAGCACCCCACACGCCACACACATCACCACCATGGACCCCCCCCGACCCCTCTCCCCCCCGACCAACACCCCCCAATTCCCCCCCTCTGCGGAGGCAGCAACAAATAACTCCCCGTGTCCCCCCCCCAAACCCCAAACCCCATTGCAACCAAAAACAGTAATACATTACAGTCTCAACGAAGGCTCCCAGAACAGTGCAGCGCACCGGACAGTCTCTGGGAGGGGGGTGGAAGACCTCGGGTGGGCCCTCCAAGGCCGCGGTCCTGGGGGTCTTCTCACAAAGTACCTGCTGCCCCATGGACCGATGAACGTGTGCCCCTCCGTAGCCTCCAGACCCCTAGGCAGCCGCTATGCCGCCCCGGAGCCCTGCTGTGAAGAAGTCAACGTCGCAGAGACGACGGATGCCACTGCGTCGCCCATCGCCTGCAGGCTGGTAGCCCGATCGGGCCGCCCGCTGTTCGCCGCCGACCCCACGCGATGCCAAGAAGATGACCGGTGTCGCCGTCTAGCCGAAGGACTACTCGCCCTCGAGGTCGGTGACTCTGCCTCAATGCCCAGCAATTCCTTGGCCAACTGCAGTGAACGTATTTGCTCCAGCTTGTTGTTCCAGCGAAACACTATGCGGAAGGGATGTCCCCACGAGTAAGGAATGCCCCGTTGTCGCAGGAACGCCGTGACAGGCCTGAAATCACGCCGTTTCCTAAGGGTCGTTGCCGCCAGATCCTGGAAGAGCTGTGGTCTGTGCTCCCGGAACATAAAGTCACTGGCGTCCCGCGCCTTTCTGAGGATCCTCTCCTTGAGTTGAAAGTCATGGACACACACTAGGATGTCCGGTGGCGGACCACCTCCCCTCCTCGGCAGACCCACTCGGTGCACCCGGTCCATTCGAATTTCACTCACATCTTCGTCCCCCAGCAGCTGAATGAAGAGGTCCTGCACATACCCACGGAGGTCACCCGCCTCACCGCCTTGCGGCACCGCTCTTATGAGAATGTTGTTCCTCCGCGAGCGATTCTCCAAATCCTCCGTCTGGGATTGCAGGTCCAAGTTCTGCTCGGTGAGCCTCAGAATGTCCTGCTGCAGCTGGTGAACGTCACCCGCCATGTTGAGGTCGTGGTCCTCCAACGTGGCCACCCTTTCACCCACCGCATCCACATCCCTCCTTACTTCACGAAGATCAGATGTGAGCTGCGCCCGGAGGTCCAAGATATCCTCCTTAATGGATTTGAAGAGGTCCGCCATGAAGGCCTTAGTAGCTGGCGCCTCATCATCCGAGGGCCTAGGAGAGGCGCTCGGGCCAGGCGACGCCGGCTGTTGGGAGGCCTTCGACTGGTTGTCCTTCACCGTCTTCCCTTTGCGCACCACCGAAGTCATCGTGGCTCACCAGCTGTCCTGGGCGGTACCCTGAAGGTCACCCCCTCGCCACCAGGCCAAGGCTCCACGAGGACTCGACTCGGCGTCTCCGCTCTAGGCCCAATGAGCTATTCACCAACACAGTCCGTGCGTCGGCGGGAGCAGTGAGGGCCGCAGTCACCCACACCAGCACCCCAGCAGAACCCGCCAAAGGAGGGCCTCCCGACAGGCAGATAGGTCCGCTTTGATCTGTGTGCACCGCCGGGGTCGCACCGCCCTCCAGCCTCCGATCCAAGTCGCTCAACCAGGGTCGCACCTTGTGCCTCCTGTCGTGCTGCTAATGATTAGGCGCCTTTCGCTGTCCCGTGCCGGTGAAGGAGCCCGGGGAGCCGCTCCGGCGGTCCCTCAGCCAGGCCTCAGACCCCGGCCTCGCGTAGCAGGTGGGCCGCTCCGCTGCTCCGGACCTCCGGGTACGAGGCTCCGCCCCCTCCGGGGACCGGGAGCCCGGCACCGATCAGCTCTTCCTCTCTCCCTCTCTCGGTCCGAAGCGCCACACCCTAGTGACCGGGGGGGGGGGAGCACTGGTATCGCCGCTCCTCTCACCCGTCTCCGGCTCTCCGCAGCGCTCCGCTCCCTCAGCTCCCGTCCGGGCCGGCAATGCCACCGATACGGGTATCTCGCAGGCGGGTCCCCTCGCCGCCGGGCGGTCGGCCCCGCCGGACACTGCACCGGGGGTTTACCCTGAACACCAGACGCCCCACAAGAGCTCCGGGGGTCTCGCCAAACAAAGCTATGTAGGGCCTGGGGACGGAGGGGACACGAAGCAAGTCCTACTCCGTTGCCATCTTGGCCACGCCCCCAACTTTTAACATTTTAATGATATCTGGATACGTGTATTCTCCCATACGGAGCATGTCTTTTAATTCTCGATGGAACCCTGCTGGATCTTTGTCGTGACAGGGAATTAATTTTTTCATCTCTAAGAGTTCCATCTTTGTGATAGGGGTGTAAACAAATACTCGTTGCATTTCACCACCCGCTGTCCTAACTGGGTGTACTTCACGTAACGGATGCTGTCTATCTATGTAAAATGATTTACTTTCTGGAGGTGAGACATGAACAAAATGTGGGTTCAGAAACGTTCGGTATTTATGGCGCTGTTCTAAAATGACACTAATTAAATCGGTACCTAAACCTCTCCATCTATATTGGAGTAGCTCGTTCAGAACATCATGTAACGGACCTGGATCAGAATGCTGTCCCTCATACAGTGTAATGAGGTGCTGGATCATATACATACCCACCAGTCGCTGCTCGGCTGGGGGCAGTTTCAGAAACATTTGTGCCACTATTTCGTCTGGAAAAGTGGTAGAATCAGTAATCCATCGGACTGCTGATCGGGCTAGTTCTTGTTCATGCATGGTACTAAGTTCACTGTAACCGATTCGTGATTTCAGAATGTGATCGGTAGCTTGAAATACTTGCTCAAGAAAACCTTGTTCTGGTGCTGGAAGAGGAAAAACTTTCTTGTGATCTAGGCGTGAATGTCGGTCGGGAAGTCTAGTACTACCTACATACGCTATTCTGGTGGGATTCTCGTCGTCTACCTCTTCAGTAGAAGAGTTGTCTTCTTTCTCACTTACTTGTGCTGCTTTTCGTTTCTCGTGTAACTTTATTATTTCCCTACGGATCTTCCTATACATACTGTCTATACAGTTCTGTGTCTTGTGTCTTCCCTCGGCTATATGATCACTCCATCTTGTCAGGACTTTCATTTCGGTCGAATCTTTAGTTGGATAATCTTGTTCCCTTATTAAACAATTAATTAGAAACTTTAATAGCATGAGCTGGATCTCGACTTTTCTTTGAGACATGGCTTCGCCAATACTTTCTGGATCTACTCCTGTACGGATGAAACGATATATTCTGTCTAGATATTCTTTCATATTCGGTAGGGTGTCCAAATATTCGGTCACCCGTCTTACACGCAATGAATACAGGACCATATCATCATCGCCTGGGACTGGATCATAACGGCATTCGGTAAGAGCTCGCTTGATATCTGCAACTGACTGATGTTTGGGCGAACGCTGTAACGCTCGGGCATGTAGCTTGAGTAATGTCACACGTTTGTGTTGAGGCGGGGTTCCAGGAGGACTTCCCCCCGAGGCCCCTAGACTAGAATCGTCGGTGGGTACTGTACGTGCTGATAGAGTGACTGATGCAGCGGGTACTTGTACTGTGGGCTGGACCGGGGGTACCGTAACAGGTGCTGTAACGGGTGCCCCGGTGGCTGGAGGAACAGGAATTACATTATTTACAGGAGCTGTCGGAACAGTATTTGCATATTCTGGGACTGTGTCGTCCAAATAGGACGAGAGAAAAATATCAGCCGCGGTCGGTTTGTGACGTAGCTTAATCGGAACTAATGGCGGCGGAAAATTACATGGTACTTCCGGGGTTGCTTTCGGCAAGCCCTCGGCAAGAAGAGGATACATACCCTTAATAAGGGCATTTCTCTGTCTGTCGGACTGTTCGGCTTTAACTCGTTCACCTATTTCTATTAATTCCCTTTCTTGGGCTCTTTCTGAGGATTCCCTACTTAATTCTGATTTTCTGATTTCTTTTTCGGTTCTTTTATGAGATTCTTTGCGCCATAACTCGATGGCATCTTTCTGGGACTGTCTGGCTTTCTTTTTCCATAATGCTTCTTCTACTCGCATGATGCACTCGGCATCCCACGTACCTGATACAGGCCATCTATATTTCTCTTCTAATTCCTTGGTGTACTCCACCCATAAGTCTAGATATAATATGGCACTTATGCCATGTTTATGATACATAAAATGACCTGGACTGTCCCTAGGCGGGACAGGAACTGCTTCCTCGAGCAGACCTTTTCTAGTTTTTAACTGACGTAATTTCGAGAACAGAGGCATAACTTAGGCTGGAGTCTGGACACAATACAATACACGATGAACACAATAATAACTGAAAAACAAATCACTCATACCACGACATTGAAAACACATGAAATAACATTTAAAATAACAGTTTGGACAGAATACATGAATTTCTTGAGAACAGAACTTACTAGAATAACTAGATGCACTGCTAAAACAGCACGAAACTTACCGGTCCCATAAAGAGACACGTCAGGACCCGCGTCCACCTAGGTGAACACTTCGTGTTGGATCTGCGTACCCAAACCCACGGACCAGAGACAAATTAATTGACCCTGTCTAGATACTACCCCAGCAACGGTACTCACCGGGCAGCAAGAACGGAAGGCCTCGGACTGGACTGGACTGCTACGACGACGAACGGACGAACTTCGGACTTCAGTTACAGGTGGGCCTCCGGATACCTCGGACCTTGGACTCTCGGCTTGGGCTCTGGTCGGGACTCGCCGCGTTCCTCACCGCCTCGTCTGGACGCTGGACCGCAACCTCCGTCTCCTCCGTGGGCCTGAGGGATACTTGAAGCAGAAATATCTGCACGTGCACGGTATGGTTCCGTCACGGCTGCAGAGGATCAGGGGGCCTGCGTGGCTTCTCCGGCGCGTGGGGAAAGGGCAAGTCCCTATTCGGGCGCCATTATGTGGTAAATAAATAATTTATTACCGGATCTATTTTTCAGAATAATCAATAAACAGGTAGCTCAATAAATAAGAGTCAAGATTCGAGGTAGCTGGAGTTTACAGGCTTTAATAGGCATAAAGGACAGGAACAGGACAGCCTGTACGGGAATAGGATGGCAGCTGCCGGGGGCAGGATCTGGGAATAAATGCGCTAACTTTTAATAACAGTGTACAATATATATAGTTAAACAAAATACATTACATTCAATACAGTAGGCGTAGCAGTAGGCGTGGCTCGTAGCAGTCGCGAAAGATAAGGGCAAAATGATGTAACAAGAAGGCGTGTACAGGGCGTATACATAGACATGTGATGTAAACGTAACAGAATATGTCATAAACGGGGCGGAAACATGGAGGGGGCTACCTGAGCAGCTGGGACCTCTAACCTAGTGGTGCGCGCAAACGGGCAATGACGTGTTACCAGGGAGAACTGGGGGCTATGACTTCTGCGCTAGAAGAGGAGACTAAAGTCTGGAGTGTCAGAGCGACATGTACCCAAGGCATATCTAGTATCTGGTGTTTAGAGTACATGTTGATAGAATCCAAAAGTTATCAGGGCAAAGGCTAATGGACACTAAGACTGGTGCGTGCATAATTCTATATGTATTGTGTGTGTGAGGAATATTCTATGAATATTAATACAGTATTTCTCTTTCATGGAGACATAAAGGCTAGACCATGACGGAAACTATTGATGCGATTCAGTAGCTTAGGAATGCAGAGAAGGAGGGCTGAACTGATAACTAGAATCATAACATACTCTTGGCAGACTGGGAGGCAGAGCCAGGCCGGGCCGGGCACTGCGAGGCATGAAGTAAGCGAAGGGTCAGGGATGCAGGTGGGGGCTGTATCGCTCCTCGGAGAGGGTTCAGGAGACAGGAGCTGAATCTGAGTCCGGGCCCTTTTGAGGCCTAGAAACGGGGACAATTCAATGAATTAACGTGCACACTGTGAAATGTGGCAACGTAAGTTTACATAGGCCTAATATTCGTTGCTTTCACGAAGACTGGAAACTGGCATACTAGAGATGGACACAACTGTAATTGAGTCTTTAATCGATCAGAGGGGAATACATGCATATCGATCATGCACATATAGCATAAGATGGGGAACACGTAGGCACATATAACATGGCAAAATTTACTTTTCCACATATCAAGAAACTTAAATGACTTCAATAAACGTTTTTAAACACATCAAGTAAAGCAGTTATTCAACTACATTAATGGGGAAGTGACTTAAAATGCCCTAACACACATGAAAGCGTATTTTGAAGGCCCTTAAACCATTTTTCCATCACTTTTAACATGGCTATGTAACTCAAAGAAACAAAATCTAAATTTGCCAAGCACACATGGGAGCGTATTTACAAGGACCTTGCACCACGGGGAAATGACTTAAATTAAAATTGGGAAAATAACATCAAAGGGACTCAAAGGCCTTGTAAATATGCCCCAAGCAGCCTATGAAACTTTAGCAGTACATATCAAGAAACTTAAATGACTTCAATAAACGTTTTTAAACACATCAACTAAAGCAGTTATTCAACTACATTCAAGGGGAAGTGACTTAAAATGCCCTAACACACATGAAAGCGTATTTTGAAGGCCCTTGCACCATTTTTCCATCACTTTTAACATGGCTATGTAACTCAAAGAAACAAAATCTAAATTTGCCAAGCACACATGGGGGCGTATTTACAAGGACCTTGCACCACGGGGAAATGACTTAAATTAAAATGGGGAAAATAACATCAAAGGGACTCAAAGACTTTGTAAATATGCCCCAAGCAACCTATGAAAATCTCGGAACATTTTAAATACACAAATTTCTTCATAATTTTCTCCTTAAAGCATACTATTCTCTATCTAAATTAAATGAATTTTTTCTCACCTTAGCAAATACTTTTTGAGTTTCAAAACAGTCTCAGACACACACCAATTTGTCTTCAGCAGAGCAAAGGGTATGCACTCCAGAGGCTGCAACCAACAATGGCACAGAAATGCTGTAATTCATCACACATATCTCTCATGTCACCCAATCAAAACTCTTCCCTCACTTTTTTCAAATCAACACCCTTCCCCCCTCTGCCCTTTCTGCCTTTTTTCCATAGCAACCACCTCCTGAAAGACCTCTCATGTTTGCAAGTTCACACAACAATGTTTCAATTGAACTCTGAACTCTCAGTACACCTGCGTATCCAGTGCAATCTTTCATAAAATGATTTTTTATTGACCATTCAAATTACATCTTTCAAAGAACTCATCCATGCACCCTAACTTTCTGTTTTCAGCAATCAAAATCCACCAATCACTGCTACTGATTAATTACCACAGAAACTCCACAGTTTTTTTCATTACGTACTCCTACTGTTTCAACTGCCATTTCATTACCACACTTCATCTGACTGCAGCAGAACCTCCTCTCACCATGTTTTCTGTCTGGATTGTTGGACATAGTTATAAGCACTGGGCTCAAAGGTATGCTGATAACAGAAATTTACACAACCTCAATTTACAAAATGTGGAAATCAGCTGGATTGGCCACAGAGGATTAAGATGTCACCAATTGATACCATTGGTGAAAACCTTTTTGCATTTGCCAAAACCTGACCTGTTAATTGTGCACTGTGGAGGAAATGAATTGGGCACTTTGACTGGGGTAGGTCTGGAAATGCTTTTAAAGGACACCTTTGAGCAATTGATGGCACTATTTCCTCAAACTGCCTTGGTATATTCAAATATATGCCAAAGACAGAAATGGAGGTGGTCAAACCAATTTTGTCCACAAATTGAGAAATCGAGGAAGCATGTAAATAAATCTGTTTCAGCTTACATGAGAGACCATGGAATGGGCTCCATCTACAACAATAACTTGCGTTACTACATGCAAGATATCTACAGAGCAGATGGAGTTCACTTCTCAGATGAAGGGAACAGAATTGTCATCCTCAATTTAAGACTTTGCATTGGTACCTACTTGTAGGTACCTACATCAGCCACAGGACCCAAAAGCTCTTTTCAGAGCTACCCTATCTGATCACTCACAATTATTATTTTACTCTAACTTTTTTCACTAATTTTCACCAAAGTACGCTCCCCGGAGCGCTACCCGGTACGCGCACCGGACGCTAACCGCACGAAAATTTGAAAAAAAATGGGGGGGTTTCGCACATATGGGCCTCCTCAGCCACCCTCAGAAAACCTAGGGGGTCAGGATACGTCTACCGTGCCCCCTTCTACCCATTCTCAACATTATTTGCCCTCCATCTTGTATCTCAAATCTACCGAAACACAAAATGGAGGACTCCCGTAACGCTGCCGGTTCGCGTACCGGGGCGCGCACCGGGAAGCGCTCGCTCAAAAAAGGTGGGAAAGTAATATACAGAAAAACCACTGGAGACACTTTCACCAAATATAGATTAGCTCATATTACATACCAATCCCTACCATTTTCACAAATTTGGTTGGAATTCCATTTAGCCATTTAGCCTGTAGACCTCTCTAAATACCCTGAGGTAAATTACTTCACAAAACACATCTGAAGTGTTGGAATTGACAACCAATTAAAATGTTACTTTCATTTTCTACTTTTTTTACCTGACATTTGATTGGTTATGTACCTCAATATATATTAAAAAAAAAGAGAGAGAATCACAGCCATTTTGACTACTACTTCCTGAAGTACATTGCAAGAGCATTTTCACTGTCAACTTAAACTTGTTTTTAAAAGGTAAGATGTTGTTTTATAAATTTGACAGGAGAACTATGTTATGCACTTTAAATTAATTTGGGAAAACATTCTCAGATAGTTATATACTATCCCTCTGTAAGAGTTAGACATTGAGAAAGGCTTGTTTATTATAATTATGGATTGATTTAGGTTTCTGTGGTATAATTATGAATTTACTTAGGCTTTTTCACAGGCACTTTTTAATAGTACTACTTCACGCCTGAAACCATACAGTGCCCATAGATAACTTCTCTGTTATAAACTCACAAGTACCTGTCTGAACTTAAACCCAACAGTGCCCTATCTCTACTGATATATTTATTTTTTATGCAAATTTCAGCACAAAAATGGAAGGAGAACAGAACGTTTCCTTTGAAATTGTCCTAGAGATGAACAATGAGGAAATCATTGAACCCATTAACTTGGAATTCATGGCTGAATCACGGGACCATGAACTTCTACAATGTGTAGAATCTGTGGATTTCTTACTTCATTATCAGGACGGTCAAATGTGGGAAGTTATGTTCAGTCAAAAAGAAGACATATCAGACAGTCAAATGTTAGACGTTCTATTAAATTTTGAAAAAGAATCAGAAAAATAAATTTATATTTAATAATCAAAAATTGTTCGAGTCTTTAATCATTTTTATATCTAATTCATAAACTAGTACCAAATTGATTATAATGTAAAGTCAGACTTATAGTATACTGTGCAACTTTATATTATCTTCAATGTGTATTTAACATCTCTTTATCATCTTCTGCCTCCATATTGTTTCTGCTTTCCTGACACACTATGGTATGAATTCCATATTCCACAATAACTTCTGAAACAACATGCAAGATATCTACAAAGGAGACGGTGTATATTAATTTTTTGACTCTGCATTGGTACCTACATATTGCTACTTAAATAAAAAAAACTAAAAAAAACCAACAAAACGAACAATCAATAAACATACAATATTTAAAAAGTCTATCATTCTTTTTTCCTTATAATACGCTCCCCGGACCGCTTCCCGGTGCGCTCCCCACGCAAAAAAAATGATTTTATTTTTCTTTTCCCCCACGGAGCCCTTTTAAAGCCTCCACATCAAACCTAGGGGGTCAGGGAGGATCTGCTATGCCCCCTTATAGTCATTTACCCCTTTGTTTTGTCCTCCTCTTGTCTCTCGATCCTACCGAGAGACAAGATGGTGGCCGCTCCGGACTGTTTAGAATGTTGACAGACACCGGAGAGCCAATCAGGTTCGCTTCGCGAAGTTCCGTTACGCGTCAGGTACGCGAACCGGGGCGCTTCCCGGAGCGCGCTTACAGATATATATATTTCTTTGAACGTTAATTTCTCAAAATCCACTGGAACACATATATTGAGACCTAGCAAAGGCACATCAGGCTACCAGACCCTACAATTTTGCCAAGTTTCGTGGAAATCCATTCAGCCGTTCGAGCTAAAAGTGAGGCCAACCGCCCTATGGAAAATTGCATGTAAAAAACGCGTTTTGGGACCCCCCTTTTTTCTCGGCCCCCCCTTGACGAAACCCCCCCAAATTTTCAAGGGCTGCTCAGAAACAAAATGTTCAATTTTCCTGAACATTTCAGCCAATTCCGTCCTCAAACGCCAAAGTTATTCGACATAGAATTTTCAAAAATCCCATAGGAAAAAAATCCTAACTATATATACCTACTGGCGACCGCCAGTAGGTAATATATATATATATATTCACTGAAAAAACCATAGGTTTCAGGAGTTATATAGTTAGGAATTAGTTTTTAAAAAACCTTTGAAATTCACTCCAAAAACTATAAGTTTTAGTGGGGTTATAGTTAGCTGGACATTTTTTTTTTTTAAGTTTGATTTATTGAGAAAAAAAAGAATTAAAAAGGGGGGGAATAAGGGAAGGGGGGTGAGAGGAGAAGAGTTACAATAAGGGGATGGGAGAAATAAGGAATATAATAATAATACAAACATCCTGAAAAATAAGCATTACAAGCATGAAGAATTATGAACACATCATAAGAGTACTAATACATTAGATAAAACATACTATATTGAGAGTTAAGAAGTATAATGATCAAATAATAAGGTAAAAAACAGGAATAAGAAAATCACGGGGGCTTGCGAACTTCAACTGTTTCAGGGTCAGGAGATAAATGAACAGGGGCAGATGAAGAGAGGTGTGTTACTGTCATGGTTCTCCTCGACCTCCAGATTAGGAATGTCAGAGGCTAATTGTTGCCAAAAAACCCACCCCTGTCCCGTGCACCAGCACCTCATATGGTAGTGTTGTGTGTTTGTGCCATGATAATTCTTTGTGATACATAATGGTTTTTACATTTGACACGTAATGGTTTTTGCTTATTATTATGTTAATAAAAGCCATTGTTTACTTAATCTTCCTTCCTTAGACCCAGAGCGCGTTAGGTTTGCATTTGAGGAAGGATTGAACTGTGGTTTCCGAGAGCCGCGTTCGGCTCTCAGAGTTGCAGCCGCTTGTGAGCGCATTTGGGGAAGAAGTCGGGTTTCCTGAAAGCCGCGTTCGGCTTTCTTGTTGCAACGCGTGCGTGCGCACGTAATTTTTGGGTGCGGTTACCTATTTAAACCGCACCCTTGTTTCTCGAAGCGCTTTGCCTTCCAGCCCCAGTAGCAGAAGGATCGCGCTGGTGTCCCTTCGCACCTGTGGAGATTTCGACGCCTGCCACTCCCCGTGGACACCTGCTTGAGATCCGAGGAACATCGCCTGCTTGAGATCCGAGGAATTAAGGGAAATCGTAAGTTTAACCCAAGATTTATTGGCCCTTTTGTGATTGAAAAGGTTATAAATCCCGTATGTGTCAAATTAACTCTTCCCTCTAAATACAGAATTCATCCTGTGTTTCATGTGTCCTTGATCAAACCTTTTCATCCAAACACTCGAATTATCCAGCCCCCATCTTCTTTAATGATTGATGGAGACTCAGAATTTGAGGTGAAATCAATCTTAGATTCCAAGAGAAGTCGAGGGAAATTGTTTTATCTGGTGGATTGGAGGGGATACGGTCCTGAGGAAAGATCATGGGAACCTTTGGAGAACCTAAAAAATGCTCCTAAAATAATAAGATCATTCCATGCTCGTCATCCAGATAAACCTAAACCCATCCTGCCCGTTTTGGGGGGGATCTTGAGGAGGGAGTACTGTCATGGTTCTCCTCGACCTCCAGATTAGGAATGTCAGAGGCTAATTGTTGCCAAAAAACCCACCCCTGTCCCGTGCACCAGCACCTCATATGGTAGTGTTGTGTGTTTGTGCCATGAACATTCTTTGTGATACATAATGGTTTTTACATTTGACACGTAATGGTTTTTGCTTATTATTATGTTAATAAAAGCCATTGTTTACTTAATCTTCCTTCCTTAGACCCAGAGCGCGTTAGGTTTGCATTTGAGGAAGGATTGAACTGTGGTTTCCGAGAGCCGCGTTCGGCTCTCAGAGTTGCAGCCGCTTGTGAGCGCATTTGGGGAAGAAGTCGGGTTTCCTGAAAGCCGCGTTCGGCTTTCTTGTTGCAACGCGTGCGTGCGCACGTAATTTTTGGGTGCGGTTACCTATTTAAACCGCACCCTTGTTTCTCGAAGCGCTTTGCCTTCCAGCCCCAGTAGCAGAAGGATCGCGCTGGTGTCCCTTCGCACCTGTGGAGATTTCGACGCCTGCCACTCCCCGTGGACACCTGCTTGAGATCCGAGGAACATCGCCTGCTTGAGATCCGAGGAACATCGCCTGCAAGAAAAAAGGAAAAGACAAGTTAAGTGCTTTTTGGAAACCTCTATTCTTTTGGCGCCCATCGCAAGAAAGACTGAACAAACACTTTCTAATCTGATTTCCAGGAACTTGTGACAATTCTATTTTAGACTCCAATGTATGCAAGAGAACATTCCTTTTTTTTATTTTCCTGTTTGTTCATTCAGTTTTTGAAAGCTAATCCTGAATTTCAATCTGAAAACATTACAAGAGAAAATATTGTAATGTGAGATGTAACGACTATGTTTTAATGAAAAGTCAAAGGTTATTTAATATGTTCTAGATTCTGGGGAGTTAGTTGGAAGAGAGTAGGTGCTTCTTTATGTGTTACAACAGGTTTGAACACAACAGGATAAAGATTCACTTCTTCAATCTCCGCCATTCTAATTGTCAAGTAAGTCTGAGTCTAGAAAGGGGTATTAGATAAAGCCTGTTTTAGAACACTAGTAATATTCCCTCTTGTTCAATTTAGTTCCTTGGAGCGTGACATCAACGTATCTTCAAGGGACTTCCTCTACTTCACATCTCATCTCCACGACTTCCTATTCCATCCACGACAAGAAATACTGGACGAAGGACAGTTTGCACAGATCGCAGGTAGGATTCTAGATTGTGAGGGTTTAGGGGGACTAAGCGCTTCAGAGCTAGGGGAGGGCACAAGGGGCCAAGAGATCTCTAGAAAACCTATAGTAAAATATCGCTTACTCATTGCTCTACAGGTCGACGGCAAAACCCCTCCTTCATCTCATCACGTCCAGTACCGGCCCTCCTCCCAAGGGTCTAGGTCTATTCTTTGCTGTGTATTTAAAACAGTAAGTTTACAGCTAGATTTCTGGGAAGTTGGTCCCTTGCGTCTCTGCGAAAACTTCTACGTCGTCCTAGATTTCCAGTCTCAGCTCAAGGTAAGGGACGACGTAGTTTTGGCTTTTGACAGAAGGCAAAGCCACGAAAATATTTTCGCCCGGACGCAATGGACCAAATAACTTTGCAGGACATAGCAGCCATTTTGAAGGACCTTAGAGATGAGAACACATCTCTACGTAGGGATATGTCAGCTTTACAGGAGTCAATTCAGCGTAAGCCCGTTTTGTCACCTGCGACCTTTCAGAGCACAACTTCCGAGTCCGGAACCTCTACTCAGATTCAGGTGGTAACCCCTGTTCCCACTCCTTTAGCACCACCAGAAAGGTTTACTGGAGATTGTAATAAGTTTTCAATATTTTTGCAACAGTGCCATTTACATTTTATGGCAAAGAAAATGGCCTTTCCAGATGATTCTTCCAAAATAGCTTTTATGTTATCTTATTTTGGGGGAGATGCAGCCCTTTGGTCTGTTCCTTTAGTTGAGAGTGATGACCCTATCCTCTATAATTTGGCTAATTTTGAGCGAGCTTTAAAAAAGATTTTCGCAAAACATGTTTTTGTTCAATCAGCTGATAACGAGTTATTAAGTCTGAAACAGGGTCCTTCGGATTTGCTCCATTATATTTCACAGTTTAATCGCTTAGTTCTTGAGGCCAGATGGCCTTATGATAAAAGGGTTTCTATCTTTTATAGAGGCTTGAGGGACGATCTAAAGGATATGGTGACGCAAATTCTGGAACCCCCCGATGATATTACTGAGTTCATTGATTTAGTGGTTAAACTGAATAACCGTTTAATCGAGAGAAAGGGGGGAAAAGGAAAGGGAGATAACAAGTTGTTATTTATCAAGGAAAGAGGTTCTACGCCTCGTGAGGTTTCTTCTAGAGTAGAGGCGGTGGAACCTATGCAAATAGGAACAGTTAGGGGCCCTCTTTCTAAGGAGGAGAAAGACAAGAGACGGAAGATGAATCAATGCCTGTACTGTGGGAAGACAGGTCATTTTGTTAAGGATTGCCCTACTCGTCCCATTAAAAATAAGACAAAAGCCTCTGATATAGCGGCGGTTCAACAGCCTTCGGAAAACTAGAAAGCTCGACTAATGCTGAGGTCAGTTTGTCGAGTGCTGTTTCTAATTTGGCCTCTATTGCTCCACCGTCCAGTTGCAAACACTTCTGTATCTTAGTAGAATTAAAAAGTTTGTCTTCCCTCTCTCCTGGAAAAAGAGTTGAAGCAGTCATAGATTCAGGTGCCACTGGAAATTTTATTGACTCTCATTTCATCTCCCAGTTAGGGTTCAAATCAGTCCTAAAAGAACATCCGGAAATAGTGAGAGCAGTAGATGGGAAAGAGTTAACATCCGGACCCATCTGTAGGCAATCCGAGGTTTTAGAAATGGACTGTTCACCTATCCATAGGGAGAAAATAACTTTTGACTTAATCGATGCTCCTCAGTTCAGACTTATTTTGGGTATTCCTTGGTTGGTTTCACATAACCCACAGATAGACTGGGAATCCAAGACTTTGACTTTCAAGTCCTCTCTTTGCCTAGAACAATGTTTTCTTTTAAAAAAGAATGAGGATGTTATTCAAGGACATGACTTTAGTACAGAATCTACTAGTGTGTTGATGTTTGAAGGGGTTCCTTCTGTTTATTCCGACCTCTCAGACGTCTTTGATAAAAAAAGAGCTAACACACTTCCTCCTCACAGGGATTTTGATTGCAGGATAGACCTAGTTCCCGGAGCAACCTTGCCCTGTAGCAGGATTTACGCATTAACAGAGAAAGAAAATCTGCACCTTAGGGAGTACCTAGATGAATTCTTGGCTAACGGGTTCATCCGGCATTCCAAGTCGCCCGTTTCATCAGCTCTCTTCTTTATTCCGAAGAAAGGGGGAGAATTGCGCACGTGCATCGATTATAGGGCTCTAAATAACGTGACCATTAAGAACAGGTACCCTTTGCCTCTGATTCCAACTTTATTGGACCAGGTGAAAAAAGCAACTATTTATACTAAATTGGACTTACGCGGGGCTTATCATCTTGTTAGAGTCAGGAAAGGCGACGAATGGAAAACTGCATTCAGAACCAAGTTCGGCCTTTTTGAATATCAAGTAATGCCATTCGGACTTTGTAATGCCCCTGCTGCCTTCCAATTTTTTATAAATGAAGTCTTACATGAGTTCTTAGATGTATGTTGTGTTGTCTACATTGATGACATCTTGATTTTTTCCAACTCTGAAAAAGAACATGTACAGCAAGTTCGGGCTATTCTTCAAAAATTGCTTTCCAATTGTTTATTTGTAAAACTGGAAAAAAGTCTATTTCATGTTTCAAGAGTGGACTTTCTAGGGTATATCATCAGCCCTAATGGTATAGAAATGGACCCGAAGAAGGTGGAAGCTGTAAATTCTTGGCCCAGCCCTTCTTCAGTGAAACAAGTTCAGAGTTTTTTGGGCTTTGCGAATTTCTACCGCCGTTTTATCCAAGATTTCTCTCAGATTATTACACCCATTACCAAATTGTTGCGAAAAGGAGCTAAATTCGTCTGGACAGACCAGGCTGAATTGGCTTTCTTAGAATTGAAGAAAAGATTTACCACAGCCCCGATCCTAAGCCACCCAGACCCCAGCCAGCCTTTTATTGTTGAAGCTGATGCCTCGCAGTTGGCGCTTGGGGGAGTCCTATCTCAGAGAAATACTGACACAGGCCAAATGCATCCCATAGCCTTTTACTCCAGGAAGCTTTCTGAAGCTGAATTGAACTATGCCATAGCCGATAAAGAACTTTTAGCAATAAAAGCAGTTTTTGAAGAATGGCGTCATTACCTGCTCGGTGCTCGACACCCTGTCACAATATACACAGATCATAGAAACCTTCAAGCATTAAGATCTGTAAAGGCTTTGTCCGCTAGACAGTTGAGGTGGTCTATGTTCTTTAATGATTATGACTTTGTGATCACGTATCGTCCTGGAAAAGAAAATTTGAAAGCCGATGCCCTATCTAGAATAGGTTACAATTTAACTGAGCAAACTGAATCTTCTCATGAGAGTCAACCTGTTATTCCAATCTCTTGCTTTCAAGCTGGTTTATCCTGTTGTCCGGTGATTTCTGATATCAAAAAAGAACTAACTTCTAAGGGACTAGATGAGTGGAAAAAAAAGTATCCTCTTCTTCAGCAGAGAGATGGTTTGATTTTTATGCAAGATCTCATTTTCGTACCCACTGAAAAAATCAAAGAAGAGGTATTTCATTTCCATCATGACACTTCTTTAACTGCTCATCCTAGTGCGATGAAGACATACGAATTAATTAAGAGAACTTTCTGGTGGCCTTCCATGTTTAAGGATGTACAGGATTTTGTAGAAACTTGTAGTGTTTGTATTCAAAACAAACCCTTACATCAAGCTCCAAGTGGTCTGTTAACTCCACTCCCAATTCCACCTCAACCTTGGCACACGATTTCTTTGGATTTTATTGTAGAACTTCCTATTACTAAAAAAGGTTTTTCTACTATCCTAACTATAGTTGACCAGTTTTCACGAATGGCACATTTTGTTCCCTTAAAGAAATTACCTACTGCTTTGGACTTAGCTCATCTGGTAATGACGAATGTGATTCGTTTACATGGTATTCCTTCAGTGGTCATTTCCGATAGGGGGTCTCAGTTTATTTCTCGAGTTTGGCAGAATTTGAGTACTCTTTTAAACATGGAAGTCCGCCTATCTTCAAGTTATCATCCTCAGACGGATGGTTTAACTGAACGCACTAATCAGACCATTGAACAGTTCATTCGATGTATGTTAACGAGTGCTGAGGAAGAATGGTCAGAACTAATCAGTCAATTGGAATTTGCCTACAATAACGTAGATCATACTTCTCTTGGTATGTCCCCATTCTTTTGTAATTACGGTTACCATCCAAAAAATTTCCCTGAGGAGATAAAGACGCTAGATACTGTACCAGCTATTACAAGTTATGTTTCTAAACTATCGTCTATTCAAGAACAAGCTGCATTCAAACTAGCACAAGCAAAAGAGACACAGAAAAGATCTGCAGACAAACACAGAACCTTACAACCATCTTACTCTTCTGGAGATAAGGTTTGGTTAAACACCAAACATCTAAGAATTAAGGGAAATCGTAAGTTTAACCCAAGATTTATTGGCCCTTTTGTGATTGAAAAGGTTATAAATCCTGTATGTGTCAAATTAACTCTTCCCTCTAAATACAGAATTCATCCTGTGTTTCATGTGTCCTTGATCAAACCTTTTCATCCAAACACTCGAATTATCCAGCCCCCATCTTCTTTAATGATTGATGGAGACTCAGAATTTGAGGTGAAATCAATCTTAGATTCCAAGAGAAGTCGAGGGAAATTGTTTTATCTGGTGGATTGGAGGGGATACGGTCCTGAGGAAAGATCATGGGAACCTTTGGAGAACCTAAAAAATGCTCCTAAAATAATAAGATCATTCCATGCTCGTCATCCAGATAAACCTAAACCCATCCTGCCCGTTTTGGGGGGGATCTTGAGGAGGGAGTACTGTCATGGTTCTCCTCGACCTCCAGATTAGGAATGTCAGAGGCTAATTGTTGCCAAAAAACCCACCCCTGTCCCGTGCACCAGCACCTCATATGGTAGTGTTGTGTGTTTGTGCCATGAACATTCTTTGTGATACATAATGGTTTTTACATTTGACACGTAATGGTTTTTGCTTATTATTATGTTAATAAAAGCCATTGTTTACTTAATCTTCCTTCCTTAGACCCAGAGCGCGTTAGGTTTGCATTTGAGGAAGGATTGAACTGTGGTTTCCGAGAGCCGCGTTCGGCTCTCAGAGTTGCAGCCGCTTGTGAGCGCATTTGGGGAAGAAGTCGGGTTTCCTGAAAGCCGCGTTCGGCTTTCTTGTTGCAACGCGTGCGTGCGCACGTAATTTTTGGGTGCGGTTACCTATTTAAACCGCACCCTTGTTTCTCGAAGCGCTTTGCCTTCCAGCCCCAGTAGCAGAAGGATCGCGCTGGTGTCCCTTCGCACCTGTGGAGATTTCGACGCCTGCCACTCCCCGTGGACACCTGCTTGAGATCCGAGGAACATCGCCTGCTTGAGATCCGAGGAACATCGCCTGCAAGAAAAAAGGAAAAGACAAGTTAAGTGCTTTTTGGAAACCTCTATTCTTTTGGCGCCCATCGCAAGAAAGACTGAACAAACACTTTCTAATCTGATTTCCAGGAACTTGTGACAATTCTATTTTAGACTCCAATGTATGCAAGAGAACATTCCTTTTTTTTATTTTCCTGTTTGTTCATTCAGTTTTTGAAAGCTAATCCTGAATTTCAATCTGAAAACATTACAAGAGAAAATATTGTAATGTGAGATGTAACGACTATGTTTTAATGAAAAGTCAAAGGTTATTTAATATGTTCTAGATTCTGGGGAGTTAGTTGGAAGAGAGTAGGTGCTTCTTTATGTGTTACAACAGGTTTGAACACAACAGGATAAAGATTCACTTCTTCAATCTCCGCCATTCTAATTGTCAAGTAAGTCTGAGTCTAGAAAGGGGTATTAGATAAAGCCTGTTTTAGAACACTAGTAATATTCCCTCTTGTTCAATTTAGTTCCTTGGAGCGTGACATCAACGTATCTTCAAGGGACTTCCTCTACTTCACATCTCATCTCCACGACTTCCTATTCCATCCACGACAAGAAATACTGGACGAAGGACAGTTTGCACAGATCGCAGGTAGGATTCTAGATTGTGAGGGTTTAGGGGGACTAAGCGCTTCAGAGCTAGGGGAGGGCACAAGGGGCCAAGAGATCTCTAGAAAACCTATAGTAAAATATCGCTTACTCATTGCTCTACAGGTCGACGGCAAAACCCCTCCTTCATCTCATCACGTCCAGTACCGGCCCTCCTCCCAAGGGTCTAGGTCTATTCTTTGCTGTGTATTTAAAACAGTAAGTTTACAGCTAGATTTCTGGGAAGTTGGTCCCTTGCGTCTCTGCGAAAACTTCTACGTCGTCCTAGATTTCCAGTCTCAGCTCAAGGTAAGGGACGACGTAGTTTTGGCTTTTGACAGTTACTAAAGGGAGCCAAATTAGATCACGTTTGATAGCTAGGGAGATGGGAGATACATAGTTGGTGTCTAAACGATGATTAAAACAAATTGCATTCCACCAAGACTGATATGAAATATTTGCAGCCTGTTTCCAGTTAGATGTGACAATATGAAAAGCAATAGCAATGAAAAGGTCAAGTAGAGGGTAATGGTTGGGAGAATGAGGAAGGTTTGATGAGAGGGATCCAAGAAATACTAGTGAGGGAGAGAAGGGGACCTGAAAATGGAAAATCTTTTGTATCTGCCGCCAAACAAGTAGCCAGAATTGATAAGTAGGGGGGCATTCAAACAACATGTGTTTAAGGTCAGCAGAGAGGCAGGGACAAGACCAACAAGTAGAGGGAGTGTCTAGTGAGAAGCGGGACAGAGCCAGCGGAGTAAATAAAGTTCTGTGATAAATGAAAAATAAAGTTTGAGTGGTGTTAGCAGCTCTAGAGGTCTTATGAAGTTTAGTCCAAATTTTATCCCAAAGAAGTACAGGCCAATTCTGAGAAAAGTCTAACTCCCATGTAAGTTCAATACGAGACTTCACTCAATCAGTAGTAAAACGGAAAGAATTATATAGGGCGGATGCAGAAGGAGAAGTCTCCAGTAAAAGGGAGGTGGATTTACGATCCCAAGGAACATCATTAGATGGTGGAAGAGATTGAAGATAGGAGATCAAGACTGGATAGAGGGAATTGTATTGCGAACGGGTAGAAGCAGGCAAGGAGAAAAGAGATTGAAGATCCTTGAAGGAGAGAGGAGTACCTTGAGAAAGTAATTGAGAAATCCAACATAATCCTCGAGAGTGCCAAGTTTTCCAAAAAATGGTACGATTACGGATTTTTAGAAGAGTGTTATTCCAAACCGGCTGGTCGTGTATGGAGAGGAGTGATGGATAGTATGAAGATAAGTAGGGAGAGAGAAGCTGACGAGAATGTGAAAGAATAGGTGAGCGAAAACGGGTTAAAGAAGATGTAAAGGATAATAATTTACGGAAGGTAAAAAGAGAAATAAAAGAAGATTCCATGCTTAGCCAGACAGGAGGATAATGAGGTAAGATAGACGAAAACCAACCAGTCGACTGCTTGAGAGAGAAAGCACGATGATACTGTTTGAAATCCGGAAAACGTACTCCAGAGTGAGCTTTGTCTTTACGCAAAGAAGCAAGAGCTATTCGAGGATGTTTACCGTTCCATAGGAACTTCAGTAATAAAGAGTCAATCTTCTTGAAGAAGGACATAGGAATGTGTAAAGGAAGCATAGAAATAGTATAGAGAATCAAGGGAGATAACATCATCTTTATAGAATTGAGGTGGCCCCACCAGGACAAAAAGAGCGGATGCCAGCGGTTAATAGCTGCGTCCATTTTCTTGTAAATGTAATCAAAATTTAATTTGAGAGTATCAGATAAAAGAGGAGCAAACCAAACCCCTAGATATTTGATTTTAGATGGTTGCCATGAGAAACCTGTAGAAGCAAAGAGATGTTTCTGACAAAGAGGATTCAGAGGTAAAATCTCACACTTGTCGGCATTCAAGCGGTATCCGGAAACTGCAGAGAATGAAGAGACCTGTTGAAGAAAGGAGGGAATGGAGGTGGCAGGGTCAGAGCAATAAAAAAGAATATCATCGGCATAAACCGAGAGTTTGACTTGTTGGGGACCAAAAGGAAAACCAGAGATAGTATCATCTAAGCGAATCTTAGTAAGGAAAGTTTCTAAGGCTAAAACAAAAAGTAATGGAGATAAGGGGCAACCTTGACGGACCCCTCTATGTAAAGAAAAATAATCCGAGGACATTCCATTAACAAAAATAGAGGCCTGAGGGTCAGAATAAAGCAAAGAAACAATAGAAATGAATTTAGGGGGAATACCAATCCAACGTAAAGCCTGAAACATGAAGTCCCACCCTATCCGATCGAAAGCTTTCTCCGCATCAAGAGAAATAGCTGCAATGGGAAGAGTCAAGGAAGAAGATTTGCTAAGGATATTAAGAAAAACCCGGGAGTTATCAGAGGAGAGACGTCCTTTGATAAAGCCAGATTGTTCTGGACCAATTAAATCAGGCAAAAGGGGATCCATACGAAGTGCTAATATTTTTGCTAGAATTTTGTAATCAGTGTTAACCAAAGATATTGGTCTATAATTTTTGCACAGGGAATGATCCTTATCCTCTTTTGGAATTAGGCAAATTAAAGCTTGTTGGAAAGAACCGCTAGAGGAACCGGCAGCGGAGAAAGATTGAAATAGGAGTAAGAGTTTGGGAAGAAGAAGAGAGGCAAAGTGGCTATAAAATTCAATAGTAAACCCATCGGGACCTGGAGGTTTACCGTGACGAAGTTTGGACACAGCATGAGAGATTTCAGAAAGTGAAATGTCTTGTTCTAAAGCATGAAAGTCAACATGTGAAACCGAGGGAGAGGGAAGAGAGTGAAAGTAAGAAAGAAGATCATCAGATGTTGGAACCTGTTCTGGGGTATATAGAGTATCGTAAAATTTGGCAAATTCAGAAAGAATATCTTTATCCTTAAATGTGGATTCACTGGAAGAGGTCTTGATAGATTGAATTTTTGTACGTTCCTTATGAATCTTTAAGTAATTGGCTAGAAGTTTCCCCATCTTGTTCTTACCCCCATAATATCTAGAATTAAATTTTAGCAAAATGTTAGAGGCAGCGTCTGTTGTGAATTTGTTAAAAGACATTTTTGCGTCAACAAGAGCTTTAAGAGAGGTATCAGATTTGGAAGCATAATAAGCAAGTTCTAAAGCTTTAATATCAGCCAAAATTTTCTCCGACTTGGCCTCTCGAAGTTTCTTCCGTCTAGACACAAAATTAATAATAAAACCCCTAGAGGCTGCTTTGAATGAATCCCAAACCATAACAAAAGGGGAGTCAGGGGTTTGATTTAAAAGAAAAAATTCCTTGGCAAAGGCAGTGAATTCGGTACAAAAGGAAGGTTCCAAAAGTAAAGCATTATTAAATCGCCACCTGCCTGAATGAGGAGAGAATGGGAGTAGGTCAAAGTCTACAAAAACTGGGGCATGGTCGGAAAGTAAGATGGAGCCAATTTCAGAACGGATAGCATGTTGGGACAGGGATTTACTAAGAAAAATGTGGTCAATGCGGGATTGGGATTGATGAGGGGGGGAGAAGAAACTGTACTCTCTAACATCTGGGTTGCATAGTCTCCAACTATCAACTAAGGCATTATTTTGAAAGGAGTTCACAAACTGTGTGTGCATTCTAGAGGGAACAAAAGTGACTTTCGAGTGACGGTCCAGAAAGGGATCAACAACCTGGTTACAGTCTCCGCCGAGGAGTATGTAATCTCCAGGAAGGGAGGACAACTTGGAAGAGACAGTAGGCCAAAAGGATCTATCGATCCCAGTAGGAGCATATACATTAAAGACGGTGAGTGGGATGTTAACGATGAGTAAATTAACGATGAGCCAACGGCCATCAACATCACATTCATGAGTAATGGAGGAAACATTTAACTTTTTATGTATCAAAAGTACAACACCATTCTTCCTAGAACTGGTAGGAGAACAAAAAACATGACCCACCCAACAACGTTGAAGTTTCGAAACTTCTGGTTCAGCAAGATGAGTCTCTTGAAGAAGAGCAATGTCAGTTTTAAGTCTTGCTAAATGTGAGAGAACCCTCTGTCTTTTGATGGGATTCGTTAATCCCTTAACGTTCCATGTTGTTACACGGATGTAACAATTTAGAAAAACAACTGAGTGCAACATGCATAGTAATGCACAATAAATACAATGAAGAAAAAATGAGAAGAATGGAAAGAGAGAAAAGGAGGAGAGGAACAGAAAAAGAAAAGGAGAAGAAAGAGCAGATGTGTGAGGAAAAAGTAGAGCACATGTGATAGAAAAAGGAATGAATTACAGAAGAAAGAAAGGAAAAGAGAAGGAGAGACCAGGAGGAAAGTAAAAAAGAGTGTAAGAGTAAGAGATAAGAAGGGCAAGAACAGAAATGAACAAAGAGACAGTACAAGTCCGAAGCGGACGACTGAGAGACATACTTACGAAAACGAAAAGACCCAAAACAGGGATGGGGATGGTGGTGGCGGGAGATGACGACGACAACAACCAGAGCGGACAACCAACCATTAGTATTTGGAAATCCAATGGGCATGTCGAAAACAATAGGAAGCATCAAGATGGGAGTGACGAGGGAGATATCTAAAGGAATGAGAGAAACATTAGGAAATAATGTAGAGAACTACAGTGAAACATAACTTGACTCAGAATAATAGTATATAAAACAGTACAATGATTTAATAAACACTCATAATAACAAGGAACAGCAGTTAATACAGAACAAAGCAACATCAAGGAAGAAAAGCAGAACCAACAATCAAACAAGATCAGGAAAATGACAGACAGCAGACAACAAGGCTATTCAGCCAGGCCTGGAAGTATCCATAACATCCGGATTCTGTTGACGAATGAAAGCTTGCAGGACCGCAGGATCTTCATACGTGATTGTTCTGTCTTTGTACGTAACCTTGAAGAGACAGGGGTGTAAGAGACCGTATCTAGCATTAAGAGATCTTAACTGAGGTCTCAGGTCTAAGAACTTTTTCCTCCGATCTGCGGTGGCTTTGGAGACATCCTGTGAAAGATAGAGACGTGACCTTCCCAGATGATTTGCTTCTTGAGCTTTGCGGCTGAGAGGACCTGCAGGAGGCCGGTATATTGCAAAAACAGCATGATAACACCTCTAGGCTTGGTAGCAACTTTAGGGCCAAGACGATGTGCTCGCTGAATGTTAATGGTGGATAAGGCCGGAGTATCTAGTATTTTTGCAAGGAAAGATTGGAAAAAGATGGTAGGGTTGGACCCTTCTGTGAGTTCCGGAAGGCCGTATAAGCGTAGGTTGTTCCTGCGATTTCTGTTTTCCAAATCCTCGGTCTGACGCCTGAGTAGAAGGATTTCAGCCTCTGTGGAAGGAATACGGGAGCAAGTAGAGTGTAAAGAGTCCGAGGACTGTTCCAAGGTCGTGACACGTGAATCCAAAGATGTCCATTTCTCTTGCATGGCCTGCATGTTTTTTGTGGTGGCTTCCATAAAGGGCTTGAAGGCACGTAGCTCCTCCAGAATGAGGTCCATGGAGGAAGATGAAGAGTTATTCCCAGGAGATGGCGGATCCTTCTTCAGACGCTTGGATGAAGTCAAGGAAGATTGCGTCTCACATCCAATCTGAGCTTTAGGAATGGCCCTGTGGGCCGAGTCAGACTTCGAGGATTTGCTTTCCTCCATTTCCTGGGTAGGAGAGTCAGAATCAGAACCAGCAGGAAATTTCGGTAAAGGAGTGAGCTTCAGAGTACGGAGTTTCCCCATATAAGGCAATCAGAACAGAGGAGCAAAAATAAGAAGCAGGTGTAAAATAGGAAAACTCCTCAATATCAAGCTTGTGATGACCAGTGATAACACTAGGTAGGAGAAATAAAGCACAGAAGCAAAGCCAATCAAAAACGTTGTACTGGAGGCAATTGGTGAAGTGAAACTTCCTGACGAGGTGCCTCAGTGCATAATACAACAGAAGCACAAATTAGTGGTGAAAAAGCGTTGCAGGAATATAGCATATAACAAAGTTCATATAGGCGAAGAGGAGAGGTCGGTGAAAGTTGACAGTTTGCACAGTAGCTCCAAAATGGCCCTTAGATGCGTCACTGGCAAAGCATAAGAGAGAGGATGTCTCAAAGAAAGCCAGAAGCAAAGACAATAAATATCACCATTGAGGTCAATGCTGCAGAGGGCTTCAGCCAAGCAGGAGAGAATGAGGACAAGCATGTGTGTGAACAGACCATCCGCCGCTGAAATCTACCTTTGGTGCACAAAATGGTGACTGGAGCTTGGAAAAAAGGCCTCACACAACCTGGTGACTGGGGTCGCGAGAGTGAGACCCCAGCTTGGCTTGCACAGAAGACCTGAAAATTGGGAGACTTCCTGATGAGGCAATGTAAAGCACAGCATAATAGAAGCGCAATTGAAGTGCTGAAGAGCGCTGCTGAAAGGGTCTACATAGTGGTTGCTGAAAGAATGCAATTTAGCCTTATGAGTCTCAGAATGCCTCATAGAGTAGCACAAATGGGGTTTGCAGAAAAGGGCGCCTCCAGGAAAGCCAATTGCAGAGTCATTAAGGCTTACCACGAATCTTAGCGCTGTAGAGGCTGTCAGGCGAGCAGAGGAGAGTCAGCAGAGGCATGTGTGAGAAGAAAGCCGGCCGACTGTCGCAGGAGTTCGCGGCCGGCGCTCAAAATGGCGGCTGCAGCCGCGTAGCAGAGACTCCTCGATTACCTCGTCACAGGTCCGCAAAACCGGGAATTAGTGAGGGCGCTAGGCTCTCCTCACGTTCCGGTGCGCTGGACAATGCTCATTGAGCAAGTAATCGTGATTCAAAGTGCCCGTTTGTGGAGACGGGAAAAGGCTGGTGACGGAGCGCTCGGTTCACGCCGCCATCTTGGCCGACGTACAAGCCACGCCCCCTTAGCTGGACATTTTACTCATACAAAACCAATGAAATTGCTCCTATATAGTTAGTTGTACTAACTATATTTCGCGCACCCGCAATCCACTGCTGATGATGTCACATATTAGATCATTCATGACATGGTCAGTGACATCACTGATGACATCTCAAATGACATCACTGATGACATCATCCACGTGACAATCACATACACCTTTTCATACACTATTACAATTTTTCATCACTGTTTGTAAAATACAGAGTATCATATTTAAATCCATTGTCACAGCAATACAAGTATCTAAAAATCCACTCAGTGATTCATAGATGTATACACATATCTAATCACTTACCTATGGATTCACTCATACATGCTGTCAATGAACAATAGAACACTATCAAAAATACGTGTACATCTATATCGACATTAAACAACAGCATGCATCCTATTCACATATGAAGTCATCCTACTCACTTATGCAAACAATGGATCATACTTACATATTTACTTAGCAAAACACTTATACAAACACCACTTCTTCTATTCATTTAGATAGTAAGTCATACTTAGTGAATTATAAAATCATTATTACAAGTATACAGTTATCCATACAGTCACTCACACAATCATTGTGTCTTATGTATACTTATTTATATACAACAACTGACACATACACTGCCTTTTATTTTTCTAGTTTGTTGGACCTGTACCTTTGAGAAATATATTTGCTCATCACCACACCCATAAAGAGATTCCCTCACCCAAACTGTTAGAACATGTAGTTTTAACTTCATATATCTACTGAATCAACTATTCACACATCATTGGACAGTCACACCCCCCCCCACCGAACCACACACACTTTCACACTCCCATACAAATACTCAGTTAACTAATCAATAACTAATATAGACTTTCACATAGCTATTAACCAACTGTAGAATCAGTTTACACAACAACTGACAAAGTGATACAGATATTCACACAGTTTAGTCACTATCCACTATATTTAGTGAGACATTATAAATTGGTCAAGTAAACAGTCAATTACTCTGCTACTAAATCCTCCATCCAAATATTTATTTATATATATCCACTCATTCTTCAATGTAAATTGCTATATATATAATGCATATTTAAATAACGAAGCAAACCACATTCACTGGATGATGTCATCAGTGATGTCATCAGTGATGTCATTTGAGATGTCATCAGTGATGTCACTGACCATGTCATGAATTATCTAATATGTGACATCATCAGCAGTGGATTGCGGGTGCGCGAAATATAGTTAGTACAACTAACTATATAGGAGCAATTTCATTGGTTTTGTATGAGTAAGACTGTTAGCGTTCTAGTTGTTCTTTAGAACACTCTGGGACATTCTGTCATTGGGCTATAGTTGAGCTACATCTGGCTGATATTTGGGCTACATTTGGGCTCTTTTGTCTCTGGTGGCCATCTTGGGAGACAGCATATCAGAATTTTTTTAATGAAATATAAGAGGATTTGAGAAGTCACTCAAAATGTGCCCTAATTTTTCTTTCTTCAGCACTAATCATAATTTCTATGGCAAAATGAACCCCCTCATTTTGTTCCTTTGCAAATTAAATGTTTTAAGTGTTAACACTTTATTCCAATCAAGATGACTTCAGGTGTGCCATACTTTTGTCATAAGTAAGACTGTTAGCGCTCTAGTTGTTCTTTAGAACACTCTGGGACATTCTGTCATTGGGCTATAGTTGGGCTACATCTGGCTGATATTTGGGCTACATTTGTTTTTTTTGTCTCTAGTGGCCATCTTTGGGCTACATTGGGCTACATTGGGCTACATTGGGCTACATTTGGGCTCTAACATATATATAGCCCAATGTAGCCCAATATATATTTTTTCAAAGTTAATTTTCGTAAAAACCACTGGAGCACATATCTTGAGACATAGCAAAGGCACATTGGGCTACCAGTCCCTACAATTTTGCCAAGTTTGGTGGAAAACCATTCAGCCGTTCGGGCTAAAAGTGAGTCCAACCGCCCTATGGAAATTAACATGGGGAAAACACGTTTTGGGACCCCCCTTTTATCTCGGCCCCCGCTTGACGAATCCCCCCCAAACTTTCAGGGAAGGAGCGGAGCGCCGCGAGGCAAAGTTAAGGAAAATTTCAGGAAGATTCCTCAACCGGCACCAAAGTTATTCCCAATAGAATGTTGCGATTCCCCTATGGAAAACAATCCTAACTATATATACCTACTGGCTATTGCCAGTAGGTAATATATATATATAAAAGAGACAAAAGAGCCTGTGCTTAAAAACTCTGTTAGCAAAGCAGGCATTTGAGATTTAAAAAATAGTTAGGATTGTTTTATATATGTATATCTTGTTTGTTTGATTATCAGTAGGAGTGTTTGAGTGTCTGTATGCTACATTGGGAGGTCTTACGTAGTGCATAGATGCATGAATGAGTGACTTACTGCTTGTATGTGTTGAAGGCAGCATAAGTGCAGGACTGTATGGGTGGATGAGTGTGTGTGGTGAGTAGCTATATAGGTAATTTCTTTTTTTTTCTGTATGGGTGGATGAGTGTATATATGGGTGTGTTAGTGAATGAATGACTGTTTTAATAGTGTATTTGTGAGTAAGTACATATGTTTTAAACTAGTACATATGAGTTATGTGTGAGTAACTCTATGGATGAGTGTCGGTGTGTAACAGGATGATCAGGATGTATCAGTGTATGAGTATATATGATGAGTGAGTACATGTATGAGTGACAGTATATGTCTATTGATGAATGAGTGGATGTGTGTATAGATCTTGGAATTACTAAATAGGTGTGTTGTAAGTGGCATTGGTATGTCTATTGTATTGAAAATGTTATTTTCTATTTTTGAATGTGTGTAATAAAGGTTATATTAGGGTGAGAGAAGGTCTGCCACTCTTCCACAAGGATGATGTCATCAGTGATGTCATTTGAGATGTCATCAGTGATATCATGAGTGATGTCACTGACCATGTCATGAGTGATGTAATATGTGACGTCATCAGCAGTGCATTGCGGGCGCGCGAGTTATAGTTAGCTGAACTAACTATAACGGGGGAATTTCAATGGTTTTATATGAGTGAAATGTCCAGCTAACTATAACATGTGTCAAACCTATGGTTTTTTCAGTGAATTTCAAAGGTTTTGTAAATGCTACTTCCTAACTATAACGTGTGTAAAACCTACGGTTTTTTCCATGAATCTTAAAGGGTTTTTAAATGCTAATTCCTAACTATAACGTGACTGTAACCTATGGTATTTTCAGTGAATTTCAATGGTTTTGTAAATGAAAATTTTTTAATGTAATAATTGTTATTTTTTTTATACTGATTTACTATATTATTATACATTTTTTATTTTTAGATATATTATTTTTTAAATTACTTTACATATTTTTAATATAAATTGATAAAAAATGTTTGTACACCTCTCTGCAATGCAGTCCCCTGACGCGTTTGCAGAGGGGGAACTAATTCCCCTTGCATACTGGAGGTCCCGGGGGGCCAACTAGCCCACCAGGAACCTCCAGTATTCCCCATGGGGCTGCATTGCAGAAAGGTGTAATGAGGCCACACCCTTTTTTACACCTCTCTGCAGCGCAGCCCACGGGCGCGTTTGCAGAGGGGGAACTAATTCCCCTTGCATACTGGGGGTCCCTGGGAGGCAACTAGCCCACCAGGAGCCTCCAGTATGCGCCAGGGGGCTGCGTTGCTTTGCCCCGGAGGGCAGCGGTCCCCGGGCAGTGTGGGGGGGATTGGGCACCCCCACACTTCTTTATCACTATGCCCCCACAATGTGGTCCCCCTGGGGGGTAATTTTTTAATAAACATATCAGTTTTTTTTAAAAAAAAACATTTGTGGCCTTGGGGGTCCTTGTGAGACCCCATGAGCAGGCCTAGGGGGTCAGGGTGCTTCTACCCTGTCCCCTTTTTGTGTTCTACACGTTTGTTTTTCTGCTTTCTTGTGCCTCGGTCTACCGAGCACAAGATGGCTGCCAACACTTCCTGGTTTGAAGTGTTGAAAGCCAATGAGCATGCAGCTCGTGCTCGAGAAGTTTTAGAACTCAAAAAGAGGGCCAAAATCATGGGGAGTCCTGCTCAGGGGTTCCCACAAGGACCCCCAAGGCAAAAAAAAAAATTTGGGGGGAGGGATCATGGGTGCGTGCACCCCGTGATTTTTTGATTTTTTTTTTTCGCCTTGGGGTCCCTGTGGGACCCCCTGAGCAGGCCTAGGGGGTCAGGGTGCTTCTACCCTGTCCCCTTTTTGAGTTCTACACTTTTTTTCTGCTTTCTTGTGCCTCAGTCTACTGAGGCACAAGATGGCTGCCATCAACTTCTGTTTTGGAGTGTTGACAGACAGTGGCAGCCAATCAGCATGAAGCTCGTGCACGGCAAGGTGCGCGCACGGTGCGCGCACGGTGCACGCTTATACATATATAATTGATTTCAACTTTAATTTTCTCAGCAACTACTGGAAGGATTTACACCATTTAAACAAAAGCGTTATCTGCGTACCAGACTCTACCATTTTCCCAAATTTGGTGTAATTCCGTTCAGCGGTTCGGGCTGTAGCCGTGTCTAATCGTCCTATGGAAATTAACATGGGGAAAACACGTTTTGGGACCCCCCTTTTTTCTCGCCCCCCGCTTGACGAATCTTTCCGAGACTTTCAGGGAAGGAGCGGAGCGGAGCGGGCCATCTTCTTTGAGAAATACGCGGAGATTCATCAACCGGCGCCAAAGTTATTCCCAATAGAATGTTGCGGCTTTCCTATGGAAACTAGGTCCTAACTATAACTACCTACTAAGTTAGGTAATATATATATATATGTATATATATATTTTGTAATCACTACATTGGCTGCTTTACTCCTGCACTATGTAATATATGGGCCCAACCTCCTATACACATATATATATATATATATATATATATATATATATCTATATAATTACTGAAAAAAACATAGGTTTCAGGTACTTTATAGTTAGAAATTAACATTTAAAAAACCTTAGACATTCACTGAAAAAACCATAGGTTATAGGGACGTTATAGTTAGCTGGACATTTCACTCTTACAAAACCATAGAAATTCCACTGTTATAGTTAGTTCAACTAACTATAACTCGCGCACCCGCAATGCACTGCTCATGACGTCACATATTACATCATTCATGACATGGTCAGTGACATCACTGATGACATCACTGTCTATATATATACATTTGGACTGCCCATCAGGGGCGTGCCATGATTAGTATCAGGGCTGGTACCTGCATTCCCATCATCAGTTCGCCAAATCCTCTGAAGAGAAGGCGGGAGCCTTCGAAACGCGTCAGGAATTCCACGGGGAAATGGGATTGAATCACTTTCTCTTGAGCTCCTCAGCTATTCAAGCACGCTGTGGCAAGAAAGGCGAGTTCAAGTTTCTCCCCGCGAGTGTGACCGTGTCCTTACACGCGAGCGCACATATATATATATATATTCACTGAAAAAACCATAGGTTATAGACCATATATAGTTAGGAATTAGCATTTAAAAAACCTTATTTTACTCACACAAAACCATTGAAATTCCATATATAGTTAGTTGCACTAACTATATATTGCGCACCCGCAATCCACTGCTGATCATGTCACATATTACATCATTCATGACATGGTCAGTGACATCACTGATGACATCACTGATGACATCTCAAATGACATCACTGATGACATCACTGATGACATCATCCAGTGACTGTGTGTTTCTGTAAAGTTTAAATATGTTTTAGATATTGAAGAATGAGTAGATGTATAACTGTCTGGACGAAGGATTTAGTAGGTGCATGACTGAATGTATGAGTGAGTGATTAAATGTGTCTCACTGAGTGCATGGGTTAGTGACTAAACTGTCTTAATTTGTGCATCATTATGTCTGTTGTTCTGTAAACTACTGCATGTGTTGATCAGTAGCTATATGATTAACTATATGGGTTATTGATTGATTGTCCAAGTATTTGTATGGGAGACTGAGTGTGTGTGTGGCTGGCTGGGAGGTGTGTGACTCTGTGCAGATCAATGTGTACTTGTATCAATGATTGTATAAGAAAGTAAGTATGTGTTACTATATGTTTGAAAATGTAAGGTGCTCTATGTTTAACTGTATAGACAAGAAAATGGAAGTGTGATTGATTCTTTACAGGACTGACTAGGTGTGTGAGTAACTCCATGGATGAGTGGCAGAGTGTGAGTGTCTGTATAGGTGTATGAGTGCATATGATAGTGTTGTAAAGATGAGTGATTGTATGTATGAATGATTGTATGGGTGAATGAGTGAATGTGTGTGTAGACGTAGGAATCAGTGAGTACGTATGTAGTAACTAGTATTGGTGTGTCAATGGTTTCAAAAATTATACTCTGTATTTAACACTGGGTGAAACAGAGGTTATATTAAAATGTGAGGAGATGCATTGTATTGTCACATGAATGATATCATCAGTGATGTGGTCATTGATGTCAAATGAGATGTCATCAGTGATGTCATCAGTGATGTCATTTGAGATGTCATCAGTGATGTCATCAGTGATGTCACTGACCATGTCATGAATGATGTAATATGTGACATGATCAGCAGTGGATTGCGGGTGCGCAATATATAGTTAGTGCAACTAACTATATATGGAATTTCAATGGTTTTGTGTGAGTAAAATAAGGTTTTTTAAATGCTAATTCCTAACTATATATGGTCTATAACCTATGGTTTTTTCAGTGAATTTTCAAGGTTTTGTAAATGCTAATTCCTAACTATATATGGTCTATAACCTATGGTTTTTTCAGTGAATTTCAATGGTTTTTTAATAGCAAATATCATAAGCTGTCGAATGTCAAGTACGTGGTAAGTGAAAACATTTTCGTGTTTATGCACACTGATCTGCTTTGAATGGTGCCCCCCCCCCCTCATTTCTATTAGGAGTACTCTCTCTTTGCAGATAGTGAAAGGTAGTTAACGCAGGCCTTTGCCCCCGTTGTAATCCGTCGTGCCTGCTTCTCTCTCCATTTGATTGATTGTTATCCAAGTATTTACTGTTTTAGAATTAGTTCTCTTTGGTTCATTCTCTATTTACAAACAAACACAGAGTCGCAATACTCTGTTTAGTCTTTGCAGATAACGAAAAATCGTGTAAAAAAAAAGAAAAGGAATCGAGCAAAATCAGTAGGCCACTAATGGGATCTCTTTTTGACCTCGCTAAAATAGAAACATTAGGAACAACCCCTCATGACAAATACAAAACTAGTGAGATGAACTGAACTCCACACAATGATGGCTGCAAAACAGCTCGGCTCCGCCACCCACCCCGCCCAAAATAACGATAAAGAGCGGCTGCCATGATTGGTTGCGGAATGGCCACAACGGAGCTACGAAATGGTGCTGCTCTCATGCTAACCCCAGCTTCGGTCTGAAACATCCAGAAACACTGTAGACTACCAATTCGATCAGTTCCGGTAGCGCCCCAATGTAACCCGGTAGAGAAGAACTAGCCCTCCCCTCTTTGACTGATGGTTCTTGTTGCCTGTCCCTTCTGTTGTCATTTAACAGAACTATTTAGCCTGCTGAAAGGGGTTGTGTTTCGACCGCTGGTTGGTGGAGACATTTTGACTATATTCTGGACCTGCGTTGTCGCGTAATGCGTCATATGACGCGCCGCGTTAGCGCATCCGGAAGTCATCCGGGGCGCGCAGCGCGTAACGTAAGCATAACAAGTCATGTGACTTGTTAATAAAACTTTTCATTGGTTCATTTTACTTTTCTTATTCTAATGATGAAAGCCTTGGTCATATCACCTAAAAATTACGCTTTTAATTACTTCCGAACATTATTTTCTCTTAAATATATGTTATAATGTTCCAGGCTAATGTACTTTCCCGGAAATTTTACAACTGTCCTGCAAGTAAAATATATTCTTTTTTCGAGAAAAAGAGCGTTTCTTCGTCCCATGACGGAGCCGTTGAGCAAAAGAGGGTCGACCTGCTGTCTTAGTCGCCGATACGCCTGAATATGAGATTCTTATCGATCACTTTATGTTGCAGGAATAGAAAACACAACAGCCCTTGACCATTTATCTTTACTGCGTTCCTTCGTATTATACCTTTTACCCTTCATGTAATTGGTCTGCTTTATTTCACTTGCCTTTTAATGATTCTAAAACAGTGACTATTATTAAAAACTTTACCAATGTATACACTACTACCATGTTTTCTTTTAAAAACCTTTATTGTGAAAATTTCATTATACAAATACGAGCCTATAACCACGTGGGCCTGCCACGGAGCAAACTGTAATCGTATATGATGAATAGACATTTACACTGTAGAGGAACGTAACGGGCGGGCCATTAGGTTGCAAAAACTAAGGTGTCTAACAGTTACGGAATCGGTGGACGTACATTTTATAATTAAAATACGACAGGGCCAGTTACAATAAAATTATCTAGATATACATTTGCGGGCAAGTACCATGGGTGACGTTAATTCGAATTTTCAACAGTACAGTAATCAATAACACATCAGAACTTAATATCAATAGGGATGTCGAAATATTCAATCAATTCTCGTCCCCGCCCGCCATGTGCTTCAAAACTGCATACGTATCTCGTGATTTCAAGGTTCTGCAACCAGTACACAACAAGGAGTTACGAGTCCCATTTATTCCGGCGCCATTTTGGGCGAGGACGGGCAGGTCCAGGATATAGTCAAAATGTCTCTACCAACCATCGACTATGATGATGTTCATATGCTGTATTTATTAGAGTAACACTCATCTGCCCACATGAAATTAATTTACCACAATCTAAACATGTCATTTTAATCTTTCCAAAGTTCTTCTAAATATTTGGGACCGTTTCCCTTGCCTCTGAAGCTCTCAGTGCCACTTCTTTGATGAATGTACTAGCAGGTCAGGGGTTCTCCTCCAAATCTCTCTTTTATGCAGCACTATAATTAATTGGTGCCACCTCTCCATATGACGATGCATGGTATAGTTACCACAACTATATATTTTTTCGGTTCCTCTGGAGAGTTCATCGTGGCAGATGAAGCGTGTAACATACCGGGCATTTACCTTTTTTTGCATGTACAGGAAAGGAAAAAAAAATCGAGCGTTCGAGTTCTTAGGTGTCCCAGGGCCATTTTAGTGGACCAGGCCCAAATCCAAAGAACAGCTATCTCACAGGCTAATGGGGCGACCCACGCCGAGTTTCAGCATTGTAGGATGACCACACAAGTACAGCAACTTGCTAGACATCACCTCGGTGCCATCCGGATCTCGGCGCCCCACTGCAGATGAAGTGCCTCTCAACTATGAAACCACCACGGTGACATCCGGATCTTGGCGCGTTGTGCTGCCTTCGGCCTATTCGCACATCGGTCCGCTACTGACGCCATCTCACAGGCTAATGGGGTGACCCACGCCGAGTTTCAGCATTGTAGGATGACCACACCAACTTGCTAGACATCACCTCGGTGCCATCCGAATCTTGGCATCTCAACGCCTAGTGGTATCTTCCATACAGAAAATATTGTTACGCTGCCTTTGGCCCCATTCGCACATCAGTCCGCAACTTAGACATCACCTCGATGCCATCCGGATCTTGGCATCTCAGCGCCTTGTGGTGTCAGTCAGAAAATATTGTTGCGCTGCCTTTGGCCCCATTCGCACATCAGTCCGCTACTGACACCATCTCACAGGCCAATAGGGCGCCCCACGCCGACTTTTACCATTGTACGATGGCCACACCAGTGGCACAACTTGCTAGACATCACCTCGGTGCCATCCGAATCTTGGCATCTCAACGCCTAGTGGTATCTTCCATACAGAAAATCTTGTTACGCTACCTTTGGCCCCATTCGCACATCGGTCCGCAACTTAGACATCACCTCGGTGCCATCCGGATCTTGGCATCTCAGCGCCTTGTGGTGTATTCTCTTCAGAAAATATTGTTGAGCTGCCTTTGGCCCCATTCGCACATCGGTCCGCAACTTACACATCACCTCGGTGCCATCCGGATCTTGGCATCTCAGCGCCTTGTGGTGTCTTCTACTCCGAAAATATAGTAGAAAATATTGTTGCGCTGCCTTTGGCCCCATTCACACATCAGTCCGCTACTGACACCATCTCACAGGCCAACAAGGCGCCCCACGCCGACTTTTACCATTGTACGATGGCCACACCAGTGCCACAACTTGCTAGACACCACCTCGGTGCCATCCGGATCTTGGCATCTCAGCGCCTTGTGGTGTCTTCAAATCAGAAAATATTGTTGCGCTGCCTTTGGCCCCATTCGCACATCGGTCCGCTACTGACGCCATCTCACAGGCCAACGGGGCGCCCCACGCCGACTTTCAACATTGTAGGATGGCCACAGAAGTGCGACAACTTACTAGACACCACCTCGGTGCCATCCGGATCTTGGCGCGTTGTGCTGCCTTCGGCCTATTCGCACATCGGTCCGCTACTGACGCCATCTCACAGGCCAACGGGGCGCCCCACGCCGACTTTCAGCATTGTAGGATGGCCACACCAGTGCGGCAACTTACTAGACACCACCTCGGTGCCATCCGGATCTTGGCGCGTTGTGCTGCCTTCGGCCTATTCGCACATCGGTCCGCTACTGACGCAAACTCACAGGCCAACGGGGCGCCCCACGCCGACTTTCAGCATTGTTGGATAGCCACACCAGTGCGGCAACTTACTAGACACCACCTCGGTGCCATCCGGATCTTGGCGCGTTGTGCTGCCTTCGGCCTATTCGCACATCGGTCCGCTACTGACGCAAACTCACAGGCCAACGGGGCGCCCCACGCCGACTTTCAGCATTGTAGGATGGCCACACCAGTGCTGCAACTTGCTGGACACCACCTCGGTGCCATCCGGATCTTGGCGCGTTGTGTTGCCTTCGGCCTATTCGCACATCGGTCCGCTACTGACGCCGCCTCACGTGCCAACGTATTTTCTCCGCATTTTACACCCTATGCCGCATAACAGGTCATGTGACTTGTTTATAAAACTTTTCATTGGTTCATTTTACTTTTGGTTTCCTAATGATGGAAGGCATGATCATGTGACCTAAAAACAACACTTTTCATAGGATGAAAACTTTATTTTTTTCCCAAACGATGAAAGCCCCACCTTGTTTCTGGATGTTTCAGACTGAAGCTGGCGTCAGCATGCAAGCACCACCATCTCGTGGCTCCGTCGTGGTCATTCCGCGAGCAATCATGGCAGCCGCTCCCCACCAGAAGCCTGCAGGAGTCGGAGCCCCCAAAACTTTTGATGAATTCTCAAGGCGGAGGGGACGCTTTCGAGAATGGGGTCCAAGACCTAGCAGACAAGCGTCCGATTTCCAAGGTGTCCCAGGGCCATTTCAGTGGACCAGGCCCAAAAAGGAAACAGCCTGCCGCCATTTTGAGAGTCCTGTGACAGCCGCCTATCGCTGCACCGCAAGAGTGGGCGCAACTCAGCTGAATTGCGGCTTTTGACACAGTGGACCAAAAACGGACGGAATGGCAACTGAAACGGTAAAGGGGCGCCCCACTACAACAGATGACACTCCGGCCAGAGGGTATCCGGCCAGCTGTGAGAGCTTGCACCATCCGACCGGCCGGAGGAGACTGAGAGCCGCGGATCGGCAGAAGACACGATCGCGGCCTCTCCCCCCTCCTTCCCGCACTGAGCCGGGCACTGAGCGCGATATGCCGGCCCCTACATGAGAAGAGGCGGTGCTGTGGCAGCGGCTCCCCGCGACGCATTAAGGAGGTGAGCTATCGTGTGGGGGACCCCAAAGGGAGGACACAGTACTACCCCCCTTCAGCTTCTTCATTGGGGCGGAATCTACCTGACGGCCTCCTGTGGGGGCGGCTGAGCCCGATTTCATAGCGCGGGCTGAAGTGGGCACCTGGCCGGAGGCGCGCCCTGTGGCCCAGATGCTCTGCCTAGGGGGCATCGGTGCATAGAGAGGTGGGGGACCGTGCCGGCTGGTGCAGGCTACGGGGCCTCTCCACAGGATTAGGAGCAGCTCGGGCGAGGGCGGCCCGGCCATACAGACCTTCAGGGCTGGGAGCATTGTTAACGAGGACCGGACTGCCGCCTGTGAGCCTGCGGTGTCATAGCCCATTGACCTGGGCCCTGCCTAGCCGCTCTCGACAGCGCCGTCACCGCCAATACTCCCCCGGGTAGCGAGAGGCCTGCAGGGCCACTATCAACGTGCACAGGAGCAGAACCCACAAAGCATCCCACGACGACCGCGCCAGTCTTGTCGGCCGGGACGCCGGGGGGCCGACGCCGTGGAGGGTCGCAGCGATCGTCGATTGATAGCACAGGCCATAGAACCTCCCCTCCCGCCCCTGCGGCAACAAAGCCAGACCAACATGGGGAAGAGAGACGCCGTCCAGAAGACCCAGAAGCAGGGCCTTATCGACAAATTTGCGGTTGCGCCACAGCCCGGAGGTGCGGGTGAGCTGGGAGCTTCCTCGGATACTGCCCTCCTGATGGGTGCGATACAGGCCTCTAGGGACATTCAGGCATCCAGAGCGGCTCTAGAGGTGAAGATAGGAGAAGTGGGGGTGGAGGTTAACTTACTGCGGCAGGACTTCCGCAATCTCACTGAGAGGGTCACCACGGCAGAGACGAGGCTGGCAGAGACGGAGGAGGTTGTCCACGACTTGCGGAAGGATGTCAAGGATCTACAGGAGGCACACAGACAGCTATTATGGAAGGTGGACGACGCGGAAAACAGGGCGCGGCGGAACAACCTCCGTTTTGTGGGATTTAGGGAAGGGATTGAAGGGACCAACGTGGCGGAGTTCCTGCGCTCATGGCTCCTTGAGACGTTACCCCAAGTGACATTCTCCAACTGCTTCATCATCGAGAGGGCACACCGAGCACTTATGGCCAAACCATTGGTGGGGGGCGGCCGAGACCGATTATAGCGAGGTTTCTCAACTTCGCTGACAGAGACTTAATTCTAAGAGAAGCCAGGAAGTTGGGCGAGATTCGACTGGAAAACTCGCAAATCATGATCTTACCTGATTACAGCCAAGAGGTGCAGAAGGAGCGACGTCTGTTTGACACGGTGAAAGCGAAACTGAGGGACTTGAAGATTCAGTACATGCTCCTCTTCCCGGCTAAATTGACGGTCATTTACAAGGACAAGACGCACTTCTTTTTACACCCTGATGACACTTGGCAGTGGCTGGAAGAACGTCCAATCCCACGGAATCGTGCGGGACAGAGCATTCTGGGACTCCGGCGAGTCGCGCCGCCGGCAACCTGTGGGAGAGGGTGCACTCACAAAAGAGGCATAGGCAAAGGGGACAGCGGAAGACTCAGGTGACACCGTACCCCTCGCGGCGTGGGTCCCCAGGGAGGCTCCAGGACCGTGGTTCGCCTCCACCCGGTGGTCTAACAGGCTCCAGATTTTGAGCCCTCGCCATTGAAGAAAGCGCCGAGGGGGAGAGTGAGCCGGGCGGAGAACCGTCAGAGGTTTAGGACGGTGATATGCAGTCGCTTCACCCGCTGGTGATGGCTATCCATGAACTGGAGGGCGAATCCGCACCGGCTGAGGCCCCAACCCAGGGGGAGACTGGTTCCGGCAATTCTTGAACTATGCAGAAGGTGGATGGAATAGATGTCGGCTAGACCGCATGGGAGCACGCAAGTGACTCACACGCTTCCTGAGTTTGTTTATTATTGTATTTGTGTTCTTTTTTGATTGTTTTTGTTCCAGGTCTTGTTCTCTACAACGAACTTCCACACAGTGCTGAGGACTTGGTGCTACACAGCCTCACTGGCTATTGTTTGACTAGCGAGTTGGGGTAGTTCGGTAGGGGAGGGAGACACCGGGGTGGGCGACAGACCTTTTCCTGCCAATAAGTCCTATCGACGGGAGGTAGATGATGGGTCTGCTGGGGGAGGAAGGTGGGGTGGGGGAGGGGGGCTGAGTTGGGGAAGCTTGCAGTTCAGTTGGGGGGGGACCGGGAGTTCAGAGATGGGGGGCAGGGGGGAGAGTTTCTTTTATCATGTCCTGTTGAGCGCACACACACACTTCACTACGACTCCTGACCTAAGACACGGGAGACCGCCAGATCGTACCGCACGACAGCCCCATGGGTGATCCTAGCAGTGTAAACGGGCCTAGATTAGGCTTTAAGGTACTAACATGGAACGTCAATGGCCTGGGATGTAAGATAAAACGGGGTCTGGTCAATAACTATGTGAAACGATCTGGGGCGGATGTCATTCTCCTCCAAGAAACGCAACTTCAGGGTACTAAATGCACCTTCCTAGCGAGGGGGCAGTATAGGGTTCTGGCACACGCAGGCTTCACCTCCGGATCAAGAGGGGTGGCTATCCTGATTAGAAAACATCCTCCCATGACAATAGCGCAGGTTTGGACGGACCCGCAGGGTACATATGTAGGAGTGCGCGGTCGGTGGGGAAGGAGGGAATACACCTTTGTCTCGGCGTACGCCCCACCCAAACTCCAGGCAGGCACACTTCGGGGAGTATCAGATATTCTCCTCAACATGGCTGACATGGTTCAAGTCCTTGGGGGCGACTTTAATGACGTTATGGACTCTACACTGGACAGGACGGGCGACCGAGATAGACCCCTACATGTGACACCGCTGGCCAAATCCATGTCCGCGCTCGGACTGCTCGACGTCTGGAGATGGCTCCACCCGAGTACGGCAGCCTACTCTTTCTTTTCGGGGACCCATAAGGTGTACTTCCGCCTGGACTACATTTTCATGGCGCGGCAGACGCTGCAAATATCGGACACAGCGGAGTACTGCGCCCGAGGCGTGTCTGATCATTCTCCCTTACTGGTAGAGGTGGGTAGGAGACGGAGGGAGGGTCCCAAGACCTGTCGGCATGGGATCTGCAAAATTCAGAACTCCTGAGGGGACTCAGAGCAGACGTGAGGGTGTACCTGCAGAAAATGTTGGCACAGTGGACTCCCGAGTGACTCTCTGGGAAGCTCTTAAGGTGATGCTCTGGGATAGGGCACATTGTAGGCTAGCGGAAGACAGAAGGAAAGTTCAGGTTGAGGTACAGGCGTTGGAAACGCAGATTCTAGCTGCTGAAAAAGAACACTTCCACTCCAGGGACCAGGGGCACCTTCGGCGTCTGTCAGATCTCAAAACCCAGTATAGACAATTGGTGACGGGGGAGGCAAAGACGCAGGCCCTGGCTACTTTGCACCGCCTCTACGATGTGGGAGACAAATCCGGGAGGCTCCTGGCGTGGCTAAGTAGGAGAGAGAGGGACGCCCGCTGGGTTGACAAGGTGACAGATCCTAGGGGGGGCTGTGCTGACACAGATGCTGAGATAGCAGCTGCGTTTGGAGCATTCTATCAATCCTTCTTTGAGGCGCGTGACCTGGGCTCAAAGGAGGAGGCCATGCAATACATGGTGCATATTTCCATCCCGGAACTAGAAGAATCTGCCCAGGCAGACTTGGAGGCGGACATATCAGAGGAGGAAGTTAGGGTGGCTCTGGCAAGACTCCGACCGGGGTAGGCCCCGGGTCCCAATGGATACCTGGCCGAATTGTTTTTAAAAACGGCGGATCTCCTGACCCGACATCTGCTGGGCTTATTCTTGGACGCTGAAGTGGAGGGACAGTTCCCACTAGACCTCAGACAGGCCACGATTATCCCGATCCACAAGCAGGGGAAACCGACGGACGATTGCTCGTCTTATCGCCCCATCTCCCTCCTTAATGTGGAGGCGAAACTGTACGCCACGATCCTGGCACTCCGCATGCGCAGGGTGATACCGGGGTTGGTCCATCTGGACCAGACGGGGTTTATCCCGGAGCGGGCCACAAGATATAATTTGCGGCAGACCCACAACTGGCTCAGGGCAGTAGAGGGTAGGGCTGAGCCCCACTGGTTTCTTTCCCTGGACGCTGAGAAAGCGTTTGATGCTGTGCAGTGGCCGTTTCTGGAGGGTGTGCTGGAATGTATGGGCTTCGGACCCAAGTATCGAAGTAAGATGGGTCTCCTGTATACCAGCCCTACTGCTAGGGTTAGGTTTAATGAGACGCTATCGGAGGCATTCCCAATACAAAGGGGCACCAGGCAGGGTTGCCCTTTGTCCCCCCTGTTGTTCGCCCTCTCTATTGAGGTGTTGGCCTGTGCGATACGGCAAAATGTAAGGATCACTGGGTTCCGCATAGGACCAGCGGATGAGACTGAGGAGAAGGTGTCCCTATACGCGGACGACGTCCTGCTTTATGTCCAACATCCTGAAACCATGGTGCCGGCCCTGTTTGAGGAGTTGGACAGATATGGTGATAAGTCAGGGTACCAGATTAATTGGCACAAGTCGACGTTATATGATCCACAGGGTCAGGGGGAGTGGCCCACGCTGCCTGAGAGACTGCTCACAACCCAGGAGGGGTTTATGTACCTAGGGATATTCATCACGACCGATAGTGCCCTATCGTACGACCATAATATTAACCGGGTCATGCGCGCCTTTTCAGACACCGCCAATAGGTGGTAATTGCTTCCCCTGACGATTCTGGGACGGGCGGGTATGTTTAAAATGGTTACGCTCCCCAGATTTCTGTACGCATTCCAGAATGAATATTTCCCTTTGACGTGTAAGGTGTTCCGTGATATTCACACGGCACTACGGTCCTATTTATGGCTGGGCAAGCAGCCAAGGGTAGCGCTCTCGACCCTCCAGAGACACCAGTATGTTGGTGGAATTTCTCTGCCTGACCTGGAGGCCTATTACTGGGCAGAACACCTGGTGCCCATTAATGAATGGCTGCACATGCCCGCCACACACCCCACTTATGTCTTGGAAAGGCACATGATGGGCACCCACACCTGTCTTTACTACCTGTACGGAGGGAGGGGACAGTTTGGATTACTGCCGGCTATGAGAATCACGCTGGGAGCATGGAAGAGGGCGACGAGGGCCATACAATGGGAACACAAACCGACGAAGCAAACTCCACTGTGGCACTGCACCTGGCTGAAGGAATTACACAAACTAAAGGGGTTCCAAGGGTGGGACGCCATAGGCATCTCTACTCTAGGAGACGTAGTCCAAAAGGGGGCACTGTAATCCTTCCTGTCGCTCCAAAAAGAGTATGGGCTTCACCGCTCCCAGTTCTTTAAGTATATGCAACTTAGGCATGCCTAGAGGGCGGAGGGGGCATCGCTAGAGGAACTCCCCGAATACGTCCCGCTGGAGGGCCGCCTCCTGCAGGAACAGATCCCCAGTAAGGCAGTGTCCCTCACATATAAAACCGTCATGAATAATAGGCCAAACAAACTGGTAGGACTTAGGACCACTTGGGAACGGGAGGTGGGAGATATGGATGATGTAGATTGGGGTGTCGTACTGATGCACCCCAGGGAGGTGGCGATTAAATCACGCCTCCGATTGATCCAGTTTAAGATTTTGCATAGGTCATATTTTGATAGGGTGAGGCTCCATAAACTAGGGAGAATACTGGACCCATGCTGTCTTAGGTGCGGCCACGACAGGGGGGACTTCTTCCACACTATTTGGCCCTGTCCACAAATTCAAGAGTACTGGAGGGAGGTCTTAGCTGAACTGGGTGAGGTGCTGGAGACGGCCATCCCATCGGACCCGAAGTTAATACTTCTAGGGATGACTAATGATGTACACCTGGCACGCCCACTCCTGATCTTTCTAGGGCTCGCCCTGGTGGTGGCCAAGAGGGACATAGCCAGGAAATGGGGGACGTCTGATAACCCACAACTTGAGGAATGGAGGAGGGGCATTGACCTTTACATGGCAGCCGAAAGGGTTACATACAAGGCCAGGGGATGCCCGAAGAAATTTCGCAGAGTATGGGGCAAATGGAGACATTATCATGGCCTTGATGGGGGACTTGGAGAGGTCGCTAATACTTGATTATTTGCATGGTGGTAGAGGGATGGGCGGCGGGGGTCGGGGACGGATGCTGCAATGGACTCTGCTGAGCGTGGCGGTAGACCACTTAGTTGTTGGACTTTGGGCCTTGATTCGTTGGGAGGGTCGGGGGGGTAAGGTGGGGGGACGTGGGAGTGCTGCTCAAAATTGACATGCTTGTTTTGTGTTTTCTTTGTTGCAAAAGACAATAAAAATGGTTATAAAAAAAAAAAAGAATATCGAAGTCCTATCTACATTATGGTAAGTACAAAAATATCGAGACAAAAATATTGTTGTCAAAAATATCGGGGCAGATTTATGATAACTGGCGCATCCCCAGGGATGCGCCAGTTATTTTGCGCCGCAGCTCCGCCACCCATGGTGCGCCGTATTTACAATGCGGCGCACCATGGGGCAAAAACGGCACAGATGCGTGACGCATCTGTGCCGTAAAGGTGGCGCATTGCTGGAGTTGCGTCGCAAGCGCGACGCAGCTCCAGCAAGGCTCGTGGGTGCCCTATCTGTCCAATGCTGCTACAAGCCTTACACTTGCTTCAAGCAGGCGCAGGGTTTTGACGCAGCATTGGCCTGAAAGTGACTGAGTGAAATCTTATAGATTTCACTCAGCCACTTTTGCAAGGCGCACCTGCCCCGGAACGCCCACCCTGCGCCGGAACGCCCACATGTGGCGCAGGGCTTTACAACGTGACGCATCTGCCTAGATGCGTCACGTTGTAAATGGGTCGTAGGGATGCGCCACGTTTACGCCGCAGTTGCGTGACGCAAACGTGGCACATGAACAACATAAATCTGCCCCAGGGTTTTTTCAAAATGTTTAAAGATAATGTAAAATAAAGTAAATAATACATATATTTAAAATGAACATAGTTAAAAATATGTTTCAAATGATAAGTAATACATATAGGTGCCGATTCCGATCCCGTAAAAATTACCGTCCATACGATTCGCATCCGGAGCCATCTCTGTACGACTCGTACACACGCCGTACGACCCGACGATCGCAGGGGTACGCGCCATACCCCTGCGATCATGGGGGTACGCGCTGTACCCGGGGGGGGGGGCGTTCCGTACCTGTTTCGGCGCGAACTCTGCTTTTACGGCTGTTTTCAGCTCCCGTAGAAAAAGGGTCGTATGGTGCGTACCCGACACGAATCGTACATGCTGGGTCGTATAAACCAGCCGCGAACCGTACAGATGTCGCGTACAGCGGGTTCCGAGTGAGACTCGTACGGAGATTAGAGTCGTACGGTCCCTGTACGATTCGTACGGAGTCCAGCTCCTGGTACGAATCGTACTTCGTCGTACGTACGGGGGACGTTGCAGGGTACGATTCGTACGGGAAAAACGCTCCGAACGGCTATTCGGAGCGCTTTTTACCGGATCGGAATCGGCCCCCTAATGTAAAAAACAAAAAATAAACATACATATAAAATATAATATATATACTTACTTAAGAAAATGTACAATTAATTATTGTTAGAAAACATTTTATAAATTATAAATACATACATACACATACAACAATAATATAAATACAAATATTAAAAATAAATATAACAAATTAAAAAATATATTGAAATAAATTATACACTACGTTAACTAAAACAGTAAATATTGGATAGCGTAGGGGTACAAATTTCTATTCCCACTCCAGAGAGTGCAAAAGTCGGGAAAGTGTTGGATAGTGTAGGGATAAAAATTACTGTTCCAACTCCAGGGAGTGCAACAGTAGGAAAACTTTTGGATAGCGTAGGGGTAAAAATTACTATTCCCACTCCAGAGAGTGCAACAGTAGGGAAAGTGTTGGATAGCGTAGGGGTAGAAATTACTATTCCCACTCCAGAGAGTGCAACAGTTGGGAAAGTGTTCAATAGCGTAGGAGTAGAAATTACTATCCCAACGCCAGAGAGTGCAACAGTAGGGAAAGTTTTGGATAGCGTAGGGGTAAAAATTACTATTCCCACTCCAGAGAGTGCAAGCAACAGTAGGGAAGGTGTGAGATAGCGTAGAGGTTACAATTACTATTCCAACTCCAGAGAGTGCAACAGTAGGGAAAGTGTTGGCTAGCGTAGAGGTTAAAATTACTATTGCAACTCCGGAGAGTGCAACAGTAGGGAAAGTGTTGGATAGCGTAGGGGTCAAAAATTACTATTCCCACTCCAGAGAGTGCAACAGTAGAGAAAGTGTTGGAAAGCGTAGGGGTAAGAATTACTATTCCCACTCCAGAGAGTGCAACAGCAGGGAAAGTGTTGGATAGCGTAGAGGTAAAAATAACTTACTAATAATTAAAATGTATTTTTTTCAATAAATAATAATGTAATTGTTAAATAACTATAAATTAATTAACAATACAATACATAATTACTTAAAAATAATTACCAATTAATAATTAATTAACAATTAGATTGATTATAAATACAATTAAGTAATAATTTTTTTTAATTAATTACCAAATAATAATGAAATAACACATAATTTTCAATACCAAACAATAATTATTAAAAAATATTTAGCAATTAATAATTAATTAACAATACATTATTGATAACTACCAATAAATACAAATTAATCAAACTCAATTATTAATTAATGAAAAATAAATAAATTTCCTAAACAAAAAATATTAATTATTAACAAGTTATTACCAATGAATAATTAATTAACAATACAATAATTATCAATACTGAACAATAAAATAAATAATTACTTAATTACAACTAAATTACTTTCCATCCGATTGCCCTGTAAACTCACAACACACTTCAATAATAAATTAATACACTTAATATAATTACCAATTAATCAATTAATAAAAAGTAATTACCAATTAATAAAATGAATTACCAATTAATTAATTATCAATACCAATAAATAGAAATAAATAATTACTGAATTACAATTAAATTACTTCCCACCCTATTCCCCTATAAACTCACAGCCCGCTACAAAATTAAAACGCAAAATGTACTTAAAAATAATTACTAATTCCTAAAACTTTTTAATTAATTTACTATAATTAAATTACTTCCCACCCAATTCCCCTATAAACCCACAACCCGCTACGGTACTAAAATGCATAATTTACTTTACATTTTTTTTAACTAACTTCTAAAAACTTTATGCATATATTCTAAAACTAGTACAATAATTAACAAAAAATATAAACATAAAATACATAATTAAATACATAACTCTGATATAAATATCGATATTAGTAACATCGATATTTCTGCTATCGATATTACTAACTTCGATATTAACAAAAACGATATTTCTTACCTTCAGGTCGATATTCTGGTTGTCGATATTTTTGATTTCGAAATTGTATTCCTACGATATTTCCAACTCGATATTGTTGTAGGTCGAAATTCAAAACTCAATATTTAGACTGTTCACCCTTTGGTCAAGGTAATGTTTCAAAGCCCTCATTCCATCCTTGTGATTTATAGATGTATAGAGTGAGGACACATCTAAAGTACTTAACAGATAATTGTTATTCCACTCACAGTTCTGGATTTTTGATAGAAAGTCTCCAGTGTCCCGGATGTATGAGGGTAATTGTTGTACAAAGGCTTGAAGGAAATAGTTTACATATAGGGAAGTATGCTCCAGAAGGCTATGAAGTCCCGATATAATCGGTCTTCCCAGCGGTTTGGAGGGATCTTTATGTATGTTAGGGATATAATACATGATGGGTGTTACAGAATGGTCATTCCGCAAAAATAGATATTCCTGTTGCGTGAGCAGCCCTGCCTTCTGCCAGGCTATCAATTTCATACTGTATGTATTGCATATAGTCCTGAGGGTTGACTGGTCGCATTTGCTGTAACATTCCCTGTCCAAGAGCTTACTCATTGCTTCTTTAGTATAGTCCGTTTTGTTCCATAAGACTAGACTAGACTAGATTTGAAGAGTTCCTCCCTTATCAGAGATTTTATTGTATTACTCTTTTTTTAGGCAATCTCTGGACTTTGTGGTTGAGTTTCTTGAGCTCAGTCACAACTTGCTCTTGAAATAAATCAATTTCGTCACTAGGTGTGATTGGATTGAAGGTGGACCTGGGTTTGAATGGTGTTACTTCTGTACCACGATCTTTCTTGTTGCATGGGGGGGCATTTTGCTCTTCAAATTCTGTAGAGGTCATATTTTCATCAATGAGTTCTTGCATCTTTTGGAGTGTGGGCATGTTCGATGCTGTGAGGCTGAAAGAAGGAGACAGCGGTGGCAATTGTTCTTGATGCTTTTCAATGTTAGTCTAGTTGGATTTGTTTTGTTGTGAGAAATATTTTTTAAGTTTTAGCTCACGTATGCCTCTATAAATATCCATACGAGTCGAAGCATAATTAAATGAACTTTCGGGACAGAACGAAAGTTCCAGCGATAATTGTTGCTCCTCAGCTTTGGTCAAATTGATATTTGTCAAGTATATTACAGTTGGACTTACTGTTGGGTCTGTCGTCTCCAATTCTGGCGTGTTTGTTGTCCTCATTTTTTGGATGCGTTTACGTTTTGCTGCTCTCCTCTCTTGGCGCTTTGCAGTTTATGTTTTTACTTGAGGTGTTGTATGGCGTTTTAGGATGAGAGTGAATTTTCCCGATTCCTGCCCTTATATAGGTACAATTCACACTGCCCTAATATAGGCATAGAAATCATTCCCTTATTTAGACATAGCCCATGCAGACCAAATACAGGCATGGCTACTTCCACCCGTATCAAAACGTCACAACGATTTCTTGGAAAATCGGCTTAAGTAGTCAGGGACCTTCCCTTGCTTGAATATTGATTTGTCCAAGAACTCATGTACTTTACAAAGAACTACTATTCCCTTGGGGTTCTTTCCTGACTTTAGTATGCCCGACTTTATGTCAAACTAGACACCTTCAAGGTATAAATATGCCTTCACTTGCTCTAGCAAGACACGGTGGTTCGGAGCTGTTCGGCTATCTACTTGCCCAACGCAGCTCGCTACAGCAAGTGCCGAAGAAAGTCGACCCTCCAGCTGACGCACTGATCGAGAGGCTGCATTTCTCTCAGCGAGAATCCAGCTCCAGTGTTTCCAAGCTCCCCTTGGGGGGTGTTGGGAAATCAAGTCCCGAGACTGAGATACCAGACCTCCTTCATCCTTAACTAAAGGTATGGAGCTGATTAGAACCTAGAGAAATCTTGGATAGATTCTTGGCAAAGAAAACTAAACCTATGCTACAACACTCTTACTTCTTCCCGCGTACTAGACTTAGGTTAGGTACATTGGGGTAGGCGTATTTTAGAAGTACCAGTTGAGTACTTTTAGCCCTTGTTATTTATGTATGTATTTATACATGGTTTAGAAACCATACAATGCTCTTATAGTATTATTTTATAACATTGTTCTCGCTGTACGCATTATACTTTGCAGTCTGCATTACGATTGTAGCAGTTCACTTTACTTGCGTGAAAAAGAAGACTGTTCAATAAACCTTTTTATTGAAAACGCCAGTCTCTCTATTTCTCTGCACCTCTGTAGAAACGAAGCATGCACGAGTGACTGAGTGAAATACTTATCTATTGTTTCCACGACACTAGAGATACTTTTCTTATTCTTAGGAAACAAAGTTGTCGTGTTTATGCGGTTGTCAGAAACTAATCCCTTCTTGTAATTTCGAGAAAGTTTCTAGTGACCTCTGAGCTAGCTGGCATTCACTATTAAGTTTAATATATTCGATAGAGACCTAGTCGACCTCAGTCCTACGTCTAATCTATAGGATATATTATTCCAATGTGCAGAGCCTATTGGGAATATAGGAACTACAATACAGAGGTTTCATTTAGTATCTGCAGCGCAGGGTCTGCCTGCCCTGCGCGCCCTTTCTACAAAAAGGTAGAGTTTGGTAAAAAGGTAGAGTTTGGTTCGCAGATTGTGCTTTTTGGTAAATGGTGTAAATCCGTGCAGTAGTTCCTGAGAAAATCAAAAGTAAAATCATAGATATATCTATGGACGATATACGGTACGCTTACCTTACGAGGACTATACGCGTGCCTTTACGAGCACGAGCTGCATGCTAATTGGTTGTCAACTGTCTGTCAACACTCCAAACAAGGAAGAGTTGGCAGCCATCTTGTGTCTCGGTAGAACCGTGGCACAAGAAAACTGAAAAACAAGTGCCCAAAAAGTGCAAAGGGAGCAGGGTAGAAACACCCTGACCCCCTACGCCTGCTCAGGGGGTCCTACAAGCCAAGGCCAAACATTTAAAAAAAAAATTGTAAATTGAGGGGCAAGCGTAGGGTACGCGTATCCCACAAAAAATTCGGAAAACGAAGACTGATTAATTTGAAATTAGCCCCCGGGGGGGCCAAAGATTGATAATTAGTGGAGGTTCCTGGCAGGCTAGTTGGCCCCCAGGGAACCCCTGTATTCAAGGGGACTTAATCCCCCAATTTGGAACACACCACAGGGCGCGTTGCAGAGTGTTGTAAAAAGGGGCGTGGTCTTTGAACACCTCTCTGCAACGCAGCTCCCTGGCGCATACTGGAGGTACCTGGTGGGCTGGTTGGTCCCTAGAGGACATCTGGATTGAAGAGGAATTAATTCCCCAACTTAAAACGCGCACATGTCACCTCAGGCCCCGCCCCCTTCCTTCACTATTGAGCAAAATATTCCTCTAAAATCAGCCGAACTACGAATTCCAATTTACTCACCTGTTATCAGGAGAGATCTCAGTGTTGCATCTTTCAGCCCACTACTGATCCTGAAAAGTAATTCTAACCATACTTACAGTAACTTGAATTTCCTTCCTTAGGCTAGCATTGACTGGTTTCACTTGGAAATTCTTCTAAATGTGGAGTTTTGGAACTTAAAAAAATTCCTCTAAAATTAGGCAAACTACGAATTCAGATGTACTCACCTGTTATCAGGAGAGACCTCAGTGCTGCATCTTTCAGCCCACTACTGATCCTGAAAACGAATTCTAACCGTACTTACAGTAACTTGAATTTCCTTCCATAGGCTAACATTGACCGGTTTCACTTGGAAATTCTTCTTAGTGTGGAGTTTTTTAACTTAAAAAAATTCCTCTAAAATCAGCCGAACTACGAATTCCGATTTACTCACCTGTTATCAGGAGAGAACTCAGTGCTGCATCTTTCAGCCCAGTACTGATCCTGAAAAGTAATTTTACCCGTACTTACCAGTAACTTGAATTTCCTTCCATAGGATATTATTGCCTGCTATATAAAATATATATAAATTAAAAAATATGAAATAAAAAAAACAAATATTACAAATACAATATTTAAAAAACAAAAATGCAATTTATATTAAAAATATGTATTGTAATTTAAAAAATAAAATATCTAAAAATAAATACTGTAAAACAATGTATTAAATCAGTATAAAAAAATACATTAAAAAATTATCATTTACAAAACCTTTGAAATTCACTGAAAAAACCATAGGTTTCAGCCACGTTATAGTTAGGAATTATCATTTTAAAAACCTTAGAAATTCACTGAAAAGTCGGCTGAGGGGTGAGCAGTGATGGAGCCTGTGTGAGGAGGAGCTGCGATCCAGCCACCTCGCCACTGTTGCATGCTGGGAGAATCCTGATCCTCGGTGCTCAGCGCTCATCGTACACTGCACTGCACGGACAGCCTAACTGCTAGTCAGCCAGATCAGAACGCTGAAGCAGAGAACAGAGGCAGGATTAACGGACTAGAAATCAGCCGATTTCCATGTCCACAAATAAAGCACGGAGGCTTTACCCCTCGCGTAGCCGATCAAAGCTCTATGCGGAGGTACATCTGATTGCTCGATTGCCGCTTTGTCAGCGGGTCCTGCTCACCGCATCAGTGTCAGTCGCAGCGGCTCTTGACACCAAGGCGGGTGCTCCAGGGACCGTAACCGGCCAAACAGCATTGATACACGAGAATCTGCTGCTAGCAACGAGGTTGACGACGAGTGCCCAGAAAATAAAAACGAAGCCGGCCGTGGCGCATTCGGAGGGAGAAAAGGAGGGAGAGAAGCCAGACCAACCTCCGAAAGGTAAGAGGGACTTGGGGCCATTAAAAAGACTGCTAAACCAAACCTGGTAAAGGAGGGCTCCTTAATCCACACAGGACGCTCCCCCTCTATTAGTAGGCATTTCCCTGTACTAAAGACTGCAATGCCAGTTAACCATGAGGACAGTGCGATCAGAAAAGACTTCTCTAGCAGCACCCCCCAAGTCTCCTCTACGGAGACAGAGCCACAAACACCGATGAGCTCGCAGGAGGCGGACTTGGACTCCAGGCAAAGTAGTAGGGTTGGAAACAATGAGCTGTTAACAACTTCGAGCACAGCCTTGTGTGTAGCAGAGGAGCTGGGAAAAAACTTGGCAGTTGGGGATAATCCTGGGGGCCCTCAGCCTCAAACTCCAGACCCTGGTACCGCATATTTCTACTCTGTATCAGATGGATCATTATCTGACACGGGTACAGGCAAAGAAGGCTCCTCTTCAGCAGAGGACTCGCAATCAGAAGAGAACGATAGCGAGGAGGAGTAGATCCCCCCAAGTAAAACCGCCGACACTATCAGGAGGAAGAGACAATCTAGGCGAAAACAGAATCAACTAAAATGGGATCACACTGACTCCCCCAGCCTACTCTCACCTTGGAATGCCCCTAGCATGCCTCAGCCTGGGAAGGACGCTGTAGCTCCAACTGGGAGCAGGAATGAAGTGGACATGCCCACTCTTGCATCAATCCTAAACTCAATTAAGGAATTTCAAGAGGGGGTGCGTTCAGATAGTCTCTCCACCAAGGCCGCATCCAAGAAATTACAAAATGGGATGAGGACGCTCAATAAAGCCTGCACAGATATCGGTGACAGGGTGGCAATGGTGGAAGCCAGGACTGAGGTACTTGAGGGGGAGGCCGCGAAGGCTAAAGAGCTGGGGTACTCGCATGAGGCGTGCCTAGGTGATTTAATGACTAAACTGGAGGACCAGGAGAACAGACAATGCCGTAATAACCTGCGACTTCTGGGTATCCTGGAGGGAGTTGAGAGAGAAGACCCACGAGGGTCCATAGTCAAACTGCTGCAAGCTACATTTCCCTCAGAGTCTACCTGGAACTGGGACATGGAAGTGCAAAGGGCCCATAGATTCCCCTTTAACGCTAAGACCAGACGGGGTGAGGGTAACTCTAATAATAAACCCAGAGTCTTCTTAGTTTTCTTTGGAAACTTTCTACTGAGGCAGATGATTTACGACAAAGCAAGACCAAACTCTCAGAAAGAGGCAAATGGGGTAAAGTTTTTTGCAAAACCTGACTTTTGCCATGCAACTGTAGAGCGAAGATGGAGACTGCACCAGTTGATCTCTCCATTTCAACAGCAAGGGGCCCACGTTTATTTAATGAACCCGGCCAGACTGAAGGTTATTCACGAGGGAAGAACGAGAGTCTTCCTGTCAGAAGTCAAAGCAGGAGAGTTCTTAAAGGAAGTCACGGAACGGAAGCGGATGAATTGACTATTCTCAAGACTATGATTTATACTAAAGCGTACACTAAGGATTAGACACTGAGACCCCCTGCTCACTAATGACCTGATCTGTCTCCAGTAGACACATATTGAGGGAGCCCAGAAACATCTTTTTAACTCACTAGGGTACAAAGTAATCGGGACCACAACTCAGGGTGCTAGAGTGAAAGGTATAGCGGTGCTAGCAAATCACAGACTTGCTTTACAGATAGATAGGGTCAAGGCAGATAGTCTTGGGAGATAGGTTATTGTGGGGTGCTCTCTGGCTTCAAACTGCACTTTTATGCTGTGCTCTATCTATGGAAGTAATTTAGATGAGCCGGGGGTTATAGATTGGGTGACAGGAGAGCTATCTCATTGGCCGACTCCCATCATACTTTGTGGAGATTTAAATTTAAACCTACCTACCTGTTGGCAATGAAAGAAGGATTGGAGATACACAGGGAGAAAACCAAGGGTGTTTCAAGCCATGCTAAACCTGGTGGAATCTCATGGTTTAGTTGATGTCTGGGCAGAACTGAGACCCAAGCAAGATGGATTCACTTTTTTCTCTGCTCCTCACGTATCACTCACAAGAATAGACTATTTTTTTATTTCTTCACCCCTGATCAGCACTTCTAGCATTGAAATTTCGCCCAGATTTTTGTTAGACCACAACCCACTAATGTTACTCCTGGGTGGCTTAAAATGTGAAAGTAGGAATATAACCTGGTCTTTTGAAAAAGCGCTTTTGTATGATGTCAAATACAAAGCACATATGCAGAAGTGGATTGAGGAGTTCTTTGAGGCAAATTTAGGCTCAGCCCCTCTTATGATAGTCTGGGACGCATTTAAGGCCAGGGTTAGGGGTGAGACCCTTAGTTTCTCAATCAAGAGAAATAAAATTAAAAAAGTACAGGTGCAGAGACTACAGGATAAACTGATAGCGGAAGAAACTAATTTGGCGCAGGCAATAAAAGCAGGAGGGGGAGCAGAAGCAATCCAGCATGTCTTAGCGGTGGTAAAGGCAGAGATAGGCTCAGTCTTTGCAGAAAGAACAGCGGCAAAGTGAGCTGCAACCAGGGGAAAAATATACGAATGTGGGGAGCAAATAGGGCACCAGTTAGCACTAGCAATTAGACAACAGACAACAATGAATACAATAACGGAAATTAACATCAACTCAGAGGGATTGACTAAAGATCCGGGTAAAATACATAAAGCCTTTGAAGGGTTTTATAGGGATCTCTATATCGAGGAAGATATTAGACCTTTAGAAAACAGGAATATAGACATTTCGGGATATCTAGATCTTGTAACCACGGCCAAACTTAACCCATTAGCGCAAGAACAGATGGAGTACCCTCCCTCATGGGAAAAGATACTAAGCACAATTAAGAGCTTACCGGATGGCAAAGCTACCGGTTTAGACTCTATTCCCGCAGAATTTTATAAAGTCTTTGAGCCACAGATTAAAGAAACTTTTACACTAATGGTTGGCTCAATTTTTGGCGGTGCCCCTCCCCCTCCCTCATGGTCCCTTGCAAAAATCGTAATTTTTGCAAAGAAAGATAAATCCCCACGTGAAATGGCATCCTATAGGCTAATTACCTTAATCAATACAGATTCTAAATATTTTCCAAAATATTAGCCAATAGGACCCCTCAAAACACACAGAGCCTAGTCTCCAACTGGCAGCATGGATTCATCCCCAAAAAAGGAACAACCGAACATGTACAGGGAGCAATCATGCTGCTTGATGCAGCAAAGGTAGCAGGAGACCCGATCGCTTTAATACTTCTAGATGCTGAAAAAGCGTTTGACCGGGTCTCCTGGCTATTTTTATGGGAAGTACTAAAACGTGCAAGTGCTGCAGGAGATTCAGGCGCTTTATAAAACCCCTAAGGCTAGAATCATGATTAATGGAAATTTGACAGAACCTATAAATATCTCACCTGGAACGAGACAGGGATGCCCCTGCTCCCCACTATTGTTTGCTCTTCATATCAACCCACTTATCACTAAAATAGAAGCAAACCCCGAAATACCAGCAGATGTCAGACACGGTATAAGCACCAAGATTATGGCATATGCCGATGATTTAGCAATTGTTACGCCAGACCCTGAAAGTGCCATTAAGGCACTGGAAAGTGAAGCACAGGAATTTGGGAAAATATCAGGGTATGCTCTAAAAAAGACAAAGACACAGATAATTGTGAACGAAAACATAAACTGGACAGATATCCTAGTAGTTTCTAAAGCAAAATATTTGGGGGTGAGTATTACGGCCAACATAGACTCAATAGTTGAAGAATATCTGAACCCATTATCTGTAGATACAAAAAAAGCACTGAAGAAAATTGATAACCTATATCTAACTATAATCGGCCGGAGTAATGTGGTAAAAATTACTTATTTTCCAAAACTATTATATTTCTTCAGAACAATTCCTCTAGAATTCAGTAATTCAATCCTCCAGGTATTTGAGCAAATATTTTGCCAGTTTATTTGGTCATACTCTAATACAAGAAGATCATACAAACTGCTGTCCCTACCTAAGGAGAGAGGTGGATGGGCGCTGCCAAATCTTAGGCTATATTATTGGGCAACGGTGCTACAGTATAGCCCTTTCTTATTACATGATAGCATTAGTCAGACACAACCTGCGCCGCCCTCCCCTTATTTGGCTTTACTTGGGAAAAAGTCTAAAGGATGTCTATGGAGGCAGCTTGAATTTGGGTACTTCAAACGGGTTTGGTTCAAGTCTCTGAAAAATGCATACCGGTTTTCTCTAATGTCCGGAAACTTTTCGGTCTAGGAAGATTGAACTATTACACCCCAACTAGAGATAACCCAATGCTTCCTTTAATTTTTAATGGTTCATACCTACAGAAATGGTACAATGCAGGGGTAGCTAAATTGTGGGATCTGATCAATCGGGATGGGGCCCGGCCCTTTTTGGATCTTAAGACATAGTTTCTAATTGAGGAGAATCAGATTTTTTAATATTATGCTGTTAAGAACTTTTTAGATCACAAGACTGGTGGCCTAGTGGGTTTTGACAAAATAGAAATTATCGACAGAATTCAGGAGAATAACCCACCCCGGATTGGAGCAATTTACTCATGCCTGAACGATAAAATGCCTGATGATCTGGGAAAAATTGACTTGAAGTGGCAAACAAAACTGAACGTTAACTAGAACGTCTTTTGCACTGCACTTACCCTCGCTCACACATTTTTATTGTCCACTAAACTGCAGGCGCATTTTTATAAAACGGGGTTTTTTCTTTATATCACACCTAGCAAAATTGCAAAGTGGGGAACTGGGAGAGGGACCCTATGCCCTAGATGTTTAGAATACTCGGCGGATCAGGTACACATGTTCGCTACTTGCCCAAAATTAAAACCACTCCTAGAACCAATTCAACTTTTTATTGGGGTGGTACTAGGACAAGGTATACAATTAACTCTTGCTGCTGTTTTATTAGGATTGGATGACTGTAACCGGGTGGGGGGCCCTTACATTTTTGTTGCAATGACTATCTATGGATATGTATTGCGGCCCACTAGAAAAATTCCGAACCCCCCCCCGTCGTTTACGCAATGGCAGGCAAGATTACTAGCGACATGTAAGCTAGAGAAGGCTATTTACGCAAAAAAGGCAAACGCGCCAGGAAAAATGGATTGGCGGTATGGGAACAGCTAGGAAACTGGATAGATGGGGTACAAAATTGAAGACCGCATGCTACAAGCAGTCCTTTATTTATTTTCTTTGTCTCACTTTGGAGAATTTGTCTTACTTTTCTTGCCTCTTCTATACTGTCTCAAGTAATTACTGTTGATTGCATTTTCTTTATTTTTTCTTCTCTTTAACTTTTTCTTTTTAGCCCTCTGCTGTCCTGACAGAAATTGGGAGAATGTATAGAATGTATAGAATGGTGCCGGGAGGGGGGGAGTCGGAAAATGAACTAATGGAAACACTGTAATTGGATTTTCTTTGTGACGAAAAAACAAAATTAAAAAAAATAATAATAATAAGTTCACTGTAAAAACCATAGGTTTCAGCCACGTTATAGTTAGGAATTAGCATTTAAAAAACCTTGGAAGGGGCGTGGCTTGGACGGCAATGTGGACGGTCGTCTGAGTCCGTCGGCTCCGCATCCCTGAGGGGTAAACAACCAGCCAAACCAGCCAGATCCTGTCGCAAAAACAAAAAACAGGCGGGGGAAGCAACAGGTATCAGGAAAACGGACGGAAGAAGAAGGAACAGCAGCCACAACAACAAGAAATAAGCTCCTACACCATTCACGGACAACAACAACAGAAAAGGCAAGATGGCGCCCTGAGGCCAGAGGCAGCCACCAAGGGGGGAAGCAACGAAGAGAGACCTGCGAAGACACTCCCTGCACCGCGACCGACTCCCACCCGACGAGTAAAGAGCCACAACAACCGTGGTAAACTCAAGCCACACCAGAATTAGAATGGTAGCTGGTAGCAGTGGAGGTTTTCGCACTAACGACGCTATTAATGAGGTAAGATCGGTTACTGATTCCCCGATCAGAACAGACAAGGGGGAGCGATCATACCGTATGAGGACCTGTTTGTACTTACAGGGGTCCCCATATAAAGCGTCCATTCAGAGTTATCTGTACGATAGAGTGACCTTTCTTATACTATTTCGGCTCCATATATTTATGGTGTATACAGTATCTACCATAGTTCTTTTTGTGTTTTGACGTTTTGTTACTATGTTTGTCAATTACATTCTCCTGCTTACTATAGCGTGTCCAATACATAATTTGTGACCTCGCTTATTTTTCCACAGTGACTTATCATGGTCCTCTACAATTTTCTATATTAATGAATGCAACCTTCACGTGGCAACACTTCTTTATTTACTAAGTGAGTCGGCATGGCATTTATTTGTCCTTATTTTTGATATTTAAAGCGATATTGGTAATATTCTCAAAATAGTTAGATCTCGTTTTTCATGTTAGTAATCTAGTATGGTATATGGTCGATCGTAGTTTGTACTGTTTGTCTTAAAGGAGTTCCTTTCTCATTCAGTACTGTTTAAATGTGTTATTGGATAAATTCATCGTTGTATATATTCTGGCATTTATTTAATCACTTTTCACAACCACCTGGATGTGTGTTTTTATATTGTTTTCTTTGATTTCTCATTGTACATATTCCTAGGAACAATCCTTGAACGTCTGATACGATATTGAACCGCATATTCTATTCCTGAAATATTTCGGTTTGTGTGACCAGGATTCGAAATATTGCTTTTTACTTGATTATTCTAGTTTGGTATGTACCTTAATGCCATAGGCAAAATTGCACGTATTTTGTTTGGTAATATGGTCCTTTGTTAGATATTTATTTGTTTTTGTTCTTTTAGGACTTATTTCTATTTGCACACATCTAGATTGCATTGCAATCCGACAATTTGATACTGGACTTGGGTTAATAACATCCCCCCAAAATCACCTTTAGGTATGTCCTATTTTATTTGGGTATTGGACCTGTAATTACTTAACAGGAGTACATCATGCCTGAATTCATCAGGCCCCCTGACCCTTATAGCGGTGGCGACTTGGGCAGGACCACTAAGATGTCCTGGTGCTTTGGTATAATAATTAGCCTATTCCGAGCAATGTTCTTTACTTGTAGGGGAGTATTATGTATGAGATTATAATGTGTTCTTTTTCCCTACTGTTTTTTACTCCTTTGATTGACTAGGATTGCTGAGATCACTGTAAATATATTATGCACATGCTTGTTTCTTTTGTGGTTTTTCTATGAATTGATTTTGAATTCTTGTCACTTGTGTATGTTGTTCTTATATTATGTTAGTCATTAGCTATTGTGTTTGAAATTTTATTACACACTGCACGAATTTTTAATGTAGCTTTTTATACTTCCAGCCTTGAAAAAGTCTCATGTTGAGACGAAACACGTGTCAGCGGTGTGAGCTGGAACAGTTTTTAACGTGTATGAAATAAAGAATTTGGAGAACAACATCCTGTTTTGGATCCGTACTTTTGTGTCTTGCTCTTTGAAAATGAACATTTTACTTTGAAATAACTTTGACATCATTATTTAAAGATTAATGTGGACTATTGCTCTCAGAATTTGTTAAATATAATGACCTACGTTTGAAATACGTGACATTTGGAGAGTGCCTGATTAACCTGTTCCTTCTTACACATGTTCGCTACTTGCCCAAAATTAAAATCACTCCTAGAACAAATTCAACTTTTTATTGGGGTGGTACTAGGACAAGGTATACAATTAACTCTTGCTGCTGTTTTATTAGGATTGGATGACTGTAACCGGGTGGGGGGCCCTTAAATTTTTGTTGCAATGACTATCTATGGATATGTATTGCGGCCCACTAGAAAAATTCCGACCTCCCCCCCGTCGTTTACGCAATGGTAGGCAAGATTACTAGCGACATGTAAGCTAGAGAAGGCTTTTTACGCAAAAAAGGCAAACGCGCCAGGAAAAATGGATTGGCGGTATGGGAACAGCTAGGAAACTGGATAGATGGGGTACAAAATTGAAGACCGCATGCTACAAGCAGTCCTTTATTTATTTTCTTTGTCTCACTTTGGAGAATTTGTCTTACTTTTCTTGCCTCTTCTATACTGTCTCAAGTAATTACTGTTGATTGCATTTTCTTTATTTTTTCTTCTCTTTAACTTTTTCTTTTTAGCCCTTTGCTGTCCTGACAGAAATTGGGAGAATGTATAGAATGTATAGAATGGTGCCGGGGAGGGGGGGAGTCGGAAAATGAACTAATGGAAACACTGTAATTGGATTTTCTTTGTGACGAAAAAACAAAATTAAAAAAAATAATAATAATAAGTTCACTGTAAAAACCATAGGTTTCAGCCACGTTATAGTTAGGAATTAGCATTTAAAAAACCTTGGAAGGGGCGTGGCTTGGACGGCAATGTGGACGGTCGTCTGAGTCCGTCGGCTCCGCATCCCTGAGGGGTAAACAACCAGCCAAACCAGCCAGATCCTGTCGCAAAAACAAAAAACAGGCGGGGGAAGCAACAGGTATCAGGAAAACGGACGGAAGAAGAAGGAACAGCAGCCACAACAACAAGAAATAAGCTCCTACACCATTCACGGACAACAACAACAGAAAAGGCAAGATGGCGCCCTGAGGCCAGAGGCAGCCACCAAGGGGGGAAGCAACGAAGAGAGACCTGCGAAGACACTCCCTGCACCGCAACCGACTCCCACCCGACGAGTAAAGAGCCACAACAACTGTGGTAAACTCAAGCCACACCAGAATTCGAGGAGCAGTGTCGGGGATCGATCTACACTGGTGCAGCAGGGTGCGGCAGGAAGACATCCGCAACACAGGAGACACCTCGGCAACGTAGCGACCCACCGACGTGCCAAGCCAAACGAAGAGGACACCTACCGGGCAAGTTTCTTGAGAACCGGAAGGAAGCCGGAGGAGGGAGCGCCATTGCCGGAAGTCTTCCCCAACTCCAGGCGGAAGCTGCAGACCGGAAGCGGAAGAGCGGCCATCGCGAAGCTTCAACAAGAACAAGGAAGGCTACGCGAAACGGTACCTGAGGCGAGCCGTCACAGGGGCCCTCCCAGGCGGGGAAGCTAGCGGAAGGGAAACGCATTACGGAGCAGCAAAACAGCGGACGCTTTTACTGCCCCCGGACGCCAGGCGCAGAGAAAGAAGCCAGGAGGCAGGAAAGAGGTGCGGAGGCAGAGCTGGTACAGCCGGAAACAGGGGCCGGAAGCCAGAAGCCCGAGTGAATGCCGGGGAGACCAACAATCTGATTAGCGAGCGCTGGCAACCGCGCACACAGCCCCGAAGCACCGGCGACCACCGCCGAGTATATCTGCACCCCCGGGAGGGGAGGGGAACACACCACCTTCTGCCGGCAAAACAAGATACCGGAAGGTCCCACGCGAGCAAGAGGACTGCAGGAGACCAACACCGGAGGCACGCTAGCAGGCCCCCCCTGCTGAGGGCAAACAAGCTGTGAGGGAGCTGATAGTTGAAGGCAGCACCGACCAGTGGTCAGAGGAGGCAGGATCAAGCAGTGAAACGCGAAAGAGCGTGAGAGCGAGAGAGCTGGCAACAAAGTCAGAGGGGCACGGAGCGAGCACCCACTTCGCATAGCGGCACGCACGGCCATAAAAGCCCGCAATTGCAAGCAAGGCAAGGTAGCAATTTAGAGGCCGGCAGGGCGATCACACAAGAAAAGAGCTAGCGCCAAGGCCCTCCACAACCTTAAACATCTCTCACGAAGGTCTGCGGAATAAAGGAGCAGTGGCCTGTAAAGCCGCGAACGAGACAAAGCACACGCTGGCAGGGCCTAAAGCAAAGACCAGAACAAGGCACATCAGAGAGCCTAGCAGATATAGACATAGCACCCAATCACCAGCGCCAAAGGCAGCAAACGTACCAAAAGTGGTCCAAGCAGGGGGACGGCTGGTCAACATTCTATCAAGAAGGGGCATCGGAACAATGCCAGGCAATGATGGGAAGATGGTGGGCGAGCAGAAAAAGCCCAAAATAGACAACCAAGGATCCCCATCGAAAACAAGAGGCGAAACCGTCACTCTGGAGACCATTTTACGGAGAGTTAACGAAGGTAATGAAGTGGGGAGAGAGACGAAGCTCAAGGTGGAAAACATGCAACTGGAGATGGCGGCTATAAGAGCGGACCTTCACAAAACAAACACAAGAATGGAAGCCGCAGAAAGCCGAATAAGCTCAGTGGAAGACGAAACAAGTAAGAACACTAAGGCCATAACAGAACTACGAACAGCCACAAACGCCATACAAAAGCAGCTAGCGGAGAAGGACGACAGGGCAAGAAGAGGCAATGTAAGGATCCTGGGTGTACCAGAAGGGCCAGAGGACAAGTTGGGTTCATGTGCCGCCATGCTAGAGGAGATGATCCCTCAACTTACAGGCATCACCTTCGAGAGAGGCTTCTAGGTGCAAAAGGTATACAGAGTACCATCAGGAAAACCTGCTACAGGCAGGGGGCCGAGAGCAATAATATGCAACCCACTGAGACTAAGCCAGACAGCGTTTACTAGTGTCAGTTCTCCAATGACTTAGTGAAACATGCATGAGGAATTACAAAATGAGGCGCAGGCGAACCTCTTGCTTCACTTTTTGGGTACAGATATGCTTGTTCTTTATACTGGCATAATTGCCATTGAACACATTTTCAGGCCATCGAGGGTCTGATCCTTGCCATTTGTTTAACTGCGGCCATAGCCTAAGCCAGGGCTTTCTGGCTTTTTTGACCTACTATTAACACCAGTACAAGTTGTGATTAAGTGTGAAGTCAGCTGCTCGCTGACGTGTCTCTGTATGTCTCTCTCTTTCCACTAGAGCGGTGCTTCAATTACCTGAGCTGTTTGCCAGGTGAGGTGAGGCAGTACTCTCCTGCACAATATGGTAAGTGAGAGTCCTACTACATATCATATGTAGGTATTGTAGATATATGTAGTAATTAAAGCACTACCAAGAGGATTGCTTCATAAATTCTCTTTTTAGATATGGTATACCATGAAAGTGTTTTGGATACCGTAGGTATACTAATTATATGTTTTTCCCTTGTTTTCGACTATGTTTGTTCTCCTTCGGACTTCACAGCTGGGAGAATGATCCTTCACTAATACCCAGGTGATACCTTTTCCTTTTCTTTATATTTTCTTTACACAACACTAGCAGTAGCGACACAGGTCCTGAAGAATGCAGTGGATACCAGTGTGATCCGTAATTCCTGCTGAAACATGTCGACCAACCTGTTGGTAGCTATTAGTTGAAACTACCAATTTCGCTCTTTTTAAGTTTTAGAGACTCTGAGGTCTCCAATAAATAAGTACTTTCCTCAGAGCCATCTAATTTTAAATATCACTTCCTTGCACCTTTGCACTATTTCACTTTTCCTCGCACTGCTTTTCAGTAACCCCCTGCGACCCAGATATACCATCACTGGTTCCCATGTTGTCATTTATGACTAAACTCTTTTCCTATCCTTCATGGTTAGAAGGAACCCACATGATGAAAAGGGCGCCTAGGAAGAGCTACTGATGGGTATTTTTCAAAAACCATGAATGATGTACCCTGTCTAGTGAACTATTGTTACTAGTTCCATCACATAGTCGTCTCTTGTGAAATGAGGGAGGCAGGGGGAGTGAGGGGGGCGGGGAGGACATACATGGGCTTACTTACTATCATCTTCTCTTCCACTACTATTTCTCTCTCTATACACTCATATCTAGAAGGAGCAAGCGCAGGCGTAGAGACATGGATCAACACATAACCCCAAGACCAGAAGCACACAGAGAAGGGCCACTATGCCGCGAGATACAAAACAGCATAAATGACACACATTAACCAGAGCAGCATCGCGTCTGACATTAAGATAGTGTCCCTAAACGTCAAGGGTCTCAACAGCCCGGTGAAAAGGCGGAAAGTGCTCGAGCACCTTAAGAAACTTAAGAGTGACATATATGTGCTCCAGGAAACAAGACTAGAGGAAGCGGACATTAGACGGTTAAGTGCCAACTGGATAGGTGAGGTGGTGGGCTCACCAGCCCAGAATAAGAAAAACGGGGTAGTAACAATAATCAGCAAAAGCTCAAAAATAGCAGTGGTAGACTCTCAAGCTGACACCCAGGGAAGAACACTGATGACCACTCTTAGAAGAGCTGGAGAGACATATCACGTGGCAAACATATATGGCCCTAACAGCGAGGACAAACCATTCTTGGAGGGGGTAGGAGCCCAACTACACACCTTGCCGCTGGACGACCTGCTGATCGTTGCAGGAGATATGAACCAAGTTCTGGACCCAGCCATTGACAAGCACCCTTGTAGACAGCGCCAATCAACAAACAGCCCCAACATCCTGAAAAACCTATGCTCCAAACTGAGACTGAGAGATCCATGGCGCCTAAGCAACCCAGACGCCAGGGAATACACATTCTACTCCAACCCTCACAACTCATACAGCCGAATAGACTACATACTAATGTCAGAAACACACACCCACCTCATAGACCACACGGAGATAGGACCTAGATCGGTATCAGATCACGCGCACATAAGCCTAACCCTATCAGGCAAGCACAACGAAAAGCCAACCCGCAGATGGCGGTTCGATGACAGTCTACTCCAACACACCTCAGCAAAAGCAGAGATAGAGGGGGCGATTAAAGAATACCTGCTAATGAACGACATACCAGGGACAAGCAGGGAAGTGCTATGGGAAGCCCTAAAGGCCACCATCCGGGGAACAGTCATGACAGTTAAGGGCAGGATGAACAAAGAAAGGAACAAGAGAATTGTAGATCTAGAGAAAGAGATTAAACGCTGGAGAACAGCCACATAGCCAGATTGGAAGATAATAATACACTCACGAATCTAACCAAACGTAAGTACGAACTTAATAGAATACTGAGTGAGAGAGCAGGGACCTGGATCAATAAATACAAATCGATTAACCTCTGCACTGCAAACAAAGCGGGCAAAAACCTAGCATCCTACCTAAGAGGGAAACAAAAACAGCACACAATAGGGGCCATCAAAGACAAACACAGCAAGTCCCAGACGGCCAACAAGGATATCCTAGAGGTCTTCAGAGACTTCTATGGGGACCTGTACACTAAGGATGATACGCTAAAAGAGGACGGGGGTGAAGAGCTGCTAAGGAACATCAACACACCCACACTAACAGACAGAGAGCGTGACATCCTAGAGTTGACCATAACGGAAGATGAGATAGGGAAAGCCACGGCAAGCCTCAAGGACAACAAGGCACCGGGGCCAGATGGGTTCACAGCCGGCTTCTACAAGCAGTACCTACACACTCTCAAACCCACAATGAAACAGGTATTTGAGGAGTGTGTCCACACGGGGCGCATGACACCCTCAATGGCCGAGGCGAACATAACTGTCATACCAAAGGAAGGGAAGGATACAACAGAGGCGAAGAATTTTAGGCCGATCTCCCTCATAAACGTAGACTGTAAGATATACGCAAAAATACTTGCTAATAGACTCAACACATACCTACCCAAGCTTATACACAACTCCCAGGTAGGCTACCTCAAAAACCGTATGTCCCACGACAACACGAGACTACTATGCCATATAATTAACCACTCCTCCCGAAGTAGCAACGCAGCAGTCATGATAGCCCTGGACGCTGAGAAAGCCTTCGACAGGGTCTCATGGCCTTTTTTAGATCGATGCATGGGGAGATTCGGGCTAGGGCCTAACTACAGGAGGATGGTGATGGCTCTATACAACAGCCCCAAGGCGCGGGTGGTAGTCAACAGAGGCATATCAAACATACTCAACCTGGGCAGGGGAACGAGACAAGGGTGCCAACTCTCACCAGCCCTTTTCCTACTAGCCATAGAACCGCTCCTGACGATGATCAGAACGAACGAAGACATAGCGGGGATAACAATTGGGGGGGAAACGTTCAAGCTAGCGGCATACACGGATGACGTACTAATAATCACAGAAGACCCAGAAAGATCCATTAAAGCACTGACGGACACCATCGAAAAATACGCCCAGGTCTCGGGGTACAAACTTAATAAGGATAAATCAGAGTGTAAACCCTTAAACATCCACACAACAAGAACGGTACTAGGGGAGTCGGGCCTGTCTTGGCAGCAGAAGCCCATAAAGTATTTAGGCATCCTCTTTGAGAGAGACCTAAGAACGACACTAGAACACAATGAACAAGCAACAATCCAGAAGATTAAGGATAAAGTAGATGGGTGGTCCCCCAAATTCACAACATGGTGGGGAAGGGTAGAAGCCATAAAAATGATGCTCACACCGATGGTCAACTACATGCTAACCATGCTCCCACTGATCAACACAGAAGACTTCCGCAAGAGAGTAGACAAGATACTGAACAACTTCTTGTGGAGAGGGAAGAAGCCCAGAATAAGCCTACACAAGCTGAGACTCTCAAAGGATCAGGGCGGTCTGAACATAACAAACTTCAAACGATTTCAGGTAGCGTGTATAGCCAGACAAGGGCTGCACTGGCTGGACCCAAGACAGGAATACACCCCAGCTTGGCTAACACTCGAGAGAAGGCTACTAAAAGGCATGAACCCAATCACCCTCCTCACCGCCACCCGTGACCCAGTAATCAAGGACAACCCCGTCCTGAGGAACACGAAAACAGCTCTCCTGAAGGTAGACAAACTACTGACAACAAGCATCAGGGGAGGGCAATTCGAATCCATCTGGCACAACCCCACTTTAAGATACAGGGATAAGGTTCTAGACATGCGCGAATGGTATGGCCATGGTATCTCCATCGCCCAAGACCTTCAGAAACAGGGCGCGGCCATAACCTTTGATACCCTAAAGGAAGCACACAACCTGCGAAGCATAGAACTCTACAACTTCCTGAAAATCAAAGTAGCAATAAGGAAGGCAAACCTAAGCAGCCGGACACCATCACTCATACAACTCGCAGCCAGTCTCAACACACTAGGACACCAAGTAGCACACCTATTCAAAGCCCTCAGCCCCAAAAACACCAAACTCAACGATAAGGTCACAAATTACTGGGGAGTTTTAGCAGGGAAGGAACTAAGCGAGGACGAGAAAGCAGAACTATGGAGATCTACTTCTAGGAAAAAGGTAACGGCAACGCTAAACCAGACCAAATTTTGGCTAGTGCACAAGGCATACTGGACACCGGCCCGCCTGGCCTCCATGGGAATCCGAGAGAGTGATGCATGCTGGAATTGTGATAAGGGGAGGGGAGACTTAGAACACCTTCTGATCAATTGCCCTAAGATGAGGGATTTCTGGGGAAGAATTGGAACACTCATCAAGGAGATCACAGGAGTAGCCATACAAATAGACCTCCCAAGTCTAGCCCTAGGCTTCGCATCCCCCTCCATCACAACGGCGGAGGATCGTGACCTCATTGACCTATTGCTGACAGCCGCAGTCAAAATAGTCCTAAGTAACTGGAAGGACACGTCGAAAGCGGCGCCCCAGGCATGGCTCAACTGGGTCACGTTCCTAAGGGGGGCAGATAACATCACAGAGAAACACTTGCTGAAAACTCACAGGCAGTCAAACATGTGGGGACCCCTAGACATCTATCTATCATCGCATAAACCACCATAGGCGCAGAACCTAGACAACGACGTGCGGCACACTCTGCGAATCATCGCGCTATCAAAAAGGGAACCAGTTTGCAAGGCGCTTCACCTCTTCTTTCATTTCCGACCTCTATCCTTCTCTGTCCCCTCTAAGGTCCGGGGCGTAGTCAGAAAACCAACCTAACATCGAGAAGGGGGGCAGCAGGACACAACGGAATGCAGGACTTTGAAATCTGACCTCCGGACTACTCGAACTATTGAACTAACTCAAAGACAAGGAAACTCCCCCCCGGCGCCTCCTTTTTCTCTCCTTTTCCTTTTTCTCTTCTTTTCTTCTTTTCTTCTCCACTCATGTATACTCCATGCTCCATGTAAATATATATTTTTTTATATACAATAAAGAAATACAGAATATAAAAAACCTTGGAAATTCACATGTTATATAGTTAGCTGGACATTTCACTCATACCGGTAGTGTACCAAGCTCCATCAGCACACAAATCCTATCCGCCATATTGCTAAACTCGTAAATGATGCGAATTTTGTATCCGACGTCCCGCGTATCATCATATACGTATGAGGTCGCGCCAACTGCTACTTTTGTATGCGACGGGTACGCAGTACCAAGCGGTGCATTATGTCATATACGTATGGGGTCGCGCCCGCTGTGTGTTTCGTATGTAGGTGAGTGCACGCTGCCAGGCCCTGTGTTACGTCATAGACGTATGGTGTAGCGCCCGGGTACGCCATTCCCTCATTTTTTTCTATGTCTCAAAACTATATCTAAATAAGTTTAAAGTGTATATGAGACAAGCGATAATCTAAAATATTTTAAACATTTATATATTTCTAACTGTAATAAACTTACATTATGGTAAATATATTTTCTCAAAATCACGTCGGGTGCGGCCTCCTTGCGCACTCGGTGCGCGATTTCCATGTGACCTTAAAAAAAGCATTTGATTGGTTCATAACATTTGTAACAATTGGAGGACCCCACCCATTTTAGTCATTCTCTCTACAGCTTTTGATGAGAGACACCTCTTCTGCTTAGAGAGTTTTTAGAAAATTGTTTTGCTGTGTACACATATCTTAAACTACACACAAGATGCAACGATCATCTTGATCAATATTCATGGGCTGTACAGTAGCCTTCCACGTGTGATGGCCATGCATCTGAAACGTTACATCAAAAAACAATTGTGTTGTACATAATGCCCCTGGTGTGTGTGTGTGCGCATTATTGTGCTGCCTTTCGGCCTGGGTATTGGTGGCTTGAAGGGATATCATCAACCACGGGCAGAGTGCACATCCTACATCACATGTGACAAACAGTAAAGAGTAATGTGTAGATTTGTGTTGCAGTATGCTCTGTTGTCAGGCTTTACCAATTTAGTAGTGTGTCATATGTGAGACTTTCAGATTCACGTTTGACATGTATTGCTTGACTGTAATGAGTGATATCACTATGTATGACGTAGCCTCACTGCTGATCCTCCCTCCATCCGAGCACATTCACATGTGTGCGCTTCGCGATAGCAACACTTTCAATTATACAGCACACCGTTGACAGGCCTGTCTGTGCATATCCACAAGTTTGACAACGACATGTGATGTTGGCCATTCAATGTTTTCGGACAGCATCTCATTAGCGATAGTTGCCGCCCTCCCGGTACATGCTACATTAATGTAAATTGCGCATTGTGCGACATCAAAACTGCAACAGGGACACACACATAAGTACACTTCCTAGCCAGGCAGGAACTGAACAACACCCAGGTCCCCGGAATAATTATTCACACCCCTACGCTGGCCTGGCGTACGCAATCCCAGCCCACTTTGTGTACGTATAAATAGGATAACGTCGACGCCACATGTCCCAGTTCTTCCATACTGCCTCAGGTGATATGGCCGCATCCACCTCGCATATCACAATGTGCAATAAAAAAAAGGATGCATGAGGTGTACACCATCCTGGCAATCTAAACTCGATGTGAATTGTGAACCCTGCTGGACGTCGTGTTTGGACACACAACAATGACAGCAGGTGAGCAGTGGGGCCTGCGTGCACAGGGGCTGCAATTGAGCATGGTGCTGTGGGAGGGGTGGGGTGCATCAGCCTGGATTCGCAGGTGCGAACAAGCGATGTTGCCGTGCATAATGATGTGATCTCTGACCTTATTCAGTCACATCTCTGTCTTATTTTAAGGACCTGCTGGACCGTACTGTAGGCAGAAGCCAGCGGGCAGCGCTGCCCTACAAACACGTGGCGTTGGCTTTTGGGGCACTGTAGTGAGCTGATTACTAAGTGTACATGCACACAGGCTTCAACCACTGCATTACATGTGCACATTATGCTTCTAGCATGCACTCTGTTCCTTTGTATGTGAACATTGGCATAACATATTATTATTTAACCTTGTGAATTCTCGTACACTCCAACTCCTCTTTGAACCATGATTACCACTAACAGTTGGTAAATCATACTTCAAGAAGGAAGGATGCACTCAACTGGTGTTCTCTATTAAGCTTGAAATAAACCTTCATTTACCTCAAGACATTTCCTGCATTATATTATTTCTCCCTTTTCAGACACTGAGTTAGTTACACCAAAATGGGCTGAGCGGGTGCTCAGCCTGTGATCATGCCCTGGTCATTCTGACACCTTTCATCGTTGTATCAAGACACCGTCCCCGACCGGAGACCTGCTGTGCCACCCTGAGAGAGGCACCCCGGAGTCGGAGCTTGCACCGGCATGTCGTTGGACACACTGGTGGTGGCAGGTGAGCAGTGAAGCCTTGGTGCGCAGGAGCTGCAATTGAGCACAGTGTGGGGAAAGGGGCTGGGGTGCAATCAGGCTGGGTGCACTGGGGCAGGCAAGCGATGTTGCCGTAGATAATAATATAATCTCTGGCCTCATTCATATCTCTGTTACATTTTAAGGACCTGCTGGACCGCACTCTTTCTCACGGACCCTAGCGTCCCAGACACACGGGTGACAGGAGGTGAACAGTAAGGACTGGGTGCAGTAGGCCGACGCTCTGTCTCCTCCTTTGTGTTGTTTTAATAAAGGTTATTTTTTTTACCAATAAATAAGTGTGTGTATGGGTCTTCTTTTTCTGACAACACTTGTCTGTAGTTTATTGTGAAAATCGGCGGTTGAGAGGAGGTTATGAGGGAAAACATTTGTAATTTTGCAGTGCACCTACCAAATATAAACCAACAGACTATTAAATAAATGAAGCCTGGGTAATTCTACAACTGCAAGGGTTCTATGAGTGTATCACTTTATAACACCATGGGTACGGCCCGTGTGATTACAGAACCAATAAGGCACTGCCTAGGGCCACTGAGGCTTCAGGGACTGGCGAGGCCCAACTTGTATATTTAAGTAAAGCCCCGGAGGGTGACGATCCCCGGACATGAGTTGGCCTCGAAGCCCCCAGAACAATTAGTAAACAATACCCGGGAAGGTGGCGATCCCCTAGGCTGCAAAACGTCTCTGTGCCCTACCGTGCCTAATTTACATGTGAGATGAAGGGCCCCAGTGCTGCAGAGACCCCGCAATATAATAATAGGATTGGCCCCAGAATATTACCCACCAGGGGGCTCATTTAAATGAACGGGTGAGACCCCGCTTCATTTTTTTTTCTCCAGTTTTACCATCCGGATCCGCTTTATTGAAGCGATACGAGGTTTTCCTCCTCTCGCTTCAACGAGGCAAACAAGGATTTGCTATCACAGGGTGGAAGCCATGCTCCCGCCCTGTAATAGCAAACATAAATGTCCCGCGGATGCACACCCCGGTACATTGTATGAGCTGTGCCCGGGAGGGGGCGCTCCATAAGGCCATGATGCATTGGTTACTGCATAACCACAGAATTAGTATAAACGAATACTAACACTACTTGCACACGTGTAGTACAGCGACCAGAGTGTAGTGAAGAGGCAGAGGAAGCTCAAAATCAAAAAATATAAATCCTACCAGAGGTCGGATGGCATAATTCGATAAGTGGACGACCATGGGACGAGTAGAAACAGCTTCACGAAGAAAACGGGTCTTCAGCAGAAAGCAAGGAAGCTCGAAATATTGGTGAGTGCTGCCTTCTTTTTACCGTTTCCCGCTCTTCACAAAATTTATGTAATTAAGCGGAAGACAGCAGTAGATCCGATAAGTAGATTTATTAGAGGAAAAGAAGAAAGCTTAAACAGCCACCAACAGGAGCAGACAGCAAGGCAACCGTTTGCTCCAGCACCGTGTACAAACTCCCCAAGATTCCCCTCATGACAGCCTTACATTCTAACATTACATACTTACATTGCAGTAGCATTACATACTAACATTCTACTGTGACTTACATTGGAATACTACACAGAGCACATGACTTTACAGCAATGAGCTCATAGTTTCATCCACGAGTCTTGAGATCGGTAGGGGTGAGTAGTTTGCTTCCCACTCCCTGTTTGGTATAAACGCCTACTAACACTACTTGCACAGGTATGCTACAAAGACCAGAGCACATCACTTTACAGCAATGAACTCACGGTTTAGGCTCTCGGTTTCATACGCGAGTGTAGCAGCATCTCATCTCAGCACCACGTCACTCTGAGCAACACCGCACTTTCAGACTGGTCGGAGTGAGTACTTCACTTCGCACTCCCCCACAGAGGTTACAGTGCTCCTATCCTCCTGTTTCCTACTCTTTTCTACCATTTTTTCCCCTTACTCATTTCAACAGAATCACAAAATGGCTGCTAACACTTCCTAGCTTGCAGCCAATAAGCAGCAAGCTTGTGCTCGTAATGCCTCAGCCAATCACATGGCAGAATTCCCAAATATCGATATCTGTAAATTTCGATATTTCTCCAAAACTACTGAACAGATTTACACCAAATCAACAGAAGCGTGCTTTCTATACCAAGACCCTTCTCCCTGCCAAATTTGGGGTAATTCCGTTCACCCGTTCGACCTGTAGCCTTGTCTAAAGTTTCCTATGGAAATTGCATGGAGAAAACACGTTTTGGGACCCCCTTTTTTCTCAGCCCCTCTTGACGAATCACCCCCAAACTTTCAACATAGGAGCTGATATGAACAATTAATTAGTTCGGGAAATTGCATGAAGATTCATCAAACAACGCCAAAGTTATAAGGAAATCAAAAAATGCTCTTCCTATGGAAACTTGGTCCTAACTATAACTACCTACTGGCCAGTAGGTTATATATATATATATATATACATATATTCACTGAAAAAACATAGGTTTTAGGAATGTTATAGTTAGCTGGACATTTCACTCATACAAAACCATTGAAATTCCTCCGTTATAGTTAGTTGTACTAACTGCAACTCTCGCGCCCGCAATCCACTGGTGATGATGTCACATATTACATCATTCATGATATGGTCAGTGACATCACTGATGACATCAATGATGACATCTCAAATTACATCACTGATGACATCATCCAGTGAATGTGGTTTGGTTCCATATTTAAATATGTATTATATATATATAGCAATCTGCATTGAAGAATGAGTGGATGTATCAGTGTTTATAAGGACGATTTAGTAGCAGTGTGATTGACTATTTACTTGACTAATTTATAGTGTCTCACTAAATATATTGGATAGTGACTAAACTGTGTGAATATTTGTATTACTTTCTCAGTTGTTGTGTAAACTGCTGCACCAGTTAGTTACTAGCTACGTGAAAGTCTATATTAGTTATTGGTTAGTTAACTGATTATTTGTATGGGAGAGTGAATCTGTGTGTTGTTCGGTGGGGGGTTTGTGACTGCCCAAAGATGCGTCAATAGTTGATTCAGTAGGTATATGATGTTAAGACTATATTTTATAATACTTGTTTGGGTGAGTGAATATGTATATGGATGTGCTGATGAGCAAATATATCTCTCAATGGTACATGTCCAGCAAACTAGAATAATAAAAGGCAGTGTATGTGACATTAGTTGTATAGAAAAAGGTATACATAAGACTCAGTGATTGCATGAGTGACTGTATGGATAACTGTATACTTGTAATAGTGATTTTATAACACACTAGGTATGAGTTACTATCTATATGATTAAATGAAGTGGTGGTTGTATAAGTGTGTAGCTCAGTAAATATAAATATGAACCATTGTTTTCATAAGTGAGCAGGATTACTGCATAAGTAAATAGGATGTGTGCTGGTGTGTAATGTCAATATAGGTGTATAAGTATATTTGATAGTGTTCTATTGATCATTGACAGCATGTATGAGTGAATCTATAGATAATTGATGACATGTTTGTGTAGATCTAAGAATGACTGAGTGGGGTTTTAGATACTTGTATAGTGTGTCAATGGATTCAAATATGGTACTCTATATTTTACAGTGAGTGATGAAAGATTATAGTAGTGTATGATGAGGTGTATCTGATTGTCACGTGGGTGATGTCATCAGTGATGTCATTTGAGATGTCATCATTGATGTCATCAGTGATGTCACTGACCATGTCAGGAATGATGTAATATGTGACATCATCACCAGTGGATTGCGGGCGCGAGAGTTAGTTAGTACAACTAACTATAACGGAGGAATGTCAATGGTTTTGTGTGAGTGAAATGTCTAGCTAACTACAACATTCCTAAAACCTATGGTTTTTTCAGTGAATTTCAAAGTTTTTTGAAATGATAATTCCTAACTATAACCTGCTGGAAACCTATGTTTTTTTCAGTGAATTTTGAAGGTTTTTTAAATGACAATTTCTACCTATTATGTTGACCCCTTCCCCATATTTTCAACCAGAAACCAAATCTGCAATGCTGCGTAAAAAATCAGGCAATAGTTCCACTTACCACTAACAAATTAACATCAATATTTAACTACTGTAAGAACGTCGAACATGTACTACGTGAATTACATTGAACTCACACCGATGTTTAAAGAGCAATATGTGTTAGAGATTGTAATTATACACTTCCGACACCCAACAAAATCACAATACTCAGTGCCACTACCACTACAACCACCCCCACGGACCTCGCCTTCCTACTACCTCAAGGCAGCGCAAAACAGTACTGCGGACATTTCCAAAATAATATATCTCATCAACAGCACACTAGCTCAATCTACAGAGATGTGGCAACCAAGTATGTATAAGGGAAAGAACTCGAACATCAACAATAATGTACACAACGCTAAGACTACCGGTGAAAAACTATACACAATTCACTATAGAAATCAAAATCTTTATAGTGTGTACATATACCATTGATACGTGTAGTGTACTGAATAGTGGATGCAACCATATTATCTCAGACACTAGGAAATATTTCTGTCATGTAGCTGTGTTCACCCACCTCCTTTGAAACAGAAGCAGAGTGGGCCAGTCCAACGTAAACAACGTCAACGTAAGACTATAAATAATTAGTCTACGTCTTGGGTGTGGTTCACTTCTGCAAAGAGAACAGAATGCGCCGCAGCCAAGGTCCGCACCCTGCCACGTGGCTGCCACCATGACCGCGTGCTTCCTTGATACAGGCCGATTGCAAACACAACGCCACAGCACCGCAGACTTATATCTGTATCGACTATTGGTTTCCATCAACATTGCGGACAGCAGGGTTCACAACTTGAATTCAACCTTGATCCAAATTTGTCTTCAGTATCTGTGCTGAGAAGTGCCTACAATCTATTCTGCGGTCAGTAGAGTTGACAACTTGATACCAGTTAAATTCAGCTTTGCATCAACACTACTGACAGCATTGAATCCAGCCTTGCTTTATTTAAGGCAGAGACAATTGTAATGTGTCCTTAGATTCTGTTAACTGTGACAAAATAGCATTCATCGATCTTTGTGTTGACTACTGCCTTTAAATCTACACTGCGTACAACAGGGTTCTCAACTTGAATTCAGTTTTACATCAACACTACAGACAGCATTGAATCCAGCCTTGCTTTATTTAAGGCAGAGACAATTGTACTGTGTCCTCAGATTCTGTGACAAAAGAGCATGCTTCGATCTTTGTGTGGGGAACAACGTTTACAACGCAACTTTTACCACGCACTTCCATTACAACGAAACTTTTACAACGCAACATCCATTACAACGCATGTCATTACAACGCAACCATTACAACGCATGACACTACAACGCATACCATTATATCGCATACCATTACAACGCATACCATTACAACGCATAGTACCCCTACACTATCCAACACTTACCCTACTGTTGCACCCCCTGGAGTTAGAATAGTAATTTTTACCCATACACTATCAAACACCTACCCTACTGTTGCACCCCCTGGAGTTAGAATAGTAATTTTTACCCCTACACTATCCAACACTTACCCTACTGTTGCACCCCCTGGAGTTAGAATAGTAATTTTTACCCCTACACTATCAAACACCTACCCTACTGTTGCACCCCCTGGAGTTAGATTAGTAATTTTTACCCCTATACTATCTTATACTTACCAATTATGCGTTGTAATGGTATGCGTTGTAAAGGTAGTATGCGTTGTAATGGAATGCGTTGTAATGGTAGTTTAAGGAAATTCATTGTAATGGCATGTATTGTAATGGAATGCGTTGTAATGGATGTTGCTTTGTAAAAAATGTGTTGTAATGGCATGCGTTGTAAAAGTATGCGTTGTAACAACATACAACCCTTTGTGTTAACTACTGCCTTAAATCTACACTGCGTACAACAGGGTTTACAACTTGCATTCAGCTTTCTATCTACACTACGGACAGCATTCAAGATATCCTTGATTTATGTAAGGCAAAGATTATTTTCTTAAAGGATGCCACAAAAAACCTTCCTCAATGACTGTTATTTTTTCAAATGTACACTGTGATCAAAAGAGTTTACCGCTTGATACCAGTGGCGCATAAGCACTACAGACAGCATTAAATTCGACCTTGATTTATTTAAAGCAGAGACAAAAATAGTGCTGTTGCACTGCTAGTATGTGCAAGCACCTTCAATAGCTGCATCATGTGAACTATGATAACAAACAATGTGCAAGTTTGCGCCAAAATGTACCTCCACCACCAGCAATACCAAGTACCTCTGGGGTATCACCCTCAACATCGCCACCAGACATACGTCCCCAATTTGTGAAAGTTACAATGCACTGCGTGAGGAGGAATCGTGTAATTTGTTATGACGAACAATCATTACACCTAGTTTTCACAGCAATTGATAACCATCGATACTAGGTTTTTTTTCCCGCTCAAAGTTCATATACTCCAGTATGCAACAGAGAATGATTTCAGTGTAGCCCGTTCAGACCAGGCATCATCGTAGGGTGAGCACCAGACGTACCACTAACTCAGTACACCATAAGTAATAGCCATGTGCCCTTGTTAAAGCAACATTCAATAGTCAAAACACATTTTTACCAGTGCGGTCTGCCTGGACCACGCATCTTCGCAGGCTCCACACAAACCGCCCCTACCTCAGTGCACCACAACTCATAAACACTTTATGATAGAATCTTCTGTGTATTATTTGACATACAATGCTCCTACCTTTGTACAGCAAAAGTGATAAACTGTTTAAGATTAATTATCTGTATATTATATCAGGATTACAATCAGGATTACTATTCTACTTGTTACCAACAACAACGTAATAAAATGGAGTCGAGCACAGGTGCCCGTACCCACTTCAACTATCTATCTGTGTCTAGGTATTGTGTTTGTAAAATGCTGCTCCTCCGCCCTACCATATTATATTGTGCTATTTATTTATTTATTTATTTTGAAAGTTTTATAGAGCGCGAACCAGATCCTTGCGGATATCAGAGCGCTTTACAAGCAGTGAAAATGTATACAAAAACAGTACACAATAGCAGTATATATCAAGCAGCAGGAGATATAAAATATAATACAGCAGTAAACAGTACAGAAAATACAGATATGTGTGGATAAAGTGTGCATAAATAAAACAGACAAGAGAGGTAGATCAAAAGCTGAATCCTAAGATGCGCTAAATCTTGTCTCTGATATAGAGAAAGGTGCGGGCCGAGAGAGCCAACGTGCCAAGTAGATTGTCTGTTTGCATCTATATAGGTCGTGAATGTCAGAGAGGCTCATGTGAATTTTTCCATGAGAATCGCCTTTACTTCCTTTTTGAACAGTGCAGTAGATGTGGTAAGTCTGGTTTCTGGGGGTAGTGCGTTCCAAATCCTAGGAGCCATCCCTGAGAAGGAGCGTTTGAAAGTATTCCCCTTAATAAATCTGTGTGGCTTCAGTAATAGGCTTTCTGCACTTCTTGTGGATCTCTTGCCTCCCGAGATAGACAGTTTCCGAGAGAGATAGCTGGGTGCTTTATGGTGAATGGCTTTGTGGGTCAAGCATGCTATTTTTAGGTGAATTCTGGCTTCCCATGGTAGTGAGTTCAATGCTTTCAGGTCGGGGGAGATGTGGGACCTTTTTTTTGAGCCCGTGATGAGTCTGGGTGCAGCGTTGATGGTGGCTCTTAGAGGTGCTGTTGTAGCTTTGGGGAGACCGCAAAGAGACACACTTCCGTGTTCGATCCTGGGGATAACTAGAACTTGAACTGCCGTTTTGAGGTCGTTTTTTGGTAGGAAGGGTTTAAGTTTCCTTAGAATATTAATCTGGAAATTTGCACCTTTTGTTGCATTGGCAATGTGTTTATGCATTTTGAGGTTGCCATCAAGGGTTATACCCAGAGATTTAGCTGAGTCAATGATTGTTGGTTGCACGTTGAATGCCGTGAGGTGTTTGAAACAGTCCTGGAGGAGGGGGATTTTGGAGGGTGGAGCTATGAGTAGGAATTCAGTTTTGAGTGCGATAAGTTTGAGGTGGTTCTCAGTTAGCCTTGTTTGGGTGCTCAACAGTGTTTGGTTGAGTAGTATGACATCTTCAGGTGTATGAATCTTCAGATAGAGTTGTGTTTCGTCTGCGTACATGTGAAATTGGACGTTGGATGCTTGCAACAAGACAGTAAGAGGTTCCATGAATAGATTGAACAGTGTGGGAGATAGAGCGGACCCTTGTGGGACTCCAAGAGTTACTGGAACTGGTTTGGAGAAGGAGTTATTGACCTTGAATTTTTGGGTCCGGTTTTGAAGAAAGGAGGTAAACCAATTGAGCACTGACCCTGATAGACCCATTCTGAGGTTCAGTTGATAGGTCAGGTTCTCATGTTTGACCGTATCGAAGGCAGAGGAGAGATCTAGCAGGATGAGTATGCATGAACCATTCTGGTCGAGTATTTGTAGCGCATCATCGATAATGTGAGTCATGGCTGTTTCGGTGCTATGCCCTGCTCTAAAGCCAGATTGGTGATTGTCAAGGAGGTTAAAGAGGTAAATATGTTTTGTCAATTGTTGGAGGACGTATTTTTCCAAGAGTTTGGCTAGGGTAGGGCTGTTCGAAATAGGTCGATAGTTGTTAAGATCCATCGGGTCAGCTGTGGTTTTTTTTTAGGATGGGTGTGGCTTGCCCTATTTTGAGGACATCAGGGATGCACCCTTGATGTAGAGAGCTGTTGATGATCTTGGTCCAGAGCGGCAGGATCAGAGGGGTTAGATCTTTAACTGCGTTAGCAGGGAGAGGATCGGTGGTATGATTGGCTGGCCTGAGGGTGCTCACAATCTTGCCTACAGCTTCTTCCGTGTATAAGTCGAAGGAAGACCACGCTGCATCATTTTTTAGTTGAAGTTTTGAGGTTGTTTGTTGAAGCGGAGTTGGGGATGGAGAAGAGGGAGGTATTGTTATAGGAGGGTAAGACTGTAGGACTGTGAGGTCATTGAGGAGATCCCTCTTGATGTTTTCTGTTTTGGTGTTAAAGAAAGCCGAGAATTCTTCACAGGTGGGTTGGGTCCCTGAGGTATCTTGTAGTTGTTTAGGTTCATCTCTAGATTGTGATTTGATTAAGTCAAACAATTTTTTGGGTCTATTTCTTGCCTGAGTTAGTTGGTGAGAGAAAAATTCGGCTTTAGTGCGTTTGATCTTTCTGTAATAGTCTTTTCTCTTCCTTCTTAGAGTTTTCAAGTGTTTGGCAGAAGGGACTGATCTCCAGAGACGTTCTGAGGTTCTTAGAGAGCGTCTGTTATCGTTCAGCAGGTCATTGAACCAGGGTTTAGAGTTTTTAGATGGCACTCTCTTTAGTTGTAGAGGATCGGCTTCATTGATAACCGTAGTCATTGTGTTAAGATAATGATTGGTGAGGTCATTTACGGAGGAGAGGTCCTCCGGAGGGAGGAGTAGTTTATGTGAGTGGATGGGCAAGGTGTTGGGCTTGAGTTTTTTCAAGTCTCTTTTCCAAATTTTTGGTTTAGCAGATTGGGCTGCAATAGGTTTCACTGTTTCCCTGATGAAGAAAGTAATGATGTGGCGGTCTGACCAATCACAGGGGAGGATTGAGTCAAGCTGGATGGAATTGTTTTTGGAAATTATTAAGTCCAGGATTGCGCCTTTTTTGTGAGTGGGGCTGTTGCAGATTGGGGCGAGGTCAAGCATGTTGATGAAGTTTTTTAGGCTGTTGACCGTTGGATCATCATTATCACTCCAATGGAGATTGAAGTCGCCTAGAAATATTTGGATGTTTTGACGTCCGATGGTTGTTGTAATCATTTCCATGAAGTGTTCAATGAAAGTCAGGTTATCACGCGGTGGATGATATATGGCGTGAAGAGAGCAAACTGGCGTACCATTACTGGTGATGTCGATGCACATGTATTCACAAGAGGAGAAGGTGGGGGATATGGCTCTAATTACTGATAGGTGATAGGTTGCTCCTGTGTATACAAGCTATTCCTCCCCCAACTTTTTCACTTCTGTCAAGTCTTATGATGTCATAGTTAGGTGGTACCAAAATGTCCAGGGGGGGTGAGGAGGATTCAGTAAGCCATGTCTCTGTTAGCACAATCAAGTCCAGCTCGTGAGAGATGATGAGGTCGGCGACATTTACTGCGTGTCTAGCGGCCGATCTACAATTCAGGAGGGTGCATTTGAGAAGGGGTGTCATGACAGAAGGGGTGGGATCAGGTGTGAGTGTGATTCTTCTAAGGTTATTATCGCTGATTCCTCTATTGTTGTGAGTGGCGGGTCTGTGTGGATTGGAGGTGATAGCCCTAATCGTGTGTGTCGTGGCGCTAGGGGATATGGGAGGGGGATTATAGGAGAGTAAGAGGGAGCAAATATCTTTCTCCAAGAATGGGTTAGTGCATCGGATAGGGCGGGAAGGGAGGTTGGGGGATGGGATGGAGTTCCATGAGAGGCGATTGTGCTTGGGAATATGTGAGATGTGCATAGAGGGGTAGCTTGATCTAGCCTTGTACGTCGATCTGACGAGCGTTGGTTGTCTAGCAATCATCTTTTTGACGCTATAAATAGCGTATGCAGCCATCTTACCTCTGACAGTAAGTGTGGGCTATTCCTCCTTTTTTGTTTTTAGCATATTTATATAGCGCAAAATCAACTTAAAACTAATACATTTTCAGGCATGCGTACATTACGTCATTACTCTACAATAACAGGATGTGGACGCAACTCCAAGGCTCGAACACTAATTTCCGGCAGCAAGTTCTACAGTGTACCTGAATAACCACATACGTATATATATTAGCTGCCCTTCATGTGCCAAAAACTGCAACTTAAACCTTTCACAGCCCTGTATTACTACACCTACAACACTCCACTGAATGTATAACAAAGATTCATAAATGCGTCATGTCCACCATCTTTTATGTATGCAACTATGAACGAATATAGAGTCAGTTATACTCCGTACCTTACATGTTGGGCAAGTTGTGGGACTTTACAGATATAATGACACATTTCTTTTTAAGACCCGGGTGACGTCAGCACTACAAAATGGGCACCCAAATCACTTGATTTCTCATATAGTTCACGACGGGACCACGGCCATAGCCCCGGAATCATGGTTCAGAGCCTTGTGCAGTTCTAGCATACGTCAGGCCAGCCCACTGCACTTAAACTTCCAGGAAAACATAACAACGAAACATTGCCCAGATTTAATTGTAGTGATTTCTTACTTGCAGGTCTAGTTGTCAGAACGATACACACACACTCCCTCATGGCTGGTGTACACCCACACCACACCCATCTACCGCATCCATCACTACACACGTGAGCGTACCAATAAAAAAGACGAGGCTGTACAAAAACCATCATATTGACCCTGGATCCTCTACAAGACCAAAAAGGAAAGCAAACTCAAACAAAACACTGTGTACCAGATTTACAACCCCCTTGCACCACTTTCGCATCCAAGGCCCCCTTCTATAAAATTAGAAGTGTGGGGACCTCAACGACCCCCCTCAAGCCCCGGGAACCACCACCCCAGGAAATTTGTGTATTGTGAGAGACAGACTGCGTGACCCTATGCCTAGAGCCCTCGAGAGCCCTGGAGACCCCAACGCCCGACGGCCGGCTCATGCAGTGTCCCGTGGTCCCTACCGCAGAGACACTGCTGTTTGCTATGAGAGGGCGGGAATCTTGCGGCTCCTGCCCTCCCATAGCAGACTTATTTTGCATTTTGAAAGACAGAGCAGAGAAATCTGTTCTCACTTTCAAAATAAAAAGCAGATTGCATTTCCACATACAAGTTAGCATCTCTCCTTGCAGAAAAGCAATGCCGCCTTCCGAAGAACGCGGGAAGCCGGCGGGACTGTGGGGGCTTTGTAGCTCCCCTCATGGTCACCAACATTTGTTAGAAGACCCTGGGGATAGGGTCCCCGGAGATATTAGAAATTACTAATAGGGGCTATTTTGTATGGTAAAATTATACGTCTGGTGTGCACCCGCTGGATGAACGACTCATAATCTGTACGGTCCGCGACTCCAGCGCCTTTGATGCGCAACTTGTATGCGTTTGGGATTCGACATTACTTTTCCACATCACGAGCTACTAACATACAACTTCCCAAAAGCAATCTGATTTTGAATTTGAAAGAGAGAACAGATTTCCTTGATATGGAAGGGCGGGATGGACACCCCAGGACACTGCAGGAACCGGCCCTCCCACAATACATAAAGCCCCGGGGAGTGGTGGTCCCCGGGGCTTTGGAGACCTTACAGCCCCCCTCCCTAGCCATACTTTTTTTGTAGCCCCAGTGAGTAACAGGCCTTCAAGTACTCCAGTAGGGGAGCCACGTAGTCCCCTTCCCACAATACATAAACTCCGACAAGTGATGGTCCCCGCGGCTTTCAGGACCTACGACCCCTCCCCCACCATTTTTTTTTCTTTTTAGCCCCAGGCACTGACGATCCCCGAGGCGGGGGGGTCCCCTCTGGGCCCCACATTAAATGTAACAATTTTGCCCCCGGAATTTATTCCCCCGGAGATGAATTATTTTAAAAAATACTCCTTTTTATTTTATTCATTTTACGGCACAGTCCACGCACCCTACACACATCTCGGTTGTTTTAAAAAAAAGAAATGTGGGTCCTGGGGGTCTACAGGGTAAAGTTATTTCTACCATACCCCCTTTCTCCATTTTGAATACATATTCTATTGACTTCTACCGAGGCACAAAATAACTGTCAACAGTTTCTAGTTTCGAATGTTGACAACCACTTGACAGCCAATTAGCATTCAGCGCGGGATCGGAAGGGTGCGTTATGGTATGATGACAATGCGCCCAGTACCCGTATTCATTTTTTTAATGGGAAGAGATCCGTGTGGCCCCCCTCCCGTGGCCAATTCCGGGCACCGGGGACCTTATCCCCCGGGGCATGGCCAATTATTTTTTTTGTTTTTTATGGAGGAGGACTGCATAACCCCCCTCCTAAGGCCTCTTCAAGGTCCCGGAAATCCCATTCCCCGGGGTCGGCCTTTTTAAAAATGTATTTTTGTTAATGGGGAGGGGCCGCGTGGCCCTCTTCCCGTGCCTCTTGTAGCCCCGGGGAGCCCATCCCCCAGGGCTGTCCCTCACCGCTGGGGACCGTGGGGGGTCTCCAATCCCACGGTCCTGCCGGCTCCCCGCCTCCTGTGGGAGCCGGTATTCTATCGATATCCGAACCCCATCTGTGTGTGTACCCCCTAGGAGTTGCCTTTACTTTGCGTATGCATGTTTGTGATAGAGCATGCGTGAAAATGTTGTGCATGTGCACAAGACGTCCCACCATCTGGCCGTGTACCCCTAACGTATTTCCTTTTATTTGTGCATGCTCAATTACAACATGCCCAACCACAGCTCTCACACCCAGTGACATCATTCTCAACCAATCATCGTTCTGCCAAGCATTTATAACCTTCCAACTTTCTCGAACTTTTCCTATTCGGCAGTCACAGCCTTTGATAGTATTCGTATCCACTTCTTCGTAGGTGAGCACTTTTTTAAAGGATAATTAAGTTAATTAATCTGAACAATCTTTAAGTACCGCGTAAATACACATTTTTGGTCGATTTGGCAATGTTGTTTTTAAGCACGCTTTCCTGCTTTTTTATATTGTTAAAGTTGACTTTGTAACCTTCGTTTCTGTGCAAATCACTTAATCCTGCCGTGTTTCTTTAATTTGCCAAGGGCCACGTGGCCGTTCCCGCTGCAGTGTGCTACGTGCTGTTCAAGTTAATGCGATGTAGTTTTTCTCGTGTAAGTAGTGCGTCACGTGCCCCATGCATTGCAAAACTAATGTTTTCTGCAATAGTGTTTTTTAGCACGGTTTCCGGCTCTTATATGTCGAATAACTTGCCTTGCTCGCCGATGTTTCTGGGCAAATCACTTAATCCTGCCGCCTTTCATTTTTTAAGTAGTGCGCCACGTGTTGCTTCCTCCACATGTACTGCACATCTAATCGATTAGTCAATGTTGTATTTTAGCACGCTCTGCATGTTTTTTAATAACGTTAAACTTGATTTGCCCCCTGTTCTAGCTCATTATACAGATGTCTCAACCATGGGATGAGCTGGTCGCCACACACTGTTTATTTCTGCCCATGCACTATCCCAGGCGGTGGTCAACAACTCGACACACCAGATCCACTGACTGCTCACAATGTGCTATCAGCCGAAAATTGCAATGGACCTAATGGAGTTATAAGGTTTGACTTTAACATTTCATGATAGAAAAGCATTCTGAGATAAGCATTTGTGTATTTCATGTGTTTGCAGACATAACTGTGCTGTTGTCATGTTTTGGTAGAATTGGTTGGCATTCTAATATCATCAAAACAAAAAAAAGCATGTCCTCACGATTTTATTGGCCAAATATGTCATTTGAAATTGAACAATGTGTGAGTTATAATTTTTTTTGCTTGTATAAATATTTTTATAAAATGTAAATCTCCATTGTGATAGTCTTATAGACGTTTTGTTTCTGAAACCCATATGTTTCTCATTTAAATGCTCGTTACACGTTTTCAGCCTGCACTTGAGATACAAAGTGAAAATGTTTTTGTTAGAATAGTTGTAAATAGGAAAGAGGGCTTTTAGGAATGAAACTTATGAATGCCTACCGAGCGCGTCCATAGTGCCCATCGAAAGCATATTGGTATTCTCATATGATTTTGTCTAACCACTAGAATGGTCCTAACGCAGTTGGTTTGAAAACTCTGATGATTGCTTTTCAACCCCAATCCTATTGAGAACAATTGTTTTTATGTACATTAAAATTAGGCTTGGATATTTGTACAACATATACATTTTTAACGCTTTTTTCAGTTTGCAGAATTTTACATGTCAGCAGCCAATTGCCGAGATTGAAGAAAGTATATCCTCCTGTTCTAGCTCATTACACCGATGTCTCAAACATGGAATGTACTAGTTGTGAGAAGCTCAATGAAAATTGCAATGGACCTAATGGAGTCATCATTTTTGACTTTAACATTTTATGATAGAAAATGTATAATACCCTAGTGGTGTCATAAATTTCAGATTACTTGGTATTTTCTTTTGTCTTTTAATTTTTTTTATAAAAAGGCACAGTTTAAAATTTAAACATAGTATAGTATGATATTTCCATTATATTTGTGAAGTTAAAATTATGCTTCTTATCCTGCCATTACAACTTGTTTTCAACAGTTGTGACTGTCCTATGTACTCGATCGGTAAACCCCTGAAAACATGTAGAAAATATTGCAAATTAGGTACTACAATTTTGACCATTGCTGTTATGATGCGCTAATATACTTCTTTTTAACATTAAGAGTCTTTCTCTACTGTATGGAGCCAAAAAGATTCACAAATCTTTAATGAATAACATTAAGGTAAATACTCTCAATATGACCAGTCGACGAAGTTAAAAAGTAACGGATATAAGTACTTGAGGGGTTTTTGGTGGCAGATAATCTCCAATTCACACTTATACGGATGGGTCTGATACAGGGTGGATTTCTGTATAACTAATGGATGATTAGGTATTACGATGGCATACAGACCTCCCAACCTTCTTACTTTTTCTCTTAAAGGGTTCAGAATAGGGGACGAATATTAGGCTGGGCAGTAGAGGTTGACGGTGTTGCTCCACTGGTACTTGGGCCTTCTCATGAAGCAGGAGGAGCCTCTCTCAATCTCCTTAACTCTTCCCTTACAAAGTTGACCGCATGCTTGATCTGCAAGTGCTTCCGCATACTTGCAGTTCCACACCAGTACTTTTAATTGGAGTCTCCTCTTGAAAGCAGTCTTGCATATGCGGCAAGTAACTTTTCTTGCATTCACTTTTTTTAAGACTTGTGGAAATTAATTTCAAAACATTCAATATTGTCGTAACGCACACAGCCAGACAAGAATGAACACTGCAACTTAAATGCATTACAGAAAGGTAGCAGCCATGAAATTAGATAATTTAATATTAGGATGGCATACAGAACTCACATATAAAATGGTTTCCCAGCCTTCTTACTTTTTCTCTAGAAGGCTTGATAAGATATTTTCAAGAGAATTTGAAAGGGGAAAGTAGGAGATCAAGAACAGAGGTAGGACGTTATATCTCAAAGTGCAAAAATGGATGAAAAGGGTGGACCAAAGTCTGCATGTACAATGGCCAGTGGAACCGTTTTGAGAACGGGTACACCCAAGGTCAAGTGAAGAGATTTGATTGATAAGGCATAACAAAGGAGGTGGCAACAACGGGGAGGAAGGTCCATGGATGGTGGAGGCTGGGTTTGTAAATCTGCTCCCTCTATAACTTTCTCTCTCTCACAGTTTTAATGTCGTTTTCTCTGTCTTTCTCTCTCTCACTCCCTCTCACATCATTTCTCTTTCTCTTTTAAAGTTATGGACCCTGCTGTCCACTCTGACGTGTATAACCAAAGCTGAGTTGAAGTTGTGAACTCTGTTGGTCATAGTGTTTACACAGAGTAAGCAGAGCGGCCTAGATATACAATACCTCCGATTAAATGCATTAGAAATGAAAGAGCTTATTTACAAACCCCTTGCGCCACTTTTGCGTCACTTTCAACATGAGAAAAGTAACACAAAAGTGGCGCAAGAGTTTTGTAAATAAGCCCTAAAGAATATTGTCCTGCATAATGACTTGATCTCTCACCTAATTCTGTCTCAACTCTGAATCAATTTACAGACCTGTAATGTAAATGTGACGCAGTAGGCACTTCTATACAGACACCTCTTGAACGCAAGCCTATAAGACAAGTGAAATGTATCAGGCACACTGCACATGTAAAAAAAAAAAGTAAGTATCGTCAAGTGTGAATTTGACTTGTAATGTTTCACCTCATTTAGTCACATCGATCTAATTTTAAACACTAATTTTCTTTTTTTGTTTTGCAGATTACGTACCATACTTCTATTGGAGTCCATATCACATGTTTATTATATTGTTTTGTTAAAGTTATGGTTCTAGTTATTTATTTTATTGTTATCTTTTTGTTATGTTTCCAGTTATTTATTGTTTTAATAAAAGTTAATTTAAAAAAAAGTATATACGTCTTTTTCTTTTGTGAGGTTAGCAGTCCCCAATAGAAATTATATTTATAATTTGAAGTATAATTCTGAGGCTAACTCTTTACCAGATCTCTACCAGAGTCTATTGCTACAACAAACAGTTCCTATGGAAAACGTTTAAAACTACAACACCATTAGCAACATAGTGTGGTGAACTTCTAACATCTGTGCTAATTTAAGTGCTCAATGAACTGTTACTATGGTAACAGGCAGAAAGCCATTTGGGTGTAGGGTTGAAAGGTACTGGCTGTACAGAAACCATTATGGATCCTCTACATGACAGAAAGGAATCAAAGTAAAACAGAACACTGTGTACAAGATTTACAACCCCCTTGCACCACTTTCGCGTCCAACCCCCTTATAAAATTAGAAGTGTGTGGGCCTCAACGACTCCCCTCAAGCCACGGGAACGACCACCCCAGGGAATTTGTATATTACCGGAGGCAGACTGCGTGGCCCTCCGCCTGGTGCCCTCGAGGGCCCTGGGTACCGCCAAGCCCGACGGCCGGCTCCTGCAGTGTCCCTGGGTGCCTACCCCCGGGACACTGCTATTTGCTTTGACAGGGCGGGACTCTCACGACTCCCGCCCTTCCATAGCAAACTTAGTTTGCATTTTGAAAGACAGACCAGTGAAATCTGTTCTCACTTTCAAAATCCAAAGCACATTGCATTTCCACATACAAATTAGCATCTCCCCATGCCAGAGTGCCGGTTGCCGCAAATAAAGAATTCTGTTGCATTGAACTGCTACTGAGTGCGTCTTAAACTGGGGACATCTTTGGTGAAGATTAATACCGGCAGGTCCAAGCCGGAAAGATTGCATCTCTCCTAGAAATCTGGAGGCCGCGTGGGGCAGGACTATCTTGTGCCTACACTGCGGAGTAACAGTTCCCTGTCTAATAAACTGGTACTTTCAATTCCGCAGACCCACTGGAGGGTTTAAACAAAGATAAACAATGGATGCGATCATGCAGAACTCACTGAAGGGACAAACGGCTAAAAAGGAAAACTACAGGTACCAGCCTGCATCAATGTGTTTAATGATACACTCCGCCCACCAGAGGGCATAAATGAAAATGAAAATGTTGTTTTCCTTTTAAATCTGCTCGTCGCATTTTCTGCCTGTGAACAAGGAGCGAGGCGGCTCCAAAACGAGTTGGGCTTGTAAATATTCCAGAAGGAGAGTGCCGGTTGCCGCAAATAAAGAATTCTGTTGAATTGAACTGCTACTGAGTGCGTCTTAAACTGGGGACATCTTTGGTGAATATATATATATATATATATGTGTATATATATATATATATATATATTCACTTAAAAAACCATAGGTTTCAGGCCTTATATAGTTAGGAATTAGCATTTAAAAAACCATTGAAATTGCTCCTATATAGTTAGTTGTACTAACTATATTTCGCGCACCCGCAATCCACTACTGATGATGTCACATATTACATCATTCATGACATGGTCAGTGACATCACCGATGACCTCACTGATGACATCTCAAATGAGATCACTGATGACATCTCATTTGACATCACTGATGACATTATCCAGTGACTGTGTGTTTCTGTAAAGTTTAAATATGTTTTACATATTGAAGAATGAGTGGATGTATAAGTGTCTGGATGAAGGATTTAGTAGGTGCGTGACTGACTGTATGAGTGAGTGATTAAATGTGTCTTACTAAATGCATGGGTTAGTGACTAAACTGTCTGAATGTGTGCATCAGTATGTCTGTTGTTGTGTAAGCTGCTGCATGTGTTGATCAGTAGCTATATGAGTGGCTATATGGGTTATTGATTGGTTGCCCAAGTATTTGAATAGGAGACTGAGTGTGTGTGTGGGTGGCTGGAAGGTGTGTGACTCTGTGCATAGGTGTGTGAGTAGTTGATTCACTAGGTGTATGAGTTCAAGACTGCATGTAGAAACAGCTATATGGGCAGTTGACTGTGTGCATGGGTGTGATGGTGAGTGAATGGATATCTCAGTGCTACATGTCCAAGTAAGTACATATGTAAAACACAGTGCATGTGAGAGTTGGCATATATAAATGACTATAACATGTATAATGGGACCCCCTCAAGGAGCAAATATGGCCAAGGGACGGAGGGGAAAGAAACAACTAGACTGAAAAAAGAAGTCCCTTCATTGGCCAGGTACTTGAATTATGTGCATACATCAATACATATCAGCAACTAGTGACAGAAAAAAGGGTAATACTAAACAAAAATCATTCAAAACATTGTATTTATTATTTCTCTTTTTTTGTAGATATAAATTCATATAAAAATCGTTATAAATCAGACAATTTTATAGAAAACACATCAATTAATTATACAAATTCATAAACAACACAATAGAATCATAAAAATCACCAGCAATTCAATCAATAAACCCCATGGTGTCAGACATACAACCAACTATATAAATGACTATACATGAGAGCCAGTGAATGTGCGAGTGGCTGTATGGATCATTGTGTACTTGTATCAGTGATTGTATAAGAGAGTAAGTATGTGTTAGTATATGTTTGAATATGTAAGGTGTTGTGTGTATAACTGTATAGTTGAGGAAATGGAAGTGTGATTGATTCTTTGCATGACTGACTAGGTGTCTGAGTAACTCCATGGATGAATGGCAGTGTGTGAGTGTCTGTATAGGTGTATGAGTGCATATGATAGTGTTGTATTGATGAGTGACTGTATGTATGAGTGACTCTGTGGGTGAATAAGTGAATGTGTGTGTAGACCTAGGAATCTGTGAGTGCGTAGGTAGTAACTGTTATTGGGGTGTCAATGGTTTTAAGAATGGTAGTCTGTATTTAACACTGGGTGTATCAAATGTTATATTAGAGTGTGAGGAGGTGCATCGTATTATCACATGAATGATATCATCAGTGATGTGATCAGTGATGTCAAATGAGATGTCATCAGTGATGTCATCAGTGATGTCATTTGAGATGTCATCAGTGATGTCATCAGTGATGTCACTGACCATGTAATGAATGATGTAATATGTGACATCATCAGCAGTCGATTGCGGGTGCGCGAAATATAGTTAGTACAACTAACTATATAGGAGCAATTTCAATGGTTTTTTAAATGCTAATTCCTAACTATATAAGGCCTCAAACCTATGGTTTTTTAGGTGAATTTGCAAGGTTTTTAAAATGCTAATTCCTAACTATATAAGGCCTGAAACCCATGGTTTTTTAAGTGAATTTGCAAGGTTTTTTAAATGCTAATTCCTAACTATATAAGGCCTGAAACCTATGGTTTTTAAGTGAATTTGGAAGGTTTTTTAAATGCTAATTCCTAACTATATCAGGCGTGAAACCTATATTTTTTATCAATAAATTTCAAAGGTTTTGTAAATGCTTATTCTATTAGTGGATACAGGACCTTCTCCCTTTGAACAATTTATTATCCAGATGGTATGGTTCCTCAGCAATGTGCAACCAGTGTAATAATCCGATCCAGGACATTGTTCATGTTCTTTTTGTATGCCCGGCTCTATTGTTATACCGACGAAAGTGGTTGAGACCAATTTGTTTACAATTAAGTATTTCGACTGCCAGCTCTTTAATGGATGCCATTTACAATCCCCCTAATGAAATGTTTTGCTACAGAATTTTTAACTTTTTAAATGTTTTTTAGACTTATAATAATGGATATGAAATTGCTTTTTTTGCTACTCTACCGTATTTGTATTTGAATGTAATTGTAATTTTCTTTTACGTTGCTCTTTTATGTGGATCTCATCTGAGTTCCAAAATCATAAATATTAGCGTATAACGTTTATATATGTTATTATCCTTCTGGGACCACCTGAGCAGCCATCTTGTTTCTCAGGAGAAGTGAGGCACAAGAGAGCACAAAACAAGAGTGGAAAATGTGAAAAGGGGGCAGGGTAGAGACCCCCTGACCCCCTAGCCCTTCTCAGGGGGTCCCAGAAGGACCACCAAGTGCAAACATTTTTTTTTTAAATCGCGGGGTACGCGCATGGTACGCGTACCGTACGTTACGCGTACCCTGCGATTTTTTCAAATTTTCTTTTTTGTTTACCCTTGGGGGTCCTTTTGGGACCCCCTGAGAAGGGCTAGAGGGTTGGGGGGGTCTCTACCCTGCCCCCTTTTCGTGTTTTCCACTCCTGTTTTGTGCTCTCTTGTGCCTCACTTCTCCTGAGAAACAAGATGGCTGTTCAGGTGGTCCCAGAAGGATAATAACATATATAAACGTTATCGGCTCATAGAATTAGCATTTACAAAACCTTTGAAATGTATTGAAAAAAAATATAGGTTTCACGCCTGAAATAGTTAGGAATTAGCATTTAAAAAACCTTGCAAATTCACTGAAAAAAACATAGGTTTCAGGTCTTATATAGTTAGGAATTAGGGCTTTGGGCTCTCTTGTGCCTCAGTTCTCCTGAAAAACAAGATGGTGGCCAACACTTCCTGGTTTGGACAGTTTAGAATGTTGACAGTCGACTGCCAGCCAATCAGAAACTCGCTCGCGCACGTAAGGGTACGCGCACGTACGCGTACGGTGAGCGCATATAGATATATAATTTGCTCAAATTCAATTTTCTCAACAACAACTGGAGGGATTTTCACCAAATATAGAAAAGGCACTACTGCATACCTGTCCCTACCATTTTGCCAAGTTTGGTGTAATTCCGTTCAGCCGTTCAGGCTGTAGCCGTGTCTAAAGGTCCCATAGAAAATGCCATTTGAAAAATTTCAAATTCAATTTTCTCAAGAACTACTGGAGGGATTCTCACCAAACATAGCAAAGGCACATCTGCATACCAGGCCCTACTATTGTGCCAAGTTTGGTGTAATTCCATTCAGCCGTTCGGGCTGTAGCCGTGCCTAAAGGTCCCTATAGAAATTAACATGGGAAAACACGTTTTGGCACCCCCTTTCGGCCCCCGCTTGACGAATCCCCCCGAAACTTTCAGGGAAGGAGCGGAGCGAGGAAAATTTAAGGAAAATTACAAACAGATCCCTCAATCGGCGCCAAAGTTATTCCCAATAGAATGTTCGGAATTTCCTATTGTAACTAGGTCCTAACTATATATACCTACTGGCGACCGCCAGTAGGTAATATATATATATATATATATATATATATATATATATATATATATATATATATATATATATATATATATATATATATATATATATATATATATATATATATATCGTAACACCTTCCCCAGCTGGGAAAGAAATGAGTCGCACAAAGTCACGGTTTCCTTTCAGTATTTAATCAAAGCGGGCATTAAACATATTTTTCCCAATGCATTTCGGCACATTTACTCGGCCTTCTTCGGGGGAGAGATCTATGGACATCGATGTATTCTGCCATTAGGTGCCAGGTGATTGCTGATTCCTTTAAATTACTTCCCTCTGGTGGCGTTTACAATGTTGTCAAGATCGCAAAGATTCCTGGTATCCGTAGGCACTGACTGATGTCTCTTAATTATCCCCTTTGAAATACTTCCATGCTTTCCCCACATGCCACTTTGATGCACAATGGGGACTCACGCCAGAATCCAGTTTCTGGGGGCTGCCGCTGCCCTGAAGCTTTTCTGCTCTTCTCCCAAACGTCCTTTTGCGGGCATAATATATATATATGTAAAGGAAGTTGCTGGAGTAAATCAGCCAATGTAGTGATTACATTATATATATATATATATATCCCCACAACACAGAAGGAAAGGCGCACTTACAGATTCATAATTTCATCGCTTTGTTCAACCGGGCAGTAACCAGATGCGTATCAGTCGTTATGACCTTTCTCAAAGGTAAAGTCTGGCATTTGTGTCATGGTAGCCATACATCCGATTGCCTGATTTATAGTGTTGGCCCCCATTGGACCTCCTTGATGCATTCTCGGATTTGTGGTTAGCGCATGTCAAATTCAGTAATTTTAGATTAATGGGTAATGCCTGGTCTTTTGCTGTCCGTTGTAATTTCTTGTTGTTAGCCGAACCTGTTCCATCACAGTCCCACTTTCAAGGCTGCGCGGACCACTACCTCGGCAGGTGCGAGGCGGCAGCCATTTCCCCGCAGCTTCCTTCAACTCACACACAGTTGGCCCAAACAGGGTAAAGTGGCGCTCTTAACAGGTGGTGCGTCCTCTGCGGCAGGACAAAGTCGGAATTTATATCCCCACAACAACTTCTACCGTGAAGGAAAGGCGCACTCACAGATTTGTAATTTCACTGCTTTGTTCAACCGGGCAGCAACCTGACGCGTTTCAGTCATTACAACCTTTCTCAAAGGAAAAGTCCGGCATTTGTGTCATGGTAGTCATTCAGCCGATTCCCTGATTTATAGTGTTGGCCTCCATTGGCCCTACTTAATGGATGCGACCTTTGACCCTGCCAGCAGGTAGGTCGCCCCCCCCAGCCACCACACGGTCCTCCTGTGGCGCTGCCCCATAGTGCTGTCGCCGCTGCATTCTGTCTGAGTAAGTCCTTCTGTGCCCCCTGCTCACAGTTATCTGCCTTCTTTTTCTGTGCCCTTGTGCCCCCTCTCCCCCATTTTTGCATTTCTGTGCCCCCTGTTTCCGCTTTGTCAACCATGGGTGTGCCTCTCTGACCCCCTCCCCCATTTTCCCTCTGGGCCACCTTTCCCGCCGCTGCGTCCCTACGGCCCTGCCCCCCGCTGTTCCATTCGCCACCCCGCTACCGCCTCCCAGCTGCTCCTCCTCCCTCCCACAGCCCCTCATATGGAGGCCGCACAGCGCTGAAGAGAGCGACCTGTGACCCTGCCATCAGGTAGGTCGCCCCCCCAGCCGTCACACGGTCCTCCTGTGACGCTGCCCCACTAGTGCTGTCGCTGATGCATGCTGCCTGAGTCCTTCTGTGCCCCCTGCTCACAGTTATCTGCCTTCGTTTTCTGTGCCGTTGTGCTCCTTCTCCCCTGCTTTTGCATTTCTGTGCCCCCTGCTCACAGTTGTCTGCCTTCGGTGTCTGCGTCCTGGTGCCCCCTCTCCCCCATTTTTGCATTTCTGTGCCCCCTGTTTCCGCTTTGTCAACCATGGGTGTGCCTCTCTGACCCCCTCCCCCATTTTCCCTCTGGGCCACCTTTCCCGCCGCTGCGTCCCTACGGCCCTGCCCCCCGCTGTTCCATTCGCCACCCCGCTACCGCCTCCCAGCTGCTCCTCCTCCCTCCCACAGCCCCTCATATGGAGGCCGCACAGCGCTGAAGAGAGCGACCTGTGACCCTGCCATCAGGTAGGTCGCCCCCCCAGCCGTCACACGGTCCTCCTGTGACGCTGCCCCACTAGTGCTGTCGCTGATGCATGCTGCCTGAGTCCTTCTGTGCCCCCTGCTCACAGTTATCTGCCTTCGTTTTCTGTGCCGTTGTGCTCCTTCTCCCCTGCTTTTGCATTTCTGTGCCCCCTGCTCACAGTTGTCTGCCTTCGGTGTCTGCGTCCTGGTGCCCGCTCTCCCCCGTTTTTGCATTTCTGTGCCCCCTGCTCACAGTTGTCTGCCTTCGTTTTTCTGTGTCCTTGTGCCCCCTCTCCCCCATTTTTGCATTTCTGTGCCCTCTGCTCACAGTTGTCTGCCTTCGTTTTCTGCGCCCTGGTGCCCGCTCTCCCACGTTTTTTGCATTTCTGTGCCCCCTGCTCACAGTTGTCTGCCTTCGTTTTTCTGTGCCCTTGTACCCCCTCTCCCCCGTTTTTGCATTTCTGTGCCCCCTGTTTCCGCTTTGTCTCCCATTGGTGTTCCTCTCTGCCCCCCTCCCCGTTTTCCCTCCGTGCCACCTTTACCGCCGCTGTGTCCCTGCGGCCCCACCCCCCACTGTCCCATTCGCCACCCCGCTCCCGCCTCCCAGCTGCTCCTCCCTCCCACAGCCCCTCATATGGAGGCCGTGCAGCGACCGCCCCGCTGGCGTGCCGAAGGCGCGCCTAAGGCAAGCCTGTCTGCGCCCGTCCGTGCCTGGACCACGCCCAGCACCAGAACCCCTGGCCCCCGCCACACCCAGAGTACCCGACTGAGATACGACTCCGCCTCCCTCAACGTACTCAACACCGGACGGCCACCCGCCTGCTACCAAGCCACCCCGAAGCGAACCCACGGACCCTTCACCTGCCAAGCCTGCAAATTCACCTGCCTTTGAACCTGCCCCCCGCCTATCAAACATAGCAGCAACAACAACAACCACCTCAAGTGCATCCTCCTCAACACCCGATCCGTCCACAAACACGCCGTCGAACTCTGGGACCTTCTCGACACAACAGCTCCAGACGTCACCTTCATCATGGAAACCTGGATGAACGCTTCCTCGGCCCCCGACATCGCCAACCCCAGTGCCAGCAACAACAACATCACACCGACACAAGACCTCTGCAACTCCCTCGCCACGTTCTTCCACCGCAAGATCGCAGATATACACGACAGCTTCGGACCCCAGACTCCGCCTCCAGTCACCGAACCAACGACCCGACCACCACCCTCCAAGCCTGGATCCCCATCAGCACTGAAGACACCACTCACGTCATGAACACTATCTACTCGGGCTCCCCCTCGGACCCATGCCCCCATCATATCTTCAACAAAGCCGACATCATCATTGCACCCCACCTCCGGAACGTCATTAACAACTCCTTCACGTCAGCCACCTTCCCTGAGAGCTGGAAACACGCAGAAATCAATGACCTTCTGAAGAAACCCACAGCGGACCCCAAAGACCTCAAAAACTTCCGCCTCATCTCTCTTCTTTCCTTCCCGGCGAAAGTCATTGAGAAAACCGTCAATAAACAGCTGACTGCATTCCTCGAGACAAACAACTCGCTCGACCCGTCCCAGTCCGGATTTCGTGCCAACCACAGCACCGAGACCGCCCTCATCGCAGCCACCGACGACATCAGGACCATGATAGACAATGGAGAAACAACCGCTCTCATCCTCCTGGACCTCTCGGCAGCCTTTGATACCGTATGCCATCACACCCTAATAACTCGCCTCTTCAACACTGGGATCCAAGGAAAGGCCCTGGACTGGATCACCTCGTTCCTCTCAGACAGAACCCAGAGAGTCCGTCTCCCTCCCTTCCGCTCAGCGGCCACCGAGATCTTCTGCGGCGTACCCCAAGGCTCCTTGCTCAGCCCAACCCTCTTCAATATCTACATGAGCCCCCTCGCCGCCATCGCACGCAAACACAACATCAAAATCATCTCCTACGCCGACGACACCCAGCTGATACTCTCTCTCACCAAAGACCCAGCCACCGCCAAAACCAACCTCCAAGAAGGAATGAAAGACGTCGCAGAATGGATGAAGCTCAGCCGCCTGAAGCTGAAATCGGACAAGACGGAGGTCCTCATCCTCGGACAATCCCCTTCCGCCTGGGACGACTCCTGGTGGCCCGCAGCACTGGGCTCCGCGCCGACACCCTCGGACCACGCCCGCAACCTGTGATTTATCCTGGACTCCTCCGTCACAATGACCAAGCAAGTCAACGCCGTCTCGTCCTCTTGCTTCAACACCCTGCGCATGCTCCGAAAGATCTTCAGGTGGATCCCCACCGAAACCAGAAAGACCGTCACCCAGGCCCTCGTCACCAGCCGACTGGACTACGGAAACGCCATATACGCTGGAACCACCGCCAAACTCCAGAAACGACTACAACGCATACAGAACGCCTCCGCACGACTCATCCTCGACATCCCTCACCACAACCACATATCCGCCCACCTGAGAAACCTGCACTGGCTCCCCGTCAGTAAGAGGATCACGTTCAGGCTCCTCACCCACGCACACAAGGCACTCCACAAAATGGGCCCCGAATACCTCAATAACCGCATCTCGTTCTACACTCCCACCCTCTAGCTCCGCTCCGCCAGCCTCGCCCTCGCCACCATCCCACGGATTCGCAGAACCACCACCGGAGGAAGATCGTTCTCCTACCTGTCAGCCAAAACATGGAACTCCCTCCCTGCACACCTACGACTGACCGAGGACCATCTCACTTTCAGGAAACACCTCAAGACCTGGCTATTCGAGCAGTAGCAGCACATTCCCCCCCCCCCACAGCGCCTTGAGACCCTCACGGGTAAGTAGCGTGCTCTATAAATGCATTGATTGATTGATTGATGCAAATCTGATGCATTCTGGGATTTGTGGTTATCGCACGTTAATTTCAGTAATTTTGGAACCCTCCAGTGGGTAATGCCTGGTATTTTGCTGTCCGTTGTAATTTCTTGTTGTTGTATATACATATATATATATATATATGTATATATATATATATTCACTGAAAAAACCATAGGTTATAGACCATATATAGTTAGGAATTAGCATTTACAAAACCTTGAAAATTCACTGAAAAAACCATAGGTTATAGACCATATATAGTTAGGAATTAGCATTTAAAAAACCTTATTTTACTCACACAAAACCATTGAAATTCCATATATAGTTAGTTGCACTAACTATATATCGCGCACCCGCAATCCACTGCTGATGATGTCACATATTACATCATTCATGACATGGTCAGTGACATCACTGATGACATCACTGATGACAACATCCAGTGATTATGTGTTTCTGTAAAGTTTAAATATGTTTTACATATTGAAGAATGAGTGGATGTATAAGTGTCTGAATGAAGGTTTTAGTAGGTGCGTGATTGACTGTATGAGTGAGTGATTAAATGCGTCTTACTGAATGCACGGGTTAGTGACTAAACTGTCTAAAAGTGTGCATCAGTATGTCTGTTGTTGTGCAAGCTGCTGCATGTGTTGATCAGTAGCTATATAAGTAGCTATATGGGTTATTGATTGGTTGCACAAGTATTTGTATGGGAGACTGAGTGTGTGTATGGCTGGCTGGGAGGTGTGTGACTCTGTGCAGATCAATGTGTACTTGTATCAGTGATTCTATAAGAGAGTAACTATGTGTTAGTATATGTTTCAAAAATGTAAGGTGTTCTGTGTTTAACTGTATAGATGAGAAAATGGAAGTGTGATTGATTCTTTTCAGGACTGACTAGGTGTGTGAGTAACTCCATGGATGAGTGGCAGAGTGTGAGTGTCTGTATAGGTGTATGAGTGCATATGATAGTGTTGTAAAGATGAATGATTGTATGAGTGAATGTGTGTGTAGACATAGGAATCAGTGAGTGCGTATGTAGTAACTAGTATTGGTGTGTCAATGGTTTCAAAAATGATACTCTCTATTTAACACTGGGTGTAACGGAGGTTATATTAGAGTGTGAGGAGATGCATTGTATTATCACATGAATGATATCATCAGTGATGTGATCATTGATGTCAAGTGAGATGTCATCAGTGATGTCATTTGAGATGTCATCAGTGATGTCACTGACCATGTCATGAATGATGTAATATGTGACATCATCAGCAGTGGATTGCGGGTGCGCGATATATAGTTAGTGCAACTAACTATATATGGAATTTCAATGGTTTTGTGTGAGTAAAATAAGGTTTTTTAAATGCTAATTCCTAACTATATATGGTCTATAACCTATGGTTTTTTCAGTGAATTTTCAAGGTTTTGTAAATGCTAATTCCTAACTATATATGGTCTATAACCTATGGTTTTTTCAGTGAATTTCATTGGTTTTTTAACAGCTAATATCTGTAGCTGTAAAATGTATTCTTCTTTAAATCCAAAAATATATTTTATATGTTTATTAATAACTTTTTTTTTATATTTTTTTTTTTCTTCGTTCCCGCTTCGCGAATCTGGAAGCTTCCCGTTAGCTGACCTTGATGCCGCGAAATAGACCGCGAGCCGGTAAACGTTTCTTTACCGCAACTGCCGCGTTAGAAAACAACATCGTGACGCCTCCCGTCCGCATGACATTTCGCGTTGTCGCGTGATACGTCATATGACGTGCTACGTTAGCGAACTCGTACGCTTACCGAGTCGCAAAGCACAGGTTTCTGGAAGCAAACCGGGAGGCCCTGCAAAGCGCGTAACGTAAACACAGCAGGTCATGTGACTTGGTAATAACACTTTTCATTGGTTCATTTCACTTTCGGTTTCCTAATGATGTAAGACTAGGTCATATGATCTAAAATGAACACTTTTCATTGGTTGAGAACTATTTTTTTTCCCAAATGGTGAAAATCCCTCCTTCTTTCCTCACTCTGACTTTCATCATTGTGAGAGAAAGACCCTTTGTTACCAGTGAGCAATGGCTTCTTTACTAGCTTCAGCTGGTACTTCCCCACCACCTCCACCACATCCAAGGAAGAGTGGACCACCTGCTAAAGTTATAATTCAGCAAGAAGAGGAAGAAGAGGAACAGGACGACCTAGATAATCTCCCTATTATGGCCAGAAGATCTGTTGTACCGGAAGTAACGGGACCAGAGGGCAGGGAGATGGTGCCAAATATACAAACGAGATTTCGTGAAGTAAAACAAGTCTGCGTACATTGCAGTGGATTCATTTGCTACGGAGAAAGTAGCATCACTCTGATCAACAGAGCTATTGACAATCATGCTCATGTTTGTCCGAAACTCCCCAAACAATAAATTCTTTTTTTTTGTTTTCTTGCTCCTGTTGAGCCCTTTACAATGAATCGTTTTCGTTGCCCCCTCCGAAAAAAAAACAAAAAAAATATAAAACTGTTCAGAAAAATTCAAAAAAAGTAAAAAAATGTTCAGAAAAATAATAAAAAAAATATAAAACAACAAAAACAATTTAAAAAAAAGTTCTTTTCAGAACTACCTCCCCGTTATTAAAAAATTGGTACAATATTTGCAACTGTGCCAACCTCTATTTCTCTTAGTTCGCTTCCCAGTTCGCTCCCCGGTACGCGAACCGGAAGCGAACCAAAACATTTTTTTTTTTAAAAAGAACAGTAAGTATAAGGGAAGGAAACAGACAGTTATGTTAAAAGAAAGACAGCTATAGGGGAGTAAACTAGAGATACTATTACCCGTAATCCACTGCTGATGATGTCACATATTACATCATTCATGACATGCTCAGTGACATCATCAGCAGAGGATTGCAGGTAACAGTATCCCTAGTTTATTCCCTATAGCTGTGTTTCTTTTAACATAACTGTCTGTTTCCTTCCCTTATACTTACTGTTCTTTTTAAAAAAAAAATTTTAGATCAGTCAGAAACAGTGAAAGTAATGAAATATAAAAGACTACGTAGAATATGAGCACTGTATGCAACAACTTTGACACTTACAGAAGCCTCGCCTTCTCCATGCCTCCTACACAGTTCTACATGTACATCATAAATGCAAACAGAACAGAATTAATTATACATGTTAAATGGTTTATTTTTGCTGTTCTCAGAATGTATCAAATTTCACTAAAACAGTGACTTGAAGGTATTCATCATATAACAGCGGGGAAAAAAAAACACAATCAAAATGATTGTGTTTAAAAAACCCATACAACATTACAAATCAGAATTCAGAACTCCTTAAAGTTAACTTACTTTCCATGACGGCCAAGGATGTCCTATGAACAGCTTACACTCTGTTGTGCTGTTATTACTTTCAACCCGCCACTTTCTGAAAGAAAACCTCCATCGTTTTCAAAAACATGTTACATACAATAAATGACTTCTTGCTCTCTACCACAAGATTCCACAAGGCCAAATCTTGTCAGAGCCATGTATAACTCTTGGATTTCTTGTTAGCCAATCCCGTCTTTTCGCATTTCCGCAACTTTCAGAATTAAAATGTTGAAGATCATTTACACAATCCTGGACTAGTAATATCTTCCCCTTCTTGCTCAATCATGTTCTACATTTCCTATCACACTGATACTGCTTACTATGAAGCAGACTTACACTACCTTTATGACTAGTACAATTATTTAATTCTCTACATCACTTTTAATCACAAAGCAATGTAAAACAGTAGACAGCATTGCAGACTTACATTCCCTCTACTCCATGTTTTGATTCGCTGCTTCAATTAGCTTATAAAAAGAAATAGTTTTTCTGAACTCATTCAAAGTGCACGTATTTCTCAATAACGTCCAGTGTTATGGTAAAAAGTTATGTCTCTGTACTACACTTATCTTCAAGGCCAAATAGTGTAGGAGCCATGAGAACTTCTTGAAATTCCTCAGAGCACATCCCGAGATTCTTTCCCTAAAATTTTGGTTTTAAAAACACCAGGTAAGAGTTTTTAAGGTCATATGGCAATTTTTTTTTGAAAATTAAAACAGAATCATTGCAGAATGACCAGCCATTTCTACACTTTAAATAAGCTGTATAATGTCCTGATGTTATTGAAGAACCATCATGATATATAATTGCTACAGTTACAAAAGTCCTTCCTGATATTGACAACTGTGAAGCCACAAAATTTTTAATTAAAGCTGTCAATTTTGTTCCATCAGGCCTACATCGTTGGAACATTAAAATGACATACTGGCCATATGTTCGTATAAATAATGTGGACATCATTTCAGATTTACATTGCCTACACTCCATATTGTGATCAGCTGCTTTTACTAGCTTATTAAAAGAGACTGATTTACTGTCTGGCAAAGTTAAATATATAAATCTTTCTGAGTCTACACTAGTACTACTTGATACCCTACAGTTCTCGCAGTCATGCTGCCATTGATAAGAAAGCCCAAACAGATGATCTACATCTACACCTTCAGCATACAATACATCAAGCATATACATTAAAAACTCCTGACAATCTTGCTGACTATTTTGAGAGAATTGTGTTTGGCCTGAACATCTGTCTAACAGATTTCGAATTTCAGACACACTTTCTATGTTTGTTCTATCAGTGCTACATTTCTCTAACACAGAATTTAACAAACTGCAAAATCTTTGATCAGAATTGACCACAATCTCTTCTTTTACATTTTGTAGAGAAAACAAAACATTAACCACTACATTAGCATAGCAGTTGACACCAGAACTGTTTTCAAATTGAAAACCAACAACATCTTCAACAGAATCCTTTTTGTTTCTGCTTATAATTTCAGGTTCATCGACTTTTCGTCTTTTTGCTACAACCTCCCCAGTATTGGTCACATTTCTTCGTTTCCGGCCTACCACACGTTTCTCAAACAAAGGATACTGAGGCAAATGTGGCGCATACTCTCTTCTCAACCTATTGTATTCCTTAACACAATCTAGATCCGCACAAATGTTTGTGACATCACACTCAATCAAGTACAATCCCGATAAAGTCCTAACTCGTGACAATGCCACATATGCCATACCCTCCTTGAACACAGAACTGCCAATATTCACCAATGCACAGTCTACACTTAAACCTTGCGATTTATGGATTGTCACCGCATATGCCAAGCAAACAGGAAACTGCTTACGACGAACATATAAGTCTTTTACAAGCAAAAATCTAGCAGAACAACGAGCAATTAGCTGTACTTCCTCAATGCCATCAAATTTAATTTTTTTAAATTCAATTCCATCTCTATTTCTGTATTTCACAAAATCAACAACATTACCCATTGATCCATTTACCAGACCTCTTTCAACATGTAAATTCCTTCTTAAAATTATACGGCAGTTCAAGCACACATTCAGAGTCTTTTCAAAACCCGCAGTTTTAGATATACTCTTCTCTAATGAATCCAATTTTGTTTTCAGATTCTCAGACAAAATAATTGTTGATCCCATATGCTCTACTCTGTCAATAGCTTCCAATTTCACAATCTCTTGCTTTTCTAAATGCAACATTTTGTTGTTGAATTTGGCACATTCTGCAAGAGTTGGCATCAAACATATTCCAGATTTTTTCTCAGTAACTTTCTGAAAAATATTCTCAGGCACAACATCTTCGTCTGGATATAAATTTGTCAGTAATCGTGCATGTAAAGCTTCTTTCCCATGCTCGGTCACTTTTCCAATTCTAACATCTTGTAGAATAGTCTTGTAAACTTCATCCTTTGCCTGACGCATATTTTCATGCAGTTCAGCATAATTGAAGTTTAACCATATATTGACGTTGCCAATACTCCCTAAGCACTTCCTGGTATCTTCATGCGTGAGCATTTTGAACACAGGTTGCCCTTTCACTGGTGTCAGCTGCAGAAGATCTCCGAAAACAATGATGTGTTTGCCACCAAATAACACATCATACTCTGTTTTGAGAACTTCTTGCATTCTCAAATGCACAAAGGCAAGCATGACATTGGAAACCATGCTTACTTCGTCAATGATAAGAAGTTTCATTTTCCTCAAGACTCTTGAAACTTCAAAACAAGCATCTCCAGATAGCTTGTGATATTCTAATTTGTTGTCATGCTCCACTGGCAGCATCAGTAAACGATGCAAAGTAATCCCTTTAATGTTATGTGCTGCCAGTCCAGTTGGAGCGGTGACAACACAAGACAGCGATGACTCTGTCCTTTCCTGCAAATAACATGAAATTGCTTTAATAAGGAAACTTTTTCCAGTTCCCGCTTCTCCACTCACGTACAGTCGGACAGGCTTCAACGACGTACATGAGCACTCTTTCTTGTCATGACTTAATCCATGATCAATTTGCATGGTAAGTTCGTCATATATTTTCCTCTGCTCAACGTTGAGTTGTCTTTCCAACTCTTCTAAGTTAACCACATCCTCCTGAGCATGTGCCATGGCTCTTTCCACTTCATTCATAGCAGTGGCAGCTTCATTTTCGATAAGAGGTCCTCCTAGTGGATCCTGACTCAATGAAGCAGAACTCTGACTGTCCTGAGAACTGTCTCTGGCAATCTCGGCTGCAATCGTTGCTTCCTGCTCAATTTCCACATTCAACATTTCTACATATTTGGGAAAAGCAGGACATTCTATGGTCTCCTTGGCAGCATTGAATGAGTCTTCGTAACAAAGGAAATCTCCAAGCAGTTCCTCTTCTGCACGCCAAGGCTTAAAAAGTTGCAAAAGTGCTAAATAGAAAAACTCCTTTTTTTCAGGAGATTCGCCACTCAATTTTCGATGGTTTATCAAGTGGCATTTTCTTTGCTTGACCAGACATCCCTCACTTCCTATTACAGCATACACTCCTTTCTCAGTATCTTCTTTGATGTTCCTCTTGAATATGTAATTTTGCAGAACCTCATACAGACAAACATTCTCGAGGTGACTGCTTCGATTTGGATAATATGTATCCAACATGTTGCTCTTCAAAATGTCGGTACTGTTTGGCTCCTTTTCCGCCAAATACTCAATTTCCCGCACAGGTTTCAGAACTCGATTACGCGTTGCAGCAAGACCAACACTCGCCCAAACGATACTCCTGGACTTGGCATAGAGACTTGCTGAAGACAACCGGTCAGAACATTCGTAAGCTCCGATTTCTCGATGCGACAACATCTTCAGACTGAAACTGTACAACTTCTTGCTGAGGCTCTTTTCATGGGAAATGTCCTCCCACATATCCTTCAATTCTGTCTTCTCTTTTTTGGTGATGTAAGATGTCACATACCGAGCCACAGCCATACAGTTATCAGCCACAAACTGTATATCCATGTTAGCATTCCACATGGACAAAATCACCGGGTTGTAGTCGTTGATGTGCTTAGACTCTTCGTTCCTCTTCAAATTGTATGTGTTTTTAGGTGATTTCTTCATCACATTATGTCGCAGCGAAGACATCAAACTGTTCACTCTTCCTTTAGAAATCACCGATCGTGGAAAGCCGAAACGACATTTGGTGTAGAACTTGTCTTTGTTCCGGAATTTACGACGACAGTACTTTCCACATCGATGGCTTTGGAAACGTAGAACTTTTTCTCTTAGGCTTTTTTTCTCCTTTGCGTTTGGAACAGCACACGTAGAATACTGTTCTATGAAACTCATCACTGAGTCGTCTGCATCCGTTCCAAATTTAGGTGCATCCTTGATCCACAGCAACATATGTATATGAGGAGCACCTCTTGCTTGGTACTCCTTCCTCCAGAAGAAATCCAACACCTCTCCAAGAGGTGGATTCTTCTTATTCATGATGAAAGACATCATACCTTCAAATCTATGATTGAAGTACCTACATACATTGATTGGATCCAAAGAGCACAGTTCTCCGGGTGTCTTGAATTCAATGTTTTCTACGTTAGCATTTGCCTCTCGTAGAAATTCAAGTAAGTCTTCCCAGCCATACTCAGCACAGCTCAAAGTGAGGAACCATGTGGGAGTTCCTAAGTTCCTCAGCATACATTTTAAATCACCATGACGACGGTACCAGTACTCATTAGTACCACACTGACACGCCATGAGATTAATCAGGTGAGAATCCAAAATACTGTCTTGGACATTGACTTTATCCATAAAGTCACTTGCCGAGATGTTTTGCATGTGTATACCACTTTTCAAGATGTGGTTCACTGCATATGACAGTCCAGACAGATCGCTTTCAAACAGGAGATGAAACAAATAAGGAATGCATTGTCGAAACCTAGGATCTCCTGCATACAATCGCAAAGTCCGGTATTCAGAAGCAGGAATTTGATGAGGTCGCTCATCATATCTTCCTCCCTGACCTGTTGGAAAAAGCTGTGGGAAACACCGAGCTTCCAAACTTTCCTCCCAAACACTAATGGGACTCCCTTTCGCTTGTTTCATTTGAAACAACTCAATAGCATTCCCCATGACTTCCTTGGAATGCAAAGGATGAACACTATAATGTTCATATATTTCTTCACTAGTACAGGGTTCTACTTTCTCAATTTGACCAGCACACAAATCGCTATCCTCTTCCTCACTTACTTCCTCTTCTGCAACATATACATTTTTATAGTATTTATTATATTTTTTCAAATACAATGTTGCCCTTTTGACTTTCCTAACATCTACTAAATCTTGCCATATTTTCTTATTCTTTGTCGGAACCCCATTAACTAAGATAACAAGAGGTTCCTCTTCCACTTTTTCTACTCCAATTGTGTTAATGTTTTTCTTCAAATCTAGAGGCAAATAAACAACTCTTCCCTTTAATCCTCTCTGTAAATCTGATGGAGGCAATTTCCCTGTCTTTGGCTCCATTCTTACAATAGCCTGAAAGGGATGGATACTTTGAATCAAAATAGATTCATAAGTATTTAAATCCTTCAATTCAGAAGGAATCTCAACCAATTCCAGATTATTATGAACTGCTCTAGCAGGCATCTGGTTTTGATTTAATTTGTTACAACAATAAGTACACACACGTTGATCCAATCCCAAATCAAAACAATTTTCTACCATCAAGTATGTTGTAAAATCCTTCCATTCACTATTATTTTCCCTTTCACTTTTTCCATATAAATCCACTAACTTAGTCTGATTCTTATAATAAGTGCGTCGACAACACACACAAGTGAAATTTGGCCTCTCACTTGATTTCACCTCAAACGTCGCAATTTCCCTCTGGAAATTATCTGTACTGGAAACCTGTACACTATCTTCCACATTACTCTCTTCTTCTTGGTCAATTTCAACATTCTCCTCTTTACTTCCAAAGTAACAAAACTCAATTTCTTCACATATATTCTTCACATCTATTTCAGAACCATGCAAAAGAGCAGCGCATAATTGTTTAAGCATAATTGCTGGACTCTTAGCATAATACAACATTCTAACTAATTTCCTCACTTTATTATGATGCACTGCTAGCATCCTGAAATGATGAAAAACACTCTGGCATACTCTCCTGGAAAGACAAGCCAGTGAATGACCATGCAAACCTATCACTTCTCTCACTCTGCAAGGATCTAATTCTTGCAACAACTTCATTTTCTGCTTCAAACTTTTCTTACTAAATGACCGTATAAAATCACAAAGCAAATTGATGGAATCCTGTCGTACACTGCAAATACTACTACACTTCCAGGTGTACACTGGACCCTTAGGACGTCTCCCTAAAACCTCATTACCTAACACCTCTTCTATCTCTGTTCTCACAAGTTTTTCTTTTTCAACTGGACAACCATCTTTCACTTCATAAGCTCGACCACTGGTGTCAACTGCATGCACCAAATCATTATCCTGGAAATAACTCTCCTCATTAAAAAATGCCTCAGAGCTTGAACTATGCATCCATTCTCCAGAAAAAACTTCACAAAAATTACTACGATTAACTATTCTCTTCCATCTACTATTTCTTTTGAAATCATAAATTACCTTGTTTAGCTTCCTAATTCTATTGATTGTCAAAATAACTAACTTACGTTTAATTTCAAATGCCTGATCAATAACTTTCTCAACTATTTTTTTTCTCTTATAAAAAACCACTTTCTGCTGACCTTTCTTAATATTTTTTAACAAATTCTCAATTATCCTGTTGCGGAACATTCGTTTACGAATATCCCTAAACTGTTGTTTCCTTCTACTTTCATGCATAGAGTTATTTCTTACTCTAGCAGTAACATTTCTCATTGGCCTTTCCTTACCATTTGAATTCTTTCTCCTTTTCTGGACTGAAACATTTTCTGTAGTAATATTTTTTTTACTACACATATTTCTTATGACTGTTTTTCGACTCTTACCCGGTGCTTTCTTGGTGACTTGACAAATCTTTTTGTTAGAGGACTGCTGCATTATTCCATGGTCCTGCTGTCTTTGACGTTTTGCAGCCTTTCTTACTCTTTCTTTCCTAGGCATCCTAAAATCTTGAAATAATCTGCAGTTGAATCTGTGGTAAAATATAATAAAAAATGTTATTAACCACTATTACCCAACAGTAAATTAATAACAGTCATCAAAAACTTAACACACTACTTAAGTATATAATATACTGAAGCCTATCTCCAATTTTTCACTGAACAGGACTCATCTCTTCTTAACCTTGGATAAACCTCACCTACTCTGTGTCCCCTGCACATAATTAAATGTAAAGGGGCAGATTTATATTAACTAGCACATCCCCAGGGATGCACCAGTTAACGTGCACCGCTGCTCTGCCACCCACGGTGTGCCGCATTTACAATCAGATAGGACAAAGCTACATCAAAACCCTGCGCCTGCTTGAAGCAGGCATAGATCTTGACGCAGGTAGGCTGAAAGCTAAAGCAACAACTAAGTGTCGTGTGCAGAAGTTACAAAAAAGGAAAAATGGCGTTTAAACCAGTAATGAGACCATGCTAACGTAATACAGAGTAAAAATATCCAGGATCTACATCAGTTTGGGGTTCACGAACCTGGCAGGTACAAGGCACTGAGGCTTTCCACCGTGCATGTCTCATCCCAAAACATATGTTGTTTGTGAATGAAACAATTTCCCAGACCAAATGCTTTGGATTGGCTACTTCTAAAAAATTAAACACCCCTACTATCCCGGAGTTAGAGGAATATGATGGTTGGAGTAATTTTACTCGTTGTCTATTAAAGATTTACAGGCCCTACTCCGTAATTCTTCCTTTAACATTTCCAGTATAAATCCAAAAGGTTGACTGCTTTGGCAACGTGCCTTATCCACGGTTTAATAACGCTGCCTTTTGCTTTATATAAGTTTTCAAATTGTATGAAATATATACCAATAGGTCGTTATTAACCTTTAGGTAGTGGTTTTCTTCATGAAGTCTGGTCGCTTCCATACACATACAGATTTTCAAAGATGATCAAGAACTTTATCTGAATGGAGAGGAATGCACTGAGACGCCAGATCATTCACTAATGTGTAGGCACATACAGTTACACGGTTCATGCAACAAACACCGACCAAATATGGCTTGCGTGTTGCAAGGCACACCAGTTCCTGCTATCATCCCCACGTTCAAGTTCTTGGAAAATGGTAGTTATTTGATGCTCAATAATGAAGATTGTTCTGGGTTAATTAAAAGTATTCATTTTATCGTAACAGTAAATGAACGGGTTATTTGCTGCAGAAATGTTCTATTTCCTCCCACACATGAACATAGGGAGTTTTCAATCTGGCCACAAATACCAACCTTGGCAGCACATTTCAACGGCATGGCAAGAATAAGAGCTATTTTGTCTCAGAGAGAGGTGGCCTTGAGTTCGGCCCGTGAAACTTTCGTGCTTCACACAGCGAACACCCGTACAGAGGTGCAGACCCTTTTAAATACAGATTCGCCTTTCCATTTCAGCAAGATGGTTCGGACTATCTCTAACGCGTCCTCCACAAAGGGCCTGGCGCACTTTTTTAAAATTGTTACCAGTGGTCTCGTGACTTCATTTGAGAAAATCTTTGGAGTCATCCCTGCTTTCTTACATTCTATTTTTTCCACTCTGCTTCGTGGATTCCCATTTTTACTTGCATTACCAGCGGACGCTCTTGTGCTTTTTTACATTTTTAAATATGGATGTCCCTCCTGTGCAAGCTCCCGCCCTGCAGCTGCTGACACTGTTCCGCAATCGCATGCTAGAATATTATGGCACAATGCCATTGGCGATATTAAGCACGGCATATGGATTATCTTTTCTATGCTGATGTGATTCCTTCAAATCTAAGACACTAAAGTATCGGCACGCCCTAAACCAACACAAAGAGACCTTCTTAGCAAATAATATATTATGTGTATTAGGGAGGGTGAGATATAAGCAGCCGCGGGCCGTGGAGGGAGTTACGGTGGGGCAGGGATGCGGGGAGGGGGAGGGGCAGGGTGGAGCCCTCTCCACCCTGCCCCTCCCCCTCCCCGCCTCCCTGCCCACCGTAACTCCCTCCACGGCCCGCGGCTGCTTATAAGTGTTGCTAACTCTTATTCATTTACAGCATGTTAACATACTGTCACCATTCGCTTTTTATGTACTATTGACTATGCTGGTAATTTTGCTACTGATAATATGTGTACTTGTATAATCTAAGATACTACGCCTGAGAAGACGGCATTAGTAAATAAACATTTCAAATACACATGTGTTCTTCTTAACTCCATGTTCTCGTTTCTAAGAAATATATAACGACCGACTGTTCATGAGTTCCACGTATCCTGAGGTACTATAAGTTCATATTCTGGATTGTCTAAACATTGAGAGTTTGTTATATCCAATGTGACACTGTACCTAGCTTCCTAAGGGGTTTTGATTACTAAGGTGAGTTTTGGGACACCCTAATTCGCCGAGGTTCCAATCCTCTGTCCACAGTTCTGTGTCAGAACAGAAACCCTGCGACAGGGGCACCCCTCAACCTTACTGGAGCTTCATCACACTTGCGATACAACTCCAGCAATGCGCCAACTTTACGGCACAAATACGTCACGCATCTGTGCTGTTTTTGCCCCATGATGCGCCGCATTGTAAATGCAGCACACCATAGGTGACGGAACAGCGGCACAGAATGACTAACACATCCCTGGTGATGCGCCAGTCATCATAAATCTATCCCTATGCTTCTTATCTTGTTAGAGATAAACCGCCATATGTATCATCAAAGTTTTTTGCATTTCCTAAATAGCGAACTTTAAGGAATAAATAGCGATTCTTTACCATTCCTAGTTTGCGATGACCTATTTGCTAATTACAAATTACCCATTCATTTCCATGCAGCAGGAGGCCCATAGGAATGAAGGTGCAATTTGCGATTAGCAATTACCTCATCGCAAATTACGAATTTTTCCGACGGTGCAGGGGTGTCTCAAGAACACCCTGCTGCACCCCTGAAAAAGAAATTTGGAGTCATATGGCGCACATAAATTTTGAAAACATTCCTTTACCTCAAAAACGATTTTCAACTCATAATTTGAAAACACTGCACATGGGGAAATGACTTAAAATGTCCTTAAGACACATAAAAGCATTTTTTGATTGCCTTTGCAGCATGTTTCAGTCACCTTTAACATGCCTATGTAACGGAAACATTCAAAATCTAAATTTGCCATGCACAGATGGGAGCATATTTACAAGCAATTTGCTCCACAGACAAACTTTTTACATTGAAATGGGAAAAATAACATCAGAGACTCTCAATTACCTTATAAAGAAGCAGACACCATTATGTCCTTCTCATCAATATTAAAACCATTGCTTTTTCTCAAAAACGATTTACAAGTCATAATTTGAAAACACTCCACAGCTCCTATGCACATAAAAGCCCTGTCAGTACTAATACTTCACATTTTCTCCAATTACAATTTCTCAAAGAAACAAAATCTATTTGTGAAACACTTGAGACAAAGCAACATTTGAAAAACACAACTTTCTTCATAATTTTCTCCTTAAAGCACACTATTTTCTATCTAAATTAAAGAAATCTTTTCTCACCTTAGCAAATACTTTGAGTTTCAAAACAGTCTCAGAAACACACCAATTTGTCTTCAGCAGAGCAAAAGGTATGCACTCCAGAGTCTGCAGCTATCAAAAGCACAGAAATGCTGTAATTCCTCACACATATCTCTCATGTCACCCAATCAAAACTCTTCCCTCACTTTTTTTCAAAGCAAAACCCTTCCCCCCTCTGCCCCCTCTCTGCTTTTTCTGCATAGCAACCACCTCTTGCAAGACCTCTCACACAACAATGTTGCAATTGAACTCTGAACTCTCAGTGCACCTGCATATCCAGAGCATTCTTTCATTTAATGATTTTTTCTTCGCCACTCAAAATACATCTTTCAACGAACTCATCCATGCACACTAACTTTCTGTTTTCAGCAATCAAAATCCACCAATCACTCTTACTGCTTCATTAACACAGAAACTCCTCAGTTTTTTTCATTTTACACTCTCATTTTTTCAACTGCCATTTCATTGCCACACTTCATCTGACTGCAGCAGAACCTTCTCTCACCATGTTTTCTGTCTGGATTGTTGGACATAGTTACATCTATTGGGCTCAAACGTACGCTGAAAACAGGAATTTACCTAACCTCAATTTACAAGATGTGGAAATTAAGTGGTTTGGCCACAGAGGATTAAAATGTCACCAATTGATACCATTGGTGAAAACCTTTATGCATTTGCCAAAACCTGACCTGTTAATTGTGCACTGTGGAGGTAATGATTTGGGCACTTTGACTGGGGTAGGTCTGGAAATGCTTTTAAAGGACACCTTTGAGCAATTGATGGCACTTTTTCCTCAGACTGCCTTGGTATATTCAAATATATGCCAAAGACAAAAATGGAGGTGGTCGAACCAATTTTGTCCACAAATTGAGAAATCGAGGAAGCATGTAAACAAATCTGTTTCAGCTTACATGAGAGACCATGGAATGGGCTCCCTGTACAACAATAACTTGCGTTACTACATGCAAGATATCTACAGAGGAGATGGAGTTCACTTCTCAGATGAGGGCAACAGAGTTTTCACTCTGAATTTAAGAATGTGCATTGGTACCTACTTATAAGTACCTAAATGTACCATAAACCCAAAAGCTCTTCTCAGAGCTACCCTACATCTGATCACTCACAATTATTATTTTACTCTAACTTTTTTCACTAATTTTCAAGAAAGTACGCTCCCCAGAACGCTTCCCGGTTCGCGAACCGGGCGCACTCCACGCAAAAAAACTAAAAAAACGGTATATTTTTTTTTGCCCTGCGAGACCCTTTCAAAGCCTCCACATCAAACCTAGGGGGTCAGGGACGATCTACTATGCCCCCTTATGGTCATTTGCCCCTTCGCTTTGGCCTCCTCTTGTCTCTCGATCCTACCGAGAGACAAGATGGCGGCCGCTACGGACTGTTTGGAATGTTTACAGACGCCGAAAAACCAATCAGCTTCGCAAACCTCCGTAACGCGAAAAGTACGCGAAGCGGAGCGCTGTTACAGATATATATCTTTTTTTGAACGTTAATTTCTCAAAATCCACTGGAGCACATATATTGAGACCTAGCAAAGGCACATCGGGCTACCAGTCCCTACAATTTTGCCAAGTTTCGTGCAAATCCATTCAGCCGTTCGATTATTATTATTTATTTTTTTTTTGCCCCGCGGGGCCCTTTTAAAACCTCCACATCAAACCTAGGGGGTCAGCGAGGATCTACTATTCCCCCTTATGGTCATTTGCCCCTTCGCTTTCGCCTCCTCTTGTCTCTCGATCCTACCGAGAGACAAGATGGCGGCCGCTACGGACTGTTTGGAATGTTGACAGACGCCGGAGAACCAATCAGCTTCGCTTCACAAAGCTCCGTTGCGCGAAAAGTACACGTCCTGGGACGCTGCCCGGTCCGCTGTTACAGATATATATCTTTTTTTAAACGTTAATTTCTCAAAATCCACTGGAGCACATATATTGAGACCTACAAAAGGCACATCGGGCTACCAGTCCCTACAATTTTGCCAAGTTTCGTGCAAATCCATTCAGCCGTTCGGGCTAAAAGTGAGGCCAACCGCCCTATGGAAATTAACATGGGAAAAACGCGTTTTGGGACCCCCCTTTTTTCTCGGCCCCCCCTTGACGAACCCCCCCAAAATTTTCAGGGGCTGCTCAGAAACAAAATGTGCCATTTTCCTGAAAATTTCAGCCACTTCCGTCCACAAACGCCAAAGTTATTAGACATAGAATTTTCAAAAATCCCATAGGGAAAAAATCCTAACTATATATACCTACTGGCGACCGCCAGTAGGTAATAGATATATATATATATATATATATATTACCTACTGGCAGTCGCCAGTAGGTATATATAAGTAGGATTTTTTTGAATAGGGATTTCTGAAAATTCTATCTTGAATAACTTTGGCGTTGATGGACGGAATTGGCTGAAATTTTCAGGAAAATGGCACATTTTGTTTCTGAGCGTCCCCTGAAAAGTTTGGGTGGGTTTCGTCAAGCGGGGGCCGAGAAAAAAGGGGGGTCCCAAAACGTGTTTTTAACATTGAGTTTTCCATAGGGCGGTTGGACTCACTTTTAGCTCGAACGGCTGAATGGATTTCCACAAAACTTGGCAAAATTGTAGGGACTGGTAGCTCAATGTGCCTTTGCTATGTCTCAAGATATATGCTCCAGTGGTTTTTACGAAAATTAACTTTGAAAAATATATATTGGGCTACATTGGGCTATATATATGTTATAGCCCAAATGTAGCCCAATGTAGCCCAATGTAGCCCAAAGATGGCCACCAGAGACAAAAAAAACCGAATGTAGCCCAAATATCAGCCAGATGTAGCCCAACTATAGCCCAGTGACAGAATGTCCCAGAGTGTTCTAAAGAACAACTAGAGCGCTAACAGTCTTACTTATGACAAAAGTATGGCACACCTGAAGTCATCTTGATTGGAATAAAGTGTTAACACTTAAAACATTTAATTTGCAAAGGAACAAAATGAGGGGGTTCATTTTGCCATAGAAATTATGATTAGTGCTGAAGGAAGAAAAATTAGGGCACATTTTGAGTGACTTCTCAAATCCTCTTATATTTCATTAAAAAATTCTGATATGCAGTCTCCCAAGATGGCCACCAGAGACAAAAGAGCCCAAATGTAGCCCAAATATCAGCCAGATGTAGCCCAACTATAGCCCAATGACAGAATGTCCCAGAGTGTTCTAAAGAACAACTAGAACGCTAACAGTCTTACTTATGACAAAAGTATGGCACACCTGAAGTCATCTTGATTGGAATAAAGTGGTAACACTTAATACATTTAATTTGAAAAGGAACAAAATGAGGGGTTTCATTTTGCCATAGAAATGGTATATTACCTACTGGCGATAGCCAGTAGGTATATATAGTTAGGATTTTTTTCCTGTGGGATTTTTGAAAATTCTATGTCGAATAACTTTGGCGTTTGAGGACAGAATTGGCTGAAATTTTCAGGAAAATGGAACATTTTGTTTCTGAGCAGCCCCTGAAAATTTGGGGGGGTTTCGTCAAGGGGGGGCCGAGAAAAAAGGGGGGTCCCAAAACGTGTTTTTCCCATGCAATTTTCCATAGGGCGGTTGGCCTCACTTTTAGCCTGAACGGCTGAATGGATTTACACCAAACTTGGCAAAATTGTAGGGACTGGTAGCCCGATGTGCCTTTGCTATGTCTCAAGATATAGGCTCCAGTGGTTTTTACGAAAATTAACTTTGAAAAATATATATTGGGCTACATTGGGCTATATATATATGTTGGAGCCCAAATGTAGCCCAATGTAGCCCAATGTAGGCCAATGTAGCCCAATGTAGCCCAAAGATGGCCACCAGAGACAAAAAAAACAAATGTAGCCCAAATATCAGCCAGATGTAGCCCAACTATAGCCCAATGACAGAATGTCCCAGAGTGTTCTAAAGAACAACTAGAGTGCTAACAGTCCTACTTATTACAAAGGTATGGCACACCTGAAGCCATCTTGATTGGAATAAAGTGGTAACTCTTAAAACATTTAATTTAAAAATGAACAAAATGAGGGGGTTCATTTTGCCATAGAAAGTATGATTAGCGAATATATGACGAAATCCCGCATACCATCAGTCCGCAAAAAAAATCCCGCATGTACTATTAGGCCGCAAATTAAAATTACGAAAACTTTTAGAACGAATATGCCTTTAGCATACACTAAACAACTTAACTACCCTAAACCCTAAAACACTACCCCCAGCATGACCCTACACTACACAAACAGTACAACACTACCCTAAACCCTAAAACACTACCCCCAGCATGACCCTACACTACAACACTACCCTAAACCCTAAAACACTACCCCCAGCATGACCCTACACTACGCAAACACTACAACACTACCCAAAACCCTAAAACACTACACCCCAGCATGACCCTACACTACGCAAACACTACAACACTACCCTAAACCCTAAAACACTACCCCCAGCATGACCCTACACTACACAAACACTACAACACAACCCTAAACCCTAAAACACTACCCCCAGCATGACCCTACACTACGCAAACACTACAACACAACCCTAAACCCTAAAACACTACCCCCAGCATGACCCTACACTACGCAAACACTACAACACTACCCTAAACCCTAAAACACTACCCCCAGCATGACCCTACACTACACAAACACTACAACACTACCCAAAACCCTAAAACACTACACCCCAGCATGACCCTACACTACGCAAACACTACAACACTACCCTAAACCCTAAAACACTACCCCCAGCATGACCCTACATTATGCAAACACTACAACACTACCCAAAACCCTAAAACACTACACCCCAGCATGACCCTACACTACGCAAACACTACAACACTACCCTAAACCCTAAAACACTACCCCCAGCATGACCCTACACTACGCAAACACTACAACGCTACCCTAAACCCTAAAACACTACCCCCAGCATGACCCTACACTACGCAAACACTACAACACTACCCTAAACCCTAAAACACTACCCCCAGCATGACCCTACACTACGCAAACACTACAACACTACCCTAAACCCTAAAACACTACCCCCAGCATGACCCTACACTACGCAAACACTACAACACTACCCAAAACCCTAAGACACTACCCCCAGCATGACCCTACACTACGCAAACACTACAACACTACCCAAAACCCTAAAACACTACCCCCCAGCATGACCCTACACTACGCAAACACTACAACATTACCCAAAACCCTAAAACACTACCCCCAGCATGACCCTACACTACGCAAACACTACAACACTACCCAAAACCCTAAAACACTACACCCCAGCATGACCCTACACTACGCAAACACTACAACACTACCCAAAACCCTAAAACACTACACCCCAGCATGACCCTACACTACGCAAACACTACAACACTACCCAAAACCCTAAAACACTACCCCCAGCATGACCCTACACTACGCAAACACTACAACACTACCCAAAACCCTAAAACACTACCCCCAGCATGACCCTACACTACGCAAACACTACAACACTACCCTAAACCCTAAAATACTACACCCCAGCATGACCCTACACTACGCAAACAATACAACACTACCCAAAACCCTAAAACACTACCCCCAGCATGACCCTACACTACGCAAACACTACAACGCTATCCTAAACCCTAAAACACTACGCCCAGCATGACCCTACACTACGCAAACACTACAACACTACCCTAAACCCTAAAACACTAGCCCCAGCATGACCCTACACTACGCAAACACTACAACACAACCCTAAACCCTAAAACACTACCCCCAGCATGACCCTACACTACGCAAACACTACAACACTACCCTAAACCCTAAAACACTACCCCCAGCATGACCCTACACTACGCAAACACTACAACACAACCCTAAACCCTAAAACACTACCCCCAGCATTACCCTACACTAAACAACCACCACAACTCTACACTACACTAACACAACACTACACTACACTACACAACACTACACTACACTACACAATCACTAACCCACGAAAAAATTAACACAAACCCACTTACCTCTCTCGTCATCGTGGTTTTCACAACGCAAATGCATTTACCATACATGCCTTTATAACGTAATTCTTTGTAAAGGCATGCGCGATAAATGCACATGCGTTTTGAAAAAATGCGGGATAATGGTATGCGAGGTCAATGACCTTGCGGGATAATGGTATGCGGACTGAAAGTCTGCGGGATAAAAAATGCGGGAAAATGGCTGCAAACCATGATTAGCAGCAGACTTCCCTGGTGAGCACTAGCTTTACTACAGTGATCTAATGAGCAACTAGAGTGCTAACATTCAGAATGTATGGCAAATGTGTGACACATCTGAATGCCTTCTTGATAGAACCAAAGTAAACAAGCATTGAAAATGCAATAGATCTCGCCCTCGTTTAAGTTAAAGCCATTCTGTTTGTAATGAGGTGGCTTTTTAGCTTTGCTTTTATTAGTGTTTTTAAAACTTTCATGTAAATAACATGCATATGTATGCATATATGTATATGTATGCATGCATTTATATTTATATAGATATGCAGATTATATATGTTTATATATGTATATTACCTACTGGCGATAGCCAGTGGGTATACATAGTTAGGATTTTTTCTCTATGGGATTTCTGAAAATCCTATGTCTAATAACTTTGGCGTTTGTGGACCGAATTGGCTGAAACTTTCAGGAAAATGGCACATTTTGTTTCTGAGCAGCCCCTGAAAATGTGGGGGGGTTTCGTCAAGGGGGGGCCGAGAAAAAAGGGGGGTCCCAAAACGCGTTTTTCCCATTCATTTTTCCATAGGGCGGTTGGACTCACTTTTAGCTCGAACGGCTGAATAGATTTACATGAAACTTGGCAAAATTGTAGATATGGTTTGCCCGACGTGCCTTTGCTATGTCTCAATATATGTGCTCCAGTGGATTTTGAGAAATTAACGTTTAAAAAAATATATATATCTGTGACAGCGCTCCGGTTAGCGCCCCGGTTCGCGTACCTGACGCGTAACGGAACTTCGCGAAGCGAAGCTGATTGGCTCTCCGGTGTCTGTCAACATTCTAAACAGTCCGGAGCGGCCGCCATCTTGTCTCTCGGTACGATCGAGAGACAAGATGTGGTGAAAAACGAAGGGGGAAATGAAGGAAAGGGGGAAACGTAGACCACTCCTGACCCCCTAGGATTGATGAGGGGGATATTAAAGTGCCCCGCGGGGCAAAAAATACACCGTAGAGGCGCGTCCCGATACGCGAACCGGGCAGCTCACCGGGCAGCTAACCGGGCAGCTAACCGGCAGCGTAGCTGTCAACATTGTAAACAGTCCGGAGCGGCCGCCATCTTGTCTCTCGGTAGGTTCGAGAGACAAGATGTGGTGAAAAAAGAAGGGGGAAATGAAGGAAAGGGGGCAAGGTAAACCCCTCCTGACCCCCTAGGATTGATGAGGGGGATATTAAAGTCCCCCGCGATTTTTCGCGGTAGAGGCGCTTCCCGGTACGCGAACCGGGCAGCTAACCGGCAGCGTAGCGGGAGTCCGCCATTTTGTGTTTTTGGAGCGTCCGGTTCGCGTACCGGGTAGCGTCCCGGTAAGCGTAACAAGGGGAAAACCAAGAGAAACAGTAAAAAAAAAATTAAGGGAATAGATTTCCAGCAAACTTGGCAAAATTGTAGGGACTGTTTGTTTGATGTGCCTTTGCAAGGCCTCAAGATATGTGCACGTGTGGATTTTGTCTAATTAAGGTTAAAAAAATATATATATCTGTAAGCGTGCTCCGGCACGCTTACGTTACGGGTTTTGTTTGCGCTGCAGAGCCGATACGTCACGGTTATGCGACGCGTCATGAGGCGTCTCACGTGGCTACGTGATACGTCACGTAATAAAGAATATATTTTACAGCTATAGATATTAGCTTGTAAAAAACCAATGGAATTCACTGAAAAAACCATAGGTTATAGACCATATATAGTTAGGAATTTGCATTTACAAAACCTTGAAAATTCACTGAAAAAACCATAGGTTAGAGACCATATATAGTTAGCTGGACATTTTATTGACATAAAACCAATGAAATTCCATATATAGTTAGTTGCACTAACTATATATCGCGCACCCGCAATCCACTGCTGATGTCACATATTACATCATTCATGACATGGTCAGTGACATCACTGATGACATCACTGATGACATCTCAAATGACATCTCAAATGACATCACTGATGACATCATGACACACCAATACCAGTTACTACATACGCACTCACTGATTCCTACGTCTACACACACATTCACTCATTCACCCATACAATCACTCATACATACAGTCACTCATTATTACAACACTATCATATGCACTCATACACCTATGCAGACACTCACACACTGCCACTCATCCATGGAGTTACTCACACACCTAGTCAGTCCTGTAAAGAATCAATCACACTTCCATTTCCTCATCTATACAGTTAAACACAGAACACCATACTTCAGTGACATCACTGATGACATCACTGATGACATCTCAAATGACATCACTGATGACATCTCAAATGACATCACTGATGACATCATGACACACCAATACCAGTTACTACATACGCACTCACTGATTCCTACGTCTACACACGCATTCACTCATTCACCCATACAATCACTCATACATACAGTCACTCATTATTACAACACTATCATATGCACTCATACACCTAGTCAGTCCTGTGAAGAATCAATCACACTTCGATTTCCTCATCTATACAGTTAAACACAGAACACCATACTTTTCACACATATACTAACACATACTTACTCTCTTATACAATCACTGATACAAGTACACATTGATATGCACAGAGTCACACACCTCCCAGCCAGCCACACACACACTCAGTCTTCCATACATCCACTCATTCTTCAATATGTAAAACATATTTAAACTTTACAAAAACACACAGACACTAGATGATGTCATCAGTGATGTCATTTGAGATGTCATCAGTGATGTCATCAGTGATGTCATTTGAGATGTCATCAGTGATGTCATCAGTGATGTCACTGACCATGTCATGAATGATGTAATATGTGACATCAGCAGTGGATTGCGGGTGCGCGATATATAGTTAGTGCAACTAACTATATATGGAATTTCATTGGTTTTATGTCAATAAAATGTCCAGCTAACTATATATGGTCTCTAACCTATGGTTTTTTCAGTGAATATATATATATCCAAAACATCCCACTCCGTAAAGAACAGGGAGAGGCCACACAGGGGGTAGCTTTGGAGAAAATGTATTCAGTTACAGCTGCGCATAATGCATTTCGGCTCCATTGCCTTCTTCAGATGCTGCTGCCTGAGCAAAGAGTGACTCCACCCTCACCTTTCAATTGTCCAGAAGCACTGCCCCGAACGGAAGTCCGCTGACCCAAGGTCACATGATGAAACTCGACTGCAGCTCTCTCACAACTGCAGCTCCCAGAATGCTGTTGGTCTGGGTGAGTGTTCATCGGCAGTTGACGAATAAAACAATCCTCATAATAATGAAAGGCTTTGTATTTTGGAATATATATATATATATATATGTGCGTATAATGGATGTAGTTACATTTGCGGGTGTGCAGATGGGACTACAGGTGACCTCAAAGAATTGCAGGTGAGTTGACACATCTGTAAACACTATTAGAATTGCTGGAATACACAACAATTACAAGAATGGCATAATCCAGCACTTGATTAATTTTATTTTCAAACTTTGGTCTGCTCACACGTGAAAGACTCAATTTCTACAATCCTCCATGGGTCCACTGATGTCAATTAATGCATGGGGATATCAAAGCTCATTACTGGTTGGAGCCATTTATGCCTATTAATTTCTAAGCCTACTGAAGTCCCGTATTGTCTGTGCCCATTGCTGCTCATTATGGCCTAAGGCCGTTCTGGATCCATTAGAATAATTTTTTTTCATTTTTTTGTTATTATTTTTTTTATTGATCATTTCTCAATAGAACAGAAAAAACAAACATCACAAAGATGTACAGTACACGGCATACAGGTCGGTGTCTACATTACACAAGGATAAAGCATCCATCGAGGGTAAGTCAGGGCTACACATACCATCTTATACAAGACAGTTCATTCAGGAAATAAAGCGAACGGACAGGGGAAAGATAGTACAGTGCAAGACCGTCATGTAGTAAGCATATTCATTACATTACCATATATAACAGATCACTAGATAGTGGTCCCAGACAGCAAATAGGATGTAAGGGGTGACCAAATGTCCCTTGGCCTGTATGGTGCGGGCAGCTCTTCAGCATAACAGACCAACTGGTCCCGGCAATAGGTTAGATCCTGCAGCCTTAGTTTGGTGGTAGGGGGCCAGTCTACTCTGCCAACACATAGAGTAGAGACCCTCCGCTTGGCCATCAACAAGGCAAGAGCCACAAACCTTCTGCGGGAGGCCTGAACACAGGCAACAAGACCCAAGAGACATAGTTGAGGGGTACAATCCAGAGGAAGCTCAACCATCAGGTGTATAATCTTTATAACTGATTCCCAATATGCAAACACCTTAGGACAGACCCACGCCAGGTGATAAAAGTCAGCATCAGGGGCCCCACAGCGTCTGCAGGCGGCGGAGTCTCTCAGACCGTATTTGCAGGGGGATAGTATAGCTGATGTACATATTTTAAATGAACCATTCGCAGATTACCATTAGCTGTTAGATGCCCTGATCCATTAGAATCATGAATGACTGTGGACACTGAGATTTGTTAGGCCAATTAATGCTCTTTTGCTGCCATGGGTAATAAGGTTCATTTCAGCTAAGAGTTTCTGATCCCCGTTAAATTCACTGGCCATTCACGTTTAGGGTTTGCGAATTTAAAACACAACAAAATTCACTGGAAAAAAGTTAGTTAAGGTTTAGTTAAATTTTGAAATGGATATCAGAGACTACTGCATACACTACAACATATGTAGAGTAATGAAATTGAAGAGTTGAGATAGTAACAAACACGACACCCCACCCCCTGTGGCTTTTTACAACATTGCATGGTATTTAACTCATACATCACAATATTACATCATCAATGAAATCGGTGTGGATATCACTAATGTTTACACATGAATGGAATCCCACTGACTAAATATAACAAAGTGGAACAGGACCATACAATACCCGATGCACACTCATACATCGGTATAAACCTGCATTTAGTAACGTAGGATGAGTTATAATCAACTAACCTAGACATCATGCCCTCAATATCATACACTTTAACTAGCTAACCCAGACCAGAACAGAAGTGTGCAATGAAACCTGCCTCACTCTGTCAACTTTCCGAGTGACTCACTCTAACACTCACTGAACTCCACCCTCCATATAAATAGTGGAAGGACAGTTAAGGTTAAGTTCTTTCAATGCTTAATATCATGTCTTTCAAGTTTTGTATGGCAGGCAGTCAGACAGTGATACATACCTATATACACACAAATAAATGCCTAAATACAAATAAAAATAGAAAGTGGCAGAGAATACCAACCGGTTAGCATACTTGGGCACAGTACATTACTAATCGTGACATATATAAATGTACAACTAACTTCCAACTTTCTGACATGGCACTAATGCTTTACACTGTAAAAAGCCAAACTGATTTCTTTAGTCAATGCGTGTCTTTTCAAGGTATTGTCAGTTCAGAAGTCGCGGGCATGTGATGTCACTTCCTCTGATTCTGATGACATTCGGCTGCTACTGCCTGGTTTCCTCCCCCCATCGGACCTATGGCTTAGTGAACTTTTTTACCACTTGGATGTTCTATTCATGAGGATCCTGGTTGTCACTCATCCAAGGCCACACCCTGCTAGCAGCATCTTCTGGAATCCCTGCATTCCTGACCCTGTAGGGCTGCTACTGCAAAGCACCAAGGAGCTATCAAGTTACTGTAAATATTCACCAGAACACAGGATGCATTTCCTGCCAAACCCAGCTCTTAGCAAAACAGTGCATGTGCAAAAATATCCTGCTGAGCACAGTATTTACTCTACCTAGCATTTAACACAGGGGTCGCCAACCATTTCTGTAGTGAGAGCTACTTCTGGTCTCTGAAAAGCATCCTGAGCTACCTCCTATTATATGAGTATTAAATACGGGTACATAAAGTCCAAGGGCCATATGTAGGTAAATTATATTTACCGATTCCTAAATACCGAATTTTATCGATTCGGCATTCTGGATTCGGTAAATGAGATGTAGGTAAAATTTCAGTAACATTTACCGAATCGGAAAAATTCGGAAAATGTGTACCGAATCGGTATTTACAGAATCGGTATTTGCGGAATTGGTATTTACCGAATCGGTAAATACCGAATCGGTAAATACCGAATCGGAGATTCAAAAAACAAGCAATTGAGGATTCAACCGATCCTGTGCATCCACCCCACCCCACAACCAGGAAGTGGCCACACCCATGCAGGTGCAGACAATCAGAACCTTCTGGAGAGCTGGGAGCAACTGAGCCACTGGCTGAACTTTGCTGAGGAGAACTGCAGGATGGCATCCAATGAATCAGAGAGGGAAGGAGCAGAAAGGAAAAGGAAAATGAAATTCAGTGCAAGTGAGCTTCAGGTCCTCGTGGAAGAGGTGGTGAAACACCACACACAGCTTTTTGGAAAGCAGTCCCTGCAGGTAGCAGAAGCTGTAAAAAGGAAGATCTGGCTGGCAATCCAGGCAAAGGTGAATGCCATTGGGGTGAGCCCATGGGACATCGATGACCTCAAGAAAAGGTGGTATGACCTCCGAATCATAACCAAGATTTCCTCTGTGGCTGCACAGAGGAAAGAGGCCAGTCTTACAGGGGGAGGAAGGAGCAGGGCACCTGCCCTCACTGACCTGGAGCAGCTGGTTGAGTCAACCCTGGAGCCCGAGAGTGTGTCTGGAATCGGGAATGCAGACAGCTCAGCCAGAGCTGCCACAAAACAAGGTAAGAAGCATGCACAGCAATCCCCCCCCCTTCCCTATCCCCATTTCCCAATGTGGCTGTGTGACTCACACTCCAGTACATGTTTTAGTATACACCAGCAATGCATTATGGGAGATGTAGTCGGTGAAACACCCATCATGACAGTCATCACACTAAACAACAAGGCATGCCGCACACATCAGTCAGAAGCAGCAGAGGACATTGAGATAGTGTGACAGGCATGTAATTTAATATTGAAATGCAGGGCTGCAGGACCACTGAGCTAATGTCCATATCTGTCCACAGGAGAGTCATCATGCAGGACTGCGCAGGAGAAGGAGGGAAGGGCACTCCGTAAGGGAAGAACTGCGGATGGCAGCACCAGTACAGGTCACAGCACTCCACCACCACAGGCAGCTGCACCAACAGAGCCAATCAATCAATCAATCAAGGCATTTATAGAGTGCACTACTCACCCAGAGGGTCTCAAGGCGCTTGGGGGGGGTGGGGGGCCGCTACTGCTCGAACAGCCAGGTCTTGAGCTTCTTCCTGAAGGAGAGGTGATCTTGGGTCAGGCGGAGGTCGGTAGGGAGGGTGTTCCAGGTCTTGGCGGCCAGGTAGGAGAAGGACCTTCCTCCTGTTGTCGCTCTTCGGATGCGGGGGACGGCGGCGAGGGCGTGGTTGGTCGATCGGAGGTGGCGTTTGGGAGCGTAGAAGTTGAGGCGGTTGTTGAGGTAGCTCGGGCCTTGGTCGTGTAGGGCTTTGTGTGCGTGGGTGAGGAGACGGAAGGTGATTCTCTTGTTGACGGGAAGCCAGTGCAGGTCTCTCAGGTGTCCGGAGATGTGGCTGCGTCGGGGGATGTCGAGGATGAGTCTGGCTGAGGCGTTCTGGATCCGCTGGAGTCTCTTCTGGAGCTTGGCGGTGGTTCCGGCGTAGAGGGCGTTGCCGTAGTCCAGTCGGCTGGTGACAAGGGCCTGGGTGACCGTCTTCCTGGTCTCGGTGGGGATCCACAGGAAAATCTTTCGTAGCATGCGCAGGATGTTGAAACAGGACGCGGAGACGGCGTTGACTTGTCTGGTCATGGAGAGGGAGGAGTCCAGGATGAAGCCCAGGTTGCGTGCGTGGTCTGTCGGTTTGGGTGCGGTGCCCAGGGCGGGGGGCCACCAGGAGTCGTCCCAGGCGGAGGGCGAGGAGCCCAGGATGAGGACTTCCGTCTTGTCTGAGTTCAGTTTCAGGCGGCTGGTCGTCATCCACTCGGCTACGTCTTTCATCCCTTCGTGGAGGTTGGTTCTGGCGGCGGCGGGGTCGTTGGTCAGGGAGAGGATCAGCTGGGTGTCGTCGGCATAGGAGATGATGTTGAGGTTGTGCTGGCGTGCGATGGCCGCCAGGGGGCTCATGTAGATGTTGAAGAGGGTGGGGCTGAGCGAGGAGCCCTGAGGAACGCCGCAGATGACTTCCGTGGCTGCCGATCTGAACGGTGGTAGGCGGACTCTCTGTGTCCTTCCAGCGAGGAAGGAGATGATCCACTCCAGTGCCGTCTCCTGGATTCCGATGTTGCTGAGGCGCTGCACTAGGGTGCGGTGGCAAACAGTGTCGAACGCCGCGGAGAGGTCTAGGAGGATGAGGGCCGCAGTTTCACCGTTGTCCAGCAGGGCTCGGATGTCATCGGTGGCAGCGATGAGGGCGGTCTCGGTGCTGTGGTTGGCTCGGAAGCCAGACTGTGAGGGGTCGAGGGATCCATTCGTCTCGAGGAAGGCGGCCAGCTGCTTGTTGACGGTCTTCTCGATGACTTTGGCTGGGAACGGGAGGAGCGAGATCGGGCGGTAATTCTTGAGTTCGGTGGGGTCCGCTGTTGGTTTCTTTAGTAGAGCGCTGAGTTCGGCGTGCTTCCAGCTCTCAGGGAAGGTGGCTGTGTCGAAGGAGGTGTTGATGATGTCCCGCAGGTGGGGTGCGATGATGGCGTCGGCCTTGTTGAAGACGTGGTGGGGGCAGGGGTCGGTCGGAGATCCGGAGTGGATAGAGTTCATCGTGCAGATGGTGTCTTCTGTGTTGATCTGGGTCCAGGCGCTGATGGTGGTGGTGGGGGGCGTTGGTGCGGTCGTGGGGAGCGTTGTTCGTGGGCTGAAGCTGTTGTGTATGTCAGCGATCTTGTTGTGGAAGTAGGAGGCGAGGGAGTTGCAGAGGTCTTGCGAAGGGGTGATGTCGTTATTTCCGGCATTGGGGTTGGAGAGCTCTTTCACGATGTTGAAGAGTTCCTTGCAGTTGTGTGTGTTGTTGTCCAATCGGTCCTTGAATGCTGTTTTCTTGGTGGCGTGGATCAGTTGATGGTGCTTCCGGGTGGCGAGCTTGAGGGTGGTCATGTTGTCCGGTGTTGGCTCCCTTCTCCAGGCTTTCTCGAGGGCTCGGCAGTTCTTTTTGGAGCTCTTGAGTTCGTCGGTGAACCATGGGGCCTTCTTGCTGCCGGGTCTGCTAGGCGGGGTCCTCAGTGGGGCGAGGTCGTCTGCGCAGTTGCTGATCCACTTCGTGAGGTTATCGGCGGCCTGGCTGGGGTTCGCTGAGCTGGCGGGAGGGTGCTGGCTCAGGGAAGCGGCGAGCTGGTCTGCCGTGATCTTGTTCCAGTTTCTTCGAGCAACCTGTTGCTGGTGGTGGTGGATTGTGGTCCTTCTGAAGCTGAAGTGGACGCAGCTGTGGTCCGTCCAGTGGAGTCCGGTGGCGTGGCTGAAGATGATGTCCTTGCTGGATGAGAAGACGGCGTCGAGTGTGTGTCCGGCGAGGTGGGTGGGGGTGGTCACCAGCTGCTTGAGTCCGAGGTTGGCGAGGTTGTCAAGCAGGGTGGTGGTGTTGCGGTCGTTGTTGTTCTCCAGGTGGAAGTTGATGTCCCCCAGGAGGATGTAGTCGGTGGAGGGGAGGACGTGGGGGCTGATGAAGTCGGCGATGTCTTCGCTGAATTGTGTGCGTGGTCCCGGGGGTCGGTAGATGAGGGTGCCTCTGAGGGTGGTTTTTGAGTCCGTGTGGATCTGGAAGTGCAGGTGTTCGGCGGTTTTCAGGGTGTCGTCGGTGTTGGTCGTGATGCGGATGGTGTCCCTGTAGATGATGGCGATGCCGCCTCCAGTCTGGTTGCCGCGGTCTCTTCGGGTGATCTTGTAGCCCTCTGGGATGGCGATGGCGATGTCGGGCGCTGAGGAGTCGTTCATCCAGGTTTCCGTGAGGAAGGCGACGTCAGGATCCGTGGTGTCGAGGAGGTTCCATAGTTCGATGGTGTGTCTGTGGATGGAGCGGGTGTTGAGCAGGATGCACTTGAGGTGGTTGCTGCTGGTGTTCGGCTTGACGGGTGCTGGAGCGGGGCAGGTCCGGTTGCAGGAGAACTTGCAGGCGTGACAGCTGAAGGGTCCGTGGGTTCGCCTCGGGGTGGCTCGGTAGCATCCTGGGAAGCGGTCGGTGTTGAGTGCGTTGAGGGTGGCGGCGTCGTACGTCCGGCGGGTGGGCTGGGGTCTGCGGGAGCCAGGGGTCCTGGCGCTGGGCGCGGTCCGGTCGCGGACGGGCGCAGATGGGCTGACCTTTGGCGCGCCTTCGGCGCACAATCGGCGCGCCCGCTGCGCGGGCGCACGGTCGCCATATATGGCGAAGTGCGAGGGAGGGCGGAGCAGCTGGGAGGCGGGAGCGGGGAGGGCACAGAAAGAAAAAGGGCCATGGTTATCGGCGGAGGCGGGAAGCGGGGAGCGAGGAGACCGGGGGGAGCGTCAACAGGGGGACAGGCGAGGAATCAACAATAGTACAATACAATTTCAAACAGGAGAAAGGGGCACACAGCAAGGAAAACGGGGAGCCTACAGTAGCAGAAGCAGCGAGCACAGCGCTAGACCGCCGGAGACCACGCCGCTCGGTGGCAGGGGGCGTGGTCACACGGCGGCGGCAAGGTCAGCGAGGCAGGTGGGTGGCGGGAGGCACACGCAGCAGCTGGTGGCCGTGCGGCGCGGGGGGTGTCCTAAGCTAGGTCACACTCACCTGCGTCGCACGGTCGCCATATATGGCCAAGTGCGAGGGAGGGCGGAGCAGCTGGGAGGCGGGAGCGGGGAGGGCACAGAAAGAAAAAGGGGCGTGGTTATCGGCGGAGCCAGCCACAACAGCAGAGCCAGCATCGGCACTGCTGATTGACTCACCACCACAGCAAGCCTCACAGGAAGTCTCAGCCTCACCAGCAGAAACATCACTTGTAGTGGTAAGGCCCAGGAGGCATGCTGTTGCTACACTCCATGTCATGTAGTCTTCCTCTGAGGACACAAGGGGGGGGTGACACACCAACTTGTCCACTGGAGGGAACAAATGCTGGGTTGCAGTCCACCTCCGAGGGTGCGCACACAGGTGCGAGATGCCGCAGGGCCCGGGAGCACAGCACAACTCAGCAGGGTGATGGGGTCTTCGAAGGGTGGGAGGCCAGTATGGTCAAGTTGCAGCGCCTGCAGGGGAAGGCGATTGAGTCAGTTCAGAGACAAATGCGGCACCTAAACCTGAACATGGTTAACATTGACAGGGGCATCAGCTCTATGGCGGAGGGCATCAAGGAGATGGCTGAGGGCATGCATGATATTTCCCAGACTGTGTTGGTGCTGTGTGACAAACTGGATGGGGGCAGGGCAAGAAGGCGCAGGGAGAGGCAGTATATGGAGCAGCACACCAGGGCAGTGAACCGCCTGGCAACTGCCACTTCCCTGCTCTGCAGGCGCTCCATGGCAATGCAGGAGGGGCTTGTGCACTGATGTCACCAGGGGGATGAGACCACAGAACTGCATTGCATTGCACCGTAGGACGCACAGAGCACTATACAGGGGCTTTTTACCCTTTTTTAATCGCCGCGACCGTTGCTGTTATTTTATTGTAGTTATTTTTTTAAGGCATTTTGACTGATTGGAATATCATAATAGCATACTCCTCCGCTTACCCGCACTTTAAAAAAGGAAACTCACTCATCTCCCGCCGCTTTGGCGTGGCTAGAACTCCTGTGTGGCTGCTGCGCCATCTTGTGTGAGGGAGGGTCGGGCTTGCTGACATCCGCGGGCGCCATTTTGAGAGGCGCTCTAGTTGTGGGCAGCTCCTACAGGCCACCATATTTAAGTAGAGGGATGCAAGCGCGCAGAGGTGCGCCACAGGCAAGCCAGTCTGCGCCCGTCCGTGCTCTGGAGGCGCACGGCGCCGGTAATGCTGGCCGTCTGGCCAGCACTCGAGGGCATCTAATTTATGGCAGAGAACAACTACTGAAGCTTGGTAAGGCAGAATGCAAAGCGACTCCTGACCTGGCCGGTGTGAGAAAGGCTGGAAAAACCTTTATCGGGGGTCTGAATAATAGCCGGTCCCTCGTTAAACATTCCAGTGAGGTATCAGGCCTGTTTCTAACGGAGACTTGGACCAATGCAGAGTCAGCCATTGATCTAGCATGTGCTTGTCTTAGTGGCTATAAAATTGTCCACAAGCCGAGAACCTCGGGCAGAGGAGGAGGCGTGGGGTAATTTTTAAAGAGCAGCTGGATTTTAGACTCCTGCAGGTAGATGAGGTAGAGGGGGTAGGAATGCTGGGGTTCTCGTTACACTCTTCCAATGGGAAATCTTCTCACAGGACTGTTGTGTTATAGACCTCCAGGTGGGACCACACACTATCAAAATTTCTTTGACACCATCACCAACCTGGCATTGGCACACTCCAACATGATTATTTTAGGAGACTTCAATCTCTGGGAAGATGAGAATGTCAATAGCCAACTGCGTGACCTGAGGCAAACATGTATAAACCTGAATCTTTCCCAGATGGTGGAAGGTTCAACACCTCAGGGGGGACATATCCTTGACCTGCTATTTTCTAACCAGTCCAAGACAAGGATATTAAGTATAGTACCTCAGACCTGGTCTGACCATTATCTTATCCATTTTAGCATTGGGATGCCACATTGTGGGCACAGAGCTGGCCAGCAAAGGTCTTATAGGAGGGGCAGGGAATGGGCAAAACTAGTTAAGTCTGGAACTCCAATACCCGACCTAGACGTCACCTACTATGAACCCACACTGAGCGTAGAAGAAAATTATAATGTGTTTACTAAACACATAGCTGACACCTTGGACCAGGTAATCCCTATAAAGGTTATAAAAAACAGAAGCAAAATCTCGGCCCATGGTTCAATGAAGAGCTAATACAGCTCTGTGTGCCCCGCAAGAAGGCGGAATGAAAATGGAGAAAATGTTATGGTGAGGATGACAAGAAAGATCTAAGACGGATACAATTGCAATATAAAGAGGCAATCCTCAGGGCCAAGGCAGACTTCTATGCCAGCTCAATTATACATGCGCCTAATGGAACTAAAGCTCTTTTTAAAATCATCAAGGGCATTTCCTCCCCTATATGTATGGAAAATAAAGTGGTAGCTTCCCAAAAACTATGTGACGAAATTGATACACATTTTCAGGATAAGATTTAAAAAATTGTGAATACCCTGCACGTCAATGACAAGGGTGAAAAATGTAATCCTGATTTTTGGGCTGAGGCAGATCTACAACAATCTGTATTTCTGGACAATTTTCAGGCTCTAACAGAAGCGGCTTTTGACAGCTTGGGAGATAATGTATCCTAAGGCTCTCCCCTTGATTCTCTCCCTCATAAAATGTGGAAATCTCTTGGGCGCAATACCTTTCCATTGGTAAGGCAGATATGCAATCAGTGTCTGGAAGAAGGAATGGTCCCGGAGTGCTGGAAATTGGCGGTGGTGACCCCACTGATTAAAAATCCTTCTCCAGACCCGTCAATACTGGCAAATTCCAGACCCATCTCTCTTCTCCCCTATCCAGTGAAGCTACTAGAGAAAGCAGTCAGTAGGTCCCTGTCGTGCTACCTGGAGGAGAATAATTTACTAGATAAAGACCAATTTGGCTTCCGTCCTGGGCACGGGACCGAGACGGCTCTGACCAGTATGTTGGACAACTGCGTATGCGAGCCGACAATGGGAATGTCACTGTTCTAGTGCTTCTCGATATGTCGGCTGCATTTGACACGGTGAACCACCCCATACTAGTGGTAAGATTGAAGAGGATTGGAGTGAAAGGCCGGGCACTGAAATGGCTTCAATCCTATCTAGAAGGACGTCAGCAGATGGTAACCTTAGCACCATTCTCCTCTGGTAAATCTTCAGTCACCCACGGGGTGCCGCAGGGCTCTGCGATCAGTCCTATCCTATTTAATGTCTATCTACAACCCCTGCTTTCCATTATAAAGTCATCTGGGGTCTGTTTAGTCAACTATGCAGATGACACGCAACTGGCCTTCTCCTTGGAAGGGGACCATGCACTATCTCTGGACCTGTTCCAGCAATGCATGCGGTAGACGTCTGACTGAAGGAACTCGCAGCAATTTAACAGCGGGAAGACTGAGGTAGTGTACTGCACTACAGGTAGGATGTCTAGACAAATTCCATCTGGCTTCAGACTTACACCAGAGGAGTCACCTTTAACCCCGGTTAGGAAGGTTCGTAATCTGGGGGTGATGTTTGATGACGACCTCCAGATGGAATCACAGGCAAGTAAGACTGCCAGCGTCTGCTTTGCCCTAATCCGCATGCTACGGAAAATTCTTCCCTTACTACCTAAAGAGGTTCGCTCTCTGGTGGTAAGTAGCATTGTGGGCAGCAGGCTGGATTATTGCAATTCCCTATATCTGGGGGGCCCTGCATATATTTTCCAGGGACTGCAAAGAATCCAGTCAGCAGCAGCCAAATTGGCCCTTGGGAGGCCACGGAGTTCCTCTACCACCTTGGCTTTGAGAGAGCTGCACTGGCTGCTCATTAGGGAGAGGGTCCATTTTAAAACTTTGTGTATGGTTTTTAGAGCAGTGCATGAGCTAGGTCCCGTTCCCCTTCAGGAAAGGTTTACATGGTATCGCCCCACAAGGCAGCTCCGTTCCTCTAGTGCTTGCCTGCTGACGATCCCTCGGTTTAAACGGTCGAGGTTAGGAGGAAGGGCTTTTAGCGTGGCTGGCGCGCGCTTATGGAATGAATTTCCTCAGAACCTTAGACAAGTCAACTCTCTGTTAGAGTTTTGCAGGAACCTGAAAACCTGGCTCTATCCCTTGGTCTAAGCTTCTGCCCCTTTATCTCTCTCTGTCGCGATCTGTTCCATTATGGTCATAGGTTATGGGTCTGAAGCGCCAGGATACCCGTAGGGTGACAGTATGCGCTATAGAAGTTCTAAATCAATCAATCAATCAATGGGGAAGTTAACATTCGCACTGGAAGTGCTGCTGACCACCCAGTCAGCCAAAACTGGTGCACTAGGTGTGGGGGAGAGTGATGAGACCACCAGCAGGAGAAGCATTACCCCCCCCTCCCGTCCCAGACACCCAGAGGAGCAGCAGGCGGCATGCTGCGGGCCCTGGCTCAGCAGACAGTGAGGAAAGCCAGCTGCAGGCATCCAGCACTGTTGTGCCTGGGCGCAGACGTTAATGCTGCCCACACATTTATGGACATATTTAGGGTGAAGTAACCCATTACTACCTATTAAGATTGTCACCATTTGGACTGGCATGGTGTGCTATTTGTTCATTGTCGTAGTGCCCAGTTATTAAACTATTAACAGATATTGAGGATAATGATGATGAATTTGCACAGCCTGAGCTCAACACAGCAGGAGTGACGCCAGCAACAGATGGGAGACCGAGACGGGGAGAGCTCAGATGCAGCTATTTCTAAGTAAGTAAGGAGACACAGCCAGGCGTTGCATGTACATGACGTAGTTTAATGGCGTGTGTAGATCCCACTGTTCTAGAAGATGTAGGAGTCCTGGGTGCTTCCTGGGAATTTGGCGACAATGTCTGTGATTATGTTGGCAGCATCACAGATTACCTGCACATTTATGGAGTGGATAGACTTTCTGTTCCTGTAGATGTACTGCAGGTGGACAATTGGGATGTGTGTGCCGTCAATGCTGCCAATGACATGTGGGAACTGTGCCATTTGGTAAAAGTCAGTCTTGGTCTTCAGCAGTTCTGCATGTGTGTCAGGGAAGCTGATGTAATGATGCATTCTCTGCATCACGGCCTCCAGGAACTTCCTGAAGAAGCGGGACAGGCGGCTCTGGGACACCCCACCTATAGCAGCTATCACCCCCTGGTAACTGCCAGATACAAGCAGGTGTAGGCTACAGAGCACCTGCACATGTGGTGGTATGGCGTGCGCCCTTGGTGTTGGGTGCTCCATGAGTGGGTGCAGGTCCCTTATCAAGTCCAGGATGGTGTGGGGGTGTAGCCTGTACCTTTCATGGATCTCTGCCTCAGCAAGTTGGAAGTGTGATCTGCTGTCTGTAGACTTGCTCCTCCCGTCTCCAGTTCTTCTCTCCTGCTGCCTGTAGCTGACTTGCTATCACATAGAAGGCCGCCATTCTGATCACACTGTTGCATTTTGGGGCCTGTTTTATGGCCTGCACCTGGTTACCACCTGCTTTCAATCCATGGTAATTACCAACTCTTAAATACCGAATTTCATGAAATTCGGTATTTTCGAAGTTACCTACATCTCTATTCTCATTTTTACCATTTCTTATTTACCGATTCGGTAAATAAAGATTCGGTAAATACCGATTCGGTAATTTTGAATTCAGTAACGATGAATCGGTATTTACCGATTCATAATTACCGAATCCTTACTTTTGGCCTCCTACATCTCAAATGCCTAAATACAGGTCGGTAACGGCAAATTTATCGAATCTCGGCCGTTACCGACCGGTATTTAGCTACCTACATATGGCCCCAAGTAACTAAAACATCGCCCCTCGAGTATCCCAGTCCTGCTGCAGTAAGCATACGTCATTAATGCACATGAGCTCTAGAGCAAATGTTAAGTAATGTAGGGTTCCCAGGGATGGGTTTTGTCCCTCGTTTATGAATCACACTGAGAAGTGAGAGTCTAATATAGACTTGTGTTCTGATTGTTATTGTGATTGTCATTTTGAGAGTTAGGGCACAAAGGACAATTAGCAATAATGCATTTTGCAAGTTCCATGCAGACTTTATATCTAGAAGTTAACATATTTGAGTAGTGACCTGCACACTGTATAGCAGTCAGACAATAATGACACAAAAAATTATGTATGAAGAGATAACAGAATTGAAGCAATGAAGAATAAAAGATAAAGGAGGGAATTTAAGAAAGGAAAAGGAAAGCAAGGAAGAAAAAAGGAAAGCTGAAGGAGAAGGAAATGGGAATGTGACGTAGAAAAAGTAGGAGGAAAGAAGCAAGAGAATGAGAGAAAGAAAGAAAGGAGAGGAAGGTAGAAAAGATAGGTAGAAGGAAAGAAAGGAAGAGATAAGCAGAAAGTGGAAGAAAGAAAGAGAAAATAGTACAAAAACAGACAAAGCAGCAATAAAGGGAAGTGAATCAGAGAGAGAAAGGAAGGGAGACCGATAGAAATGGGGTGACAGAATGAGAGAGGTAACGAAAAATATAAGAGAGAATGAAAGAAAATGGAAAGAATGAGAAGACAGAATAACCCAGCAAATGAATGAGATTAAAAAAGAGAAAAGTGAAGGAAGACAAAAGAAACAAGCTAAACAAAGGAGAAAGAAGAAATAAAGGATAAGGAAAAAGGAGTAAAAGAAAGAAACAGGAAGGAGTGAAAGGAGGGAAAGAAAAGACTTAAAAGAAAGTAGTAGAAAAAGATAATACAGAAAATAGAAAGGCAGGAGAGAACAGTGAAAGAAAAAGTGAAAGAAAGACAACAACAAATGTAAAAAGAAATACAGGAACAAAAAAAGGCAGTAGCCAAACAAGAGAAGTTGGGAAAGAAGTTGAGAATGAAAGAAGGCAGAAGGACTGAGAAAGGAGAGAAAGTAGGAAGAGACAACAAAAATGGAGAAAGGGGATCAAAAGAAAGCCAAAGAAAAGAGGTATTAACAATAGGAGAAAAAAAACAAAATAGCGAAAGAAAAAAACAAAGAAGCAGTAAAAGAAAGAAAAAAAGAAAATGGAAGAGGAAAAAGAACAAAGAATTCATTTTTCAGATGAGTGTGGGCTATAAGGTCTTGCTTTTTCAGGTTCCTAGGTCTACAAAAAAAAGCGCAGCACTGTGTTTTAAAGTGCTACATTTGCCTTTGGGCAGCTGCAGATTGTTAAACAAGCTGGTAAGTAATTATCATGTGCGAGCTACTCGAAAGTAGCGCGAGAGCTATTGGTATCTCGCAGTTCACATGTTGGAGACGCCTGCTATATTCTAATCCCGGCCATTAAGGGCTCATCTGTGAGGTACACGTATTTCGATGATCGATAATACAATGTTTAAAAGTGGTCGCAATCAGCCACAAATCCTGCGAGTGGCATCCTGCCCGTCCGGCGAGAAGTCCTCATAGTAGGCAACTCGCAGGATTTGTGGCTGATTGTGACCCCTTTTAAACATTTTATTATTGATCGTCAAAATATGCGTACCTCATAGATGAGTGGAGGCGCTTAGGATTTTAGGAATTTAAGAAACTAGGTTTTTGATGCTACTGGGAAACTCAAGATGCTTTTTCTGGAATCTCTCCCCTTGCCTGCTTTTTCCCTTACATATATGTTCCTTTTGATTTGTCTCGTCCTTACTTGTAACTATGTTTCCAGGCTCTAATAACTGTGTAACCTTTGGAACGATGTAACCTGCAATTATGGTATGATACTCATGTAAAGCGCTCTGATACCTCCGGGTTGGGCTCAGCCAGCGCTATATTAAACCTTTTAAATAAAATAATAAAATACATTTTGTTAATTTGCCCTGATGAAGTCCGGGGCTTATAGCCGTATGGACAAAATACGTGTTGGCATGGTCTGTGGCTTGAACTCACTTTGTTAAGAAGATGGATATCATGAAAAGACATCTTGCAAAGTTGGAATAAAAACAAGAAGAATATATCCAGGATTGAAATTTGGACTTTATTTTGTTGCTCTGATTTGTGTGCTGTTTGCCCAGGTAGCCAACTGTTTAATTTGTTTCCGGAGGTGAGTGGAAGCCGGTGTATATGTCCGTGATTTTATTTTACTGGAAGACAAGATGGTCAGGAATTTAGATATCAAATCCAGCTCATGCTCTTGTGCAACAATTATTAACAAGTGGGCTATCCTCCCGGAGATCCTTGGGGACATAGTAGAGATAGCCAAAGAGCGAAGGGACACATTGACATCTAGAACAACTGTTAGTCCAATAGCACCTTGTAACCATAGCCTGGCCCCAAGCGAGAAGGAAGAAGCCTCATCAAGCACAAAAACAAAAGAAGGACCTGAAAATGACCTTGCCAAAGGCCCGGGTGCCCTACGAAAGGGCCTGAAGCTACATCTGGACAATTGAGGGCCAACAACAGTGAAAGAGATGTGCCCACAAGGAACAGCCAAGACTTAAGAGCTCCAAGTCATTTAGTGATCAAAGAACAGTATCCTTTGGGCCAGATTATATTAGCTACACAACATTCACTCGGTACATAACATTAAAGCCTGAATTTTCACCTATGTTTTCACTCATCCATACTCAAGAAGATTGAACCATACATAGCCTACAGATAACCAAACCAGATGATCAAATGAGAAAATACAAATTGATTTATTAAGAAAAAAGAGATACACAGTTATTATTCATAACATAGCTAGTAGTCATGGTTCATCACATAGTTCATGAACAATTCTTATCACAATGTAATTACATAAAACATTAAAAACACAAACAATTAAAAAAGGAGGGTCACTAACATAGACAAGCACAGTATGTCTTATGCATATACACATCCGTGATGTAACAATGTCGGGCGTGGAACTTGGTACTTTATAATTTATACTCTTTAACCACCGCGCTGGTTCATGGATTATGTAGAAAACTAGGCGTTGACGCGTTTCGATGGATTATCTTATGCCTCCATCTTTCTCAAGACCACAATATTGACTCTCTTACGATTAAAACTTGCATATGATCAATTACAAACCTGTGTGATGAAACACAAATATCAGTCAGTCCAACCTGATATGCAGATTTGTTCAAACTGTCATGTACATACAGACTGTTTCTCTATCGATGAAAGATATAAACATGCTATTGCATAGTAATACATAGTAGCCCCTTCCTACAATGCATGGTTCCTTGCAGTAAAATAAAAATCAAAACCTGATGGAATATACCCCATAGTTATTCAACCATTTCTTTAGAACTCAACTTATGACCACATCCCAAGATTAGTCTCTGGGTGTATATATAGCAATCTTCTCTCCCTCCTGCAGATCAAAGATATATTCCAAACACAGAGTTCTACCCCTTATGCATACACGTATCACTCAGACTGTCAAACTTTTATCAACTCAGATCAAAGTATGCCTCACCTATTACTGGAAAGGAACGTCACTTTCAATATCTTAGGGTCAAGGACTCCTTCGGTTGATGCAGTATGCCCTATAATGTATCTATAAACATAGGAGGGTACACTTAATTAAACTCTCTATCTCCTCATTCCTTCAAGCAATTTAGATTAGAATAAGGCAATAGGAGAATTCACCTCCGTTCCTCTCTGTCCTGTCCCTTTGATTTGGTTTGTGCTCTCCAGTATAGTCAATGAGCGTATTGCGATGCAGTCAAAATAGATATCATTCTGAAAGGCACAAATCTGCAAAAAAATAAAAAAAAAAATAAAAAAATTCTGATAAAGGACCCCATCCACGCATCATGGGTGTCAAACTAGGACATAATATTCTACCAATATTCACCTTTATGTGATGAGGTCGCAATCTAAGGAATTTTGAATTAGAACCGTCATGGCGGATTGCTGCTAAAATGGCTCCCAATTATTTTCTTCAGAGAGTCCTTCTTATTATTAGGAGCTATGAATGGTCCCAACTTATTTTGTTAATGTTGGCGACAAATTCGGAATTTTAAAGGTCCTCTCGGTTGTCAGCTATTAAGGTGCCATAATTATTGTTCATGTAGACAACAGATTCGGAAATTAAAAAGTCATCCAAGTTATCAGCTATCAAGGTGCCACGAAGACCCTCCGCTTTATGTGACACATGACACTGCCTTACTGCCTCCCCAGCAGACACGTGTTAGGAAACCCATACTTAGTGGTCCCACCATAAAACCAATACAACATAGTTGTTCGAGTTGCATGTGTTCTCGCTAGTATTATTAAATGAGGACCCCTCCTTTCTACCCTCTTCCCTCACTATTTCACTTGTTGCCACTTCTACGTATCGAGGCAAATAAAACAGAGTATCTACACTGATATAACTCTAAAAGTATTTCACTACCACTTACTTCAATATGTCCACGCTCGTGCGTGGTATTGATAAAAGAGTTCCGTCTGAGTATCACCGGAGCAGTGCTCAAACTGTTTCTTATATACTAAGTAGGCTCTAAAGGAACACCTGATTGCAATCTAAAGGGAGACACCCCCTAGACATGCGCTGTGGCTTCTGACTGACGATCCCATCTACTTCCGGGTAGACCGCACAAGTCCATAACAAAGCTTGAACTGCACGCTTGTCGCTAACGGCCGCCATATTGACCAATGTCTAGTTTTTATACTGCGGGCGTCTGACATAGGATAACAGGGTAAAAAACCTTGGAGTAAAGGATATCAATGAGATATTGTTGCTTTTTGTCAAATCTGTTTTATTTTACTAGAAAAGAACAGAATATCGGGTCATATACACACAGCGTTATGCCCACAACCCTATTCAGGGCCGACCGCGTAACATATAACTAAAAATGAGCAATAATGTGGTAATTTAAACACAGCATGTCGATAGGCGCGCGGCTCGGCGATCCAAGATGGCCGCACTCTAAGGAGCTCCGTGATGGCGAGCGGCGCTCGTAAAATAAGGGATGTTTTCAAGGCGGCGGTTCCTTGACCTAATGGCTGATATCGTCGTCAGAACCCCTCTACCATCTCTGGCCGTATTTACGCTCGTAAATGCGGCTTTTTGAGTGAGTTACCAGCTGTTTTGTCTCCTCTTACATTACAGCCGCCATTTTGTATTTTGCTCCCGTTTTTTCAATGCAGCGTTTTTTGCTGCTTTCTTGTGCTTTCTTCACACGGCTCTTTGGATTATTATGGTTTTGGACTTCCTGTTTCCCCATTGGACTTGTCATGCTGGGCTTTTATTTGTTCTTTATGCCTCTGCTCTGAAGTTTTCTGTTTTCCTCAAGGACGCGTCGTGACTGGAGATTTTGTCTTCCTTCGTGTCATGCTTTTTTTTTGCTCATGCTCTCGTCTACCTGGTGACTGGATATCTTTCATGTTTGGCACTGAATTTCGTTGACTGTATAATGCTATTTCTTTTCTTTTTCTTTTTTGGCTTCTTAATTCAACAACTCTTGCTTACATTTTCAGTTGGCCTGTGATTTGTTTGCTTGCTTCTAGGCAGAAAATTCATCCCTCTCAATTTATTGCTGGGTGCTGCTGCTACTTGGCCCCTGTTGTACTTTCCTTGCTGCTCCTTTGGGCCTCGACTTTCAAAATGGAGTCCTCACACACCACTAAGGCTCAGGGTCATGCTCCCAGCACGCGTAAAGATCCCACAACTGGTAATCGTCTTAAAAAGGACCCTCCTTCTCCGTCAAAATCTCCGCTTCCTGTTACGTTGGAGGATATTATGGAGGAACTACGCCTTATTCATCCATTCATGATGGATACAACTACAACTCTTCAGAGGCTGGATGGCAAATGGTATATCTTGGATATGAGACTGACGGATGTGGAGCAGAGGGTCAGCGATGCTCAAGATGTTGTGGCCAAGGTTGCCAGCCTTACCAAGGAGGTAGCTCAAGAAAACATCAGGAGATTTGGAAAATCGCAATCGACGCAATAATCTTGGCATTTATGGTATTCCAGAGGGCTCTGAAGGGTCTGATATTATACAATTTTTGAAGACTCAAGTCCTCCCTATCACTGGTTTTCCTAAGCACTTAGATGTGAATATTCAACGAGCTCACCGCCTTGGTCCGAAGAACTCATCTTCCACCTCTAAACCCAGAGGTAATATTGCCTATTTCCTCCTTTATTCAGACCTGATGACTATTCTTCTGGTCTGGTCGTAAAGTTTTTTTTACTCAGGATGTTTCCAAAGCAACTGCTGCTCGGCGGAAAGAATTCCTGGACTTGAGACCTGCGCATCGCTTGATGAACAGCCGCTATAGTCTAATTCACCCTTGTTTTTTCAAAGTGACTTATAAAGAGCGGTCTTTCAGCTTTGATGATCCAGCTGATTTTCAGAAATTCATCCACACTCACAAGGGAGAACTCATGGAATTCAGCAAATCCTAATTTTTCTGTATCTTTGTTTGTTGTTTAATATTGTTAATATGTTGCTCTTTTAATTTTTTCGCTTTAATTGTATTAACTTCAGTTTTTTTTAAATTCTTTTTGTAGGTCTCTCCCTTGCAGTTTTGTTGCATATTTTCCCTCCTCGTGCTACCCTGATGTTTGTGTTGTTCATCCCATTTTGCTCCCATTGTCTTATTTGGTTGCAACTGGTTCTTGGATTTCTTCTCTTGATTTTTTTTTTCTATCCTCTTAACTATTGTGACCGTATTGTTACTTCTGTCTCCTGCTCGTGCGGTTATCTGGTTTTCGCCGCCCCCCTTCCACTCTATTGTCTTCTGCTCAAATGTCTTCTATGACTGAAGCTTTTTGGCTTTCTGTCATCTTTTCTTTGTTTTCACTAGTAGGGGGTTGTTTCCCCTCTTTTTTTCTACTCTTTTCTACTTATTCTCTTCTTTTTTCCTTTCTTTCTCTTTTCCCTTTCATCTCTAGCGGTCCCTTTTCTTGTTACTCTCCTATCCCTCTTTCAGGCCCTCTTATTCTTATTCAGCTTGTTCTCCACTTTTCATTCTTTTCTCATTGGTTACCTTGTCTCTTTTTTACTTTATTTTTCCACTATGCCTCTACCCTTTGGCTGCCGTCTTGTTTGTTTTCCATTCATTTGAGTTATTCATTTTTAAGCTTTTTCTCTCCAGTTTGTTTGACTCTTTCTGCCTTTTTCCCCCTTCTCTCTACATGCTCTTTCCTTAATTTACTCACACATATCCTCATTCTCATTTCTCTTCCTGTTGTTCCATCTTTTACTAATACATTGTTTGTATTCTCTTTGTGCCATTTCACTTCTCTATCTTCTTCTCTCTTGTATTTATGAAAGGACTACGTATTATTACATGGAACGTTAAAGGCTTGCGTAATCCTATTAAACGGCAACGGGTGCTATCGCATCTTGCTCGATTAAACTGCCAATTTGCATTGCTACAAGAATCGCACCTAACTCTTGAGGAATTATCTAAGTTACGTAAACACTGGGTTGGTGAAATCTTTTGCTCGCCCGCTGTTCACAACAAAAATGGTGTGATTATCCTGTTTCATAAATCTCTTGATGTTATATTACAAAATACGTTTTTTGATAATGATGGTAGACGGTTATATCTAGATGTTACTGTTAGTAAGCATCAGTTATTTCTCTGTAATGTTTACGGTCCCACGGGTGTTGATCTATCCTTTTAGGACAATCTTTCCACTTTTCTTTCTTCCCATGTAGCTGACCATTTGATCCTGGGTGGGGATTGCAACCAACTCATGGACCCTTTCCTTGATAGAAAATCCCAGACTAGATATATACCGAATAGAATGCAGAAAGGTTTTCTTAGAACCATCACTAACAGAGGGTTAATTGACACTTGGCGCACCTCTCACCCCGACACTTTAGAATTTTCTTTCTTCTCCCCAGTTCATAAATCTCACTCACGTATTGACTACCTCTTCCTTACACAATCTGCTTTTCAGTTTGTGACCAGAGTAGAGATAGGTTCAATACTTATCTCTGATCATGCTCCTGTAATCCTTGATATGGACTATCCCCTTCGTTCTCCTGCTTCCAAGAGATGGCGCTTTAATAATTCCCTTCTCATTAATCCTCATTTCTCTGAGCAATTTCTTCTCTTTGCACAAGAGGTCTTTCAAAATAATCTTACCTCTGTTTCTGATTTTCATGTTGTATGGGATTCTTTCAAAGCATCTGCTAGGGGCTTCAGTATCGACTTTGTGTCTCATAAAAAGAAGAAATCTCTCTCTCACTCCCTTTCGCTTCTTTAGAAAATGAAGACTTTGGAGCACAAATATTTTACTACTAATGGTCGTGATGTTTTACCCCTTCTTATTCAGGCCAAAATGCAGAATAATAAACTTTCGTGGGATTCCCCTAGCAATATTCTTTTTAAATTTAACGCTAAAATGTATGGTAGTCGCAATAAAGTGGGTAGATCCCTTGCAAATTATCTTAAGATTAAGAAACAAAAATCCACCATTGCTGCCATTAAGGATGACTCTGGTACTCTGCATTTTTCTGATTCTTCCATTCTTGACTGCTTTACAACGTTTTATTCTTCTCTCTATACTCCTGAATCTTCCCCATCCCCAGATCCTATTGACTCCTTCTTTCACGCTATGCTTAAACCTTCACACGACGTTCCTGATCTTACTTCTCTAGATGCTCCTATGTCTGCTAGAGAATTGATTGAGGCACTGTCTCTTCTACCAAAAGACAAAACGCCTGGGCCTGATGGTTTCTCTGTCCGCTTTTTTCTTCATTTTAAGTCTCTTTTGATACCTCATCTTCTCACACTGATAAACTCCTTTCTTCTTTCTGGTGGCTCTTTTACACGAGCAATGTTGTGTCTCATTCCTAAAAAGGATAAGGATCCCTCTTGGTGCAAGAATTACAGGCCGATTTCCTTAATTAATACGGACTGTAAGGTTTATGCTAAACTTCTTGCTCTGCGTATTAATTCGGTAATCCCCAATCTTGTCACCATCTATCAATCGGGCTTTGTGAAAGGTCGCTCTTTTACGGATAACTCACGCACCCTTCTCAACGTTATACACTTAGCTTCTAAATTGGACTCCCCTCTTGCAGCCATTACACTAGATGCCGAAAAGGCTTTCGGTAGGGTGAGTTGGGATTTTATTTTTGGATCTCTTCGGTGGCACGGTTTTAGTCCCACCATTATAAAACTCATCAAACTTTTATACTCTTCGCCTTCCACTTCAGTTTGGGTTAATGGTTCTCAGTCTCGCTACTTTCCTCTCCTCAGAGGCACAAGGCAGGGCTGTACCCTATCTCCCCTCCTTTTTATCCTTGCACTTGAACCTTTCTTAGACTCTATCAAACGTTGTGGGGGATATACGGGATTCACTTATCGGGATGTCCATATAAAATGTACTGCATATGCAGCTAACACTCTTCTCTTTATCTACAACCCGTCCACTTCTCTACCGGTTTTCTTTTCCTTATTAAATAATTACTCTGGTGTTTCGGGGTATAAATTGAATGTTGACAAATCTGAAATCCTACCTCTTAAAAAATTCTGTCTTCCCTCTATGTTTATTTATTTATTTATTTATTTATTTATTTATTTATTTAAAGTGTTTTATATAGCGCGGACATGACCCGTGGGTATCAGAGCGCTTAACATATGGAAAACAGATTGACATTATAGTAACATTTATAGCAGCAAAACATATATAGAGGTAGCGGCAGTATGCTATCTAGGGAGGTTAGAAAGGGGAATTACCTAAAGACATAGAGGATTAAACAGTTGACATTATAGTAACAATTATAGCAGCAAAAGCAAATCTGGGGTGGGAGGTAATGTGCTATCTACGGTGATTAAGGTAAAATATATTCCTAACGCCTGAGTAGTTAGCGTTAGGGTGTGCATATGTTTAGGTAGTGTCATAGTCATGCAGTCAAGTTCTATGAGGTAGGATTGTATATTATTAACAAGTCAATATCGGCGTAATTAGCCATAAGAGTAGTATGGGTATAGCTGGATGCATCGATCATAAATATTAACAGGTTCAGGTATGGGTAATATCTTCAAGTGAACGGTATAGAGTAAATATCACCTAATAGTGAGGTAGCAATAGATTGTAAAGCCGAGGCTTGAGTGGCATCAGTCGTTTGTCTTATTGGTCTTCCCAGAGTTCGTGGTGACTCCAGTCCTTTTTGGCAGAAATGTTCGTATCACTAGTCTGTGGGCATCTCTATATAGGGTATTTACTCATCATGTGGCTTTTCAGTTCCCTTTTAAATGCTGCGATATTTTGAATCCTCCTGATGTGAGGAGGGAGTGAATTCCAGACTCTGGGGGCCGCTCCTGAAAAAGCTCGGTCATAAGTCTTTTTTTTCTGGAAGAAGGCCGGCCTCAATAGCAGCTCTTTAGAGCTTCTTGTTGCTCTGTTGCCTCCCGATATCTTAATTTTCTTGGCGAGATATCTCGGCATGTTGTAGTGGACCGCTTTATGTGTGATGCAGGCCATCTTCATTTTAATTCTAGCATCATAAGGTAACCAGTTTAGTGCCTTCAGGTGCGGAGATATGTGGTCGAATTTCCTCGTTCCTGTGATGAGTCTTGCCGCTGCGTTGAGACAGGCTTTTAGTGGTGCAGTGGATGTTTTCGGTAGGCCAGCTAATGTGGTACAGCCATATTCGATCCTCGAGATAACTAACGATTGGATGGCAAGTTTTAGGTCTGCTTCAGAGATAAAGGGCTTCAGTTTCCTTAGATAGTTTAAATGGAAGCGGGTGCCCTTGGCCATCAAGTTGATGTGTTCTTTCATGTCTAGATTCTTGTCTAGTGTAATTCCTAATGATTTGGCTGAATTAACTAGGGTCGGGGTGCAGTTCAGCGCAGTCACCAATTTCGCCCATTCCTTTGCCTCTGTGTAACTCCTTGTCGGTGAGATTAACAGGAATTCGGTTTTATTGGCATTCAGTTTCAGGTGATTGGCTGTTAGCCACTGCAATGCTCTCTTTAGAGTTTCATTCATAAGGTCAATGTCTTCACTGCAGGCAATCTTCATGTATATTTGGGTGTCGTCTGCGTACATGTGGTAAGATATCTGTGAGATCCGAAGAATCTCTGTGAGAGGTTCAACATACAAGTTGAATAGATCTGGGGATAGCGTTGAGCCTTGAGGGACCCCTATTGTGTTAGGGCAAGGAGAAGAGGTTGCTTTGTTGACCAGGAATAGCTGAGTCCTGTTCTGCAGGAAGGAGTTAAACCACTTCAGTACGTTACCAGATAAACCCATCCTGTCTTGTAGTCTGGTCATCAGTATCGCATGATTTACCGTGTCGAATGCCGATGACAAGTCCAGTAGAATCAGTAGGCACGCATGATTTTGGTCAAGGGCTTGTAAAGCGTCATCAACAATATGTAATATCGCAGTTTCAGTGCTGTGTCCTGTTCTGAAACCTGATTGGCAGTCGTCTAGTAGTGAGAACTTGGCGATATGTTGACTCAGTTGGCCTTGTACGCATTTCTCAAGAAGTTTGGCCAGTAGAGGGATGTTGGTCACTGGTCGATAGTTGTTCGGGTCTGTTGCATCAGCTGTCGGTTTTTTGATAATGGGAGCTACCTGCCCCGTTTTTAGGCAGTCAGGAAGGGTACCTTGTGCTAGTGAGGCATTTATTATCTCAGTCCAGATTGGAACTAGAGTGTGGCTGATTTCTCTTACACATTTTGCGGGTAGCGGGTCTTGGTAGTGGTTGTTAGGTTTAAGTTTCGCTAGCGTTTTGGCGATCATTTCCTGGTTGTATAGTTCAAATGTGTCCCAGCTTGCCTTATTTTTTGTGAAAAAATCCATCGATGGCGCATTCGTCTCCTTTTTTGAAGGGGGAAGGGTCGTGATGTTAGCCGCTGATTTTGTGAGCTCAGCTTCTAGTAATTTAGTTTTGTCCGTGAAAAATGAGGAGAATTTCTCACAGCTTATGGGATTTTTTGGGTTCTCTTGGGCCGTTTTAGTTAGTTTGTTTGACTGTTGTTTTAGGATCTCGAAGAGTTTTCGAGGTCTGTTTGTGGCATTGTCCAGTTCAGCCCTTATAAATTCTTTTTTGGCGTTGGTTATCTTTAAGTTATATTGTTTCCTCGTTTTTCTGAGGTCCTTCAGTTCGGGGGAGGAGGGATGTTGTCTCCATTTCCTTTCAGCCATTCTCAATTTTCGCCTGTCCTCGTTCAAAGCCTCATTAAACCAAGGATTTTTGGGTTTTTCCGAGACTCTTTTCAGTTTTTGAGGCAAGGTGTCATTGACAATAATACCGATTGAGGTTATGTAGTGATCAGTCAGCTCATTCACATTCTGCCAGTTGTTAGGAGGCTTGAGGTCTTTCTCACATCTTTCAACCAACATTTCAATATTAGCTTCTTTTGTATCTCGTATCAGTTTTTTGACCCTGCGCGGTTGCATGTTCCTGCCCTTTTTCATTGTAGGTATCATGAAAGTTATAGCGTGATGATCAGACCAGTCACATGGGTCTATAGCGGTAATTAGGATTTCTTTGTTTCTAGAAATTATCCAATCTAAAGTCGCTCCTTGTGAGTGAGTGGGCTGGGTGCATATTTGAGTGAGGTTTAGCTCATTGAGGAAGTCTTTGATCGATTTAACCATTTTGTCATTGCCATCGTCCCAGTGGAGGTTAAAGTCACCTAGGAATATGTTGTTAGCGTCTGGGTTAGAATTAGCAGTTATGATCTCCATGAGATGCTCTGTGAACTTTGCATTATCTCCAGGTGGGTGGTAGAACGCATGTAGGTTGTAATTTTTATTATTTGGTGATCTTATGTTAAGGCCAAGGTATTCACATGATTCTATAGGGTCTGATTGGAATTGGTTAACCTTTATCTCTGAGCGGTGAATGCACGCTATACCTCCTCCCACTTTCCTTGGTCTGTCTAACCTGACAATGTTATATTGTGGTGGTACTAGAAGATCCATGGTTGGGGAAGATGATTCATTGAGCCATGTTTCCGTGAGGATGGCCAGGTCGATTTCTTTGTTGAGTATTAGGGCGGCTATGTCGGATGCATGTTTATTAGCCGATCGACAGTTAAGTAGTAGGCACTTCAATGTTTTCTGTGAGTTGATGTTGTTTCCGTTTTCAATTTCTGTTGTATTTATCTGGATGGGTTGTAAGTTGTGGAGGATTGCTTTCCTATCATTCGTTGAGGCCGTTCTATTAGGGTCAATAGGTACAACTTCGATAATCTCTCCCTTTTTCGAGGCCTGTTGTTCGTAAGATCGAAGTAGGGCATGAGCTTCTTCGTTTGGAATGGGGTTGGTCCTGTTTGGTCGGTTGGGTCGGAGTATTATATTCTGGATGTGTGTGATCTTGGAGTTCGTGTTTATCGTCATCTCCCAGATTTTCTCAATTGTCTGTGAGACTTTTATCGAGTCTTGTGCCATGTTGCTTATTAGTTTTCTAAGCTCCTTCATTTCTTTCTGTGTTCGGGGTAGCTTCTTAAGTGAGATAGATCTGGCAGTTTGCGTTCTGTATTTAGCTCTTCTCCGTGATCGGTCTGTTCTCAATGCCCCATAATTTATCGTTGTATCCTTAATTTGGTTATGATTCCGGATTCTATTAAGAGTGACATCATTATTTCCTATATTGTTAAGTTTGGGGGGTGTTTTTGTGGGTGAGGATCCGTGGGCCTCTAGTCTCGTATTCGAAGGGTGTAGGGGAAGGTGTATATTCTCTACTATGTTCCTTTCGTAGTTCTCATCATAGGGGGGCTCGCTCTGATCTGAGTTGACCTCTGCCGTTGGAGTGGCCACGTGTGATGGTAGCAGCGGTTCTTCTAGTACTGTCAGGTTCTTCTCTTCATTTCCAATGATATTATCTACCGCTATCCTTTCATTCTCATTCTCTGGTATTGTCATCGCAATTACAGGTAGATCTCCGGAGTTAGATGTTAGATTGTCAGTTAAATTGACATCTCTAATGACTGGGTAGTTGTTGTCGGGTGTGGTCTCAGGTGGGGTCAAGTTTTGTTGGTGAATTGGTCTCACTGTATTTTGCTGGTGATTTGGTCCTACTATGGATTCCTTTAAGGCTTGGAAAGTTATCTCAAATTTCTCAAGTTCTTTGTTAGTTCCTTGTATCAGCACTATTCCCGTTTTGTATATAGTAACGCATACTTCTGTATTACCTCTTTTAGTTATTGAGGTCGTTATTTTCGTGCCATGTGGTATATTTTTTACCGTTTTTATGAACAGTCTTTTTGTAATGATATTACGCCATTTAGCTGTTTTGTCTGTGTGGAATATTAGGTCATTCATCATGATACCTTTAACTCTATCAAAGTATGGGTCCACGAACAGCGTGTCCGGATTTTTTCTCAGTGTTGCATGTTTGAATTTTTTTGGCTGCATTTTTTGATAGGGTGGAAGGATATTCTATATGTTTTGCATGAGATCCGGGCGACCCTTGGTATCTGCCCTCCATTTCCGCTTCTCCTTCACGTTGTGGGTCTCCAGCAACCCTTTGACTATTTTGGGTTGAGTAGTTCACTGTTGTGACTCACTCCAAACTGTATATTGACTTTGGTTATTTCGATATGTCAATATAATTAACTTTAGTGATTTCAATATGTCAGTGATGATACTTTCACTTCCAATTCATTATTTCAATATGTCAATATAATTAACTTTAGTTAACTTTATTATTTCAGTTAATTTCAGTTAATTCAATGTGTCAGTGATGATACTTCCACTTCCAATAAATTTCTTGAGCCTTGTATGTTGTAGTTTCTGGTAACACTGATTATATCTAGTCTTTATTGAGGTGTAATGGTCAGGAAACTAGATATTCCAAGATGTCTGCTGTTTTGGTATTTGTTATAATCCGGGGACTTTTTCTCTTTCTGCTAATTTATTTAGTCCCTTTTTTCTCTTTCTAGTCTCAGATTCTGTCAGTTGCAGGTTGCTTTCTCTGTGTACTTTGGTGTTTCTTTGTCCTTTTTCAGTTTCTTGTTATTTTTGATTGTTTACTTCCTTCTGTGTGGGCAAGGTTCGATGTCTCTGTGTTTTTTGGTGTTTCTTTGTCCTTTTGTCCTTTTTCAGTTTCTAGTTTTTCGTTTGTTTACTTCCTTCTGTGTGGGCAGGGTTCGATGTCTCAAGCGGCCGCCATTTTAAGGTCAGGCGCGCCGCTTTGAATGCTCCCGCGTTAGTTTTCTTGAGCACAGTTCTTTCCCTTTGTCCTCCCGTTGTGCCGCTCACCCGCTGGCTCTCTCCGCTTCCTGTCCTCGTTCTTCCTCCGCTCCTGGCTCCCGCTCCTCTCCCAAGTCTCAAGCCGCTCCGGCAGTGCTCACTCGTCACCGCTCCTCACCGCATCGCTCCTCAGCCAGCCCCCGGTCCCGGGCCTCCGATACCAGTGGCGCTCTGCAGTCGGCACCAAGGACCCTCATCTCCCGACCACCTCCGGGGACATCCAGCAGCTAGGGCGCCATGGACGCTGCCTCCCTCGTGACCACCGCTCCAGCGTGGGGGTCGGTCGGTGCCCCTCTGTCCACTTCCCCTCACGTGTCACCGGGCATGGAAGCGCCGCATTCGGTCCTCCAGGCGGTCGATCCTCCGTCAAGGCAGTCTGGTCGATCGTCCAGGCAGTCGAGTCTCAGCCCTGGCGGTCCGGTCCAGCAGGGGTCAATCGTGGTGGACACTCGTCTCTCCCCACCAGTCAACCCGAGGTATGTTGACGCTTATTTCCTTATTCCTTGTGTTGTGGGGGCGTTGGGAGGGGGCAAAGATGACTTTTTGGTTGGGTTTAAAAGGATTTAAACTAAAAATAGTTATCCTTAACCCAGGAGCTCTCACAGGAGCTCCTATGTAGCGGCCATCTTGTCCCAAGTTTACTGGTTCTGGTTTTGCATGGGCTTCTTCTCACATTAGATGTCTTGGTATCTTATACAGTAACAACCTCAGAGCACTTATTAAACATAACCACTCAGACATTCTTTCTAAGCTCACGACCCTCATTGATAGTTGGTCACCTCTTTTTCTTTCATGGTGGGGTAGACTAGCCACGATTAAAATGATGCTTCTCCCTATTATAAACTTTAACCTTTCTATGCTCCCTATTTCCCTTCTTAATACCTTTTTTAGTCCTATTAATAGTAAACTTATCAAATTCCTTTGGAACAATCGCAAACCTAGACTCTTACTAGCTCGTTTACAACTTTCTAAAGATTCAGGAGGAGTTAATTTGCCACAATCTTAGACGTTACCACTCTGCTTTCTCCCTGAAGCAAATTTGGACCTTTCTTTCTGACTCCACTACTTCCTCCTCTGCGGCGTGGAGTACGCTGGAATTGGTGCAATGTTCTCCTTTTTCTTTCCCCTCCGCTCTTAGGATCTTCTCTCCCCCAAAAAGATTTTCCTTCCCTACCCTTTCACACTCTAAGGTGTTGGTTCCTACTTCGCTTTCAGCTCATTTTTCTCTCACCTCCCGTTCTTTGGATGTTCCCCTCTGGTATAACTAACATTTTAAGATTCATAATCGTGCCCTCTTTTGGAAGGAGTGGATAGACAAGGGGATTATTTATCACTCCTCAACACTTGATTAAGGGAGATGCTTTTCTATCCTTTCCTGAGATTCAAACCCTCTACAATGTCTCCACACGTTATTCTTCACATTAGACTACACTTAAGGATGTCTTCACTGATTATTACTACCTCTTCCCCTATTACCTCCTCCGACCCTTCCTCTCCTTCCCCTACTCCTATTGACTTTTCTACCCAATTTAAAGCAGCCACTATTTACAAATTGATTTTTTCCTCTCCCACACTCAGGAATAAATCTCCTTTAGAACTTCTTTGGGAAAAAGAACTTTGCATAGATCTCCCTCAGCGCACCTGGGACACTCTTTGGTCTCGTATTCATACCACCTCTCGCTCGGCCAGCACGACACAATCCCTCTATTTTTTCTATAATAGACTTTTTTTTACTCCTAGTTCCCTTCATAGATTCAAGTTGCTTGACTCCCCTAAATGCTGGTCCTGTCCTCACAATAATGCTGATATCCTTCACATGTTCTTTCAATGTCCCCCCATCATTGACCTTTGGTCCAAAATTTGGTCTAAATTGAACAATATCCTTACGTCAGATATTCCCTTTCGCATTGAACATGTCTTCTTAGGTCATCTGTCTTCTGTCTTTGATAATTAAAAAGAATATGGCAATTTTGTCAATCTACTCATTGCTGTTACCTTTCAGACTAATACTTCTAATTGGAAAGACTCATCGAACATTTCCTTTCTAGCATGGTGGAATTTACTCTGTCATCACCACAGAATGGACAGAGCTTATGCTACTTCCACCCCTTCGCTGATTAAAAGAGACTTATTGTGGTTACCTTTGACAAATTTTTTATCTAGGAAGTTATCTTAACTGTTTACTTTGTTCTTTATTATGATAAAATATTACTCTATTTTATCTTCTATTTTCTTCTTCTTTCTCTTCTCCCCTTTCCTTCTTCCCCTTTTCTTTCCTCTCTCTTCTTTTTTTTTCTTTCTTTCTCTTTTCCTTTTTTTTTCTTTTCTTCTTTATCAAAAAACTTTTAAAATGCATCTGTATTAAGTATGGATTTATTCTATTGGGTTACTTTGTTATTATTTCCTTTATCATGTTTCTAGTTTTCGTTGTTACTCATTATTATTGTACTTGTACTGATGTTTTACATTGTTATACTCTTTTAATAAAGCATTTTAAACACTAAACACGGCATGTCGCCTACAACCCGTGCGAGACATGTCCCAGTCTGTGTTGGTGCTGTGTGACAAACTGCACGAGGACAGGGCAAGAAGGCGCAGGGAGAGGCAGTATATGGAGCAGCACACCAGGGCAGTGAACTGCCTGGCAACTGTCACTTCCCTGCTCTGCAGGTGCTCCATGGCAATGCAGGAGGGGCTTGTGCAATGCTGCACTGATGTCACCAGGGGGATGGGGAAGGTGACATCCGCACTGGAAGTGCTGCTGACCACTCAGTCAGCCAACGCTGGTGCACTAGGTATGGGGGAGAGTGATGAGACCACCAGCCGGAGCAGCATTACCCCCCCTGTCCCAGACACCCGGAGGAGCAGCAGGCGGCATTCTACGGGCCCTGGCTCAACAGACAGTGAGGAAAGCCAGCTGCAGGCATCCAGCCTCTGTTGTGCATGGGCTCAGACGTTAATGCTGCCCGCACATTTATGACCTTATTTAGGGTGAAGTAACCCATTACTACCTATTAAGGTTGTCACCATTTGGACTGGCATGGAGTGCCATTTGTTCATTGTCGTAGTGCCCAGTTATTAATCCCCGTCATGTACATGCAACGCCTGGCTGTGTCTCCTTACTTACTTAGAAATAGTTGCGTGTGATCTCTGCCCGTCTCTGTCTCCCATCTGTTGCTGGCATCACTCCTGCTGTGTTGGGCTCAGGCTGTGCAAATTCATCATCATTATCCTCAATATCTGTTAATTCTACTGCTGTTCCTTTCCTGGTGGCAAGGTTGTGCAGCATTGCGCAAGTTGCAATGATTTTACAGCTGATGAGGGGTGAGTACTGACGTGCGCCTCCGCTTTTGTGGAGGCAGTGGAACCTGCTTTTAACAGCCCAAAGGTGCGCTCCACGACGTTGCGTGTAGATTTGTGTGCCACATTGTAATGTCTCTCACTCGGGATTGATGGGTTCAGGTAGGGAGTGAGGATGAATGAGCGGACGGCATATGCGCTGTCGCCTATGTGGAAAAGAGAGAGACATTACTCAAATGCACAACAACACCTACATCTGCAATATCTATCAGGGTGTGTCACAGTGTTTTACCTAGCAGGTATCCTTCTCCGAATTCCCCCGCTGCCAGGCGTGTGTAGATCCCACTTTTCTGGAAGATGTAGGAGTCGTGGGTGCTTCCTGGGAATTCGGCCACGATGTCTGTGGTTATGTTGGCAGCATCACAGATTACCTGCACATTTATGGAGTGGGTAGACTTTCTGTTCCTGTAGATGTACTGCAGGTGGGCAGATTGGGATGTGTGTGCCATCAATGCAGCGGATGAAATGTGGGAACTGTGCCATTTGGTAAAAGTCAGTCTTGGTCTTCAGCAGTTCTGCATGTGTGTCAGGAAAGCTGACGTAATGATGCATTCTCTGCATCATGGCCTCCAGGCACTTCCTGAAGAAACGGGACAGGCGGCTCTGGGACACCCCACCTATGGCTGCCATCACCCCCTGGTAACTATCAGATGCAAGCAGGTGTAGGCTTCAGAGCACCTGCACATGTGGTGGTATGGTGTGCGCTCTTGGTGTTGGGTGCTCCATGAGTGGGTGCAGGTCCCTTATCAAGTCCAGGATGGTGTGGGGGTGTAGCCTGTACCTTTCATGGATCTCTGCATCAGTAAGTTGGAAGTGTGATCCGCTGTCTGTAGACTTGCTCCTCCCGTCTCCAGTTCCTCTCTCTTGCTGCCTGGAGCCGTAGCCGCCTTGCTATCACATAGAAAGACGCCATTCTGATCACACTGTTACATTGTGGGGCCTGTTTTATGGCCTGCACCTGGTTACCACCTGCTTTCAATCCATGGTAATTACCGACTCTTAAATACCGAATTTCATGAAATTCTGTATTTTTGAAGTTACCTACATCTCTATTCTCATTTTTACCATTTCTTATTTACCGATTCGGTAAATAAGGATTCGGTAAATACTGATTCGGTAATTTTGAATTCGGTAATGATGAATTCGGTAATGATGAATCGGTATTTAGCGATTCATAATTACCGTATCCTTACTTTTGGCCTCCTACATCTCAAATGCCTAAATACCGGTCGGTAACGGCAAATTTACCGAATCTCGGCCGTTACCGACCGGTATTTCGCTACCTACATATGGCCCGAAGTAACTAAAACATCGCCCCCTCGAGTATCCCAGTCCTGCTGCAGTGAGCATACGTCATTAATGCACACAAGCTTTATAGCAAATGTTAAGTAATGTAGGGTTCCCAGGGGTGGGTTTTGTCCCTCGTTTATGAATCACACTGAGAAGTGAGAGTCTAATATAGACTTGTGTTCTGATTGTTATGCAATACATAAGAGGACGTCGCTCTCATTTTGAGAGTTAGGGCACAAAGGACAATTAGCAATAATGCATTTTGCAAGTTCCATGCAGACTTTATATCTATCTAGAAGTTAACATATTTCAGCAGTGACCTGCACACTGTACAGCAGTCAGACAATAATGACACAAAAAATAACGTATGAAGAGATTACTTTTAGAAGCGAGGCATTCTTTAAAACAAAGGAAGAAAGAAAAGAAGAACAACAGAATTGAAGCAATGAAGAACAAAAGATAAAGGAGGGAATTTAAGAAAGGAAAAGGAAAGCGAGGAAGAAAAAAGGAAAGCTGAAGGAGAAGGAAATGGGAATGTGAGGTAGAAAAAGTAGGAGGAAAGAAGCAAGAGAATGAGAGAAAGAAAGGAGAGGAAGGTAGAAAAGATAGGTAGAAGGAAAGAAAGGAAGAGATAAGCAGCCAGTGGAAGAAAGAAAGAGAAAATAGTACAAAAACAGGCAAAGCAGCAATAAAGGGAAGTGAATCAGAGAGAGAAAGGAAGGGAGACCGATAGAAGTGGGGTGACAGAATGAGAGAGGTAACGAAAAAATAAGAGAGAATGAAAGAAAATGGAAAGAATGAGAAGACAGAATAACCCAGCAAATGAATGAGATTAAAAAAGAGAAAAGTGAAGGAAGACGAAAGAAACAAGCTAAACAAAGGAGAAAGAAGAAATAAAAGAAAAGGAAAGAAACAGGAAGGAGTGAAAGGAGGGAAAGAAATGACTAAAAAGAAAGTAGTAGAAAAAGATAATACAGAAAATGGAAAGGCAGGAGAGAACAGTGAAAGAAAAAAGTGAAAGAAAGACAACAAAAGATTTAAAAAGAAATACAGGAACAAAAAAAGACAAAAGCCAAACAAGAGAAGTTGGGAAAGAAGTTGAGAATGAAAGAAGGCAGAAGGGCTGAGAAAGGAGAGCAAGGAGGAAGAGACAACACAAATGGAGAAAGGGGAGCAAAAGAAAGCTAAAGAAAAGAGGAATTAACAATAGGAGAAAAAAAACAAATTAGCGAAGGAAAAAACAAAGAAGCAGGGAAAGAAAGAAAAAAAGAAAATGGAAGAGGAAAAACAACAAAGAATTAATTTTTCAGATGAGTGTGGGCTACAAGGTCTTGCTTTTTCAGGTTCCAGGTCTACAAAAAAAAAGCGCAGCACTGTGTTTTAAAGTGCTACATTTGCATTTGGGCAGCTGCAGATTGTTAAACAAGCTGGCAAGTAATTATCATGTGCGAGCTACTCGAAAGTAGCACAAGAGCTATTGGTATCTCGCAGTTCACATGTTGGAGACGCCTGCTATATTCTAATCCCGGCCATTAAGGGCTCATCTGTGAGGTACGCGTATTTCGATGATCGATAATACAATGTTTAAAAGTGGTCACAATCAGCCACAAATCCTGCGAGTGGCATCCTGCCTGTCCGCGAGAAGTCCTCATAGGAGGCAACTCGCAGGATTTGTGGCTGATTGTGACTCCTTTTAAACATTGTATTATTGATCGTCGAAATATGCGTACTTCACAGATGAGTGGAGACTCTTAGGATTTTAGGAATTTAAGAAACTAGGTTTTTGATGCTACTGGGAAACTCAAGATGCTTTTTCTGGAATCTCTCCCTTGCCTGCTCTTTCTCTTACGTATATGTTCCTTTTGGTTTGTCTCGTCCTTTCTTGTAACTATGTTTCCAGGCTCTAATAACTGTGTAACCTTTAGAACGATGTAACCGCAATTATGGTATGATACTCATTTAAAGCGCTCTGATACCTCCGGGTCTAGCCAGCGCTATATTAAACCTTTTAAATAAAATAAATAAAATCCATTTTGCTAATTTGCCCTGATGAAGTCCGTGACTTATAGCCTTCAGGACACAACACGTGTTGGCATGGTCTGTGGCTTGAACTCACTTTGTTAAGAAGATGGATATCATGAAAAGACATCTTGCAAACTTGGAATAAAAACAAGAAGAATATATCAGGATTGAAATTTGGACTTTATTTTGTTGCTTTGATTTGTGTGCTGTTTGCCCGGGTAGCCAACTGTTTAATTTGTTTCCGGAAGTGAGTCGAAGCCGGTGTATATGTCCGTGATTTTATTTTACTGGAAGACAAGATGGTCAGGAATTTAGATATCAAACCCAGCTCATGCTCTTGTGCAACAATTATTAACAAGTGGGCTACCCTCCAGGACATCCTTGGGGACATAGTAGAGATAGCCAAAGAGCGAAGGGACACACTGACATCTAGAACAACTGTTAATCCAATAGCACCTTGTAACCATAGCCTGGCCCCAAGCGAGAAGGAAGAAGCCTCATCAAGCACAAAAACAAAAGAAGGACCTGAAAATGACCTTGCCAAAGGCCCGGGTGCCCTGCGAAAGGGCCTGAAGCTACATCTGGACAATTAAAAACTGATGCAGTTATCAAGACCATTATGAAAATGAGGAACATGGAGCACCAGGGCCAAACGAGATCCCAGCACCGGTATTTAAAACAGCATCGGATTTTGGGGTAGGATTTTTGACTCTGCTTTTTAAAAACACTTTTTAATAGCAAGGACGCCGGACTCCTGGAGGGGTTCCATACTTTTTCCTATCTTCAAGAAAGGCGACCGCTCTAAGTCATCAAACTACAGGCTTGTCGCCCTTCTCGACCTAGAAGCAAAGATCTAAGCTTGAATTCTCTAGAAGGACCTGGATTCGTAAGAAAAAGGCATCATTCCTTTTTACCAATCAGGGTTTAGGTTATAGTCTTCAACCATGGATAACATCATAGCGTTGGCTCACTTATTAACACAGGCATTCAAGAAGAACAGCCTCCCATTGTTCTGCTGTTTCATTGATTATAGCATGTTGATGAGGTGGACCACAGAAGGTTATGGTGGAATCTTTACACCACAGACCTGAGGTCCTCTCTGCAAGGTGCCAGCTTAGTATCTCCAAGGCTGGGCAGGGCGAGACTCCCGGTCCTGCAATACGCAGATGACACAATAATAATGGACCATGCTAGAGTGGGTCTCCAGAGAGCCCTACGTGCGCTGGATCGCTATAACCAGGACAACCATCTACTGGTTAATCAGGGGAAGACCAAGGTAGTTGTGTTTGGGAAACATCAACACAAAAGACAAGCCCATTGGCATCTGGGAGAACTGCAAATCTGTACAGTACCAGCAGACAACTACCTTGGGGTCTGGTTCTCAGTAAGGGCCAACTCAAACATTCACCGAAAACATCTTAGCACTAAGGCCAACAATGTCTTCCATTCATTGAAACAACTGAGCCATCATCTGTTAAGTCCATCAGCTGAGCCAATACTGGTGTCTTAAAAGAAAAATTTACACCTGCCTTCTGTTACGGCCACCTGACTTTTCCAGGATCACTGGACAGGTTCTTAATCACAACCCAGGCCAAGGCATATAAATCAGTGTTGCTAATTCCGTAGCAAGCCAGAAAATCAAAGCTGAGACTGGAACTCAGCCTTGGGAGGCCAGATCTGATATGCCAGGGGAATATAATAAAGCTTTACTTCAGGTTATTGAGGGCACCAGCAGACTCACATAGATATTACCTGAGGTCTGTTTTCGAGGAGGCAGGTTCCACCTAGCACGCCAGCCTTGGCCAGGCTACAACCATCCTGAGGATAGATGCAGTAAGTCTACAACTAGCTGATCTTCCTCTATCCGCCTAGAGAAAAATCAATAAACAAGCAGGTATGGGAAAGATCATTTGCACCACATATTGACACCCTCCACCCTAGCTCGATCACAGAGCCACTGGACAAAACATACATTCTGTGAAAGGCTCAACCCTAATTACGTGAGGCTTTGACAATGCAGGTCCGTAGACTTAACCATGCTACGCATCATAGATTTTAACCCTGCTTTGACACGTAAGGGGGAATTTGCAGAGTGCAGGCTATGTTCCTTATTCAAAGAATCGTGGCTTCAACTTCTGTGCTGTTGCCTCATATTGAAAAACGAGCCTCAGCGCCTTCTTCGTCGGATACTTATCGCAAAGGGGATTAGGACCTGCAGGGAGGCTTCAGCCCTGTGTTTCACTGAATCAATGACAAGAAACCTAGTAAGACTGGGGAAATTCACACACTCAATCAGGATTTCTATTAATGAGGCGTTACAAACTGATGCCATTACCCTGATAGGCTAATTATCACAATTTTTATAAGTATGGTGCATTTTACTACATGACGGAGGCAGTAGGGTGGGCCCCCACTAGGTTCTAAGGGAAACTATCCTTTTTTATTTAAAGTTTAACTTATCAAACCAGACTTTCATGCCTCAGCATTCTTTTGCATCATCATACAAGCAATTATAAGCAAGTCTGAGAATTTGTACAAGCCAGCAATGGGTCCACGGCTGATCACAAGGATAAATAAATGGAAGGACAGGGAAGGGGTAGGGGGAATCGTTTTACATCATTTTTTACTGTAATGATCTAATTCATTGAACAGTTAAATATTCATTCATTCATTCATTCATTGAGTGGTTTGTGATGTGTATAGACCACATACTTTGTACCAAAGAAGTAAGGCCAGAACCTCCTCAAAGTCTACACTATAGCAAAACATTATTTTTCAATGGCCACTCAGTCCTGTTCCCTACAAAGCAATCTGCTGCTAATAAAGACCACTGGATGCCCTCTATAGTTGTCATCAAGTGTGGCAGGTACTGTTTCAACTCCTTTATATGAGACATCAGTCTGTCCAATGAAGGACTGACCATAATCGGATGCCTTCAAAAAGCTCCATCAAATAGTGTTATCTGCAGGTCCGTCGCTGCTTTGCAGTCCAAATCACTTTTTTACGGCGCTTCCTGGATGTCAAGGCTGTCAAAGGCTCAACTATGGTCCCATAGTTAGCCACAAAGTTTCTGTAATAAGATGGCTTTCATATGGTTCTGGGTTGTGGGAATCTCTAACTCTAACACAGGCTGCATCCTGCATCCTGCATGAAATGGGCGGATTTTTCTTTTGGCCTTGTGAGGCCGAGGGTAGACAACAGATGAGTGCCCCACCTGGCTCTTGAGTAGTTTGACTGTCAATTTTACTCCCTGTATCCTGCACAACACCTGTTTTAGATGCCCACGGTCATCCTTCCATAAACTGCTAAAGATGGCAATAATGTCAAGGTTCACCACACCAAACATGAAAGACCATGCTTAACCAGGCATTGAAAAGGGGCAGAAGCATTCTTAAGCCCAAAATGCATAACCCTTAACTGGTACAATTTCTCTGGTGTAGAGAATGCAATCTTCATTTTGGCAGTGGGTACTAGTGTGATCTGCCAGTAGCCATGGTCAAAACAAAGATGGTTCAATGGCTCGTCAGCTCTGGGAAGCGGGTGTGCATCGGTCTTTGTCACCTTATTGAGAGCCTGGAAGGCCACACAAAAGAGCAAGTCTGCCATTCCTTGTTTGGGTGCTAATACTACTGGATTGGTTCAAGGACTACGGGAGTACTTAATTACCCCCAAGTACCACATCTTTGTAACAATTACCTTGATGCATTCCTAGACACAATAAGACATCCTGTAAATCTTGTTCTACAATGGCAAGCTATCTCCTGTAACTGTCATGTGCACATACCTGTGTCAACCCTGGAGTCAGCAAAAAGAGATAACAAAATCATCTCAGCACCTTTCTAAACTTTTTTTGCTGCTCATGCATCAATTTCAGGGCATCTTTGACCACATCCAAAGAACCATTTTTCATATCACAATGCAGTAAGTCAGGAAGTGACACACAATATCACAATGCAGTAAGTCAGGAAGTGACACACAAACTTGCTGTACCTACTCTGCCATCACCGGTATTTCACCTTTTTGAAACTGGCTGTAGCTGTGTCTAATTTTCCTATGCCTTGCACTGTGAAAATCTACTTTGGGACCCCACCTTCTTCTCTGCCCGGCTTGACAGATCAACCAAAAACTTTTCAGGTAGGAGCTGAGGTGAATTAACTTTTTTTGGGAAGGTTCTGTGAAGATTCGTCAAAAGATGTCAAGTTATTAGCAAACGAAAAATGTTTTTCCTATGGAAACGTGGTCCTAACTATATTATCTACCCAGTGGCGACTGCTCCTCGGGACTTACATATACGTACAATGTATGGTAAAGGCATGTGTGGTAAAGGCAAGCATGGTAAAGGCTTTGAGGTGAGTACATTGGTTTGGAAAGGTGTCATTCTAAAGACTGTTTACCCTGCAATGGTACACATGTCCCGCCTATCCAAACTAAACTACAGAGCAATCACAAGGTAGAGGAGCACAGTAATGGGTTGCTTTGTGCTGCTGCCTGTGTACAGAAGTTTAGTTTAATGGCATGACTGTTTAAGTAACTGTGACATAATGTTATTTTCAAGCCATCACACTGATGCCAATACTGCCTAATACACTCCAGGTAACATCAATACTTGGACCTTAGCTGGATTCCTTTCCCGTACAGAAAAGGCAGTGAAGGACATTTTACTCAGAGGCTACCTGTGGGACCATCTTTTAAAAGTCGCCACCCATTGAGAAGTATCATGCTCCCCACCATCAACCACCGAAGCAAGCTAACTACTACCGAGTTCTCTTTTTGTCAATATCACTTTGTGCATTCTTATTCTTTAGTCATTACTTGGAATATTTAGAAGCAAAGCCGCAAGCACCCCCAACCCACTTCTAACCCCTGAAACCCAGATTGCCGGACGCTGTTGGCAAAATATTCTGGTCTGTCTGATGACACTGAATCACTGTAAATCCATATAAAAAAGGAAAAAACGTATTTCTTCCATTTTTTAAATTATCTAGCGCTTGTTATCCCTGAGCATGAGCAGTAAGAGCAATATAAATGCAACTACATACATCTAATGTGTTGTTTTCTGCCATTTTTGCTTGGAAGCATTGCCGTTATCATTTAGATTGGAAACAGAGGAGTTTGCCTTTCAAGTGCAGATGCTCTCTCAAAAACCAGTGCTAGTGGGCAAACGTTGTGTCTTCTTTAAAACATTGGAGAAAGCTAAAATGCAATGCCCCGCACAGGGAGAGCATCCAACATGAGGTTTGTGAATCAGCCCTGCCTTCCACCCCCTCCTTTGATGACATTTCACAGCAGCAGGAGAAGCTGAATATGTCTGTCTTAGAAAAGAAAATATTTTACGCCTACACCCACTTCCCAAGCAGTGCTCAACCCAGACTTTACCACTGACAAGCACCGACGATGCTACAACCTAGGGTGTACAGCAAAACACACAAGATGATGGACGGAATGTTGCAAAATGGCAAAACATTCACCCCCAGTCACAGATCTGGGTTTAATCCATCGTTCCTAGGGTGTGGCACAGGGTAGAGCGCTGAAGCCCTATTATCACACTGAGCACTGTACGCATGCAAGGCTGGGCCTATGTAGCTGATACCTTTGGTGATGTTATAAAAGTAACATGTTAAAAAATGGCTCATCACACGCACAACAGATAAGAAACTAATTTCAGATCTTTATAAGACACTGCTCTCCTGGCACACACATGTATAATGCGGTCTGCGTGCGCTGGGAGCGAGATCTTGGTCGTACCCTCAGCCAAAAAGAGTGGGAGGGTGTGTATTACATTCTGCACGCAACATGGGGCTGATTGAAACACTGACAAAGGTGACCACATAGTGGTACAACACGCGCGTACGCATTCACAAGACGGATCCTCGTCAGAGCCCTAGCTGTTGGCGGGGTTGCGGGAAGCTGGGCACACTGGTGCATCTCCTTTGGGACTGTGAGCATATACAGCCCTATTGGTCCCAATCCTTGATGAGATAGATAAGCACCTCAATACCAAAGTCCTGTGGTTTCCTGCCTATGTCCTCTTAGGCCTACCGAACCCCTTGACATATCCGCTCATATCTCGACGGGGCTGTCAGATTGCGATTACCCTCGGCTCTGCTACACAAAACATCCTGCTCCACTGGAGGACTACTCGCACCCCCACCTTCACGGACTGGCGGCAGCGCCTGTGGCAGGTCCTAGGGATGGAAAGATGACTCTGACCCTGGCCAGGAGGGGATCCACATTTGAGGATTTTTGGCAACCATTCCTATCTCTCCTCGTCCACCGTCGATGAAAGACCCTCTAAGACGCCTTGTGTGACTGTATCCTGTCTCTCTACTTTGTGCGGTTCAGAAAGCCGCAAGAGGCGTAGGTACCTTGGATATGTGACCATTCCTATCTCTCCTGAAGAGGTCAGGAGAGATAGGAATGGTCACATATCCAAGGTACCTACGCCTCTTGCGGCTTTCTGAACCGCACAGTAGAGAGACAGGATACAGTCACACAAGGCGTCTTAGAGGGTCTTTCATCGACGGTGGACGAGGGTTGGGGAGGTAGGTGGTGGGGACGGGTAGAATACGTTTAATTTCCTTTATATTTGTTGTTTGGAGCCTTCTTTCCCCCATCAGCATGCTACACATCCAGGGCCTGTTTTGCCTAAGAGATAATGTATGTATTGCAATGTTGGGCCTTTCTTATTTGTTTATGACTCTCAATAAAAAAGATTTAAACCTAAAAGTAACATGTAGACAATACTCACAGTGGATGAAAAACACCACCCAGGTTGTCTGCTGTGCCAATGAATCCCAACGATCGGACACAAGGTGGGGAACTAAAATACACATCCATGAAAGACAAGTAGCTAGAGGCGGCGTGCTTAACAGGAAAGAAGAGAAAACAAAGGGAACACTAGGCAGAAAGCAAGTAAACAAATCTAATTTTTATTAGGTTGGAAAGGGACGAGAGAATCACTGAGAGAATACATCACGACGAAGTAAAAACCTATCTTTCCTCTCTGAACCAAGCTTCCCTTCCAGTCTCATATTGAATGTATCTTTAATTTGTATCCCCTTTACAGCATTCCGCTGCTTTTGGGCTACATTTGCATTATACAAATACCACATACAGACACTTTTTTTGCGTGCTGTATCACATTATAAACAATTTCAATGTGTCTTTGTGCTTTTGGAAATGTTTTCTATTGCCATTTTCGTAGTGTTTTCCTACCCCTTTTAAGGTACAAATGCAATCTTCAGACTAGTTCATACAACAGTAGGACAATCTCCTTTTTCTGCAACTTACACCTCTTTCTTTTAAGGAATGGGTTGTGACAATGCAGCTGCCAAACATGACTATTGCTAATAACATGCATAAAGTGGGCTTTAGATCCGCCACTCTCAACCACTGGCTTGCCTCAACCATCCTCTTTCACACATTAGTTTGAGACTTTGTTAATTACGTGGTGCCTCAGCCCAGTGGAGTCTCCATCTCTCACTTGGTGGCATTGGCTTCTTGAGTATATCCTTCCGACTCCACTCCAATGCTTACATTGAACTGCATGAGAGACTTTGTTATAACAATAGCCCTCTGTCTGTTCCTGCTGGCGTCCGCTCTAGTGTCTCACACTAATGTGCTAACAGTGCATACATTAACACATTAAATCCAGACCCATTGACTTCGCTGATGCTTGTTTAACACTTACCATCTATTTTTGCAATTCCATGTCTCTGCCTGTAAGCTATACATGCATAACTGTTTTCTGGTGGTTCAGTATACTATTGCATGCATCCAATGGTCACATATTTAAAATTCTATTGGGTTCACTCTAGCTTTCATCTTTCCATGGGGGATAAGATGAGTACATTGAGTTGGGCAATAGTAAACATCAGTTATCTGCCAATACTACCAAGGGCCACCTTGGGGGAATTAGTGTGTCCATGCACTCTACAAATATGTCTGTTATCCTTCGATTTATATATACAGTGTTTGGAATGCATAACATTTAGCAAGGATTGTATGTATATGTATATGCACGATTGCCCCACCGCTTATCAACCAGGTCACAAAGCCACTTAAATGTAATTTGTCCAAGTAGATTAACTGCTTATCTACCACACCACCCGATACATAAAGTATTTCTAATAGAAACACTATTTGTGTACACCCACAAATAAAAGCATACATCATGATAATGCACCACTTGAATCCCAATCCTAAACACACTGTTTGACCTATTTGACCCCCCTGATTTTCCTAGCAGAGGAGCTGGGCGCTAAAATCTTAGCTTACACGGACGACACCCAGCTACGATTCACATGGAAGGGCTCCGACCTGGGCACTGACATCGCCCGGAGGTGCCTCTCAGCCATGTTCGATTGGCTTGCACAGGCCCAACTCAAGTGCAATGAGGAGAAGTCAGAGGTACTTTTGTATGGTCAGTTTCCTTCCTCTTTCAGAGAAGCCCTATGGCCTCCGGATTTCCCTTGCCCCAACTCTGAAGGTGGTCCAGCGAAGAACTTAGTGGTCTGGTTCGGAGAAGATCTCCGGTTTTCAGATCACATCAAAAAAACTCACTGGTGTCTGCTTCGGCACCCTTAAGACCCTTAGAATGTTCTTCCCTTTGCTACCGAGGCCGGCTAAGGAGATGGTTGATCGGGCCCTTCTCCATTCCGGCTCGATTATGCTAACGTTCTGTTCATCGGCATCCCCGGCTGTCTGATGAATAAACTACAAATGATACAGAATGCGGTGGCTAGACTTTTATTCAATATCTCCAAGAGATCCAGTGTGAGGCTGCACTTGCGCGATTTGCACTGGCTCTCTGTGGCACAGCGGGTGCAGTTCAAAGCTCTCACCCTTGCCCATAGAGCCCTTCATGGCCTAGGGCCCTATCAGGAAGCGCTTTGCTTTCTATAATCCTAGCCGCTCTCTGCGATCTGCTTCTCCCCGGTTTTGCCGAACTAGGCTGGGGGCCAGTCTCTCTCGGTGAAAGCATATATTCTATGGAACAATCTTCCTGACGAGCTGCGGCAAACCCAGGACTTCCGTACTTTTAAGAAACGACTTAAAACTCACCTCTTCAATCAACCCAGCTAATTAATCTATGATCTCTCGGCCAAAAGTCTGCTCACGTGCAAGTACACTCCAGAGTATTGATGCGCGCTACAAATCATTTATAACATAACATAACATAACACTGTATAAGCTGAACCACTGGAATTATGTAGCAATGGATGACCAAATTATGCAGCAGAGGTTGCTAAATTATGCAGCAAGCAACGGCATTATGCAGCATACTGTGTGGTACTATTATTTCACTATTGTATCGTTTCAACACACATTAAAACTCTGTCGTCACAGTCATTTCACCATTTTAACACCAGAAAACAACAATCAACAACTAAGATGACCAGTTAACATTTGCAAAGCGTCTGCCACTGCACAGTACCGCATGTCGCACATTTTTACTAATTTGTGATTTGTTGAAATATGCAAATTCTACTGCATAAAGGGGAGTAAGTAAAAAGTATGTTAAATCTATAATTATACAGAAATCGAGGCAGCCGGAGAATCACATCATTCCGGTGGCTCTGCATACAGGTAGTGAATTAAACACTGTCATTGTTCAGCCACTCATGTTTTTACTGCATCAAATAATCCAGATGGGATCAAGTTATCTTTGTCAGTGCATTATGACTTGAAAGGTACCTCGAATGAAGACTGGTCTTTTTTCTCTGTCAGTGACATATTGACTCATTCGTAACATGATATTCTAAGCCAGCAGAAAACAGACATTCCTGTGCACAAAAAAACAGACCCAATCCTTTAGGAGCCCTGCTCAGTTGGGCCTAGAGCTGGCATGTTAGTGGAGTGGCCTCCTTGTTACTTAGATATAAGGTTAACCATGTTGTAATCTAGCTCCTGAGTTTCCCTCTACCTGAATTCCCTTTGTGTTTTCCAGAGACCTGGTCCTGTTTTTTGCATCTCTGCTGACATAATTTGAGTTAGTAGTTGTTGTTAAATGCATCTAGCGTACTGTGCAGCGTCTAAATCGGAAAAAAGTTAAAATATTTCCGTACAACCTGCTGCACAAGACCAAATTTACACGCTACAGCATAAACACAGTTGCACAAGCTATAGTATTAAAACGTTCACTTCGTGTTGCAGACTTGCAGGACAAGCACTTTACAGAGTAAATGCATGTGTTGATATTCTAGCCTTGAGGTGAGATTAAACCTTGGTTCCCTGTATTCTTGTAGATTTAGGCAGACTGTTTGGGGTGTTGCACCCCCCTAATAAATATAGTTTGTGACAAATAGTTTGATGCAGGTGCTTTCCGTCGGGTATGGTGAGGTGTCTATTGGATTTTTACAGGAATTTTTACACACACAGACCAAGACACACACCCACTCTCTCCCTCTCTCTGTTTAGAAACACTTACAAAATGTTGGTTATTTCACTAAATAATGTGCTTTCTCTCATTTCGTACCCCTACCAATCCGCATTCCTCTCAATTTAGGCTGCCCTTTAAGCCCCTCTTGTGCGTCTTGCTTGTCAGTGTAGGAAGGTGGATACCTGACTATGGTTACCCCAGATTTTTTGCCTTGTGTTTAGCTGGTTTTTGACTTAGTTGGCCTGGGATCCTGCTCTCTCTATAAAATGGACTCCATGTACCTTAGGTACATACATAATTGGATATTGGGTCACTCTTATGAGTCCCTGTACAGTGTACCATAGGTACCCAGGGCATAGGTGCACCCAAGGCCTACCAGGGGCTGCAGCATATCTTTTGCCACCCCTGACTGGCCATCCAAACTGACACAACTGGCTGATTACTCAGCTGGGGCAAGGTCGTGTAATCACCCCTTGCTTAGATATAGTATTCCTATGTCTAACCTTAAATCTGGACACATATGCACCTATGAGTCACTCCTAAGGCAGGCCTTAACAATCCTGAAGGCAGAGTGCTTGGTTTTATGTGAAATGGTGCTCTAGCATGAGCTGAGCCTTTCTGCAGCTTTCGGAACCATGTCCTTATAGCTGTTCCAGGATATTGCCATACCATATACTCTTAAGTGCATTATAATCCTCGTGGTTATTGCTAACTTTGGTTTGGCTTTATTAAAACATGTCGTGTAAGGTGTCATACGCTTTGGAATACTACCCCCTCGCCAGTTCTGGCACGGGGGTAGCATTCCACCCTTCTAGAGGGAGAAAACACGTTACTTCCATTAATCCCGGTTAAAGTTAACCAGAGCCTCAGCATCACAAAATGGATGCTGCTGCCACAGACACAAGTCTGACCTCCTGCTGCTGGGAGCCCTTCCAGCGAGGGAGGTTTGGACAATAGGTTTCCTGTCACAGGGAGGTGCTAGCACCACCCCAGACAGGAGATAGTGGATTGGGGCAGGGAGGGCTGAATGAAACGAGACACTGCCTGGGGCACACAAGGTGTCCCATGCATAGGCCAGTTCAAACCGGTGCTGTGGCACTCCAGCCCCAGCTCTGTCGTGAATCTGGACAAAGGGAAAGGGGTGTAACCACCCCCTTCCTGGGTCCCACCCATAGGAGGGACCTAGCAGGTAATCCAGCCCCTTGATTTGGAATAAAGGTAGGAGCTGCGTCCCAAGACTTTAGATCATCCTGACTGAAACTTTGATACAAATCTCTGAACCCTTCGACATCCTACTCGACGTAGAAGACTGAAGAATCTCCCTTGTGGTCAAGGAGTGACCACCCTGTGCAAGCAGGCACCATCAAGCGCTCAATGGTTTGCTTTTTTGTTGCTCCCGCCAGAGCTCGAACAATAGAGACTGACAAGAACTGGACTTTCAGACATCCAACAGCCCGATCCACAGCCACAGCAAAGCTAAGACCCATGGAGGTGACGGGAGACATGGGACTGGCCATCTTGGAAAGCCAGCAAAGTGCTTTCTGTGCAACTCCTGAGACACCCTCGAAGCTGTGCATTGGGAATTGAGAAGCCCCAGCCCCGAGCATTTTTTGCACCGAAGATCACCTCTCCACACTCACTGAGTGCTGCGTGGGGCCCTTTTGCATTTTCCTGCTTGACACATCTGTCCGGTCACTTGCCCGTTGGCTAGTGGCCTTTGTGACAACGAACCTTCAAATTTTCCATGCTAGTCTGGTTGCTCCAGATTGGCCCTTGCTCCCCTGAAAAGGAGCAGCCCATCAAACCATGCTGGTCTGATCCAGAAGCCATCTTTGATTCCTGCGTGGGTTGCATTTGCCAAGGCCTGTTGATTCTGAATCGAGAACCGACACCGCCATCAGCGAGAACCTTTGTTGGACAATCCGTGCCCAGCTCCTGGTTGTCGTCGACACCTCCTGGTCCACGTGGCAGCGGAGACAAGCTTCACAACATCACCTGATTGCAACCCGACATCGCCTGGTTCCTTCCTGGTTCCTTCCTGGTCACTGGCTAGTGACCCAGACTCTGTCCCCTCTGCTTTCAGGTACTCTACATCTTCGATCCACCCTTGGATCCAACCGGACTCTTCTCTCCTGGTCGCCTGCAGCATCTTTTCTCCAAAGGCTCCATAAAAATCCACGACGAAACCCGACACAATTTGACACCTATGCACCCGCTTCCTGTGGGTGAGGTAACGCGAGTACTGTGGTGCTCCTGTAGAGAGTTACATCCCTAGTGTCCTAATTTTAAGTGGTTAAGTTCTAGTCCAGTCGGAAGACTTCCAAATCTGCAACTTTCTAACTTTACGCACCCATTGACTTCCATTGGTGCACGCGTGTGCATTTAGACACTGCACCCGCATCCTGTGGGCCTCCCACGTCCTAACTGCTGTTAGTCCAGTGTAGCCCCAGTGATTCCCATGGCCCTAGGCCTTACCATTGTTCGTGACGTGGTACTTATACCACTATTTTAGTATATCGTTTTAAGGGCCACCAGGGCCTTTCCATATTTGTGCAACTTTTGTATGTTATATTAAGTTACTTGTTATACGTTTGTGTTCCTGTGCTCATAAAGAGTTAAGGGGATCTATTTAGAAATAAATACATATATATTTTGAATATATAAACTGTGTGGTGTCCTTTCATTTGGTATTAAAAGTGTTGCATATGATAAAACAGCTGGCTTCACATTCCCTCTTGAGTTTAGCCTAAGACTGCTTTTGTCCTTGCTACCACTAGGATAGCTGGTCTATAAGGTTGACTTCACAACCATCACCATAAGGGTTGTGTTGACTGGTGCAAGGTGCTCACTAGAATAGTGAATATCATATACCAGGCCAACTTCTCACATTGGTGTGCAGCGGGTGGGATTTGAGCTTGCTGCTGTTTTTGTCGCGGTTTCAGACGTTGCCTGGGGAGTATCACGGAGTTGAAGCTTGACCCACAACTTCTCCTCCCAGGTTCACCATATGCCAGGAATATTAATACACCTGGAAGCGCATGATGATCCCCGGGAAACAGGGGAACAAAACAAGGGAAGGTGGGGGAAAAATAGAGTTTCTTCCTCTCTGAAGATAAGATGGTGATGATCCAGAGAACCGGAAGGTCTTGGTTAGTGGTCACTGCAATCAACATATAAGAACGTAATCATATGGTGTTCTTTATGCTTGAAGGATAAGAAAAAAACATGTTAAACTTCAGACTAAATACCTGTCTTTAATTGCATAGGGTCTGAGTGTTTTCTTCGTGAAATAAAATGTATCTGGAACCATATATGGAATCCTTGTTCTATGTGTAAGGAATAGGAATTAGCTGTAATGTGGATAAAGAAGGGCCTATTCTTAAATCACTCAAAAACGGTCTTCTACCTGAATGCTTTACCAGGAACGAATACCATAACACACTCTGGAACCAACTCTGTGTTAATATATCCCAGCTCTGTAATATAAAGAACAAAGATTACCTCTAATGTGAAGAGAGGGACGCTTGTATAACCTACTCCCACCTAAACGTTACCTGTAGATTTCAGCAGGAAATCCTAAAAGGGAATACAATGTTTGGGCTACTGCCAAATAATAATAAGTGGAGTAACAAGTATCGTTATTCTGAAGAAGAGTTACACAACGACTCTTCTATTAGAATCTACTAAGACAATGACCAATTAAAACGACCTATTTCACAAGTCCACTATAGACCATGCTTATTAGTGAAAACAAAATACCACGGAGTGCACAGCCGTGCAAAAACTCTGTCCTGAAATAGTCTTTAAACACTCAAGGGAAAATGAGAGGGAACTCTCTATGTGGGCAATGAGGAACCAAACAATACACTGTTCAAAGGCCAATAAAGAAACTGTTTACAGTTTACTGCCGCGCAAATTGCGACGAAAGGTAAGCGTCGGCCCGAGCCCCTGAATGCCGTAGGTGCATTGCTTTAAGCGTGACCTCCAGTCCTACTCACGGGGCGGACCACTCATCTTTGCCTTTATTTCCAGCACGAATACCGCCTGAACAAAGCGGCTTCACAATCCCAGGAGCAACGTACTCCTAATATTGAGCCTGACCATTGAGGAGGACTCAACCTTGGGCCCCCGGCTGATCTAGGCCTGACTCCGTCCACGTCAAGGTAACCATGTCCCTGCACACGTTCACTCAAGGTTTTGCGTGGCACTGTTCCGCCCGTAATTCACACTGCGCTTCCTTTTTCAGGCACCCTAATACCCGGGCACCTTGATCATTTACAACAGCGCCTGACCCAGACCACCAAAGGGATTCGGCAGGTCAGTGGCTGCCTCGTACCACGTATTGGCCTTCACAATATATGCATGACACTTAGTGCTCGTTTTAATGAAACCTCACTCATAGCAACGAATACGTGACTAGTAGCCGGGGCAAACCACCTCTGGAATTTTAGTATCCCAATACCAATTCACTCACTGCGCTGCTTTTTACCTAATAATCCGCACTCTTTGTTTGCGCTTAATCACTTCTGCCGGCATCACGGTTTCAACACTGCGTCGGCTGTCTATGTATCCCGTTTAAATCACCAAGGGGAACTGTAGTATCTTGGCACCTGTCCATTCACTGCGCCGTTTATTAGCCATTAATCCTTAATCCTGTTCACTCGTTCTATTCACTTTATTGTTTACAGCGCTGGTAATATGTCCATCTCTGCTAAACCAACTCGGTCATTTTAGCATCTTGGCACCTGCCCACTCACTGCGCCGCTTTGTACCCAGCAAATTTGCATCAAACTGGTTTTAATCTATTATCACCGTATTGATCTCCGTACCGGCCAATTGTTTAGTAATCACACGGCACAAGGCACGGTTAGACCACCTTGGCCGTCGTAACTCAGCACCCGCCCACTTACAGTGACGGTATGGAATTGTCCTTCAAATTCATGGCGTGGCCTTCATTTGCACAGAGCTGTGGTTCGCCAGGCGGCCCTCACTTGCATGTCTGTGCCTTGAACACGCCATATAGCCACAAACTAGGGTCACCTGTTTAATCACCAGTTGCCAGTTAGATGTGCATATGGACCTCGCTATTGAAAAAGTTTCTACAATCCTAGGTGGATGCCTTATGTTGTTCTCTTATTTTTATCCCCTCTTTACCCCAACAGGCGTTTGCAATTAAAACAGGCAATTATTAATACAGTCCTGATGATGATCCCGGTTTACTAGGAGCCAGGGGATCGAAACGTCGACGCTTAAACAATTCTGCAGTAAATCGATCTGTATATTGTTCTGTAGATACTGTATGTCGAAGCTTGCTGAAATTGTGTAACATTTTGCAAGCAACAGTTGGCTCCAACGTTTTTTGCCTGCTAAACTCTTTTCTTGACTTGTTTACTTTTCTTACTATATGTTTTCTGACTTTGGGATAGGTACATGATTGTGCCCTATCTAAATGTGTGTATGTGACCTCTCCTAGGTCAATTGATCCCTCCTTGATCTTACATTAAATATTTCCTCACCCGGCTGGGTGTAGGAAATTTGATTATAGTACTGATTCCGGTCTATAATTTTATTGTTTATTCTATTGAATTATCCTTAGGACCTTTGTTTTCTATAATAATAAAGAAACCGGAGGCAAGAAAATACGAGACAGAATTCTCACATCTGGGGAAAGAGGCGACCACAATATTCAGAGCAAGTCACGTACCATCGCCCGCCAAAATCCCGACGCACCCGCATAAACGCCACCACCGTGTCCCGGCCGAAACCAGCAATACCCCGGAAGCGGAATCTAAATGCGGCCAGGTGTGTCTTTTTTTGTTGTGAAATTTTTTTCTTTGCAAGCTGATGAGGAAGAGATAACAAAATACATAGAATAGAATACAAAGTATAGGTAGCACGATCATAACAAAAGCTACTTTCAGTTTCCACTTGAGACACATTACAAAGCAATTCATTTTGTACATACATGAATAACGTCGGAGCCACGAAAAGAATATAAATCAATACATCAACAAAATAATTGTCCGCTGAAGGAAAAGAGAAAAGAGATATATACATCCCTTTTCTCCTTTTCTCCCCCTTTAAGCAGATACCGGGCCATCTATAAAGTCGCCCCATATTTTCTCAAATTTTTTTTGTGAGCGAGCTCCTCTAAGATTAGCTAACCCGAATTCCATAGAGCGAATTTAATTAACTAATGACCACCATTCCCAGATGTTAGGAGGTTTGGGACAAATCCATGCTCTGGCCAATGTAAGTTTAGCACAGGATATAAGAATCGTTATCAGGGCAGGTTGAGGTAGGGAAATAGGATATAAATCAAGTAATACAGTTGATGCGGTAAGAGTGGGTAGAAATATCTTTTTGATTTTCAGAACTTTGATTATTTCCCCCCAAAAGTCCTTTAGCGTTGGACAGGAAAACAGCATATGTTCTAAGTCTGCTGCATTAGCAAGGCATTTGGGACATTTGGTGCGGTCCCCTTGAATGTTATTGTGGGACCATTTTGAGATCTTTTCTGGTGTATAATATAGCATACAAACTGTGCGAAACTGTTGTAGTCTTAAGCTAGATGAACATACAGCATTGTTGATGTTAGCTAAAGAGCATATAATTTGCTTAGACGTTATGTTTAAACCAGTTTTACTGCTCCATTTTTGAGCTAATTTTGAGCAGTCATCAACTTTAACAGCACAGAAGTATTTGTATGCCTCGCTTATCACTGATTTGTTTTTAGTGGAGTATAGACAATTCCAAATATCAGAATCTAGAATATTAAGTAGCTGTTTCTTTCTGATTAAGTAATCGTGTATTTGTATGTATTTAAACCTCATGGTTTCCGTCAGATTGTAAAGAGTTTGTAAAGTGTGAAAGTCTAGAAACCCTTGTACGCCATATAGGTCCCCCAAAGTATTAATACAAAAGGTTGACCATCTGCGGGCCATTCCGTCGTTGAATATTCCCGGAAGACCAGGGTTCCCCCAAAGCTGTAGTTTCGGGTGGTAAAACGGGGTTTTGCAATAGACCAGATTGTTAACCCATATCCTGATAATGTCTTTTGCGGTCTTGAATTTCACCCTTTTGTAGTAATTAGGGTCATTAGCTCGTAGTAAAAACAAATTAGATTCAGATTTTAACAAAAATACATGAAAAAAGAAGGAGTCTTCTCTATATAACAGAGATCGAAGGCGCCTGATAAATGAGGACCAAAAGTATAACTTAACATCTGGAAAGTTTAAGCTACCCTTGTCTGTGCAATTTTTAAGAAGCTTCAGCGATCTTCTGGCTTTTTTGTATCCCCAAATGAAGCTGCTAAAAATCCCGTCAAGCTGTTTAAAAAAGGAGTTGTTTAAAGCAAGTGGGATAGAACGAAATAAGTATAAGAATTTAGGAAGTATCTTCATTTTAATGAGGTTGATTCTGCCGATTATGTTCAGAGGTAGTCTATGCCACTTTTCTAATGTGGCGATGGTAGATTTAGTTAGTTCATTGTAATTAAGATTGTTTATTTCTCGTATTTTTGAAGTAATTTTTACACCTAAATAAGTTGCAGTCTTACATATCTCTGGGACATTTGCCGCTGGTGAATAATTAGCTATAATTTGTGTTTTATTTGAGTATAGTTTGTAGCCAGATACTTTGCCAAATTTAAGAGCCTCTGTGTTAATTCCTTCTAGGGAGAAGAGTATATGGCAATGTCGTCAGCATATGCCGTGATTTTCAACACCTGTTCGCTAGACTTAAACGGTATAATTTTGGGTTGTGTTTGAAGGCAGTGTAAAAATGGTTCAAGTGAAAGAGCAAATAATAACGGTGATAGGGGGCAGCCTTAACGGGTGCCCCGCAATATCGGAAAATCTGTAGAAGTCAGTCCCCCATAGCTAATGCAGGCTGAGGGGTTATCATATAGCGCTTTTATCCACTTTAAGAAATATCCATTAAACCCCATTTTAGTCATAACACGCCATAACACGCCATTAATAGTCCCACCCCACTCGGTCAAAAGCCTTCTCGGCATCCAGTAATATCATACCGAGTGGGGTGGACTCAATCTGAGCCACGTCAAACGCTGTGATAGCCATATTGACGTGTGTGGTAGTGTCCCTCCCAGTAACAAACCCGTGTTGCTGAGGGTTAACCATTTTGGGCATAAGGGGAGCCAGCCTGGTAGCTAAGATTTTTGCAAATATTTTTGCGTCTGTGTTGATCAAAGAGATGGGTCTATATGACCCTCTTTCCTCTATAGGTTTGCCTTTTTTAAGAAAAAATATTATCTTAGCTCTGTTCCAAGACTTGGGGGCCTTTCCGGTCTCCCCAGTCAGTTGCATTACCCGTAATAATAGAGGTGCGAGTTCCTCTAAACAAATTTTATAAATCTCCAGGGGGATGGTGTCTTCTCCTGAAGCCTTTCCTGAGGGTAAGGCAGCAATAGCTTGGCGTAGTTCTTGTCCAGTAATGTTTTCCGACAACAGATCTGTTTCTAATTGACTAAGTAGGGCTAAAGGAAGCTCATCTAGGTAATTCTGTATTATAATTTCGTTCGGAGTGGATTCTGGAGTATATAAGGTCTTATAAAAATCTACGAATTGTTCCAGTATGTCATAAGGTTGATCGTGTAGTAGATTGTCAGAACCCCGAATGTTAGCGATTATGGTACAAGCTCTATCCTCCGCTGCTTTATACGCCAAGATTTTCCCAATTTTGTCCCCGCCGTCATATTATTTCTTATATTTGTGTATGTTAATACTGTTTTTTTTAATAAGTTTTGCTTTTATTTCTGCTTTCAATTGACTTAATTTAAGGCCTATTTCTACTGCTGTTGGCAGGTTTGACCGTAGTGCAGTAGACAACTGTGTTTCTTGAGCTGAGATACTAAATATCAGAGATTCGTTAAGTTTTTGGCGTTCAAAGTTTTGTCTGAGCACATACCCCTGTGTGAATCCCGGGATGCTTGCCTTACAGGCGTCCCAGACTATATTACAAGTGGCAGAATCTTGATTGATTTCTATAAAATCAATGATATGGGTTTTTAGCTGTGAGATATAAGCAAGATCAGTTATCAGATGTGTAGGAAAAGAAAATGGTCTGGGGCAAGTGTTTATATGTGAAGTGTCAAAAGTCAGCATTATAGGATTATGGTCGGATGAGATTCGGGGGCAGACCTCCATTAGACAAGTGTTTGTAAAATTAGAGTTAGCGAAAGCCATGTCCAACCGGGAGCAGATTTTATGAGGTGTGGAGTAATATGTGTAGCCTGGAGAGTTTGAGTGTAGATATCGCCATGCATCTTTAATATTATGAGTGCAGCATAGATCTAAAATTGAGGCTCTAGTTTTGCGCATACGTTGAAAACTCCCTGGCCTAGTAGTGTCTAAATGGTAATCCATGATGCAATTAAAATCCCCCATTATAATAAGTTCCCCATCCCAATCCAAGAGTTTTATATTCAAGTCATCAAAAATCTTAGGTTCATCTTGGTTCGAGGCATACACCGCGCAAATGGTATATTTATGGTTTTCAATAATCATTTGAGCTATTACCCATCTACCATCTTTATCGTAAGCAGTTTGTAGAATTTCGGCTCTAAATCATTTATCTTTGAGAATCGCAACCCCTCTTATTGATGCCCCAAGTGTAGTACAACTAACATTGTCATAGCCTAATTGACAGAGTAGTTTTTTATCTTTGCCAGCTATGTGCGTTTCAGAAAGCAATTTAAGATGGGGGTTGTGTAGTCTTAGTTCTTCAGACACAAGGCGTAGCTTATTTTTGCTATTTAGCCCCGCAACATTCCAGGCAAGACATTTTATTTTATACATTTATGAAAAAAACAACCAGCACAATAATAAATCAAGTGGTATTTTCCAATTCTAGAGTCGTGCATAAGTGAATATTTACTTATATTTTTATCGTTTGAAGCAGTTCTCCCTCTCAGGTTGCAAACACTTTTTTTCAGTTTTTTACCCCCCCACACCGCGGAGAATCGAAGAATCCCTCCCTCCACCCCCCTGTCACCCACCCACAACGGGAAGGGACCACCCTTCAGGTTCTGCTGCCGCTGGAGAGGCAGCTTCTGCAGCAGACTGCCTGAAGAGCCCTGCCACCACCCCCTCCGTAAAACATTGAATCTACTAGAGCTTAATTTCCTTAGCTATAGCCTAATAAATCAACTAAAGCAAAACAAGAAAAAACATGGTATTTTTAGCTAAATAATTAAGTCTCTAAAGTTTAGCTTTTAAGTAGTCCAGAAAGATAATGTTCAACTTCTCTAGGATCGTTAATGAAATGAGTTAGCCCGCCTTTGATGACTTTCAGGCGCGCTGGTTCTTGAAGAAAGACTTGCCCCCCACAGATTTGATTGGGTCAATCATTTTACGCAGTTCCCAACGTCTATCCATCGTCGCTTTGCTAAGATCAGACCTGACAAATAAGGATAAATTCCCTATGGTTATAGGAGTATTAGGTCGAGCTTTCTGTCATATGGCCTGTCTAAGCAAAAAGTTACAAGCCAGGTGTGTCTTTGCGCATGCGCCAACCTTCGCACATGCGCTTATTGCATTAGCTGCATGTTGCCAACCACCTGGGGACTCGTATCTTGCCAACCAACTCTGCAGGCACGACAATTTTACCATTGTAATCTTTGATATCATTTGAAAGATCACATTAGGTACCATAGGTACATATAACAAAGCTTAAAATACTTAAGTTCTACTGAACTTAGTTATTGTAGAGGAAAGGGCCTAGCACACCCTGACTACAACTCATAGAGAGGTTCTAGTAGGTAAACACTCAGTGTAGGTAGGTAGTGTAGGTAGGTGCATACACCACACCTCACTAGACATGTCTGGCACAGGTGAACCCAGTTCTCTACCTGTGGTAAGTGACCTTCCCAAGGCACCCTCCAGATATGAGATGCTCAACTTCCGAGAGATGTACCTCCAGGAAGTTGAAACAGGGTTCCAACCCTACCATCCAACACCTGATAGAAGTCCTAGAGGCAGGTGATCTTGAGACGGCCTCTAAACCAGGTCACTTAGATAACACAGGTGAAGGTGTCCCCTCCACAGAAGATGACTCCATAACCCCAGAAGATGGCGAGGAAGTGGAGGAAGATTCAGATGGAGATGATAGCCAGGTCCAAGTCAGGAGGCTTAGCCAGGCTAACCTAAGTTTACATGGGAATGGAGAAGGGTTTCACCTTTCCAGACCTAATAGTAGACTTCTCCCAGGCAATAGAAGGGAAAGATCTCCTTCCAGGGAATCTATCCTTTCTAATGCCTCAAGGGGTTCTCAAAGGGGAATGACTTCCCCCCAGAGAAGAGAACATGAGGCTAGGATGAGAGCTGTCCAACTTCAGATAGAGAAAGAGAAAACAGCCGTGGCCCAAGCTAAACTTGCTTTAGCAAGGGAGCAAAAGTTAAGTGGATTAGATTCCACTGGTGGCAGCAATATCCCTAAGGATAGAGACAGGTCCTATGATACTAGAAACCTGAGTAAGATTGTGCCCCCCTACAAAGATGGGGATGACATCCACAAGTGGATAACTGCTTGGGAGGGGGCCTGCATGGTACAGCAGGTTCCCCAGAGTCAGTGGGCAGCAATCTTGTGGCTTTCCTTTTCAGAAAAAGGAAGATACAAGCTCCTCACAGTTAGACATGAGGATGCTAAAAACTACACTGTCCTGAAGAGTGCTCTGATTGATGGGTTTGGCTTAACCACTGAGCAATACAGGTTGTTGTTCAGGGATACCCAAAAGGCTCAGACTCAGGACTGGACTGATTTTGTAGATTGTGCTACTAAGGCTCTGGAAGGTTGGTTACTGGGCAGCAAAGTACATGACTATACAGGATTGTATAATTTGATTATGAGGGAGCAGATCCTTAGTAATTGTCAAAACCAGCTTTTACACTAGCACCTGGTGGACTCAGATCTGACCTCTCCACAAGAACTGGGTAAGAGGGCAGACAAATGGGTCAGGACCAGGATTAGGCCTACAAATCAGGGTAGTGACCAAAAGAAGGATAATACCAAGACTCAAGAGAAGGGTGGGGATGAATCAAAAGACAAGTCCTCCACAGGGCCCCAAAACTCCAATGGTGGGGGTGGGTCTCAAAACACCTCCTCTGTTCAGAAACCTTATTGCCATGTCTGTAAACAGCCTGGCTACTGGAAGACTGATAGTAGTTGCCCAAGGAACAACAATAAGGAAAATATTCCTCCAAGTAAGGCTCCAACACCTCCTATTACTATTAGTAGTAATCCCCCAGGTGGTGGGAGTGCCCCCAAGAATTTGGCTGGGTTTACTTTTGGAACTCAGGTGGACTCTGGCCTAACCAGGTCCCCTACAGCAGCTACTCTTGTCTGTGAGGATGGCATGGGGTTTGCCAACTTCACTGCTTGTCCCAACACTTTGAGCAAGTACAGACAGGAGCCCCTCATCAATGGTCAGAACGTTGAGGCCTATAGAGACGCAGGGGCTAGCATCACTATGGTGACTGAGAGTCTAGTCCCCTCAAGGCAACTTTTACCTGGAGCCACATACCAGGTGACCAACATTGATGGAGTAAAGAAAGATCATCCCATGGCAGTAGTTATTCTCAGCTGGGGAGGTGTCACTGTCCCCAAGAGAATGGCAGTGTCTACAAACTTGCCTGTAGATTGTCTACTGGGGAATAATCTGGAAATCTCAGCCTGGGCTGAGGTAGAACAAGAAACCCATTCTAAAATGGTAAATCTCCATGGAAAGGTTAGTGGGGCTGTGATGGCCACAGCCCCAGCTCAGGATATCCTCCCTGAAAAGGTTGGTAGGGCTGTGCTAGTCTCAGCCCAATCTCAAGCAAACACCTTCCCTAGACAGATTGACAGGGCTGTGATGGCAACAGCCCAGACCCAAACTGAGTCCCTTCTTGAAAAGGTTGGTGGGGCTGTGAAGGCCACAGCCCAAACTCAGACAGATTTCAGTGTTGTGAAGCCTGAAACTATGGATCACTCCACTCAGACAGAGAGCATTGGGGAGGAAGAAAAGTCTCCCTCCCACCGGACATTAGGTGAGAGTCAGCCTCCTCAGGGAACTGACCCTATCCCTTGTGAAGGAACTGCCCCAGAGGTAGTCAGGCCTAGCCTGGCAGAGCCCCTGATGTCAGTGGACCCTTCCAAGGTGGAACCCAGTCTGGAGCAGGTATCCTGCCCCTCTCCACCCTGCCTCAGTCAGCCCAGGGTTGTAGAGGTCAGGGAGGTCAGTGGACCCCAAAGGGCCCCCTGTCCACCAGAGCACCCCCATCAGCAGATTAGGGGCACCAAAGCTAGCAGCCCTAGCAAGGTGAACATTTCAAAAACTCCTGAGGGATCTCCCTTACACCTAGTTAGGAACCTCCCCCAGGTGGACACTGTTGGGCACAGCCAAACATGGGACCCAAAGGCCCCAAACCTGACCTGTCCCTCCAGTAAGCCAACAAAAGGGACCCAGCCTCCAGCTATAGGCAGCCAGAGGTTGACCCTGAGAGCACAGTGCAACTCAGTCATGGAAAGAAAGGCACATATGGTGGATAGTGATTGGAGGAAGCTGAGCCCTACCTTAGTGGAGCCTCACTTCAGTACTCCATCTCAACACCAGCCTTTTACTTTGCCAAAACACACAATAGGTACAGATTCCCTATGGTGGAGACCGTCTGATACCCCTAGGGTGAGGGATTGCTTAGTGGATCATGAGACAGGGGGTAACCATGCTAGTGCAGGTACTTCCTTATATGACCACTTAGGCAATATAGGCTTACCTGGTCAAGGATAGCCTTATCTCCTTTTGTTTGGGGGGGGGGGGGGTGTAGGAAGGTGGATACCTGACTATGGTTACCCCAGATGTTTTGCCTTGTGTTTAGCTGGTTTTTTACTTAGTTGGCCTGGGATCCTGCTAATCAGGGCCCCAGGCTATCTGCTTTCTCTATAAAATGGACTCCATGTACCTTAGGTACATACATAATTGGATATTGGGTCACTCGTATGAGTCCCTGTACAGTGTACTATAGGTACCCAGGGCATAGGTGCACCCAAGGCCTACCAGGGGCTGCAGCATATCTTTTGCTACCCCTGGCTGGCCATCCAAACTGACACAACTGGCTGATCACTCAGCTGGGGCAAGGTCATGTAATCACCCCTTGCTTAGATATAGTATTCCTATGTCTAACCTTAAATCTGGACACATATGCACCTATAAGTCACTCCTAAGGCAGGCATTAACAATCCTGAAGGCAGAGTGCTTGGTTTTATGTGAAATGGTGCTCTAGCATGAGCTGAGCCTTTCTGCAGCTTTCGGGACCATGTCCTTATAGCTGTTCCAGGATATTGCCATACCATATACTCTTAAGTGCATTATAATCCTCGCGGTTATTGCTAACTTTGGTTTGGCTTTATCAAAACATGTCGTGTAAGGTGTCATACGCTTTGGAATACTACCCCCTCGACAGTTCTGGCGACGAGGGTAGCATTCCACCCTTCTAGAGGGAGAAGACATGTTACTTCCATTAATCCCGGTAAAGTTAACCAGAGCCTCAGCATCACAAAATGGATGCTGCTGCCACAGACACAAGTCTGACCTCCTGCTGCTGGGAGCCCTTCCTGTGAGGGAGGCTTGGACAATAGGTTTCCTGTCACAGGGAGGTGCTAGAACCACCCCAGACAGGAGATAGTGGATTGGGGCAGGGAGGGCTGAATGAAACGAGACACTGCCTGGGGCACACAAGGTGTCCCATGCATAGGCCAGTTCAAACCGGTGCTGGGGCACTCCAGCCCCAGCTCTGGCGCGAAACTGGACAAAGGGAAAGGGGTGTAACCACCCCCTTCCTGGGTCCCACCCATAGGAGGGACCTAGCAGGTAATCCAGCCCCTTGATTTGGAATAAAGGTAGGAGCTGTGTCCCAAGACTTTAGATCATCCTGACTGAAACTTTGATACAAAACTCTGGACCCTTCGACATCCTATTCGTAGAAGACTGAAGAATCTCCCTTGTGGTCAAGGAGTGACCACCCTGTGCAAGCAGGCACCATCAAGCGCTCACTGGTTTGCTTTGTTGTTGCTCCCGCCAGAGCTCGAACAACAGAGACCAACAAGAACCAGACTTCCAGATATCCAACAGCTCGATCCATAGCCACAGCAAAGCTGAGACCCGTGGAGGCAACGAGAGACGTGGGACCGGCCATCTTGGAAATCCAGCAAAGTGCTTTCTGTGCAGCTCCTGAAACACCCTCAAAGTTGTGCATTGGGGATTAAGAAGCTCCAGTCCCAACCAACTTTTGCCCCGAAGATCACCTCTCCACATTCACCGAGTGCTGCGTGGGGACCTTTAGCATTTTCCTGCTTGACGCGTATGTCCGGTCACTTGCCTGTTGGCTAGTGGCCTCTATGACGATGAACCTTCAAATTTTCAATGCTGGTCTGGTTGCTCCAGACTGGCCCTTGCTCCCCTGAAAAGGAGCAGCCCATCAGACCTTGCTGGTCTGATCCAGAAGCCATCTTCGATTCCTGCGTGGGTTACATTTGCCAAGGCCTGTTGATTCAGAATCAAGAACCGACACCGCCATCAGAGAGAACCTTTGTGGGACAGTCCGTGTCCAGCTTCTGGTCATCGCTGACACCTCCTGGTCCACGTGGCAACGGAGACAAGCTTCATGACATCACCTGATTGCAACCCGACATCGCCTGGTTCCTTCCTGGTTCCTTCCTGGTCACTGGCTAGTGACCCAGACTCTGTCCCCTCTGCTTTCAGGTACTCTACATCTTCGATCCACCCTTGGACCCAACCGGACTCTTCTCTCCTGGTCGCCTGCAGCATCTTTTCTCCAAGGCCCCATAGAACTCCACGACGAAACCCAACACACTTTGACACCTATGCACCCGCTTCCTGTGGGTGAGGTAACGCAAGTACTGCGGTGCTCCTGTAGAGATTTACATCCCTAGTGTCCTAGTTTTAAGTGGTTAAGTTCTAGTCCAGTCGGAAGACTTCCAAATCTGCAACTTTCTAACTTTACGCACCCATTGACTTCCATTGGTGCACACGTGTGCATTTAGACACTGCACCCGCATCCTGTGGGCCTCCCACGTCCTAACTGCTGTTAGTCCAGTGTAGCCCCAGCGATTCCCATGGCCCTAGGCCTTACCATTGTTCGTGATGTGGTACTTATACCACTATTTTAGTATATGGTTTTAAGGGCCACCAGGGCCTATCCATATTTGTGCAACTTTTGTATGTTATATTAAGTTACTTGTTATACGCTTGTACTCCTGTGCTCATAAAGAGTTAAGGGGATCTATTTAGAAATAAATACATATATATTTTGAATATATAACCTGTGTGGTGTCCTTTCATTTGGTATTAAAAGGTTTGCATATGGTAACACAGCTGGCTTCACATGCCCTCTTGAGTTTAGCCTAAGACTGCTTTTGTCCAAGCTACCACTAGGATAGCTGGTCTATAAGTTTGACTTTACAATCATCACCATAAGATTTGTGTAGACTGGTGCAAGGTGCTCACTAGAATAGTGAACATCATATACCAGGCCAACTTCTCACAGTCAGCATAATGTATTTTAACGTTATATGCCAGTGTGAATGTTGGGAAATCTGAAATTCTCACCCCACCAACTTTACTGAGCACGCTATTCCCCTGGGTTTAGGGTTCTTCGTTAAATAGAATGCTCTATCAGTACTTAATTTGTAAAACAATAAGTGCTGAAGCCCTCGTGAAGAGGTCACTGCAGCTTGCACCATCCATTGCCCCTGCTAGCGCTACCAATGGCAGTACTATTGCAACTACTGCCATTACACACCTACAAATAATAATAATAATAATCCACATTTGTAAAGCGCGAACAATCACCCGTAAGGTTCTCCAGGCGCTGGGGGCCGTCGGGAAGATTAAGCGAGCTATTGCCCAGAGTCACATGGTGCTGGGCTAATCTGCCGCCGGCACCAGGGATCGAATCGTGATCCCCAGATTCCAGAGTCAGTCGTCCTGGCCGCGGCGCCACACCTCTTCCTCAAGTGTGACAACTGATACTATTCCAGGGCCCCAACACTATAAGAAAGGCTTGGGCCGCAGGTATAAGTCATTTTAATCCATATTAAGTTAATAAACAACTGTTGTTGTATTAATCTCTAAATTAGACAAACAGGGCCACCATGTGGCAGACTGTCAGGAGTGTGGATGTTGGCAATTATGTGCCATGCCAAGCACGGGAACCGACCGGCTCAAATTTAGCATTGAGCTCTTCTTGTACAACAGACTGCACAGGGGATTTTTCCTTCATGTTTTGCCAAGGCAAAAGACCCACCTCTTCTGACAGACTCACAAATAAAAGTTATTCCTACTTTTAAGTCCCTGAATACCTGTTTTACAGTGGCCATATCCCAGGATATCTTACAGCTGTACAGATGTTAATGGACGGCCAACCAATCCTACAACGTATTATGATCTTGTTGTTATCCGTAGGCAGATCTGTTGTTCCAATACATAACAAATACTTTGATTGGACTTTTGTTCAGTCCCTTGCTTATGAATGGATAGCTTTGTGGATTAAATAACTCCCCCCCCCCCTATTCTTGTTCTTTCCACCCAGGAACATTTTGGACTCGCAGTGTTCTGGATGGATTAGTTATATCTTTTCACTGCATCCCTCAAGGAATGTGTTCTTTTGTTTAGCATTCAGCATTCCGAGAGCATACATATGTTTCCTTGCCTTCTCCTTTTTTTCTCTGTGTATTCTCTCAAAAAGCCTTGGAGAAGCCAGTAGCTCAGCCTTTTAAAGCCAAGACTCCTCGGCTTTGGTTATTTCGGTATGGCAGACTGCTTCAGCTAATATGGACGGAAGTAACCAGCTGGAGATCAGGGAAAAATGGTCTCGCTGCATTAAGATGTCATGTTCAATAATCCATTGCTCAATAAATTAATTTCTTGTGGCCTTATATCTGAAAGTACAATCAATTATAAGGCTCACATTAATTTTTGTATTTTCTTGGGTTTTTTGTCTTCTTGGGTTTAAACTTTAAGCATGATAAGAAACATTCTGATATGATACATCACAACACATAGGTGTGAAGCAGCACTCTTAATGAATGAGTAAAGCTTGACCTCAGAGAAAAATAATGTGAACCTCTTTTGTGCAAATGACAGCATTATTAAACTATTGATATAGAATACAATGTTTTAGTGAAACGATTTCCGCATATGTGCAAATTACTGGCACACTTGGGACAATTTTTCCGCAATGGATCGTTATTTTAATGCTCTACTTCTTCACTTTGAAGTCATTAGCCCTAGGTGACATTGCCCAGTACTGGGCAATTTTGCACTGGATCCGTGAAACTGTAGAGTGGTGTGTGCACCAGGCTTAGACCGTCGCACGATTAGAAGAGACCCTCAAAAATACCACAGAAGACCCATGGAGGTTGAAAAACATTTGATATACATCAGCTGTCCGAAGCCTCCATCAACGAGCTGGAAAGACACCCTGTGCAGGCACTTTCAGCTCACTTGGTCTCCCACTGAGTGCTACTGGCTCCTCACCAGGTGACCGCATGAAGAAACCAGACTAAGTGTGACACAAGGTGCCACCACGTGCGTTAGTAGGTCTGCATATTTCCCTGGATTCGGTATGGACATAGTTTAGATGAAGCCTGGTCTGACAATTTGGCTAGATGGTTCCTCTTGGAGAATGCCAAGACTGACTTGTATAAGGTTTCCTGCATCAGGTATGGTGTGCTTTTTATAGGAATGTATGACGTTACTACGCATACATTTACAACGCATGCACTTGCAACGCAGTTTTTACATTGCAACATCCACTACAACGCTTTCCATTACATCGCATGATACTACATCGCATTATAAAAAACTACCTTTACTATGCATTCCATTACATCGCATACTAGCTTTATAATGCATACCATTACAACGCATACCATTACATTGCATTTAAGGTTAGTATTGGATAGTATAGCGGTAAAAAATACTATTCTAACTCCAGGGGGTGCAACAGTAGGGTAAGTGTTGGAAAGTGTAGGGGTAAAAATTACTATTCTACTAACTCCAGGGGGTGCAACAGTAGGATAAGTGTTGGATAGTGTAGGGTTAAAAATTAGTATTCTAACTCCAATGATATGCGTTGTAATGATATGCGTTGTAATGCCTGCGCTGTAGTGACATGCGATGTAGTGTCATGCGTTGTAATGGTATGCGTTGTAATGCCTGTGTTGTAGTGACATGCGTTGTAAAGGATATTGCGATGTAATGACTGCGTTGTAAGTGTAGTGCGATGTAATGGTTGCGTTATATAGGTTGTTTCCCTTTTTATAGCTTTATCTGTCATTTGCACCCATGGCGCTCTCCTTCCTACCTCTGGTCTCTTGAGAATGCTGCAGCAAGAAAATGAGCAAACATGATTCTACAAGCTGCCTGGCCCCACCCTTAGACAGTAACTTGCCAATAGGAGGCTGATGAGGAGCTAAGGGTGGAGCAAGGGGTTAAGCCTATAATACCATTTGGGGTCGAAGGTTGCCTGGTGTTCCTTCTGCTCTCATGTTTTTTTGATGACTGCATCCATATGCGCTCTTCTTCGGGGCTGGGCAGGCGCTCCATTAGGCTTGTAGCATCGATACACTGACACACAAAAGGTAGTAATTCATGAGGTATAAACATGGAGGCAAATCAATGCCTCGTTATTGTTGTTGTGACTGCTGTAATGCCAAAGAAACCTACTGTATTATTTAGTATGTAAAAACATAACAAATAAAATACATCAACCTTGGTAGATTTACAAATTCCAGTGGAAATATCCGCCTACTATGCTGTGCTTATATATTCCTATAGTATTTGTTCAGAGAACTGGAATATTTTGCGTAGGCCGAAGCACGTTGCGAAACGAGAACAGCATAGCTTGGAAGCCCTGTACATATTCAGCAGGCAGGTACTCGAGAGCTTGGTTATTTATATATTCTGAGTTTAAGGTTTTTTGGACGCATGTCTGCGAGCAGAGAGTGTCTGGCAGCAGAGGTAAGGGTGGATTCACCTCATTAGAGAAGATGCTGGGAGACATGGCTTGCACTGTACAAAAATATCTTTATCCCAGGCGTGTAAGTGTCACTAATGTCTAATATACAGACGTCAGCACATACAGTGACAACTGATAAGCAGGGCTCCTAAAGGGTTGTGTCTGCTTTTTGTGCATAGGAATGCCTGTTTTCTGCTGACTTAGAACATCATGTCAAGAATGGCAAGTCAATGTGTCATTGACAGAGAAAGAAGACCTGTCATCACAAGAGGTACTTTTCAAGTCATAATGCATTTATTGACTGACGAACATAACTTGATCCCATCTGGGATATGTGAAGCAGTAAAAACATGAGTGACTGAACAATGACAGTGTCTGATCAACTGCCTGTGTGCAGAGCCACTGGAATGATGTGATTCTGCGGCTGTTTCGTTTTCTGGATAATTATACATTTACAGCACTCCCCTATCTGATGTAGAATTTGCATATTGCAACAAAAAAACTTTCTATTTGAGAATGAACACAAGTTGGTAAAAAAGTGTGACATGCGGTGCTGTGCCGTGGCAGACGCTTTGCAAATGTTAACAGGTCATCTTCTAGTTGTTGGTTGGTGTATTCAGGTGTTTAAATGGCTCTACTGACTGCGACGGCAGAGTTTTAATGCGTGTTACAATGATAAAATAGTGCAATAATAGTACCACACTGTGTGCAATTTACCCACCTCTGCTGCATAATTTCACCATCCATTGCCACATAATACCAGCGGTCTGCCTAGACCTAAAAATTGGATCATTTGTGTCAGGAGTACTGTTACATGTGATTGAATTGGCCCTGCTCTGTTGACCTTTCAGAGGAATGGGCCTATGACTATTAGGTGACTGGTTTGTTTTGTTAATTACTCCCACACAGCTGGTCGAACACTGGGAGTTTTATTCTTCATAAAGAAGTACAAAATTCCCCAAATCTTTATGAGCTAAATTCACCCAGTTGCTGCAGCCCAATGTCCTACCACTTGGACCACTTGGCCGCGTCATTTCCTTTCTCCTCTCTCAAAAGTTATATTATGTGATACTTTTTAGGTCACACCTGAGACAGTTCATGGTTTGTCACTCACAACACATTTTGTTTACTTAGAGTGGACTTGGAGGGGGGGCGTGGCTTCCGCGCCGTCGGGTGATGGCGTCTCCGATGTGAGCTCCGCGGCGATGTGAGCTCTTGCAGCTGTTTACGAACCTCAGACGGCTCTATAGAGGTCTCCGTTCGCGGTCCCAGACGTCGGAAGGTGCCAGGATAAGAATGGTGTTCCTGCCGATTCCCGATTGATCTGCAAACCCTGCATTTTCGTTGCCGGTAATTCTTTCGGATTTCGGCCGCGGGTGGCCGCCATTTTGTGTCGCTGAGCCCGCGTCCCTTTCTTCAACTGTGAGCTTCATTAACTGGCATTATGAACTAATATAGCGCTCCTTGCACTGCACATTTTATTTCTTTTTTGCCACTGCTGTGTGGTGTGGAGCATCATATTTACAGCCATTGTCTGTGGATACTTCTCCTGTTTACTTGCCTCTGTTTCACTGCCTGAGGTGAATTTTGACCGCCATTTTGTGCTCTGATGCAACTCCTCCTCTTTACTTTTTGGTGGTCCTTGCAACATCGCTTCTCATGGAAATGCTACAGAATTTGTTGGAACTGATGATTATTTCTGGCTTTTTTGAGAATGCTCATGTTTTCTGCTTATTATATATCCACGCTTTTATTTTTTATTGCTGCAATGTGGTGTACATCATGATATCTACAAGCTTTGTTTGCTGACGTCTTTTTTTTTTCTCTCTGCTGCTTCTCCACTTCAATTGTGATCATCCTAGCCGCCAGTGTGTATATTGGCGTAAATGCTCTTTTTTGCCATTTTTTTAGGCTCCTATTATTCTGCTTATCTTATAAACGCCTTGGAGTATATTCTGACTGGTGTTAACTTCGACTAAGTATCTTGACTCATACTGGCAGTTTTTTTTTTACAGCTCCAAATATGTCTCATGAGTCTAGCAACTCGAAACATTCTGTCACTAGTACTAAGGTAAAGAGACCAAAGAATGACCCTCCGTCTCCTACGTCATCTCCAAATCCTGTTCTGGACTCTATTTTAGAAGAAGTTCGTGGCCTTCAACCATTCATGTCCGCTACCAATGTCAAACTTAGTCAAATTGAAGCAAAATTGGCAGTTATGGATGGCAAAGTTCTAGAGCTGGAGCAACGAGTTAGCGATATTCAGGACGTTTCCACCAAGATCCCCTCGTTAGAGCAAGAGATTCTCAAGTTGAAACTTCACACCGAGGACCTTGAAAATCGTAATCATCGGAGGAACAACCTACGTCTTTACGGTCTTCCTGAAAATGTTGAGGGGTCTGACATGGTGTCTTTTCTTCAAACCTTTCTGATGGATCTTCTAGAACTCCAACCTATGGCGCATCCTCTTAATATCCAGAGGGCTCATCGTTTAGGGCGCCTTCAGCCTAATGCCGCTAAACCACGTTTTAGAAGAAGTTCGTGGCCTTCAACCATTCATGTCCGCTACCAATGTCAAACTTAGTCAAATTGAAGCAAAATTGGCAGTTATGGATGGCAAAGTTCTAGAGCTGGAGCAACGAGTTAGCGATATTCAGGATGTTTCCACCAAGATCCCCTCGTTAGAGCAAGAGATTCTCAAGTTGAAACTTCACACCGAGGACCTTGAAAATCTTAATCATCGGAGGAACAACCTACGTCTTTACGGTCTTCCTGAAAATGTTGAGGGGTCTGACATGGTGTCTTTTCTTCAAACCTTTCTGATGGATCTTCTAGAACTCCAACCTATGGCGCATCCTCTTAATATCCAGAGGGCTCATCGTTTAGGGCGCCTTCAGCCTAATGCCGCTAAACCACGTGGTATTATTATGTTGTTTCTTGAATTTACTGAACTGATGACTGTGTTGAAGGCTGCAAAGCTTAAAAGACGTCTTGTTTGGTCTGGTCACAATATTTTTATTTCTCAAGATCTCTCTATTGCAAAGAATTCCTGAATCTTCGACCTCAAATGAGACAATTGAATATCCAATATGGCATCCTGCATCCATGTTTTTGTAAAATCACACATAATGGTCGTACTCGCTCATTTGATGATCCGCAAAAACTCCAGTCATTCTTGCAGAATCTTTCTCCTCCTGGCATGGACACTAATGATTGAATTTTTCTCTTTCTGTGTATTACCCTTCCAGTCTGGTCCATCCTGAGTTATGTGTTTTATATTTCTCCTCTACAATTCTTTCTCCTTTTGTGGTTTCTGTAGTCTTGAGGTGTTGCTTTTTCTTTTTTCTTTCATCTTCTGTGTTGCTCGCTGGTGGTTCGCTTCCTCTTCGGTGTCTCTACGTCCATGCTACTTCGTTCTCTTTTTTCTCCTCAGGCCTGGCTCTTTTGCTTTGGTCTGTTCATTTTTATCTTTCTATTCCTCTCTATCTGTTTGCTTTTTCTCTTTCTCTTTCTCCCTTTCTTCTCTTCCTCTCTTTTCATTCCTATTTTCTTTATGTGTGCTTCTCCCCTATTGGCGTGTATCTCTACTGGTTCTTTTTTTCCGAAGTATATTTTTTCTTGTTTTACAATGTTGTTATTTTTTGTATGCTGCCCGCAATGTTTGGATGCTTCGTTATTCTGTGTATTGTTCTTTGCTTATTCATATCTGATGTGGTCTGTTTTTTCTTTCAGATGTTTTCCTACAATGTTTTACTTCCCTTCGTGTACTACCTTCCTTACCCTCCATTATGTGTAAACTTGTTACGTGGAATGTCCGTGGTATCGGGAACCCGGTTAAGCGTCAAAAGGTACTGTCTCATTTGTCCAAACTTAATTCTCACATTGTTTTTCTTCAAGAAACGCATTGTACTGAAACTGAATCACTTAAGTTAAAGAGACAATGGGTTGGTCAGGTTGTTCACTCTTCTACTTCTAACAAGAAAGGTGGTGTTGCCATATTATTTCATAAATCCCTTTCTGTACAAATGTTAACTTCTCAAACTGATGAACATGGTCGATGGGTGATGGCAAAGATTGTAGTCCAAAATAAAACCCTAATTTTATTGAATATTTATGGCCCGGTTAAACCCGATCCTCATTTCTGGCATAATATTAAAATTTTACTTTCCTCACTTGATTGTCCCAATGTGATTGTTGCTGGCGATTTTAATCAATGGCTAGACCCATTTTCTGACAGGTTATCCACATCAAAATTTAAACCGGACAAAACTCACAAAGCTTTTCAGTCTGCCATCACGTCTCGACCTATGTTTGATGTCTGGAAGACCTGTAACCCTGATTTGCTTGAGTACACCTTTTATTCCAATGTACATCACACGAGATCTAGGATTGATTATATTCTGGTTAGTAAATCCCTGTTGCCCTCTATTCAAGCCTCTGATATAGGCTCTATTTTTATTTCTGACCATGCTCCTGTTCATGCCACATTATATTTTTCTCTCACTTCCTCTCGATTCAGTCTGTGGAAATTAAACACTTTCCTGTTATCTGACCCTGTTTTTGTTAAAGAGGCTACTACTTTTACTAATGAATTTTTTACTTTCAACAATCCTATAGGTACTAATATTCCTAGTAATTGGGATGCCTTCAAGGCTTCTTTCCGTGCTTTTACCATCTCTTATGTTTCCAACAAGAAGAAGGTGTCACGGAAAAAATATGAGAATCAACTGAGTCACATTAAACAGCTGGAACATAACTATTTTACCTCTAAATCGACATCTGCCCTTCATCAGTTAATTAAAGCTAAGTCGGATCTTAATAAATTGGCTACGTCAGAGGCTTGTAATATCCTTCTAAAAATAAAATCTAAATACCATGGTGGCCAAAACAAGGCTGGTCGTATGTTGGCTAATTATTTAAAGATCAAGTCCAAACGTAAAACGATCGGTCCTATCCTAAATGAATCTTCTCATACTAAGGTTTCATCGGATGAAGAAATTGCAGCTGTTTTCCACGATTACTACCAATCCTTGTACTCTGATGATACCTTCCCCTCGTCTCAGAATTTACACACTTTTTTTCCGGCCTTCCTTCTCCACCTTCCCTGCCTGATGAATTTACTGCCTTAGAACAAGATATTTCCTCTCAAGAGATAATTAATGCATTTAAATCACTGAAAAAGTCCAAGGCCCGGGGCCCGATGGCCTGACCGCTGAGTTTTATACGACATTTTCCTCTCTTTTTGTTCCTAAGCTCTTGGCGCTTTTCAATTTTTTTATTTCCGATGCAAAGGCCTCCGGATCCTTTATGGATGCATTGATTGTTATCATTCCCAAACCAGATAAGGATCACTCCTACTGTAAAAATGATCGTTCCATTTCTTTAATAAATTACGATTGTAGAATCTTTGCAAAAATTCTTGCCAGCCGTCTTGAGAATATTATTCCCCTATTAATTAAAACTGATCAAGTAGGTTTTGTTAAAGGCAGGTTGGCATCAGATAATGCACGCATGTTTGCTAATGTTATTTCTTATGCCAAACGCTGCCCTTTCTTTAGATGCTGAGAAAGCCTTTGACCGTATCAATTGGCAATTTATGTTTGCAACTCTCCAATGGTTTGGTTTTGGGCCCTCTTTTATCTCTTTTGTTAAACTGTTATACTTGTGTCCCAAAGCTAGTATTTTTGTTAATAATCACTTTTCCAAGTTCTTCCCCCTATCAAGAGGCACCAGACAAGGTTGTCCTCTCTCCCCTTTACTTTTTATACTTTGCCTTGAACCTTTTTTAGAACGTATTCGTATTAATCCACAAATCAAAGGCTTTCAGTATAACTCTCTTGAAACGAAAATCTCTGCCTATGCTGATGATATATTAATTTACATGTCCAATCCTACTGACTCCCTTCCTCCTTTTTTGAATGAAGTACGGTTGTATTCTAGTATTTCTGACTATAAATTGAACCTTTCCAAAACAGAGGTTCTACCCTTGAACTCCTCCTGTTATCAATTTATGTTTGATAATACTGAGTTTGCTTGGTATCCTTCCAAAATAAAATATTTTGGAATCTGGTTTTCCCCCTCACTACGCGACACTCTCAAGTTCACATTTAATGCTCTAGTATCCAAACTCAAGTCACTTTTACTTTCCTGGTCCCCATTATTCCTATCTTGGTGGGGTAGGTTAGAAACCATAAAAATGATGATTGCTCCACATGTTTTATACACACTTTCGATGCTTCCTGTCAAAATTCCCCTTTTTTATTTTTCTCAACTTAATTCTATGTGTTCAAAATTCCTGTGGAGTAACAAACACCCGCGTATTGCCATTACCAAGCTTATTCGTCCTAAGGGAGAAGGTGGGGTACGTTTTCCTAATTTCAATTTGTATCACTCTGCTTTTTTACTCAAACAATCCTTTGCATTAGCTTCTGACTTTGGTGATGTTCCTCTTCCAACTTGGATTGTTTATGAGCGCTCCCTTCTTAAGGATTGTTCCTTTTCAGATGTTATCTCCATGTCCAACTGTACTTTTTTATCTACATATCCTATTTTAAAATACTCCAGATACCTGTTATATTCTACCTTCTCTGATGGTTTTACACCACTCCAATGTTTTCTATATTCCTCCCTATGGTTTAATAAATTTCTTAAGTATAAGGGTAAATCTTTTTATTTCAAATACTGGACAGAAAAGGGCATCCAATATGTCCATCAATTAGTATGTCTTGGTTCTATTATTCCTTTTCTTACACTTCAGACCACCTATCACTTAACAGACTCTTCCCTTGCTCAATATACCATTATTTCCAATGCCATTCAATCACACTTAGCCACTTTTGTTATACCTAATGATACACCCTCTCTTACCCCTTCTTCTTCTTTATTCTCGCTTTTCCCTAATCATAGACCTAAAGCTGCCCTTGTTCATAAGTTACTGTTATCTAATGTTGATGAAAGACCTAAATCCCATATTGAAAGTGCATGGGAAACTGACTTATCTGTGTCTTTTTCTATAGCTACCTGGGATAAGTTGTGGTCCAAATTGTTCAAAGTTTCTCCTGCTGCTCGTATCACGCAATCCCTGTATTTTATTTATAACAGAGCCATTATCACTCCTGTTTGTATTTCTAAATTTTCTACATCGTCTTTTCAGTTGTGTTGGTCTTGTTCTAATGTTAAAGGCACATTAATGCACCAATTATATGAATGCTCTAATGTTTCCTCGTTCTGGAGATCAGTTTGGGATATATGTATGACAGTTTTTCATTGTACTTTACCATTGTCATTTAAAAATGTTTTCTTAGGCTCTTTATCTCCTGATATTAATGCCACATCCCCTATTTCCTTGTTATTTGACCTTTTTATTGCTCTTGCTTTCAAAGTTATCTTATCCTCTTGAAAATATGCTTCTAAAATCTCTCTAGTTACTTGGTGGAATTGTGTTTGTGATGAACATAGGATTGCTACTGTTCCTTCTCTTTCTCTTTCTAGCAAGATTAAATCTGACCTTTTATGGCTACCTTTTACTACGTATCTCTCTACATCGGCCCCTGTTTTCTAGCTTTTTCTCCTTTGTTCTCTTTCACTTTCTTTTTCTTTCCTCCCTTTTCTTTTTTCCCTTCATCCTCCTTTTTCTTTTTTCTTTTTCCTGTCTCCCTCTCTCTTTCTCCCTCTCTTTCTTCTTTTGAAATATCTCTTTCCTTTCCCTTATCATTATGGTTCTTATTTTGTCCTATTTCGTACTTCCCTGATTACTGAATATATTTTGTATTTTACGCTTACAGCTGGTATTTGTATTCCATTGTACTGTTTCTTGCAAAACTTTTAATAAAAATCTCCTTAACAAAAAAAAAAAAAGAGTGGACTTGGAGCCTCAGATTCCTCGTAACTCTCATTTCCTTGCTTCTCTTTGTTTAGCATATGCCGGTTTCGGTTTCACTTTCTCTTCGTGTGCATGGCAGCATGGCTCATAAACAGCCTCCTTGGTCAGTGTCTTTCCACTGCTTGCGCTTTCTGAGCTACTTTTTTCTTAAGAGTGCTAGTGTTTGCAGGCTCAGCCTATCCCTGTATGCATTGTTGCTTGTCTAGTCCTCTCTGCTTGCCCTGTCATCCCTCCCATGTTGCAGCGTCTCCTGTCCCTCCCACCCCCACCTGCATTGTTGCCCGCCCCTATGTTGCTTGTACCCCTCCTGTGTCATTGTGTGCCCCATCTTTGCTTTGCCCCTTCCCTTCTGCCCCTCCTGTCTTGTTGCAAGTCCCGTTGATGCTTTGTCCCATCCCCACACCCTCCTCCCGTGTTGTTACTCTGCCATACCCCTCCTGTACAGTAGACCTTAGCCAGGGTAGCACAGAAATAGTCACAAGCACCAAGAACACACACGCTGAAAGGACTCCTGTGGTCCAAGATCTCCATAAACAAGTCATGGAATTAAAAGATTGCATAGGTTTTCTTGCATCCAGGGCAGAGGACCAGTGATGGCCCAGTTACAACTACATAAAGATTGTTGAGCTGTCTGAGAGGTTTAAGGGGCCAAATATAGAGCTGCTCCTGGACAACTAGCTTGGATAGAACGTTGCTTATCCTTGTCACAAAAGCTGCTGGACAGTGGTATACTATTTAGGAATGATGGCGCCACTCAGGGGAACAGCACAAGTGTTTGTGCAAAGCTATCTATCTTGGTAACAGTGCTGTAAGGTGAGGAGAACCACCGACCTCCCCAAACTAGCGGCCTTAGCCAACTAAATATACAAAAGACAATATCCTCAGCACACATAAACAGTGTAGCAATAATTCTAACAGTGCGCGGTGTGAGCACAAATGAAACACAAGTAAGTGAATTCTTGTTCCTTTCTTTATTCCCTGGGTCTTCAGACAGCCGACACGTGTTTCTTCGCTTACAAGGGATATCATCCTGAGACTTTATCAAGGCTGCACAAAAACAAACAAGACAAACAATGTACCACCGTACACAATATTAGGTGTACATAACGTTTCTGCAATCGCACCAAGTGGTAGGTAAAAAAGACCTCTCGGTAGACCTATGCTGACATGAACTAGGTGGAAAAACCCAAGATACATTCTAGAAATGTCCCTTTTTAAGAAAAAGGATACAAAAATATCCAAATTATCAAAAGCCTAGGTGGAATAAGAAAAGTGGAAAACGAGTGTCATTAAATAACACAGCAACTCTGTGTGGAAACTGATCAGAAAAATTGTGAGTCACAGGAAGACCTGGGATCGTGATTAAAATTTCTGAAGTGAGAATTACAAGGGTTAACTCGAACATTTCAATCAGCATCTCAGTGTGACTCCATAAGCTAGTTGACCTGGTGTTGAGACATTTTTCTGATTGCACCCAGGCAAATGTCTCTCCTGATACTGTTGTATAATGCAGTCACATCAAGGGTCACCAAAGTCATATTTTCATCTACCATTTGGTGAGATTGCAGAAATGTTACGTACACGTAATATTGTGTAAGATGGTACATTGTTTGTCTCGTTTGTTTTTGAGCAGCCTTAATAAAGTCACGGGACGATTTCCCTTGTAAGCAACGAAACACGTGTCGGCTGTCCAAAGACCCAGAGAATAAAGAAAATAACAAGAATTCACTTACTTTTGTTTAATTTGTGCTCACACTGCACACTCATACAATTATTGTGATACTGTTTACGTGTGCTGAGGATATTGTCTTCTTTATCCTTGTCACTCTAAATTGTTCTTCCTCAAACGGGCCAACGAAGTACCCCCAACTCCACGAGGGCCCCTGCGTTTAGTTGTAGCCCTTCTACTCGATCTACTGCTTCTGAAGCCGGACAGTATAGCAAATTGGTTGTGAATAACAACAAAACAAAAATATTTGTGTTTACCAAGTACACCGCAGCAGTGCAACACGAAGGGACACATCTTCCTGGAAATTAAACAAAACTTTGAGCAACTGCGCAATAAATACATGCAACTGTTTCCAGCCACTCTAAAAATCATAGCTGGAAACCGCATGCTGTTTTTCAGTGACCCCAAAGTGGCATGGGACTGGGTAGAAAAGTTGGCAGCAGAACATCACCTCGGATACTGTCACGCTGTTGTTCTTCTAAGAAATGCATTTCTTCTACTATGTTGCAGACACAGCATGGACCCTTCGATCTCTTGTGCCCATACAATGTTCACTAGAACTGTAAGCGCACACTGGTGGAGGGATCGGCCCAAAGTAGAGGGGCCAGGACCAAATAACTAAAATAATAAGGCAAAACGTTGTGTATGTCCCTGTGGAAAAGAAGAGTTTGACTTTAATATTTTGAAATGTATTTGCTCTAGACTCTTCCCTCGGTCAGGGATATCTAATACCTTACCTGGGTGTGGGGGATTCTTCGAACTGCGATCCTGCCAGAGGTCCTTCCTATTTCTAACCTCAATTTGAAGGGTGTAATTTTTATAGTCTCGGCGTCCAAAATGGCTGCAGAGATTTTCAAATTTCGCAAGAGCTGGAATTCTTGCGAGACCTTGTTTTTAAAGCATTTGTAGTGCCTTTTTGTTTTTCTGAAACTCCGGTTGCATGAAAGGTGTGAGGGAAGCCTCAAGGACAATAAGAGGCCTCGGGTCCCTAAAATGGGTCCTCCCCTAGGGCAAAGCCAGCCAGCATATTCAGTATAAAAAAATGTTTGCCAATGTTACTACACACAACACAGTACTCAAACAGTTCTGAAATAGTCACTTCATGGAGGCAAGGTACTAGATGGGTTTTAACAACCACTGCTGCCACAGAATGCTCCAGGATAAGTAAAGTCCAGGAGCAGTCTTCGGAACATTGTCATCTATATAAACGACAGGGATAAAGAGTCTTGGATTGCGCTTCCTCACAGTACCCTCCAATCGAAGCCCTGACTCAGGGCAGGGACCCAGCTTTGGTGGATTTTTAGCATGAAATTGCCCTACTAAAAGAGAGCTGTGCACTTAACTGGCGGGCTCTCAAAATCATTCTTGGGGTCCAAACCCCTTCCATTCTAGGAGATACCAGAGTTGTCCATGTTTCCTGCTGGAATCTTACATTTAACATACTCTTACTCAAGCTCTCCTTCCACATCTATACCGGTGGGGATCGGTGCGGACTCGTGGTTGGGATCATAGGTTTAAGCCAGGAAGCGTGAAAGGTTGGATACATTTTCATGATTGGAGTAGTTTCAGTTGTACTGAATTCTTCCCTCTGAGCTGTTTACTCACAAAAAGCCACAAAATGGGGGCTGAACTTTTCTCTTGCATGGTAAATGAAGATATTTAGTCACCAACCAACTAGGGCCTTCTGGTTGTTGGTTTGCAGTGTACTTCCCTTTCAATCCGCATACTGTTTATAAAGTTGTTTATCTTTGGAAGGGTGGTGTTTTAAAGAAACTTTTATCTATCTTATGGAAGCATGTCTTTCTTTAAGCAAAGGATTACCAAATGATTCTGTTTTTATAAACTAAAACGTGGATGGAACCAATACAGGGCATAGATTGGGGAATACATGGTGAATGCACGCACAGCTTTGGTATTGCTGAATTGTGCCAACCACAAATTACTATTATGGCCTTCTTGATTCTTGATGAAACAAAGTACATATCTATCCAACTCCTGATTAAATAGTTCTAACTGACCATTGGATTCTAGATGTCTTGGGATAGACATACTGTGATTCCTAATCTTTTACAGACAGCATTCCAGAGGCAGGACACCAATTGCGTTTCACAATCTGAAATTTTCATGTTGTAAGGCGATGAAGCATTACACCATGTTGCATAAATAAATCAACTAATTCTGGTGCTTGTGATACTCTGTGTACAGATATATAATGACCTATTAAGTGAGTATCTATTAAGTGATTATCTACAAATACTAGGATACTGTCAGATATATAGTTTTTTGGTAATTAGACAATCAAATCCATGGTAATGGTATGCCATGGTTCTGCCAGATTCGAAAGGGGTTATAACAAAACAGCTAGTTGTGGGTCTCACTTTTAGCTTGAGTACAAATTCAGCACACCATAACAAAATTACCATGATTAAATTGGGCATACAAATTAGGGACAATACAATCATTTTAGAAAAAAGATGTACCAAGTTCTCATCCTCTGGTGGACTAGATAAAGAATATGCTATTCCATTTTGTGACCTGGACGGTTGGTTATCATAAGATTTTAATCCATAAAAAAATAGACCATATGACCTGTCTTAAAGTCAGGGACATCACAATGTTTATAAAAGGCAGATTGCAGTGATCAGTATAAATGGTCATGGGGGACGAGCTCCTTTAAGATGTTCTGTCTCTTTTTCTGTAAGTGCGTAAATCCGACTGCATGTAATTTGGCTTTCGGCTTACATCTGGCAGTCAAGCTCCTGTTAAGAAGGAAGTGTTTCCACTATTTTTGCAAAACTTGGAACTCCTGATACTGTACTGGGAGAGTGCCAACCATGGCTACCTGGACTGGTTCTAACATCTGGGGATTAAAGGATAGCAGAAGGTGGGACTGATTTAGAATTTGGCAGAGAGGGTACTCTCTTGCACCAGTGACAAAGTACCTTCTCTGCCAATCTCTAGGTGCAGCTACCCGACTTAGGGCTGGGTGGGCCAACAGTGTGTTGATGACAGAGCCTACTCTGACTTAGACGCTGACATACTCCTTTAATGGCTTGACAGAGTATGGGCCAATGGAGGTAAGCCACCCGACAGTCCACCCAATTTAAAGTGGGTGGTTGAATGGCTTTTTCTCTGCTGTCCAATCCTGGCATTGTAGGACAGTAATAATAGTTTCTGGCAATGTATAGAGATGTCCATGTTGCCCATGGACGTTTAGCTTTGCTTAGGCTGCTTGTTGCAATCCTGGACAGTGTGTCCATGTTGGCCACAGTATAAGCAGAAATGTTCTTGTCACCTTTTCTTCTTTTTCATTTTAGTTAATGGCACCTTACATAATGAGGCTTTTGTTTCTTGAACAGAGGCCCTAGAGCCTTTAGTTTACTAAGTGTTTCCTTTGGCTGCTCACCTTAGTTTTGGGTAAATGAGACTAGAATTAAAGATATCGCCTCACAAATAAGGAAAATTGTCACACAACCATGTGCGTGATAAAACGAACCATCTCCATCTAAAGAGGAGTTTCAATATGAATCACTGTGCTATGTTCTAGTAAAAATGCAGACTGCAAAAGAAATGTGCAGTTACCTTGCATTTTTTGCTATTTGAACTGCCTCTGGGTGTACAATTGACACAACAAGCATGTGACAGCTTCCTTATGTGTGACGTTCCTGTGTCAATAGGGGCCTTACCTTATGTACAAGGCAGAATTAAGCCACTTAACATGGCTTAACGCTGCCTTGTACATAAGGCACCCTTTCACGCTATGTTTAGCGTAAAAGGGGAGTGCAGTGGGTGTTGCGGTGGGCGTTCCACTGCAACATCGATTGTATTTGACGCTTCCCCCTATGTACAAAGATGGCGTTCATAGAAGGCAGCGCCAAAATTAAGACCAGGGAAATCTAGTTCTTAAGTAGGCAAAACGAGGAGAAATGCATCATTTCTTCTCGTTTTTGCTTTTTCCATGTGTATTGCCTTGTGCAGCACACATTGAAAAAGCAAAATGCCATGGTTTGTTTATGTACAGGAAGGTGTCCCTTCCTGTCCATACACAAACCTTTTTAAAAAATACCATTCTGTAACTTTCATGGGCACATATGAAAGTTACAAAATAGCATTTAAGGATTGTTTATGTGCAGGAAGAGACCCCTTCCTACACATAACCAATCCTCCCCTGCACGCAGACACCCTGCACTCTGATGCAAGGGTGCCTGCGTTGGTGATACACTGCTAAGTGCAGCGCCATCGCAGGGGGAAACACAAGGCTGCACCACATTTTTGTAAATATGGTGCAGCCTTGCATTTCCGAAGTGGCGTAGCGTGTCGTTAAGCCCAGGAAGGCTAACGACACGCTCCGCCACTTCAATGTACATATTCCCCCCAAGTTCTTTACGGTTATTTGAGCTCTCCATGGTAACCTATATTTGAACAGTGTTTCCACCCTCTTTTCCAATGGATGCAAATATTAGAGCCTGGCGCTTTTCAATTTTTTTATTTCCGATGCAAAGGCCTCCGGATCCTTTATGGATGCATTGATTGTTATCATTCCCAAACCAGATAAGGATCACTCCTACTGTAAAAATGATCGTTCCATTTCTTTAATAAATTACGATTGTAAAATCTTTGCAAAAATTCTTGCCACCCGTCTTGAGAATATTATTCCCCTATTAATTAAAACTGATCAAGTAGGTTTTGTTAAAGGCAGGTTGGCATCAGATAATGCACGCATGTTTGCTAATGTTATTTCTTATGCCAAAAGCTGCCCTTTCTTTAGATGCTGAGAAAGCCTTTGACCGTATCAATTGGCAATTTATGTTTGCAACTCTCCAATGGTTTGGTTTTGGGCCCTCTTTTATCTCTTTTGTTAAACTGTTATACTTGTGTCCCAAAGCTAGTATTTTTATTAATAATCACTTTTCCAAGTTCTTCCCCCTATCAAGAGGCACCAGACAAGGTTGTCCTCTCTCCCCTTTACTTTTTATACTTTGCCTTGAACCTTTTTTAGAACGTATTCGTATTAATCCACAAATCAAAGGCTTTCAGTATAACTCTCTTGAAACGAAAATCTCTGCCTATGCTGATGATATATTAATTTACATGTCCAATCCTACTGACTCCCTTCCTCCTTTTTTGAATGAAGTACGGTTGTATTCTAGTATTTCTGGCTATAAATTGAACCTTTCCAAAACAGAGGTTCTACCCTTGAACTCCTCCTGTTATCAATTTATGTTTGATAATACTGAGTTTGCTTGGTATCCTTCCAAAATAAAATATTTTGGAATCTGGTTTTCCCCCTCAATACGTGACACTCTCAAGCTCACATTTAATGCTCTAGTATCCAAACTCAAGTCACTTTTACTTTCCTGGTCCCCATTATTCCTATCTTGGTGGGGTAGGTTAGAAACCATAAAAATGATGATTGCTCCACATGTTTTATACACACTTTCGATGCTTCCTGTCAAAATTCCCCTTTTTTATTTTTCTCAACTTAATTCTATGTGTTCAAAATTCCAGTGGAGTAACAAACACCCGCGTATTGCCATTACCAAGCTTATTCGTCCTAAGGGAGAAGGTGGGGTACGTTTTCCTAATTTCAATTTGTATCACTCTGCTTTTTTACTCAAACAATCCTTTGCATTAGCTTCTGACTTTGGTGATGTTCCTCTTCCAACTTGGATTGTTTATGAGCACTCCCTTCTTAAGGATTGTTCCTTTTCAGATGTTATCTCCATGTCCAACTGTACTTTTTTATCTACATATCCTATTTTAAAATACCCCAGATACCTGTTATATTCTACCTTCTCTGATGGTTTTACACCACTCCAATGTTTTCTATATTCCTCCCTATGGTTTAATAAATGTCTTAAGTATAAGGGTAAATCTTTTTATTTCAAATACTGGACAGAAAAGGGCATCCAATATGTCCATCAATTAGTATGTCTTGGTTCTATTATTCCTTTTCTTACACTTCAGACCACCTATCACTTAACAGACTCTTCCCTTGCTCAATATACCATTATTTCCAATGCCATTCAATCACACTTAGCCACTTTTGTTATACCTAATGATACACCCTCTCTTACCCCTTCTTCTTCTTTATTCTCGCTTTTCCCTAATCATAGACCTAAAGCTGCCCTTGTTCATAAGTTACTGTTATCTAATGTTGATGAAAGACCTAAATCCCATATTGAAAGTGCATGGGAAACTGACTTATCTGTGTCTTTTTCTATAGCTACCTGGGATAAGTTGTGGTCCAAATTGTTCAAAGTTTCTCCTGCTGCTCATATCACGCAATCCCTGTATTTTATTTATAACAGAGCCATTATCACTCCTGTTTGTATTTCTAAATTTTCTACATCGTCTTTTCAGTTGTGTTGGTCTTGTTCTAATGTTAAAGGCACATTAATGCACCAATTATATGAATGCTCTAATGTTTCCTCGTTCTGGAGATCAGTTTGGGATATATGTATGACAGTTTTTCATTGTACTTTACCATTGTCATTTAAAAATGTTTTCTTAGGCTCTTTATCTCCTGATATTAATGCCACATCCCCTATTTCCTTTTTATTTGACCTTTTTATTGCTCTTGCTTTCAAAGTTATCTTATCCTCTTGAAAATATGCTTCTAAAATCTCTCTAGTTACTTGGTGGAATTGTGTTTGTGATGAACATAGGATTGCTACTGTTCCTTCTCTTTCTCTTTCTAGCAAGATTAAATCTGACCTTTTATGGCTACCTTTTACTACGTATCTCTCTACATCGGCCCCTGTTTTCTAGCTTTTTCTCCTTTGTTCTCTTTCACTTTCTTTTTCTTTCCTCCCTTTTCTTTTTTCCCTTCTTCCTCCTTTTTCTTTTTTCTTTTTCCTGTCTCCCTCTCTCTTTCTCCCTCTCTTTCTTCTTTTGAAATATCTCTTTTCCTTTCCCTTATCATTATGGTTCTTATTTTGTCCTATTTCGTACTTGCCTGATTACTGAATATATTTTGTATTTTACGCTTACAGCTGGTATTTGTATTCCATTGTACTGTTTCTTGCAAAACTTTTAATAAAAATCTCCTTAACAAAAACAAAAAAAAGAGTGGACTTGGAGCCTCAGATTCCTCGTAACTCTCATTTCCTTGCTTCTCTTTGTTTAGCATATGCCGGTTTCGGTTTCACTTTCTCTTCGTGTGTTTGTCCCTCCTATAGAGCATGGCAGCATGGCTCATAAACAGCCTCCTTGGTCAGTGTCTTTCCACTGCTTGCGCTTTCTGAGCTACTTTATTCTTAAGAGTGCTAGTGTTTGCAGGCTCAGCCTATCCCTGTATGCATTGTTGCTTGTCTAGTCCTCTCTGCTTGCCCTGTCATCCCTCCCATGTTGCAGCGTCTCCTGTCCCTCCCACCCCCACCTGCATTGTTGCCCGCCCCTATGTTGCTTGTACCCCTCCTGTGTCATTGTGAGCCCCATCTTTGCTTTGCCCCTTCCCTTCTGCCCCTCCTGTCTTGTTGCAAGTCCCGTTGATGCTTTGTCCCATCCCCACACCCTCCTCCTGTGTTGTTACTCTGCCATACCCCTCCTGTACAGTAGACCTTAGCCAGGGTAGCACAGAAATAGTCACAAGCACCAAGAGCACACACGCTGAAAGGACTCCTGTGGTCCAAGATCTCCATAAACAAGTCATGGAATTAAAAGATTGCATAGGTTTTCTTGCATCCAGGGCAGAGGACCAGTGATGGCCCAGTTACAACAACATAAAGATTGTTGAGCTGTCTGAGAGGTTTAAGGGGCCAAATATAGAGCTGCTCCTGGACAACTAGCTTGGATAGAACGTTGCTTATCCTTGTCACAAAAGCTGCTGGACAGTGGTATACTATTTAGGAATGATGGCGCCACTCAGGGGAACAGCACAAGTGTTTGTGCAAATCTATCTATCTTGGTAACAGTGCTGTAAGGTGAGGAGAACCACCGACCTCCCCAAACTAGCGGCCTTAGCCAACTAAATATACAAAAGACAATATCCTCAGCACACATAAACAGTGTAGCAATAATTCTAACAGTGCGCGGTGTGAGCACAAATGAAACACAAGTAAGTGAATTCTTGTTCCTTTCTTTATTCTCTGGGTCTTCAGACAGCCGACACGTGTTTCTTCGCTTACAAGGGATATCATCCTGAGACTTTATCAAGGCTGCACAAAAACAAACAAGACAAACAATGTACCACCGTACACAATATTAGGTGTACATAACGTTTCTGCAATCGCACCAAGTGGTAGGTGAAAAAGACCTCTCGGTAGACCTATGCTGACATGTACTAGGTGGAAAAACCCAAGATACATTCTAGAAATGTCCCTTTTTAAGAAAAAGGATACAAAAATATCCAAATTATCAAAAGCCTAGGTGGAATAAGAAAAGTGGAAAACGAGTGTCATTAAATAACACAGCAACTCTGTGTGGAAACTGATCAGAAAAATTGTGAATCACAGGAACACCTGGGATCGTGATTAAAATTTCTGAAGTGAGAATTACAAGGGTTAACTCGATCATTTCAATCAGCATCTCAGTGTGACTCCATAAGCTAGTTGACCTGGTGTTGAGACATTTTTCTGATTGCACCCAAGCAAATGTCTCTCCTGATACTGTTGTATAATGCAGTCACATCAAGGGTCACCAAAGTCATATTTTCATCTACCATTTGGTGAGATTGCAGAAATGTTACGTACACGTAATATTGTGTAAGATGGTACATTGTTTTCTCGTTTGTTTTTGAGCAGCCTTAATAAAGTCGCAGGACGATTTCCCTTGTAAGCAACGAAACACGTGTTGGCTGTCCAAAGACCCAGAGAATAAAGAAAATAACAAGAATTCACTTACTTGTGTTTAATTTGTACTCACACTGCACACTCATACAATTATTGTGATACTGTTTACGTGTGCTGAGGATATTGTCTTCTTTATCCTTGTCACTCTAAATTGTTCTTCCTCAAACGGGCCAACGAAGTACCCCCAACTCCACGAGGGCCCCTGCGTTTAGTTGTAGCCCTTCTACTCGATCTACTGCTTCTGAAGCCGGACAGTATAGCAAATTGGTTGTGAATAACAACAAAACAAAAATATTTGTGTTTACCAAGTACACCGCAGCAGTGCAACACGAAGGGACACATCTTCCTGGAAATTAAACAAAACTTTGAGCAACTGCGCAATAAATACATGCAACTGTTTCCAGCCACTCTAAAAATCATAGCTGGAAACCGCATGCTGTTTTTCAGTGACCCCAAAGTGGCATGGGACTGGGTAGAAAAGTTGGCAGCAGAACATCACCTCGGATACTGTCACGCTGTTGTTCTTCTAAGAAACGCATTTCTTCTACTATGTTGCAGACGCAGCATGGACCCTTCGATCTCTTGTGCCCATACAATGTTCACTAGAACTGTAAGCGCACACTGGTGGAGGGATCGGCCCAAAGTAGAGGGGCCAGGACCAAATAACTAAAATATTAAGGCAAAACGTTGTGTATGTCCCTGTGGAAAAGAAGAGTTTGACTTTAATATTTTGAAATGTATTTGCTCTAGACTCTTCCCTCGGTCAGGGATATCTAATACCTTACCTGGGTGTGGGGGATTCTTCGAACTGCGATCCTGCCAGAGGTCCTTCCTATTTCTAACCTCAATTTGAAGGGTGTAATTTTTATAGTCTCGGCGTCCAAAATGGCTGCAGAGATTTTCAAATTTCGCAAGAGCTGGAATTCTTGCGAGACCTTGTTTTTAAAGCATTTGTAGTGCCTTTTTGTTTTTCTGAAACTCCGGTTGCATGAAAGGTGTGAGGGAAGCCTCAAGGACAATAAGAGGCCTCGGGTCCCTAAAATGGGTCCTCCCCTAGGGCAAAGCCAGCCAGCATATTCAGTAAAAAAAAAGTGTTTGCAAATGGAACTACACAGAACACAGTACTCAAACAGTTCTGAAATAGTCACTTCATGGAGGCAAGGTACAAGATGGGTTTTAACAACCACTGCTGCCACAGAATGCTCCAGGATAAGTAGAGTCCAGGAGCAGTCTTCGGAACATTGTCATCTATATAAACTACAGGGATAAAGATTCTTGGATTGCGCTTCCTCACAGTACCCTCCAATCGAAGCCCTGACTCAGGGCAGGGACCCAGCTTTGGTGGATTTTTAGCATGAAATTGCCCTACTAAAAGAGAGCTGTGCACTTAACTGGCGGGCTCTCAAAATCATTCTTGGGGTCCAAACCCCTTCCATTCTAGGAGATACCAGAGTTGTCCATGTTTTCTGCTGGAATCTTACATTTAACATACCCTTACTCAAGCTCTCCTTCCACATCTATACCGGTGGGGATCGGTGCGGACTCGTGGTTGGGATCATAGGTTTAAGCCAGGAAGCGTGAAAGGTTGGATACATTTTCATGATTGGAGTAGTTTCAGTTGTACTGAATTCTTCCCTCTGAGCTGTTTACTCACAAAAAGCCACAAAATGGGGGCTGAACTTTTCTCTTGCATGGTAAATGAAGATATTTAGTCACCAACCAACTAGGGCCTTCTGGTTGTTGGTTTGCGGTGTACTTCCCTTTCAATCCGCATACTGTTTATAAAGTTGTTTATCTTTGGAAGGGTGGTGTTTTAAAGAAACTTTTATCTATCTTATGGAAGCATATCTTTCTTTAAGCAAAGGATTACCAAATGATTCTGTTTTTATAAACTAAAACGTGGATGGAACCAATACAGGGCATAGAATGGGGAATACGTGGTGAATGCACGCACAGCTTTGTTATTGCTGAATTGTGCCAACCACAAATTACTATTATGGCCTTCTTGATCCTTGATGAAACAAAGTACATATCTATCCAACTCCTGATTAAATAGTTCTAACTGACCATTGGATTCTAGATGTCTTGGGATAGACATACTGTGATTCCTAATCTTTTACAGACAGCATTCCAGAGGCAGGACACCAATTGCGTTTCACAAACTGAAATTTTCATGTTGTAAGGCGATGAAGAATTACACCATGTTGCATAAATAAATCAACTAATTCTGGTGCTTGTGATACTCTGTGTACAGATATATAATGACCTATTAAGTGAGTATCTATTAAGTGATTATCTACAAATACTAGGATACCGTCAGATATATAGTATTTTGGTAAATACACAATCAAATCCATGGTAATGGTATGCCATGGTTCTGCCAGATTCGAAAGGGGTTATAACAAAACAGCTAGTTGTGGGTCTCACTTTTAGCTTGAGTACAAATTCAGCACACCATAACAAAATTACCATGATTAAATTGGGCATACAAATTAGGAACAATACAATCATTTTAGAAACAAGATGTACCAAGTTCTCATCCTCTGGTGGACTAGATAAAGAATATGCTATTCCATTTTGTGACCTGGACGGTTGGTTATCATAAGATTTTAATCCATAAAAAAATAGACCATATGACCTGTCTTAAAGTCAGGGACATCACAATCTTTATAAATGGCAGATTGCAGTGATCAGTATAAATGGTCATGGGGGACGAGCTCCTTTAAGATGTTCTGTCTCTTTTTCTGTAAGTGCGTAAATCCGACTGCATGTAATTTGGCTTTCGGCTTCCATCTGGCAGTCAAGCTCCTGTTAAGAAGGAAGTGTTTCCACTATTTTTGCAAAACTTGGAACTCCTGATACTGTACTGGGAGAGTGCCAACCATGGCTACCTGGACTGGTTCTAACATCTGGGGATTAAAGGATAGCAGAAGGTGGGACTGATTTAGAATTTGGCAGAGAGGGTACTCTCTTGCACCAGTGACAAAGTACCTTCTCTGCCAATCTCTAGGTGCAGCTACCCGACTTAGGGCTGGGTGGACCAACAGTGTGTTGATGACAGAGCCTACTCTGACTTAGACGCTGACATACTCCTTTAATGGCTTGACAGAGTATGGGCCAATGGAGGTAAGCCACCCGACAGTCCACTCAATTTAAAGTGGGTGGTTGAATGGCTTTTTCTCTGCTGTCCAATCCTGGCATTGTAGGACAGTAATAATAGTTTCTGGCAATGTATAGAGATGTCCATGTTGCCCATGGACGTTTAGCTTTGCTTAGGCTGCTTGTTGCAATCCTGGACAGTGTGTCCATCTTGGCCACAGTATAAGCAGAAATGTTCTTGTCACCTTTTCTTCTTTTTCATTTTAGTTAATGGCACCTTACATAATGAGGTTTTGGTTTCTTGAACAGAGGCCCTAGAGCCTTTAGTTTACTAAGTGTTTCCTTTGGCTGTTCACCTTAGTTTTGGGTAAATGAGACTAGAATTAAAGATATCGCCTCACAAATAAGGAAAATTGTCACACAACCATGTGCGTGATAAAACGAACCATCTCCATCTAAAGAGGAGTTTCAATATGAATCACTGTGCTATGTTCTAGTAAAAATGCAGACTGCAAAAGAAATGTGCAGTTACCTTGCATTTTTTGCTATTTGAACTGCCTCTGGGTGTACGATTGACACAACAAGCATGTGACAGCTTCCTTATGTGTGACGTTCCTGTGTCAATAGGGGCCTTACCTTATGTACAAGGCAGCATTAAGCCACTTAACATGGCTTAACGCTGCCTTGTACATAAGGCACCCTTTCACGCTATGTTTAGCGTAAAAGGGGAGTGCAGTGGGTGTTGCGGTGGGCGTTCCACTGCAACATCGATTGTATTTGACGCTTCCCCCTATGTACAAGGATGGCGTTCATAGAAGGCAGCGCCAAAATTAAGACCAGGGAAATCTAGTTCTTAAGTAGGCAAAACGAGGAGAAATGCATCATTTCTTCTCGTTTTTGCTTTTTCCATGTGTATTGCCTTGTGCAGCACACATTGAAAAAGCAAAATGCCATGGTTTGTTTATGTACAGGAAGGTGTCCCTTCCTGTCCATACACAAACCTTTTTAAAAAATACCATTCTGTAACTTTTATGGGTGCTGCAATGAAGCAGCACATATGAAAGTTACAAAATAGCATTTAAGGATTGTTTATGTGCAGGAAGAGACCCCTTCCTACACATAACCAATCCTCCCCTGCACGCAGACACCCTGCACTCTGATGCAAGGGTGCCTGCGTTGGTGATACACTGCTAAGTGCAGCGCCATCGCAGGGGGAAACACAAGGCTGCACCACATTTTTGTAAATATGGTGCAGCCTTGCATTTCCGAAGTGGCGTAGCGTGTCGTTAAGCCCAGGAAGGCTAACGACACGCTCCGCCACTTCAATGTACATATTCCCCCAAGTTCTTTACGGTTATTTGAGCTCTCCATGGTAACCTATATTTGAACAGTGTTTCCACCCTCTTTTCCAATGGATGCAAATATTAGAGCCTGAAACTTGCATCTTACTGCACTTAGGCATCTTGTTGAATCTTTGGCAAAGTGCCCTTCTTGACCACAGTATAAGCATAAATGTACCTGCCTCCTTTTCTCCTTTCCTGTTCTGTTTAGTTAAAGGCAGTCTGATTATTTCAATATGCATGGGTTCTCCATGATCTGGTGCTTGATGTGAACGATACAATGTGAATGGGGTCTAGGTTTCTGGTTTCTTCCTTTCACCCTTGTGCTCAGAAAGAAGGTGGTGCAATTATTGTGCCAAAATTATCATGGCTTCTAAGTTTGTGGGCCTAGTAACAACGTGAACTAGCCCATCCTCCAGCTCATCTTTTAATCTACTATTAAAAAATGGATTCATTCTTAGTCTCCAGCCATTCAGCCTCAACCACTAGTTGGTTTAAATAAAAAAAAACAGATAGTTTAACGAATCTCAATTTCATCTCTATTTCCTTGGAGCAATTCCTGTAGCTTGTTATCCATGGTCTGTGTTATGGATCTCCTTTCGAAAATTCTATGCAATTCCCTATTATAAGCATTGAACTCATATAGAATGGGATTATCTTCTGAAACCAGGGGTATGGACCTAGAGAATACCCCCTCGCTGAATTATAATAGAATAAAAGCCACGCATGATTCTAATGTCAACAACAACAACAACAGTCAAACAAACTAGCCAAAACAACCCAAGAGAACTCAAAAACTCCCATAAGCTGTGAGGAATTCTCCTCATTTTTCTCGGAAAAAACCAAACTACTAGAAGTTGAGCTCACAAGTGCAGCGGCCAACCTTGTGACCCTTCCTTCACCTAAAAATGAGGCTAATGAGACAACAGAGGATCCTCAAACAAAAAATAAAGCAAATTGGGACACATTCGAACTATATGACCAGGATAAGATTGCCAAAAAGCTAGCCGAACTTAGACCGAACAACCACTATCAAGACCCTCTACCGTCAAAGTGTGTAAGAGAAATCAGCCACACTCTAGTTCCGATCTGGACCGAGATAATAAATGCCTCACTTACACAAGGGACACTCCCTGACTGCCTAAAAACGGGGCAGGTAGTGCCCATCATCAAAAAACCAACAGCGGATGCGACAGACCCGAATAACTATCGACCAGTGACCAACATACCTTTACTGGCCAAACTTATTGAGAAATGCGTACAGGGCCAACTGAGTCAACACATCGCTAAGTTCGCATTACTAGACGACTGCCAATCAGGATTTAGAACAGGACATAGTACTGAAACTGCGATCCTGCATATTGTTGATGACGCCTTACAAGCCCTAGACCAAAATCAGGCATGCCTACTGATCCTACTAGACCTGTCATCAGCTTTTGACACGGTAAATCACGAAATACTAATGACCAGGCTTCAAGACAGGATGGGTTTGTCCGGAAACGTACTGAAATGGTTCAACTCTTTCCTACAGAACAGGACTCAACTATTCCTGATCAACCAAGCAACCTCCTCCCCATGCCCTAACACAATCGGGGTCCCACAAGGCTCAACTCTATCCCCAGATCTATTCAACTTATATGTAGAACCCCTTACGGAGATTCTTCAAAAATCACGGATATCCTATCACATATATGCAGACAACACGCAAATATATATAAAGATCGCCTCCCGTGATGACGTCGACCGAATGAATGACACACTAAAGAAAGCGTTGCAATGGTTAACAAATAATCATCTGAAACTAAATGCCCACAAAACAGAATTCCTGCTAATCTCACCAACAAGGAGCCAACCTGAGGTAAAGGAATGGGTGAAATTGGTGACTGCGCTAAACTGCACTCCGACCCTAGTTAATTCAGCTAAATCACTGGGAATCACGTTAGATGAGAACCTCGACATGAAAGCCCACATTAACTCAATGGCCAAGAGCGCCCGCTTCCATTTGAACTATCTAAGAAAACTAAAACCCTTTATCTCTGAGGCGGATCTAAAACTGGCCACCCAATCGCTAGTTATCTCGAGGATTGAATATGGTTGTACCACGTTAGCTGGCCTACCCAAGACATCCATAGCGCCACTAAAAGCCTGTCTCAACGCAGCGGCAAGACTCATCACGGGAACGAAGAAATTCGATCATATATCGCCCCACCTGAAAGCCCTAAACTGGCTACCTTACGAGGCCAGAATTCAAATGAAAATGGCCTGTATTACCCACAAAGCAGTTCACTACAACATGCCTAGATACCTAGCCAAGAAAATTAAACTTTCGGGAGGCAACAGACCAAGCAGAAGCGCCAATGAGCTGCTATTGCGGCCGGCCTTCTTCCGTAAGAAAAGGACCTACGATCGAGCCTTCTCCGGAGCTGCACCCAGAGTCTGGAATTCACTCCCTCCAAACATCAGGAAGATTCAAAATACGGTAACATTCAAACGGGAACTAAAGAGCCACTTGATGAGTAAATACCCCACGTAGAGAAAACTACAGACTATTGATTTATATGAACATCTACGCCAAAGAGGGGGTACTCATCATGAATAATTTGAAGTTCAATATCAAACAAATGAAAGACTCCCGTCCAAGCCTCGGCTACACCCTGTACTGCTACCTCATATATTTGGGAGCTTATACACTGTATCTCACAGCTCAAACTATATAACCTCTACCTCACTTTATTATATTTATGACTACTATGACAAGCTAAACCTATTCAACTTTTAACGGCTAATTATATAGGTATTTGTATTGATAATGTTATGTAACCCTACTTCAACGAGCTTGAAGATATGACTATGACACAAGCTGAGACTAATGCACCTCTCAATGCCTTTTATCTAGTCACCTTGTACCATACCGCTTCTACCTCATAACTGTTTGTTGTTATAATTGGTGTGATAACTGTCAATTCTGTAATCTTTTATGTTCAGCGCTCTGATACCCACGGGTCTTGTTCGCGCTATACAAAACTCTATAAATAAAATAAAATAAATAAAATAAACAATGCCGAAGGGCAGCTGAGAAAGTGCAAGCATCACTGAGGCAGGAAAATATCAATTTTATGGGAATTCCCCACATATCTTTCTGGAGGGGCAAGGGTAATGGCTAACTGATGGAAATTACTCGAGGACGTTTTTACGGCAAACTGCATGAGAACCATGTTGAGGGATACCACTCCAGAGAATACTACTTGAATACACATACTTCTACCTCTACTTAAGATACCTATACCTAAGCCCTAATGAAGTTAACAGTACTACTCTTTCCATGCTAAAACATGTGTTGGCTGTTTGGATTTCTATGATTGGAAGCTATAACACAATTGGATTCCAAGTGTGACACTAATTTTTTTAGTAACAATCAATGATTTTGGGACTTTCCATGACTTGGAAGGTATGTGAGTGGCTCTCAACCATTATTGCCATGCACCCAACTGCTGCTTGACAATAACTTACAGCATTATGTGACTTTGGATATTCATATTTCATGAGCACAAACATTGCACTTACCACTCCATAATTCATACTATTGAAAAAGCATTATGCGGCTGATTCTCTTCAGCAGATTTGCATTGACACCAATGTGCAACCAGAGGAGATCAGCCCACCTTTTTACTCTGGATGAACACCCCCAAAATGAGAACAGCCACATTTAAATCCTGAGCCCCATTAGATTGCTTTTGCATTTATCACAGAACACACCAGGATTTTATGCTATGAACATTACTGATCATGCTATGCTGGATGGTGTTGTTTGGGAAATGGTTCCTTATTAGATTATCAGATTATGGGTCCACAAGAAACAATTCAAATCTTCTGTATTCTGAAAATGTCCCTAAATGACATTATAATTCTAGACCCCTTTGCAAACTCATGGGTCATAAGAAGGGGTGTGATCCTATATACTGACTCCCAGGACATATTGTTTGGGGGTCGAAGACAACAAGGGGCAGATTTACAAGCCCCTTGCGCCACTTTTGTGCCGCCGTTGCGTCACTTCTGTGACGCAGCGATGGCGTAAAGCTAGGCCATGCTGCGACGGAATTACAATGTGATGCATCTAGGGAGATGTTGTAAAGCCCTGCGCCACATGAAATCTGCGTCAGGTTTCATGTGGGTGTTCCAGAGCATGGTGGGCGTTGCTTCACAGGAACGCCTTGGAAAAGTGACGCAGTGAAATCTACAAGATTTCACTCTGTCACTTTTCCGACGCCGCTGCGTCAAAACCTTAAGCCTGCTTTAAGTAGGTATAAGGCTTGACGCACCATGTTACAGATCGGCTGGGTTGGAACAGTGCTGGAGTTGGTCGCGCCCACGACACGACGCCAGCTCTGCGCCAACCTTAGGCCGGCAAATGCAACGCGCATCTGCATTTCCTTGCGACATGGCATGCCACGTTGTAAGTGCGGCGCATCCGTGTAGGCGCAAGGATTGTAATGCATGTCACAAGTTTCCTGGCACAATTGTAAATCTGTTCCCAAGTTTTCATGTTTATTTTTGTCTTTGGGGCAAGTAGGTGCAACTCCTGCAGCACAAAGCCTTTGGCTGCCAGGTTACAGTACCATATAATGGATCAGGGAAGGGCATTGCCCGCAGTTAAGGAGAAGCGTGGCTCAGTGGTTAGAGGCGGCAGACCCGGAAGCTGAGATCAGCCGTGGACCAGGGTTCGATTCCCTGCCTCGGCGGGTCTCGGGCTCAAAAATTCCATGGACTCGACTATTCTCGCTCCGGTGCCTATTCGACTCACGGGGTCACACTCTGCGACTCTGGGCAATAGCTTGCTTAATCTCCACTATGGCCCCTCACAGCGGGATGCCTGGCTTTCACCTTGTGAATACCCTGCCGGGGTATCTCACAGGGGAATACCAGGACGGGTTCCCTAAGCAAGCGCCTTGAGACCCCTGGGTGATTAGTGCGCTATATAAATCGAAATACATTTACATATCTGTGGCCATATGTTAATGCTGTTCGAAATTGTATTTATGTTTCATTAACACAAAGCCTTTGTTATAAGGGTGAGTTAAGAAAGTGTAAATTCAGACTGCACTGCTGACAGTGGTCCCAGTATAAAATGTGTACACACATTTGTGAAGTTTAACAATTTGAGGCAGCATATAATGCTCCCAGAATGCTCTCTGATTAGATGCAGATATTTGCAGAAGCTTGAAATTGATTCTTCACAATAAAATGCAACTAGGAAAAAAAAGTTTTGCTAAACTACAGTACAATTTCCGATACCATTTCTTTGAATTATCACATCTAGTAATACATGTTGATGAATGCTAGTATTCCCCAATAATATTCATAATGGAAAATCAGTGCAACACCAAGAGGTCTGACATTAGCAGTCAGCCTTTTGGTTTTACAATGTGTGTCTTGTTAGATTGTAGAGATTAGGTTATTATGCATTTCATTAAAAACATGGAACTCATGCAATACAACTCCGCTAGTAGTGGAATTAGCAACTGCACCCACATACCTTTGATAAAACAACTTTACCTTTACATGCTAAAAAGCATATAAACAATTCACAAAAGTGAACTTAGAAAAATACCAGGCATTGAGAGAGGTGATCATTTTGGGGTCACCCCTAACCTAGGGGGAGGGCAAGCAGGTGCCTTGAACACAAAGAGCATATCATGCTGTACGATTCGGTCGTGGTCCCATCCTCCTAGGACCATCCCAAGCAAAGTTATAGGCAAAAATACAATGCCAAACATAGTCCCAGCAAAGCATTATGGGGCGAGATTCTAGAGTTTAGTGAATATTATAGTATTAGCTCTCAGCTGAGCCCCAGAGCCTGCCCCTTGAGGAATGTTTTGATATTGGATACTATAATATTCACTGCACTCTAGAATATCAACCCATAATGCTTTGCAGGGCCTTTGGTTGGGATTGTATTTAATGTTTTGCCCATAACTGTGCTTGGGGTGGTCCTAGGAGGATGGGACCACCACCAAATCATTTCAGTATGATGTGCTCTTTGTGTTAAAGTGGAAAATGAATGGTTTTTCGAACTGCAGGACACGTAATGTGGTGTATGCAGTGGTCTGCACGTGTGGAAAAATCTACATAGGCAAAACAACACAGCAGGCTAACAGTAGGATTACCCAACACAGGTCCAGAATTAAAAAGAAGGTGCTGAGCGCACCGATGGTCCAACATTTTTTGGATTCAAATCACACTGAAACTGATTTTCGGTGGACCGGCGCGGTTGCAGGGACGGCGTACACGGTGAACTACGACTCGTGCTGAGATTGTGGAACGTAACATGGCTCCACATTAAGACAGTTTATGGGAAAATTGATACCACGATCTAAGAAAACATTAGGATCCTGCAACAACATCAATGAAGTCTCAGACTAAGTTTATGTTTTAGATCGATGGGATAAAATAATATGAGTATTATCTCAAAAAGTGTACATATATATTGGAATTGAGGATTACTTGCACACAACACAAAGCCTTGAGAAAGCCCGAAGGGGGCGAAACGCGCGTCGGCTGTGGACCATAAAGTGAAACAAATAAAGGCTTGAAATTTCCACAACATCTGGTGTCTGTGAAATTGACTGCTTGACCAAAGACTTGGATTATTGATGAAACGCTAAAATAGCGAAGGGATCAAAGAGACTGTTTTGGAAGTGCACTGGTGTTTATTTTCTTATTGTGGGGACTTCCATTCTGAACGGATGTTTGGGAAGGGGGTCGAGTTTTGATGCCCGAGGTGGATGTGCATCCAACGCCAAGCAGCACTCCATATTGTTTAGTGTGTATGACATTGTATTGATTTATTACTATTGAGAACTAAGGTTGATGTGCGAATCAAAATAGCAAATCCACCATTCTTTCTGTTGAAGGAAAAGGTCCATGACCGAAAAAAGACATGAGGAATATGTGCCTTGATAAGGCAAATAAGCTACTTGCGATTTCAACACACCCAATTTCTTTAACATCTGCGGCAAAAATGTTTGACTTGCAAAGAGTCGGGCTGCATCTGAAATCAAACTACTAATGCAGACACAATTTCCAACATACTTTGCTTTCTTATTTCATGCCATCTTCTAATCATCAAACAAAAGAGGTTTAACCCATGTTTTTAAAACCATTGGCTTTGGTCTAGTGTTTTCAAACATGTTTGATCGATTTTCCGATACACTGCTGATGGTTGGTTGTGCAACTCTAATTTTTCCTACTGAAGAAATAAAGTCAGGGGGCGCTAGAGGGCGCATGGCAAAATGGCCGCACTCTAGTGAGGCTCTGCCCAGCTGAGCGCTTATCCCCCAAATATCTGCTAAAAACATCTGTATCCACGACCTAGAGGTGTGTGCCCTGAGCCACTGAGTCCTGCTGCACACGTCTTCAATATTTTTAGGCTGCTGGAGCCACTTCATCGCTGAAAGTCCCTGTCTTTTGCAGTACGGACGCATACTCTATAACATGGCGGCTGCCGCGAGGCCCTGGCGTCTGGGTCTACCCGCCTAGTGACGAACCACCGGGCTCTGACTGGCGCCCGACCTACCTGCTGCAGATCGCTCTAATCCTCAGTGGTGTGCGGGGTTGGAGTGCGGTCCAGAGATTGCTGCCGCTGTGTTCTTGGAGCTGCTGTGCTGAGGAAGTTGCCGGACACCTGCTGGGGGCGGAGCTGCGGCGGAGTGCTGCTGACACGAGTGCCCACGGAGACTGCTGGATTGAAGAGGGCCGCTGCAGGACCCGGAGGAGACAGCAGCGTATCCGGAGCTGGTCCGTGGTGAGCGGGGTGCAGCTGGCACGGGCTGGTGTCTGCAGTGGTGGGGGCTGACGCGGGTTCTGGCTGTGGCCTGCGAGTCATGGCTGGCGGCTGGAGCGTGCTGGCAGAGGGTCCTGGCGAGGGGCACAGAGTGAACACTGCTTGCCGCACCGTGGGGCACTGGACGCCTGCTGCTCCAGCTGTTGTGGACGCAAGGCGGACGTTTTCGTGGTGTTGTCTGCCTGGGGATTGCGGCCGCGATCGTCCTTCACTACTTCTCCCGGCTCACTGGAGCGATTGGGCAGGGAGGGGGCAGCTGCACAGCACAGGATTGAGCTGAATCCACTGCCGCCATGCACATTGTGGCTGCTGGTGTCGACTGCTACTCAGCGCTGAGAAACCCGCCACCCTGCAGGCACAGGCTGATAATTTTCGTTGTTATTGGAGCCCTGTCTTGTGCCTGTGAGCCTGGATCCTCCTTTGCCATTAATTTGTGGTGTGAAAAATCGCGCAGCTGGGCCGCTGGACACTGCCCTTTACTACACTGCTTTCGTGCCTGGCCGTGAATGGGTGTGGTGCTGGATGGTGCCTCGCCGGGCCCTCAGAAGTAACCGGGCCTAGTAGTGCTGGCATTGCATGGACCTTTTATATAGGGGATGAGACTCTTGGCGGGCCCTGTGCTCCTGGTGGTGAAATTGTGATACTGTGGGCCTGAGACCGTCCAACTGTGCATCGAGTGAAGAGTGATGTGGAGTACCTGTGGCTGGGGTATTGTTTTCTCGAAGGATGCTGAAGTTTTCTGGGCTGGGTGGCCTTCTTCCTCTCTGGCGTCACTCAGTGGCAGTTGTCGCTCCCCATTGAGCTTGGTGCGCTGGACGGTACATTGCTGTGATCTTTGCCTACTTCTGCCTTATATTTGGTGCCATCTTGCCCGCTAGTGTATTCCGCCGCGGGTTGTGCCTAGTTACTGGTTGGACGCAGCAGCCACCTAACCATGGCAGAGATGGGGAGAACTGGCAAATCCCAACCGCGCCTCACTTTTGAGGCACGTAAATCCTCTAAATCACTGCAGAAGGCCGCATCAGAATCCGAGGTGGATCCCCAGAGTGACTACCACCCCACACTGGAAACCACGCTGTTGGCAATGCAGCGCAGCCTCCAATCTATTGAGGGCACAATGGCGGCGGTCAACCACCGTCTAGACCATATGTTCGCGCAGCTTGAAAAACAGAACACCTGCATGGGAAAAGTGAAACAGCGGGTCTCTGCTACGGAAGATGGTCTGGGTGAGGTCGCGGGGAAGGCCCTAAACATGGAGAAAGTCCTGGCCCTTATCCAGGCCAAAAATAAAGATTTAGAAGCGCGGTCCCGGCGCAATAACATCAGACTCACGGGGCTGCCGGAATCCACCAATGTGGAAAAGATGGAGACCTTCATATAAAACCTCACCAAATAAGTTTTTGGCACTGAGCAGCTTTCCAGTATGTTTATTGTCAAACGCACCCACCGCTCTCTTGCAGCTAAGCCTGTACCGGGGGCTTTTCAATTATAGGGACCTAGACACTATTCTGCGGATGGCCAGGGACAAGGGCAATATTGTGCACCAGGGTAATGCATTCGCCTTCTTTCCGGACTTTAGAGTGGCCATGCAAGCCGCCAGAAAATAATTTAGCGCTGTTAAAAAAATTCTGCAAACTGAGTTGGTCCCATATTCAATGTTACACCCCGCTTACTTGCGCATAGGCCCAAGCGGCGACTCAAAGGTTTTCTCCACTCCCAAGGTGGCTCAGGAACATGCCAAACAGCTGAAACGCAGGAGGCGAGAGTCCAGTTCACCACACGAGGATGAGGAACAGTAGGGGAGGGGACCCGTACTTTTATGTCGCATACATATACCTATTATGCAGGATTGTTGACTGTTCTTCTTTGGTTGGATCCCTAAGGGTAGATTTATTCGGGTAGCCTCATGCACCCCCTGGCTAATGAGGGTTCATGCAAAAATGTGCGGTGGGGTGGTGGGCATCTGAGCTGCGGTTGGGATCTGTAGAACTGTTATATTCTTTCAAACCCTACTATTCACATGTACGAACACATAAGACGAAAGCTCATATTATTGTTAGTTATTGCACGTTTGCTTGCAGGATTGGTGTCTCAGGTGCTTTTAGACCATTAAGAGCGGTGAGCGCCCGATGCTTTATTTTGAAATGTGGCTCTAGCGACAGTCTCTATATAATGCTGTGATGTTGTCTCCAACAATTCCATTTTTTATTCCCAGGGTAACATTTTTGGGTCACACTGCCTTAATAAGTTTCTCTCTTACCTGGGGTTGTGGTACACAGTACTATAATGTGATTGGCACAGCTATCATGTATGCTCAGCCACCTCCTACTAGTTAAGAGGCTAGATGTAATCTAATGCCCCCACATGGGAGTACCCCTTATGAGCTTGTTTTTTTTCTTTGATTGGGATGGTTGGGTAGGGCAGGGCTGGGATCGCTTTGGCGAGTTGGGGATGCTGAAGTGGGTGGGGGGTTCTGGGGTGGGGATAGTAACAGAGTTAACTTGCACTTGTGTTTTAAAATGGCGATGTATTTACCATTTTCTTTATGTACGTGAGCACATGTTCCTGATTTCTCCATTTAGGGAATATGTCATGACCTTTAGACTTAATGAGTGGTAGTTTGAAGTTCCTAACATGGAATGTCCGTGGTCTTAACACTCCCAGCAAGATTAGGTCTGTGTTAGCCTACTTGGATAGGATGAACGTGCAGATAGCTTTTCTGCAAGAGACACATCTCACTAAACATTCCTAGTACGCTGTGGGGGCAAGATGGGCTGGGCTGGCGTGAGAGTGGCGTCCTGCTATTCCACCTATTCTCGAGGCGTGATGATATTGGTAAAACGTGGGGTTCCCTTCACTGTTATAAGAGTTGACACGGATGACCAGGGTCGAGTGGCATTGGTGCACGGGCAGCTGGGTGGTGTGAGTGTTCTGCTGGTAAATGTGTATGGCCCTAACATTGATGACTCAACCTTCTTTGTGGATGTATGGTTCCGCATCTCTGGGTTTCCTACTGTAGATATACTTTGGGGAGGCGATTTTAATTTGTGTTTGGAACTTGCAATGGATCGCATGGGGCAGGGACTCGCGCGACACAAGACTACTTCAGAGGTTCTGTTGGGCTTTCTGGAAATTGGAGGGATGCATGTTGTATTGTGCTTGTGACACCCTGGGGCATGTGAGAGTATGTTTGTCTCCTATGTGCATGGGACATGTACACGCCTGGATTTGTGGCTTGCCAACTACCCAGGCTACTTGCACATGGGTAGTTGAGATTGACCATATGCCTCGTACAATGTTGGATCACTCCCCAGTACTTTTGGACCTCCAGGTACCTGTCTGTGAGCGACCTCCCTTCGCATGGCAGTTGCAACCCACTTCCTTGACCAACTCTGTCTTCAAACACACTGTCGGGGAAGCTATCCGGAATTTTTTTCATGAGAATGTTGAATCCGTAGACAGCGCTGACGTCTTGTGGGAGGCGCTCAAATTGACTATTAGGGGGGTATGCGTAGGGGCTTAGGCTTGTGTGATGCGGGATCTCCGACGCCGCATTCATAAGTTGGCAGCTGAGATCTCCACCCTTGAGAGGGCATACGAGACAGACCCATCTCCTGCAACATTATCTCAGATACGGAAATTAGTGACAGAACACAGTGATACAGTGGATCAAGAAATGGTACACAGGTCCAGATGATGCACAGCACGGTATTATGGGAAGGGGGCAGGCCTAGCCGCTTGCTCACAGAAACTAGCGGCACCGCGGAGTCAAGAATGCATTACAGAGATGCTAGATGACGACGGGGCGGCCCACTACACTACTCCCGAGATTAGCGAGACTATCCTTGAGTTCTATTCCAGGCTACACGAGTGTAGGTCTCGAGTCCCTGAGACGGACATGCACTCCTACCTAGATGACGTGGCCCTTGGCAGGCTGTCTCCGGGACATAGAGAATATCTTGCACAACCGTTTGATGTAGAGGATGCCAAGCTTCCTATTATGTCCCTCCCTACATGCAAGGCCTCCGGGTTAGATGAACTTCCAAGAGAATTTTATAAAACTTGCATCGATGACTTGGCCCCGAGGCTTCTGGACGTATATGTGGAGGTGTATGATGCTGGCCATCTTCCCCCATCCTTGAAGGAGGCCCTTCTGGTTATGCTTTTAAAGCCCAATAAGGTTTCAAATCACTGAGAGTTTTACCGGCCTCTATCAATTATTATTATCAATGCCAAGATCCTAGCGAAGATGATCGCTATCCGGCTGCAGCTGCTGGTTCCCCTATTGGTTCTCCCTGACCAGTCAGGATTTGTGCCTGCTAGGTCCACGGCTCACAATTTACGCACAATTTTCACTACCTTGCATTACTTTGATCCCGACTTCCAGGCAGTGGCAGTGCTGTTGGATGCAGCAAAAACATTTGATTCCCTTCAGTGGGACTATATGTTCATTGTTTTAACCAGAATGGGTCTTCCACCGTTATTTCTCAAATGGATCAAGGTGCTATATACTGAGCCCGTTGCTAGAGTGCGCGTCAATGGCTGGGTGTCTTCGGCCTTTCCAATTAGCAGGGGTACACGGCAGGGCTGCCCCCTATCGCCAATGCTTTTTACGCTAGCATAGGCACCTCTGGCTTGCAAACTGCGTCAGTTGCATGCATCTGCTGCGCTGTGTTTTCGGCAGCGACCTCTGGTTGTCTCATTATATGCAGACGATATGCTTCTTTATGTGTGCAAGCTAGAGACCTACCTACCTGAATTACTCCATGAGTACGTACAATTTGAGGGCTATTCTGGGTTAGGGATCAACTGGGCTAAGTCGACGGTGTTTCCACTGACAGCTGGCACGCATGGGGTCGAGCTTGATTTCCCCCTGACTTGGACCCAGGACCCGGTGAAGTACCTAGGGATCTGGCTGCATAGGGATCCTGTCGCGTTCACCCTCCTGTGTGAGAGGTGCGCGGCAAGCATTAGATGTACAACTGCAGTGATAGAATCAGGATTGATAAGTTGGTAAACTTTCGACACTTCATGCCTTATTCTCTCCTACAAATAGTAGTACTAGGCTTTGTCCACCACACCAGCACCAGCCATATGTACGTAATAATGTGTACACTATGTCTCTAAACTTGTGGGCCATTATGGTCTTAACATATATCCAGAACTGTTGTCCACCGCACCAGCCATATGTACGTATAAAAATGTGTATATAATGTCTCTAAACTTGTGGGCCATTATGGTCTTAACATATATCCAGAACTGTTGTCTCGTCTACACCCTGCTGTGCGTGAGGTGTGCAATGTTTTTATTGATGTATATATGGTTTGGTAGAATGACCGCCCAACCTGCTTTTCGTTTGCCTCCCACAACTTAAAATGTACACCAGTATACTGTGTACGTTCTTCCGCCATTCCAGACACCTAGATACGAACTTAGATAGAATTTTCTCATATAGTGGTTCACTCCCTCAGTTTCAACACACATGATTGAACATATTGATAACTCTCTGCGGCTTAACAACCGTGCCATCATCAGGGGAATACGTGAGAATCCTTTTGGAGCAACTGCCAGTCTTTTCTCTATGGCCCCTGACGCAAGACTTCATGGCACGCGAACACGCGTCAGCTTAATAATGCTGGAACGAGGGTGCCCGGCGCATTGCTATACTGGAAGGCGCGATGTGAGGACCTGGAGATTTCCTCTTTTGAGGTAAGAACTTTGGACTGTGTACACGGGTGTGTGCGGGTTAAACTCTGATGCCAGAGTTCAGACACACGAGACAGTTTCTAAAACCGCCCCATTCTTTCCTTTTAGCTTACGAAGACCGCGGCTGCGAAGCACGTTTTGAAATTGACCCGCCCGTGCATGTGAGTTGACAGATATGCACGTCTTTGGATGTTGCCTGTACACTGAATTTCTCTCCTCTTTTAATTGCTGTAGTTACTTTCCAACCGCCTTTTTCTATATATTCCTGCGTAGTACTGAGATGATCATGATGGCATCAGACTGACTTTAATAGCAAGGACCGTTATGCCCGCTTGAGCCCTTTAACAAGTGACTGATTGTGCACGCTCTCCGGAGCTGAGTTTGCCTTTAAATTGTTTCGACTTGGCATGTGTTATCGTATTAGTTGCATTTCATACGCCTTTGTTTATTTACCCTCTGTAGTACTGAGATGATCATGATGGCATCTGACTGAATTTGACTCTAAGGAGCTTGATAACCCAATAATAAGTGAGTGATTGTCCACGCTCCATCCAGGCAAGCTTGCCATTAATTTCACTGACTTGGCCTGAAGTACAATCTCACCCTGTCTTTACAGGTTGTTCTACGTTCTCCAGTCCCTCGTTGGAGCCGGACGGCCCAACTATCCATGGTAAATAATCAGTGTGTTTTAAGGTGTCAGTTTGCGCCCTCAACGCGGTTTTAATTAATTTTATATTTCATTACCTTCAGACTTATTTCACTTCATTTTCACAGAATCACTTGCCCCCCTTGATCCCCTTTGTCCTGATGAAGACCCCGTCTTAAGGTTTCACGGATACCTACCTTTTCGCTTTGGGGTCAAAACGTCGACTGATACAACCCCACACCAGGCGGCGCAACCAACATTTAGATTATTAACATTAGCATCGGTAGCATGGTGTCCTGTAAATTTGCAGAGCATTAGCTGCTCTACTTTTGTATACTGGCTCAGTGCTCTGAAGCCAGATTGATGTTGTTTTCATGCGGTTTTCATGCTTTGATGTATTTTCCTGCACTATGACCGATTCTGCACATCCCTCCTCTTTCACACAAACACCCCATCCCACCCTCCTCTTCCCGGGGCACTTAAGCAATTGTGTTGCCAGAATGATATATGCAGCTTAAAAACACGTTGTGATTAAATAACAGTGTGTTAATTTGCTTTCCTCTTACTCTTTATTTCTTATACATATAGTAATTTTTTCTGTGTACTTTTGATACCACTTACTGGGACCCCTCTTTCTATATAGCATAGGGATCCTGAGCAGGTGATCTCCATGAACCATGGACGGGTCGTAGCACAGATCACAGACAGGGCGGAGCGGAGCGCGATTGTTTGGAGCACCGGAGCAGGCAGGAGCCTACCCTGCGCCCCGGTGCCGAAGGAGGGAAGAAGAGTCCTGCTGCCGGGCCCTGCAGCTGAGGAGAGCCGCTGCACCAAGGAAGCCGGTGAGTGGGTTGCTGAGCTGCGAGGGCGGGGTGGGGGGGGCATGTGTGTGCGCGCGCGCGTGCGGGGGGGCTGTGTATGTGTGTGTGCGTGCGTGCTTGTGTGTGTGTATGTGTCTTGGAGTGCGTGTGTGTGACTGTGGGGGAGGGGGTGTGTGTGTGAGCGAGTGTCTGTCTGTATGCACGCGCATGTGTACGGCGCGGGACGCGACGTGCGCGTTCGCGCACACAAATCCAGGCAAAAGCTCGTACCACCCTCTTGTCCGTCCTTCCCCCGTAACAGATAACTATACGTCTCCAGCTGGACACATGCATCCTTCGGATGCATTACCAGCGAGACCCAATAAAGGAGGCGGATAAAGGGGGCAATGTTGTTCTAATGCACCCAGATGACTACATTACTGAAGCCAAAAGACAGCTTAATGATAAAGATTGCTACCAATCAATCAACCAATCAGGGGTTGGTAAAGCGCGCTACTCACCCGTGAGGGTCTCAAGGTGCTGGGGGGCAGCTCCGGTTCATTCGAAGAGCCAGGTTCTTTCTTCCTAAAAGGTGTGCAGGGTCGGGGAGTGTCTGATGTTGAGTGAGAGCTCGTTCCAGATCTTGGCCGTGATGTAGGAGAAGGCTCTTCCTCCTGCTCTGTTTCTGGGAATGAGGGGGGTCTCTGCCTGGGCGAGGTCGGCAGAGCGGAGGTTCCTTTTGGGTACGTGGAAGGAGACTCTCTCGTTGAGGTATTTGGGTCCGATTTTGTGGAGGGATTTGTAGGCGTGGGTGAGAAGTTTGAAGGTTACTCTCTTCTCGACGGGGAGCCAGTGAAGGTCTCGTAAATGTTGGGATGTGATCATTTAGTGTCACAATGTTTGTCAGGATTCCAGTGTTTTTTGAGGATTTTGCAGATATAGTAATGGCCATTATGAAAAGCAGTCAGAAAGATGATTTTGCATGTTTTTTGTGTTGCATTGCCTAGGTTCCTGGGTGTAGCAATTCATTGTGTGATGTCTTTGCACAATCAGAGGCTGTTTTTTTTTTTAGTTTTATTGTATCACAACCTCTTTGTTCCAGTCTACTTATTAGGTTAGTTGCTTTTTCTCTGTAGATTTCTGTATTGCTGCAGTTTCGTCGCAGTCTTTGAAATCACACCTTGGTTTTTTTTTTTATTGTTGTAGGAGGGTGGCAGCTGTCTGCCCTTAGAATTGAGTTGGCCAATGTTGGTTTGCGTAATGCCTTTGTGTGCAGTTTGCCATCTTTTGCATATATTGTAATGTCCAAGAAATCTATTTCTGTGGCCGTGAAGTGTGGTGTCGTCTTTATGTTCCATTTGTTTTAATTCATTTTGTGGAAGAAATGTTGTAGGGTATGCCAGATTCTACACTTGCCACAATTGCAATGCCTGAAAGCTAGGCATTAACAAATAGATGGAATTCTCCCTACCAGGGAAATACACAACTAAAATCAAATACTGGATAAATTGTAACTCCAACTACGTGATTTACACCATTATCTGTCCATGCAACAAAGTATACATGGAAAGTACCATCAGACCATTAAAAACTAGAATCTTGGGAAACTACAGAAATATTCAGAAACCAGAAATAGGACCCCCACTTGCAGATCATTTTTAGGAACTCCACCCTCACAACAAGTCCTTCACATTCTTCGGATCAGAACACATCAAACCACAAACCAGAGGTGGTAATCAGGAGCTTCACATGAGACAAAAGGAGAGTGAACCTATCCTGCGTATGGACACTGTGAATACAGGACTTAACAAGGATGCAGAAATGCACTACTGGCTGTACAAATGACTAGCCATTTACCCCTTTTGACTCCTACCACACACATGATGCAACTACATGTTATTATATCAGTTTTCCTTCCCAGCAATCTAACACAATCCCTATGTTCTCTTGCACTGTATTAACTAAGGCAAACTCCTTCAAGATCCTTAATACTTTAAAATACCTAACTTTTGCTTTTACATGCCTCTATAAGGCTTTTTGACATATGTCACGTCTCTGAACCTTTCTGCTTAGCACAGCATGACCTTTTAATCTCCTCGGCTTACTGCTTCCTGCATTACTAGTCCAAATGACGTGGTATCTCTGATGTAAGGTCACCTCCTTTTCTGGAAAAGTTATATCAGCACAGTATTAGATCCTGGCCTGTTGCTTCCGTGCCTACCAGTCCCTGACATTTCTATCCATTGTACACCACATTCTCTTTCAAACTGGCTATTTTCCTGACATCTCGCTATTTATTAGTACTATTTTTAACGCTTTCTGTCTCAGCACAACATGAGCCCTTATTTTCTATGGCCTACATTTCTCTGCCCCTTTATTTTCCCTTACATTTTTTCTTTCCCTGTTCACATCTGTTCCTTACCTATAGTTATCTCCTGTACAGTCTGCAGAACTACGTATTTAATTGGGAGTTCATAGTACTGCTGTTATGCTTCCCAGTGTCTTTTCAGTGGATGTGCTTTTTACTTCACTCCCACCAATATGGCCCCTAGACTCCCGCCATTTTTTTAAGCTTAATGATGCATGTCGGCTTTAACATCATTTTACTTATTTACGGCAACCGGCCGTCACCATTTGCCTTCCGGCTCCACATCAGAGCAATTTTGGAGCAGGCAACCAAGCACTGCCCTTATGCGACCGGACCACAGAGACTGCAATACGCATCCCACTTTTGGGACACTTCAGATACTTAAGCGATGATACTCATCTGGTGCATACTACTCGATCATTTCTTCAGTCTGCATTTTAAATCACACTGGTTTATCCTTTATGCCGACCTGACCTACACTGATACGAATCCCTACCCCCATCCCATTCTACCTATACTTCTTCCTTTTTCACTTTCGCCTTGTTCCTTCTTATCCGCCTATAATCTTCCTTCCTTCTCTTCTCCTTTCCTTCCTCCTCGTGTCTTGGTGATTGCATGTCATATGCGTCTGCACCTTACCCGCACGTCACCATATTCTCCCTGAGCCTCAGCTTGATATATGACCTCATGTGATCAAGGCCTCTGGTAGGCTGAAACGCGTCATGCAGGCAGGCATGCTGTGATTAAATAACTACTCACTTGCACCTTCAACTGGGTCAGCCTTCGTCTGTACCTGTGTGGTTCTGGATGATTGGGGGATTGCAGGAGTTCCCCAGGTGAAACCACTGACATATATATATATAGATATATATAGATATATATATATATCTATATATATCTATATATATCTATATATATAGATATATATATATATAAACGCTCAAGTTTGTCCAACAAACGGAACCGCACTCGATTGCAGGCGGGTCCCGTAGTCTCCCACAGCATCCTTTATTCAAAGCACACAAGCAGGTACAGATGGACGCGCCGAAGCCCAACGCGTTTCGGGGATCCTTCCCCTTGATCACGGGCATATTAAGTAGATTGTCACATGCACACCAAGTCTCATGCTTTTATGATGTCACGCCCACAGATGGGCCGCCTGTGACTTGTAGTGCTGCCATTTCCCCACAGATGGGTTCTACTTCTTCAGCAGGGTTGTAGTCCTTTGCCAAAGCTCGAATGAGCCTCCAGTTGTTGCCACTCGTGTGCTTTCGATACCTGCAAGCCTGTATTGCTCCCCGATATCGTGGAAGCAACAGCCGGCACCCTTATGGCAGCGGTGCGGTCCCCCGACCTTGGACAGGCCGGAAAAATAAACGCTCAAGTTTGTCCAACAAACGGAACCGCACTCGATTGCAGGCGGGTCCCGTAGTCTCCCACAGCATCCTTTATTCAAAGCACACAAGCAGGTACAGATGGACGCGCCGAAGCCCAACGCGTTTCGGGGATCCTTCCCCTTGATCACGGGCATATTAAGTAGATTGTCACATGCACACCAAGTCTCATGCTTTTATGATGTCACGCCCACAGATGGGCCGCCTGGGACTTGTAGTGCTGCCATTTCCCCACAGATGGGTTCTACTTCTTCAGCAGGGTTGTAGTCTTTTGCCAAAGCTCGAATGAGCCTCCAGTTGTTGCCACTCGTGTGCTTTCGATACCTGCAAGCCTGTATTGCTCCCCGATATCGTGGAAGCAACAGCCCGCCCCCTTATGGCAGCGGTGCGGTCCCCCGACCTTGGACAGGCCGGAAAAATAAACGCTCAAGTTTGTCCAACAAACGGAACCGCACTCGATTGCAGATGGGTCCCGTAGTCTCCCACAGCATCCTTTATTCAAAGCACACAAGCAGGTACAGATGGACGCGCCGAAGCCCAACGCGTTTCGGGGATCCTTCCCCTTGATCACGGGCATATTAAGTAGATTGTCACATACACACCAAGTCTCATGCTTTTATGATGTCACGCCCACAGATGGGCCGCCTGGGACTTGTAGTGCTGCCATTTCCCCACAGATGGGTTCTACTTCTTCAGCAGGGTTGTAGTCCTTTGCCAAAGCTCGAATGAGCCTCCAGTTGTTGCCACTCGTGTGCTTTTGATACCTGCAAGCCTGTATTGCTCCCCGATATCGTGGAAGCAACAGCCCGCCCCCTTATGGCAGCGGTGCGGTCCCCCGACCTTGGACAGGCCGGAAAAATAAACGCTCAAGTTTGTCCAACAAACGGAACCGCACTCGATTGCAGGCGGGTCCCGTAGTCTCCCACAGCATCCTTTATTCAAAGCACACAAGCAGGTACAGATGGACGCGCCGAAGCCCAACGCGTTTCGGGGATCCTTCCCCTTGATCACGGGCATATTAAGTAGATTGTCACATGCACACCAAGTCTCATGCTTTTATGATGTCACGCCCACAGATGGGCCGCCTGGGACTTGTAGTGCTGCCATTTCCCCACAGATGGGTTCTACTTCTTCAGCAGGGTTGTAGTCCTTTGCCAAAGCTCGAATGAGCCTCCAGTTGTTGCCACTCGTGTGCTTTCGATACCTGCAAGCCTGTATTGCTCCCCGATATCGTGGAGGCAACAGCCCGCCCCCTTATGGCAGCGGTGCGGTCCCCCGACCTTGGACAGGCCGGAAAAATAAACGCTCGGGGAGCAATACAGGCTTGCAGGTATCGAAAGCACACGAGTGGCAACAACTGGAGGCTCATTCGAGCTTTGGCAAAGGACTACAACCCTGCTGAAGAAGTAGAACCCATCTGTGGGGAAATGGCAGCACTACAAGTCCCAGGCGGCCCATCTGTGGGCGTGACATCATAAAAGCATGAGACTTGGTGTGCATGTGACAACCTACTTAATATGCCCGTGATCAAGGGGAAGGATCCCCGAAACGCGTTGGGCTTCGGCGCGTCCATCTGTACCTGCTTGTGTGCTTTGAATGAAGGATGCTGTGGGAGACTACGGGACCCGCCTGCAATCGAGTGTGGTTCCGTTTGTTGGACAAACTTGAGCGTTTATTTTTCCGGCCTGTCCAAGGTCGGGGGACCGCACCGCTGCCACAAGGGGGCGGGCTGTTGCTTCCACGATATCGGGGAGCAATACAGGCTTGCAGGTATCGAAAGCACACGAGTGGCAACAACTGGAGGCTCATTCGAGCTTTGGCAAAGGACTACAACCCTGCTGAAGAAGTAGAACCCATCTGTGGGGAAATGGCAGCACTACAAGTCCCAGGCGGCCCATCTGTGGGCGTGACATCATAAAAACATGAGACTTGGTGTGCATGTGACAATCTACTTAATATGCCCGTGATCAAGGGGAAGGATCCCCGAAACGCGTTGGGCTTCGGCGCGTCCATCTGTACCTGCTTGTGTGCTTTGAATAAAGGATGCTGGAGGAGACTACGGGACCCGCCTGCAATCGAGTGCGGTTCCGTTTGTTGGACAAACTTGAGCGTTTATATATATATATATATATATATACCAAAAAAAGCAAGGAACTCTGGGTAATTCCTAAGTTTAGGTGGAAGGCAGCTCAAATATAGAGCACCCACAACACCGGTGACACTCTAGATTTGCTCACCTCAAATGTCTTCTTTTCTATCAAAGATTTTATGCATAGGATTAGCACAGTGCTATCCACGTCAAGATAGAAAGAGACTGCGGGCCAGATGTAGGTAAATATCATTTACCGATTCTAAAATTTCGAATTTTACCGATTCGGTATTTTTGAATCGGTAAATGATATGTAGCTAATGATTCAGTAAATTTTACTGAATCGGTAAAATTCGATAAATACCGATTCGGTATTTACCGATTCGGTATTCCCCATTCATTCCTATTGGCCTGAAAGCCCATAGGAATGAATGAGAATTACAGATTCAGTAAATACCGAATCGGTAAAAGGGGGTAGACTTACAAGGTTGGCAGGGTGTCACATTGACACCCTGTTGCACCCCTGTATAGTGCATGGGTGCATATGTGGCACACATACATGACCTAAGGGCATGTATGTCTGCCACATGGCACAGTTGAAAAAAGCACAAAATTGCTTTTTTTAGGGTTTTTGATATTTACCACCAACTTGTAGTTGGTGGTAAATAACGAATCCTTACAAGTGAAAAGCACTCACTTGAGTGCTTCCTACATTAAGGATTTGGTAATTTACCAAATCGGTATTTAAGAATTCGGAAAATTTACTGATTCCTTAAATTACAGATTCAGTAAATTACCGAATCCTTAAATTAGGCCCCTCCATCTGAAAAGCCTAATACGGGTCGGTAACGGCCGACATTTGGTCATTTCGGCCGCTACCGACCGGTATTAGGCTTCCTACATCTGGCCCAAAGTCTTTTGCCATTTCTCCAGCAAAGTCTTTAAGCATAGGATTAGCATAATGCTATCCACGCCAAGCTGCAAACTGACAAAAGCCATTTACCACTCCAGGCACAGTACCACAGCTTTGGTTTGGTAAAATACCATCCAAGCCAACCTGAAATGAACAAAAGCAACCCCTGACACGTGTTTCGCTGTCATTACAGCTCTTCAGAGAGGTTTAGCTTTGTCAAGACAAAGGAGCACCCAGTATATAAGTTAAAACAATACCCTTCCAGGCATAGAGTGACGCATGAATTATGCAAAAAAAGAAGCAGGGAACTCTGGGTAATTCCCAAGTTTAGGTGGAAGGTAGCTCATATATAGAGCACCCTCAACACCAGCGACACTCTAGATTTGCTCACCTCAAATGTCAGCTTTTCTATCAAGATTTTTAAGCATAGGATTAGCACAGTGCTATCCACGCCGAGATAGAAAGGGACAAATATACATATATATATACACACATTATTGTTACTCGATTTTCTATGCTCATTTGTCATAATCTGCCTTAAAAAAGCCCTTGACCCCCTGGCCTCTTGGGCGAAACATGTGTTGGATGTTGTTGTGTTCACTTGCATTTGAATAAAGAAGAAAATACTAAAACACAGTATCCTACTTCCTGTATCCAGAAGGTCATATTATAACTTGGAATTTACTTACCCTAGGATTTTACGTATTCACTGTTGGCACAAACCTATCAAATGTTTGAAATACTTATCTTACACTAGGTGGTCCCTGGGTGAAACCACCAGATAGGTACGTGCTATACCAATGATTGGGTCCTGTCCCATTGTGTGTGAACCCTGGTAGCACCCACTACCTGAAAACGCGGACTAAATATTAATTGCATATACCTGTATTATCATTCCGTAGATGTTATAATTATCATACTTTTTCTCTTCTAGGTATCTTCCTATTAATCATTTACATAAAGTAACAAATATAGAATGCATGTTTATTTAATACCACTATTCTTTGCGACATGATAATCAAGACTACTCAAATATATTTACGTAATTAATCTGAGCTGCATTCTCTGTTCTAAAATAATTATTGTTGAGTTGTTAACAAGGTTTCATAAAAACAGATAGTTTTTTTTCTTATTTCTAATTATTATTTAAAAGAGTACGGTTTCACAGAATGAAAATAAGTGAAACTGCAGCACACCAATTTCTGCTAATTGTTTAGTCTAAAAGATTTAGCAACAGAGTTTGAAAGAGCTAGACAGGAACTTCATGCAAGGAGGCTAAACCGAGACAGGCCATGCAGGATTGTTTCACCTACTTTTACTGAGCAGGAAGGGGAGGCACAATCAGCCTTCACTTGCTAGGGGCCTATCAATCTTCCTTCCAGTGAAGATGAGAATAGAACCTTAAGCTATTAAAATTAATATGTCTACTATGTGAAACAGGCATGAGAGTGTGAATCATCTTTAAAACTAAAATTAGGGTTTTATTTTGGTATTGAGTTAAGCTTAGTAAGCAAAGGATATGAGGGTGAGGATGATCTGTAGCTACACAGCCAATATGTTTGATGCTTTTTTGTTGTTAACATCATTAGTAAACACTGCTGCTTACTATTCTGTTAGTTTTATTGTGATTGCAATTCATATTGTGTGCACAAGAATAGGATTTTAATTTTTTAACAAATATTTAAAATGTTTCAAATGTGTCGTAGTATTCTTGAGTGTGCCTTTCTATCATGAAAAAGAGTTTGGGTTAAACCAACCATCTGTGATATTTCATAGAATTGATTGGATTACATATTTTTTTGTTTAAACTTTTATTTGACCAGCACTACAATACAATTGACATTTTTACATGTTTGTGTACTGATCTATACAAGTACAGGGGTGATATAGCCCTGATAAATCTTCTATAGTTACCGCATCCCGCCTCCCAGCTTCCTCCACTGTCTCAGAAGCCAGTTCAACAAGCATGTGGGACCACAGTTACAGATCCTCTTGTAGCTTTGGGTCTCTCCTGAACATTTTCATCCTAATCTCTTCCCCAGTTGCCATTCCCAGAGATCGCTCCTCCATATCTCTAGGGTGGGGCCTTGTGCTCTCATTCAGTGTTTAGCCACCCTCCGTTTAGCCAGCACTAACCCAGATGAGGCAAATTTATAAGTAGTCTGCTATTTCGGACGCTTGGGTATTAAATTGAGCAAACAGTGTTGTGGCAAGATCTCTATTGACATGCTAGTCAATTTTGCCAGTATGAGCACCACCGCTTGCCAATGCACCCCTAGATGACTGCACATCCGTGTCATGTGGCTGATCTACATCAGGGACATGTGGATGGTCTTGCAGGGAAAATTCTATATAGTGGGGTTGGTGGGTGATGTATAGCTATGATGTATGAAACAGAAGAGGGTAGATTAAAATCTGGCATTGCTCTCGAATATCCTCATACACCCTTTTACCTTGTCCCAATCTTCATCTATCAGGGGTGTATCTAGCTCTGCGTCTCATAGCCATTAGACCAGAAGGTTCAGCCGGACACAGGCAGCCTTTAAAGCCTTGTGGAAGTAGGAAATTGCATGTGTGGTGCAGCCTAGCTCCATTATTGCAGTCTTAAACTCTGAGGCCCCAGGGGCAGCTGAAAACTCCGGACAATTTTTCTGCACAATGTTTGATAGTTTAGCATATTGCAGGAACTGGCCAGAGACCACTCTGGATTGTGCCTGTGCCTCTTCAAAGGAGATGAAACTATCTGAGGGATGTAAGTCTCCAAGTGTCAAGTATCCACCCACCTCGCGTCATTGATGGTCCAAAAGGGCTGCAACCCTCCACAGTATTGATTATTACTTGTAACACATCTCTCCCAAGTACAGCTCAATGGGCTGCAGGGTGGGTGCAGTCCAACTGGCATTCTGACTTAGATTGCCATATTGACAAAGGGCTCAATTCACAGAGGTTAACTTAGACGTTTGATCTAAACTTAGGCCAAACGTCTAAGTTGACAACTTTTGGAATTCACAAAGGGCAATTACAACTACTAACGTTATGTCTGCATTCGGGCGGATCTCTGCCTCGAGTGCAGACATAAAGATAGAACTCGTAAATGCCCTTTGTGAATTCCCAAAGTCGTAAACAACATCTAAGTTTACGACTTTGGGAATTCACAAAGGGCAATTACGATTATTAACGTTATGTCCGCACTCGGGTGGATCTCTGCCACAAGTGCAGACATAAAGATGGTATTAGTAAATACCCTTTGTGAATTTCCAAAGTCATAAACTTAGACTTTGTTTCCGACTTTGGAAATTCACAAAGGGTATTTACGAGTACTATCTTTATGTCTGCACTCGAGGGAGGTATCCGCCCGAGTGCAGACATAACGTTAGTAGTTGTAATTGCCGTTTGTGAATTCCCAAAGTTGCAAACTTAGACGTTTGGCAAATAAAACCGGGAACAATAAGCAAACCTGAAAAGCGTGCCCCCTCCTGACAAGTCATACACCGTAGACGTTGTTCTTAATGACTAGAAGCTATCTTACTGGACCAACCACATGCTTCCATGACACGTACACATGAGATGAACAACATATAATGTGATGACATGAATGACCGTACATCACAGAATTTGCATATAAGGTAAATAACAAGAAGTCGGGTTATAAATATCATATATTCTTGAATTATTTATGCTGTTTATTTGGGAGTATGTTTCCAATAGAAATGCACACATATTCATGTTGTTTATTGGAACATTATCATTTGGTCCACTTGACTATATTTTAGCTTTTTGGTATAGATTGTTTTTTTCTTTTCCAGTGATTGTTTTCAAATAATGAACAAGGCTTCATAGAAATTGATATCTCCACTTCTAATGTATTGTTTTTAAACAATAGGCAAGGTTTCACAGAATATCAGCAAGTAAAAGGCAGCAAGGGTTTTTCTAATAATTCTTCATTCTAACATTTTTCAACTAGTATAGAGTGTAATAAGATAGTAGGAAACATCATATTAGGGGTATGAGACTGAGGGTCGTACAGAGTTGTCATCACCTTCATTTGCTAAAGTGTGGAGGGAAGGGCCATCCAGCTTTTACTCATTGCGCATATCTGCTGGCTTACAGACGAGAATAGAAGATTCTTTTTCTTTGCTGAACATTGATACTATTTTGTTCAGTAGAGATGTGCTTTGAGAACCATCTTTGAAAGTCAAAGTAGACCTCTTTTAGTGCTAGGTTTAGCTTAATGACCCAAGAGGAAGGTGGGGATGGGCATATTGATATAAAGAAGCTTCATGATATCATCATAAAAGTAAAACAAAATAATGATTCACCGTCTTGATAAGTAATGCTGCTACTACGTGTTATAATAGTCACTATTCACATTATGTGCACTAGGATAGGTTTTTGATTTTAAATAAATCTCACAAATATATCCCTGGAGTTCTAGTATTCCATGCTGAAAGGTTTTGGGTTCCACTAACTATCCCTGTGAAATCCCACAGGACGTTACCTAGAACGCACCTAGTAGTAGTAGTGGTACTCATTGGGTTGAGTGGTGCTACCAGTCCACTGGGTTTTCTGTCTCACATTGGCATGTTGACTGAGACCTTAGTATTAGATTGTTTAAAAAAAACATTTCCAGGCCATGCTCTGGGAGGAAATCCAGAAAATGTATCAATGGAACACTAAGTGAGATGGATCTTCTAGATGGCGTAGTAATTTTAGATGAGGCACTCAAGATACCAACTATTACTATTAGCAGAGGCATCCATTGTAATATTGGTTACCTCCTTGAGTCCAGACAGGTTGCTCCTTTTTGCTGTGGGTTTCTCAAGCGCTTGATTTACAAAAGGTTATTCCCCATTTTAATTTCAGTTTTGAATATTATATTTTTAATCAATTTTATAATTGTGCAGCCTATCCCTATAGGGCAAAGGTTTAGGGCACCAGTCACACAACACTTCTTAGCCAGGTGTTTTCCTAACATGGCTGGCGGAGTAACTTTTATTGTATACCTTTTTGAAATATTTTACTGATGGGTGGAGTTTGATGCTTTACATCCCAGTACAGGAAATGTTCTTACACACAGACCTGGTACAATACCTGCTTATTATGAACCCTATCAACACTTAGGATATCAAGAACATCAAGCATGGTTTATTGGTCAATTACCCATGTAATTCAGAAGTTGAAATGTGTCCCTTCAGTAATGAAGGGTCTGCCTGGCCTATACTGGCTGCCAATACGCCATATCCTGTTTTAGTAAATCTAACAACTGTTGAAGGAAGACACTTACTAAACCAGATAGTTATCATATATAGGCGACATCAACAGTTTGTTTTATAATCGACTACTTTGGAAGCATTTGTTCCCAGCCTTGCACCAGAAGCACATCCCATGGTGTAGCCAATTAGCCACAAACGTTTAATGCTATTATGGACCAAGCACCCACAAAACAGAATGAGATTCCATTCTGGAATCCCTGTAAACCTAACCAACTAGAAGTGGTCTTTCCTCACACAACAATCCCGGATAAAAGGAAGATGTTAAGTATGTATGTTCCCCTAGGTATGGTACTACCTCTAGAAAAGTGTATTTGTTGGGGAACAATATTTGCAAGTATTTATACCACTTGCTACGGCACACTCTCACTAGCGCTGTTACCAGAAGTAAATACAGAATGAGCACAAAGATGCACCTACTGTTGATAGGAATTAAATTAATAAAGAATGTTAAGACAGTTTCCTTGATAGTTCTGAGTAGCATCAAAGAATAAGCCATAGTTCTTGTGGCGAACCAGCGGTCGGCAGCGATTTCTGTTCAAGTTCGCGAACTGCAGCTTCCTAAGATTATTTCAGAAGTTTATACCTCTTTGGGCCATGCTACATAAGGTACTCGAACTGAAAAACTGCAAAGCAAAAAATTAATTGAGAGCTTCAGTAAAGAGAAAGGTGCATCTGAGGCTAAGAAAAAGTAGAAAGTAAAACAAACAAAAAAAAGAACAGAACTGGATCCTAGTGAATGCAGGAGCTCAGTAGAAGTGGAAATAACTTGAGGGACAGTGATATTAGAAAGCTGGATAGGTATCAATATTCTGATAGTCGTTCTTCCACTTTTTTCAGTGCTTCGGGGAGAGTAAAAGGACAGAAATTAGTGGATGGACTGAGTAGCATAGAACAACAAGTATGTCAAACAGAAAAGCTAACCGACATCTGAAGTTGAAATTAGAAAAAGAAGGAAGAGAAAGTGTCGAACCTGAAGACTCATTTTAAGAAAAAGAAAGTAGCCGGTTTATTTATTTATTTATTTATAAAGTTTTATATAGCGCGTACTAGATACCGAAGGATATCAGAGCGCTTTACAATATATTGGTAGAGAGGACAACATGAAATAAACATAGTCATTGAGAAAAGGAGAAAAAAACTAAAAACTAAAACAGTAAACAAAGGAACAAATATAAGGTATAATATTGCTTTGGTTGATTTCTTCACACTGGCAGAGAGGAAGGGCAGGAGTTGTCTTGTCAGCAGAGCGATCTGTGGTGGTATCTTCTTGCCTTTATAGTTGTTGGATTATACCAATTGAAGTAGGGAAGACAAGACTTGACAGGGCTGTCCTATCCAATCCTAGCACATTAGTCACGATGGTGCATCAACACAACTACATGTGCTCCAATGGACACCGCACAACTTGAGAACAACAACCGAAGCAAGCTTTAAAAGTTAATACAATCTAATATGTAATGAAAAATGTGTTGAAAAATGGTTACAGGACAAAACATGACTTGGAGTTATGGATACTCTTAGGGAACAGAACTGGGGCAGTAGCGCTACCAACACCACAGGAGAACTGACAATGGTTTGCCAGGTTCTTAAGGAACATTTGCTGGTGACTATAGATTACATATAGGTTGCCTCACCAGATGGAAAGTACAAAGGATTTATGATGCATAAATACAAATTGAGGGTGATATATTGCACAAAATCAAAACTGTATTCTTGTCTCACTTGTCAGGCGCTTATGAAATCATCTTCGTAGAGGATGACTGATCTCCCTATTTAGGTCTCAGCCTAGCGTACACTGCGCAGCAGTGTCGCCCAGCCGAGATTTTATGTTTCTTAGTACGGGGGCTTGAACCCGCCCCTCTTCTCCTATTGTGTTTTTATCTAGGAGCCTAAATCGATATTCCTATTTTATGCCCTTGTCCGGTTATAATCAATAATATCCATACAACGGCATAATAATCATACCCATATTCAGTCGTAGCACATGCTGTCACATTAAGCAAGGCTACTTCCCCGGCCCCCTAGAAAGCACAACGAGTTCTCTAAACAATCCAAACCTCCAGCAACCTGGGAAATCCCCCTTGCTTTGTTTTGATTTCATCCTAGAACTCCTGTAAAGCACTGTAAGAACGGCCAATTCTTAGTGACATCTTTATTGACGTCTTATGTCCAGCCTTACGTCAAACCCGGCACCTTGCAGGTATAAATATACCAACGTTGCCTTAAGCAAACACACGGTGGTGGTATTGGGAGCAGCTATCTACTTGCCCGAGAGCCCAGCTGATTCGAGAGCCCACGGACGCTGCCCCTCCCTTTTGACGCACTGAGAGAGACGCTGTCTTTTCTCCTGCCGAGAAATCCAGCTCCGGTGTTTCCAGATACCTTCGCGGGTTACTGGGATATCGAGTCCTGAAGAGAGAGATACCAGACCTCCTGTTTTCTGAATACCCAGGTACGGAGCTGACTAAACCCTTAAAGAGAATTCTTGAGTTAGATTCTTGGCAAAAACAAACTTAACTTAATCTGCTAATTACTTACTCCTTCCCACGTATTAGGCTTAGGTCAGGTACACAGGGGTAGGCCTATTTAGAAGCACCAGTTGAGTACGTTAGTCAATGTATATATGTATATATATTTGATCTATTTTAAAGTATCTTATGGCTAAGAAACCATATCAATGCTTTTACAGTATTATTTTATAATCCTCCTTTTACTGTACGCACTTTACTTTACTATGAGTATTGCAATTGTGGCAATTTATTTCTCTTGTATGAGGAAGAAGAATGCTCAATAAATTACACCTTTTATTGAAAACGCCTGTCTCTCTTTTCTCTGCACTCTGGTGAAACTAAGTATGCACACTTGACTGAGTGAAATAGCTGTCTATTGTTTTCACACGACTCTAGAGATACACTCTTATTCTGAGGGAGCAAAGTTGTCATGTTATATGGTTGTCAGAAGCGAATCCCTTCTTGTCTATCCAGGGAGGTTAAACTCCTCCTCGTTTATTCGAGAAAGTGTCTAGTGACCTCTGAGCTAGCTGGCAAAAACTTAAGTCTAATATAGTCAGTAGAGACCTAGTTAACCTCAGTCCTACGTCTACACTGCTGAATATATTATTCCAATGCGCAGAGCCTATTGGGAATATAGGAACTACACTACACTCCATTGGCTGGCTTCCTAAACGGAGGCCAGCCATTGGAGGAGAGGGGCATCACTCCGTTCAAGCCCCGTCTTTTTCGGATTCGGGAGCGTGTTTTTGCAGTTTTTAACTCCGTGACGTCATCCGTCACTCAACAGCAAAAACCACGCCCCGAATGCGAAAATGGCTGCACTTTTCTGACGCCATTTCTGCCCGACCGCCTCCAGAAGAAGTCGAGAAGCTGCCGAGTCCTCCTTGAGTGCTCGCTTTTCTTGCCTATCTTCCCTGATTGTGCCCATGTTCTTGACTCTGTCCCCTCATTGTGCGTCTGTCCCCTCTGTTGTGCCTCTGCCCCCTCGTTGTGCTTGCTTTCCGCCCCTCCTCGCTGTGCTAGCTCCCCTGCCCCCTCGCTGTGCTTGCTCCCCTGCCCCCTCGCTGTCGTTGCTTGTGCTTGCTGTCCTACCCCCTTGTTGCTTGTGCTTGCTCTCTTGCCCCCCCTCGTTGGTTGTGCTTGCTCTCCTGCCCCCCCCTCGTTGGTTGTGCTTGCTCTCCTGCCCCCCCTCGCTGGTTGTGCTTACTCTCCTGCCCCCCCTCGCTTGTTGTGCTTGCTCTCCTGCTCCCCCCGCGTTGGTTGTGCTTGCTCTCCTGCCCCCCCATTGTTGCTTGTGCTTGCTCTCCTGCCCCTGCCCCCTCGTTGGTTGTGCTTGCTCTCCTGCCCCCCTCGTTGGTTGTGCTTGCTCTCCTGCCCCCCTCGCTGGTTGTGCTTGCTCTCCTGCCCCCCGCGTTGGTTGTGCTTTCTCTCCTGTCCCCCCCATCGTTGCTTGTGCTTGCTCTCCTGCCCCTGCCCCCTCGTTGGTTGTGCTTGCTCTCCTGCCCCCCCTCGCAGGTTGTGCTTGCTCTCCTGCCCCCCTCGCTGGTTGTGCTTGCTCTCCTGCCCCCCCTCGTTGGTTGTGCTTGCTCTCCTGCCCCCCTCGTTGGTTGTGCTTGCTCTCCTGCCACCTTGTGCTTCCTATCCTGCCTCCTCGTGCTTGCTGTCCTGCCCCCTCGTTGCTTGTGCTTGCTGTCCTGCCCCCTCGTTGCTTGTGCTTGCTCTCCTGCCCCCCCTTCGTTGGTTGTGCTTGCTCTCCTGCCCCCCTCGTTGGTTGTGCTTGCTCTCCTGCCCCCCCTCGTTGGTTGTGCTTGCTCTCTTGCCATCTCGTGCTTGCTGTCCTGCCCCCTCGTTGCTTGTGCTTGCTGTCCTGCCCCCTCGTTGCTTGTGCTTGCTGTCCTGGCCCCTCATTTCTTGAGCTTGCTCTCCTGCCCCCCTCGTTGCTTGTGCTTGCTGTCCTGCCCCCTTGTTGCTTGTGCTTGCTCTCCTGCCCCCTAGTTGGTTGTGCTTGCTGTCCTGCCCCCTCGTTCGTTGTGCTTGCTCTCCTGCCCTGCTATTGGCGTTGTAAATGACAATGCCATTTATTTATGTTTTAAAATCAAAAACATAAATAAAAATAATGTCATGAGCAATGCCAATAGCTCTAACTTTAAGAATGCCGAGACCATTGCATTGTAAATACTTGTTAATACAGTATACACCTCAAGGCTGAGGAGATAATATTATGAGCATTTTCCTCTTTAGTACCTGAAAATCTGGGGGAGAAATCTGTGTGTGTATTGGCCCAAACTCAGGCTCCTGCGTTTTATAGGAACCAAGCTGGGTGGGACAAAGAATATGTTCTACATGTGATTTCCTTAAGAAGTGTGCCTCAAGTCCAGGCTCAATATCCCCTGAACCCAGTTTGATGTATTCCTATAGGTTCTGTATCGATCCCCCTATTCCTGACCCTATTCTGGTTAACGAGTTAACTAGCAGCCATCCCATGATGCAGAAACCGTTATCTGATTACGCCAGACCACGGCACAGGAGCGCGTTATCTGATTAGGTCATAACGCTTGCCATCTAATTAGGCAAGCAATATTCCTCCAGCCCCTGATAAGGCATACGGAGTTCTCAAAACAAATCTAACCTATGACAACCTGGGAAAAACCCTGCGGCCATTGTTTTGATTTCACCGAGAACTTCAGTAAAAGAATGCGCTAACGACCAGCTCGTATGACATCCTTATTGACGTATCTATGGACATCCTTACGTCAATCTCGGCACCTTACAGGTATAAATATTACCGATATTGCCTTAAGCAAACACACGCGGTGGTGATGAGACCGGAGCAGCGAGACTTGCCGAAGCCCAGCAGAGAGCGAAGCCCACTAGCTGCCCCGCCTTCCTGACGCACTGAGAACGAGACGCTGCCTTTCTCCTGCCGAGAAATCCAGCTCCGGCGCTTCCGAGCAGCCCTTGCAGGCAGCCTGGAATATCGAGACCAAAGATGAGAGATACCATCCCTCAATCATCCTAGATTCAAGGTACGGAACTGAATAACCCCTTGCAGAGAATTCTTGAATCAGTCACTTGGCAAAACAAACTTAACTTAGACTGCTACTTTCTATCCCCGCCCACGTATTAGGCTTAGGTCAGGTACACTGGGGTAGGCGTGGTTAGAAGCACCAGTTGAGTACGATTAGTCAAATGTTTATATGTATGTATCTATTTTATCCATTTTAAACCACCATATGGCTTAGAAACCATATAAATGTTTTTACAGTATAATTTTATACTTCTGCTTTTATTGTATGCACTTTACTTAACCATAAGTATTGCAATAATATCGATTCATTTCTCTTGTACGAGAAAAGAGACTGATCAATAAATAACATCTTTTATTGAACACGCCCGTCTCTTCTTTTTCTCTACAATCTGGTGAAACTAAGAATGCACGTACTGACTGAGTAAAATAAGTTGTCTTTTGTTTTCACACGACTCTAGAGATACACTCTTGATTAGGGGAGAGCAAAGTTGTCATGTTCTATGGTTGTCAGAAACTAAATCCCTTCTTGTCTATCCAGGGAGGTTCAACTCCTCCTTGTCTATTCGAGAAAGTTTCTAGTGAACTCTGAGCTAGCTGGCAAAACCAAAACTTTAAGTCTAATATCGACAGTAGAAGACCTAGTTAACGTCTGGTCTAGGTCTATACTATTGGAGGTATTATTCCAATGCGCAGAGCCTATTGGGATAATAGGAACTACACTACATGGCGCCCAACGTGTTTGGATAGGCGATAAAACGAACGCAAGACTTTAGAGTAACTCAGTCGTGCTTTTTCACTCAGACCCCTTTTTCCCATAATACTCCAAAGACGTCTGGAGTGGGTGAGAGGTAAAATCCGCCAAACCTCGCAGGAGGGAACTCCTATGTATGGTTCTTGGTTTAATCAACGTTGAAGGATACACTGTTCCAAAATATTGTGCATCTCATCTTTGTTTCCATAAGAAACCAGATCTGCAAACAAACAGAATAACCATCCTGACAGTAAAATGCCAGACAGTGATGATGAAAGAGAGAGAGCTAGAGTAGCAGCTGAAGTAATAGCAGCTGATAATACTATGCAAGAAGCAGACCCGGATATAATACTCATCCCGGTCAACATAAGAAGATCTATTACGTTAAAACTTATAGAAAATGGACTGACACCAAGAGGTGGTACAGTCATATTCGTAATTGAGGCACACGAATATCGGCAGACAGAGGTATTCTATTCATGGATAAACTTTCCAGCAGCAAATGCTGTAACAAAGGAGTTCCACTGTTATAAAACAGAGGAACCTCCGGATACCTACACTCCTTTCGAGGAAGTGGAAGTACCACTCAAATTCCAAGAGCATCTGCTCTTGTTTAATGGCGCCCTAAAACATAATAATCACATCACCAGGCTCGGTCCACTAGGTAGACCAGGAGCAACGTGGCCGGTCCTAGCCGGATACACACCACATCCAGACATCGAAAGAATGTCTGCAGCAGATGTTTTAGTACAACTAAAACAATTAATTAAAATATATAGACAACTAGTCCAATATGTAATGCGGACTTCAACCATCCAACCTGTAGTTAAAATCCCACAGCTGACCCCTCATCAGGGGAACACAAATAAAATTACACCACAGAACATACAGTCCTGCCTAGGTAAAATACCAGCTAAACGGGAACAAATACCATTCTGGTTAGCACAAAAAATCACCCAAATAGAGGCGGTGTTTCCAGACACCACCCCTGCGGTTAAACACAGGATTCTGACTATCTGTCTTCCAATGGGAATCGCACCACACGTGGAGGACTGTGACACTTGGGGTACAGTCTTTGCTTCCATTTACACAAAAACACATGGAGTTCCATCCATGTCAGTAATACCAGATGTGCTAAAACAAATTCAAGACGAATACGGTCCAGAACCCGCTTTAACTCTTGGTATGAAATTACTAAAAGACTTCAAGCAGGTCTCGGCAATATTACTAGCCAACATAAAAGGAGAAGCAGCGAATGTGGCGATCCGCCAGAGGTTAAAAGAGACAGATATAGCAGACCAACCAGCTGAAATACCAGCCAGAATTATAGAAAAATCCTATGAAGAACTAGGTAGAGATAGTTTGGGTGGAATACCAGTAAAGCCCCAACTAATTGAAAGTCCTGAAAAAATATTTATTAAAAATAATCTAAACAGTCAAAAGAAGAACTGGGATGGAAACAAACAATCCAATCCAAAAGGAAAGAGATTCCAGTCCAGAGGAAGGTCTCCTCGGCGGAGAGAAAGATCTCCGGACCAAGGACCCAAGTCTCCCCAAAGGGAGCCCTCTGTGAAAAAATACAACCTTAGAAATAGGGATAACATAAAGAAACCGGATAGATATCAAGATTTTGATACACGTCCCTCTCAATCTTTTCAGACTTCCTCGCAGAAATCGGAAAGAAGAGGACGATCGGAACCCAGGGAAGGGCACGTCAAGTCCAAAGACAAGGAACCTGCTCATCCAAATAAAAAATTACAGTTTCCAAAAAAGAAGGTAGCCAGTATTAAAGTATTCAACAATGCCGAGAATACTGAGGACACAGCTGAAAAACGGAGAGTGGGCTCAGACAATGCTAGACAGCGCAGCAGAAGTGAGCATAGCACGCAAAGTCCTTATGAATCATCTGGAGACAGTGGACACGAATGAATACATTCAGGTGGAAACTGCAGACACCAGAGTTAGCAAACCTCACAAAATATATGAAATAACTTTACGTATAGAAGGGGATAAGACTAGGAAAATAAGGGGCCTTTTTTGGGATAATCTCTCCAAGGGCTATGACATCCTTCTAGCTGAAAAAGATTGGCCACCAGAGTTCGTCAGGGAGTGCCCACATGGCGAAGAAATAATTATGCCTGCCTTCTCAAATCATATTCCAATTCATAAAAAATATACACTTGCAAGAAAGTGGGCAGTAGCTCAGGCTCCTGCTTTATATAAAAATCATGTAGGATGGGATGAGGACTCTCCTCCTCACAAAATCCAGTTAAAATCACAACCTACTGCACAAAGGCAGTATCCAATCAAGCAAGAAGCTAAAAAACAGGTAAAAGAAATTCTAGATCAACTAGAATACCAGGGGGTGATTGAAACTTGCACCTCACAAATGAACAACCCTTTGTTTCCTGTCTCCAAACCAGACAATTCATATCGTCTAGTTTTGGATTACAGACACCTTAACTCGTGTTGCAAAACTTTTGCAGTACAAAACTCGCATAGTGCTGCACTAATGAATAACATAGTGCGCAAAAAATATAAAACAACATTAGACATCTCTAATGGATTCTTTTGTCAAAATATAGCACCAGAGAGCAGATACTTATCAGCGTTCTCAATAAATGGCGCTCAAAAAGAATTCTGTCGGTTACCCCAGGGGTACAAGAACAGCCCAGGAGTATTCTCAGCGAGGGTAACAGAGTTACTACAAACATATGATGACGAAGCATTATCTTATGTCGATGACATATACCTAACAGATGATGACTTGGATACTCACTTGAAGAGAGTGAACACCATAATACTTGGGTTCGCAGCAGAGGGTTACAAATTCAACTTTAAAAAATCTAGAATTGCCCATCTAACAGTCCTGTTCTTAGGATATGAATTATCAAGTGAAGGCAAAAGCCTGGCTGACAATTTCCTAGAGAAATGTGCCGTACTCCAAGCACCTAGAACACTAAAAAACCTACAGTCAATTCTAGGCTTCCTAAATTTCAGAAGAACATACATTGCAAATTACGGAGAAAGGGTCAAACCCCTTTATGATCTAATAAAACCAGATTTTAAAAAATCAAATTGGACTCAAAAACACACAGAAATTCTGAGATCCTTACAAACAGATATGTTAATTAAAACAAAATTAGAAACACGTGATAACACACGCAACCTTGTGATTCGAGTCATCCCAGGAAGATGCGGATTCACATACCTGACCTCTAATGAGGGAGAAAAGGTACCAATTGCATTCAAATCACACTTGTACACAGAAGCTGAAAAGAAATTCAGCATTAAAGAAAACATTGTTCATGCAGTTCAAACCGCAATAGCTAGAGAAAAAGATAAAGCTGACGGTAGACACATCACAGTCAGAACAGCAGAATCAGCCTTTGAGGCATTAACAACACCGTGTAATTTACCAACAACAGCATTGAATCCGGAATGGATACAATGGGTGAATTCCATTACAATGGACAAAGTAAAATACTACTTTGATCCAGAACTAGAGGAACTAAAATATCTAGAATATGAAAGAATATTCCCTCTGCCAATCGACATTCTGCCATTACGACAGTACGCTTGTGTAATCTATACAGACGGACATGCTCAACCATCCGTTTGGGGGGAACAAGCATACAACCCCACATGTGAGATTACAAAAGAAGTGTGGCGCGGAGGTATACTAAGACCTCTATTAACAAAAACACACTCAGTGGAAACTAATTCAGAACAACAGACTGAAATAATAGCATTGAAAATGGCGCTAGATAATGCAGATCGCGAATTCCCGACACTCATAGTGTCCGATTCGTATTACTGCGTCAAATCATATAACAGCGATTTGCAGAAATGGATTCAAAACGGTTACAAAGATGACACAGGTGCAACAATAAAACAAAAACTGCTTTGGGAACAAATAGTTCTGTTAAAAAAAGAACTACCAAAGACTCACGTGATACACTCACTGAGTCATCAGCGTGATGGCGTTCACGTTGCAGGGAATTCATTGGCTGAGAAAGCCACAGCGATAGCAACTGAATCGGCTTCCGTAGCTAGAAAAAAGCGTGCAGTAAAATACATTGACGGTGAAACAATGCTGGCGGTGAAAACGTCATCAAAAGGCGACTGCTCAGCGTTACCGATCAGTTACCCACTCAAATATACATACATAATCGATGCGAACTCCGTTCCTTTTGCTCGAATCCCTGGAGTGGGGGATAGAGTAATTCCAAACAAGGACAGGAGAACTTTGTTAATAGCAGACGCACATATGGGCGAGGGTCTCAGACACCTCAAACTAAAAGATTCTCTGGAAGAACTACAATCAGTGTACTGGTGGCCAGGCATGAGCCTGCATCATCACATCTTTGTAAAAAAATGCCCGGGCTGCAACAGAGATCGCAGCGGCGAGAGGAACGGGGTAATACCATGGCGTTTCACTCAATAAGGGCTAAACGATAATCAGTGAAACAAGTGTAAATAATGCGTCCCATTAACAAATATAGACTAGTTTCCACTTATAAATGTAGACCCCAGCACTCGGCTGACGTCGGGACTGTTATACAAGATTTGCGAGTCTAAATGGCATATACGCTAGGAGCATGCTACGTTTGACCAATGTTTTCACTTTAGCCCTTAAGCTTGTGGGAAAGCACGGCCAAATGAGCATAGCGAAGCGGGATTCTTCTCACTTCCTTCCTGAGGGATACGGGACGGTGTAAAGAAAAAACCAAGACATAAAGCAATCTATAACAGCAAAGGTATTAGGTTCGGGAGCTGGGTGGGTCAAACATCTAATAAGTGTCCAACGTAGTCTAAACAACTTGCCAAGAAATTCTCTGAGGGGATTCAGTCCGTACGGATTACTGTTTGGAACTAGGATGCTAGTCTTAGATCTTGACAGTCAGACTTCAGTGGTAAAAGAAAAAAGCTTTGATATCAAAGATCGTTTGGCTATTTTACAGGACTTAAACGAAACAAGAAAAGACCTGAGCAACATAAAGTTGAAACAGCAGCCAACAACCACTGAAGAACCACCACCTGTCCCAGCAAGACCTGTCTGGATTCCAAAAGTCGGGGATCTAGTCAGAGAAAAGATCGCGGTAAAGAAGGAATTTGGGCCTTCTTACAGAAAAGCAGTTCCTGTCTTGTCCATCAACGGGACAAGATCAGTTGTACTACCGCCGCTTGCTGGTAAAAAGGAGAACCGAGTTGTATCCATCGACCTGGTAAAACCACAATCATGTGGCCGATAACAAACAGTAGGCCAAGTGGACTCCCGATAAGTAGTAGAACACCAAGGTTTGCTACAAGTACAGAGGTGCTAACTAAAAGGCTAATCACATTCGAAACGCCTACAGAACAACAAGAAGGACTATGCAACAATGCAATGGAACTCACACCTCTGAAAACCCAAATAAAAACATTTAGTAGAGACACACCAACCTACAATGAAGTAACAAATGAATATGCTGAAGCTGCAAGAAACAGTAATCCTGAAGCAATTGGAACAATAGACAGAACAGCATCCGGCTACTTCATCAACTTTGAAGATTCTTCTGAAGATCTAAGTGAATCAAAGACACAGCCATCAACAAAAACTTTTAAAGATAAAGCTAAGGAACTTTTGAAACAGCTGAAAGAAACCTATCTGATTTCTCCGTGGATTGAAATTTGGGTGTCATTTGGTGTATTTATCCTGATACTTTGGCTCATCATGATACTATGTTTGGGACGCTTCATTGAGGGAAAATATGCTAAAATGGACACAGCAAGCCAGAAAATCAACTTGATCCTCAAGCCACACACGTCTTCACACGTCAAGAAAAGAGAACTTTCTTCAGTCAATTTCACAGCCAATCCTATACCGGGTGGGGTAGCATGGGACAATACTGACTATGAAATTTATGGTCCGGTCGAAATCCTCAAATATCCACACCAAATCAAGATCTCGTTGAGTGACTTTGTAAAACCAAACTCATTTGCTGATGATTGGGACTTTGAAAGTATTAATAACATGATGTCTGATCTAGTGATGTCTGCTAAATTTACCAAACATGATTATTTGCAGGGTTCGTCTAATTATGATAGTATGTACTGCTACAACCACTATGGTAACCATTTTTTACATAAATCAGCACAACCTAGAAATGTTTTAAATTATAATCAATGGGAACATTGTGCAACCCCTCCAAAAGGAAGCTCAAGAACCTTTTATGACAAATATTCATACTTTTCAGGGTTCAACACAAGTAATGCTGAAACATTTTATTTCAAATTGTCAAATAAGACAGGAACAAAAACCATGCTTACAAACACAAAATTGATATATTCGGACTCATTTTTTGAACAAATGAATACATTTGGTTTTGATTATTGGGACAAAAATGTTTAAGTAAAAAGTGTTTGGGGTACAAAAGAATGGCAAGTACAAGGTATAGAATCATTGTTTAGAGCCTGCATGATCCCTGAACAAATTATATTCTTGAATGAAACTATTCAACAAACTACCTGTCTTGGATTAGCCAAAATCAAAGACTTAAATAAACCGTCTATTCCAAAACCAACAATGAACAGCAATAACTCTGCAGATGAAGAAATAGACGTAAACTATGTATTAAACCAAAACAGAACAAATCCTGATTGGAAACAATGGTTAATCTAGCCCACAGATACTAATAACTGTCAAGACAGATTCCTGAACAAAACACAGGGGTTCACATTGACCAGGCCAGACCCTAGATATTCCCAAAGACAACACCCAGGGATAATCACCACCTACAGTGTGGCCAAACTATGCCTTCATTGGCTAAAAACTTCCACACTGACAGAAATTAAGCAACACCTAACTTTACTTACTGATGGTGCTGACTTGCGTGATTTCATTATGGGACCACGCAAACAGCGTCAAAAACGCTTCATAGCAGCCTCTATATATGCAGCTTACAACGAGGCCTGGAAGATAACTCAAATTGAGACAGCAGAAAGTATACGGGAAATTGACCGTATTAATTTGGAAAAATCGCTTTCTGTAGTGGACAATGGGTTAATGACTCTGTCCTCCAGAATCTTTTCATTGGACAGCATTGTGTCATCAGCAATCGACATAATATCGCAAGACTTACTGTTGTTACAACACGGTCAGTCTCAATTGCGTTCTATTGTACAGCTTGGCTGGACGTTACAAAATCTGCGTTCAGGCTATGTGCCTTGGCGTTTAATCAACACAACGTCACTATTCACTATCTTTAACCTTACTGATAAACAGATCAGTATGGCACAAAAGGGTGCTGATTATACAATCCTGAGCATTGAGAAACTCGAGAGATTACCATTGACAATGTCAGAACGACCTGTCATTGAATGGATAATACATGGGATAATTAATATTCCGATATCTACTTTCAGGTTTCAATACTGCCAAAAATATATACAGGCTGGCATGTACGAAAAATTGGGAAAAGGGTACATTAAGACTACATGGAACTTGCCCTATTCACATGCATGTGTCAGTAATAAAGGACAGAAAGTGTTTCTTAGTGGCAATAATTGTGCGATGTCACTACGCGGTACACTTCTGTGTAATGGAATTAGTATGCATGGAGCCTGTGAAGGGAACTCAAATAACCTTTCATGTCACCAGCTAGGCACACCTGCAACAGAGATAGAACCATTCTTTAAAAGACTCTATAACGGGAGTTACATTCTAATTGTGGATCGCAGATGTTGTAGTCTACTGCCCGGGGTTCCTTATCTCGTTAGTACGATTGCGAAGGTCATGTGCTGTGGACGCTTATTGTTCCCCAGCTCCTTTCCAGACAGGGAGACAAGGGCATGGCCTCACTTGAAAATTACTTCTATTCGAGTTGATACTTTAAGCAGAATGAAAACAGTGCTTCTTCAGACGCCGACCAGGCTCACGTCATCAAAAGAAACGTATGATCTCCTAGTCGCAAGGACGACTGCAGAGATTCACTCATTGTTATCAACTAATTCCCCCATACATTTCGCAGAAATCCTGAATGAAATCTTAAATATTTCTGATACCAGTGGAGTCTCAAATGTATTTAAGACAGTATTTTCGATGGCATTAACACCATTCAAAGCCATACTGGGTATTTTTCCAGACTTCGTCCATTCGATTTTTGGAGGAGTTCCCCTCATTTTGGGACTAATTGCAGGAATCCTATTCTTAGTCCTTATATTTCGTTATGGCAAACCATGTCACAGACAAAACACCTGCGACAAGGGAAGAAACAATCCGAGCCATTGGATACCGGGACCGGATATCAAAAATCCTCGGACTAACCCGGCTTAGAGACCTGAACATGACTTGGTTTCTTTCATTTTGGCCGATATGGCAAAGATGTGTTTTACCTGTATTAAGGTGCATGTTGTGCGGAGAAGAATGCGTGTTGGACACCTGTCTGACGCTACAATCGGATGCGCCAATGGATGCAGAAACATTGTTGGGTCCGGTAAAGGCTCATGCATTGTGCTGCCCTCAACGGCTGCCAATCCTGATGACGGCATTCGTGGAAACTTCACCACTACGATTAAGGGGTAAGATGAAAGCAGCATCGATCAGGTACAACCTTCTGTCAGCAATACTAATCAAAACGTCAATGGAGACAATCATGCACATAAATGCATGGTTACATCCTTTTCCGAGTTAGTGGAACTCTCACAGGAAGCTGTTGACAGCTTTTTCAGCAGTCTCAATGATATGATGTTCTCACCAGAGCAGAAATAACGACTCTTGAGCAAGCTAGCACACGGCGTTCCCGACACCTTGAATTTGGCCTTCAACTTTAATAATAAAGTAGCAAGATCGACTTTTCCTCCAGTCCACGGACAGCAATTTTTTTAGCAGCCCCAAAATATTTTTGTTAAATTTTACGGGACACTTTTCTTCTGCTTAAAGTAAGAACTATTCTTAGAGAACTCATTTCTATTTTTAGAAACTTCATAGACATTAGCTGCCCGCTGATATGTTTATAAATATTTTTGAACTGTGATGAAGTGGTCTCGAACTTTTCTTCTGTATTAAGAGCCATTTCATGTGTAATTCTAATATTCAATTACTAATAATGTATACATATGCGTGATTATTTTAGCATTATTCTACTGCTTGAGTGCATATAGTACATATGACTATTTTTTCCCCGTATGTTACATAATTTCAAAATGCATTATGTGTATTTTGGGGTGGTAAGGTATACACAATACTCTACAGTATGTTTTACTATGCCTAGATTCGTAAATATGGCCATAGTTAGCGTGGAGTGGGTGTGATGTATTCCTATAGGTTCTGTATCGATCCCCCTATTCCTGACCCTATTCTGGTTAACGAGTTAACTAGCAGCCATCCCATGATGCAGAAACCGTTATCTGATTACGCCAGACCACGGCACAGGAGCGCGTTATCTGATTAGGTCATAACGCTTGCCATCTAATTAGGCAAGCAATATTCCTCCAGCCCCTGATAAGGCATACAGAGTTCTCAAAACAAATCAAACCTATGACAACCTGGGAAAAACCCTGCGGCCATTTTTTTGATTTCACCGAGAACTTCAGTAAAAGAATGCGCTAACGACCAGCTCGTATGACATCCTTATTGACGTATCTATGTCCATCCTTACGTCAATCTCGGCACCTTACAGGTATAAATATTACCGATTCTGCCTTAAGCAAACACACGCGGTGGTGACGAGACCGGAGCAGCGAGACTTGCCGAAGCCCAGCAGAGAGCGAAGCCCACTAGCTGCCCCGCCTTCCTGACGCGCTGAGAACGAGACGCTGCCTTTCTCCTGCCGAGAAATCCAGCTCCGGCGCTTCCGAGCAGCCCTTGCAGGCAGCCTAGAATATCGAGACCAAAGATGAGAGATACCATCCCTCAATCATCCTAGATTCAAGGTACGGAACTGAATAACCCCTTGCAGAGAATTCTTGAATCAGTCACTTGGCAAAACAAACTTAACTTAGACTGCTACTTTCTATCCCCGCCCACGTATTAGGCTTAGGTCAGGTACACTGGGGTAGGCGTGGTTAGAAGCACCAGTTGAGTACGATTAGTCAAATGTTTATATGTATGTATCTATTTTATCCATTTTAAACCACCATATGGCTTAGAAACCATATAAATGTTTTTACAGTATTATTTTATACTTCTGCTTTTATTGTATGCACTTTACTTAACCATAAGTATTGCAATAATATCGATTCATTTCTCTTGTACGAGAAAAGAGACTGATCAATAAATAACATCTTTTATTGAACACGCCCGTCTCTTCTTTTTCTCTACAATCTGGTGAAACTAAGAATGCACGTACTGACTGAGTAAAATAAGTTGTCTTTTGTTTTCACACGACTCTAGAGATACACTCTTGATTAGGGGAGAGCAAAGTTGTCATGTTCTATGGTTGTCAGAAACTAAATCCCTTCTTGTCTATCCAGGGAGGTTCAACTCCTCCTTGTCTATTTGAGAAAGTTTCTAGTGAACTCTGAGCTAGCTGGCAAAACCAAAACTTTAAGTCTAATATCGACAGTAGAGGACCTAGTTAACGTCTGGTCTAGGTCTATACTATTGGAGGTATTATTCCAATGCGCAGAGCCTATTGGGATAATAGGAACTACACTACACCAGAAGTTACGGTATTAAAAAATTATATCAGATTAATTACAATATCAACGTACACGTGCCTTGTCACTCCAGCCTGAACACTCCTATTTTTCCAATGTTAAAACCTGATAATGCATATAGAAATGTTTTAGATCCTAAACATTTAAATGTGCACATGTACAGCTGCTGTACAAAGTGCTTACAGTACTGGTTGGCTACTAACAAATTTTGGCAGGAAAAAATATAAAACATTTTGAATTCCAGTATCTAATCACTTTTTCATTTAGCAGTTTTAGGGTGCTTAAACAAGATTGCCCCAGGGGTATAAGAACAGTCTTGGGCTCCTTGCAGAAATGATTATGAATATCTCACAAAAAGATCCTGAGGCACTGATGACAGCTTCATTACAGGTGATGACTTGACTGAACACCTGGATAGGGTGGATAAAATAGTGACGCTTTTAAGCAATATAAAATTGCTTATCTTAATGAGATTTTTATTAGATATGAGTTATCCAGTGAGGGTACATGTATGGCACCGGACTTCCTGTGACATATGTGCTACTTTACACCTTCAAACACTTTAAGGAAGTTACAAACACTAAAAAGGTTTCTTAACCGCATGCGTGCGGTGCAGATTTCCGCGCTGCGCTGCAGTTCGCAAAAACCCGCGGTTAATGACGAGCTGAGCTCGTCATGAGTGTACGAGAGGTGTACCTCATGACGAGCTGAGCTCGTCATGAGCGTCGAAGGGGTTAATGTTGGAAGCATTTCATTGCCATAATACGTTGCTCAGGTTAAGAATATGTAGGAATTAACTCCCGCATTTCATGAAAAAGATTGGACATCCACTATATTTAGCGATGTCTGTCAGAACCATGGCCATCTCTAGAGATTGGCAGGAACTGCCATCAAGGTGGCTCCTTTCAACATATGAAAAGTTTGACAGATGTGTCCATTCAACATGACAGTTTGCTTTCAAACTTTTCCAGAGTTTTACATTTTTCAAAAACAAACTCCTATTGCAGGAGTTTGTTTACGAAAAATGTAGAACTAATGACCCCAACACCCAGAGAGTTTACTCTAAGTTGAGCGGATGCTTAGATGGTTTTCCCTCTGACAGCCCTCACTCTGTTGGGCCTAGAGATGAGTATGTTGGCAAAGGAGCCAGAGTAGGCTCGTTCTGAAATATTCTGTTGGTCCTCCCAGCCCTAAAACAGGGGGGTCGACTGAGAATTTGGAAGAGAGCATACTCTGTCACCGTTGCAACAGAGTACCCTTGCCAATAAACTCTAAATTAGCACCAAAATATTTACAGACATGTGACATCAAGATAAATCTCATGTTTGGAGTCATTTTGAGAAATTCAGGCTTCACATATGCAGTTCACAATGAGGGACAGACAATACCCATATCATACAGATCACACTTGAATTATTCTGCCGGGGAACGATTTACTCCAATTGAGAAAATTCTCACTGCAATACAGACAGCTATACTGTAGGAGTGTCCTCCTGTACAGGGAAAACAAACCATTATAGTTTCACCCATACTTGCACAGTAATCAGCCACAAAAGCTATTATTCCTAACACACGTACTCTCAACCTTTGTTGGGCACTTCTTTAAATGTCACGGATGTAAAATTTTAATATGATCCAACACTTTGTACTCAGGAATTTTTGCAAGACACACAAAATATTCCACAAACTCCGAATAATAAACCAAACGTTTTTAAGAGCATGTTTTATATGGATAGCTCTTCACAGCCAACGTATGGCACTAAATAGACATACTCCACAGCTTGTGTTGCAATGTAGGGAGTTTTTAAAAATGGTGACTTCAAGGCGCCTCATACACATCCTAATGTTTTGAATAACTCCACTGCACATCTAGCAGAAATATATGCCCTACCACTTACCCTTCATAAGGCTGATCCGTGAGTTCCCACACATATTGTATGGGATTCAAAATTCTGTGTACACAGCTAATATGTAGATTTACAGTATTGGCAGCTTCAGCGATCTAAAGGAAATCTCAATACTAAGCAAGCAACTTTGGGGAAAGGTAGCTGCTCTACATGACAAGCTTCCTTTGATTCAAGTACAGTACCCCATGGCCCATAAAAAGTAAGGCTGTCATGCTAAAGGGCACTGTGCACCAGATTTGGCTGCAAAGACAGTGATGCAAAGCTTTAAGGTACCTGCTGTAAATCAATCTCAAACTAACATCGGTGCAAATACTTTAATGCAATACTGGCAATTCTGAAAGGAGAAAAGTCACTTGAAGGTTTTCATCCAAATACTCTTATAATCTGACCAAGTATAATGGTCCCATGGCAGGGGATAAACATATACTTAATGAGTGAGCTAGATTTGATTTATCAGTGTAGATCATGAGGGGATAGCTTCAACTCTTGCTTGCATCAGTGCTACTGTATCAATGCCAAAGCAACAATATTTGTGGCCATTTTTACCAAACTTTACAAAAATATGTGAGGCAATGCAACATTTGCCAACTAATAAACATTCAACTGTTGTAAGATCACCACTGACTCCCCTTACTATCGGAGATAAGCCATTCAAGGTGATCTTCCTCAAGCATATCGGGAAACTCATGAGTGTCATACAATATAAATACATATTAGTTGTGGTTGATTCATTATCCAGATTCCTATAGGAATCTGGATCTATTGCTTGAGGGGTCATAAAAGACGTGCAGTGCCTTGCAATAATGGGATAATTGTATATCTTTAATACAGACAATAGTCCTAGCTCACTGCTAAAGCGTTTATGAACATTATGTCTTCTCAGGGAATACGATTGCTATATTCATACCCATTCTGACCAGAATCGAACACTGTTATAGGATCCTAATGGTATGCTTAAACAAGCCTTGACCACTACGGTATAAGTACTGGATTGACCTAGCTGTATAGCCATTATGGAGATCAGAGAACATTTATTTATCAAGAGGACTATTATGTGGTCATACCCCATACAAATTACTCTTTGGAGTGCCAATGTATTTGCCTGATTTTGATGTCCATGGAAAGGTGGCAGATGTAAAAACTAAAGCACCAGGGGCCAGATGTACAACACATTTTTGCATGCGCAAACAGGTTTGTGACCCATTTGCACATGCAGAAACCTAAAGGGCCATGTACAAACCCTATTTAGCGATTCACAATTTATTTGTGACTCGCTAAATAGGATTTGCGACTCGCAATTAAGAAGGGGTGTTCATTTTGTAAAGGAGAATGGAGTTTGTCCCGTAGATGTTGATATAGATATTATAATACCTTCCTTGAGGGCAGAGGTTAGGATTAACTCCTTGACGGAGTATGACAAAAAATTCACCAGGGTTGCGATGTACTCTTTGGATCTCACGTGAGAGATCTATACCTGGTTATTTTTTTAAGACTGTTCCCATCAACAGAGAGATCACCTACCCCTGTATATCTGATGCTTTAAGGGTTTACGGGATATTTAAGAGCCTCAGATTGTTTTTCCTAGAATGATTTTCATGGAGCTCAAGATCGTCTTTAAGTTCTTTAGTTTGGGCCGTTAATTTTACCACATCTGCTGAGTTGGCATGTATAGCTTCCTTAAGTTTAGGGATCTCAGTCTCTATAGCCTCCGTCCTGGCTGTGACTTCTTCCAGTTTCTGGGTCAGTGCCTCGGATGATAGTTGAATTGCTGCTTGGTTGGCTTCAGTGACCAAGAACCTACTAGCTATCTCTGCCTGGATAGCTTCCGAGACCGCTAACCAGCCAGTCATCTCCTCTTTCATGGATAATAATAAATCCGCCAATGAATGGGTTGCAGAATCTAGGACAGCCTTTTGTGGTGTGGTAATATCGCTTGTAGATTTTGTAGGTTTTGTATGTTAAATATTAGAATGTGATGTGAACATTACCGGCGCCATCTTGTCCCACTTAGGCCTCTGCAAGCGTGTAAGCGGCAGCCATTTTAGACACTGTGGCCATTTCGTAACATTGCCGATCGCCTGCACGTCTCCCCGACCTCGCAATCATCCCCCGCGTGCTGGCAACCCCCAAGCACACATGCTAGTGTCATAAAGCATCCTCAGCGCGACCCTGCCCCGGAGCCACTTCCCGTGCCGAACCCACATGCCCTTTCATCCCTTGCGCACGAACAGGCCCTTCGATAATCTCCTCCCCTGCACCTGGCTGTTCGATCCGATCCCAGACCATAACCAACCCCTGTGGATACAGTTTATTTCCCCCGTACAGTAGGATCTCGCCTCCCATCAAAGGAGCCGGAATTAATCAATGACTCGACCCCATGAGATCCGACCGATTGCGCGTATTTCAGCTCCTGCTGGAATGCCCAGCTGCGCGATAGCAATCACCTACTGAGGGACAGTAGGTGGGGGACAGTTACTGTTGATATGTGTGGGAACGGGCCTGAAGCGGAGATTCCAAAGATGGTTTACAATGCATCAAAGTAATGTCAGGAATGTGTTACACTGCAATAAAGAGTTCAGATTGTGTATAAAAGGCCAGGCCACAGAGATGCAGTTAGAGCACCTCATGACAACACCCTGCCTGTCTGATCAGACGGGTTTTCCTTCGAAGAAATAAATCCGTTTCCTGCTTTCCAGTTTACCAGCGCCTGCCTCTTTATTTGATAAATACCGAGTGAATTAGAGGCGACTAACGCCAAGCAGTGCTTGAGGATATCTGGGGAAAATCTGCTTATTCAACAATTGGCGTCCCAAGGCGGGGCCCATCAGCGACACGTGGGTCCAGTGAGAGAGGTCCTAACGACGGAGTGAACGACGGCAACGATCGGGAAGAGCTCCTGCCCGAAAGACCCTCGTCTGGCAGCCGATCATCCGACCTTCACCGGTTCTGAACGGACCTCTCTCGAGTGATCTACGGTCCTGACTGGGATCCCACAGGAGTGCCGCGGCAATAACGGAGAATAGAGGACGATCGGGCCCTGGAAGTGGAAGACGAGAAACTGTCCATACGGTACGGGTAAGGTCGTGCAGTACGACTGTTTTTGATTGATTGATTGATTGATTGTTTGGAAAATACTAGTATTACTCATTGATTGGTTCGTTTAGCCTTCGTTGCTACTCGATATATTGGTTCTTTTTGAGATATTCTCTGTTTGCAAACAACACAGAATAGAAATATTCTGTCTAGTCTTTGCAGGTAGTGAAGGATAGGTAGTGCGGACCTTTGTCCACCATTATTTGAGATCTTCACTTGTCCGATATACGTCATGCCTATCTTCTCCCCACTGATTGGTAATTGGTTTAACCCGGATCATTTATCAGAGGTAGATCATCCAGCTCCACTGGAATGCACCCCTAATAAGGACATGTATGTTAGATATGGACTAGTCACCGTAGCTTACAGTAAACTATGGCATAAAAATACTAAGAAAGATCGAGAAAGTCAGTGGCCACTGATGGGATCTTTTGACCTCGCTAAAATCGAAGCGCTAGAGATAGCCCTTCGCAAAAATAAAACCACGCCAACCATGCTTGATAGTCTCGGCATGTGGCGAAAAGAAGCAACGCAACGTAAGAAGAGAGACGAAGCAAAGATCGATAAAGAGCTACGAAAAGCAGCTCACTTAGCTGGTAAAAAGTTAGAAGAAGAAATAAAGGAAAGAGAAAAAGCTAGAAAAGAACGAGAATCAGAAACCTCAGGCCAATGCCCTGTCAGAACACCCTCAGCGCTTTACCCTGAGCTCCCATCGAAGCAAAGGACAGACGATGATTTACTCTTAGGTCCCCCAATCATCTATATGCCTCCTCCTTATGCCCCTACCCATCCCTTAGTACAGCACCTAGAGCCCCAGAACTTAACTGAAGGTAGCGCCAGGGCCTCGGTACCCACGGCCTCCGCGCCGACCGAGCCTCTCGTGCTAATCACCTCGTCAGAAGGCCCCTCAGAAAAGATCGGAACTAAAGAGAAAGAATCGTCGAGAATTCCCCGTTTGACCAAAACGTACGGGCCGGCATCGACAAAATAGTTAAGACCTTAGTCGATAGGAAGGAAACCGAAGAATATATTACAGACACGTGTAACTCTTACGCTGGCAATTACAAATGACATTTCGTCGTGCGTTTTTGTTACCACACCCTCACAGCATACGAAGAAAAATACGACAATGTAGGGCCTGACCGACTCATGACTCTATATAGAAAGGTGGACACAGGGGACGAGAGTGAATGCAACATAGCAGAACTCTTCTCCTACACTTTAGGATTCTTCCGCCACCTCATAGAACAGGGATGAACAGCCAAAAGCACCACCCCTGTAGTAGTCAAACCCCCGATAGAAAAACTAGACAACATGATGCCCATTAATGAAGCTGCCCCCTACTGGTTTCCCCCAAGAGGACAGGGAACTCATGACAACATAAATCATCAGGACGCCAAAGGAAGAGTAGTATACAACTGGGTGTATCAGCCCTGGGATAGACAGGACATCCTGACGTTCAGCAAATCCTTGCCGGACTTGTGAAAGAATCCCACCGCATTCTACACGGAATTAAGTACCACTTTAGGATCGACCATTATGACCCTTGCCGACATCGACTTGTTCTTTGGGCTATGTCTGCCAGCTGACGTGTGGAAGCAAATCCGGAAAATCAACCACACTGGCCTGTTCGGACATTCCTGGGAACAACTCGACAATCTAGATAAGCAACGAAACCCTGGACAGAAACCCCTGAAAGCCATACTACACCTCCCAGATAAGATCGTACAAAAAGTAAAGACCCTAATCCCCGAGAAAAAGGTAGACTGGTCTATAGTAACAGCTTGCGGCCAGAAACCCCAAGAAGACGTCTCCGAATACTTCTCCCGGTTCGAAACGGTGTTCTCCGATTACAGTGGACAGGACATGACCACTGCAACCGGGCATCACTTGTTTGTACAGAATTATGTTAAAGGTCTATTACCGGACGTTTCGCAGAAATGGCAAACTACGAAAGCAGGTGGGCTGCCTCAAAGCCCGCGGCCATCCTCCAAATGGCCCAGTATTACGAACATCAGAAGAATGAAAGCAATAGAGCTTCTGAAAGGAAAAAGAAAGATTTAAAGGAACGAGTTATGATAGCCCAATTACAAGGCGTGAATATAGGGAAAGAACAATACAAGGGTGGTTATCAACAGAATACTCCTAGAACTCCACCGCCCAGAAACAATGCACCCGTACCCTACGCTGGATGTAGAGACTTAGGAGAGAACCAATGTGCATTTTGTAAAGAGTACGGACATTGGAAGTCTCAATGTCCGGTCCTGTTAGAAATGAATAGGAACAAAGAGACAAGAGAACTAGCGAATGAACCAAGAAATAGAGGAGGTGGACGAGGGTACGCAAATGATGCTAGTGACGAAAGGCCAGGTAGAACGAATACATTTGACCATCCCCGACAGAATCAGTACCAGCAATCTGACTGCGATAACGCATACGACTTTGCATAGGAATGCCAAGGGCAAGGAAGGGATCCAGTCGAGCTCTATGTTGACCAGCAAGGCCCTTATGTTACCGCAAAGGTCCTAGGCACGAAGTCTCCAGTTCTGGTAGACACGGGAGCAACACGTAGTGCATTATCCAAATGACTGATTCCAAGGGCACCCTTGTCTGGCTCACACGTGACATCAATAGGATTTGATGGTACGCCCTCCACCAACCCCTTGTCCAAACCGATCCCTTTTGGCCTTGAAAACAATATCACTGACACAACATTCCTCCTCTCTTCCAATACCCCGGACGCGATTATGGGTCTTGACTTGCTGAAGTATTTTCGAGCAACTATTAGGTGCTCGCCCGACGGAGTCCGAGTCATCCTATATGACAACCCCAGCCTACTCAGCTCTTGCCCTTCACGACACATGTACCCCATTACTGACTTGATACTTTACCTTCACACTTATGGGCGAAAGCTGACTCAGACGTAGGGCGACCGATGATTAAGTATGGGCGGATCTAGCAGATCTCGCGTACGCGAATTTGCGTATTTATGGATTCGCAATCCGCAAAATCCGCGAACTCTCGCGGATTTGCGGATTTTTGTGTTTTTTGTGTTGGCGAGCGTTCGCGAGGATTTGTGGACCATTTCTCAATTGCGAACTTACTTTTCGTCTCACAACGGCCGCGACTATGTTGTTTCTACGTCTGGTTTATCATCACAGGTTCACAGCACCCTCTGTTTCACCACTGCCACCCTCTGGTACACCCATGGCACCCTCTGGTACATCCTCACTGCCACCCATTAGGTTTGTTTATCACTGTAGATTATGGGGGTGAAAAAAAGCAAGCACACCTGCCCTGCTTCAACTGCCATGAATTAATTTGGGGTTGATTAATGTGTCAGTGATTTTGAAACTTCCAGTCTGGCTGGCACCTGCTTCCTTCCTTATCTGTAATTTGCTTTCTGTTGCAGTGAAAGCAAGCACACCTGCCCTTCTTCAACTGCCATGAATTAATTTGGGGGTCATTAATGTGTCAGTAATTTTGAAACTTCCAGTCTGGCTGGCACCTGCTTCCTTCCTTATCTGTAATTTCCTTTCTGTTGCAGTGAATTTTTTTTTCACAGGACCTTTATGGTCTACTTGTAGCTATTCTATGAGCCTGCTGTTTGGGTCATAGCAGGGTCATAGAATAGTTGCAAATAGGCAACTGAACTCTGGAGGGGCCCCTCAGGAAGCACTAGAGTGAATGGTTACTAATGTTAAGTTTGAACTTTTGCACCTGCTGATTGCTTTCAGTTTAGCAAAAATCGTTTTTCTGCAATTTCGCCCCATTTGCGGGGCGCGAATTCGTGCGAGATCGATTTCTGAAGCCGCGAATGCGTGCGAATACACTATTTTTTTTTTTGCGGCGTGTATGTTCGCGTGATTTTTTGCATGTTCGCAAGGCGCTTGTAGCGATACGTTTGCTAAGTTACCCTAACGGTCGTACACGGGCGTGGCCATCTTGTTTGCGTGACGTAATTCTGTTTCCGGCCGCTATGTGTAATCTAGCAAAGTGTGCTGCTCGCTAGTACAATTTCGCGCGTGATCGCGAGGAAAATCTCGCACGAACTTACCCATGCGGTCGTGAACGGGCGCGGCCATCTTGTTTCTCATTCATTGCTATGGTTCTGGGCATGCTTTCTGTATCCTCTCTGAATCTCTTCCATCCTTTGCTTGTTTGAAGTTTTTTTGATCTATTTTACTTATTATCTATCCCTCTATTTTTCTAGCTCTATATTTTTGTGTTTTCTGCTACTTTTTGTTAATTTTAAACTACTTTTTTAAACTCTTTCCTTTTCTTCTTCCCTATTCTATTTCTTCTTTATTATTTACATTCATTTCTGCCCAGACCATGGTAAAGGGAGCCGGGAAGCACCCTGAGGAGGGGATGGGTCCCGCACCCCGTGCCCAGATCCCGTGCGGGCGTTTGAGGGGGGAGCTAGTGATGCCACGGGAGATCTTTAGCGTGGAGGAGGTGGCCGCACTAATATTCCACTTCCAGCGCCGCCTCCCCAAGACCATCCTGGGAGGCGGCAAGATCGCAACCGGCTATGGCATCCGGGAGCGCCGGAAGCGGTGGGAGAAGGTGTGCCGGGCCATGTTTAAGCTCTCTGGGGTCGGGCGCACCTATAACCAGGCCACCCACCGCTGGACGGATGTCATGGACCGGGAACGCGACTTGGTGAACGCGCTCGGCGTAGAGGTCCCCGGGCGTGGTGAGTAGTAGTAGCTATTTCTAGCTATTTCATCACTACTCTGTTTTATCCGGCTCTGTTATTTGCAAATCTTTGTTCTTTACCAAGAGCAATAATGCTGCCGATTACTTTGTAGGTAAATTATATTTCAAAATCTTCTATGCATTTCAGGTGCACTGCTCTCCTTCTCAGTAGCCTTGCTTGCTACTATGCTTATTTGTTTTGTATTTTGTGTTCATTTCATTGGCCTGAGAAATTATGTATGAGTGTAGTATAAAGAACTGCGTAATGCTAGACACTAAGGGTCATATTTTCAATTACCGGCGCATCCCTGCAAAGTAGCAGGGATGCGGCAGTAATTGTGCGCCATGCCACCACCACCACCCATGGGCCCAAAACGTCACAGAAGCCTTACGCATCTGTGCCGTAAAGGCGGCGCATTGCTGGAGTTGCGTGCCAACGATGGCGCAGCTCCAGCAATGCTCTGGGGTGCCCTATCTCCCCAATGCTGCATCAAGCCGTACGTCGTTTTCAAGCAGGTGCAGTGTTTCAGTCACGCATCATTGTCCTAAAAGTGACTGATTGACATCTTGTAGATTTCCCTCAGCCACTTTTAGGATTCGTTCCTGCGCAGGAACGCCCTCCCTTGCGCCGGAACGCCCCCTGATGGCGCAGGGCTTTACAACGTGATGCATCTCCCATATGCGTAATTTTTTTTTATATACGCCGCACCATGGCGCCTCTTTTGTTCTGCCGCTGCGTCACAAAAGTCACGCAACAATGGAGTAAAATGAGCCGCAAGGGACTTCTAAATCAGCCCCAACAGACTGAAGTCCAGTACTTCCTTTAGACACATGGCTATAAGAAGAAATAGTGGTGGTGGTCGGTGGATTGATAGTTTGAGTATTCACTGATCTGCAAGCATGATGGACTTTGTCTGTCACTTCGCGTGCTGCGGACTGCTGCCTGCCAGGTCTAGGCAAACCTTTTTAGTAGTCTGTTTAGTGAGTTACATAGGAACTTTCAAAGTCAACGGTCCGCAAATCAGGCAATACGAATAACGTAGTATACCATATGAGATTGGTCAATATATCCTGTGGAATAGTTGTCTATCTATTTGCTATTTCTCCAAAATATTTTGTTATTGTTCTTTTGAAATGTTTGAGTTGGTTGACAAATCTCATCCATGTTTTCTGGTCTTTCTTTCTTTCATGTTGTACATCAGCTCCCCCCAAGGGCAAGAGGACACAGGAGGAGGAGGAGGGTGCTGTTCAGGAGGATGCAGGCCAGAATCGGGCAGGCGAGGGCTCCTTTGCTGGCCCCAGTAAGTTTTAATTTTAATATAGAGTACCTATTATTCGATTTTTTCTAAATCGTCTTTGATCTTCTTGTTGACTGGATCTAAATTCTTATCCTGCCTCGACTATGACTCCCTGTGGTATTACTAGATTATTCTTATTAGTCTGTCTGTGTAGCTAACTAAGATTGCACATTTGGCAATTCCATTGGACTCCCATTCTAGTCAGCAATAGCTCTATGCACTGAGTGCAGTCCTCTGGGATTGTCCATAATGTTTTTTCAAGTCTTCTAAATGTTTATGCTTTGACAATTGCCAACAATAAAAAGGTGAATGACCACCAAGAAAGAATAAGATACTACTTTACTTTTGGTTTGGATAGGAGGACAATCCATTCTACTACTGTTGCAGGGACAAATCTGCACAAACCGAACTATGAACACTAAATAGTGCATTGTTTATCAATTATAATAGGCGCAGGTAGACTTTCTTTCCACATACCTCAGCGATATCAGACTTTGAAGAACCCCCAATCTCCTTACTGACTAGATAGTGTGGCAGAGTCATTTAGCTCCCAAAGTCACCGATGATTGATCCCCAATGATGATTAGATTATCCAACGCAGGACAAGAGTACGAGTCAGTCAAGTAGTGTCAGAGGCACTCATGCTTGCAAAAATTCCAAAACCTTTAGCTCATCCACTCTAGTCTGGAGGACCAAAAACCACAGAGTCTATTTAAGTTTAAAAGCTTTATTAAAACTAAACACATTTATTAAAATACACTTTGTCATAAAAGTAAAAGTTTAACTGAAAATGGAAAAGTGCTTAGTGCTAACGATTAATTGGACACATTTCTTGTGGTCGAGCTGAGCTCTCACCTGGTTTGAACTTGAGCTTGACCCTGATCGTGTTCTTAGAAGTCAAGCTTCTGTTAGGAGAAAAAGTGGCGTGTGTTAAAAATAAAAAGCAAGCATTCATCAGTTGTGCCAAAAAGTGCAGCAAGACAACAGCCTTCCCTGGAAAAAGGGACATTTTTACTTTAGAGTATACAGTTACAAATTATTACATTGTATTTCGTTTTTTTAACATTTCTTTATTCCTCCTAGACCAAATATTATATAGTAGTGAGTGGTGTATTTCTAACATTCTTAAATATACTTTGTAGGTGTAACATCTGGTGGCGGGGCCAGCGCGGAGGTGGTGGTGTTGGACGAGGACTCTGGGGAGGATGCGGTGCAAGTGCCGGACGTTCCTGTGAGGGTTCACACGGTGGTGGCGGGAAGAGGTAAGCTATATATTCCTTACTTATTGAGATTGAAGACTGCATAGTGTGCTTTCTGCACGGGTGTATAATAAATCAACCAGGTAGTAGCCTCCTCTAAATGTACTTCGACTTAGCTGTGAAGTTTTTGGTGAGAAGAATCCCAATAAGATCTTAGATGAACTTGATGGATGGGATGAACGAAAAGCGAAAGAAGGGTGTAAGTAAGTGTGGAAGGACGAGAAATTTTATGACGGCTGGCAAAGAAGAATGATATGTGTTTGCTTGGTCCCCGAGGTGGCTGGGAAGGAAAGAATATGGTATGGTGCATGGCTGGGTCAATGATGAAGCAAGGATGGGTGGAAGGAGAACAGCCTGGGTGGGTGAAACAGAAACTGTATGTGTGCATATACTTTGAATGGATGGATGCCTGGAGCATGGTATTATCTGACTCTTAGATAGCATATGTGTATCTAGAGAGAGTAGATGGTCACTGGATGAACTAAGTGTTACCTTGAAGAGCATGTAACACCGCACCCGCACGTCCGTTCCAGTGTAGGGAAGGCAACTGGCAAGGAAAAGAAATTGTAAATTTGTCCAATACTACCATGAATAGTAGCAGTAGTTTGTATTGCAACTGCAAGCACAGCATATATCCGGTTATTACGGTGGACACTCCGTACCTCTCTTAATAACTTTAGTTTAGTAGTAGTACGTCATTCATGTGTGGGTGTATCACTGTTCACTCAATAATAAGCAAAGCACCTAAAGTCATCCCATATGTCATCAAATACATCCCATGTGAAGTGATAGATAATCCAATTATTTAGCTTCTTCATTTTCCTTTTCTAGTACTCATTTGCACTGTAGGGTGAAAGGTAAATTAATTAAGCAGTAGCCCTTGTAACAGAGTATTCTCAGTGCCACCCGTAATAGAAAAGTAATAGCTTCACCACCTGCATTTACTGGACCGGTACAGTAACGCAAGTCTGTCTCACTCATCATGGTGTGCGTCTGTTTTTCTCGGGTGCAAGTTCACTGCGCTGGCATTCTGCCGGCTTGCATAGGATAACGTACCAATTTTCCTAAACAAGAGAGAAGAAGAAGAATAAGACTGGTGTACTGTCATAGTCGACTGTAATGGAAGTCCATAGTGGTCGTAGAATTTGTTAATTAAACTCCCACTAATGTTAGAGCAAGGATGCAGAAGTGGGAGGTTAGATAGATACTGTCCTCAATAGTTATGTACTGTGCTTTCAATTTGCTACTTGTACTGTGACACAACTTTCGGCTAAATCACTTTGTGTTATTAATGTTAAGGAGAATTGGTTACAGACTATGTCTTTCTTTCTTCATATAGTTGCTCCTTCCAAATCGACATCACGGAGGGAGCAGGCTCGAATGGCCCGGCAACGGAGGCTGGATGCCACTGTCGCCGAATATCGGCGGCTGGTGGCCCTGGAGGAGGAGGACACGCAGTCAACCGGTGGAACCACAACATCCTCCACTGGGACAGCTGCATCCTCCTCCGTGCCCCCACGGGCTGCCAGCCAGCGCAGTGCTCCAGCGGTACGGAGCCGGGCTACCAAAGCCAACCGCCACCGCCAAGCAGCAAAGACACCAGCTGCCCCCCACAGGAGTTGCAAGGCACGCCAGCGCCGCTTAGGACTCAGAGTGTCCTACCTGGAGCAGGAGGTCCATAACTATAAGAACTTGGTGGAGGGCCTCCGCTTCGACCATGCCACCCTCCGCAAGGAGTATGATGCCCTGGCCGCTAAATTCACCAGCACCCTCCAGTAGTGTAGTGTCCCTTGCCCTTTTTTTAGAGACTTTTGGGGGGTGGGATTTGGGAGTTGGGTTCTTTTTGGGACTTTTGAAAGACAATCGTTGGGGTTAGGGAGGGTCTTGAGGGAGATTATTTTGTTAGGGCTACATAAATATACTTTTTTAAACTTTATCTGACCATACCTGTTTTTTACTGCTTTTGAGTCTGGTGGGTGGGGGTTTAACAGTAAGTTTGTTTTCCTGAAGAGTCCTAGGACTTTAGTAGTACTACCGTCAATCTCTCGTCTAGTCCTAATACTCCATTATACTACCTCCCACCAAACGCTTATCTTACCTGTAATTTGTGTTTGAAATTAGGGCTAGGCCCAGGGCTGGCTCCACGGGAAATGGGGATTAAGGTTGGCAATCCTGGGCGGATGAAATGTCCTCATTGCGGTGGTACTAGTGGTGTGACACAGTGGCAGTTGCATGCCTATGGAAAAAAAGAAAACGAAACCTGGTTTGTCCTTACTGTAGCATTACAACGGTTACGGTACGATAGAGAATATAGCAGGTGACAGTACACTAGAACAGTGCCACAATGTAGCCTAACAAATGGTAAAGTATTGCAAGTATAACTAGTACTTGCGTTGAATTTATTTGACATTGGCTCCTACTACTACAAGAAATAGTACTGAAGCTGAGTAAGTCTAGAATATATCCTCGGATTCCTTCACCAGCCTGTTGCTATGACCTTATCCTCCCCAGCAAGTGTGTGGAATTATTGATGTCATTTAGTCACACATCAAGCAAAACCACACAGCCCGGGGGAAGAGGGTTAGGGTTTGGAAAATGGATGGGAATGGGGGTTTCTTTTTGGGTAGGTTTTGTTGAGAGAAGAAAAAAAAAGCACAGCATGGACAAACAATAATTGAAGATAAAGAAATCTTTGGGTACAAACTAAAGCTAACCACAAATCTTTTAAGTGACATAAAGGAAGTGCATGCCCTACTGCATGCATTGTTACTGAAAAGTAAGTAGTACTAGAATGCGACAGTACAGGGCTGCAGCGTTTTGACTAGCCTATCTCTGCACTCAGAGAAACACTTCTTACATTAAATTAGGTTTAAAAATTAGCCGAATGAAAACCTATAGAATGGCTGTAGGGATCAATTTAGAAGCAGAGAGAGATCCAAGAAATGCAGTCAGACTCATAGAAGAAAACAATGGATACTGCATCTGTATGTTGTTGGAGTTGTCCTGTTGAATTTGGTAAGTAAGTTGCATGCAGCAAACAATTCCTCTTATTAGCGGCACTCCTCCATTCCAGCTGACGCTTCGTCCATCAATGTTGGTGACCACTGACAGAAGACACCCTGTCCACTGCCTGCCTGGCGGATGTTGACTGAAACCCGGCCTGTAATTATTGAACGGAAAACAGGAAGTGCTATTACAATACCACTGATAAATAAATATAAGGTATGTACGCTGTGTGGTGCAAAAAGTCACACTTTGATTTTCCTAATAGACAGTACAATATTTTTGAAATTGCGTACTCTGTCTGAGTCACCTTTTGAAGGATAAATAAGTATGGCCAAATTAATTTAGCGGATCTTTCCCCTCAAGCTAGGTGTACTGTAAACTGTGTTTTAGAACAAAATTAGACCTTCCCAGCAATGCTCCCACCAAGACCCTTACTAAAGCCAGTCGCAAAAATGTAGAAGACCCCCAATCAGATCTCAAAAAACGAGGCCTAGCAGAAAAATGGTGACAAAACGTACTTTGAAAGTAAAAGTAGGCCCAAATACCCCCTTACCCACCGTGGATTGTATTCAAACCACTTGCAAGCAAGCAAAAGTATCCATAGCCAGTTGCAAAAATCTAGAACACCCCGAAACACATGCAATCCTGCTGCTAGGGCTAACCCTAACGAACCATAAGTTACAAAAAGTGCCAAAAGGCTTTTCCTTATGGATTTTGTCCAAACCACTTCTATCCGGTATTAGACCTTCCCAGGAATGCCCCAGACCCGCCAACCCACCCGCAAAAAAGCACGCAACAACACCCCCAAACAGCCAAAAAGCAAAATCTCATACTTACAATATCTCTCGGCCTTCGGTCCAAACGCGCTGTGCAGCTAGGTCATCATCATAACTCCTGTTTTCCACCACGGATTTCCTGAAAAGCAAATGCAATCAAGATTAGACTGTCGCAGCAGTGCTCCAACAGAGACACCAAAACCCACCCACAAACACCAGGAAGCCCCCCAAACAGGCCCCCGAAAACGCTACATTGAGCAAGATGTCAGAAGAAATAGCAAAAAAAAATTCTGCATGGATTTAGTCCAAACCACTTCTATCCGGTATTCGACCTTCCCAGGAATGCCCCAAGACCCGCCAACCCACCTGCAAAAAAGCACGCAACAACACCCCCAAACAGCCAAAAAGCAAAATCCCATACTTACAATATCTCTCGGCCTTCGGTCCAAACGCGCTGTGCAGCTAGGTCATCATCATAACTCCTGTTTTCCACCACGGATTTCCTGAAAAGCAAATGCAATCAAGATTAGACTGTCGCAGCAGTGCTCCCAGACCCCAAAAGTCACCCACAAACACCCAGAACCCCGCCAAAGAGCACCTCAAAGGCAAGCAAGTCAGCAAAAACGGCAAGAAATTTCCGCCTCATATTTGGTCCAAAACACTTTTATCTGTTATTAGAGCTTCACAGCAATGGGCCCAGAGCCGTCAACTCACCTGCAAAGAAGTAGAACACCTCCACAAGTGCTGAGTCTTTCTTCATTGGGCATAATCCAGCCCTCTGCTTTGAGGGAAATAGGAGTCTGGAGGAGGAGGATAGAGGAGCATGTTCTTCTGAACTTGTGAACCTGAGGAATTTAGACTGCTGCACCTTCAAATCAATAAGCAAACAAGTGAAGACAGTTCTGCTGATGGGCTTGTTTTTGTGATTAGGTGATTAAAGTTTGAATTAAATTAACTGTGCAAAACAAAGAAAGACAGACACACAGGAATAAAAGTGAATAAGGACGAAAAAGAAAGTTATTGATTCAGTGTCTCATTTTCAGGGCTCGGTGTCAGGGAATAAGAATAAGAGTTCGTCATCATACTCTGCGAATTCAGGCAGGATGAGGTCAGCGTCACCGAACAGAGAACAAATTCCCTCATCTACGTTGCTGTCCTCCTCGTCTTCATGCGGCGTGCTTTCTCGTACTTTGTAATCTGGTGGTATGAGGTGCTGATTCATCTTGATCATTGTTAGCCTCTCCACATTTTTGGGCGAGAGGCGGCTCCGTTTGGGAGTTACAATGCCACCAGCAGCACTGAAAACACGTTCAGAAGACACACTTGCGAGTGGGCAAGACAAGTAGTTTATAGCCAGGTTGGAGAGCTGTGGCCACAATTGTTTTTTCCCATGGCAATACTGCAATGGCTCATCATTAAGAAAGACCTCTGTTAGAGGAGGAGCTACGCCAGCAACCAAGATGGCCGCATAAGCTCCCGGCTCCGCCGACCTCCGCCAGCGGCTCGTATATCCTGCTGTTAATCCTGAATTTGCACCAGACTCCCGGGTTCATGAAGTATTCCTGCTTCTAAAGGCGTAATCCCGAGGTTTTTATCTTATCGGACTCCGAAGATATGCCGTGTTCGCATTCTCGGCCTACCATCGTGTGGAAGCCGGGCCTCGATTTCTAGACTATCCGGGTTGGAGTTGATCAACAACAGCCGCTGGACCTGGACTGAGCCCGGTCCCCCCAAGTGTCTCTTCACCTGTTTGTTTTCAGACGGTGGCATCGTGAACGGTCTACACCGTGAACACAACAGCATATCGCGCCGGCTGCCGTGTCTGGGGGTCCGACGCCCGGAGACCCTGCTGACCTCCCGGGGTTGACGGGCCGGGGCCCTCGCTATCGGCGTCGGTGTCGATCTTACGATACGGGGAGCGCCCACTGTGATCACTGGATTTGCGTGACCTGTTGCCCCGGAGAAGCCGGCCTCCGGGGTACAAATCCAGCTCTGCCTCTTCGTGAGAGGAGATGGGGCGGACGGAGGGTACGCCATCGCTGCAGGCCGTCATGGCCGCCATTGAGGCGCTCCATTCACAGTTCACCGTTGTATTCCGGACACTGAGCGTGCAAGTGGACGGTATCATGGGACCGATCTCAGACTCTCCGTTACGTTTTCATCCACCTGCGATACCAGCGGTGCGCTGTACACCTGAGCCCGAGGTCCCCGGGCATAACCCGGATTTATTGTGTTTTTACGATTCCCAATTCACAGTCAGCGAGCCCGTGTTTGTCGCTAGCGTTCCCTGCTTGCTCCTGCTGCTGCCTCATTCAGCTATGGACAGTTTTCTGTGCTGTTACAAATTCCCCAGTGACTGTTGGAAAGACTTGACATCTCTGGACACTTTCCTTTGCTCGTTTTGTGGAACTCGTGAAATTTTCTCCGTTTGCCGATCCTGCAACACCGAAGTGACCTTTGACGATCGTCTTGCTTTTTCGATTGAGATGGTGGTTCGAGTGGACAAGACTTTCATGAAGTACCGTACTGGCCAGGGTTGATCTTGAGGGCTTGGGTTCGATAAAATAGCTTGATTCAATGCCGGGTTTGTACCTATAACGTGAAGGGAGTTGGGTGGTGCCTTGCTATACCCCCCCGATTGGTTTGTAAATTGCTTATGTCGGTTTGATTGTATCTCGGGGTGATGGCTTCTGGCGGGGGGTACGGGAGACCGGGGGTGTATTTGCTTTGCTTTTTACGATTCTCCTCCTCCATCTTTTCCCTTACTTGGGGTTAGTTTAGAGGGCGACAGGCACGCTGCTAGTGGGGTTAGGTCGTAGCCATCCGCAGGGGTGCAGTGTGGGGGGTTGAGGGGTGGTTTTTTATTTTTCCTTTATTTTTTTCTATGACCTGTCTATTTCCCTTTTTCCTTCTTCACAAGAAATGTGGCATGTTCTCCTGATCATTCAATCCTCATATCCGGGTGTCTAGTTTTGGAGTCTCATATTCTGTATTCTGGCTGGGCGGGATCCGATGATGTTTGCTCAAGGCTATCTGTACCATATTGCTTTATCTCAGTTCCAATTTATATCGATGTCTTTCAGATGCCTATAACTATTGTGTATTCTTAGACTGATCTGCCCGTTCACTATTATGATATGTTCCATCAAATGATGCCCGATATGTGTATTTCTACTCTTGTGTTATAATTAATAAAAATATAAAAAAAAAAAAAGAAAGACCTCTGTTGAGTCATTCAGATAGTCCTGCACCATCGACTCAAGGTCCTCAACGGTTCCTCCACTTTGCTTACTTTTTGCTGTGCTTGTGACCTTTTTTCGAGAACCATACCAAGCAAAGTTAGCCAATCCTCTTCAGCAACCAATGTTACTCTTGTGTGTGGTGCAGATGATCCGGTTGCCGGTGTCATTAACGGCTGAGAGGTCACTTGTGCCACAGCCACAGGTGCAGAAGTGGATTCTTTTGACTGGGGATGGCCTGCTGATGCTGATGCTGATGTACTGCCTTCTCCTTCAATATCCTGCCGTTCTTTTTCAAACCTCTTGGCTGACCAGGCTAGCCAACGTTTGTACTTTTTAACATCTTCATCAGCAAAAGGAAAGAATGCTTGGCCTGCCAGCACCTTTTTGTAGCGTGGATCCAGAATAGTAGCACAAATGTAATGCTTTTCGGAGTTGATCATTTTAAGACGTTCATCACCACGTAGGCGCTCTAATAATTTCTCCGACTTTTTTCATCTTTTTCTAACTCAGAAGACACCGCCTTCAGTTGGTGCTCCAGCATGCACAACAATGGGATAGCTTTTCCCAAATTACAGTCCTCCTTGCTGTCTGCACGCGTGAAGACCTCAAAAGGACGAAGCATTTCTGTCAGGCTTTTAACTATTTCCCAGTGCGCCGCATCCATCCTCAGGTCCTTCTGAGCTGTACCCAGTGTTAAGAAATAGTGATCGAGTACCGTATACTGCTCATACAGACGCTCAAGCATGTAGAAGGTTGAGTTCCAACGTGTTGCCACCTCCTGGATGAGTGCTTTCACTGGCATTCGACGTTCATGTAGCAGGCTCCTCAGATGCTTCCGGGCCTTAAAAGAATGGCTGAAATGGTTGCACATTTTTCGGCAGGTGGCCATTACCTCGCACACTGGACTGTCTCTATCACTCAAGAATTTTTGAACTACCAGGTTGATACAGTGCGCCAAACACGGCACTCTGAAATAATCACCCAGCGCCATGGCCTTAACTACATTGGCGCCATTATCCGTGGAAACATAACCAATCTGGCGTTTTTTGGGGGACAGCCAGTGAAAGACCTTTTTGTTAAACTCGTCCAAAATGTTTCGTGCTGTGTGACTTTTCTCCAAGCCAAACATGGCTAGTGTTGCATGTTTCCGAGCAGCTTTAAAAACTTGGTCCGGGTCAACACCTGCGTTTAGCTTTGCTTTAACCCCTGAAAAAGAGACCCAGTGTGCAGTGATGCACATGTAATCAGCGCCTGCGCCACTGGTCCACATGCCTGTTGTCAGATGTATAGTGTGAACAGCACTCTTCTGCAAAGCTGCCCCAATCACCTCCAGCACATCTTCATGTAGTGCTGGAACCGCAACTCTGGCAAAATAGAAGCGGCTAGGAACCTTCCATTTAGGGCAGAGCGCTGCCACTAATTCTAGAAAACCTACCGCTTCTACAAAAGAAAAAGAGAGAAGGTCCACAGCTAGCATTTTAGCCAGCTTAGTGTTATACAGACGCGTCAGTGGGTGGTTGCGTTCATATGGCGCGTCTGAACAAAACATGGTTCTAATGTTGCCCTGGACCAAGCATTTACAGGATGATAATGACTTCTTTGACCCAATTATGCTCGCTGGTGAACTTTTTCGCGTTGGTGTCTCACTCGCTCCAACACTCTTAGTGTGCCTCACATGGGGTGTGCTGCTGACAGGGGTACTGGGTGTAAGTGAAGTGTTTGACACGTCTTCTTCCTCCTCGTCATCATCAGATGAAACATCAACGTTTTCTTGACTTCCAATTCTGGCTTCCTTGATCGCCTTTAGGTGCGCAAACCATTGGACAGTGTGCTGTCTCCTAAGATGACCTCTCTGGCCTCCGGTACCATAGTTGGTACCAAACTTACCACGACTAACTGCAACCTTACAAATGGTACAAATGGCGAACTTTTCCCTTTTTGGGCAAACAGTAAAGAAGTCCCAAACTGGGGACTTGAAGTGTCTGTGGGGGCCGGAGGAGGCGGCGATACTGGTGGTGGTGGTCATGCTGCTAATGCCAGATGAAGTGGAGGATCTGGATTGCCCAACTTTTGTACGTTGTGCACTTTCACCGCCACTAATTAAGGTCGAGGTGGATGGAGGTCCCTTCTTGTGAGAAAGAAATATGGAAGCGGTACGAGTTGGTGTACTACTTAACTCCAATGATTGTGGTGTTTCTACTGCCTCCTCGTCGACAACATCATCATCATCACGCTCAGCAGCTTTTCGGGCTAGGGTCAAAATGTCTGTTTGCTGCATGCCCGCTGGGGCTGCAGTGACCTTTATGATGACTGGGTTGTCGTTGTCAGAGTCTTCATCAGCAGCAGTATCCGCCACTTCTTGTTGAGCCTCATCATCACACTCCATAACTCTTAGACTTTGGACGAGCTTCCTTTTACGCTTAACTACCTTTGTCAGATCATGTGCCTCACTCTCAGACGGCAGTGGTGCTGGTTCCCAATTTTGATCCATATCATCAGAAGGAGGTGTGCTTGAAGAAGATGTAGACACCACCCTTGATCTCTTCCTTGCTAGGGGTGTGGAAGACAATGAATGTTCATCAGGAGGAGTGTCTTCCTCAAATGATACCTCGCCTTGATTGTCGATTTCCTGATGTGCCCCTACTTCGGGAGGAACAACTATTGTGGGCACTTGTGACCCTCCATGCACCTCTGCTTGCGCATCTCCTTGCGCTGCCTCTCCTTCCACATGTACTTGGGCTTGTACTTGCACATGTGGTTTTTGTTGCGACTGTGGTTGTTCAACACTCGTCAGATGAGTTACAACAACCTGTGTTGATTGAGGGACATTGCTGCTACTTTCTTGCGATGAGCCAACATCACTGGTCGATGGTGATTGAACAACTAGACTAAGTGCCTCTGCAGCAGTGAAGGGTTTGGACTTAAGTTGGCGTGGTGGTGGTGGTGGCACTGAGTCCAATGGAGCGGGGGTGCTGCTCCCAGCTTGGTCCCCAGCAGATCCCGCTGCTGCTGCAGGCATACTTTTTTTTTTACTCCCAAAAAAAGGGGCGGCCGGCACACCAATCTCCTTGGTAACTTGCTTCTTCTGCTCCTTACTGGCAACTTTCTTGCTAGAGGAGCTACGGGTAACTTTTTTTGGGGCCATCTTCTTCAGAGCAGGTCAGAACAGCAGGCAGCAGTTGCACGTGTTGCAGAGTTGTCTGTGTCCAGACGTGACGTCGCGTGATGTTATGCTGCACACACACACCGCTGCAGGACTTCTTCCTGGCACTGGTGGTTCTCTTGAGTCTTGTGCACCTAAAAGCAATGGAAGACAGAGGAACATCAGTTCAGTTATACACCCCAAAAAATCGAAAAACACAGAAAAATCAGCACAATCCCATGCCATCCATGATGTTTACATTCAAGACACCCCACAGAAAGACTAGGCCCATGCAACACTCACTACCCCTGGGCATAATGGATGAAAAGTAGGCAAAATAAGTGCAGGCCTCAGACACTGCCTCTCTTCAAAATGGCCCCTTGCACCCCAAGCACATGTTGCCTGTACCAGCCAGCACTCAAGATGGCCACCACCACCACCCACATGGCCAGTCCACATCAACAGTACACCCCAAAAAAAACGAAAAACACCCAAACATCACCACAATCCAATGCCATCCAGGATGTTTACATTAAAGAGAGTGAGACCCCACAGGCACACTCAGTCCATGCACCACTACCCCTGGGCAAAAGGCCACACCAGCAGCCCCAAAAAAACGACAAAAAACACAAAAAAACAGCACAATCCCAGCCCATCCATGGCCTCAATGGTGTTTAAATTCAAGAGGACACCCCACAGAAAGACTAGGCCCATGCAACACTCACCACCCCTGGGCAAAGGGCCCCACCAGCAGCCCCAAAAAACGACAAAAACAACAAAATTCAGCACAATCCCAGCCCATCCATGGCCTCAATGGTGTTTAAATTCAAGAAGACACCCCACAGAAAGACTAGGCCCATGCAACACTCACTACCCCTGGGGATAATGGATGAAAAGTAGGCAAAATAAGTGCAGGCCTCAGACACTGCCTCTCTTCAAAATGGCCCCTTGCACCCCAAGCACATGTTGCCTGTACCAGCCAGCACTCAAGATGGCCACCACCACCACCACCCACAGGGCCAGTCCACATCAACAGTACACCCAAAAAAAACAGAAAATCACCCAAAAATCACCACAATCCAATGCCATCCAGGATGTTTACATTAAAGAGAGTGAGCCCACACCACAGGCACACTCAGTCCATGCACCACTACCCCTGGGCAAAAGGCTACACCAGCAGCCCCAAAAAACGACAAAAAACACAAAAAACAGCACAATCCCAGCCCATCCATGTCCTCAATGGTGTTTAAATTCAACAAGACACCCCACAGAAAGACTAGGCCCATGCAACACTCACCACCCCTGGGCAAAGGGCCCCACCAGCAGCCCCAAAAAATGACAAAAAACACAAAATTCAGCACAATCCCAGCCCATCCATGGCCTCAATGGTGTTTAAATTCAAGAAGACACCCCACAGAAAGACTAGGCCCATGCAACACTCACTACCCCTGGGCATAATGGATGAAAAGTAGGCAAAATAAGTGCAGGCCTCAGACACTGCCTCTCTTCAAAATGGCCCCTTGCACCCCAAGCACATGTTGCCTGTACCAGCCAGCACTCAAGATGGCCACCATCACCACCACCCACATGGCCAGTCCACATCAACAGTACACCCCAAAAAAACAGAAAAACACCCACAAATCACCACAATCCAATGCCATCCATCATGTTTACATTAAAGAGAGTGAGACCACACCACAGGCACACTCAGTCCATGCACCACTACCCCTGGGCAAAAGGCCACACCTGCAGCCCCAAAAAAACGACAAAAAACACAAAAATCAGCACAATCCCAGCCCATCCATGGCCTCAATGATGTTTAAATTCAAGAAGACACCCCACAGAAAGACTAGGCCCATGCAACACTCACTACCCCTGGGCATAATGGATGAAAAGTAGGCAAAATAAGTGCAGGCCTCAGACACTGCCTCTCTTCAAAATGGCCCCTTGCACCCCAAGCACATGTTGCCTGTACCAGCCAGCACTCAAGATGGCCACCACCACCACCACCCACATGGCCAGTCCACATCAACAGTACACCCCAAAAAAACAGAAAATCACCCAAAAATCACCACAATCCAATGCCATCCAGGATGTTTACATTAAAGAGAGTGAGACCACACCACAGGCACACTCAGTCCATGCACCACTACCCCTGGGCAAAAGGCCACACCAGCAGCCCCAAACAAACGACAAAAAACACAAAAATCAGCACAATCCCAGCCCATCCATGGCCTCAATGATGTTTAAATTCAAGAAGACACCCCACAGAAAGACTAGGCCCATGCAACACTCACCACCCCTGGGCAAAGGGCCCCACCAGCAGCCCCAAAAAAACGACAAAAACAACAAAAATCAGCACAATCCCAGCCCATCCATGGCCTCAATGGTGTTTAAATTCAACAAAACAGTTGTATCATGCACCCATAACCAACCCTGGTCCTACTGGATACTGTGGCTACCCACAATATATTTTATTTAATGTTCTGAAAAAGTTCCAAAATTGTAGTTGCACAACTGTAATGCCCCAAACAAACTTACTTGTGAAAGTTGATTTCTAATCCAAAAGTGATCCAAAGAAAGTCAAAAAGGCCTCAAATCCAAATATCCAGCAGCACCCACAAAAAGTAATCCTTCCAGGTCAAGGTCCAAATGGAAGTGACCAGCACATGAAGAAAGCACTGGGAGGAGCCTGCTGGACAGGAACAGGAAGTTGGAGACTGTGGGGCACTTCCTCCCCCCCCCCCAAAAATGGACTCCTTGCAAAAAAAAGGCCATGCAAATGTCAACCTGAGTAGTGATTCTGATAAAAATCATCATTTTCTGAAGGTTTATCCTGTTTGCTGGTGGATTTCTTGTGCTGAATTGCAAAATCTCTATTTCGCGAGTGCGAGAATGTTCCTGTCCGCCGCAACTACGTGTTCGCAATTGCGACCTCTCGCGAGGCGTGCTGTGCAAGGTGGCAAGCCGCGATTACGTATTCGCGGGCGCCAAACTCCCGCGGGATCCCGCAGCAAGATCCAAAATGGCGCAGCACTCGCGAACTATGATCGAGAAAAACAACTCGGCAAACGCTTAATGACGGAAAGTGAACGCCGTGCACCACGCCGCGCGCCGCAATATTGTATCACCAAGCAAAAAATCCGCCGCGAGCGAATTCACGGATTTTCGACAAATTCGCGAGAGTTCACGGATTGCGAATTTGCAGAAAATCCGAAAAAAATCGGCGAGCGGAACGGATTTTACGCCCATGCTTAATGATGATAGACCCAGTGCATGTGACTGTACGACAGGACGCGACCCTACCGAAAGTACCCCAGTACAAGATATCACCAGAAGGCGAGAAAGCACTGATTGAAATAATACAGTCGCTAGTAGACACAGGAGTAGTAGAAGAAGTAGTAAGCAACATCTTCAACAGCCCAATTCTACCGATCATCAAAAGGCAAGGAGAGGGAGATGAGAAAGCATACCGCTTCATTATCGACCTACGAGAGGTCAACAAGATAGTTGTACCACAGTACCCTGTAGTCTCTGACATCACCACCATCCTGACCCTGATCCTGTCCACTGCCACCACGTTCACTGTCATCAACCTCAAAAATGCCTTCTTCTCCATACCCATTCACCCAGACAGCCGCTACCTCTTCGGATTCACCCTAAGATCCCGCTCGTATAGATCTTGTAGAGCACCCCAGGGGTACACCGAAAGCCCAAGTATCTATAGCCAGGCGCTCAAAAGACAGCTATATGCAGTTCAGTTACCGGACGGAGTGGTGTTGATACAGTATGTCGATGATATCCTTTTAGCAGCCGACACCACTCCACTTGCAATCGCAGCCACTATCCAGCTCCTACACTTCCTTGCAGAGAATGGTCACAAAGTTTCCCGATAGAAGTTGCAGTTTTGTAAATCCTAAGTGACATTTCTAGGACACCTCTTATCAAAGGAAGGGAGGAAACTCACACCTGACAGAATCCAGACTATCCTAGACACTCCCGTCCCTAAGAGCCAGAAGCAAGTCCGCTCTCTGGTAGGTCTCACCTCATTCTGCCGACAGTGGTTGCGAACTTTAGTCTCAATATTAAGCCCCTACTTTCCCTTCTAGCCAAAGATGTTCCCTTTCCCCTCCCTTGGACCCCTGAATGCCAGACCTCTTTCAAAGAATTGCGAGACGCCCTTTGTTCGGCACCCGTTCTAGGAACCCCAGACTACTCCAAACCATTCTCCTTTTTCACACACGAAAGAGAGGGATGTACATTATCTGTCCTGACACAATTGATTGGCCCCAAACAGCGCCCTTGCGCCTATTTCTCAGCCACTCTTGACCCCGTAGCCAGAGCATTACCAGCTTGCCTACGAGCTGTTGCAGCCGCAGCAGTTTCGATACGACAGAGTGAAGGAATTGTGCTTTCCAACCCCCTTACAGTATTAGTACCCCATGCTGTTGACACCCTCTTGAATCAGACCAAGACCCAGCACCTGACTAGTGCACGACTGACCGGATACGAGTTGACCCTCTTGGCACCACACATTACCCTGAAACGATGCACCACTCTGAACCCGGCTACACTGTTACCACTGCCTGAAAACGACCCTAATGTAACTCCCCTACATGACTGTGTGACCCTCACTGACGAACAGACCAAGAGTAGAGTAGACCTCCGAGACACTGCCTTCCCAGAACTTGACGGAGAACTATGGGTAGATGGCTCGTGCATCAAACTCCCCGACGGCACCACCTCAGCTGCATATGCCGTAACCACAGCCCGAACCATTATTGAAATCGCCCGCATTGCCCAGCAATCCGCACAGGCGGCATAACTGATTGCCCTCACACGAGCATGTATTTTAGCAGCAGGGACGACAGTAAACATTTACACAGACAGACAGTATGCCTCCGGGGTGGTTCACCATTTTGGGCTCCTATGGAGAGAAAGGGGATTCCTGACCTCACACAGCACACCGATCTTACATGGAGATCTAGTCTCCGCCCTGACCGAAGCAGTCCTCCTCCCCAAACAGCTAGCAGTAATCAAATGCCAAGCACATAAGAAGGTAACGGACATTATAGGACAGGGAAATGCACTAGCTGACATCACTGCCCGAGCCACCGCTGAAAACAGAACGACAACACGAATGTATGTGACCAGGTCACAAGCAGAGAAATGGACAGACACTAGGACCACTATAAGAGATATCCAACTGACGAGTACACCACACGAACTGACTGAATGGGCTCGGGTGGGACTAATAGACGATGAAGGCTGCTGGAGGACAAAGGAAAAAGACAAATGGCTGTTACCCAACGCATATCTGATCCCCATATTCACCAAGGCACACTTACCTGCACACACAGGATCCGCTCCCATGACCGAACTGATTACTAGAGTATGGCATAATGACAGGATAACAAATTCAGCAAAACGCCTAGTTCAACAATGCCTACAACACAATCCAGGGAAAGGGGCAGTAGTACCACGGGGAGGGTTTGGGGTCCCTAACCATCCGTTTGAAATCCTCCAAATGGATTACATTCAGTTAGAAAGGTGCCATGGTCTGAAATACGTCCTAGTTATTGTATGCGCATTCAGCAAATGGGTGGAAGCTTACCCCACTCGCAACAATACCGCCACCGCTACTGCAAAGGTGTTGAAAGAGTTTTTCCCACGCTGTGGCCTTTGTAGAATTTTATGGAGCGACAATGGCCCCCACTTCGTAGCCGAAGTTATCCAACTCATATTGAAAGGGTTGGGAGTAAAACAAAAGTTCCACGCAGTTTTTCACCCCCAATCTGCAGGCCTGGTAGAAAGACACAACGCCACACTGAAGCTAAAACTAGCAAAGATAGTTGCCACCACAGGACTAAAATGGCCTGACGCCCTCCCACTGGCATTGCTATCAATGCGCTCCACCCCAACCAGACACCACTTGACTCCGTACGAGGTTGTCTTTGGCCGGCCAATGAACATTTGGGCCGCGCCAAAGCCAACCTCCATCCATGATGTCCCGGACATTCTAATGTCTGATTATCTGCATAATCTTACCAAAGAACTAACTGTTATCAACCAACAGGTGCAGCAAGCCATACCAGACGCATCCAAGGGCCCCGGACATGATATCAAGCCTGGAGACTTCGTCCTGACACGGAACTTCCAGAGGTCGAAGAGTTTGGAACCCAGGTGGACGGGCCCCTGGCAAGTCTTGATCACCACCCGAACTGCACTTCGATTGGAAGGAAAAAAAATTGGCTCCATGCGCACCACTGCAAAAGAATATCCCCAACCCTGACAACGAATGAAGACGTGGACACCCAAGAAGAGTTCCTGACCAAAAACCGACCAACCCTGAGTTGTTACCCATTATCAGAGACACTCAAATTGGCAGGATTTCCTGATCCCACTGTGCCATCCAGAAAAGGGTACAACTTGCGATGAAAGGAGAGTGCTTCGGCAAAGCAGACCACTAACTGAGTAAAAAATCTCAGAGCGGTAGCTAACACTACAAAGGCTATCAGGAGAGACGCCAGACAAAGTATGTGGTCCTGCCAATCACCGAGCCTCTTGCAGGTGATGGAAGATCCCGGACGACCGAAGACTCACCGCAAAGACCCAAGACTGCCGAGCTGCATAGCACAAAGTCAATTGTACTTTTCATTGCATCCCTCATCTGTCTCTTACTAATGGTCACAGTCTGGATCATAGAAGAGAGTGCTCCTGCTATCCGGACAATATAACCCACTATGCAGCCCACCACCAAGAAAAAACATTAGCTGGCCTCACTGTCATCCCATCTCCGAGAACGACGCAAAGAATTTTGGAACAACTCCTTTGTACAACTGCTGCATCAACACAACCTTGCTGCAAATGCCACAAACTGTTGGGTCTGTGGACTGCTACCACATGCAACCGAACATTCTATTCCCTTCATCCCTTCACCCTTCTCTGTTCATGGGTCCTGCCTTGCCTGGTTAATGCTCCTGCAAGAGAGCTACAAAGACAATACTTCATCTGATGGAGCAATCACACAGTTCTACAACGAGTTCTGGCTGAACAAAACTGGAAAAACCTCTGCTCCCTTTTGCCCTCTGACCTCAAACACAACCTTTCAAATGAACATTCCGGAAAAAGAACGATTAGAAATGCATGTGTTCAACAACCCAGTCAGACCCACCTTCTCATATCTGCGAAAAACACACTGCTGCAACTCTGACTGTGGCCCTATATGTGTTGAACGTCTCAGGCCTTGTTTGCATTGAGGGCCATGGGACGAAAATCGTGGGCCACAGCTCCTGCCCCATAAAAAGGACTCTGAACACTGCCGATCCCCCTTCATGTGTTGCATCACCAAATATGTATTTTGTCTGCGGTACGAAAGCTTACACCTGGCTCCCAAAAGGCTGGGGGTACACCTGCTACATTGCCTTTGTCCTTCCTCCAACGTACGTAGCACCAGCAAGCTATCACAGACAGAAAAGCTCAAAGGGCACAGAGCAAGCAGACTCCACCGCATCACAGTTCCTCGATGCAGCAAAAGGACTCATCCCTCTGTGGGGTCCGATGGCGAACAGTCGAGCCATCCGACATCTGACCCAAGCAGTCGAAACAGCATTGAACATCACAGCCGGCATCCTCACACACAACGCAGCTGAGCTACAGGCGGTCCGCCTGGTGGCTCTCCAAAACCGGCTTGTATTGGACATAGTACTAGCATATCGTGGAGGAGCATGCCGCATCATCGGTGCCAGCTGTTGCACCTTCGTTCCAGACTACTCACCTTCCGTCTACAAAGCAATCGAACACCTTCACAGACTGGCATCAGAGATCCACCAGGAACAAGTAGGTTGGACACTTGGAAGCTGGTTTTGGAACATTTTGAAAGACTGGGGCTGGAAACTGTTAATGATAATATTGGTGCCAGTTTTTGTAATATGTGGTTGCTGCCTGGGAATACAATGCATACCGCCCTTATGATCTCTTTTTATGAACTCAATATGCCCTAAGACTTTGGACACTAAATTTGAAAACATGAAAGCATTGTATGACAGAAAGATACAGAATATTATGAACATCGACATAGATTGACAAGATGACGAGGCATGTTCAAAGGAAGGACTGTTAAATATTAGAATGTGATGTGAACATTACCGGCGCCATCTTGTCCCACTTAGACCTCTGCGAGCGCGTAAGCGGCAGCCATTTTAGACACTGTAGCCATTTCGTAACATTGCCGATCGCCTGCACGTCTCCCCGACCTCGCAATCATTCCCCGCGCACTGGCAACCCCCAAGCACACATGCTAGAGTCATAAAGCATCCTCAGCGCGACCCTGCCCCGGAGCCACTTCCCGTGCTGAACCGACATGCCCTTTCATCCCTTGCGCACGAACAGGCCCTTCGATAATCTCCTCCCCTGCACCTGGCTGTTCGATCCGATCCCAGACCATAACCAACCCCTGCGGATACAGTTTATTGCCCCCGTACAGTAGGATCTAGCCTCCCATCAAAGGAGCCGGAATTAATCAATGACTCGACCCCATGAGATCCTACCGATTGCGCGTATTTCAGCTCCTGCCGGAATGCCCAGCTGCGCGATAGCAATCACCTACTGAGACCGGGGTGGGGACAGTTACTGTTGATATGTGTGGGAACGGGCCTGAAGCGGGGATTCCAAAGATGGTTTACAATGCATCAAAGTAATGTCAGGAATGTGTTACACTGCAATAAAGAGTTAAGATTGTGTATAAAAGGCCAGGCTACAGAGATGCAGTTAGAGCACCTCGTGACCACACCCTGCCTGTCTGATCAGACGTGTTTTCCTTCGAAGAAATAAATCCGTTTCCTGCTTTCCAGTTTCCAGCGCCCGCCTCTTTATTTGATAAATACCGAGTGAATTAGAGGCGACTAACGCCAAGCAGTGCTTGAGGATATCTGGGGAAAATCTGCTTATTCAACATGTAGCCTTCGGCTGGTTTTCCATGCTGCCTTCTGTACTGTCTTCAATTCCCAAAACAGAGTACCCTTTTAGAGAGGCTCACTGTGGAATGGATGGCAAGACTGCTCGCGCTCTCGGCTTGCCTATTCGGGGGGGGTGACCTTTCTAGATTGCTCGGCTGGCTGGAATATACATCCTCTGGGGCTTCACTCTGCTGATCGGGGGGTTTACCTACATCCACATCTATAGGGCACTGTAAACTATGTGCATTCCCTGGGGAGTAACCTGGTCTACACTCTTCGCGCTCGCACTCTTTATGGGTGCGCCAGTTATCGCTGTTACGGTAGACAATACTTCATAATATGTTTTCAAGGATGGCGTGACATTCACCTTTAGGGGCAATATTTTCTTCCCCCTACCTCTTTTCTTACCCTTGCCAGCCTCTCTCTCTCTTTAATGGCAAGGCCACAGTCCGTTGTATCCTTTTTCTGCTTCCTTTGCCTCCCTGATACTTTAACTTCTGATACAGGGGGGAGACGCTGGGGGTTAAGATAGGTTGAGTGATAGCTGTATTGATGGAGGAGTGGGCCGCTCTTGCCCGTAGAGTATATCTGCTAATTTTGGGTGGAGAGGAGTCCGCTTTTGCCACTTTGCCTGTCCTCATACAGTAATGGGGCACCTCCCTCCTCACTTGCGCTCTTAAGATACCGGGTGAGCTCTTGCAGAAAGATGTATAGGCGCTACAGATAGAACAATAAGAGAAGCTGTCTGGAAGTAGTATACGCTCCTTCTTACCTCCACTCAGCCCGATGGCACTTGCTTCCTTCGGAAAAATAGAGTTCCAATGCCCTACCTGAAAGCCGGCCTCAGAGCCCAACTCCTGCCTCCTGGAATTCGCCTGCAGCTCGCTACTTCCTCCGAAACCCCCACAGAAGCCGGCGCTTGTACTGCCCCTGCCTCCGGTGATCCGGAGCAGGAAGCGAGCTGCGCCATGGCGTCTCCGCTCCCGCGTGGCTGCTCTCCACCTCCAGCGCAAGTCTCCTGACAGGCTGTAGTAGGGGTCCAGAAGCACACAAGCACCGGAACCAGGAAAGGGAACAAAGGGAAGCTTGCAGGGCATCACTGCCCCCCAGGTATGTGAGCAAGAGGGAATAAACACACTTTTTAAATCAGGGCTCCGACATCACAGACCCCCAACAGAGTGCCCGAGGGAGCGTGACCGCGGCCGTTTAGTTAGCGGCCGCCATGTTACTCCCAAGTATCATCGCATCAAGACAGTGCGAGTTGGGGAAGAGGCTCAAGGGCCTAAAAAGTCTGGGGGCAAAAGCTCAGTTGAGGTTTCCTGCTTCATTACGAGTGATGTGGGATAACCAGATGCACCAGTTTTGCACGACCAAGGAGGCAGAAGCATTGATAGCTAGAATCAAAGCGGAGGCAAAGGGGGGAGAGGGAAATTGTTGAAGATATGAGGGGGCTCTTGACATCAAGGTTCCCCTGTCTTAATTAATTGCATTCACGTATTTTTCTCGGTAGGCAGAGGGAGTGGTGATTGAATAGGCTTAGTCTATTGGAAGGTGAGGGTCCCTCATGGGAGAAGGGGTCACAGGGCAAAGGGGGATGGGAGGGGTGGGAGGACAGAGAGCACTGAATGGGGAGCAATGGAAAAAATAAAAAAATATACCTCGTCTCAGCTGAAGCTTAGGAAGCTCTTGTTTAGTCAACACCAAGGGGCTGTAAGCTGATGGCAGCAATACCCATAAGAGACAGTAAAGTCAATTTTATCTCTTGGAATATAAATGGGCTAAGATGTCCACGCAGGCAAAGGCTGATCTTGAAGTATTTAGAGCTCTCTTCAGCTCATGTCTGCCTTTTACAAGAGACTCATCTGAGTTTCATAGAATGTTGCTCAATATTCTCCAGAATTCCCTGGATAAAATGTTTCTGTGTCTCACAACAAATGATCAATAGCAGGGGGGTAGCAATCCTGATAAAGCAAGGGGCTTCCTGTACTATTAAATCAGTGCAGACAGATCAGTCAGGGAGGTGGATCGTGGCACAATTGGATTTTAGAGGGTCAGAATTAGTCTGTGCCTCCTTTTATGGTCCAAATGTTGAAGACCCAACCTATATTTGTAAGTTGCAATCCAAACTAATTACGGTAACTCCACCTATGGTAATTGGAGGCGACTTTAATGTCCTCCTCGACCCTTTAAAAGACAGGTCAAATCAGAGCCACTTTATAGGGGCCTCACGGATCCTTCAAGCAATGAAAAAACTATTGCACGAGTTAGATCTGGTGGAAGTCTGGAGGACAAAGAGGGGAGATCTCCAAGGGTTTACATTTTGTAGCAAAAAATATCATCATTCATGCAGGATAGATTATATTCTTTCAAACAGGCATGCCTTGGACAGTTTGAATGGAGTCTCAGTACTGCCAAGTCACCTTTCAGATCACGCCCCAATATCTTTTTTTTTATCTTAGGAAGAGTAACATGCTACAAACTAGATGGACACTCAACAGAGCAAAGCTATTAGACCCCCGAAATTATTCAGGTTACTAAGCTATTTTCTCTAGAATACTTTGCTCTCAATATCAATTCTACGACTATGGATTTTGTTTGGGAAGCCTTTAAGGACACCTTGAGGGGCAGACTGCATGGCCTTATCTGGTTTAAGAATCGGGCTGAAGCCCAGAAGCTAAGAATCTAGCAAATAGAAACAGAAAGGAATCAACTCAGCAGGGGGGGAAGGGGAGCCCAGGAAGGTTAGCAAATGTTCAGGGAGATCTAGAGGGGACCAGGCAGGAGTATAGGGGGAAATTGGACCAGAAATGTAGGGCGCAATGGCTTATTAATAGCATGCAAAATTATGAGTATGGGGAGAAGGCGGGGGCTTTGCTGGCCTGGAAAGCAAGAATTGATCGATCAAAGAACAATATAAATGCTATGACCTTTTCTCTCCCCTTGGCCACACTTACCCTAGACGCGACAAAGGCCTTTGACAGGGTCAATTGGCTATACCTGGAGGCGGTTTTGAAGAAGTTTGGCTTTGGCGAGGGTTTTTGTCGTGTCATCTCTCTGATGTATAGCGCTCCTTCGGCAAGGCTTTTGATAAATGGTGTCTTGACCGAACCTTTTACAATCACGAGGGGAACGAGGCAGGGGTGCCTGCTCTCTCCCCTCCTCTTCGATCTGTACATCGAACCTTTCGCTCAGATTCTGCTGGGAAATGAAAATATTCCATCGTTCAAATTTGGGTAGTGGCAAGCGGCGGATCGCATTATATGCGGATGACATCCTTATCTTTACATCGGATCCAGACGAAGCATTTCCGGTTGTAATTAAGAGGGAGGAGGAGTTCGGGCGTATATTGGGGTACGAGATTAACGCCAGCAAAACGGAGATCATGGCGTGGAATAACCCCAACTTACATCTCGGGGTGACAACTTCTATGAGGTACCTCGGCATACGGGTGGTCAAAGATATAGGGGACATAGCTCAAATCAATTTGGAGCGTATACATAACGAGTGCAAGAAGTTAATGAAATCGTGGACTCACCTCCCATTAACAATCTTGGGTAGGGTCAACCTGATCAAGATGTCTATCCTGCCTAAATTTATTTTTATTTTCAACACCATCCCTCTGGCCTTTGACGTTAAACTACGGGATAAAAGCCAGCGAGAAATCAACTCCTTTGTATGGAATTATAAATCCACCCGACTAGCGTGGAAAAAGTTGAGGAGGAGGAGGGACAAAGGGGGGCTCGCTTTGCCAGACCTCCAGTACTATACATGGGCTTTTCAGCTCTCCCACGCAAGAATGCTTTTAAAGACACCAGTGGGCACATCTTTTGGGATGATGTTCAAAGCCATGCTGATAGGAGCGGACCTGGCAATTGACGGTTTCCTATTTAAATTTGGGGACCAGAAGTTTTTAAAAAAGGTTAAATTAAAAATCTTATCATCCTTGGTCACAGCCTGGTCTCAGATTAGGAAAAGAATAGGGCTGGCCTATTATTCCAACTATGCACCGATATGGGACTCCCCTGGGTTACCATTATGCTTACAAGATAGATTGTCCACCCCGGTGAGAGATGCTGGGCTCGTAAGATGGGGGGAGCTAGTGGTTGGTGGGAGGCTGAGGGCCTGGGAGGAATTACGGGAACTGGGGGGCCCGGGCTTTTCCAAATTTAAATACCTACAGTTAGAAAGCTGGGCCAGGGTGTTGAGTAGGAAAGGGGTTCCATTAGGAAAGATCTGTAGCCTGTTACAGCAGTTGGTAGATTGGCCAGGGGGGGGCAAGTAAATGTAAATGTATTGCGACTTATATAGCGCACGTATCATCCGAAGGCATCAAGGCGCTTGCCTTGGGAACCCGTCCTGGCTTTTCCCTGTGAGATAACCCCTACTGGGTATCCCCAGGGTGAAATCCAGGCATCCCGCAGCAGGTGGGCCGCCGTAGTGGAGATTAAGCAACTATTGCCCAGAGTTGCAGCGTGGGACCCCATGATTAGAATAGGCACCGAGGCGAGAATTATCGAGTCCGTGGACATTTTGGGCTCAGGACCCTGCCGCGTCGGGAATTGAACCCTGGTCCCAGGCCAGACCTGTGCATCAGGGTCTGCCGCTCTAATCAGTGAGCCACACTCTTCCACTGGCCCTATGGTATTGGAGTTTCTTGGAAGAGGCTGATGGAGATCTTGTTCTTCCAGACGAATCGTGGGGGGAAGAGATAGGGTTTTCATGTGAGGAGATATGGATAAAATCTTTTACCCTCATTTACAAAATCGTGAAACCTGCCTGGCTCTGGCGAAACCATCTGTTCACGGTACATCGGGCCTACCTTTCACCCCTAAGACTGTCTAAATTTCTCCCAGGAAAGAAATGCAATAAATGCAAGTATAGTGAAGCATCCAATGTGCATATGTTTATGGACTGTCCTTATATTGCCAGTTTCTGGGATGAAGTAAAAAGGACTTTGGATTCCATCTTAAACATCTTGCTGTCTTTAACATTGCCATTAATCATCTTTGGCTTCGAGGCAAGTATAACCGGCCAGGCAAGGTCCTTTTTGTTTTATGCGATCTTGCTGGCCAGGAGGCAAATCTGTAAAGTTTGGGTGGAGAACACGGCCCCTTCACATTCGGGATGGTTAACATCGTTATATGAAACATCTAAAATGGACCTTGCTAGACCTGGCAATAAAAGAAATTTGGCCTTTTGGGACATGTTGGTTCAGTGGAGATAAAGGTTCCGGATTTCTTTTTTATGGTTGGTTTTTTTGGGGGTTTTTTCCCCCGGGTCCAATGATTATGCCTAGTATACTCCATGGACCAAGGACAAGGGCCCCCCTGGAAATACTGTCGGTCCAGCAGGTTGAAAAACACAGAGATGGAGTAAGAGTCAAAGTGCGTTTGCACTCCACCCTCCTCCCTCCACACTTTCAGAATTCTTCTTCCGCCAGTAATATTAATTTGTGTCTTTATACGGGAGATGGTAAAGATCTGAAGTCTTCTGGCAGGCGACACGCAAGGTGGTTGGCGATTCTGAATGGGGGGCAAGGCAAATGAGGACAAAAAAAAAAGAACAATATTAATGAGCTTATAATAAACGACAACGGGGAAAAATCAAGTAGAGTAGAGGACATGCAGACCTGTTCTCTTTCCCTCTTCTCAGACATCTACAGAGAGAACCTAGCCCCCTCTCCAGATCAAATACAATCATGGTTAAGAGGTAAATCTTTGCCAGTATTAACTGAAGCAAGCCGTAATCTCCTTGATGCCCCTATAACTCTAGAAGAGTTTAAAAACCAAATAAAAGAATAAAAAAATAACAAAGCATCAGGAACAGATGCATTGCCGAATGAAGTTTATAAACTCTTATCAGAAGAACTAGTACCGGTTTTGGATGCCCCGTTTAACTCAGTATATAGCCTTGCAGGTTAAATGCCCTCATCCTGGAAGGAGCAACTATAGTACTAATACTTAAACCCGGTAAGGACCCATTAAAACCAGATTCTTATCGTCTGATCTCCCTGCTGAATGCCGATTACAAGATATTTATGGGTATTTTAGAAGGGAGACTGGCTAAATTGGTCGCCAATCTGGTCAATATTGACCAGAAGGGCTTTGTAGCTGGGAGATACATTCAGGAGCAGACACAGCTGCTGATAGGCAATATTGACTGGCCAGAGTAAGATTAGATCCCTTGGCAGTAGTGGCCTTGGACGCGGCCAAGGCATTTGACAGAGTCTGTTGGGTGTATCTTTGGGAGGTTCTCAGGACCATGGGCTTTGACCCCAGTTTTATTCAGACACTGAGAAAATGCTATCAGGGAGCATCTGCAAGGATTGTATTAAACGGCATGCTAACTTCTAGCTTCAATATCCAACGGGGAACAAGACAGGGGTGTCCCATCTCACCCCTACTATTTAATATTTATATAGAGCTGCTGGCGCAAGCCATCAGACTGGACGATTTAATTTATCCCTTTATATCCCAGAACTATCATTGTAAGTTACCCCTATATGCGGATGATATAATATTATACACCAGCAATCCCGGGGTGACCATCCCGAGGGTCCCGGAAAGCTCTCATGGAAGAATTTGGCTCCCTCTCTGGCTATTTAGCTAACTCTTTCAAAACGGAGGTGATGTGTTGGAACATCGAAAAATGGGAGGGCCCCACCACTAAAGAGATACAATAAAAGGGTATTTACATAGTAAACGAATTAGATAAAATACCTCAGATAAATTTAAGTAAAATCGCAAAGAAATTGATTGTCTCTTTAATAGATGGAGGAACCTTCCCTTAACAATCTACGGGAAGGTCAAACTGGTGAAGATGGTCATCCTTCCCAAATTGACTTACCTGTTTAACGCAGTCCCCCTGGTCTTCCCCAGCTCTTGTATTTCTAAGATTCAAAGTAAAATAGGGAGCTTTATTTGGGGAGATAAAGGAGTAAGGCTATCCTGGAAGAAGTTGCGGCGTAGGCTCACTAAAGGAGGGTTGGCTCTCCCAGACATCAGATGGTATTCCTTGGCATTCCAGTTTAAAGGTATTCGGATGCTACTTTCTAAACCGGTGGATTCATTGTGGGGGAGACTGTTGGGCAAAATGGCTATGATGGAGGGCAGAGGAGGCAGAGAAGGCTTTTTATACAAGTTTGGAGCCCCAAGGTACTTTAAACTTGTGCGTCTGAAGGTCCTTAGGGCCGCCCCGGAAACATGGTATAAAGTGGGAAGAAGGTGGGGAATTTGTTACTATTTGGAATTTGCACCTATATGGGATTCCCCTGGGACACCACTCTGCCTCCAAGATAGTCTGGCTGTACCCATTAGGAGAGCAGGCATAACCATCTGGTCCAACTTGGCAAACGCAGAAGGCATTTAGCCTTGGGATTTACTAAGAGTCAAGATAGGGCCTGGGTTCTCCAAGTTCAAGTACCTACAACTTAAACCTTGGTATGAAGCAGGAAAGGGGGAAATAACTGGAGACTGGGACACAGAGATTCTTTTCCAATCTGCACAGCCAAAAAAGAAAGAAATCTCTTTCTGGTACAAGAAGTTTCTAGATGCAGAAGACTTGGGGCCAGATGTAGGTAATTCTATTTTACCGATTCATAAATATCGAATTTTACCGATTCGGTATTTATGAATCGGTAAAATAGAAGGGGGAGATTTAGGTAAATTCGGTAATTGAATTACCGAATCTGTAAAAATCGGTAAATACCGATTCGGTAATGCCCATTGATTCCTATGGGCCTTGAAGCCAATAGGAATCAATGGGCAATACCGAATCGGTATTTACCGATTCGGTAAATACCGATTTTTGCAAGGGTGCAGGGGGTGTCACTTTGACACCCTCTAGCACCCCGAATACAGGCATGTGTGGCATGTGGCACACAGACATGCCCTAGACATGGCATAGGTGTGCATGCACACATGTGCATGCACACCTGGATTCGGTATTTTACCACCCAATTGAATTGGGTGGTAAAATACCGAATCTGTAAGGCCTTTGGGACTCAGAAGAGTGCCACCTACATTTGGATTTACAGAATCGGTAAAATTACCGATTTGGTATTTTACAGAATCGGTAATTTTACCGATTCGGTAAATTTACCGATTCTGTAAAATAAATGCTCCTACATGCCAACCGGTATTTTGGCTCCTACATCTGGCCCTTGGATCTTCCACCACAATCCTCGGTCTGGAATCAATCCCCTTTTGAGTCCAACATTGGAAATTTACTCGAGCCCTCTCTGAAATTATTATACAAATTTATTAAACCAGCCAGTCTGAAGAAAAATCACTTTTTTGTAACCAATCGACTCTACTATACACCAGCTAGATAGCCAAGTTTGCCCCGCAGCTCACCCCAAAATGTCCTAGGTGTAAGGCACTCAACGCTAATGACATCCATATCTTTAATGAGTGTCCCGAATTAAGAGCCTTCTGGGAAGGGGTGTGGATACTCTCTGTGGCATCTTTAAAGTAAACATTGAGGTCAATCTATCACTGGTATTCTTTGGAAATGATGGCATATCTACAATTTTGAATCTTTCACAGATTCAAAATGGGTTGCTTCTATACATGATACTACTGGCCCGGACAGGGAGATGTGCAGGAACTGGAAAAAACCCCATCCTCCGAAAAGAGAGGACTGGCTTAAAGCTGCATTCTCTATGGCCCGCCTAGATCACGACGGAGCTGAGGCTAGCTGTTTGCGCAATTTGCGACTCGCAAAATGACATGATCGTACATCTGGCCCTAAATCCTATCTTATTCCCATTCACGGTGTCCGGCTGCCGCTCTCGTCAGGAGAACCACTGCCCGGGCAAAGAGTTATCCCCTGAGAGATGAGGAAGAGGTTACGTCACCTAAGAGGCCGCCCGCAATCTTGGACTGTCCCAGAGTAGCAGCCGACAGTGACCCAGGTACGTGGGCAGCCAGAGGGGACCCTGTTTCAGCCTGTGGGTGGCCCCGTGGCTGGAGTCTCGGGGGGGCCTAGCTGGAGTTGCCACCTTTGGGGGCTGCGGGACAGTGCGCAGGATCAGCCAGGAGACAGGAGGTTCAACAGCAGCATTTTGGGCTGCCAAAAGTAGGCCCGCCCAGCGGGACACAGGAACACTCAGTGGGCCTTCCCACCACGGGACCCTACGGGCTGCTACTTATGTCAGAAAACGCCCCTCTTCTGTCACCATGACCAAAGGCAAACCTACCGCCTCGCTGACAAAGCAAAGCACTGTAGACCACTACCCAACCACCAATACAGGAGCAACTGATGGCACCAAGGTGGTGGGGTCAGTCCCAGACAATGCAACTCTGCAGGCAGCCATCACACAATCTAGAGATGGCTTGAGGCATGGATTGGGGCTGTGGGCTCGGATGTCTCCCTGCTTCGACAAGATCTCAGCAAAGCAGTAAACGGTATAACAGTGCAGATACCAGGGTATCCACAGTAGAAGACTCCTTGGCCTCACTACAACAGAAAGTCAACAAACCAACGGTGGTCGCACAGGAGTTGGTGGCTCGTATAGAAGATGCAAAAGGCTGCGCCCCGTGGAATAACATGTGATTCTTGGGGTTCCCCCAGGAGTGCGAGGAACTCCTATCACAATGGTTGTGCTCCATCATACCCAAAGAATCTTTGTCTTCCTGCTTCTTGTGGAGAAATCCCATGGAGCTCTGGTGAAGAGGCCTTCCCCTGGTCTCAGTCCACAGCTGGTGATCGGCAAATTCTGAACTACCTAGATTGAGATGCTATCCTCAAACACGCCAGGGGCGTGAGAAGCTGACAAATGATTCGCATATGATCAGGATCTTCCTAGACTACACTACACTGGTTCAGCAACAACGTAAATCTTTCATCATGGCAAAGCAGTAAACTGTTTAACAGAGCAGATACCAGGGTATCCACAGTAGAAGACTCCTTGGCCTCACTACAGCAGAAAGTCAACAAACTGACAGTGGCCACACAGGAGTTGGTGGCGGGAGTAGAAGATGCAAAAGGCTGCGCCTAGCGGAATAACCTGCGATTCTTGGGGTTCCCCGAGAAGCGCAAGGGTGCCTCAATAGAGGAATTCCTATCACAATGGTTGTGCTCCATCATGCCCAAAGAATCCTTGTCTTCCTGTTTCCTGGTGGAGAAAGCCCATTAAGCTCTGGTGAAGAGGCCTCTCCCTGGTGCCAGACCACAGCCAGTGATCACCAAATTCTGAACTACCAAATTGAGATGCTATCCTCAAACACATCAGGGGCGCGAGAAGCTAACATATGATTCGCATACGATCATGATCTTCCCGGACTACACTAGACTGGTACAGCAATAAGGTATATCCTTCATCGTGGCTAAGAAGAGGTTGGCGAACTGAACTTTCATTACATGCTACTCTACCCGGTGCGAATGAGGGTCATATTCAAATCCAAGTCCTTATTCTTTGATACCCTCAAAGCGGTGTTTCAGTGGATGGAAGAAATAGAGAGCACGTGGCTGCATGCACCACCCCCGCTGGAATCAGACTCTTCCCAGGGAGATAGACAGAATTGCACTCTGTCCAACTGCCAAACCTAACCCCAAGGAGACGGTGCACACTCTGGATGAGACTCCAGTGAATCAAAATAACTGAGAGTGACAAGTCTGAATGTTGCGCCGGCTTTTGGGCCAAAACTAGGGCATGCTTTAGTCCAGCAGGAGTCTTTAAACCTGACTGCCCCCCTCTGGAAGAGAGTTCCTGAAGCTTCCAGAGACTTATGTTTAGGAGAGTTCTAGATTTGGGGCACCATTTGTGCAGGCCCCTTCGTGACCCCTGCCATGACAGATACTTCCTATTTGATGAAGCATTGGGGTGGGGGAGACAGGGAGGGGGGTTGTTCTCACTTGGGGTTTGTCGTTAAGTTTTCCCCAGTCACAGACACGGACACACCACAGCCCGGGGATACATAGGTGTGGACTGACCGGGGTAGGAGATACACCATAGTAACAGGGACATTGCACGGTGAGACTCTTACAATAGACAGCATATATGCACCCCATCCCCTTAGTTCAACATTTGTAGATCAGGTCATACGGCTCTGGGGGTAGTTTTCCGGCAGGATTATCTGTGATGGGGGGAGTGGAACAATGTAATTGCAGCGGAGGACGATATATGGCACGTGAGTGTCCCTGTCCAGCCTGGCAGGGACTCCAAGTTATGCCTTCTGGCATCATCTTTCATCTTGATCAGACTCATGGAGGGCTTACCACCCTGGAGAACCGGGCTTCACTGTCTTCTCGACTGTCCATGCGTCTTTCTCAGGGCTAGAATACTTGTTCCTCTCCAACTCTTAAATTTATAGGGTTTCTCTTGCAGTCTGTCATATCACTCCCTGTAGCCCTCATATTACAAATTGGTCCCCACCGGTTACCGTTCCGATGACACATGTTACCTTGGCACCCAAAAACCCCAAAGTATAGGCTAATCCACCATTGGTCCCTCGCAGAGTACCCTTCCTTTAACCTGGAATCAGCTCCTTCAGGAGTGGTTCTATGGGAGTCTATGAAACCGCGGGATGGACATCAGTTTCTGTGTGGGCGAGAGATGCCGCAAACTGGCAGAGGAAGTGGAATTAGAAGCCCAGCTCCAGGTCCTTGAGGGGGTAATCAGATGAGAAATTGGAGCGCTGGCCAGGCGAAGGCTGCATTTCACACAGACACATCTACATCAGTTGCTCCTAGATGAGGCTCAGAAGGCCAGGCAGGCTGTGCAAAATCGAATATACCAGTGGGTCGACAAATCTAGCAAAATGCGCCACCGTCTCTGCCAGATCGCCCAGAGTACAGAGACAGTACCAGTGCTCCAAGACTCGACAAGGGCATTTCCCTCTGGACCACTAGAGGTGGTACAAACATTTGTGAGGTATTATGAGACCCTCTACGCCCAGCAGGGTGTCCTGACCCATGATCAAGTAGAAGATTGCATACGCACTATGCCCCCCAAACCAATGGATTAAATAGGCCTGGGGTGAATTTAAGCCCATGCAGTCTCTTAATTCAGCTGCTAACATTTAATAGCAGCTGACGCAGCAGTCTGGATTTTCCTGACATGAAACAGAGGTCACTGTCAATGAAGATGTGCAGGTATTCAGAATCTGAGAACAGTTGTGAGATAAAGCCTTCCAAATGTATCTCCGAGCCAGTCCTGGATATTAGCTTTTGTCATGTTGATGATGATAAGGAACTCTGTTTGGGTTGAATTTAACATGAGGTAGGTGAGTTACATCTAGGCCTAAATAAAAGCGATGCAATCTCTAACACGATGACTATCTTTAATGGAAGAGACCTTCAACTAAAGTTTTGTATTAACAGTGTCTTGATGGATTTTGCTTTTGTGGTTAGTGAGTAGGACTCCCAAGCACTCCTCATAGAAATTAAAGGTGAGGGAGAGTCACTGATTTAAATTGTTCATCTGCATAATCTAATGTATACTAAAAAAGGAGTTTTTTATGAAAAAAACCAAAAGATATAAATGGCCTGAAGATTCAGGGAGATTCCATCCTGCACATCAGGGCAAGTCACGTTTTCCCTGTGAGGCATGGGAAATGTGCAAGAATATCTGCCCCTGCAGGCCTGTCCTCAATATGATAGGCCTTCCAACTTATGAAAGATGGCTTCTCTGTAGTGGATGGGTGAACACCAATAACTGACCACCATCAGAGTTGGTGGAGGTTCCACCTATTGTCATTGTCCCCCTCTAAATGGGTAAGGGAACCACATGTTTGAAGAAGCAGTAGCACCACCCATTTATGACACAGCTTCACCAAAGACTAAGGGGTCGATTACGATGTTGGGCGGTTCTCGTAAACGGGACTGATCGACCTCCGGTCCGCGGTCTGACTAACCGATTAGGATTCAACGGAACATTGTTCAGTCTCATTCTGACATTTCCATATGGGAGCATGTGTTACGCCCGTTAAGAGGCCGTAGTACATGCTACCATAAGGAAATAGGGGCACCACAGGTGCCCCCTCGGCCCCCAACCGGAGGCTGTGCACACAAGGGGGTCCTGCTAGGGACCCCCAAACACGCTTTCTGACATGGTTCCCATGTCAGAAAGGCCGGCATGGAAACCCTGCCGGAAACCGTGCATTGTAATCCCAAGAGGGGAAAGACCGCCCTTTGGGATTATGGGCTGGCCTCCGACTGGTGAATGGCTCCTTGAGCCCATTAGAAGCCAGCCAGAATGACCGGCCGGTTTCAATTTCAACCGGTTGACTCATAATCAGCCGGTCTGAATTGAAACCGGCCAACGGTCGGAGGATTTCCGACCAGCATCATAATAAGCCCCTAAATGTCCCATTTCATCTTTTTGAAAGATATAGAACATTGCACTTGCTAACACGTTTCACGACCATGTCTCTTTTCAAGGCACACTATTCAATGTAACTTTTTACAGTATATCTGATTTAAGTTTGTATCCATTCAAATGCATCTGTTGTGTTTTTAATTTGTGGGTTTTTTCGTGGGGTTTTTGCTTACATTTTTTTGTGGTTGTGAATCTTTGTAGGTGCATAAACCTTCTGAGAGAGTATTTCCTGAGACCAATACGTATATCATATACAATAATAAATGTGATAATTTGTGATACTGGTTATCATTATTCAGGGAAGATTAATTGGGTCTTCTTCACCAAGATCCACAGATTCTCTCTCCATTTTCATAAATATTGTGGTACAATGAGCAGAGAGACAGTGATCCTCCATCTTGGATTTGGTACTGCATCACTGTAATGAGAAGGACAATTGCTATTGAAACTGGACTAGATTCTTAGTCTACCATCCACTGCAATGGACTACTGGTATGCAGATAGATCAAAGGGATGCTGCCATACCAATTAGACAATAATTAGGCAATTCCTAATGTATGAAAGTTAAAACTAGCAATTCTTAGTTAGGTCACAAATCGACTTACCTCATGAATATGAATGAGGTAGGTCGCAGTTTGTGATCCATTAGGAATGAAAAGCCATCCCAGGGATGAAAGCCTGCTGGGGGCAGCAGACACCATGTCCATTATTGCTTTTAAATAAAGAAATCTTCCTTTAAAAAAAAATGAAATGCCTTTTAAAACCAAAAAAAACTAAATGTTTACAATTCATTTTTTAAAGGGCAAACAGTGGTCTGCTCTTAAAGAATATACCACCTCCTTTGAAGAGATGGTAAAATATTAATGTTTTACGACAGTAATTCAGTTGCAAAAGATTAATACATAATACTGCAAATAGGTATAAACACGCCCCTTCCAAATACCAATTTGCGAGTCCAAAGTATGTTTGTATAGGCCAAGATCATAAATGGCCCGATTCTGGGAATTAGGCCATTTGCGACCGCAAAAAACGCTTCGTACATCTTGCCCTATATCCTATACACACTCCTTATCTGATTTACCTGTCTGCACATTTGAGTGTAGGCGAAAAGCACAGAAAACAATAAGCTATCTTTACTAGCTTACCAAATATACTCAAGAACATTGTTTAAATGTGACTTTTGCTTATACTAAAGCTGATGATATAACAATCAATGCAATTAAAGGAGTCCTATTAATAAGCTCAACTTGAACCCATATGACAGAAGTCAGGCAATAAAATCTTGAGTTACCAGTCTCGATGTATAAACACTGTATTGCAAACCGGGAAGTGGAATTTACACACCGTCTGGTTTGTGAATTGGTGTGCAATTCTTAATGCGACCTATGTACTAATAGGTCTCATCGTAAATTGGCTGTGTGCAGGAGGCATAATGAATATTATTACTGCAGGTTGTAATTTGCAACCGCCAGTGGTTGGCTGGAAATCTAGAGGCGGAGGCCTGCAAAGAATCTCCACACCGGTATTTTTTTAAAAAGCAGCCATGCCAAATAAAAAGCAGGTACTGTTTTAAACAAGCATTTACAATGCAATAGGTCTGGCAGCATTAAAGTTTGAGTTATTGGCATTGTGTATGACAATGCGTTGCATAAAATTTTTAGCAAACTTTTAATTGGTGAGCAGTGAGAGTGTGTGCAAGAGTATGCTGTTCTTGAAAGCAGTGTGGTAGAGAGTGCAGGAATTTGTGTGACCTGAGCAATGTGGATGATGCACCTCACGCACGGGGCTGACGCAGTTATTATTCACACAGCTCTGATGATGCACCTTAGGCATGGGCTCACAGCTGTTATTATTCGCACAGCTCTGATGATGCACCTCACGCACGGGCTCACAGTTGTTATTCACACAGCTCCGATGATGCACCTCACGCACGGGGCTGACACAGTTATTATTTACACAGCTCTGATGATGCACCTCAGGCACGGGCTCACAGCTGTTATTATTCACACAGCTCTGATGATGCACCTCACGCACGGGGCTGACGCAGTTATCATTCACACAGCTCTGATGATGCACCTTAGGCACGGGCTCACAGCAGTTATTATTCACACAGCTCTGATGATGCACCTCCGGCACGGGCTCACAGCTGTTATTATTCACACAGCTCTGATGATGCACCTCACGCACGGGCTCACAGCTGTTACAGTGCTTCCTTCTTTTTACTGGGGGCAACCTGGCTGGATAAATGTAGCGAAGTTTCTCAATGTAAAGACTTTGCTGCCTCAGCTGCATGTTTACTTCGTTTCACTGTCTCAGAAATGTCCCTTTAAGTGGTTAAAAGGCAGGCTACCTAAACAAGAGCAAAGAAAATACACCCAAAAAAAACGAGCATCGGCCGATGCCACACCACGAGTGATTGCCGACAGCACGGACGGGCGGAGCCCCTTCGCGCTCCTCTGCCAGGCTGGCTGGGCCCCGAGAGGTGCTGCCGGCAGTGGCAAAGGGAGCTTACTGTCGGGGAATGTAGGCCGGAGGGGCTGGAGTGAAGAAAAAGAAGTTCAATAGTTCAATTCAAAGTCTCTGCTCTCGAAGAGCGTGGGCTCAACTGTGCACCTCTCTCCCACTCATATGGAGGGTATATCAAGAAGCTAAATAGATGGGGTACATATACAACCGTACACAAATCCTTCCATCAGTTTGTGTGCTTCCTTTTTTAGCTGCAGCACCTTGGTATGTACACAGTTGTCAATCAATGTATCATTGTATATATTTATTCATTTAGAACTCCTGCAAATCTGCTTCTGTGTCTATCTGCCATCACACCCTCCACCGATCTAGCTATCTTTTTTTGACTATCTGTGCTGCCCATCTAACCACCAATGTAACTATTATTTATTATTACTCAATGTGTTTACTTACCCGGTTAGCTTCTGCATCTTGCTATGATAAAAACCCTCTCTTTTAACTGAAGATGGCTGCACCTACCTGGCGGACACGTCTAGCAGTAAACTGATGGAGCCATTTAAAATAAGCAAACATGCTTGCTTCGTCGGGCAAGGGGCTCACGTGTTACCGGCACCCATGCTTTTATCTCCAGGGTACTATGCGCAAGATGTAAGTCTATATAACATGAGGGACATGTCGGGAGGAGGGTGCACCCTAGAAACCAACTGAACCAAGGCGAGCGACCCTCTGGGACAGGTCCCCCAATCCTCAGTTCCAGCAGAACACACAGCCAGCTTGCAATGGCGCTTGGAGCGCGGTGCCGGAGTAAAGAAAACATGCATTCCCGCAGGGCTGAGTCGACATGTAACAAAGGCTGCTTTTAACACCGTCCCACGAGAGAAGCAGGGAAGGCAGTAAGCACATTACATAGATGGCCCCTGCGCCTGCCTCGCGAACAAAAGTGAAAGCTTATTACAAAAAAAACAAGACGTACGCGCGCAGACGAAAACGAAACCTATCGTGGGGCGGGACTTCCGTCTTGTGAAGCCCGCGCCCATGGAGTGCCTGGCCAGAGGAGCAGCGGTGACGCGGGGCTCCCATGCCCGAGGGAGAGCCCCGCGGAGGCTGCAGGTGTCCGGAGTGGCGGTAAGTGGGTCTTAGTTGTAGGGGGGGTCTTGGTGCGTGTGTGTGTGTGTGTGCGCGTATGTGTGTGTGTATGTGTGCGACGGCGGGGGGGTGTCTCTGTATGTGTGCGTGCGTGTATGTGCGCTCGTGTGTGTGTCTCTATGTGTGCGCATGCGTGTGTGAAAGCAGGGGGATGTGTTGCTGTGTGTGTGTTGGAGCTTCCCAGGAGACAGGAGATGGCCACAGCGTGCGCGTTCTCGCGCGCGTGGCCCGCTCCGATCGCCTTTTGGAAGATGCGGGTGGCCAGCTCCTGTCTCCTGGAAAGCTGAGTCGCTGACAATAGGTCTCTGGCGAGACAGCGCTTCGCGCTGCAAACGCCACGAGACCTAATGACTAACTTGCTGATTTGAGTGCCTCTTACGTTTTTGTTCGCATATGTTGAAAAGCAATTATGAGCAGGAAACCTGTACGTCAGCATGTATGACATAAAAGGAGCAGAATTAGAAAAGGTACTTTAAGGGCGTATAGTTCTTTTTACGTTACATTGTATTTGTGCAACGCTGGGGGTCTTTCGAATCGGCATGTGTTTCTGAAAGAGCTCTAATAACTGTATCAAACTGTGGTTACTAGAGTTAGCGAGTCAATCATCGTGTTGCTTACAGACTTGCCCGGACCAAGAAACACCGCAAGCCACTTTATGCCTCACCGAGCTGGAGGTAAGCCACAGAGCACGGCTGACACGTCCAAGACCATGCCCTCAGCTGCCCGGAAGGGGCGCTGTGGGAGCGGCACTCTCTCCTCTCTGCTCGCTCCCGACTCTATGGTGAGAGAAGAGTGAGTCGGACAGCGCACGCGGGAAAACTGTGATCAGTCAAACTGTATACACTTAGCGCACAGCCTCCACTGCTAGTAGGAGACCTACCTTCTCCGGCAGGTAAGTGGTGAACCGATCGCTGTCGCTGATAGGCATCCAGCGCCCGCGGGGAACCTCGGGTACTGGCTGCACGGGGCTGATGAAGCGATTAATTTAAGTGATGATCCATCTGACCCCCGGGCACTGCAGGGTCAGCCGGCCACAGCAGTGTTTCCGGTGTACAACAGGGGGTTGATCCACCACCACGAGTCGTTGTAAAAAACACTCTACACCCCAGCTGGGGGAAACAGCGCTATAAAAGTTGAACCCCCCTGTTTGAAATCTAATTCTACTAAGAGATCTCTGAAGTTCCCCAATTCTGAAAAGAGCTCCTCCCTAACTAAGTTGTTTCCTTATGGAGGATGCCCCCCGGCTCTAAGACTGCATGATACTCACTGCTATAATCGCCTGCACTGTAAACCCACGGAAGAGAGCAGGGTACCAAACGCCGTTCACTGGTGCTTCAGCGTGACTGCCCCATTCAACACAAATAACCTCATGAACTTGTGTTGCCCACAGCCCTCCTAGCATGCTCGCGTACATATCATGAAGCCCATAGATTCCTGTCGTTTTGTCCACCCGACTGTCCCTTTTCTTGTCTGGTATGGTATAAGTATAGGAATGATGGTTGTGCAACTGGGACGTCGTTGACTAATGTTTCACAGATTTATGCCAGTGTGATCCGTTTGCCCGAATACACACAGGGAGCTGCGATATGTTTCACTAGAGTTCTCCGTTGCATGATCACAATTGGATGGCAACATGCCACTTCATAACTGCGATCCTGTAAGCAAGTAGTCGGAAATAGGATGGATCTCCTGAGGAAAATAACAATACACTTTCGGTTTTGTTCTACGGTTACTACACAGAAAAAAAAAGATACGTCTTCTGTTAGCTGTATTTGTGTACAGGGAAGTTTGTTGTCTGCAAGTCTATGTTTCTTTCCTCGGCTTCACACTGTTGTCATTCTAGTGAGATCCCACAGGTTTTAGAACTAGCTTTGGGTAAGCTAGTAGCTTGGGATTTAATGTGAAAACACAGGCATGCAGAACATACGTTTTTATTCCTCAGCAGTTCAAAGATGGAGCTATTGACTGTGACGATACTTGATATAGGTGGTGTTAGTGCTATTATTACGGCAGTACAGCCAATGGCAAGGTTAGGCCGCGAAACCGAAACCACGCAGGAGACGCCGTTGCCGTGCACGTGCACGATGGCTGTCCCTGCGCAAGCTGTGATGAGAAGACACGCCGAGACGAGGTAGGGGATGTGTGTGTGTAAGCGCCGGGGAGGGTGCGGGGGGTTTTGTGTGTATGTGTGTGTGTGTGCACACGGCAGCGGGGGGAGGTTCTCTGTGTGTGTGTGTGCGTGTGTGTATGCGCGGCGGCAGGGGGGTCTCTATGTGTGTGCATGCATGTGTGTATGCGTTGCGGCGGGGGGGAGGTTCTCTGTGTGTGTGTGCATGTGTGCATGCGCGGCGGCGGGGGGGTTCTCAATGTGTGTGCGTGCGTGTGTGTATGTGCGGCGGCGGGGGGGTTCTGTATGTGTGTGTGTGTGTGAGAGTGTGTGTATGCACGAGGGGGGGTCTGTATGTGTGTGTGTGCGTGCGTGTGTGTCTGCTTCCAAGGAGCCATGGGAGACAGGAAGCGCGCGTGACCTGATCCGTTTACGCGCGCGTGCACATCACTTGTCGCCTATCTCCCTTGACTCCTTGAAAGAAGAAATTATTGCAATAGAGTCTCGCAGCGACGATCGCTTCGCGATCGGTTCGCAGGTGCGAGACCTAAAAACAAAATTGTGATTTATGAAGACATTGTCAGGTGCAGGTAGTGGTCGTCTGAACAAATGCCTGCTCTCCCAAAGGTTGCAATCATGATTCCCAAAGGGGATATGTTCCACTTTGCAAAGCAATAACCACCCCAACTGGATGATTGGTAACTGATCAATGATTTGCTACCACGATTGCAGTCACAAAGCATTGGTACATACCTTTACAAATTGCAAACTGTAATTCGAATTCCCCTTTCACACCCTCTCCTATTTGTGATTCAGAAAGGACGGCAAATGTCCTTTCAAGATTTGGAAAAAAAATCTGACTCGTTAAAGAGCTTTTTCCATTGTAGAAAACCTTTTTTGTGGTCAAAATCATGTGAGATTGCTCAATTTTGGGTGTGCTACTGCAAAAGGGCTTCGTACATCTTGCCTATAATATTTCACAGTTCTCTAAGTAGGCATGGGTTGTTTTATGTTTTGCGCAAACTTCCTACAAGGCTTCACATCTTTTTTTTTTTAAATACTTCATATGAATATGCCACTCTAGTACAGTTAAAATAATTTTACCTTGTTGTGGATGACTCAAAGAGCATGTATACATGTTGTATAAACAGTGCGCCTGCTCCCGGTAAGCAGGAATGGGGCAGGGAAGTTCGAGGATGGGGGGTGTTAAAAAACATTTCACTTACCTGCCGGCGGGCTGGCCAGCTGCTGCCTCTCCTGCGTCCTCTTCCTGGCTTCTTCTGTGCAAGCAGGAAGCACCCAGGCTCCCCATAGCCAATCACAACACTGCAATGCAGTGTTGTGATTAGTCTGAGCGCCGGGAATGGGGGCCTGGGCATATCCTCCACCCAGCCTGTAATACTGCCTGGGTGGAGAACATGCAAAGTATGCATGACTGTTTGGCAGTCCCGTGAAGGCTAGCCAGTCAATCATTGGGCACTGACATAGTGCCCACCACCCCTCCCAACGGCTCTGAGAGTAGAGCAGATCCACACCACCCAGCCGCAGCAGGAACTAATAAAATGATAACGTCAAGTCATTGTCATCTTAGTTTTTCTTTTTTTTACACTACGAAAAGCAGTGGGGCTCCGCTGCTCCGTAAAGGAGCCGCCGCTGTATATAAATATATTGAAGGGGTAAAGCTCTCCTATCAAAAAACCTGATAACAGCAGGTAGTTGCAGACCACAGATCTAAGTGTGTATCTCCACTGAATCACAATGAACAGTGGAAACAGGATACGCATTACAACCAAACTGTAGTCCTGTGTGGAGTTTATGTAATGATGTTGGTGTGGAGTTCTGGCCACTGCTTAACTTCTGCCTGTGTTTCACGGTGCTTGGTACTGGCACTTATTTTTTAACACTCACACTTATTTTTTATTAATTTTGTGGCTTAAGAGCAGGTATCACATATGTGCATACATCAGTTATAAGCAGACTTGGGAAAGGAACATTCCAATTCAAAGTCGATTAACTAACACTCACACTTATTACAGAGAGTCGAACACATGGCGGCACTCTGTCTATTTTTGAGTAGTGCACGTGCCCAGCATGGTTAAAACTAAATAAACATTCAAATGTAAATAATAATACCTCGAACAGCCTTGGTGTCATGGAATAAGCCACACCTTACAGGGTTACCAGGTGGAGCAGAGTGCATGACGTGGCAGGCCTCCAAAATATCTACATCACATGTGGAATGTCAAACTTGGGGTCCTAGAATCATGGTAGCTACGAGTTCCCAGTCAAGGATGGACTCTGACTATACAATGTGCCCGACGCAGCGGGCAGTATCTCCCTTGAGAGTGATTGGAACGTCCCAATCCATGATGTATCAGTCTCTTCCTATGAAGTCAGTTCCTGTTTAGTCATATAAATGTCAGCTTTGGCCCAAGAATATGCAAGGGAAAGAACCATGAATATAAATCATATTAAATGTATCTTCTGGCCAATGTGTTTTGCTTCTTTGAGGCCATGATAAATACACTTACATTTACTTACTCATACTTGCATCATTGTCACTTGTAGGTTTCCAGAGGAGGTGCCAGGCATCATGCCTAACAAATCTCTACTAATTTCAGGTACATGCAATGCGCCGGCTTAACAGCTCTGGCATCTCCATCCTTGCCGCCACCCAAAGGATGTTCCACAAGCTACCTAGAGCACCAGCCATGGAGAGAGTGAGCGGGGCTGCATATTTCAGCCGGAAAAAAGGATGTCAAACTAGTTTTTAGGTCGAGCTAGAGTACGCATGCTTGCATGCGTCTAGCTCGACAACTATTGTCGCCCGTCTCCTGGGAATCTGAGACAGGGGATGGGCACGAGCGCCGATTTGGGCGCGCAAGGCGCCGTGCCCATCCCCTGTCTCAGATTCACAGCCTCTCTCAATCACACACAGCCACACTCACGCATGCGCACAAACACACATGCAGGCACAATGCATCATGACGCACTTACAGACACACAGCCCCACATATACACACGCACAGCTAACAGACATACAGTCACACATATACATACACACGCACAGCTACACACGTGCACACACACAGCTACACCCACACACGTGCACACTCCCCAACCCCCCTCCCCTGCTGCCACCCCCCACTACAACTAAGCCCCACTTACCGCATGGGTGCAACTCCGGACTTCAGCCACCACCGCGGGGCTCTCCCTCGGGCATGGGAGCCCCGCCCACATCACCACTGCTCCTCTCCTGGCCAGCCACTCCGTGGGCGCGAGCTTCCAGCAAGAAACGGAAGTCCCGCCCCAAGGCAGTGTTCGTCACGCGCACGTCTTGTTTCTCTAAACTGCTTATCAGGTTAGTTTTTGAAATTAGCATGAAGAGCGGGTGTGCAGTTTCTCTACACTATAGATTGCATTAGTTAAATTGTTGTGCACTCTGACCTGTTTGGTTAATGAAGTTGGTCACTGCCAATTAATACGCTTTAATTAGAGAGAGAATTGTTGCCTTGCCATTGCTTGTAGCATCCTCCAAAACGTCCAATATATAAAGGAGACACTGCTGCGCTGGCCGCCTTCCAGGGTTTAATTGAATGTGTACATGCTGCAAAGTGGAGAAGCCAGCATGATGCTCTGGAATCTGAACACTATTCAGAAATTCTCATGATAGAGGAGCTGAAATAACACTTGGAATCTCTCACGCCACCGCGTCATCGTGTTACACATGGCACCGAAATGCGATTCCAAGAAACAGATGCAGAGTTTCAGAGCCCTTCTTTTCACAGACATGGGCTACTGCCTGCCTGCGACGGTTTGTTCGCCCCTGCAGGATCTAAGCGTGCATAAGCACGTTGGCTGAATTATTCAAACAGCGAGAACAGGCCTGCAGGCTCGGCGCTGCTCGCCAATTTACGAGCAACACTCGTAAACTGTGACTGGAATCTTCACCATGTCCTCTACATCTGAACATAATCTCTTGATTTCTGTGTAGCAAAGTGAATTTCCTATAGACCTGACATGCTGTCGGTCTGAACTCTGACTTTCCTTGAACTGAACTCTCCAGTTTTCCCCTTCACTTTGCCAGCTGGTGAAAGTCGCATTTCAACACTGCCTGCCTGGGATGCACACTCTAGCGAGATTGCTTTCCAATTCATACCATTCAGCTACCCCTTGCACCCGCAAACTGACTTTGCGGCTATCTTGGAGACGCGATGCAGGCCAGGTGCTGTGGCTGCTCCTGGGTCATGTGGCGTCGCTGCTGCTGTTGCAGTGCTAAGGCTGTGTTGCTGTTTCCATCTCTCCCTTCACGAACCCAGGCATCATCTGCCCTCCAGAGCGCTGCTGGTCAGCATACCTCGACAGCAGCGCCGACGTCTAAACAAGCCGCGCCTAGATCGATGAATGCCATAGGAACTCAAGACCAGGGTCTGGGCCTGCGCCGCCGCTGTGGCTCTGTCGCTGCTGGAAAAGTAGAAGGAGCAGGAGGTAAGCAGTGTGCGGGGAGGGAGTGCTTACTAGCAGTTTTTGCGGTCTTGGGCCGAGCCGTCTGTTTTTTTTAAGCCATGGTCCCCGTTTTGCTTACCTTGGTGGAACAAACACTACTTACTTCCCTTGTGTCCATACTGTTAGATCAGGCCTATCTCTTCACAGCTACCGGTTTGTCCTGCTTCTCTGTAGCGAACACGAATGCCTCGCCACCTATTGCCCCTTTGAAGACAACCAGAGGCACCCAGTGGCTAACCTCCCTATGTACACAGCTCCCCCTGCACAGCCCTAATCTACCCCGGCGGCTCTGGTCCCCTTGTTCAGACACTTCCTGCCACCCTACCCAATCTTCTTGTTAGAAGCTCATTTTGCTACAGCCTTCGGTCCTCTCTGCTTAGCCCACTGCTGATGCGAATGACCTCAACAACTTCCGCCCCATCACTAACCTTCCCTTTCTTGTGAAGATCACAGAAAGATGTGTAGCAAAACAACTCTCTCGTCATATCAAGGACAATGATCTGCTTGACAATTGTCAGTCCGGCTTCATCCAAAACTGCAGCACTGAAACAGCCCTACTGCAAGTGGTTGATGATGCGCTGAGGATACTCGACTCAGGGGGTCCTGTCTGCTAATTCTCCTTGACCTCTCCGCAGCCTTCGACACTGTTAATCACAACACCCTCCTCAATATTCTTCAACAGAGAATGGGCATGGAAGGCACTGTGCTTAAATGGTTTGCATCCTTCCTCTCTGACAGATCTCAAATGATCAAAATAGCGAACAGTCTTTCTTCTCCTGTGGCGGTGGGTCAAGGTGTTCCCCAAGGCTCTATACTTGCACCCACATTGTTCAATCTCTACTTAGAACCACTGGGAAACCTCCTAAGCAAATCCGAGATTCACTATCATCTCTATGCAGATGACACTCAACTCTACCTCAAGGTTGCCTCCACTCATGATCTCTCCATCCTAAGATCTACTCTTGACTCCATTCAAACCTGGATGTCAACGAATCAATTGATTCTGAATCCCTCCAAAACTGAATTCCTCCTCTTCTCCTCCTCACTCTCTCCTCCTCCGGTTCAATCATGGATGGATCAGATGAGTCTACTAAACAATAAACCCATCATTGTCGACAGCGCAAAATCCCTTGGTGTCATTCTAGACAAAAAACTCAATCTAACTCCCCACATCAATTCTATTGCAAAATCTGCTCGTTACCAACTGCGCCTTCTTTGGGGAATCTGTCGCTTCTTCCCGGAGCAGGACCTTATAACCCTGGTGCAATCGCTGGTCCTCTCCAGACTAGACTACTGCAATTCTCTTCTTACTGGCCTCCCCATATCTCACCTGTCCCCACTTAAGTCTGTCTTCCATTCGGCAGCTCGTTTCATTTATGGGGCCAAAAGAAGCGATCACATCACACCGATGTTATCCACCCTCCGCTGGCTTCCCTTCGAGGCTAGAGCTATCTACAAGACCGCTTGTATCACCCACAAAGCCCTGCACTCCTCCTCTCCCCGCTACCTGGCGAATAAACTGAAACTCTCTGGAGGCTCTAGACCTTCACGCAATGCGGAGAATCTACTGCTTGAACCTCCCACTTTTAAGAAGGAAAGAACAATGGCCCAATCCTTTTCAGGCAACGCAGTGAGAATCTGGAACTCCTTTCCGCCTCAGCTCCGGACCACCGCCTCCTCCCAGGCCTTCAAAAGGGACCTCAAAGTTCTCCTCCTCCAGAGACACCTCCAAAAGTAACTCACGTCCTCTTGCTATTTGGAGGAAGACTTCCCACTACTGATAATTTCTACTTTCCATGACCATGGAAATGCCTTCCCAGTGTATTCCTGGGGTTGGAGTGTCTGCCTTTTTGCAGTTTTTTCCATGTACTTGTGTTCGGTGCACTTTTGTAACATGCACACACCACTTTGCCCTTGTAACACACGGTTGCTACCTCTCACATGTTTTTACCTTTGATACATGCACAAGTGCCACCTTTGCCTACGTAACGCTTGTTCTTGTGCCTGAGTGTCTAGCACTTATTGAAGTATTATACCTCAAATTATACTTTGTTTTCTCTTGTAACTGCACACTTGTCACTTTTCCTCTTGTGCACATTTTACTACCTCATGTATTTTTGGTTGCTCACAATTTTTACTACCTCATGTATTTTGTTTGCCCACAATTGTCACTTTTACCTTTACTACCTCATGTACTTTTGGTTGCTCATAATTTTTACTACCTCATGTATTTTGTTTGCTCACACTTGTCACTATTACCTTATGTAACGTAACGTACGCTTTTGTAATCTGTTCTCTTGTAATGTTTCTCATTATGTTTCATTTCTGTTCCTATTGTGAAGCGCTCTGACGCCTTCGGGTAAAGTCCGCGCTATATAAAAATGCATAAATAAATAAATAAATAAATAAGTACCTCTCAGCTCATCGTACTCCTGACCCATTCTGTGTAGCCGAATGTGGTGTCCCTATGTTCAGTTTTACCCGGCATCCGTCTGTCCACCCCTCCTTTTGTCTTTCATTGTCTCTCCTGCAGTTACATTGTCCCCCAGTCTTCAATCCCACAATAATAAACTGACGCTAGTTCTACCGGGCCACCGGTCATGTAGACCTGAGTGGGAAGTGTGAAATGAGAAAGCACCAAAATACGATGAAATATTAGTTATGGATGGAAAACCACGAGGCACTGTTCACCAACCTGAGCACAGTCAAAAAATAAAAAATGTAACAAGCTGTGTTCCCATTAAAACAGCGTGAAATACTTTTTTGTTATATATTAAGGCTGTGTCATGATTTAAGTAAAGCATCCAAATCATGGCCACTTGCCGCTAACAATGTAAATTTGCTTCCCTCATTTGTTCAACACAGAGACAAACACGAGAAAGCCCAGCCTGGCATTCTTCTGTGTTCGATCATTATCGTGTTTGACGTCTTTGTACATGTTGCTTCAAATTGAGCAAAGTGGTTTCTTCCTGAACGTCATTGCTCAGTCGTATAGCGGGGTACAGTTTAAATACAAAAGCCTGGCAAATTGATTGATGCCAAAAAAAGACTTTAAATTGTGCGACATTCTAAAACAGCATTATTATGATAACTCCAGCTACTGCAGCTCACCGATTTCATGTTTTATTGGGTGAAGAAGCATTTTAAAGCAGTAGTGTAGATTCATGGCAGCTAAAGCAGGCATCACTGATCACTAGCCTTATTGTATATTATTTTTTAATGTGCAGAGCGGAATCCTGGAAATATACTTTACAAGTAACAATAATGTAGAGGTGGTAACTCGCCTGAAAAAATTGTCAAAACTTTTTAAATGACCTAATAGCAAACTAAATAATAAATTACTTTAAAAAAAACATAATTACACTGCACTCAATGCAACATACACTCCAAATACCACTCAGTACCACATAATTACACGCCACATAATTACACTGCACTCAATGCCACAACACTCCAAATACCACTCAGTGCCACATAATTACACGCCACATAATTACACTGCACTCAATGCAACATACACTCCAAGTACCGCTCAGTGCCACATAATTACACTCCACATAATTACACTGCACTCAATGGAACATACACTCCAAATGCCACATAAATACACGCCACATATTTACACTGCACTCATTGCAACATACACTCCAAATTACACTAAGTGCCACATAATTACACGCCACATAATTACACAGCACTCAATGCAACATACACTCAGTGCCACATAATTATATGCTACATAATTACACTGCACTCAATGCAACATACACTTAAAAAATACCACTCAGTACCACAAAATTAAACTCTACTGAATACAACATACACTCCCCATATTACCACTCAGTCCCACATAATTACACGCCACAAAATTACACTCTTCTCAATGCAAGGTAAATACACTCCACATAATACCACTCAGTGCCACATAATTACACACCTACTAAGTGCAACATAGATACACTTTATCTATCTGTCTATCTATCGCACTCACTCTATCTATCTATCGCCCTCCCTCTATCTATCGCCCTCACTCTATCTATCGCCCTCAGTCTATCTATCTATCGCATCACCATAGCATCACTCAGGGGCACCACAACATCACTATGCGCTACCACAGCATCACTGTACGCCACAGCATCACTCAGTGCCACCACAACATCACTCAGCGCCACCACAGCATCAATCTATGCAACAATTCAACAACAACTGGTTCAAATATGTTCTCTCAATGTTTCAAGCTTTATTACAAATGTCACGAAAAGATGTTAATATTTCACTTCTGTTCTTGGATTTTCGTCCCAATAAAATACAATGAACATAATCTTCAAAAAAGGTATTTACAAAAGCTATTGTCATTATAAATTACAATAACTTTTATTTAAGTATTAATTATTTTTTTTTAAAAGCCATTTTTATTTGTAATATCAATACATCTAAGTCACGTAAATATAACACATATTGCATTACAAAGGCTATAGGTGTCACATTTGCGAAAGTTAAAACTATTGGCATTGTAAATGACAAAGCTATTAATTTCGCTATTTTCAAAACCAACACATCAATTAAAAATGTGTCATTTACAATACCAATAGCTCAAACTTTCCTAATGCGAGACCTATTGCATTGCAAATGCTTGTTTCTTTACCATATCAACACTATGACTTTGAAGAAACGGGTGTGGACAAGTATTTAACCTGCCTTTATAACATGATGGTCTATACACAGGATGCTATTCAAGGCTTCAAATGTAATATGAAATGGAGCCTTTTTTTGTGATGTTAATACCTGTTTGAATGAGATGTAAGGAGGTAATTTGAAGTGAAAGGTACATCGCAATACCTTGGTTTCTTTAATTTTTGGTGTGTTCCTGACTGTCAGAACACACTAACTTTGCAATCTAGATCTAAAGAGAGTGATGTACTTTTATACCACATACTGGATCCATTACTGACCAAAACGCAATAAGAATATGTTGGTCATTCATTCATTATATCTTTATGCAATCTATTAACAAACCGATCATAAAAGTAAAAATTGACCCTAATAAAAAACAGATTTCATAAATACCAGAAACGTTTAAAAGAGACTTATTAAACATTTAAGTGCTTCATTAAAACCATAATTACATGAGCATCCTAAGACCACTAGTACTGAAGTTCAGAGCGGCAAACTCCTCACCCTTCTGTTTCTCCAGCAGACCCACAGAAAAAATGCTACCATAAAACAAATATGGGGATTCAAAAGTGCTTTTAAAAAGTGCAGGGCCGAGGAGGAGCCACGCGCGGATCCAAAATGGCCATGTGAGAGCTCAGCTCTGTGAACCCCTTCCTCCCGCAGACATATCCTGCTATCAATCCTGATCCCTGAACGTACCACCCGACAGAGGAGCCAAAGCTACGCTCCCTTGTTAAAAAGTAATCGACACTCATGAACATCACCGGTGCCATCTTGCCTAACAAGAAGCCACTGTCCGCACGTAAACGGCATCCATTTTAGGTGCCGCGGCCATCTCGCGCTTTGCGAGTCACCTATGATTCACCCTGACCCTGCAACCATCCCCGGTGCCCTGATTCAGCATGACCAAATGCACTAAGGTCATAAAACCTTGTCAGCTTGACAAAGCCCCGGAGCCACTTCCCACCCTAAAACACATTTGTCCTTTCATCCCCTGCACATGAGCAAGGCCTCCTGATAACCCCCGACTGCACCTGGCTACTTGATCCGGTCCCAGGCTATAAACCAAGCCTTGTGGACGTACTTCATTGCCCCCACACAGCAAGACTTGTTGCACGAACATAAATGCTTGATCTTATCACTTGCATAACCTTTAGATCTGACCGATCCCACACACTTTTATGTCCTGTCGGAATGTTCAGCTGCAAGGTGACAATCATCTGTTAGATTTGGGAGGGGGAACGACAGCTGGTGGGTCTGTGTGGGAACCGGCTCGAGGCAGGAATTCCTAGGATGTTTGACCACCAATAAAGTCACTGTAAAATGTATAAAAAGGAGGCAGCATAGAAATTGTTAGAGCATCTCCCAAAGACATCCCGTGTGTCTGCGACGACATGTTCTCCTCTGGAGTAATAAACCTGTTCTTGCTTTCCAGGTCCAGCGCCTGTCTCTTTATTTTGGTAAATATCGATATTGGGGATTAAAGGCGCCTTGCGCCAAACAGCCTTGGTATTCGTTAAAGATTGGCTGTTTTCCCACACCCTGCGGTGTTCCTGGACCATTTCCGACGTGGGGGCCCGAGGTATCGCTGCCCGACATCGTGCGGCCTACACGTTTCCTGAGCCGGGGGCTAAAGTGCGAACTTCGCCCAGCGGAGGTGTAACCAACAGCGGGGCCAGAAACCGGAAATCGCCAGTCCAGCCCCGAAACAGCTTCATGTATGGCCAGCGCACAGCGGAACAGAGAGGACTTACCGAGAGGCAGACTCGTGCGGCAGGACTGAATCGCCTGCAGACGGAGCGCTGAACCGAGCTCCGTGTGAGGTGTGTGGGCTGCTCCACGGCAACAACGGAGCGAGACGCACTGGAGAGGATGACCGTGACCTCTGGCGGTGAGAGATATCTGCAATGGCCTCTGGGAGACGTGGGGAGGTGGAGCGCCCCCCCGGGGACCGTGGTGATTGGGCTGAGGTAACCTGCTCGCTGGAGGAGGTCCAAAGTCTGCGGGGCAGCGGTGTCGGACTGACGGAGCCCAGGGAGTCCTGTGAGTAAATTGCGGTTGCGGGCAGAAGAATGGCAGACTTTGGTGGATGCGCCTGGTTGCAGTGCGGTGAGCTGCATTATGGAGGGCTAAGAGGCTGAGTGATGCTGTCGGCCCGCGTACTGGATCTGGGCATAGGTGACAGGCTGGAGCGATGAGAATCACCGCTGGCGGCGGCTGCGGGGGAAAGGATACACTAGAGTCACAGCGGAGCCCGAGGTAAGGCTCCTAGGCCAACTCGCATAGCGCCCCAGATCTGAATAAGGAAGCGTTGGGCGATTTTCATCGCGGTGACACAACTGTGCAATTTGCGGAGTAGGGGGCCCAGTGTGCATACATCTTATACCTTCCGCTGGATAAACTGTAATAGCAGCACAGAAGGGCTCCTGTGACTGGGGTAGTGGGCCCACGTTGGGACAGTGAGGCTTTCGCCTGGATGTGGAATCTGAGTAGGCACCGGTGTCACAGTGGTAACAATTGATGTCCTAGCTTACTTAAGGCAGAGCAAGAAAGCGGGCTGGCCTCTCACCGGAATCGCCGCAGAATAGTCTGTGACCCGAAATAGCGGAAACACTCGAGGAAGGACCGCGGACCCCGGATCCCAGAGGCAGGGTCGGGACCAGTACCGTGAGGTCGGGAGTAGAGGGCGCCCTGATGGCGGCTAAGCGGATAAGGCCATGCCCAGATCCACCAAGAGATCGAAACATGTCCAATCCAACAAATTGGACAGCTACACGATACACTGACGCAAAGAGGGCCCATTCGACGGGAGGGGACTCACATGGCTCCCCCGTGGAACCAACACTTGTAGACATCATGGTGGCCATCAACGGGGTCCAATCCTCCTTGGGTGAAAAATGGAATCCTTGGACAATAAATTGGACACTGTCACTATTGAGGTAAATCTGATACGAGCAGACCTAACAAAGGCGAGTGAAAAAGTGAAATTGCTGGATATTAAAACTGCTAGTTTGATTGATGATATGGTGTTGATGCAGCAGGAAGTTTGCAACCTCAAGACTTCTTGTGAGGTGACGGACCGTAAGCTCGATGAGTACGAGGGAAGAGCCAGACGTAACAACATACGCATCCTTGGAGTGCCCGAAAAATCCGAAATCCCGGCGCCATATTTGTTCGTGGAAGACGTTGTCCTTAATCATCTCAAACCCAAGGGCCTGAGCAACTTTTTTACAATTGTGCATGCCCATAGGGTGCCAGGGGGAAGGCCCAGGCCTGGGGCACCCCCTTCGTCCGATGATTGCGAGAGTCCTGAACATTCGAGATAGGGATGCGATTTTGCAGGCGGCCCGAACGGGAGCCCCCCTGCGATACGAAAATGCAACGCTCTCCTTCTTCCCGGATTTTACTCAGATGGTGCAGAAACAAAGGCAAAGTTTCCTCCCGGTGAAGAAGAAACTTAGGGGGAAGGGTCTGAGATATGCCATGATGTTCCTGGCTCGGCTGCGTGTGGAACTTGAAGGGAAAGCCTGGTTTTTTGACAGCCCGGAGGTGGCATCGGACAGGGTAGACAGTAGGCCTTTGACCCGGCCGGAGGAGCTAGATCGTGGCGGTGTAGAGAACTTGCAGGAATGATGAAGGCCGTAGGAACTTTCATGTTGGTTAGGAGAGTCGGGTGGGGGGCGGTTCCGCAGTTAATTTCTTAACTGAACCCTTTAAACTGTAAAAGTGCGGTGGACTGCCCCAGAGTTCAGGATTGTGCTTAGGAGGGTTTTGGGGTGGGGGGGGCATTGGTTTTCCTCCTCGTAACTACCTTTAGTTATTTAGTAAGTAGGGTCCTGGGCGACAGGCACACTGCGAGTTGGGGACGGGCGTTAGCCACATGCAGGGGTGCAGGGAGAGGGGGGAGTTGACTGAGATGTTTGGTTTTGAGATTTTTGCAATGTTTTTCTTTTTCTCTTTTTTCTTTCTTTTTGCATCAGGTGATAACGCTATAAATGTATTGTACCCATACCGGTTGAATGTCAAATGTTAGTCGGGGATCGGGGATAAAAGTGCTAAGCTGGAATGTGAACGGCCTGGGAGACAGGATCAAGAGAGGGATGATTACCCAGTTGATTAGAAGACACTCCCCGGACGTAGTGCTACTACAGGAGACCCATCTGATTGGCAATCATTGCATGGCCCTTCACAAGGTTGGTTACAAATTAGTGGCACATGCTGGGTTCACCACAGGGTCGGGGTCCTGGTGAAGAACTCTTTTCCTCTAAACATTCAATTTCCGGGACCTGGGAGTTAACTTCCTAACTTTGCCTTTGGGCCTCCTAGTGTTGGGGGGAGACTTTAATGCAGTGGTGGGCGGGGAGATAGACAGACACCCGGCCAGAGCGCTGAGACCGGCTCAGAAGTGGCTTCCTGACTTCCTAGAAATGACGGGGCTAGTGGATGGTTGGAGGATAAGTAACCCAACAGCACTATACCCACGTGTCCACAGCGCACCAAAGTCTGTCTAGAATTGACTATATACTGGTACCGGCTGCCCAGGCTGCCGCGGTCAGAGAGGCGTGACACCTGGAGAGGGGGATCTCCGACCACTCTCCCATTTGGCTCCAGTTAGAGATTGGCCAATTTGCAGTGGGTAGGGTGGCTCCTATTAACGCATGGCATCTGAAGGATCCGGGCACTAAGAAAGAGATCGCCAAGATAACCGAGAGATATTTCCAAGAAAATAGAGGCTCAGTGGACTTGTCGCAGACCCTGTGGGAAGCATATAAGACCGTTATTCGGGGGGAGGTACTGTCACTGGTGGCGGGGAAGAAAAAGAAGCATCAGGCGGAAATGGACAGGGCGGAGGCGGAAGTGATAAAGTCGGAAGAAGAAATAGCTAGGGCACCAGCTCCTGAGAACGTACACCTTTTAAAATTGCGACAAGATGATTATAGAGGCCTCGCAAGAGACAAGGCTCAGAACGACAATATTCAGAGCAGAATATATGAGCATGGGGACAAGGCCGGTAAATTGATAGCGTGGTTAGAGAAGGGAGAGTGTGCTTTGAGGTTAGTGCCAGAACTGCAGGGAATGGATTCCACGATAGTCACCGACCCACAAACAGTTGCAGATGAGTTCGCTGAATACTATGGCGGGATGTATACCTTGGTTGGAGGGTACACAGAGGAAGACAATAGTGCAATGATTAGAGACAACCAGATGCCTACGCTTTCGGATGAGAACCAGGAATAACTGGATTCCTCCCTCACAGATGAAGAGGAGTGCGCTCAGGGAAGGCTACCGATCCGCACGGAATTCCCATAGAACTGTATAAACTCAGTGCTAACAAAATCGCTCCGTTCCTCCGTTCCATGGTCCTGGAGAGCAGAGAGAGGAGCCAGCTCCTGTATGACCAATGGGTGGCCAATATTGTGGTCATCCACAAGGCGGGTAAACCTAAGACGCTCTGTTCCTCATATAGACCAATCTCGCTGCTAAGTGGCGAGCCTAAAATTCTCGCACAGTTGCTAGCGACGCGATTGGTCAAAGTAATCACCACCTTGATACACCCGGATCAATCCGGCTTTATGCCCCGCCGCACCACGGCCCTCAATCTGCGTAGGCTACACGGGATACTGGGCAGGACCCCAATGATCCAGGAGCCGGCAGTGTTGGTTTCCTTGGACACCACTATGGCGTTCGATAGAGTCTAGTGGCCCCACCTATTTGTACTGCTTCAGACCGGACTTCGTTAGCTGGGTACGACTACTGTATGCCAATCCCCTGGCCAGAGTAGTTGTGAATATTCACAAGTCTGCCGACTTTCCCCTTGGTAGAGGCACGAGGCAGGGATGCCCCTTGTCCCCGCTCCTGTTTGCTCTTGTCCTAGAGCCCTTGGCGGCGTGGGTTCGGTGGGACCGTTCGATACGAGGCCTGCGGTGGACGTTGGACTGGGAGGACACAATTTTGTTATATGCTGACGATATCCTGCTTTACCTTACCAATCCTAGGGGTTCCCTGATTTTTTTTCTGGACGTGCTAGCTATATTCGGGAGGTATTCCGGTTTCACAATAAACTTGCCGAAATCAGTGCTCTTCGTCCTTAGAGGCGGCCCGCCGGTAATACCGCAGGCCTGCCCAATACAAATTGAGCCGACAGAATTTAGGTACCTCGGTATCTATGTCATGCTCGATGCGAAATTAAGGTATACTAATAATCTGGGTCCCCCTTTGACTCGTCTTCAGAGGGATGTGGAGCGCTGAAAGGCTCTTCCGCTCTCCCTCCTGGGCAGAGCGGTGCTTTTCAAGATGATGGCCCTTCCCCGATTCTTATACGCACTCCAGAACACAATGGATCCGGTGCCGGTGTCCTATTTCAGGGAAATTGAGGCCCTCCAAAGGCGGCTTCTCTGGGACGGTAGACCCCGAATAGCATTCACTAAACTCACTCTCCCCTGGTATGACGGGGGTAGGATTGACGGACCTGCGGAAATACTACTGGGCCTCTCAACTGGCGGCAGTGAATCATGCTGTTTACAGGACCCTCGGGGACCCGTGGTATGCTATCTATCTCTGGAAGGTGCCAGGGAGTGATTTTACCAGGGCACTATATGCCGGACCTCGCCGGTTTCCCCTGGCACGACCAACGGCACATACCGTGCACATGTGGCACGCGGCCAACAGACATCTCGGCTGGGAGGGGAAGCTCACACTTGCCACCCCTATGGAATTCAGAGAAGCTTGGAAGTTTGTGGAAGTCCAAGGGCTTCGACAAATGGGACCTTATAGGGATCACGAAGATTAAAGATGTATGGGGAAAGACACAGTGCACATATTTAATTCTCTCAAGCAGCAATACAGCCTTCACGATAGCGAACACTACCGCTACCTCCAGATGAGGCATGCTCTACTTACAAATATCCATAGGGACATGACACTTCCCGACGCGTCCCCCCTTGAAGACCGGGTGTTGGACGGGCACCTCCCGGAGAAGACTATCCCTTTAATATATAAAAAACTTATAAATAATATGGAGGACCCGCTGGTATCTGTCAGGGCACACTGGAGAGATGATGGGTTGGAACTGGACGACGAGGATTGGAGAGAGGCGGTCTCCTCTCCGAGGGTGGTAGCGATACAGACGAGGCTCAGATTATTGCAATTGAAGATTTTACATAGGTCGTATGTTACGGGGCCACGTCTGGTTCGCATGGGCAGAGTGGAGAGCGGGGAGTGTCGGAGGGGCTGCGGGGAGCTTGGTACCTTTATGCATATCTTGTGACACTGTACGGTGGTGCAGGACTATTGGGTGAGGGTCCATGAGGCTCTGCGAGATATCCTTGGGGTGGAGATAATACCGGAGGCCCGCAGGTGCATATTAAACATTTGGGAGCTCACAGACCTGAATGTGTACCAGAAACAATGGGTAACATTGGCATGTATGATAGCGAAACGTAACATAGCTCAGCTGTAGGGAGCCAGTCAGCTACCCCGGGTTGCGAAGTGGGCGGAAGACTTGGACTGGTGTATGTTCAGAGAGAGGTCAGTCTATGTCGCCAGGCGTTGCCCTGAGAAGTGGGGGAAGGTATGGGAGGCCTGGAACCGGCTCCGCAAAAAGAGAAACACAGGCAGACATTTAATATAGGGTAAGAGATATCACAGGCCCACCCGTCTGTCCACAAGAAGTTCTCAATGTTTCTTGACTTATCCCAACACGATCACTGCTGACCTCGAAGAGAGGTTGATTCAAGTGCTCCGTGGAGCAGGACTCTCTAGGCTTTATAGTCCTCTAGTAGATAGGAATATCAGAAGAAAATGAATGCTTAGGGGATAAACCCAACATAGGGAAAAAAACAGATAGCTTGTATCCATATAAAAAATACGAGTAATTCCTTTTATGGATTACGAAAATTATACCAGCAAAAGAAAAATAAAGGAGTTACAGAACTCCTTTTGGGACACTTATTGCGTATACTGAAAACACGCTCTTGGGTAAATCATAAATGTGAGCACAGAGAACTCGACTAGTCCCACCTTAAGTGCAAAGACTACAGCCAAATGCCTCCTATAGGGAAATCCACGCCGTCCCCAAAGGTTTCAGGAGCAAAACCATTACCAGTTCATAGAAATCCAGGGAAAAGTCCGCGAAGACTCCATAGCATCCCATGGCAAGGTTCAGTGCTTCCCGATGCGGTGATTCATCAATTGCTTCTGGGGGCCCAGAACCAGAAATGAAACTAAGCACGGAAACGCAGGCAAGCTCGGGTTAAATGCAGAGCGAGCCGCCGTGCGTCCGTAAGCCCCACCCATAGCCACAGAGACGCGGTAGTAACATCAACATAGAAAGAGGACAGAAGGAAAGACAAAGCCTCTCCTATGCTACTGCTAGTGCAACGTAACAGTACACCCTCCCAAACGACCCCACAACCGGATGGGGCTTCGAAGGGTGACGGGCATGAAAAAGGAGCACCAAACGAGGGGCATGCACCCCACTGGCAGGCTCCCATGTGCGATCCTCAGGGGGATAACCCTTCCAATCCACCAGGTAAAACAACCAACCCTGACTCCTACGGGAATTCAGAATGGCATAAACCTCAAATTCCTCTTCCCTAGCAATTAACAGAGGAGGAAAAGGGGGCATCGCTTGAGTTGTGAGAGTATAACGTTTGAACAAGGAGGTATGAAACACAGGCTGTACCCGATACTCCAAGTGCAAAACCAACTTTATTGCCACAGGGTTAACTAACCGTTTGATCCCAAGTGGCCCTACATAACGTGGCTGAAACTTCCTAGAACCTCCCAATCTCAGATTCCTTGATGCCTACCACACCATGTCCCCAGGAGCATATATGGGAGCAGGGCAACAATGCCGATCCGCCATCCCCTTCATTCCCTTTTTTGGCAACTACAAGATATTCCGGTGCCTTCTTCCAAATCTCAAGGAGTGCCCGACTTAAGGTATCTACCGCCGGCACATGACCCGTGGATGGAATCCCATGGAACAAAAAAAAGGGGACATCCCTAAAGCTGAATGCAAGCTATTATTATACACAAGCTCCGTAATAGGGAGCACCTTCACCCAACTACTTGTCATAGAAGACTTTAAACAGCGTATGTACTGTTCCATCGTTTGATTGGTACGCTCTGTTTGCCCATCCGATTCTGGATGATACGCGGAGGACAGGCTGAGCTCCATTTTTAACAACAAACACTGCTCTTCCCAGAAATGTAACACAAATTGGGCCCCACTATCAGACACAATTGCCATAGGAAGTCCATGCAGTCGTACAATCTAGGCTATAAAAACATCAGCTAATTCCATAGCTGAAGGTACTTTGGGCAGGTGTACGAAGTACGCCACCTTTGTGAACAAATCAACTACAACCAAAATGGTAGTATAACCATCATCCAAAGAAAGATCAGTCAGAAAGTCCATGCTGATAGTATGCCAGGGTGAGGGAGGAACCCGTAGGGGATGTAACAAACCTACCAGTAATGTATATGATGATTTATTCACTGCACAGACAGGACAGGATGCCACAAATACTTGCACCTCAGCTGCTAACATATTTTACCAAAACCAACAAAGACAAATTTCTTTGGTTTTGTTCATCCCAGGATGGCCCGCTAAGGAAAGGGAATGATCCGCCGCATGTCCGCAAACCCCACCCATGGCCACAGAGACGCAGCAATAACATCAACATAGAAAGAGGACAGAAGGAAAAACAAAGCCTCTCCTATGCTAACGCAACGTAACACTAAACACCCATTGTACCACTCATCTTGCGTACATACCACAAATGACCAATTGTTATATTAATTTTTCCTGTTCCTTCATGAGAAATAACCCAGAGTTTATATAATACACTTTCCCTACAGACTTTAACTTCATTAAAATCAATGTTGAAAAAGACTTCAAAGATAATTTTCCCAACACGCCTTACTTTCTGAATACTTGTCTGTATTCCAAGCTGTCTTTCACCTGCCTATGTGCTCGCCTGTGGAGTAGCTTGCATGTATTCTCCATCTTGTATTAAACTTCTTACTTTGCTATCTAATTCTAGTAGTGCCCTTAGCCACATTTTCTACTTTTCTGCTAATGCGTGAAGGTGCTGCATGTGTATTTACGATAAGCACTGATGCCAGGTAGTCTGTACAGTTAGTTTCAGGGTTGTACATGAAGAACAGTGTTTTCGTTCTTTCTGTGCTCATTAAGAGACATTTCATTTTAGCTAGGCGAAACGAAATGAGCCGCTCTGTGCCTCTGACACAGTTGAGAAGAACAGCATTTTCTTATATAAACAGCTTTTGTGCTAAGGCTCTTTGAGAGGAGCATTTCTATGCTGGGAATTATCACTGACCTGATGCGCACTGTGACTGAGATGCAGCCTGCTGAGTCCGACCTCCATCCTGCTAAGGAAGATAACGTGTACACTGCGACTGACCTCAAGACACCTAAGACCAAGGTATGGGTGGTAGACTATCTCAGCTGATCATGCAGAATAATGCTATCTCTTTAGCCTCTACAATGAGTCAGACGGCCCCCGGCCGTCCGGTGCAACAGTGGGCGTGTGCGTCAGACGGCCAGGGGCTGTCCGTTCTGGGCATGCGTCAAATTCCGTCGCACAGCGGCGGAATTTACGCCGCAGCGAAGCGGCTATAGTACAGTGTAGGTGCAAATAGGAGTAGGCAAACATTAGCAACAATTAACATTGTTGGTTTGTTCATACTGTCCACCATTCTAACAATGGTGATTACAGTAACGTCTCATCTTTCTAATAATCGCAGCTCATGCTTATCATGCAAGAATACGAGCATTTCAATAAATGTTTGAAAATGCAGTGTCGTATTTTTTACCTTGGGCGTGCAAGAGTGGCAAAGGCTTAGACCGGTTTCCACGGATTCCTTTGGAATTTGAGTGTCATGTTCCAGGTTGCCAACAACATCTGTTACCCTGGTTGGTTTAGGGGTTAGATGTGGTACTGTGAGCTAGCTATAACTAGGGTGACCAGGTGTTCCGGGTTTGCCGTGACAGTCCCAGTTTTTCACCAGCTGTCCTAGCAGATTTCGGCAATTTTGGCTCATGTCCTGGTTTTTAGAGGGGGTCGACTGAAACCAGTGACAGGCACTTTTTGGGTGTTCTAAAGCAGTGCTATTAAGCAGATGTTATAAGTAAGCAATTTAATTAACAGGTAGGATACTGGTATCTATTCTATCCAGGAAAAAAATTACGTAACCCGGACGGGTGGCTTCCACCATACTAGGTCCCGACGCTGCATCTGTCCAGGTTTCAGTCACGAATATCATGTCCCTTTGCAGACTCTGTATGAAATTGGCGCACTCTAGACTGTACTTTACCAATGATCTAGCATTTAGCAAGGTACAGCGTAGATATTTATCTCATGTACCCTTTACAGTGGTCGTAGCCGTATCACTGATTGAGGCTAAATATCTAGACCCTTGCCAGACCAGTATAGGGTAGGTCGCCTGACAAACGGCATGAATGGCTAATTTCTTCTCCATCAAACCTGATAAAACAGACAGTTATAAGCTCTCTTACCTCCAGTGTTAAGAGCCTGCAATTCTCTTCTGGAGTACCAAATACGAGTGAATTTGTGAGAAATGGGCAGGGGGGCTGGTGCTGAGCACTGTCCGGGTGCAGACGGGCTTGCCTTTGCCGTGTCGCTGGCCCGCCCGCTGTGTGCTCCTTAAATACTCTCCCATTTGGGAGGGGGTCATGTCCCTAGACTCCCAAATACCCATGAGCAAATGAAAGATGTGCAAATAACTGGGGTACAGCTACCCCCTAAGCGATTAGCAGGCTCCTCTGCGATTGTGTAGTACTGAGAAAATAAATCAAATTAAAAGAAACGGGAAAAAGCTGAGCACATAAAATCAATAGAAAACTGAAGGAAGTTCAGTATGGCGCCCTCATTGCGAGAGCCAGGCACCTCCCGAAAAGCACCATGTGTGCATACAAGTAAAGGAAAGACGACAACAGGATTAGGTCAGTTTCAAAGGCTCCCAAGCCCAGCCAGTAGGCTGCACGCCCTCGCTCTAATTCTCCTTAAATACTCTCCCATGTGGGAGGGGCGTATGTCTCCAGACACCCAAATTCCTGTGGGCAAATGAAAGATGTGTAAATAACTGGGGTGCAGCTACTCCCTACGTGATCAGCAGGCTCCCCTGCAATCGCGTAGTACTGTGAAAAGAAATCAAATTAAAAGAAAAGAAAAGGGAGAAACCTGAGCACGTAATATCAATAAAAACTGAAGCAAGTTCAGTTTGGCATCCTTGTCGCGAGAGCCAGACACCTCCCGAATTGCACCACATGTGCATACAAGGAAAGGGAAGACGGCAGCAGGAGCAGGTCTGTTTCAAAGGTTTCCACGCCCAGCCAGTAAGTAATACACAGAAAAAAGTTTCTATGTTGGTATTCTCCTGGGACATGCACCCTGCCACCTAGGGTGAAATGGACAACCTGGAAAAGGGCCCCAGACTGGCAGGATTATGGGGAAAAAAAGAACCAAAGCATACTAGGAAGTCCAGAGGTCACTATAAATCGAAAGTAATAAAGTACTCTGAAATCTGAATGTACGTTGTTCGTATTTATTCTTCCCAGTATTTTTGACGCCTTGTGGAACAAGGCGTGACATTAAAGACAAACAGCAGCCGACATGTGTTTCGTCACATGGACTTTTTCAAGGCTGAGTCAAGATATTAATTATTACAGACACAACATGAAAACAGAAGTGTGTCCCCAACAATCTGTTGTGTAATCCTACTCAATCCAAGCCAAAGAATGCAAGCCCCAAAAGTATCAGGCTCCACAGGTAATCAAAACATCAGTAGTAATTCTGATGGAAGGCAAAGAATAATATGATATTCCATTGGAATTACTACTAACTTGCTACATATTTTGCTGTAGGTAATTTACTCAAAGGGTAAAATGGACCATCTTTGAAAAAGTGTCACCTGTAACTATTATGAATTGACACCCTTCAGAGGGTGGAAGATCCCTTGTGAAGTCAAAACAGATGGATTACCATGGTTTTCAGTAGTCACTGGTAAAGTCTGCACACACTAAAGGTTAGAAATGTAAAATTGCATTCTGAGCACAAATGGGGCAAGCAATAACCATAAACTATTCTTCAGCACTGTTCTGTAGGCCACTACAAAAATTGCAGCATAATGTCTAACGTGATCTTAACTTGCCTGTCGCCAGAAATAGAGGAATCATAAAACAAACGTAGCACATTAAGTTGTAGTTCTTTAGTAAGGATGGAAGTAGCTCGTTGATTGAAGTACAAATCATTACTTCATATGAGTGGTATCTTGAAATGAAGTTCCTACAGCACTTTAGGATCGATTTGTTCACAATCCTCCTTAACACTTTCTAAAAAGAGTCATATATTTCAATAGCAAAATGAAAATGAATTATAGGTTGATCCTAAGTAATTGATTACCCTGGTAAATCACGGGACAATGCACCAGCCAAGAGATGCTTTTTAACTGTCATTTTTCGTCTTCATAGTTCAGCACATACAATTATTTCTCACAAAAGAACTCAATAACTTTCATATTTTAGGTGAGCTCTTTATAAGGCGATAGGAAGTGAACAAGCTCTTCGTTCAGGTTATCATCCTCAAACTTATAGACAAACAGAATGAACTAAACAACCTTTGGAAAAGCATCTTTGATGTTACTGCAATGTTACTTCTTAAAATAATGCAATATATGCAATATATAGTGCCACTATAGTTTCCCACTTTTTCTACTTCCAAGGATTTCATACAAGAGTTTTCCCTTCTTCCCCTCAGGTGGACTCTTTGGTTCCAGTAGCTGCTAATTATTTCCATCATGTAAAGAAACAAAGACAATTGGTTTCGGAAAGATTATGTCAGTCTAAAATCAAGATGAATGATAAGTCAAGATTTACTTCTCCTTTAGCTCCTGGTGTTAAGGAGGTGTTATCATTGTGCTTTCTACTTGTTTATGCATTGTCAGTCAATTTTCAACCTCATTCTTTTAGTCCATTTGCCATCGTCCATCAGGTTAACCCTGTAGCTTTTTGGAGGAAGTTGCCTCATTCTGGTACGTTTCATCTTGTTTTCCATACTCTGCAATTAAAACCATATGTTTCTGATCCTTATCTTTGAATATCATCTGACCCACTACTACGTTTGGTACAACAAAGACCGGAATATGAGGTTCAAGAGATCTGTGACTCTCCAATGTTTTGAGGTCGTCTTCAATTTTTGATCCATTGGAAAAATTATCCAGCTAGTGAACGTCCATAGGAGGATGCTTCTTCAGCTCATTGTTGGTAAAATGTTTTATTCAGTGGCATACTGGGAACACCCAAAGCTTCAAGAGGGGAGTATATTGTCATTACTGCAAAAAAAGCCTCGCCAGCTTTAAATATGGGGCAGAAGATGGATACTCTACAACCTTCAGGAATATTGATTATTTGGAAGGAGTGATTGTACAGCGCTGACAGCACTGAGCCAAAATTGCATGCGCTAAATTGAATAGTCTAGCAGCTAGCTAGAAGGTCGTTTGAGCTGGGGGCTCCGTCTGATTTCAGATGTTTTAATGTTTTTTCTACCTTATGGGAATTCATTAGACTTCCAGTGTCTAATTGACTCTTCTCCCTGTGGTGGTCCACCACAAAGGACTGGTCATCTAGCTCAGGCGGCTTGAGCTTGCTGACAGACAAATTCCCGTCAGAAGGAAATTTAGGGGCTGTGGATTCAGTCTGTCCTATGCTGGTTGTAATGGCTAACTGACCCACGTACAGCTCGACAATACACTGCTCCTGAAACTCCATTTTCCCTAGAGAGACTGCTGTTTTTTAATTTGCTGGTGTGGACCCAGAAACATGTCTGATTAGAGTCTTTCAACAACTGAAAAACAGTGGCCCATTTCTTTTCCTGCCTTTCCTTCTGATGCTCCCATTCAGTGTTTTTGTGTGCCGATCTGACCACTTTTCATGCTGCAACTGTAGTTTTTGATGGATTTAACAGGTGAGCCCACTGGGGTATGCGGAGAGATCGGTTTGAAAGAGTGATTGATTTTCTGTGGAAACCTGGCTTTGCCTTTTTCTGATTCCCCTCAGGCAATCTGGGCTTGTGATCCTAGCCCAATAAATACTTTCTTAAGTTGTCCATGTGTTTTCCCCACTCCGTTAGGACACATTCTGGTTGCTTAGATTGTAAAGTGTATTCCAGTGCCTCTATCCAGGTGTCTACCGTGGGACTATATTCGAACCGCCACTTGACTCTCCTTTACTAGCTTCACAGTCTCTTCTCCTGCTGAAGTGTCTATCTGATTGATAGTATCTGCTGATTGTACTGCTAGATTCAAAATGCACTTCAAAGTGTGGGGCACTCTGACCTTACTGGTATGTCAAAGAGGACCAGGTGGGTAGCTAACCCCGCTGATAAAAACCAGTAGTAGCTTGTCGATATACCTTTGCATTAGTGCGGAACGCTTGGGCCTTGTTTGATTCTTCGAATACCGTCTGAGCAGAAACAAGTCTGTGAAGCTTTGAGAAGTCATTCATTACTGATCCTATTCTTGGCTTACGTGTTCCTCCACTTTTATCCCCCAAGCCTCTCATGTTAAAGTCCCCTGTGATTATAAATACATTTTGGGGGTAATCTAAGCAGAGGTCGTCAAAACGTTCAAGGAGGAGGCTGACCAGCTCTGACACTGCTTTCCTTGGAGCATTAAGATAGCAGTTGACCAAGATCAGACCTGTGTATTTGTAATTAATTTCTAGTCCCTGGGTTTGGATTATTTGAACTGCCTTGCTTTTGCTCACAAATAACTTTGCTTCAAGATTGACAGCGTGCTTAATAAAGATAGATAGCCCTCCCAACGGGCACCCAAAAAGACTCTAGTGGGATGCTGCATTAATGATCTTGTGGAAGCCTAGTTAGGCTGTTGGATCCAAGGCCCATGTTTCTTGAAGGTAATATAATATGTCTCCTGTTTCCAGATAGATAAGAACTTCACAATTTTCCAAGGTTTTCTTAAGCCCTGCCACGTTCCATGAAATGAAAGAGAGTTTAGAAGTAATAACATTTACTGAATGACTTACTTTCCATAGGGATATCAAGAGCTTGACGTTTTTCTTTTGTGTTGTTTGATATGCACCACAATCAGGGCTGTGATACATGGGCCAATGACCTGTGCATGTAATTCTCCTGCTGCTCCATCTCCTGGTGAGCTCCCCTTATGGGAGAGACTTGCACCTTTCTTTGATTAACCATGTGTACAATCCTCTAGCCTTTAGAGCCTTTGATATCATTAATTCCAAACGATTGCCCAGCCAACACGTGTTTCGTCTGGGGAAGTACCCCTAGACTTCTTATGGGCTTTGTGGCAATGGGAAGGAGATCAAAATCTCTCTGCCGGTTGCACTTCAGTCCCAATGAATACTGGTAGTAAGGATTCTTTAGCGGATTGGAGGGGTCCAAAAAAGGGACCGGTTCCCAGACGCTACAACGTTATCCACAGCTCACACGCTGCCTTAGTGTTGGCCTTACTCCTACAGGACCACACTTGGTCTATATATCTACCTCTTCCCTGGAACCGGGACAGAAGTATAACTGGTTTAGAGTGAAGCCCATACTTGTACTCCACCGTGGTCCCTATTTTGGACCCCTCCGATCCGCTAAAGAATCCTTACTACCAGTATTCAGCTGGGACGGAAGTACAACCGGCAGAGAGATTTTGATCTCCTTCCCATTGCCACAAAGCCCTGACAAAGTCTAGGGGTACTTCCCCAAACGAAACACGTCTTGGCTGGGCAATAGTTTGCAATTAAAGAAGACCACACAAAAAATCCTAATGGTTCATTGTGATTTCTAAATACATGTTTGCACAGTGAATGTCCGTTTGTGTTAACGTATGACACAGAGTTAATACTCACAGCTATAGGTAGACGTGTACACAGGCGTATACCCATTCTGTTGTAAATGGCTCACTATTGGATTGCTACCAATAGCCGTTTCCGGTGTAGCACTCCAATTCCCGGTCGTTGCTCCCCCACTTTCCAGTTTGCAGGGATATTTAAGTATTACTCAAGAAACCCTGATGTTGAGCCCTATGTTGAATCAGGGCCTTGAAAACTAACCGTACCATTGCTTGCCCCTTGCTTGCTTTCGTCTTTAGTGGATTGCAAATTATCTTAATGCCGCCTCAGAGTGTCTGATCGAGGCCTAAAGATGAGGAAAGATCCTGCTAGCCCTGAAGCCATTTTTATGAGTAAATTCTCCTGTAAAGATACTGCATTGGAGCTTATCCAGATGAGGTGGCCATTGACCTTGGTGGTACCTACTGGTGCTTGGGCTACTTGCTTGCACAAATATAGGGTACAATTTGGTTGGGTTACACTGCGATAATTTGGACATTGCTCGATTTAATAAACATTGCTTTTCAATTTCTTCTTAGCTGTCCTTGATAAACTAGCCGCTGAAACGTCACTGGGCCTCTGGAAATTTCCCTGCTCCACAGTTCCTACTTGTGATTTATCCATTATGCCTGCCTCTGTGAGCCACAGTTTGGGCTGTGGTCCCCATGACTTGCCCCCTTCTAAAAAGGCTTTTGTGCCCCCCTTCTGTGAATCACCCCGGGTGAGGCATATTTACTTTGGTGGAATCTCCGACCTTCCTGAATTGGCCTTGGTGGCCTCTACCAAAGCCCTCCACACCTCCGGTAATTTGCTCCCTAGGTCTGCCAAGTGTGTTGCCAATGACTGTAGAAAGTCAATCCGAAGCTCCATTTTGCTAGACTGCCACAGAAGATCCCTAGCTATGGTGTCCAGCAGACTTTATTATTTGCTCTATTCTTGGTATTTTCATTGGCGGCCAAGTGCGGGTTACCATTGGGAGGTCCATAAGTGATGTCAGCAGGTGAACTAGAGCTCGTATCGGCAACTGAAGTGCCAGGACCTGATTGTTGTGTATATGATGAGATCTCCACAGACTTCTCACTTGTTAGCTTTGGTCATGATTGTGAGCGTCGACTGTTATGGCCCTCTGCACCTGTTGGATACTGGCTGAACGTGTAGCTATATGATTTAGTTGCCGAAGGGGTGGAAGGCCCTGGTGTGATGACATCAGAGGCCGCCGACATCGGAGCAATATCTTCCTTAGACAATTCTGAGGGTGCACTAGAAGTTGGAAAATAGTTCTGAATTGATCCTTTAGAGGAATGGGTCACCCGCCCCCCAACACCATAGTGGGACTCTCCCTCTTTTAGGGGGGGATTTTTCCTATTCCTCCACTGCCACTGTTACATTGGAGCTGTTTTTCTTTACCCATACCCAGCTGTACCAATGCTTGTTTTTCAATCCAATGAATTGACATGTTAACCAAAGTCTTCTTTGCCCCTTATGAGGCCTTAGGGGGGTTTAATTGATAGAATCAGCTCTCTCCAAAGGACGACTCATCTCCGCAGCCTCAATGAAGTGACTCCCCGCGAGCGAAACACTGGAGGGCCCCAGCATTTAGGACCCTCCTGATAGTGGCAACTGGAACAGTACTAGCAATGGAAGCGGGCCACTGTGCAAGACCTGACCTCTTGAGCCCTGATCCCGCCTCACTGTCATCCCACATCCCTCCGCAAACAAAGGTCGAAGACAAAGGCTACCAGAACATCTAGTGGGTCTCCCAGATGGCAAGCCTCAATTCTCCGGCATCTGGTCCTCCTCTTGTACTTACCTTCTACACAGCCCTCAGCATTGGCCTGCCTTCTCATGCGTTATAGCAACTCCCCCAACACTGTCACGCATTCCCTCCACAGTAGGGAACCGGGGAGGGGCACGAACCCGCAGATCTGATGGATGTGCAGCAATAGCTGGAGCAACACAAACCTGGCTCGTGGACTTCTCAAAACTGTGTGAAGTTATGGCCAAGATAGAAAGGTTAAAAAAGTCTTAAAGATTGGGAGGAGGTTCTGGAGCTATTCATGACTCTGTCCCATTCGGGCCATTCCAATTACAGCCTGTACTACCTCAGCCCACAGGTCAACAAGTGCTGATCCCCAGTGTTCACACTGCCGCTCGGTAAAGCCTTAAAGCTTAAAATGCTAGAAGCTGTAGTGAGGCTTTTGTGTTAAGGGAGAGACGAACACATGTACTGTGGGCAATTAACTTTATTAATTATCGGAGTACCGGGAACCGCACTAGTTTCAGAGACCACTGGGCAAACAATCACGATACCTGCCTCTCGCGCTCCCAGCGTTCTCTGCCGTGGCATCACGGCAGGAACACTAGAGCACGACTCTACATATCTCCCTCCTTTATTAACACAGTCAACAACAAGGAACGAAATAGTCCAATGTCCTGAGGTATTCCTGGTACACCGGTGTTTAGGACTTCATGTCAAACTCTCGATACCTTTTAGGCAGTACCACGGTCCTGCCTGTGCGTGTGTGTTTCACCGGGGGGCTCGTCCTATTTTCTCTGCTGTCGCTGGATGGGGTATGGTTATGAGTCTCTTGGGTTTGGGTCCTCCTTTCCGAATCCCGTGTTCCTTCGCTCACCTGCTGTGTGTGTGTACCTTTGTCTTCAGGATTATTCTGTGTGCTGGTGGTGGTCGTCTCCTCTGTGTTGGTGCTCCTCCTGTCACTATTGCGTGCTTCCGTTCCCATTGTGTTTTCTCCTTCCTCCATGTCCTCCCTATCCTCTCGGTCTTGTTGCATTTCTCCTGTCCTGGACCAATTCATCTCTTTGTTGCACCTCGACATTCTGTCCTGAGACCATATCTTTCCATCGCTCAGTAGCGCTGATCTTAAGTAGACTTCACGTACTTGCATGGGCGTGCTGTACTTACTGTCACCTTTCCTTCTCATCTGAGCCAGCTTGACCCTGACCCATTCCCCCTTTTCCAGTGGCGAGTCTTTGACGTTGTGTTTTTTGTTGTAGTGGTGTGTGTATATCTTTTGTGCTCTTTCTAAGTTACTACGTACCACTGCTGGAGACCATTTGCTTTGTACGGTGCGTTGTATCCATGCAATGTTGTCTCTGGTAAAAGGGTCTCTACCCCTAAGTATTTTAAATGGGCTGTATCCAGTCTTAGTGGGAGTGATGCAGTATGCCCACACTGTGCTCCTGAGTTCCACCTCCCAATTCTTCCCGGCATTGATGGCTGCTTGGATTGACCCCATGATTACACGTTTAAACCTTTCGGCTAGGCCATTCCCCGCTGGAAGATATACCGGGGTGTGCTTGGTCTGTATTCCATTGCGTTCCATGAGCGCGTTCCATCTTACTGATGTGAATTAAGGTCCTTGTCACAGGCTATGATTCCTGGAATTCCCTCCCTCAAGAACGTGTTCGTGAGGAAAGTCAGTACTGATTCAGTGTCCACTGTTTTGCACACCTCGACTTCCGGCCACTTTGAGTACCTGTCGACCAGCACAATCGCGTACTTGGGCACACTGTGCTCATCTAAGATGAGGCCTAGGATGTCCACTGCTAATTCTTCCCATGGGTTTACTTGGTTGGCAAATTTACCTAATGGGGGTCGCAGTGTGGTTAGCGTCTTGTCTGCATTGCCGCACTCTAAGCATTATCTGATGTGCCTCTCCACCTGGCTGTCTAACACCGGCCACCAGTAAGCTTGTTTGACTCTCTGCTTGGTTTTTACTATGCCTAGATGTCCTTCGTACAGTATGGAGAGCAAGCGCTTTACCAATACGCTTGGTGGTACCACTTTGTCTCTTCTTAGTATGAACACATTGTTGTCCCAGACGGACAGTTCCTCTCGAACTTCGTAGAATTTGCGATGCTCTGCGTCCAAGTATTTCTTCTCTGGCCATCCGGTAACTATGAACTGTTTAAGCGCTGTGAGACTTCCATCCTTGTCGTACACCTCTTTCCACTCTTGTGCACTTATAACTGTCTCCTGTCTTCTGTGAAGGCTATGGAGTAGTCGTCTTCACCCGTTTGTGTGGGTGCCTCCTCCATTGCAGCAGCTCTACTGAGGACACTCCGCGACTTTGTTCTTGGTCCCCGGGACGTACTCAACATCGTACACATAGTCTAGCAACCGTAGTGTCATTTATGATATGTGCAGCGTAGCACTCGCATGACCACTGGATGTAAGCCCCTTAACTAGCGGCTTGTGGTCTGTCCTGAGCAGGAATCAGGAGCCCCATAGGAATTGGCAGAACTGTTCCATTACCCAGATCGCTGCTAGCATCTCTTTCTATTACACAGAACTTTTCTTCGTTGGGAGCTAGAGATCTTGACGCGAAGCTGACTGTCGTCAATTGGCTCCCGTGGACCTTTGCATTAGGACTGCCCCTAACACTCTGTCACTCGCATCTGTGGTGAGGATGGATAAGGCTTGTTGGTCGAACCCGTGTAGAGGCACCGCTTCACAGATGTCCTCCTTGATTTGTCGGAATTCTTCCTGCGAGGCTTAAGACCAGGCGAAAGCGGTCTTTTCCTTCAATATTTGGCGTACATTGTGCGTTTTGGTGGCAAAGTGAGGCACAAACTTGCCATAAAATTCCGCCATTCCTCAGAACGAGCGGACATCGTCCTTGCTTCTGGGTGCGTCCTTTATAGCTTTGGCGTTCGCCTGTTTGGGTGCAACTCCTTTGTCACTGATCTCGTGGCCCAGGTACATGACCGATGTTACTCCAAACTTACATTTGTCCCATTCTGCGTTGAGCCTATTCTGCATTAAGATGTGTAGCACTTTGGTCAGCTTGACGTCATGGTCTGTTTTGGTTCTCCCCATGACCAGGATGTCATCCTGGAAATATTGCACACCTTCCGTGTCCCTGAACAGTTTATGCATCAGCTTCTGGAACACCGCTGAGGCGGACGCCAAGCCGAATGGCATCCGCAAGAACCGGTAGCACCCAAACGGCGTGATGAACGATGTTAGCTTTTTGCATGTAGGATGTAGTGCAATTTGGTGGTATGCTGAGGTCAGGTCTATGGTGGAGGACCACTTGATGCATTTCGTCTGGGCCAACATTTCATTTATCCTGTGCAGCGGGAACTTGTCAATTACGATGTTTTTGTTGAGCTCCCTCAAGTCTATGCACAGACGTACCTTACCGTTGGGTTTTCGTGCTACGACGAGGGGTGCCAGCCATTCTGCGCTCTCTGTTGGTTCTATTACTCCGTTGTCTTCCAAACGCTGCAATTCCTGTTGCACTGCCTCCCGACAGTTAAAGGTTATGTTCCTCACTTTGTGGCTCACTGGCTTGGATCCCTCCTTGAGACATATCTTGTGCATAAACTTCGTTAGCTTGCCGATGGTGCCTTCAAATACTTTCGGAAAAATTGTCTTTCACATGTTGGCTTCATATGTACGTGCGTGCTCGGTCATAAGCACCTGCATCGTTCCCCCTGGATTCAGTTGGATTCCTAATTCTTCTTGGTCCACCCATCCCAGCACTGAGGGTCCTTTCTCCGCCACATATAGCTTCCCTTCTGCGTGTGGCCTTTGAATGGAAACTTTAGTGAACGGTACCCCACCATGGGAATGGGTTCTCCTGTGAAGGTGACCGGATGGATGTCCAGAGGGAGCAGGTGTGTGCCTATGATCTTCGCGAAGTCCTTGTCCCAAGTGCTGCATTGTATGATGGTGTAGGGAGATCCTGAGTCGGCGACCATGGAGATTTGGATCCCCTCCTCTGGAGAGTTCACACAACGGTTTGCGTGTCCTGGAGCAGTCTATGCCCAGCACCTGATCATCGATGCACAGCACACTGTTGTCGTCTTCTTCGCCCCCTCCTTCTTCTGTCTCAGAGTCTTGTGCCACGTATTTGACGGATGTTTTCTGGGGTTTTCGTTTACAGACTTTCTCAAAATGTCCCATTATTCCGTAGTATATGCATTTGGCTCTGAACGCGGGGCATCGATAATCGTGGGCCGCGTGTGTCCAGCTACCGCACCTGTAGCAACTTTTCTTGTCCTCTCCCTTGGGTCTCTGGTTTGTGGCCATTTTAGTGACATGTTCCTTGGGCTGTCTTGATCCTCCCGTGACTGGCTGCTTCTGCTCTTGGGTGTTGGTGTCTGTTGCTTTGCTCACTGTGGCTTTGCTGGTCCCTTCCCGTTTGGCAGCCTCCGCGCACCTCTTCGAGGGTTCCGCTTTTTTGACTATAGCTACTATCTCCTTGTGCGGTGCGTCGCCGCTGACTCATAGCTTCTCCTGTATGGACGTATTCACCGTGTGCATGATGATCTGGTCTCTTATGAAGCCATCATGGAGTCCTTCGAATTTATATGTAATTGCCAATCTCTTCAGCACTGCCGCATAGTCATCTACCAATTCCCCCCGTTATGTTTCTGTTGAAAGAAGTTGAATCGGTCAATTGCGGTGCACACCACTGGTTGATAGTTGCCGTCCAGGTCCTCTATTGCGTGTTGGAAGGCATCATCATCCTCTTGGGGTCTTGTCCTTTTTACTAGGTTCATGTACACTCTGATGCCTTCTGGAACTAAATTATGTAGCAGGATCTTCTTTCTCCGCTTGCTCGGAAAGACTGCGCCTCCTTCATCTTCCAATGCTGACAGATAGTTCAGGAAGTACTGCTTCCAGTCTTCCCACCGCATAGCTGGTTCTCCCGTTTTTGGTAGGAAGGGAACCGGGTTTGTGAGGGAGAAGGTCTGGGCACACATGGCTGCCCGCGTCCTTGGTGGATCTGCGCTGTCCTTGGCGGGGGGCTCTCCCGAGCACTTTGCTCATGCAGGCTTGTTGCCCCTTCTTGGGGTTCGAGGTTCTCTCCCTCACTGGCCTGTCCTAGGTGCGCCAGGATCGATCGTCCACCTGTGGCTCGGCGTGCCTCATGCTGTTGGCGCTTGGGGTGCTCTGGGTGTGTCTCTGTGGGGTCTGCAGCTTGTGTGTGTCCACCTGGTGCCACTCGAGTGCGTGGTCAGGCAAGGTGGAGCTGGCGCTGCCCTCTCTGCGCCTGCGCTGCGGTGTGGCACGTGGAGTATGCTTTGCTGCGTGATGAGGGATCTCTCTCTGCAGGGGTGGTGCCCCTGGTGGCTGGCTTGGGTTGGTCTGTTTTGTGTTGGCGGATACAGTGCTTCCTGGGCCACCTTATGTTCCCTCAGGGCTGGTGGCTAAGTGTGCCTGCACTTCTCGCCATTGGGACCCTGTTCTGCTTCTCAGCAGGGGAGGGGCAAGTCAGCTCTCACGTTTCTGCTCCTGGCGTCGTCCGTCCATCGCCACCCCCTTTTGTACCGCTTTGTTCGCCATAAGTTGGCAGGGTATGCTCAGACGTGAGTCCCTTGCTCACTTTGCCACTGGATTCAAGCAAGCCTGGCTGAAGACGGTTGAAATGCCAGAAACCAGTCCTAGGAAGCTTGTTTCTGGTCCAGGGAAGGCATGGCTTGGCAGTTAGGGCTGGACTGTTCCCATGAGGCACAGGGTCAGACTGATTTGCATATGGCCATGTCTGAACTGGGGTGGCAGAGTGGGCTAAAGAACGGTGATAGATTAAACCCAGATCTGTTGCCTGGGTGTGAGTGTTTGATTGGTTCAGATGCTCCGTCCATCGCCACCCCCTTTTGTACCGCGTCGTTCTGGCTGGTTGCACTGCCTCCCTCCCGATTTCCGCACTTGCCGGGCCGCAGCGCCTTACCGCTGCTTCGCCGTCCTGGTACTCTGCCGTGCTCACGGTATGGCGGCCCGCCGCCATCCCACCCTCGTCGACAATTTGCAGTGAGGCTTTTGGGGTAAGGCAGAGATGGACACTTGTACTGTGGGCAATTAACTTTATTAATTATCGGAGCGCCGGGAACCGCACCAGCTTCAGAGACCGCTGGGCAAACAATTGCGATACCCGCCTCTCGCGCTCCCAGCGTTCCCTGCCGTGGCGTCACGGCAGGAACACTAGAGCTCGACTCTACAGAAGCCTGCAGCCTGCTATGAAGGTCCTTGGGGTAGCAAGGGCCCGAGCATGAGCACACCTGGCCATCCACAAGACGCACCCAGACCTAGCTGGATCACTTCTGTGGGTAGCCCGGCTCGCATTCCGCTTAGGCACTTTACCTCGCCTCCTTTACTTTGGCTGCTGCTCGACTCTAAGGTCTGGAATCTTCCCCTTCCCCCTAGGGCCCAGAACGATGCCGTGCCATAACTCGCCGCACCTGCTTGCTCCTTGCAACGTGGCACGGTAAAAATACACCTTTCTGCATTCAAACTATCTCTAATACTAGTAGCTACCTCCTCTGCTCTTTTCAGGATGCATAGGCTTTGCTAAGTGAAAAGTCTTTTTCTTTCCTGGATTAACTTTTACCATTTCCTTATAAAGTAATAAAACAGTATTCTACGATTCAAGTCCAGACAGTCTTACCACCCTGGCTTGCGTCGTTTTTTGAGCAGATCAAGGACCACTAATAGATTCCATTTGGAATGGCTAATGATTTCCAATGTCCTTTTCACTTCAAAGAGCCTATATATTACAGCTAGTCTGAATTCTAGTATTTTACAATACACATCTGTGTTAAGATATCTCTAGCACAGTTTTAACACCAATTAAAAATGTTATTTTACTTTTATACAGAAATAAATTAGTGTAGCAAAAAGCTATTAGCTTATCACTGAGTAAATGATTGAATACTATGAGCCAAGATTATTGACAGTAAAATTAAAAAGTTACTCTTTGAAAGTAGACATTTATGAAAACCCACCCTTTGTTCCTGCTCTGGACAGTAATTATCTTCCTGATGACTGAACAAAAATACATGTATGTTAACAAAGTACCTGCTGTGCTATTCCCGTTCCCAAACCAAAGAAGAGCAATTGGTCTGTGAGAGAATGAAATTTGCGATGCGACTTGTGTACTAATAGGTCACATCATAAACTGTTCATTCGCAGTGTCCATTAAAGGTACAAGTGTTGCTATTAAAAAAAAAGTTTCTTGTTTGGCAACGCAATGGAGGGACCAGACAGTGGTATTATAGACCACTGCCTACTCCTCTGAGGCAGTGGACACAACTCCCAAAGGGGAAGTTACCCATTGAGACAGCTTTCCCTTTGCGGAATAGTTACCACGCCAACCTGGGCGTCAGCATCTGATCAATGTTGTGACATTTTGTCCTGTGAAGAACATGTCTGGTGCACCAAGCTGAGCCCAGTACTTTGTCACACTGACGTGAGTCTTCAGCTGTTTAGGTCTCGCCTAGGCAGTGCGCATGCGCTGCTTAAGAAAAAGACCTTTTGGAATCAACTCGCTTTTAGCCCTAGAAACGTGCACGCGCTGCATTGCTTTCAATGGCAACGCAAGCCCGTTTGGCGATTCCCTTGCGGGAGCGAGCTTGACACCAAATGTTTTTAATTAACTTGCAAACATATGGTGCCCCTGCTCGCTCTCCCAAGGGAAAGGCTCTGTGAGTATTTTTTTTTAAACTTTGAACTGAGCGCGGTGTCGCTTCACGAACACCGCGCTCGGTTTCTTGATATATTTCTTAACTTTAGCTCTGAGCGCAACGCCCACTTTAAGGACATGGCGCTCAGTGTTGAAGTTAAGATATATATAAAGAAACCAAGCGGGGTGTCCGTGAAGCGGCACCGCGCTCATTTTTAAACATAAGCATTTAATATGCAATCGGACCGATTAAATTGCAAATGCTTGTTAATTATTTCCTTCTTCTTATCCCTTTAATTCGTTACATCATTTCCTCGACCTTTCCCTGCTTTCTTAAATTTTAGGTTCCCGATTTGTTTAATTATTTCCTACCCTACCTCGTTCCCTTCTTTATGTCCTTCCCCCTTCCCTACATCCTTAAGTTTTAGGTTTCTTCCTTCCCTATGATGAGTCTTTAGTCACGCCTTCCCTCCCACTCCACACTTGAGATGTTAGGTGCCTGCCTCCAGATGCAGAAGCAGCAGCAAATGTGTCCTGTGCAGGGCACCTCAGCTCACCTCTGTCTAGCGCCTCCTGCAGTCTCTGCCTCCTGCTGCGGAGCCGACTGCAGATAAACTCTTGCCGCGGTCACGTGCGGCGACCGCCAGCTTCTACTGTCTTCTGGTGGTAACCCAGGAAGAACACCCAGCTCTCTCCAGTGCAGCAGTGCCCTGCCCACACACCCATCCCACGGATTCCTGCACGACGTACACGGTGTAGCTGAGGAGGAGGAGGGAATTGGGACCTGAATTGCTAACAGGCACTGTCTGGCAACACGTGGGGCACCCCGCATTGCTACTGCTCACCACGTAATAGACGGTTCTTCCCAGGTTGCAGGTCCTAAATGGAAGGGGAAGGGAAAGAAAATTCCAACAGCTGCATCACAACTTAGAGTAATTCATGTGAAGAGTTAACAAACACTCTCTTGCAATTGCAACATGCCTTCTTGGATATCTGAGGGATGGAGTACAGTGTGGGCTCTTAACATTTGAAAAGGTGAAAAGGATGAGGCTGGGTTTGCCTAACACCTGCGCGCATTTAAAACCTTTTTGAAGAGAGTGGCGTTTTTGTGTGGCTTGGACGTAGTTACCTAGACGCCAGCTTGTCTGTTCCAGATAGCACTGCTAAGTTACAGCATCTCCCAACACGTGGAAAACCAAATAATCAGCATGGAAATGCCCCAGTGGTTTATTTATTTTGCTCCTTTTTGGATAACTAAGTATATTAAGTATCCTTCTTTCATCTTGAAGTCATCAGGACACCTAGTCTACAATCCTGCACGAAATTTCTCTTCAGAGGAAACTCTTGGTGGATGCTGCCTATTTGTGGAGCACAGCTTAGTTTACACCTGTATCAATTAAAAACAAGCATTGGCATAGCCAATAGCTCTCGCCTTTGGGATCTTATAAGTGTTTAGTTATCCAGCACAATATACTTGGTGCAACAACATAAACTGTTGCATGGCTAAACACTTATAAGGTCCCAAAGGCTAGAACTGTTGGCTATGCCAATGCTTGTTTTTATGGCTATGGCTTAAATCACAGTACTGTTTTTTAGCTTGCTATCCCGCTGGTCACTTAGGTATCCCTTAATGTGGTAGCATGTTAGTTATATCTTCTAGGTTGCCATATTTCGGGGGCTGTGATTCTCAATCACCCTTCTTTTTGTCATTTTCTGGTTACTGACAACTTTTATTTACACTTTAACACAAAAGGCACTGTAACCTTGTACTGTTGATATTTCCTACATGCCAGATTCTTTCCTATCTTTTGTTACTTAGGCTGATATGCAGTCACATGCGCAGTACATGCTATCATGCTAACTTTTTTAACAAATGCATTGCTTGTTTGTTCATGTGTCTAATAAACTTAAACAAAATGTTAAAAATAGAAAAGAAAAAATGTAAGACCCCCCACTAACATTTGTTGATCCAGTTACAAGTCCTCAAAAGCAAAGGATGGGAGTGCTCCGCAGAAAACTAAGTGGACTAATGTGTAACCAGGGCTGTTGTCTACTTGACAACCAGTCTCCCAGAGGTGAGGGGACAACACCTGCAGTTCGGATCCCTTGCTGGAGTAGCTCTATATCTATTCCAAATCACCTAGAAGCCTGCCTGCCTGCTTAGAGAGGGAAGGAACCTACCAGCCCAGCAGCATGAATGTCTGTCCAGGGATGAGTGAAGTACATCCCCAGCAGGCTTCGAAACTCTCTGTGGTGGTTACTTGTGGGAACTGTGTCTAAAATTGCTAAGGCCTGGTTGGGGCTGTCATTGCCTGTTGTGATCAGCCTGTGTGTGGCTGCCAATGTAAAACTGAAGAATGGCTTCTGCGTGATGGTTCCCACTCTTGCTGTGATCAGCTAGTGCATGGCTACAACTGGCAAGATCAAGATTGGTCTTTGTGTGGCTTTGCTTGCTCAAGTTGTGATCAACTTGTGCATGCCTGCAGCGGCCATACTGGACTGGTGTGTGCGTGACTGCAGCTTCCCAAGAGGTAATTGGCCTGTGCGTGACCACCACTGCCCCGATATAATGAACCTGTGCAGGGGATGCAACTACTGAAATTGTACCCAGTCTATAAAGGGCTGCAGCTAAAGAATTAGGGGCTAATTACTAGTTTGGTGGTCTCATGGACTGCCTTAATGTCAATGGTATTCCAGGCGCGGTTAGCTCGTCGGTCCGACTGCCGTATTATGAATTGGGCATATAGGCTTTCCGAAGACTGCTGCCAAACGACTGACATCATCAGCCAACTCCGAGTGCGGTGGCCACAGAGCGGCCCTCTCAGGCTGTGGGAGAATCGCACTGACAGTGAAACCGCCTTCCCAATTACGAGTTGCCTTACAGCCGGCATGACTGTGGCGGTCCAACCACTGCATCTGAAATGGAGGAAAGGGAGGGATAAATGTACAAAACTAACTTCTACTCACTTCTACTCATCTTCTAGCATCATGGAGCCCATCGTGCACGTCCTGCTGCTGCTCTACCTCTTTAACCACCTTCAAAACTCAGTCTGTCGTGGCTGAAATCAGTGATAAGTCAGACAACTACTTGTTAGCACAAACTCCTCAGCAAAACAATGCACTGCCATGGACCAGGCAAGGGAGGTGAAGTTACAAACTTATTTACACATATCAGGGACCCTATCTGGAATTGTTTCTCATCAATCCTCCAAAATACATCTGTAGGGTGGCCTCCTAGGCCAAAGCACTGGTACTGCACTGGCACACTGTACACAAATGGACAAGTGTTTGCAAATTATACACAGTGATAGTGATGTGCCATGTGTCTATTATTGGATGAATCACTCCAATTGACCTTTCTCACTTGTCTCCCATGCCACTACTGATCTTCACTTAAAATGCAGGTTATCATTTGTCAAGTGTTGCTATAGTGGCATTGAACTGACTACAACTACCATGAGGCCTTCTGATTGTAACTCTAACCAAGATGCAATAGTAAATGTGACACACTCACATGATTGCGCACATCCAGGTTTCTGTTTTGATGTTAAAGAAACATCTGTATGGATGTGCCAGTAAAGTCACACGCACCTTCTCTGCTACAACTCTGTATTAGACTCTCACACATCACCCATATAAAAAGGCAATAACAGTCAATGGGAGTACACAGAATCAGTGTAAGAGCCACTTGAATGGCACAATGGAAACACTTTCTGCAGGATAGCTATGACTCTATCATAGGGAACCCTCAAATGCTGAGGCCCTGGGGCACATTACATTTTGTACATGTGTGACAAACTCCATGTGCACTGGACCTGGAAACTGAAGTATATCAGGAACAACCAATGGCATAACCAAGTTCCATGCATGTGTAGGCAATGGGTAAGTGCAACTTAGGAAAGCAAACACAGCCCTTACAGCATGTGGCACACATCTAGATGAAGTAGCTGTAAGCTACACACTGCAAAGTGGACACATGTCCACGCAGAACTCTCAGAGGGATGACAGGTTGACACCCTCCATGTGTGGATAGACAAATAGCTAACTTTAACACACCTAACACATACCCAACCTACATTGTAGGAAGAAAGGCAAGCTAAATGACGTTGACAGTGGCCCGGCCAAGAGGAAATACCACATAACATGTCACCCAATACAATGTCTGGCCCATCTGAATGACTACCCACATAGACATCCATCCAACATTTACCCTTGTCCTGTCTAACTCCAGCACTGACTCCAAGGACATATCATAGAAACCACTTCAACTGGCTCAGCAATCAGGGATTAAACAAACACAACTGTACTTACATATCCCCAACTATACAACATCAAATATTCTGAAAGGTTCTGGTAGGACCTATGTTTAAAAAAATCTGAAAGCTTTTAATTAAAGGAAGAAATTATTCATCAAATGAAACAAGCCAATGTTGAGTCTATAATGTCGAAAATGTGCCATAGCTCAATGTTGTGCCAAAACACAATGTGCTATCTGACACTGCCAGGGAACCTCTTCATAAAGGGGCATCCTTTGCGCACAGCAGGCACCTCGAAGATGGTACTTGCGAAGGGCGCCAGAGGTTAAGGGAGGGGTAGATTTATCCTTGGGAGGGGGCTTCTTGGGTTTGGGCTGGGTTTTGGTTTGGGAGGTTTCCTTCCTTTTTTCTTTTTTGGGCTGGGGTCATGGGTAGAGTAGGAAGTGGAAGGGATGGGGACTTCGAGAGGGGAGTTTGGCGTGAGAGGGTTTAGGCCAAGGGCAAACAAGAAAGATTTACGGAGAAACAAGTAGGGTTTTTGGGATGGAATTCAGGTTGGGAGGAAGAGGGAGTGGAAGAGCGTGGGGGTCTGCTGTTTTCACTGTGTGTTGTGATGATGGCTGTTGAGTGAGTGTCAGTGAGCGTATGTGTTTTTGGGGGAGTGCTGAGGATGTGCTGGGTGTTAGGGAGGGTCTGTGTGTGTTACTTTGATGTCTGTGGGTATGGTTGTGTGTGAGGGGTCTGTGACTGTCGCTGTGATATCCGTGAGTATGGTTGTGTCTGTGGAGGGGTCAGTGTGTGCTGATGTTAGGTCTGCGGGTATGGGTGTGTCTGTGGAGGGGTCTGTGTCTGTTGATGTGATATCTGTGGGTATGGGTGTCTGTGGAGGGGTCAGTGTGTGTTGCTGTGGTGCCTGGTGGTGGGATGGTGAGGGCCTGCATGTCTGAGTTTTTGGGCTATCTTGGGTTTGTGTGTGGTGCTTGGATCTGATGAAGTAAGTGCATGTTTAGGTGTCAATGTGTTTGGGATAGGATTGGGAAGAGAAAATGTGGATGGAGAAGGGGCAGGAGGGGTGGGTGGAAGGTTGGGATGTGTGGAGGGCTGCCGTGAGGGAGGAGGCCAGAGCCTGAAAAGATCTCTGTAGGAAAGACATGCCAGTGTGATGGCATTCCAGGAAGACTACCACCTGGGTTATCTGGGTGCTTAGCCCCTGGATGGCATTCAGCACTGCAGTCTGACCCTCAGAGATGCTCTTCAGGTGGTCAATAGCCTCCTTACTCATGCCAGTGTGGCTTATAGGGCCAGGGGCTGAGGTGCCTGTAGCAAAGGAATGCATTCTCCTCCTAGGGGAGCAGGAACTGCCAACTTGTGGTGGGACAACAGGGAGGGTGTTGATGGAACTGAGAGTGTCAGACAAGAATAAAGTTGGAATTGATCCTGTTGCGTCCACCAGTACTGTGGAGTGTGCACAAGAGGATGACTCAGATGATGATAAGATGTTGATGTTGTCCTCCGGGGCACTCCTCACACCCTCCTGGTCACTGAATCCCTCTGTGTCTGACGTTTCACATCCGGAACCGCTGTGACCAGCTGTGTCCCCACCGACATTGGCCATATCTCCTCTGCTTGCCCTGGATGTTCCAGAAATGACAAGTGGCATGGGTTTATTGCAAATGCATTTCCACATCTGACCATCACAAATCACCAAAAAACATTAATGAAGTCCATATATCACATCACCTTTATGGTTCACTCCATGCAGGGCAGGACTGGCCATAGCGGGCACCGGGCGTTTTCCCAGTGGGCCAGAAGTGTGGGGACCGGTTTATGACCCATGGGGTGCCAGTTTTGTTACAGTGGCCAGTTTTGCGGCAGTGCTGCAATATCGGCGCCCTTTTACAAAATCGGCAGCGGTGCTTAAACCCTCCCCCCCCCACTGGCGCTTCTGAGTAGCATCCCCCAGCAACCAGGATGGTTGAGTGGAATTGCCAAGGTTGGTTTCTGTTCCTAACCCCACCACGTCCACACGCTTCCAAGTTAGCATGAGTACATGCTATAGCCTGCAGACCGTTGGGTTCACTTATGGCAGAACCCCGAACTGGCCCAAATGCATGGATGGAATTCTCTACACTCCATCCTTATGTCCATACTTAGATAGCTGATCAACTTGCAATCTTTGGCCCTTGTATACCATTGTAAAAAGAAGCAACCGAATAGGATGGATACAAAACTGAGATTTACACAATACTCACACAAGGACCGGAGTCCAACAGATTACCTATCCCTCATAACACATCAAGATTTCCTGAAGGTCAAGTTGAACACCAATGTACCATCATTTGCTGTTGTGGCAGACATCATGTCACATGCAAATGCTCATTTCATAATGAAAACACTTCGCACTCCAAATTACATCATTTGACCACTACCTGTAAAGTAAAATGAAATGATGACAAGTAGTTTAGCTATGTATCACACTTAACAGATAATCTTCCCAGAAAACAATGAGTTTCTAACATTTGGGGGATATATACTCTGAATTCACACACCACAGCACTCCATAAAGCCATGTGAATATCCCCAATGCTGCTTGGTACAGGTGATAGTCAGCAATTGTATATCCACAAGCCAAAACACTTTTGAAGGCTTTGGGTGTCAATGAACATCTATGACATGAAGATGTGGGATCACTAGAGTTAAAATGGGCATGCATATCACGCCACTCTTTGGTATGGCATACTAAGATTGCCTTGTGAGGATCAGTGTAGACTCTCACATAGGATCCCCAGGGTTCTACATCTCACTCACTTATGCATGTCACCAGTCAGTGAATGAGTGTTTAGGAACACTATTGTAGATGAACCATCAACTGCTAAATGCACACTGGCCAACATGTAGGCACCACTGCTGATGGCACCAGCGATGTTTGCACACTCATTTCACAGTATGACCAGTACTCACCAATGGGAATTGTTGTACAGTCACTGCACGTACTGTGAAGTCTATATCATGTCACATGCAATAGGCAGCGTTTGAATTAGTCGTCCTACAGAAATTAGAGAGAAATTTTCGCTTTATACCTAAACCTTTATATAACCTCAACAAAAGTGAAGCACAGGCATTAAAAACATTATCTGACAATAGGAAACTTGTTATTAAAGGATGTGACAAAGGCGGCGGAATTGTCGTTATTGATGTTGATAAATATGAATCTAAAATGAATTCTATGTTGAACGACAGTTCAACTTACTCTAGAATCATGACTGACCCTTCTAAACTTACCCTGAAGAGAATTCAATATTTAACAAAAAAAGCTCTAATCAATGGAGATATTTCTCAGAAAGAACATGATTTTTTAAACGCGAATAAAGGCAAGACTGCCTGTATCTACGGTTTACGGAAGATACACAAAAATTTAGTTGACCCCCCTTATAGACCTATTGTGTCTACTATTGGAAGCATTACAGAACCATTGTCGAAATTTGTCGACTTTCATCTTAGGCCACATATCCCTAAAATTAGATTTTACATCAAAGATACAGGTGATATGATCAATAAAGTTGAAAACCTTTTGTTCAACTCTAACAGAGATATACTAGTGACGATGGACATTGAGTCCCTTTATAGTAATATCCCTCTCAAAGAAGCAATTTTGGCCACTGCCCAGTTCATAGATGAACATAGGATAGCTTGCCCTAAATCATTTTTAATCGACTGTTTATATATTGTTCTCACTGAGAAAATTTTTGAATTTGGTCACACCCTTTATCGCCAAATAAAGGGCGTTAGTATGGGCGCGTCAGTAGCACCATCAATAACTAACATATATATGTCTGTTTTTGAAAATAAGTTCATCTACAACGAGATTGCTCCTTTCTATGAGTCTATTTCCCACTGGTCCAGATACATAGATGACATCTTTTTTTATCTGGACCGGTGGGGAAGACACTTTGGAGGAGTTCTTGAAATGGATCAACATGGCGGACACTAATCTCAAATTCACTGCCCAATGTAATACCGACCAAGTGGAATTTCTCGATCTGGTCATAAAAAATCATGACAACAAATTGGAGGTTGACCTTTTCGTGAAGCCAACAGCACGTAACACGCTACTCCATTTTAATAGTTTTCATCCGAGGAGCCAGCGTCAAAGCATCCCTTTCTCCCAATTCCTTAGAGTAAGAAGGAACTGCACGAACGTGATAGATTTTGATAGACAAGCGGCAGTGATGAGGAAAAAGTTAATGGATAGAGGCTACCCACACAGATTGGTAAGAGATTCTTACAAGAGGGCGTGATTTTTTGATCGTGATGCCCTGTTAAGACCTAAAGTGATAAAAGAGAATGATCGATTGGTCTGCATCACAAGACATTCTACTCTTGATGGTCAGGTGAAACAGATCATCAATGCCAATTGGCATATTCTTAATTGTAACCCCACCCAGACTAATAAATTGACGAAACCCCTGTTTGCCCATAAAAGGAATAAAAACATTAAAGATCTAATTGTCCATTCTAGATTCAGCAAAAAAACTAACCCTCCAAGATCAAGTCAACAATCCCTACTAAATAATTTGCCGACAAGGGGTACAGTCAAATGCTCCTCCTGCAAGTCTTGCAACAACATTATAGGAGGTGAATCCTTCAGCCACAATGGTACTAGTGTTAAAGCTTATGACCGATGGAATTGTAAAACAGCTAACACTGTTTATTTCATTTCATGCCCCTGTAACTAGGGGTATGTGGGGGAAACCTCACGCCCCATTCAAACTCGTTTGACTGAGCACAGGTCAGCAATAAGAACTGGCAAAACATTAGCACCTTTGGTGAAACATTTTAAAGAAAAGAATCATAAGCCAGATGACATTAAATGGCGCATCTTAGAGAAAATTAGGACACCAGATAACCAAGGAGGTTGTGCTATCCGTAAACAAAGAGAGCTATATTGGATTTTCATGTTGGGCACATTTAAAAATGGGCTCAACAGCGAAATTCCTTGGGAGAACGCAATATTCTGAATGTCCATTAGTTGGCTCTATTTATCATCCTTTTCTGTTAAATGAACTTTCCACCATATGAACCCACTTTGACTCCTTCAATATAACATCGTTTACACTAATCGCGACACTCCATTTGTAATTGCCCTTGGATTAGCTGTGCGCCATCATTCTTGGTATATATCGTGTTTCACGGTGTTGATTCTATTTTGCTGTCCACTTTCTATGTTCCTTTACAGGCTTTCCAGCCATGTAAGTGACGAGAGGTCAATGGCTAGTCTTTCTTCTATTTCTATTTAATTCTCTTTTATTCGGGTTAAATATAAAAAAAATCCCCCTCCCCCCTTTTTCGTAATAATTCTGAGGACACTTCACTATATTGAATTTTACAGTGACCAATTAGATTCGCTTGTAATTATTGCTATTTAACGAATCTCTGTGATTATGATCACAGAGCTGTGTCACATGATCATTGTCACATGTCCACATACTTTTTGGAGTATTTAAACCTTCGTCCGGGAATGACAAGTTGATATCTCCTATAATGGACAAAGGACGCCGACATCCTGATTCGTTGCGTCTCGTCTACCTGGCATATTCAGCTGTGTAACAATCGGTAAGCGAGTTATCTCTGCGATCGCCGTGTGATTCTCAGTCTAACGGTTTTCTTATCACTAAAACGAGGTGTCATCTTATTATTGACTTCTCGTTTTTTCATTATATTTAGATCTGTCGAGTGTCGTATCCTGTATCGACATTAATGTGTATCAGTTTGGACAGAAGACTTTGTGATTTTAATATATGCATTTCCGTATGACACGTCTGAACATTTTTTAACAAGGTGAGCGGCGTGATTACATTGTAAACTGGCTCATTGGACAGATAAGTTTAGTCTACCTGCGGTCATCTAAACGAGTTATTATTTTAATACTACCTTCCCGTATTTCTTTTTCTTTTTTTTATGATATTTAGATTCGTCTAGCACTATACCTTATAGCATAGAGACTATTGAGTATCTTGGACAGAAAATGCCATAATTCGACCGTACGCACCCGTGTAGGACTCGCCTCAACATATTTTATTTTGGTGAGTGGCTGGTACTATAGAATATCGGGTAACTAAGATCAACATGGCTAATAAATACATGGCTTTTTATATTATATTTTATATTTAATTTTCTTTATGCAGGAACTTAGAATCTCTTATCTGGAGCTATTACGACTAACTACAGAAAAAGTCTCAAATTAAACGATCGTCGTTCACACTTAAGACACTATTCAGGAAATACACCTCGAGTGTGTACCAGTTTTTTGACCCGATTTATGGTGAGTTTTATTGCGTGACCCGTCGGGGACCTGTACAAAGGTGAAAGATGCCTTGACATCTGTCTTGATAGATGATATTGAAATTGAATGTTTTATAATGGTGATTTTTTATATTATTCCTAACAGGTGACTGCCCACTGATAGCTCTATTAGGAAATCGGTTTCTACATCACAAAAACCGAGTGTAAAACACTGCCTATACTGTCCGTTTTTAGTAAGTTATCACCTTGATTGATTATATTGATAATGTTTGCCTATTTGAATTCTCTGTTTGTTATGCTATGAACAACATCTAAAAAGAGGTGTTATTAGCTGGATCATATTATGGGGGATTCTCCATTATCATTGGGGATATGCCCACCTAGTTGACGATATTTCCTTACCATAGAGATGTTTTTATCCATCTAATTTGACTTCTGCCCCCACCTAGTCCTTGGATGAACATGAATACTCAGATAATTGTCAAGTTGTATTCTGAATAATATTATATCAGATAGGAACCTGGGAACTTCATAGGGAAATATGAATGGAAGATATGTAATGTATTGTTTAGCAATATATTGTTTGATAATGAATGCTGTTTTAATGAATTGAGTATAGTAATTTGTTGACTTACTTGGATTTTTCATATGTTTCAGAAACTAATAAAATTTGTGGCTCCTGCAGAAGGCGTCCGTTGTACGCCGAAACGCGCGTCGAATACACCAAATGCCACCAACTGATTAATTTTTATTATATTAATTGTGTTCTGTAGTTGTTTTTTCAAACAACGGTTTTAATCTTTAGATGAATTGTTGTCTATAAAGGTGCCTTGTCTCTTTTTTAAATGAAAAAAATTACTGTATATGAAGAATATATTAAAAAACTTGTGTTTTTATAAACTTTTTTGATTCCTAAGTGTTTTCCCTGAGTCCCTTGTTACTGTGTTCATTAATTTTGAAATGCCTAGGATGTTATACACATAATTGAATTCCCTGTCCTAGGATTTCGTTATTCTTTGCTCAGGGGGCCCTTGTTTTCCTCAAATCTACATGCAATAGGTTCACCATCAAATGAGAGACAGTAGTGAGGGTACATCGCTTCTCACACAAGCATGAGAAGTTGCCTGTGTGGTACAAACATCACCCAGATTTACAGAGAACATGATATGAATACTCACTTCACTCAGCCAGGTATCTGCTCAAAAGAAAGACAATAGTCACAGCACAGAAGCCTGCACTTGCTACCACATTTACACTAACAGTGACTCAGCTTGTATATCTTAATACAATAGAGCCACCCAATAATCCCCTGGGGATTGGGTATAATCAATAACAAAATATGTGTCCCTAGAGGAACCATTTCAGATTAATTACAATTTATATTCAATGTCACATTTATGATCATTAATTCAGTCTTTCCAGGGAAATACATGTACATATACCCGAATGTATCAAAATGATATGTATTTTATTTAACTGCACTTGTTTTCATATCAATAGGTGCCTGGCAACGGACACACTACTGTAATTCTCAAATCGGTTAACGGCAGTGTAAAAAACACCTTTTGCTGAGTTATGGACAAACAAAATACCATACTAGATGAAGATTAAGCATGACATTTCATCAAATTATACAGTCTAAACGATAGACATATAAAGAAAACGGTGTTAGGCGTCGACGTTTCGGTCCCCCGTTGATCTAATAGATCCTCAGGACCATCATCAGGACGATGTTGTTGCACATATAAATCTATTATGAAAAGAATATGTACTTGTCATCCCTGTACAAATAGGGTATCATCTGCTCAACACAAAAAGTTAACAACTCTGGTGAAAAACATACCCAAGTGTCAACCAAACATACACCTAAAAACATGTCACCACATACGTGCCAAATCCTTGTGACAACACAAAACCATCTAAAATAACACCAAATGTACAGAAGCTTTAAAATCCGTACTCACTTAATCACAATACTTCCAAAGTAAGTTAAAAAGGAGAAATATCCTCTTTAGGATGTTAATTCAATGGATCAAATCAAGGCAATATTAAAAGCGTCCCATTGTCAGTGCTCTTGATAAGACTATAGAAACCTATCTAACCAACATTACCAAACCAAGAGGCAGTACTTACATGTCTTCAACACTTAAGACATATCCTCACCTAAAAGCATAATTCAACAGATAGAGTTGTCATTGACTCTGCGTTCAATTTCAGTGAAAAACCTTCAACAACCCAATAACACCACATGTGTTAGGAAAAGGGGTACTTACAAAGTTACTTGAACACAAGCGTCTATTGGCCTGTAATATGACATAAAAGTGTCTTAGTAAATACGAGCTTCCTAAATCAGTTTAATATAAATCCAAAAACAACCAAGCTCACAATCGACACGGGGGATGTAGACACTTACTTCGAAACGGAACCTGCAGCGCTAAGTCCGTACGTACCCGACTCAAAAGACCGAGTGAAGTGCGGGCTAAACAGCAAATCAAAAAGGGAGCCGGGAACGCTCTAACGCGATGATGTCAGGTAGTGGAAATCTCTGGCGGCCATCTTGGAATGGTTAATGAGTTAAAGGGCATAATGGCGATAAATTCTCAAGTGCCAATGACTTTGCACTGTACACAGAGGTTGACGGTAAGTTCCCATTCCCTGTTCTGCTATCCTCACTATACTGAAAATTTTCAATTTTCAAAATTCATGATTTATGACTGCCACCTTGAAAATTGCAGGTGGAAGTTCAAGATTAGACAATGTGAATGTAAATTTTGTACTGCTTAATGAAGAATTTATGTTCAGACACATGACTTTTGCCTTATATTTTTGTGTTACTCCTTGCTTAGGTACCATGGGAGGGGGAGGATACACCAGTTGCCCATTTCCAGACCTACACACCATGGAAGATAGACACATAATCACAAATATCAGTTTAAATAGGCAACATTTTTTGGATCTATGTCATCAGTTGGAGCCTAACCTCCTACCTCACCTCAATAATCCTACATCAATCCCACTTGTTAAACTCATGTCAGTTTTGCATTTTTTGGCCACAAGCTCTTTTCAATTTACTGTTGCTATTTCTGCTGGAATGTTATAACCGATGTTCAGTCGGGTGCTCAAAAACGTGCTTACAACAATGTTGAAACACGTGGGCAGCTACATCTATTTCCCCAGACCTGCGGATTTGGTCACTGTGAAGGCACATTTCTATGGATTTGGACACATCCCACAAGTGATTGGATGTAGTGATTGCACCCATATTGACTTAGTACCACCACACGACATGGAGCAAGTCTACCGGAACAGAAAGCACTACAGTTCTGTCAGCATGCAAGTTGGCTGCTTAGCTGATTTGTACATCTCAAATGGGTGAGCCCGGTTCCCAGGATCTACCCATTATGCCCCAGCTGATGAAACAACTACTCCTGGAGAGGGCCTGGCTTGTAGGTAAGTGTGAAAAGTGTGTAACTCGTTGTTGCACTTCTGCCTACCTTCCATCTAGGAGACACAGCGTATTTCAACCAGCCATGGTTGTTGGCCCCGCTGAGGAATCCTACAAAGCCAGGAGAATTCTGCTTCAATGAGCCCCATGGAAGAACACGGCGGCCTGTGGAGCGGGCTTTTGGGCTCCTAAAAACCAGATTTAGATGTCTTGACCAGACTGGGAGAGCCCTCCTCTACTCACCCGGGAAGGAGTGTAAGATTACTGTGGCCTGCTGCATACTTTGCAACATTGCCCTGCAACGGAGCATCCCTTACATCGGAGAGGATGCAGACCATGAAGACTCACTGGGGAGGAACCCTGAAATGCCAAATGAAGATGATGATAGGGGTTAAGAGGAAGGAGCTGACTTGCATCAGGATCTCATCCAGAACTACTACTCCTTAGTGTGAGTATGGTGTGAGATGTGATGACTTTGACGAGTCTTGAAACACTTGTAGTGATGTTGTGAGGAGGATGTTAATGCTACATACTAGGAATATATAGCTCTGTACATATCTGGGGGAAACTGTTGGTATTGTAGTGTAGCAGTGTTCCCTAGAAGTTGCAAATGTGACGTGTGTCATATGTATATTTTCTTAGCTGATCTCTCTGTGTTGGTCTGTTGTAGGTACCTCCAACATGTCATCTTCGTTTTGAACATTTCAGAATTATGACATTAGCAGGTATATGGTGCTGTTCATATTTAAGAAGTGGACATGGATTGGTATTAGGAATATCTGTCACAGAGTTGTTGTTTTTTTTTACAGAGTTTTATACAGTGCAAACTTGACCCGAATCGGGTATCAGAGCGCCCTACATAGCACCAGTTGCATTACATGAGGACACATTAATTTTTGTTAGGCACAGGGAGATTACATGATTTTCCCAGAATCACAGGATGTTCAGGTTGACCGCCCTAGCCGTTAGGTCAACTCCTCACCCCAAAGCTCCTCTCCACAAAGCTGGTACCAAGACAGCTCACACAGCGATAAGATGGAAGTTACCTGTCTTCCATTGGAATTGTTCCTTGTGGTGATTTAATCCTAATGCAATATGTATGCTATCATGTGATCCAACACAATGTTGTGTTGTCCCAAATCATGCTATCCACCCTTCACATTGGCTAATTCCTTATTGTGTATGAACTGGATGTAGCAAAATGCATGTAGCACATCACTGACATTTGTTTGCAACATTCAACCAGATGCAAGCAATGCTGGATTGAAAAGACCTCAGAAACTGTTGTACTGACGTGTCTGTTTCTTTATTTATTTGCAGTAGGATTCCTTTTGTGAGGTGGTCAAAATGGCTCCAGGTGATGATGTAGTTCTAATTTGTTGTTGACTGTTGTCTGGATTATTGTCAGATGTATCCCCTCCTTCCATGTGGTGAGAGTCTGCAAGTGATTATGTGATTATTGACACAGTATAACTGAAACATGGTTTATTTGCTATGTGTCTGACAGCATGTCAGCCTATGATTTCAACTAAGAAATAAAGATGTTGTAAGACCAGACACTTATATGTATATGTTGTTGTGACATGGTAGTGATCCTGATTTTACATTTTTCAAGGACAATATATCCATGCTTCCAGAACATACTAATTTTGACATTGCAAAGTTCATGTGGCAGAACATTCACAATGTTATATGTGCAAATTACAACAGGAGACAATGCTTTGGTGACAATTTTATTTCTTTCAGGGAACAAGCCCAAGAAACCAAGTGACATAATAAAATAGTGACAACAAAAATGTGAACCCGTCAGTCATGGTGGATGAAATCATTGTACTAGAGTCCATTTGTTCTGGAGTCCAAAGTCAAACAAACTCCCTGAATCAGATATGGAAAATTTGCAGGATTAGTCAACAAAGTGAATGTGTAGCACAAACAGAATGACATTAGAGTGGAGGTTTCTTCCTGGCGGTGCTGGGTCTCTTGCCACCCTGAGCTCCTAGACTTTTCTGTGGACGTCCAATCCAGCAGGCAGAGGGATGTCTGGAGCTGCTGACACACGGCCGCTTGCAGGCGTATCATCCTCTGTCATGGCCTCCCTTCCTGTGGCTGTGGCAGATGTTGATGGCGGGGATGTACATGGGCCACAGGAAGGGGTGGATGCAGGGGGAAAAGCCATGCAGAGGGTGGTGTTTATGTTGCTCAACACACCAACCAGGGAGGACACCTCGGTGCGGAGCTCGGCTACCTCGGTGTAGACACCGGCCACCTCTGTGTGGTCGCCGTCCACCTCAGTGTGGATGCCGGCCACCACCTGGTGTGTGTCCCGCTGCAGCCCCTCCATTTCCCAGATTTCGGTCAAAACCTGGCCCATGACACTTTGGGAGTCTTGGTAGAATCCCAGGAGTTGGCTTATGGCAGCCTGGGTGTCCATGTCCTCAGTAAGCTCACTCTGGACCCCACATTTACCCTCCCATGACGCCTACCCTCTTGGCCCAGAATGCACCTTCCATATGTGTCACGGTTCCTCCGGGACTGAGGTGATGCTAGCCAGATCAGAAACCAGGACTGGGGTGCACAGGATGGTAATCACTGTGCTAGGTGCCCAGATGGGGGGTCAGTGGTTGGCGGTGTTGTCATAGCTGTGGTGCGAGGTGTTGTAGTGGGCACAGTGAGCCCCACTGTTGGCGTCTGCCTAGGCTGACCAGATGGGCCAGGACCGTCATCCACATCCACCTCTTCAAGAGCGTTGTCATCAGTGAGGGAGTCTTGCTGTTGAGGAGAGGAACCAACCGCTGTTCCTGTGCAGTGGTGGATCGAACGGTTGAAAAATGGAGAATATTGTTAATGGTGGAAGTGAGGTATCTACATCCACATTGTTTGTGTCAAAGTTAATGGGTGCCTAGAATGGAAGAAAATAGTAAGAGATTAGTAGTGTCAGCTATTAGCATGGTGTTGACAGTGGTTACTAGACATTTGTAAATATTCAATTGAAGTATAAGAAGGCATCAGCTCATTAGATGTGAATATATGTGGCATTTGGCCTTTAGGGAAAGACATGACAACTCCGAAATTCAACTGCCAACACTGCAGACATACCATGTGCTTTAGTCCATTGCAAGGCCTAGTTGTATCTAATTCAGACAAACACCCAGCTTGTTTGTATATGTAGCATGGTTCATCATGTGAGAATTGCAGAGTCAAGGGGTTACCTGGCAGTGCTAATGAACTGTTACGACCCACGGCGGTGGGACACAGTGAACACTGCCTAGAGCCATGTTTATCAGGAAAAGACTACAATTCCCATGATTCTCGGAGGCAAGCGACGCGTCTGGCTATGACGTCAATTCACGGAAGCCTCAAGACGGAGTGAATCCAGCATCGCCTCGCCGTTTATTCTGGTTCCGGAGTGCTGTCACGGTAGGATACCATATCCCTGGGTGTTGCTGTGTATCCTTTTCTGGTTTTCAACTGTTTATATCCTTCGTGAGACTTTCCTTGTGTCCCGCAGTGGCGGTTTCCGCTCTGGGGGAAACCTCCTCTTAGCGGGTACCGGAGCCTTGTTTCTGAGGCTTCGTGTTTGCGGACCCGCTGTACTTGGTTCGTGACTCTTCCTTTGAATGGTGTGCGGCTCCCGAGTAGGAGCTCATATGCGGCAGGGAGGTTCAAATACTGCCGCAAGTACATTGGACAGTTTGCATTGTTACCACGGGCTGTGGCAGCATCTTGTGTTATTCTTTTTGTTTACGTCATCGGCAGAGAGAGAGCATCTGCCGGGGTGATTCCAGGTCACTCATATCACGAACAGAACAGCAGCTATTCACTGTTGGATAATTGCGTATTGATACTTGCTGGTTCAAGGTCTACTCAGCAGTTTATATAAACTATATACATTAAGGCTTTGGGTGACGTTAACCTAGAAGTCTTTTCTTTACGTTGTCCTAAGGAAGCAGAGACCTATTATTTGCTGTTTTACCTTTTTTGTTACACAACAGGGGTATAATGAGCTTCGCCTGGCTGGCTGTTTTCCATTCTGCCCTCTGTTGAAGCCCTACATTAAGCACCACTGGTACGTGAATAGTACCATAGGATTATATTGAGCTACTACAGTGCATTCAGTGAGTAACGTATTGTCTTGCATTTTAGGATTGTACTGTTTTATTCTACACTCTGATGGCCAGGCAAAGCCTACCTTTTTCTGCCCTCCAGGTAACCAGTGTTTAGATACATGACTGTATCTTCTAGTGTAATTACAAAGAGTCTTGTGTATAAAGGTAATACAGTGCAGGTTGTGCTTATTGAATCTTGTTCTCATTACAGCTTCTCCGCCCTCCCGTTCCTGTCCTGCAGTTCCTGTTATCCCTCGCTTGATCACCACTGTGTGTCTGTTTATGGTCAGACCCAGGGGTTGTCGAGAGGTGGAACCCTTTTTGGCATCGTACCATCCTGAGGACATTTGGGACCTGACAGAATAAACGGCCCAAGAATTTAGTCCTCCCGGTAGTACGATACCATGTCCACCCTCGAAGATGTCATGGCAGCTCTGGCTCTGGTACAGGCTGAGTTACAGGCCTCCAGAGCTGAAACTGCAACATTGCAAGCACAGGTGGATAGAATGAGTAGAAACCCCTTTAATGCAGGCACCCAGCCCGCTTCCTCCTTGGTGGTGGAAGTTCCCGCCCCGATACCCTTGGCCCCTCCAGAACGATTCCATGGGGATAGTGATAAAGTGCAAGTGTTTCTCACTCAAGTCCTTCTACACTTCTCATGCAAACCTAAGGTCTTTAACACTAATCATGCAAGGGTGGCCTTTCTCATATCCTATTTGGCGGGGGATGCAGCTCAATGGGCAGTACCTCTAGTAAAGAGAGACGATCCTTTGTTAAGGGATTGGGAGGCATTTCGGTCAGATTTCGAGAAAACCTTTAACCGCAGGTCAGCCACCTTGTCTGCAGATAGGGAATTGCTGGGGTTAAGACAAGGAAACAGGGATCTGATAGCATACCTTAATGACTTTAGGAGGCTAATTGCTGAAACTGAATGGCCTGAAGATAAGCGTTTAGCCATCTTTTACACCGGATTGACTGGCGAGATGAAAGACGTCCTGGCCCAAATAGACCCTCAGCCCAGTACTTGCGAAGACATGATTAGCCTGGTATTGAGGCTGGATCATCGCCTTAGTGATCGAAGGGGAGAAACTCGGCGGAAGGACAAGGCAATGCCCAGTTATGAGCACCCCAGAACAACAGATGTAACGTCCTCAACCAAACCCGAGCCCATGGAAATAGGGGCAGTTAGATCCCCTCTGACGGCGGAGGAAAGGGAATACCGAAGAAAGAGGGGATTGTGCTTATATTGTGGCAGGAAGGGGCACTTCATACGGGAATGCCCAACGAGAACAAAAACCCGGTATGAAAACCGGAAAGTGTCTGTGTTGTCTTCCGAACAGAAGTCAGGAAACGAGAAGGCTTGAAGAGGAATGAAGGGTGCCCTTCAAGTAAGTTGTTTATCCCTTCTTTGGATAGAAACGGCACAAAAGAAGCTATACATTTCTATGTAGACATAGGTGTGGACATACATGAGGAAAGGATATGGATTAGAGCAATGTTGGACTCGGGAGCGACTGGCTGTTTCATGGATCATGCCAAAGCCAGTAGCCTAGGTCTGGAACTGCAAGAGAAGGAAACCCCTGAAGCAGTGTTTGCGGTGGATGGGCGGAAGTTGGATTCCGGACCTATCCGGTTACAAACCAAGGAACTATGTATGTCAATGGGTGTAGAACATCAGGAGAGGTTGTTCTTCAACATTATACACGCACCGCAGTATGGGGTGATTCTTGGACTTCCTTGGCTGAGGAAACACAATCCCGCAATAGATTGGGAAAGTCAGGTTCTACACTTTTCATCGGAGTTCTGCCAAAGGAATTGCTATCCGACAAAACTCAGTCCTGCTACGGGTTTGGCTAGCATCCATCATATTGCCACGGCAGTTGAACATGATGTGGAACTTCCGGCTGAATATCAAGACTTGGCAGAGGTGTTTAGTGAGGCTAAAGCGGAAACATTACCACCCCACAGACCGTATGATTGCCAAATAGATTTAATTCCTGGGGCTAAAATACCAGCCGGGCGAGTGTATGCTCTGACGGAACCAGAGACTCTGCATCTCCGTTCATACTTGGATAAGCTATTAGAGCTCGGATTCATCAGGGAATCTAAATCCCCTGCTGCCTCTCCGTTATTCTTCATCCCAAAGGCCAATGGTGATCTTCGAGCTTGTGCTGACTACAGAGCATTGAACGCCATTACGGTGAAGAATAAATACCCCCTTCCTCTAATCAACGTATTACTAGAGCAGGTGAAGGATGCAGTGATATTCACGCGGCTAGACCTAAAGGGGGCTTACCACTTAGTCCGAATGAGATCCGGGGATGAGTGGAAGACAGCCATCAAAACCCGTTTTGGGCTGTACGAATATTTAGTGATGCCCTTTGGGCTGTGTACCGCGCCGGCAGCCTTCCAGTTTTTTTTGGATGATGTTCTTAAGGAGTACTTGGATCGCTTCGTCGTTGTATATATAGACGACATCTTGATTTACTCCTCCACCACGAAACAACATACGGGTCATGTGAAGGCTGTGCTGCGTACTTTGTTGGAGCATCGACTATACTGCAAGCTCAGTAAGTGTGAGTTTAACACCAACTCAGTGGAATTTTTAGGGGTAATGCTCACACCAAAGGGCCAGGAAATGTCCGAAAGGAAAATTTTGGCAGTAAAAGAGTGGCCTACACCCAAAACCGTAAGAGACATCCAGTGCTTCATTGGGTTTGCGAATTTTTATCGCAGGTTTATTGAAAACTTCTCTGCGATGGCCTGCCCGATGACAAGACTATTAAAGAAGAAGGTGGCCTTTGTATGGACCGAAGAAGCCCAAAGAAGTTTCGAGGAGCTGAAGAAAGCCTTTGTTTCGGCACCTGTACTGGTGCATGCAGACCCTAGCAAGCCTTTTATAGTGGAAGCTGACGCTTCTGATGTAGCAGTGGGAGCTGTGCTATCACAACGCCATTCCGACACGGGCCAGTTACATCCAGTGGCTTATCTATCTCGTACGCTGAATCAGGCTGAACGAAACTACGTAATAGCAGAGAAGGAGCTGCTGGCGATAAGAACAGCCTTTCTGGAATGGAGGCATCATCTCATGGGGGCTAGACATGCTGTAACTGTTTATACGGACCATCGCAATTTACAGTACATGGCTGCGGCACGCCACTTAACGCCTAGACAGATGCGGTGGATGATGCATTTTGCGGAATTCGACTTCATCGTAACCTACAGGCCGGGAAAGGATAACCGAAAGGCAGATGCATTATCTCGACAGTACACCAGGACCGACCCTGCAGTCAGAAGAGAAGAGGCCATCATCAACCCAGAGAAGGTTATAGGCGTCACCTGTACCCAGATGTTTCTAGGCAGCGTCCTTAGAAACGTTCAGAGAGAGGACTGGAAGAAATGGTTGAATGCACACAAAGAGTGGACAATGGTGCAGGGTCTCCCCATGCGAAAGAAACAGTTGCTATTACCCATTCAGGCCCTACGGAAGCAAGTGTTTCAGTGGTGTCACAATGCACCTTGTGCAGGACATAACGGCAACAGCAACACTCTCGAGCGGATACAGAGACAATTCTGGTGGCCAAACATCAAAAAAGACGTCACAAATTGGGTGGCGGAGTGCCCGGTTTGTAGCCAGATGAAGACGAGGCATACCAAACAGTCAGGTTTATTACAGCCTCTCCTCACGCCTGATGTTCCATGGGAATGCATTTCAATGGACTTTGTGGTGGGCATGCCAGTTGATCAGGGGTGTACAGTCATCTTAGTGGTAGTGGATTATCTGACCAAAATGGCGCATTTTATCGCATGCAAGAAAGTACCTTCTGCTAGTGTGTTGGCGCATCTAATCCTCCAAAACATAGTGAGGTTGCATGGGTTACCCAGGGTGATTATATCCGACAGGGGCAGTCAATTTACGGCTAGATTCTGGAAGACATGGTGTAAGGCATTATGTATAACAACCAGTACATCCACGAGCTTCCACCCACAAACAGATGGGCAGACAGAAAGGGCAAACCAAACCTTGAAACAGTATTTGAGATGCTACGTGGATGTCACTAACGAGGATTGGGTGGATAGGTTATGGTTGGCTGAAATAGCTTATAACAGCGCTGTTCATGGGTCCACAAAACATGCCCCTTTTTACTGCACATACGGTTTTCACCCTAATTTCACTCCGTTCCATCACCCAGCTTCCGCTTCCCCTGTCCCCGAAGTTCAGGAAAGGGTGCAGAACCTCCAGGAGACCTGGCGGAAGGTTAAGGGGCACCTAGTTCAAGCCAAGGCGAGGTACAAGGCCTACGTAGACAAGCACAGACAAACCGGTCCAGTGTACAAAAAAGGTGACTATGTATGGTTATCCACAAAGAACATACGATTTAGGAGGTACAGTATATTCAACCCTAAATACATAGGTCCATACAAAGTGCTTAAACTGGTGAATCCTGTGGTGGTGAAGCTGGCTTTACCTTCGTCCTTGAGAATACATCCAGCATTTCACGTATCACTAGTCAAACCCACGAGTGTTGGTAAAAAGATCAGGCCTCTCCTGTTGAGGTCAATGGTGAGGAAGAGCATGAGGTGAGGGGTATAGTGGATTCCAAGATCTATCGCACCAGATTGTGGTATCTGGTGGCTTGGAAGGGGTACGGAAATGAAGAGAATTCGTGGGAGCCTGCTTCAGGTGTACATGCTCCCAAATATGTTCAGCTGTTTCACAAAAGTTTCCCCCACAAACCATGTCTCTGTCAGTGTTCTTCTGGGGAGGGATGTACTGTTACGACCCACGGCGGTGGGACACAGTGAACACTGCCTAGAGCCATGTTTATCAGGAAAAGACTACAATTCCCATGATTCTCGGAGGCAAGCGACGCGTCTGGCTATGACGTCAATTCACGGAAGCCTCAAGACGGAGTTAATCCAGCATCGCCTCGCCGTTTATTCTAGTTCCGGAGTGCTGTCACGGTAGGATACCATATCCCTGGGTGTTGCTGTGTATCCTTTTCTGGTTTTCAACTGTTTATATCCTTCGTGAGACTTTCCTTGTGTCCCGCAGTGGCGGTTTCCGCTCTGGGGGAAACCTCCTCTTAGCGGGTACCGGAGCCTTGTTTCTGAGGCTTCGTGTTTGCGGACCCGCTGTACTTGGTTCGTGACTCTTCCTTTGAATGGTGTGCGGCTCCCGAGTAGGAGCTCATATGCGGCAGGGAGGTTCAAATACTGCCGCAAGTACATTCGACAGTTTGCATTGTTACCACGGGCTGTGGCAGCATCTTGTGTTATTCTTTTTGTTTACGTCATCGGCAGAGAGAGAGCATCTGCCGGGGTGATTCCAGGTCACTCATATCACGAACAGAACAGCAGCTATTCACTGTTGGATAATTGCGTATTGATACTTGCTGGTTCAAGGTCTACTCAGCAGTTTATATAAACTATATACATTAAGGCTTTGGGTGACGTTAACCTAGAAGTCTTTTCTTTACGTTGTCCTAAGGAAGCAGAGACCTATTATTTGCTGTTTTACCTTTTTTGTTACACAACAGGGGTATAATGAGCTTCACCTGGCTGGCTGTTTTCCATTCTGCCCTCTGTTGAAGCCCTACATTAAGCACCACTGGTACGTGAATAGTACCATAGGATTATATTGAGCTACTACAGTGCATTCAGTGAGTAACGTATTGTCTTGCATTTTAGGATTGTGCTGTTTTATTCTACACTCTGATGGCCAGGCAAAGCCTACCTTTTTCTGCCCTCCAGGTAACCAGTGTTTAGATACATGACTGTATCTTCTAGTGTAATTACAAAGAGTCTTGTGTATAAAGGTAATACAGTGCAGGTTGTGCTTATTGAATCTTGTTCTCATTACAGCTTCTCCGCCCTCCCGTTCCTGTCCTGCAGTTCCTGTTATCCCTCGCTTGATCACCACTGTGTGTCTGTTTATGGTCAGACCCAGGGGTTGTCGAGAGGTGGAACCCTTTTTGGCATCGTACCATCCTGAGGACATTTGGGACCTGACAGAGCTGAGTTTACTTCATGGCTGACATATATTAGGAATACACCTTTGTTATAGTGTCACTCATGCCACCAATAGTTTAAGTTATGGGTTGAGGACACCATCAAACAATGTATGCATATGAATATCTTAGAGGAGCATTTTCTGTACATTGCACAGTCCATGATGAGTGAAGATCAATAATAAAATGAGACACACGTGAGAAGGCGCAAAAGGAGTGTAGCATCTTGGTTAGAGTTCCAGAGGGCCTCATGGTAGTGCTGGTAGCTTTTCAATGTCACTTTGCCAACACCTGAGAAATGATAACTTGCATGAACAATTAATATCAGTTGTAACATGACAGATAAGGGAGCAAAGCCCAATAGGAGTGTAGCATCATGGTCATAGTTGGAGTGACATGGCCTCATGGTAGTTGTAGTCACGTCAGTCTCACTTTAGTTACACTTGAATAATGGTAACCTGCATGAACAGTTCATATCAGTTGTAACATGGGAGACAAATGAGAAGCGGCAAAAGGAGTGTAGCATCTTGGTTACAGTTGGAGTGACAAGGCCTCATGGTAGTTGTACTCAGTTCAATTTCACTTTAGCAACACTTGATAAACAATCAGTATATCAGGGCTGTTGGCAACATGCATTTGGGTGGACCATACATTTACATTTTAACACATATCATAGGTCCTGTATAAATAACTTAATGGAAATGCACTTTCAGACAGCATTGCAACATGTGGCATGTCCTGGTGTTGGATACATGTGCTCTTATGTGCAACATTACACACACAGACTAAGCAAAATCTCAGCTACTTTTAGTATTGCATGTTAGGTAGGTAGATAGAGAACAAAATATGTAAAGCAGAGTTGAGAGCAAACAGGACATTGTGATATTGCGGCAGGTGTTGAGGTGTATCTTACTAGAGTCTACTCCCCACTCTATTCCTGATGAGCCCTCAGGATGCAGGATGGCCACTGCCTTTTCTTCCCAGTGTACGAGTTATAATGGTGTGCTGGGAGGACCACGGCCAGTACTCTGAGTGTCCAAGGGGTGGCTGTTGTACTTGATACGTACCCTCAGCCTGGGCTCATTCCACCTCTTCCTAATGTCTCCCTGTGTGCAGAGGGTGTTACCAATAGCATTCACTGTATTGGCTATCCTGTCCCACATTTCCCTTTTCCTACTGATAGAAGTCTGCTGGACTAGGGACTCAAAAATGTGTGGCTCTACTCTAATGATTTCATCCACCATGGCAGTCAACCTTTCTCAGTGAAACAGTTTTTTTTTGCAGACATGGTGAAAAAACTTTTTACAGGTGGTGTAGAGTGCTAAGTGTGAAGCTGAAAAATGGGGTGCTGTTAGAACTGGGATTTCTGGTTGGCTAAGGCTTGCACCAAAGCCAGGCAGAAACCACCACTCTAGACAGGATAAGGGAGTTACACTCTTACAATAACCCCTGCTCACCCCTTTGGTAGCTTTGCACGAGCAGTCAGGCTTATCTCAGAGGCAGTGTGTAAAGCATTTGCACATAACCTACAGTAATACAATGTAATCACTACAAATGGACACCACACGAGTTTAGAAAATATCCAATATTTTTATATACTCAAACAAGACCAAATACGCTAAAAAAAATCCACAGTAAAGTACTTTTAAAAATAGTTGTGTTGCAAAATGTCTCTAAATTGCAAAGTTACGTTGACAGAGTCGGTCGCGGTTCCCTCTCCTTCGTGGCAACTGGAAAAACGTTTCCAGAGGCGGTACCCAGAGGTTGGTGAAGGGTTTGCAGTCCCTGAGACTTCTTAACAGGAGGCCAGCTCGGTTTCAGGCCCTTGGAGATACTCAGCACAAGTAGAGAAAGTTCAGCCCAGTCCTTTCACTGCCCAAGGCAGAAGCAGCAGCTGCAGGCCAACCCAACAAAGCAACATCACAGCAAAGGGGCAGTACTCCTCCTGGCAGCTCTTCCAGCTCTTCTTCTTGGCAGGTTCCTTGATTCCAGCGAGATCTAAAGTCTTGGGGTTAGGGTCCCAATATTTATACCAGCAAATCCTTTGTCCTCTGAAGGCTGAGGAGCCTGGACCTATTCCAAGCAGTTTTGGGGGCGTTCTGCCAGGGAGCATCTTCTTCCATTGTTAGTGTGAGCCAGGGCCCTCAGACCATCACAGGAGGTGGAACCAGCATGGTGGAAGGTGAGTTCAGGCTTATTCAGACCTAGGAGCTACTCCTCCCACCCGTCTAGGTGTAGATGTGCCTATTCAGCCCGGCTGAATCTCTCTGTCTCCCCCAGCCCTGTCACTCAAAAACCAGACAGCAAATACACATGCTGGCAGAGGCAGGCTGGATGGTTAGGTCCGAAAATACCCACTTTCTAAAAGTGGTATTTTCAAACACAGAATGTTATAACCAACTTCACTAAAATATGTATTTTATCAATCTGAGTTCAGGCATACTAAACTCAAATTCCTACCATGTTCTCTGAGTCAGTTAGGATCATAGGATGTAATGATCACTCTGCCCAGTCTGGCCTACGGAGAAAAGGTAGCCTTGCAATAGTGAAAAACGAAGTAGGCTGTAAGTCACTACCGGGACATGCCACACACATGTCCTGCCTTTTACCTACAATGCACCCAGCCCATGGGGGTACCTTGGGCCTCCCTTAGGGGTGACTCACATGTAGGAAAGGGAAGGTTTAGGGACTTGCAAGTGTGTGCACTTGCCAAGTCGACATTGCAGCCCCAGGCTGCGCACAGGCTCTGCAGTGGAAGGCCAGAGTTACACTTTACGGGCTGTTTACGTGGGTGACACAATCCAGTGCTGTAGCCCACCAACAGCATATGATCTATCGGCCCTGGCACTCTCAGTGCACTTTACTAGGGTCTGACACATAGATCAAATAAGCCAAACATGGAAAAACCAATCCATAACACATTTTATACAGGAGCACTTGCACTTTACCACTGGACAGCAGTGAGAAAAGTGCGCACAGTCATTACACCAGCAAAAACAGAGTCAAAACCAGAGGTCAGAAAGCAAAAAGTCAGGGGAAACACGCCAAAAGATGTCAAGTCTAACAGGTGCCTTTTCTAAAAAGTGCTGTATATGGCTGTCTGTCTTGTTGTGCTGCAGTTTGAAAGCAAATGATGCTGGTCAGGGATCGAGTGTGTCTATATTGTGATTTGCAGGCATGTCCACTTGCCAAAGCAAATCAGGTGTGTAGTTTTTAAATCCATCCAATGGTCACTGTTTTTGAAAATATTTTTGGGCCGTGTACCGCGGCGGTTAACCTCCTTTGGGTAACTGCCGTTTGTTGAGCACTGCTATGAGACCGCAAGCATGACTGTGTAGTCGTATATGCTCGGAGGGTGTAAAGCTGACCTGGCGGCGTCGTTGGACACACCACCAACATTTCAGACAGCTGCGGTCCTGCCCTGTAGACCACCATGGCCGAGCTCGGCATTCCTGACAGCACAACTCGTAAAACGCGGGCGGAAGATCGCCGGCGCAGCGGTGGTGTGTACTACACGGACGCGGTTCTCGGACGGCGAACCACCAAACTTGTAATAAGGCCCTTAGTGACCAGCCTATGGGGGCTGCTCTGCCAACATGTCATCCAGCCCGATCAGGCTCCATCGAAGACCCACCAGCCACAGCTGGGGTGCATTAACAAGACCCTCAGGCCTGGAACACTCACCAGTGGTCTGGTCTGGGTTGCAGTACATCAGAATTGCCGCTTTTTGCTCCCTGGAAGAAACCAGAGTGAGTACTTCACCCTAAATGTTCTCCGTGCCTGAAGCAGGAGATGAGAAGAACTGCCACCCACCATGCCACTACTGAGCTGGACTGTGCATCTTTGCCTAAGAGTGAAGCAGGCATGAGAGGACTCATTCCATCAGCGAGTGGTAAGAGTCTTGCTAAGACACCATATTTGGGAGGAGTCTCTCTGCACCTAGGCCATTTTTATACTACTTCTGCTGGCCCCATAGAGAATGAGGGGATTACCCATAAACAAACAAGAGAGAGAGCAGGCACAAGGAGAGTAGAGACAGTGAAGAAGCAGGCACAGCATCGGCCCAGACAGCGCCCAGTGACACTCAATCAATCAATCAGGGGTTCGTAAAGCACACGGCTCACCCATCAGAGTCTCAAGGCGTTGGGGGGGGTGCGGCTCCATTGGGGTAATCTGAAAAGCCAGGTCTTGAGGTCTTTCCTGAATTGGAGCAGAGTAGGGCTTTGCCGGAGGTGGAGGGGAAGGTTGTTCCAGGTCTTGGCTGCGAGGTAGAAGGACCTCTGAAAGGTCGGCTGATCTGAGTTTTCTCTTGGGGGTGTAGAAGGAGAGACGGTTGTTGAGGTATTCTGGTCCACTGTTGTGGAGAGCCTTGTATGCATGCATGAGCAGCTTGAATGTTATTCTTCTTTCGATGGGGAGCCAGTGTAGATCGCGGAGGGGTTGGGTGATGTGGTTGTGCCAGGGGATGTCGAGGATTGGTGTAGCTGTGGCATGCTGGCTAGTCTGGAGTTTGCGGAGGAATTTTTTGTTGATTCTGGCGTAGAGGGCCTTGCCGTAGTCCAGTCTGCTGCTGAAAAGGGCATGCGTGACAGTTTTTCTAGCTTCGGAGGGGATCTATTTAAATGTTTTTCGGAGTATGCAGACGATGTTGAAGAAGGCTGAGGATATGGCGTTGATCTGGCAGTTCATAGGGAACGATGAGTCCAGTATGATGCCGAGGTTACGTGCACGGTCCGTTGGAGTGGGTGGGTTTCTGAGGAAGTGGAACCAAGGATGAGGACTTCTGTTTTCTCTGAGTTGAATTTCAGGCAGCTGTTCGTCATCCAGGTTGCGACGGCTTTCATCCCTTCTTGAAAGTTGTGCCTTGTGATGTTGGGTTCCTTGGTGAGTGGGAGGATGAGCTGGGTGTCATCTGCGTAGGAACCGATGCTGAACCCGTGGTTTCTGACGATAGTTGCGAGAGGGGCCAAGTAGAAGTTGAAGAGTGTGGGGCTCAGGGAGGATCCCTCGGGTACTCTGCATATGGTCTCTGTCGGTTCTGAGAGGTAGGGCGGGAGTCTGACTCTCTGTGTTCTGTCTGAGAGGAATGAGCATTTGCAGTCTAGGGCCTTTCCTCTGATGTTGGAGTCGTGGAGTCTGGTGGTAAGTGTGCGATGGGAGACAATGTCGAAGATTGCTGATAGGTCCAGGAGGATGAGGGCTGCCGTTTGGCCCCGGTATGGGACAGCACGGATGTCATCAGTGGCAGCGAGAAGGGTGGTCTTGGTACTGTGGTTGCAGCGGAATCCAGATTGGGAGATGTCTGGGACGTTGTTGGCTGCAATGAAGTTTGATAGATGGGTGTTGATGGCCTTTTCGATGACCTTGGCTGCGAATGGAAGCAGAGAGATGGGCCTGAAGTTTTTGAGGTCCATCGGGTCTGCAGAGGGTTTCTTCAGGAGGGCACTGGCTTCGGCATGCTTCCAGTTGTCAGGAAATGTGGCACTTTCAAGGGAGCAGTTGATCGTCTGACGTAGCTTGGGTGCAATGGCTGTGGCGGCCCTGTGGAAGATGTGGAACAGACAGGGGTCTGGAGTGGATGCTCTTTGTAGTCTTTAAAGTGTCTTCTGTCATGAGCGAGGTCCAAATGAGTAGGGTTTGTTGGTTAGCGTCCATAGGGGTGGGGGCTGAGGTGGTGCAGAGGTCTTGGTTGTCGAAGTTGTCATAGAGCGTTTTAAGCTTGAGGTGAAAGAAGGAGCCGAGCTGAGCCTGTTGCAGAGGTCTTGGGAGGGTAGCACATCTGTTGTTTCGCTGCCGGTTTGGCAAATTCCTGTATGATGGAGAAGAGTTCCTTGGAGTTTTGGGCATTGGAGAGGATTATGTCTTGGAGGAAGTTCTTCTTTGTGGATTTGATGAGTCGGTGGTGTGCTATGGTGCCTGTTCTGTAGGTGGTGCGTATTTCATGAGTTTTGCTGTTTCTCCATGTCTTTTCAAGTGGTCAACAGGAGCGCTTGGATTCTTGGAGTGAACCAGCTTGCTTTCTTGATGTGACATCCTGTCGCTTTCTGGAGGGGGCGAGTGTGTCGGCACAGGTGGTGATCTAGTGACGGCGGCTGCTTGCCGCTGTATTGGCGTATGGCGTTATTGAAGGCAGAGTGCTGGTGAGGGTGGAGGTCAGGTATTCTTCGGTGACTTTGTTCCAGCTTGTGCAGGGGAGGTGGCGTGCGTGAATGTGCACAATGGGTTTTCTAAAGAAGAAGTGAATGCAGTGGTGGCAATCCAGAGCAGTTCCATGGTGTGGCTGTAGGAGACGCTGTTTCCTCCAGCGAAGACGGGGTCGAGCAGGCGTCCTGCTGTGTGCGTGGGGCGTTGACAAGTTGTTTCAGTCCTATATTGGTGAGGTTCTCTAGGAGGGCGGTGGTGTTGGGGTCATAGTGGTTGTCGAGGAGGACGTTTTGGTCTGAGTTTAGGAGTGTGTAGTACTATACTCTATTGTGTAATAAAGTACTTCCTTTCTTGGAAAGATAGGCACTGGTCTGGACATTAGCTTGTTGGGTTATTGTTGAGCTCTGAACTTTAACACACTAACAGTACCTCCCTGAGAAGCTAGTGACTACTTCTCACCATTGCTATTGCAGAGAGTCAAGTTTTTTTTATTTATTTAATTTTTTTACTTAGAGTTTTATATAGCACTGGCAAGACCCGAGGTCATCAGAGCACTTTACAATATTTGCACAGGCAATAATATCAGACAGCAATAAGTAAAAGTAAATTACAGAGTTGATTGTTGCATCCTTATTGAATTTGAGAGAAACACAACAATCTTTATGTTGAGAAAATTGGAGATTACTAATATGCACTAAGCTTTACTGTTCAGAGGGTGTAGGTGCTGATTGAGGAGGAGATCCTTTAATTGTCTCTTAAAGATCATAAAGAAGAGGTATGTCCGGAGATGTACTCATAGGGAGTTCCTAATCTGTTTAACCGCGGTGCGAATCCTGCCGCGTGCGGCGGTTTAAATGAGTGGGCGGGGCCGTGTCGCCCAACGAACATGTGCAGCACTACCGAGGTAGTACTCGCGATGGCCGTTGGCTGACGCGCGCAGCGAAAGGGATATATTTCGGGGGCATTACCCAAGGAGTAGCGAACGGAAAATATAAGAGTGGGACCCCTTGGAGCTATCAAGGGAAATAAGGTACTTATAACTAAAACAGAAAAAAAAATGTTTTCCCTTAATCCTAATGTTCTAAGTATACTAATCCCCAATATAGGAGAATAAAGTATTATAATTAAGACTTTGTCTTGAATTTTATTTAAAAAATGAAATCTTTTGTTCACAATCCATTATACAAAATTTAAAATTAAATGAGAACATACAAATAATACACAATAAAATCAATCCTTTCTCAATATTAAAACAACATGTATCACATATACTTTACAAGGAAATGATAAGACAGTTTGTAATTATGGCCAGCATAATTGAGACAGACAAATGTAAGACCCCACTTTTGTCAATTACAGTTGCACATTCAAAATAGACTCAAAGACACCCAGTTAATACATTGATCAAATCAATATTCTGCCTGTTTGTGTCAGACCCTTGCGCACAGACACTAGCCACAAAGCAGCCTTACCGATTGAGTTGCTGATAGGAGTGCAGATTTATTAAATAATCCACATTAAGAAGACGCCCTGAAAAAGATATAAAAACGAGGGGCGAAAAAAAGCAACTAACATAACTACTGAGACAGAAAATGATTGTCTCTTGATAAAGATGGTGTGAAAATACTGGAGCCATCGAAACGCATTGACAAACCACAATTCAAGGACTGACGCATAGATCAAGGCATCAGAGGAAATAATCCTCTTTGACCAAGGAGGGATGGCTATTCTCATCCTGCTGGACCTCTCCGCCGCATTTGACCCGGTCGATCATAACACCTTGATCGACCGTGTCATTGCAATGGGCATCCAGAACAAAGCCAGAGACTTACTATCCTCCGTTCTCTCCAATCGAACCCAGACGGTCACACTGGGCAATTTCCACTCTGCCCAGATGGCCTTACCGTGCGATGTTCCACAGGGCTCATCCCTAAGTCCGACGCTTTTTAATATCTACGTATCGGACTTAGCCAGAGTCATCAAGGCGTATGGGATGGGCCTAACATCGTACACAGATGATACACAGCTGGTACTCGCTATAGAGAATAATGGAGAAAGGATGGCAGCCAGCTTCCAAAAAGGCATGCTGGCCATCAGTAACTGGATGGCCAGCAATTGCCTTAAACTCAACTTCGATAAAACTGAGGTCATGATCTTTGGTAAGCTCTCTCCCACCTGGTCAAGCTCCTGGTGGCCCTCAAATCTCAGTTCTCCAACAAACCCGGTCCCCAAAGTCAAAAACTTGGGAGCTGTCTTCGACGACAAACTGACCTTTGCATCCCATGCGAATGCAATCGTCTCTGCCGCTTTCTACAAACTTAAAACCATCAAAAAGATCCTTCCTTACCTTCCCCCTAATTCAGGAAAAACGCTGGTTACTGCCTTTGTGATGTCCTCTCTGGACTACTGCAATGGACTCTTTGCCAATGCTCAACAAAAGGTCATTCTTAAACTGCAATCGGTGCAGAATGCCGCAGCCAGAATGCTCTCAGGCACCCCAAAATTCAAGCCCATTGCACATGTAATCAAAAGCTACCACTGGCTTCCGGTGAGAAACCGAAACCGAATAAAATTTAAGGCCCTGTGCATTGCCTATAAAGCCTCTCGAAACCTAGGTCCACATTTTCTTCTAAACTCCTTAGTCATTCACACCCCTAACAGGCCACTTCGTTCTTCCAATGCCTACTTTCTGTCAGTGCCTCGGACCAAAAATGCCTCCTGGGGCGATCGACGTTTTGTTGTCTCGACGGCAAAACTATGGAATTCCCTCCCTCTGGAGATCAGATCCTGCCAAACTCTGTTGGCTTTCAGAAGAAAAATATAGACCTGGCTATTTAATCAATAATCGCTGCTTTTCTGTCACGTCCGTAGCGCCGAGACGCCTTTCGGAATTTGCGTGCTTTACAAGTTTCAAAAATAAATAAATAAATTGTGGCTTATGACTCCGGTGACCATCCTTGCTGCTGCCTTTAGAGTGTTTCTCAGGCTGGCTAAGTGGGACTTTGCTGTGCCTTTGCTGTAGCATTCCTGTAGTCTAGTCTGGACAAAACCAGGTCTTGCATTGCCGTTTTGAGATCATTCGGAGGGAGGAAGGGCGTGTTTTTATTAAGGAGTTTCATGCTATAGAAGATACTCCTCACTGTATTCTTTATTTGTGAGCTCTTGTTCAGGCTTGGATCCAGTGTGATCCCCAGCGATTTGGTGAAACCAGCCAAGGACAGATTTACATTTAGAGAGTTGATAAGCTTAAGACACTTTTGGACCTGCAGGGTCTGTCCGTTGTGAGAGGGGAGAAGAATTTCCATCTTTTTTTGTTGAGTTTCAGTTGGTTGTGTTATAACCAGTTTTGGATTTTTATGAGAGTATCATTTAGTCGGTGTATGTCATCGAGAGAGGATATTTCTGGGTAAAGCTGGATGTCGTCCATATAGAGGTGGAAGGGGATGTTTGCTTTTTTGAGTATGATGGTGAGGGGCTCCATGTAGATATTGAAGAGTGTAGGTGAAAGAACTAAGTTTTGGAGAACACCTCTGGTTATAGCACAGATATCTGAAGTCGAGTTGTTTATTTTTATTTGTTGAAAGCTATTAAGAAAAAATGATGTGCCCTATTGTAGAACCTTGCCCTCAGCTCCAATTCATTGTTTGATGGTGTTTAGAAGAAGGTTGTGGGCGACCATGTCGAAGGCCACTGTTAGGTCTAGGAGGATGAGCAGGCAACAGCATCCAGAGATGTGTATGGCATCAGCTTTATTTAGTATAGCTGTTTCTGTGCTATATCCCTTTCTAAAGCATGATTGGTGTGAGCCAAGGTTGGAGATTAGCCTGAAATTGTTGACAAATGTATGATCCCAGTTTTTTTAGCAATGGAGTGACTTGGCCTAATTTATGGCTGGCTGGCATAACCCCAGTACTTAGGGAGCTGTTTATTATCATTGTCCAAAGGGGGGTTATGACGTGATTACGATTTTTTTCCAGGGAGGCTGGGTGGGGGTCTGCAAGGTCAGAGGGGGACTTTGAATTCCCAATCAACTTAGAGATGTTTGCCTTTGCAAGTGGGTTGAATTCCTTCCAGCTTCTGGGAGTGGTGAGAGATTCAGGGAGTTGGTTGCAACTATCAATCTCAGGGCGGCCGATCACTGCATGTTAGTCTGAGGAAAGAGAGAGGGCGTTTTGATAATCTGCTATGTGGGGGTGATTACAGAAGATGCTTGACTGTGGCAGTCTAGAGAGGACTTGATCATCGTGATTTTCTCATCAAAGAATTTAGCAAATTTGTCACAGAGTTCTTTGGAAGTCTGATGGGCATTTTTGGGTAGTTTGGAGTTCTGTTTAATGATGTTTAAAAGCTCCTTTGGGCATTTTCTTGCATTGTCTAGAGCGCTGCGGAAGAAGGCTTTCTTTCTCACAATATGTGATTTTTATATTTCCTGCATTCTGCTCTGAGCTGGTGAAGGTGGGTTAAGGATGGATTTGTTCACCAGAGTATTTCTGCAGCTCTTAGTTGCCTTCTATCAGTATTGAGGTCTCTGTTATACCAAGACCGTGAGGGTGTGTCTCTAATACTTTTTAGTTTGAGTGGGGCTACTGGGTCTAGTACAGTTGACCCAGTTGAGTTAAAGTAGGTTGTGAGTTCACTTGTTGAGAGGTTATCTGTCGTTGGGAGAAGTATTGATATCATTCTTTCTCCCAGAGCAGCTAGAGGAATCTGGCCTATGTTTCTAGTCCACTGGAGAGCTTTCTTAGTATGAACAGTGTGTGGTTCTGCTTGGTTCATGTGGAACAGAATGATGTGGTGGTCTGACCAGTCGACTGGGAGTATGATATCAATGGTGATCACTTTGTCCTGGGCCTTAATGGAGTCAAGGGTTGAGCCTCGCGTAGGGTTTTGTTCTTTGCAGTGTTGGGAAAGGTTATTGCTGTGCAGAAGGGATTGTAGTTAGTACTGTTTATGGCACCATTGCAGAACAGATCCCAGGAAATCATAGGCAAGCCAAGTAGCCCCTGCCCCTCCCCAATAAAATCATAGTCTCATTGTCTGTATTAATTAATGGCAGTTGAATCTGGAACATAGATATTACCATGCAAGCCAATACCAAACGTTCATTACCATGCATTGTCTTTACCAGGCAAGTCATTCCCACGCATATGTCTTTACCTTTACATAAAAATGGAAATAGAATATATCGGGAAATTGAAAGCCATTTTTTATAAACAAACACAAACACGTACACACACACACACACATATATATATATATATATATTACCTACTGGCGGTCGCCAGTAGGTATATATAGTTAGGATTTTTTCTCTATGGGATTTTTGAAAATTCTATGTCTAATAACTTTGGCGTTTGTGGACGGAATTGGCTGAAATTTTCAGGAAAATGGAACATTTTGTTTCTGAGCAGCCACTGAAAAGTTGGGGGGTCCCAAAACGCGTTTTTTCCATGTTAATTTCCATAGGGCGGTTGGCCTCACTTTTAGCCCGAACGGCTGAATGGATTTGCACGAAACTTGGCAAAATTGTAGGGACTGTTAGCCCGATGTGCCTTTGCTAGGTCTCAATATATGTGCTCCAGTGGATTTTGAGAAATTAACGTACAAAAAAAGATATATATCTGTAACAGCGCTCCGGGTAGCGCTCCGGTTCGCGTACTTGACGCGTAACGGAACTTCGCGAAGCGAAGCTGATTGGCTCTCCGGTGTCTGCCAACATTCTAAACAGTCCGGAGCGGCCGCCATCTTGTCTCTCAGTAGGATCGAGAGACAAGAGGAGGCCAAAACAAAGGGGGAAATGACCATAAGGGGCATAGTAGATCCTCCCTGACCCCCTAGGTTTGATGTGGAGGCTTTAAAAGGGCCCGCGGGGCCAAACAAAAAAAAAAAAATTGTTTTTTTTCGTGGGGTGCGCCCGGTACGCGTAACGGAAAGCAGACTGGGGAGCGTACTACAAGGAAACAAGAATGATTGACTTTTAACTTATTGTATGTTTATAGACTTTTTTTTTCTTTTTTTTTTTTTTTCTGATGAGTGACGTCTCGGCCTATCTCCACGGGATGCAGTCCCTACCATCTCGGCGTTTAAGCCCAGGGGGACCGGTAGTGTGGGAGAGATAACGTCTGTTAACGTTCGATTCGAAGGAAATCAGGAAGTGTTGAAAAACATTGTCTGCGCCATCTTGCCTTTTTTCAAATGCCACACTTTTGTCGTGCACGGCAGCCATTTTAGATGCCTTGACCAGACCCACTCTCTGCACGCTGTCGATCCTTAGCATGGCTCCCCACCCTCGCAAGCATCTCCCCCAGGCACTGGTCACCACCGCTCTCTGTCTTATGCATGGGCAATAAACCTCCCCCCATCTGCGCTGCTCTTCCTTGAGAATCACACCCTGTGCCCGCCCGACACCTCCCTTTCGCCCTATTCACTACCGCACCCTCTGACACTCCTCTTCCTCTGTGTCCGATTGTCCAGGCTGGTCCCAGGCTATCACCTAGCCTTGCAGATGTAGTTTATGGCCCCAGCTGTAAAGAATCACCCCTCTTCAAAGGAGTTACAGTAGATCAAGGCCCCCACCCGATGAGATCCGTCACACCACACGCGTTCCTACTATCTGAAAACCATCCTGTATTGTGATTGGGGAGGGGACCGAGCCTGAAGCGGAAGATTCCAGGGATGCCTCTTTGTACATCAAAGTTTTTACAATTATGTGTCACATTAAAAATATATAGCACTCCAACAAAGTAGTAGGATTATAAAACTTTAATAACTTATAAATATATACAACGCAACAAAAACAGTAAATACATTTAAACATTTGTTTGAAAAAAGAAGCAACAATGGTCAGTAGCTGTGTTTTGTGCGAATAGTCCCAAGGCAGCACAACGTGCTGAGTTCTGGACGGCACCCAGGTGATGTTACCTGGGTGCCACACTGGTTTTTGGTATCCTACAATGCAGCTCCGAAAAACGGCGTGGGGCGTCCCGGGGAGTGCGGGGGGAGGCCTCGTCAGTAGCGGTCTGTTGTGCGAATAGTCCCAAGGCAGCAGAACGCGCTGAGATGTGGATGGCACCCAGGTGATGTCCAGTAAGTTGCCGCACTGGTTTTGGTATCCTACAATGCTGCTCCGAATAACGGCGTGGGGCGCCGGGGGGGGGGGTGAGGCAGCATGAACGGGCCTCCCCAGGTGGAGGCTCGTCTGCTGTAGTGGGGCGCCCCTTTACCGTTTCAGTTGCTATTCCGCCCGCTTTTGGTACACTGTGCCAAAATCCGCCATTCAGCTGAGTTGCGCCCACTCTTGCGGTGCAGCGATAGGCGGCTGCCACAGGACTCTCAAAATGGCGGCAGGCTCTTTCCTTTTTGGGCCTGGTCCACTGAAATGGCCCTGGGACACCTTGGAACTCGGACGCTTGTCTGCTAGGTCTTGGACCCCATTCTCGAAAGCGTCCCCTCAGCCTTGAAGATTCTACAAAAGTCTTGGGGGCCCCCGACTCCTGCAGGCTTCCGGTGGGGAGTGGCTGCCATGATTGCTCGCGGAATGACCACGACGGAGCCACGAGATGGTGGTGCTTTCATGCTGACGCCAGCTTCAGTCTGAAACATCCAGAAACAAGGTGGGGCTTTCATCGTTTGGGAAAAAAAAATGTTTTAATCCAATGAAAAGTGTTATTTTTAGGTCATATGATCAAGCCTTCCATCATTAGGAAACCAAAAGTAAAATGAACCAATGAAAAGTTTTATAAACAAGTCACATGACCTGTTATGCGGCATAGGGCTATTAAAAGCGTAGAAAATCCGTTGGCACGTGAGGCGGCGTCAGTAGCGGACCGATGTGCGAATAGGCCAAAGGCAGCACAACGCGCCAAGATCCGGATGGCACCGTGGTGGTGTCCAGCAAGTTGCTGCACTGGTGTGGCCATCCTACAATGCTGCGCCGAAAGTCGGCGTGGGGCGCCCCGTTGGCCTGTGAGTTCGCGTCAGTCAGTGGGGGCTGTTTGAGGATCTGACTGCATTGGAAAGCAATGTGATGCTGTGCGTCGCCCCCAAGATGGAGGTTCCTCGGCTGCAGTGGGGCGCCCCTTGGTGTTTCACTCGCTATGCAGCTGAGTTGCGTGCGCACTTGCGGCGAATAGGCCGAAGGCAGCACAACGCGCCGAGATCTGGATGGCACCGAGGTGGTGTCCAGCAAGTTGCCGCACTGGTGTGGCCATCCTACAATGCTGCGCCGAAAGTCGGCGTGGGGTGCCCCGTTGGCCTGTGAGGTGGCGTCAGTAGCGGACCGATGTGTGAATAGGCCGGAACCAGCACAAGGCGCCAAGATCCGGATGGCACCGAGGTGGTGTCATAGTTGAGAGTTCTGAGCAGCGCTTGTAACACTGTCTGAAGCTTATTTGCACCTGCTGCAGCTTCACTATTGCCCTGGTGTGGCCTAAGATCGCCCATGACATAGGCGGCCGCCTCCCGGGGTCCGGCGGAACTTTTTTCCTTTTCCTTTGTGCATCTTGTCCCACAATCCGTTTGACCTGAAGACACGACCAGGTCCCTGAATGTGTGCAGGGGGACGCTATTGATTGAATCAAAATGGCGGCTTCACACAAAGCTGACTCAAGCGTTGCTGCTGATGCTATACAGACAAAAACTGGTTTTCAGTTTGTACATTCTTCAGGATTTTTCCATCCAAGGCTGGTTGAGAGTTTGTAGAACAATGGCTTCAGATTTTCAACATACTACTCTTCAACATTCTTCCTAAATGTAACAATGTGAGACTCACTAGGAGAACGGTGTAGTGAGGGCCACAAACGGCTGTTTATCTTTCCTTTCAAAATGCTGCCAACAATATTTTCGGAATGGAAGACACCACAAGGCGCTGAGATTCGGTTGGCACCGAGGTGGTGTCCAGCAAGTTGCCGCACTGGTGTGGCCATCCTACAATGCTGCGCCGAAAGTCGGCGTGGGGTGCCCGAAGGGGGGGGGGAGGCGGCGCAAACAAGCCTCTCCCGCTTCTCCATGTGGAGGCACTTCATCTGCAGTGGGGCGCCGAGATCCGGATGGCACCGAGGTGGTGTCTAGCAAGTTGCCGCACTGGTGTGGCCATCCTACAATGCTGCGCCAAAAGACGGCGTGGGGTGCCCGAAGGGGGGGGGGAGGCGGCGCAAACGAGCCTCTCCCGCCTCTCCAGGTTGAGGCACTTCATCTGCAGTGGAGCGCTGTCTAGCTGAGTTTCGCCCGCTCTTGCTGTTACAGCGACAGGCGGCTGCAACAGGACTCTCAAAATGGCGGCCTGTTCTTTGGATTTGGGCCTGGTCCACTAAAATGGCCCTGGGACACCTTAGAACTCGGACGCTCGAATTTTTTTTCCTTTCCTCTACATGCAAAAAAGGTAAATGCCCGGTACGTTACCTGCCTCATCTGCCATGATGTACTCTCCAGAAGAACCGAAAAAAAATATAGTTATGGTAATTATACCATGCATCGTCATATGGAGAGGTGGCACCGATTAATTATAGTGCTGCACAAAAGAGAGATTTGGAGGACAACCCCCGACCTGCCAGTACATTCACCAAAGAAGTGGCAATGACAGCATCAGAGGCAAGGGAAACGGTCCCAAATATTCAGAAGAACTTTGGAAAGATTAAAATGACATGTTTAGATTGTGGCAAATTAATTTCATGTGGACAGATGAGTGTTACTCTAATAAATACAGCATATGAACATCATCATAGTCGATGGTTGGTGGAGACATTTTGACTATATCCTGGACCTGCCCGTCCTCGCCCAAAATGGCGCCGGAATAAATGGGACTCGTAACTCCTTGTTGTGTACTGGTTGCACAACCATGATATCACGAGATACGTATGCAGTTTTGAAGTACATGGCGGGCGGGGACGAGAATTGATTGAATATTTCGACATCCCTATTGATATTAAGTTCTGATGTGTTATTGATTACTGTACTATTGAAAGTTCGAATTAACGTCACCCATGGTACTTGCCCGCAAATTTATATCTAGATAATTTTATTGTAACTGGCCCTGTCGTATTTTAATTATAAAATGTACGTCCACCGATTCCGCAACTGTTAGACACCTTAGTTCTTGCAACCTAATGGCCCGCCCGTTACGTTCCTCTACAGTGTAAATGTCTCCTCATCATATACGATTACAGTTTGCTCCGTGGCCGGCCCACGTGGTTATAGGCCCGTATTTGTATACTGACATTTTCACAATAAAGGTTTTTAAAAGAAAACATGGTAGTAGTATTTACATTGGTAAAGTTTTTAATAATAGTCACTGTTTTCGAATCAGTAAAAGGCAAGTGAAATAAAGCAGTCCAATTACATGAAGGGTAAAAGGTATAATACGCAGGAACGCAGTAAAGATAAATGGTCAAGGGCTGTTGTGTTTTCTACTCCTGCAACATAAAGTGATCGATAAGAATCTGATATTCAGGCGTATCGGCGACTAAGACAGCAGGCCGAGCCTCTTTTGCTCAACGGCTCCGTCATGGGACGAAGAAACGCCCTTTTTCTCGAAAAAGGAATATATTTTACTTGCAGGACAGTTGTAAATTTTCCGGGAAAGTACATTAGCTTGGAACATTATAACATATATGTTTAAGAAAAAATAATGTTCGAAAGTAATAAAAAGTGTAATTTTTAGGTCATATGACCAAGCCTTTCATCATTAGAATAAGAAAAGTAAAATGAACCAATGAAAAGTTGTATTAACAAGTCACATGACCTGTTATGCTTACGTTACGCGCTGCGCGCTGCGCCCCGGATCGCTTCCAGGAAGCTGCGCTTCGCGCACCGGAGCACTTCCGGATGCGCTAACGCGGCGCGTCATATGACGCATTACGCGACAACGCAGGTCCAGAATATAGTCAAAATGTCTCCACCAACCAGCGGTCGGAACACAACCCCTTTCAGCAGGCTAAATAGTTCTGTTAAATGACAACAGAAGGGACAGGCAACAAGAACCATCAGTCAAAGAGGGGAGGGCAAGTTCTTCTCTACCGGGTCACGTTGGGGCGCTACCGGAACTGATCGAATTGGTAGTCTACAGTGTTTCTGGATGTTTCAGACTGAAGCTGGCGTCAGCATGAGAGCACCACCATCTCGTAGCTCCGTTGTGGCCATTCCACGAACAATCATGGCAGCCGCTCCCCACCAGAAGCCTGCGGGAGTCGGGGGCCCCCAAGACTTTTGTAGAATCTTCAAGGCTGAGGGGACGCTTTCGAGAATGGAGCCCAAGCCCTAGCAGACAAGCGTCCGAGTTCCAAGGTGTCGCAGGGCCATTTTAGTGGACCACGCCCAAATCTGAAGAGCCGGCCGCCATTTTGAGAGTCCTGTGGCAGCCGCCTATCGCTGCACCGCAAGAGCGGGAGCAACTCAACTACATGGTGAGCGAGACGCTGTAGTCGCAAGAGCGGGCGGTAAACAGCTGAATAGCGGAAGAGGCACAGTGTAGCAAAAGCGGGCGGAATGGCAAGTGAAACGGTAAAGGGGCGCCCCACTACAGCGTGTCTTTAGGTCAAACGGATTGTGGGACAAGGTCAAGAATGGAAGAGTCACCAAAAGGCAAAAAGTTCCGCTTGACCCCAGGAGCCGGCCACCTATGTCGGGGGCGATCTCAGGCCACCCCAGGGCAACACGACTTGGGGAGGGGGCCGGAGCCAAGCGCCCCCTCCGAGTCCGCGCCATCACACCGTCCCTCGGGGGCCTCCGTCAAGCGGTTCAGGGAGGCACCGCATCACATTGTTTTCAAATGCAGTCACGTCCTCAAACAGCCCCCACTTACATTGAGAATAGTGAAGCTGTAGCAGGTGCAAATAAGATTCAGACAGTCTAACAAGCACTCCTCAAAACTTTGAACTATCAGAGTGCATGAGTTTCATGCTCGATCGATTGAGCTAGCCGGATCGGGCAACAAAAAGTATAAAATAGTTATGTAAATAGTTATTTAATAAAATGTTTTACCCTGTTACTTTGCTGGTGTGTTGTATATATTTGTAATATTTGCATAGAGTTTATCGTTATTTTGGGCGGGGTGGGTGGCGGAGCCGAGCTGTCTTGCAGCCATCATGGTGTGGAGCTCAGTTCATCTCACTAGTTTCGTATTTCTCATGAGGGGTTGTTCCTAATGTTTCTATTTTAGCGAGGTCAAAAAGAGATCCCATTAGTGGCCTACTGATTTTGCTCGATTCCTTTTGTTTTTTTACACGATTTTTCACTATCTGCAAAGACTAAACAGAGTATTGCGACTCTGTGCTTGTTTGTAAATAGAGAATGAACCAAAGAGAACCAATTCTAAAACAGTAAATGCTTGGATAACAATCAATCAAATGGAGAGAGAAGCAGGCACGACGGATTACAACGGGGGCAAAGGCCTGCGTTAACTACCCTTCACTATCTGCAAAGAGAGAGTACTCCTAATAGAAATGAGGGGGGGCAGCATTCAAAGCAGATCAGTGTGCATAAACACGAAAATATTTTTACTTACCACGTACTTGACATTCGACAGCTTTTGATATTTGCTATTAAAAAAACATTGAAATTCACTGAAAAAACCATAGGTTAGAGACCATATATAGTTAGGAATTAGCATTTACAAAACAACGAAAATTCACTGAAAAAACCATAGGTTATAGACCATATATAGTTAGGGATTAGCATTTACAAAACCTTATTTTACTCGCACAAAACCATTGAAATTCGCATATATAGTTAGTTGCGCTAACTATATATCGCGCACCCGCAATCCACTGCTGATGATGTCACATATTACATCATTCATGACATGGTCAGTGACATCACTGATGACATCACTGATGACATCTCAAATGACATCACTGATGACATCTCATTTGACATCATTCTTGTGCTAATACGATGAACCTCTTCAGACTCTAATATAACCTTAGATACACTCAGTGTATACAGACACTCACACACTGTCACTCATTCATGGAGTTACTCACACACCTAGTCAGTCATGCAAAGAAACAATCTCACCTCCATTTCCTCAACTATACAGTTATACACACCTTACTTATTCAAACATATACTAACACATATTTACTCTCTTATACAATCCCTGATACAAGTTCACAATGATCCATACAGCCACTCACACGTTCAGTGGCTCTCATGCACAGTTATTTATATATGCCAACTCTCACATGTACTGTGTTTTACATATGTACTTACTATGACATGTAGCATTGAGATATCCATTCACTCATCAATACACTCATGCACACAGTCAACCGCCCATGTAGCTGTTTCCACATGCACTCTTGAACTCATACACCTAGTAAATCAACTGCTCACACATCTATGCACAGAGTCACACACCTCCCAGCCACCCCCACACAAACTCAATCTCCCATACAAATACTTGGGCAACCAATCAATAACACATATAGCCTCTCGTATAGCTAATGATCAACACATGCAGCAGTTTACATCACAACAGACATACTGATGCACACATTCAGACAGTTTAGTCACTAACCCATGCATTTAGTACGACACATTTATTCACTCACTCATACAGTCAGTCACGCACCTACTAAATCCTTCATCCAGACACTTATACATCCACTCATTCTTCAATATATCAAACATATTTAAACTTTACAGAAACACACAGTCACTGGATGATGTCATCAGTGATGTCATCAGTGATGTCATCAGTGATGTCATTTGAGATGTCATCAGTGATGTCATCAGTGATGTCACTGACCATGTCATGAATGATGTAATATGTGACATCATCAGCAGTGGATTGCGGGTGCGCGATATATAGTTAGCGCAACTAACTATATATGCGAATTTCAATGGTTTTGTGCGAGTAAAATAAGGTTTTGTAAATGCTAATCCCTAACTATATATGGTCTATAACCTATGGTTTTTCAGTGAATATATATATATATATATATATATATATATATATATATATATATATATATATATATATATATATATTACCTACTGGCGGTCGCCAGTAGGTAGTTATAGTTAGGATTGTTTTCCATAGGAAATCCGCAACATTCTATTGAGAATAACTTTGGCGCCGGTGGACGAATCTTCGCAAATTTCCCAAGGAAGATGGCCCGCTCCGCTCTGCTCCTTCCCTGAAAGTTTGGGGGGGATTCGTGAAGCGGGGGCCGAGATATTTGGGGGTCCCAAAACGTGTTTTCCCCATGTTAATTTCCATAGGGCGGTTGGACTCACTTTTAGCCCGAACGGCTGAATGGATTTCCACCAAACTTGGCAAAATTGTAGGGACTGGTAGCCCGATGTGCCTTTGCTATGTCTCAAGATATGTGCTCCAGAGGATTTTGAGTAATTTAGGTTAAAAAAAATATATATATCTATAAGCGCGCCCCGGTACGCGCACCGGAGCGCGTACCAGCGCGTAACGCGAGTCCGCGAGCAGAAAGCTGATTGGCTCTCGGGTGTCTGTCAACATTCCAAAGAGTCCGGAGCGGCCGCCATCTTGTGTCTCGGTAGGATCGAGACACAAGAGGTGGAAAAAATAAAGGGGGAAATGACCAAAAGGGGGCAGGGTGGACCCCCCCTGACCCCATAGTTTTGATGTGGGGGGCCATAAAAGGGCCCCGCGGGGCAAAAAAAAAATTTTCGCGGGGGGAGCACCCGGTACGCGCACCGGGGAGCGTACCGGGGAGCGTACCATGGGGACAACCAAGTGAAACAGTAAAATAATAATTTAAAGTGCTTAGAGGTAGGGTAGCTCTGAATAGAGTTGTTGTGTTGTGTGGGTGATTTAAGTACCAACATGTAGTTACCAATGCAGAGTCTTAAATTCAATGTACACCGTCTCCTCTGTAGATATCTTGCATGTTGTTACAGAAGTTATTGTGGTATATGGAATACGATAGTCTGTCAGGAAAGCAGAAACAGATCCTTTAAGGACTCCCTGAGAAGGCCTAGGGGATCATGGGTAGTCTACCCTGCTCGCTTATGATGTTTTCAAGTATTACATTTTACTCTCTTCTGAATCCACACAAAATTGGCGGTGATATGGTGCATTAGAGACAGACAGTGAGAGAAAGGAGGCAGGAGATGAAAAAGAGATGTGAAAAACACATTGGAGATAATATAGTGGGAGAAAGGAAGTAACTATGAGCAAACTTACTATGTAACACAAAAAAGTTGCACAGTGTACTGTAAGTCTCAGTTTATATTATAATCATTTTGGTAGTATTTCATGAATTACATATAAAAATTAATAATGTCTCGAACAATTTTTAATTATTAAATATACATTTATTGTTGAGATTGTTCATAATTTAATAACACTTCTAACATTACATCATCCGGAATGTCCTCCAAATTTTCATTACATGATCCAATTGCTTCAAGACAGTCAATTAGTTCTTGATCCTCAGACTCATCCATGAAATCCAAGTCTTCGTTAAGAATGTCCTTATCTATAATTTCAAAAGAAATTGTATTGTTCTCCTCTTCACCTTCCATTTTTTTGCTGTAAATTGCAACAAAAAAATATATATCAGTAGAGTTAGGGCACTGTTGGGTTTAAGTTCAGACAGGTACTTCTGAGTTTTTAACAGTGAAGTTATCTTTGGGCAGTGTATGGTATCAGGCAGGAAGTAGAAATATAAAAAAGTGCATGTGATGAAGCCTAAGTAAATTCATAATTATACCAGAGAAGCCTAACTCAATCCATAACTATAACAGAGAAGCCTATCTCAATCTATAACTATAACAGAGGGACAGTAAAAAACTATCAGAAAACGTTTTTCCAATTTAAGTTAAAGTGCAGAACATAGTTGCGCTTACAAATTAACAACTTACCTTTCAGAAAGGAGTTGATGTTTTCAGAGGAAATCTTTTATAAATGTACCTCAGGTAGTACTAGTCAAAATCGCCATGTTTCCCTCTCATTTTTAATATATATTCATGTCTATAACCAATGAAATGTCAGCACATAAAAATACATAATGAAAATAACATTTTCATTGGTTGCAAATTCTAACACTTTCATATGTGTTTTAGTCATGTAATTTACCTCAGGATATTTAGACAGGGCTACAGGCCAAATGGCTCAATGGAATTCGACAAAATTTGGGAAAATGGTAGGGACTGGTATGTAGTAGGGCCTATTCTATATTTTGTGAAAATCTCTACAGAGGTTTTTATGTACATTAACTTTTTTTAAAAATTGGGAGCGCTTACCGGTGCGCGCCCCGGTACGCGTACCGGCAGCGCTACGGGAGTCCTCCATCTTGTGTTTCGGTAGATTTGAGACACAAGATGGAGGACAAACAACGTTGGGAATGGGTAAAAGGGGGCACGGTAGACACCCCTTGACCCCCTAGGTTTTCTGAGGGGGGCTTAGGAGGCCCATATAGGCCTAAAAAAAATGTTTTTAATTTTTCGCGGGGGGAGCGCCCGGTACGCGTACCGGGGAGCGTACTTTAGTGAAAATTAGTGAAAAAAGTTAGAGTAAAATAATCATTTTGAGTGATCAGAGGTAGGGTAGCCCTGAAAAGAGCTTTTGGGTTCTGTGGCTGATTTAGGTACCTACAAGTAGGTTCCAATGCACAGTCTTAAATTCAGGAGGAATATTCTATTCCCCTCATCTGAGAAGTGCACACCATCGCCTCTGTAGATATCTTGCATGTTGTAACGCAAGTTGTTGTCGTATATTGAACCCATTCCATAGTCTCTCATGTAAGCAGAAACAGATTTATTCACATGTTTCTGTGCTTTCTCAAATTGTGGACAAAATTGGTTGGACCACTTCCATTTCTGTCTTTGGCATATATTGGAATATACCAAGGCAGTTTCTGGAAAAAGTGTCATCAATTGCCCAAAGGTGTCCTTTAAAACCATTTCCAGACCTACTCCAGTCAAAGGGCCTAGGTCATTTCCACCACAGTGCAAAATTATGAGGTCAGGGTGTGGCAGATGGTAAAAGGTTTTCACCAATGGTATCAATTGATGACATCTCAATCCTCTTTGGCCAATCCACTTGATGTCTACATTTGGTAAATCAAGGTTGTGAAAATGTCTGATAGCTGCATACCTTTGAGCCCAGTGGATGTAGCTCTGTCCAATAATCCAGACAGAATACATGGTGAGAGGAGGTTCTGGTGCAGTCAGATGAAGTGTGGGAATGAAATGGCAGTTGGAACAGTAGGAGTTTGCAACAAAAAAAACTGTGGAGTTTCAGTGCTCTTGAATCACAAGCAATGATTGGTGGATTCAGATAGTTGAAAACTGAAAGTTAGGGTGCATGGTTCTGTTCTGTGAAAGAAGTAATTTGAATGGTTAAGAAAAAGTCATTTAAAGAAACATTGCACCGGATAAGCTGGTGTATTGAGAGGTCAAACATCCTTGCTGAGTTCATTTGCAACATTGTAGAATAAACTTTTAAACCTGAGAGGTCAGTGAGGAGGGAGTTGCTATGGTAACAGGTAGAAAGGGCTGAGGGGGGGAAGGGTGTTGGTTTGAAAATAGAGAGGGAAGAGTTTTAATTGGTTAACATGAGGGATATGTGTGTAGAATTAGAGGTTTTCTGTGCCATTCATGGTTGCAGTGCCTGGAGTACATACCTTTTGCCCTGCTAAAGAAATATTGGTGTGTGTGTCTGACACTGTTCTCAATCTCCCAAAGCATTTGTAAAGGCGAGTAATGATTCATTTAATATAGATAGAGACTTGTATACTCTATGGAGAAGATTTGGAAGCAAAATGTGTTTTTTTAATGTGACTTTTTTTCATGTTTTTTGAACATGCTTGATAAAAAGTTATTGCTGGAAAGAGGAATTGTATTTTGTAAAAATGTGAAGTTTCAGTAGTGACCTGGAATGCTTGTACATATGATCTGCGCTTTGTTTCTAAAATGTTATTTAAAAAACGATTTTGGGGCAAATGAATGGCTTTTACATTTTTGAGAAGGAATAAATAGTGTCTGCATGATTAAATAAATATATTTGAACCTTTCACAATTATGTCACCTGTGTTACCTCAGATTAGGAAGCACATTGAGCTTCTTTGCTGTTGGTTTGTGTCATGTTTTTTGATAATGCTTGGTATCAACATTTGCAAGATAGAGGGTTTGTATTTTGTGAAATAGTGAGGTTTCAGTAGTGAAATTGAATGCTTGTACACAGGACCTGCGCTCTTTTTCTAAAATGTTATTCAAAAAACGATTTTGGGGCAAATGAATGGCTTTCACATTTTTGAGAAGGAATAAATAGTGTCTGCATGATTAAATAAATATATTTGAACATTTCACAATCATGTCACCTATGTTACCTCAGATTAGGAAGCACATTGAGCTTCTTTGCTGTTGTTTTGTGTCATGTTTTTTGATAATGCTTGGTAGAAATGTTTGCAAGAGAGTGGAAATGTATTTGCCATGGTAACAGGTAGAAAGGGCTGAGGGGGGAAGGGTGTTGGTTTGAAAATAGAGAGTAATGATTCATTTAATATAGATAGAGACTTGTATACTCTATGGAGAAGATTTGGAAGTAAAATGTGTTTTTTAATGTGACTTTTTTTCATGTTTTTTGAACATGCTTGATAAAAAGTTGTTGCTGGAAAGAGGAATTGTATTTTGTAAAAATGTGAAGTTTCAGTAGTGACCTGGAATGCTTGTACATAGGACCTGCGCTCTGTTTCTTAAATCTTATTTAAAAAACGATTTTGGGGCAAATGAATGGCTTTTACATTTTTGAGAAGGAATAATTAGTGTCTGCATGATTAAATAAATATATTTGAACCTTTCACAATCATGTCACCGGTGTTAACTCAGATTAGGAAGCACATTGAGCTTCTTTGCTGTTGGTTTGTGTCATGTTTTTTGATAATGCTTGGTATCAACATTTGCAAGATAGAGGATTTGTATTTTGTGAAATAGTGAGGTTTCAGTAGTGACCTGGAATGCTTGTACATAGGACCTGCGCTCTGTTTCTTAAATCTTATTTAAAAAACGATTTTGGGGCAAATGAATGGATTTTACATTTTTGAGAAGGAATAATTAGTGTCTGCATGATTAAATAAATATATTTGTACCTTTCACAATCATGTCACCTGTGTTAACTCAGATTAGGAAGGACATTAAGCTTCTTTGCTGTTGGTTTGTGTCATTTTTTTTGATAATGCTTGGTATCAACATTTGCAAGATAGAGGGTTTGTATTTTGTGAAATAGTGAGGTTTCAGTAGTGAAATTGAATGCTTGTACACAGGACCTGCGCTCTTTTTCTAAAATGTTATTCAAAAAACGATTTTGGGGCAAAAGAATGGCTTTCACATTTTTGAGAAGGAATAAATAGTGTCTGCATGATTAAATAAATATATTTGAACATTTCACAATCATGTCACCTGTGTTACCTCAGATTAGGAAGCACATTAAGCTTCTTTGCTGTTGTTTTGTGTCATGTCTTTTGATAATGCTTGGTAGGAATGTTTGCAAGAGAGAGGAAATGTATTTTGTGAAATAGTGAGGTTTCAGTAGTGACCTGGAATGCTTGTACATAGGACCTGCGCTCTGTTTCTTAAATCTTATTGAAAAAACGATTTTGGGGCAAATGAATGGCTTTTACATTTTTGAGAAGGAATACTTAGTGTCTGCATGATTAAATAAATATATTTGAACCTTTCACAATCATGTCACCTGTGTTACCTCAGATTAGGAAGCACATTGAGCTTCTTTACTGTTTGTTTGTGTCATGTTTTTTGATAATGCTTGGTAACAACATTTGCAAGATAGAGGATTTGTATTTTGTGAAATAGTGAGGTTTCAGTAGTGAAATTGAATGCTTGTACATAGGACCTGCGCTCTGTTTCTAAAGTGTTATTTAAAAAACGATTTTGGGGCAAATAAATGACTTTTACATTTTTGAGAAGGAATAAATAGTGTCTGTATGATTAAATAAATATATTTGAATCTTTCACAATGATGTCACCTGTGTTACCTCAGATTAGGAAGCACATTGAGCTTCTTTGGTGTTGGAATGCTTGGTAAGATCATTTGCAAGATAGAGGATTTGTATTTTATAAAATAGTGAGGTTTCAGTAGTGAAATTCAATGGTTGTACATAGGACCTGCGCTCTGTTTCTAAAATGTTATTTAAAAAACGATTTTGGGGCAAATAAATGGCTTTTACATTTTTGAGAAGGAATAAATAGTGTTTGCAAGATTAAATAAATATATTTGAACCTTTTACAATCATGTCACCTGTGTTTCCTCAGATTACGAAGTAGATTGTGCAGATGTGGTGAGGCATGTGCAGGGGTGAAAAGGAGGTGACACCTGTGTCCATGAGTGCAGTGTAGAGGACTCACGTTCTCTGACTCTTGGACAAGACTCATCTCCTCTGTGCCCCCTGGACAGGCCTGAATGTATTGGGTATAATTGATGGTAACAGGGTGCAGATGAGGTGAGGCGTGTCCAGGGATGTAGATGAGCTGAGGCCTGTCTAGGGGTGCAGATGAGGTGAGGTTTGTTCAGGGTTGCAGATGAGGTGAGGATTGTCCAGGGGTGCAGAGGAGGTGAGGACTGTGTTCAAGAGTGTGGTGGGAGAGAAGCCTGTCCAGGGGTGCAAAGGAGGTAAGGCTTGTGTCTAAGAGTGCAGTGGGGGAGAGGCTTCATGAAGTCCATTCCACTGCCCTCTTAGACACAGGCCTCAACACCTCTGCTCCCCTGGACAGGCCTCACCTCATCTGCACTCCTGGTTAGGCCTCACCTTATCTGCATCCTGTTACCATTAATTATACCCAATACATTGAGGCCTGTCCAGGGTGCATGGAGGAGGTGAGGCTTGTTCAAGGGTCAGAGGAGATGAGTCCTGTCCAATGCACTCTTCGACACAGGCCTTACCTCCTCTGCACCCCTGGACAGGCCTCACCTCATGTGCACAATGTACTTACTAATCTGAGAAAACACAGGTGACATGTCCGCACATCCCCTATTCCCGCCATATCTTGCGAAGCTCTACATTTTAATATAAAATTCACACCGTCTTTTAGTTTTAACGGAGTGCTCCTCTATCGACCTCCTGGGGCCAGAGCAGCTTTCCTAACAAACTTAACCATCTTAATGGAATCATTAGCCACAGATGAGTCCACTACGGTAATGGGCGATTTTAATTTTTATCTTGAGCAAAATAATGATAGAGACACCTTCACTCTCACATCTGATTTAGAAATTATAGGACTCAAACAATTGGTTACGGCCCCAACCCATCAGGCAGGACATACGCTAGATGGCATGTTCACGAACGTGGAAGACCTTCAGGTGACCAAAATCCTTCCCATGACATGGACCGACCACTCGGCCATTTTCAGCAGGCTGACTATTAAAGATCCGTGTAGGAAGAATACTCCCCATCTCAAGTCAGGCACCTTCAAGGCGTGGAAGGACATAAACAACAACAACCTAAATATACTTTTAAATAATACTAAGCCTGAACTATCTAATGATCCCTGTACGGCTACTTCCCAATTTCATGAATGGCTGAGTGATGCCACGTCTCAATTGGCACCCACTAAGTCCCACTCAAGGAACAGAAGTATGCCGACTGCTCAATGGTACACAGAAGAACTAAAATTACATAAACAATTAACGAGAAACAGGGAAAGGTACTGGCGACGAACTTACGACAGTGAAAGTAAGAATAGATATAAAGAAGCGCTAGCCACTTATAAAACCATGATCACGACAGCAAAGAAGCACTTCTTTACTCTACATATAGAGCAAGCTAAAAATTCTACCAAACAGCTGTATAACTTAGCTAAAACCCTATCGGGTAACACACCAGACCTAAACCCTCCCCCATCACAATTACTATGTGATGCCTTGTCTGAGTTCTTCTTCACAAAGGTGAACAATATATATCAAGCGTTCACCTCGGAACCCAATACTACTGTTGTTCCATCTTCACAGATAGTTCCGAGTAACACAATGACGAGTTTTAAACCTCTAACGACCGATCAAACTAAATCCATACTGAGGACCATTAAATCAGGCTCTGCCCTGGACCCATGCCCCACTTCGGTGTTAGCCATGGTTTCAGACACAGTTAATCCCATTATCACCCACGTTTGCAATATAATACTGAGTTCTGGGACCTATCCGGACTCTTTAAAAAACACATTGATTAAGCCTTTGCTTAAAAAACCAAATCTTGACAGGAATGATTTGAAAAATTACCGGCCCATAGCAAATCTTCCATTTCTGGCCAAACTGACAGAGAAAGCCATGAACCAGCAGCTGTCAGAATATATTGAGAGAAATAATCTGCTTGATGATACCCAGTTTGGGTTCCGTAAATATCATGGAACCGAAACTGCCCTCATCAAGGCAGCGGATGATATTAGACTCATCCGGGACCAAGGAGGGACAGCCTTGCTGGTGCTCTTGGACCTCTCGGCAGCATTCGACACGGTTGACCATAAGACCTTGGTCGACCGTGTCGAAAAAATGGGGATCCACTCTGCAGCGAGAGACCTGCTTGCCTCCTTCCTGGCTAATAGAACTCAGGCGGTCACCCTTGGACCATTTCGATCTGCCAAATTGTCGCTGCCGTGTGGGGTTCCTCAAGGCTCATCCCTTAGTCCGACACTTTTTAACATCTATGTGTCGGACCTTGCCAATGTCATCAAGGCACATGGGATGAGCCTAACCTCGTACGCAGACGACACACAGTTGGTGTTGGCCATTAAGGGTGACGGACAGGAGGTGGCAGAAAGGTTCCAAAGTGGCATGATAGCCATCGGTGAGTGGATGGCAGGAAACTGCCTGAAGCTCAACTCCGAGAAAACGGAGGTCGTAATCTTTGGCAGTCTCTTGCCACCGTGGCCCGATTTTTGGTGGCCATCAACATCTGGCACCCCACCTTGCCCGACCCCCAAGGTGAGGAATCTGGGAGTCACCTTTGACAATCAGCTGAACTTCATGGCTCATGCCAATAAGGTAGCATCCACGGCCCATTTTAAACTTAGAATAATTAGGAAAATCTTGCCTTTTCTGCCTGACACAGCCGCCAAGACCTTGGTCACGTCATTGGTTTTAAGTTCACTAGACTACTGCAACGGACTCTTTCTGAATGCACAATCTAGAGTCACAAAGAAGTTGCAGATGGTACAAAATGCGGCAGCACGCTTGCTGTCCAAAAAACCAAAATTCGCACCCATCTCAGATACTCTAAGGTCCTACCATTGGCTGTCCATTCAAAACAGGATAAAGTTTAAAGCGATGTGCATAGTTTACAAAGTAATGCAGGATCAGGGGCCTCGCTTCCTTAAAGATCACCTAATACCCTACAGTCCGGCTAGAAAGCTACGATCTTCAGCACTTAACCAATTAGTGGTCCCACGTACCAGAACTGTGACTTGGGGTGACCGCCGTTTCCTAGTTGCGGCCCCCAAGATCTGGAACACCTTACCATATCACATTAAAGCCAGTCCATCGCTCCTACAGTTTAGGAAAAAGCTGAAGACGTGGTTATTTAACCAATAAATGTAGCACACCAGCCGCATCCTTACCTCTAGGGAATGACATTACTGCAGTCTAGCGCCGAGACACCCAAGGGTAATTGTTCGCGCTCTATAAATGTCAGAAAATAAATAAATAAATAAATAAATAAATGATTGTGAAAGGTTCAAATATATCTATTTAATCTTGTGGACACTATTTATTCCTTCTCAAAAATGTAAAAGCTATTCATTTGCCCCAAAATCGTTTTTCCAATAACATTCAAGAAACAGAGCGCTCGTCCTATGTACAAGCATTCGATTTGTAAGCATATTGAATAGATGAGGTGAGGCTTGTCCAGGGGTGCAGAGGAGGTAAGTCCTGTCCACAGCACTGTTGGACACAGGACTATCTCCTCTGCACCCCTGGACAGGCCTCACCTCATCTACACAATCTGCTTACTAATCTGAGGAAACACAGGTGACATGATTGTGAAATGTGCTAATATATTTTTTTAATCATGCAGATACTATCTAATCCTTGTCAATAATGTAAAAGCAATTCATGTGCCCGAAATCTTTTTTTAAATAACATTTACAAAACAGAGCACAGGTCATATGTATAAGCATTTCATTACACTACTGAAACCTCACTCATTTAGAAAATACAATTCCTTTATGCACCAACATTTCTTTACCAAGCATTATCAACAATGTATTAGTCTTTATTATATTCTCTTCCTGACTTACTCTATTTTTCCACCTGTCCCCTTCTAACACCCTCTCTCTGTCTTATTCCTTTTTACATCCTGACTCTGTGTTACACTCGCTTACACTCTGTGTTTGACTTACTTTCTCTTACACCCTGTCTCTAATTTATTCCCTCTGTCTCTTTTTTACAGCAATTTGTAAGTCATACTTTCTCTTACATCCTCTTCCTGATTTACTCCGTCTTACAACCTTTCTCTTTGTAACATTCTCTCCAAGACGTACTCCCTATTACACCCTTTGTCTGTTTTACACCCTCTCTCCCTCTTTCTGACTTTTTTATTCTCTTCCTCTCTTCCTGTTACACCCTCTGTCTGACTTACTCCTTGTTACATCCTCTCTCTGATTTACTTCCTCTTACACCCTCTCTCAAACTTACTCTCTCTCTCTCCCTTTTACAGTCTCTCTCTGTTTTAGTCTCTTTTACATACTCTCCCCTTCTAACACGCTCTCTCTATCTTACATCCTCTCTCTGTCTTACACCCTGTTACATCCTTTTTCTGACTTACTCCCTTTGTCCCTTTCTTTGACTGACTCCCTCTCCCAATTACATCCTTTTTCTGTCTTACAACATATTATTCACTTTTCTGTCTTACTCCTTCTCTATGTTTTACTCCCTCTACCTGTTTCTTCGTCTGACTCTCTGTCTTTTTGTGTTAGTTCCTCTAGCTCTTTTTCTCTGTCTTAATCCTAGTTACATAGTTGCTGTGATATAAACTTAGATATGTTGTAAACTAGTGTTTATATCGTTTGCTTATTGTCATTGCTTTGTTGTTTGGTAATAGTGATCTAAAATGTGTTATTTTTTTCTTTAATACAGATTGAAATCAAGATTTCAACAGTAAGGAAATATGCCCTCAAGGCAGAGGAGAAGAAAAGATGCCAAGCGGAAAAAATCAAAAACAGCAACGGAATTAAAGCACTCATCTACAACAAATACTTCAAAAAACAGGAAAAAAGCTCCTGGTAAGACAACTAAGTCTTTCTTTCGGAACATATGTAGATCAAAAAAAAATGTTGATGAGGATGGGAATATACAGAAGGAGAGAGCAAATTTGAAAAGGAAGGAGAGGCCCCCAAAAATGTTATTACTGGAGGAGGAGAGAATAATATGTATAGGAATAGAAGGCAAAACCAATTTAGGGACATTCGTAAACGAATGTTTCGCAATAGGGTGGTTTTAAATTTGTTGAAAAATATTTAAAAAGGTAAACAGAGAGCTGCTTTTTATAAGAAAAAGAAAACTGTAGAGAAGATTGTTGATCAGGCTTTTGAACTGATTTTTTTTAATTTATTTTAGTAATCAATAGAATTGGGACACTTAACAAGACAATTGATGTTTTCAAATCAAAGAGTAGATGCAAAATAGTAATTAATCGGACTAATTTTTGTAAAGTTTTTTCTGGAGAATGGATGCTTAGTTCAAGTTGTGAGCCATTTTTTAATGAGGAGAGTTACTTCCAGGAGAATGATTTGGTGCATGCAGTTGACACCAGTGGTCGAGCATATGAGGTGAAAGACGGTTGTCCGATTGAAAAAGAGAAACTTGTGCCTAGAAAGGCAGAAGAGGTGTTAACTGATGAAGTTTTAGGGAGACGTACTAAGGGTCCAGTGTACACTTGGAAGTGCAGTAGTATTTGTAGTGTGCGACAGGAATCAATCGATTTGCTTCATAATTTCTTACGTACATATAGTAAGAAAAGTCTAAAACAGAAAATGAAGATGTTGCAAGACTTAGATCCTTGCAGAGTGAGAGAAAACACAGGTTTGCAAGGGCATTCACTGGCTTGTCTTTCTAGAAAAGTATGTCAGAGTGTTTTTCATCATTTTAGGATGTTAGCAGTGCATCATAACAAAATGAGGAAATTAGTGAGAAGGTTGTATTATGCAAAAAGTCCAGCACTTAAGCTTAAACAGTTAAACAGTGCTCTTTTGCATAGAACTGAATTAGATGTGAAGAAGATTTGTGAAGAAATTGAGATTTGTTATTTTGGTGAAAAAGTGGACAGTGTAGAAATTGACACAGTAATAGAAGGTAATGTGGAAGACAATGTACAGATTTCAAGTACAGAAAAGTTTGACCAGGAAATGACCAAGTTTAAGGTGCAATCAAGTGAAAGGCCTAATTTTACGTGTGTGTGTTGTTGACGGACTCATTATAAGATTCAGACTAGGTTAGTTGATTTATATGCAGAAAGTGAAATGGAAAATAATAGTGAATGGAAGAATTTTGCACCTTTTTTGTTGGTGGAGAATTCTTTTGAGTTGACTTCTGATCAGCGTATTTATAAATATTGTTATAATAAATTAAATAAAAACAGAATGCCTGCTAGAGCTGTTCATAATAATCTTGAGTTGGTAGACATTCCTCCTGAGTTGATGGATTTAAATACATATGAATCTATTTTGATTCAATGTGTCCATCCTTTTCAGGCTATTGTTCGCATGGAGCCTAAGATAGGGAAATTGCCTCCTTCAGATTTACAGAGAGGATTAAAAGGAAGAGTTGTTTATTTGCCTCTAGATTTCAAGAAAAATATTGATACAATTGGTGTAGAGAAAGTGGAAGAGGAACCTCTGGTTATTCTAGTTAATGGGGTTCCGACAAAGAGTAAGAAAATCTGGCAAGATTTAGTGGATGTTAGGAAAGTCAAAAAGGCAACGTTGTATTTGGTCAAAAACAATGAGTACTACAAAGATGTATGTGTTGGAGCAGAGGAAACAGGTGCAGAAGAAGACAGTGATTGTTCAGCCGGCCAAATTGAAAAAGTTGATGTGTCTAGAAGTGAAGAAATATATGAACATTATACTGTTCATCCTTTGCATTCCAAAGAAGTAATGGGGAATGCAATTGACTTGTTTCAAATGAAAGCAGCAAAAGGAAGTCCCATTAGTGTATGGGAAGAAAGTTTGGAAGCTCGTTGTTTTCCACAGCTATTTCCAACAGGTCGAGGTGGACGATATGACGATCGACCACTTCAAATTCCAGTATCTGAATACCGAACTTTAAGATTATATGCTGAAGATCCAAGGTTTCGTCAATGCATCCCATATTTGTTTCATCTACTGTATGAAAGTGACTTGTCTGGGCTTTCTTATGCAGTAAACCATATACTGAAAAGTGGAGCACATCTGCAAAATGTTTCGGCGAGGGACTTTATGGAGAAAGTCAATCTGCAAGACAATATTTTTGAATCTCATCTAATCAATCTAATGGCATGTCAGCGTGGTACAAACGAGTATTGGTACCGTCGTCATGGGGAATTGAATTGTATGCTAAGAAACTTAGGAACTCCTACATGGTTCCTCACTCTTAGCTGTGCTGAGTATGCATGGGACGACTTACTTCAATTTCTACGAGAGGCAAATGCAAACATACAAAATATAGAATTCAAAACACCTGGAGAACTGTGTTCTTTGGATCCAGTGAATGTATGCAGATATTTCAATCATAGATTTGAAGCTATGATGTCTTTCATTACCAACAAAAAAAATCCTCCCCTTGGAGAGGTTTTGGATTTCTTTTGGAGAAAGGAGTATCAAGCGAGAGGTGCTCCTCACATACATAGGTTGTTATGGATTAAAGATGCACCCAAATTTGGAACAGATTCGGATGACACAGTGATGAGTTTCATTGAAGAGTATTCAACATGTGCTGTTCCGAAAACTACCGAAGAAAACAGTTTAAGGCAACAAGTTTTACGTTTTCAATCCCATCGTTGTGGAAAGTACTGTCGTCGAAAATTCAGAAACAAGGACAAGTTCTACACAAAATGTCGTTTCGGGTTTCCACGACCAGTGATTTCTAAAGGAAGAGTATATAATTTGATGTCTTCTCTGCGACATACTGTGACGAGGAAATCACCAAAAAATACATACAATTTAAAAAGAAACGAAGAGTCCAAGTACATCAACGACTACAACCCAGTGATTTTGTCCATGTAGAATGCTAACATGGATATTCAGTTTGTTGCTGACAACTCTATTGCTGTGGCTCGATATGTGACGTCTTACATCAGAAAAAAAGAAAAGACAGAACTGAAGGAAATGTGGGAGGACATTTCACATGAAAAGAGTATAAGTAAAAAATTATAGAGTTTCAGTTTGAAGATGTTGTCGCATCGAGAAATTGGAGCATATGAATGTTCTGATCGGTTATCATCAGGAAGTCTCTACGCCAAGTCTAGAACAATTATTTGGGTGAGTCTAGGTCTTGCTGCAACACGAAACAGAGTTTTGAAATCTGTACAAGAAATTGAGTATTTGGCGGAAAAAGAACCAAACAGTACAGATATTTTGAAGACAAACATGTTGGATACATACTATCCATATAGAAGTAGTCATCTTGAGAACAGTTGTTTGTATGAAGTTCTGCAAAACTATATTTATAAGAGGACCATCAGAGAAGATATCAATAATGGAATATATGCTATCATTGGGTGTGAAGGATGTCTAGTGAAGCAGGGAAAAGGCCATTTGATTAATCATCGAAAATTGAGTTGCGAAAATCCAGAGAAAAGGGAATTTTACTATTTAGCTCTTTTGCAACTCTTTAAGCCATGGCGTACAGAAGAGGAACTACTTGGAGATTTTCTCTGTTACGAAGATTCTTTTAATGCAACCAAGGATACCATAGAATGTCCTGATTTTCCAAATTATCTGCAAATGTTGAACGAAAAAATAGAACAAGAAGCCACAATTGCTGTAGAGATTGCTAGAGACAGTTCTCAAGACAGTCAGAGTTCTGCCTCATTGAGTCAGGATCCACTAGGAGGACCAATTATCCAAAATGAAGCTGCCACTGCCATGGATGAGGTGGAAAGAGCCATGGAACAAGCTCAAGATGATGTAGTTAACTTAGAAGATTTGGTGAAACAACTAAACCTTGAGCAGAACAGATATATGACGAAGTCACAGAACAGGTTGAACATGGATTCAGTCATGAGAAAAAAGAGTGCTCATGTACATCATTTAAGCCTGTGCGACTGTACGTGAGTGGAGAAGTGGGAACTGGGAAAAGTTTCCTGATTAAAGCGATTGCAACATATTTGCAGAAAACAACGGAGTCATCGCTCTCTTGTGTTGTTACTGCTCCAACTGGGTTGGCAGCACAAAACATTAAAGGGATTACGTTACATCGCTTATTGATGCTGCCAGTGGAGCATGATAACAAATTGCAATACCACAAGCTATCTGGAGATGCTTGTTCTGAAGTTTCCAGAGTCCTGAAGAAAATGAAACTTCTTATCATTGATGAAGTAAGCATGGTCTCAAATCTTATGGTTGCTTTTGTGCATTTAAGAATGCAAGAAATTCTTAGAACAGACTACGATGTCTTATTCCGAGGAAAACACATTATTGTTTTTGGAGATCTACTGCAGTTGACTCCAGTGAAAGGACAACCAGTGTTTAAAATGCTCACGCATGAAGATACCAGGAAGTGCCTAGGAAGCATTGGAAACGTTAATATATGGTTAAATTTCAAATATGCAGAACTGCTTCAAAATATGCGACGGGCAAAGGATGAAGATTATAAAAATATTCTACAAGATGTAAGAATCGGAAAAGTAAGTGAGCATGGGAAAGAAGCATTACATGCACGATTAATTTCAAATTTGTATCCAAATGAAAACATTCTTCCAGAGAATATTTTTAAGAAAATTACTGAAAAATAATCTGGGATATGTTTGATGCCAACTCTGCAAGAATGTTCCATCTTCAACCACAAAATGTTAAAGTTAGAAAATGAAGAGATTGTGAAACTGGAAGCTATAGATAAAATAGAGCATATGGGAGCAACAATTATTTTGTCAGAAAATTTGAAATAAAAATTGGAGTCATTAGAGAAGAGTATATCTAAAACTGCTGGTTTTGAAAAGACTCTTAATGTGTGTTTAAATTGTCGTATCATTTTGAGAAGGAATTTAAATGTTGAAAGAGGTCTGGTAAATGGAGCAATGGGTCATGTTGTTGATTTTGTGAATTACAAAAATAGAGATGGAATTGAAATTTTAAAAATTAAATTTGATGGCATTGACGAAATAGAACAAATTTGTCGTTGTTCAGCTAGATTTTTGCTTGTGAAAGACTTATATGTTCGCCGAAAACAGTTTCCTGTTTGTTTGGCATATGCGGTGACAATTCATAAATCTCAAGGTTTAAGTGTAGATAGTGCTTTGGTGAACATTGGAAGTTCTGTGTTTAAAGAGGGTATGGCATATGTGGCATTATCACGAGTCAGAACTTTATCAGGATTGTATTTGATTGAGTGTGATGAAACAAAGATTTGTGCAGATGTAGATTGTGTTAAAGAATACAATAGGTTAAGAAGAGAGTATGCTCCACATTTGCCTCAATATCCTCTGTTTGAAAAACGTGTGGTAGGCCGAAAAAGAAGAAATGAGAATAATTGCAGTGAGGTAGTAGCAAAAAGACAAAAAGTAGATGAAACTGTAATTGTAAGCAGAAAGAAAAAGGATTCTGTTGAAGATGTTGTTGGATTTCAGTTTGAAAACAGTTCTGGTGTCAACTGCTATGCTAATGTAGTGGTTAATGTTGTTGTTTTTCTTCAAAATTTACAAGAACAGATTGTTGAAAATCGGGATCAAACATTCTGCTGTTTATTGAATTCTGTGTTTGAGAAATGTAGCAGTGATAGAGCAAAAATAGTGTTTCAGAAATTCGAAATCTTTTAGACATATGTTCTGGTCAAAATCAATTTTCACAGAATATTCAGCAGGATTGTCAGGATTTTTTAATGTATATGTTTGATGTATTGGAAGATGAAGGTGTAGATATAAAAAATCTTTTTAGCCTTTCTTATCAATGGCAGCATGACTGTGACAACTGTAGTTTATCAAGTAGTACTACAATAGACACCAAAAGATTTATATATTTGACTTTACTAGACTGCAAATCAGTGCCTTTTAATAATCTAGTTAAAGCAGCGGATCACAATATGGTGTGTACCCAATGTAAGTCTGCAATGCTGTCCACATTATTTATACAAAATTATGGTCAGTATGTCATTTTAATGTTCCAACGATGTAGACCTGATGGAACTAAATTGACAACTTCTATTAAAAATTTCGTGGCTTCTCAGTTATCAATTTCAGGAAGAACTTTTGCAACTGTAGCTATTATTTATCATGACGGTCCTTCAACAACATCAGGGCATTACACATGCTATTTAAAATGTCGAAAAGGTTGGACTAACTGTAATGATACTCATTTGACTTTCAAACAACGTTTGCCTTTTAACTTAAAAAATTCATACCTAGTGTTTTTACAACCAAAATTTAAGTAAAGGTAATTGGCTTATGAAGACGGGAGCAGTTAATAAAAGTTAGTCTGCTGTTTAAAATTATATTGTGAGTAAAAGTGATGAAGATAATATAAAAATTATAGTTCTCATATAGGAATGGTAAGTGGATCGCATAGTAAGTGATATCAGTATTATAGGAAATGTTCCACATGAGAGAGCCAGATATGGAATTATGAATATTTAAATATTGTGAAAATGTTGTTTGAGCCTTTCTTTCAGAACGTCGGGAAAACTGTAATTTTAGAGTTTGTTTTAAGTAATTTGAAAATATACTGCTACATCTGACACTATTTGGCCTTAAGGAAAGGTGAAGGAATGAGCAAAGAGTCATGACTGAACACAAGGAGTATATGAAAACATTGAAACAAATTTCAGATGTTCTTGGAGCTTTTCTTCTAGAGAGTCGATGAAATGGAATTTTTAGAGAACAGCAGATTACCTTACAACGAAAAGGACCTTCATGATGTACTATTAGGCCTAAAGGAAAAGTAAGTGAATCAAAGATTAGTGTACATATGTGATTTGTAAGTTTATATGTTTTTTTTAAACACAATCTTTTTGATTGTGGTTTTTTTTCCCGCTGTTATATGATGAATAGTTTGAACTCACTGTTTTTAGTGAAATTCAATATGTTCTGAGAACAGCAAAAATAAACTATCTAACATGTTGTACAAATTATTCTATAGTTTGTATTGTGTAATTTATATTGTATTCCCATTGTCTCACACTCATTTTCCTTTTTCCTCTCTCTTTCAGCTCTCTTTACTCACTCACACTGCCTTTCTCTCATTCTGTTTCACACCCATTCGTTTACTCAACTTCTTTCACAACCCCTCATTTCCATTTCAACTGTCTGCATCCCCTCTCTCCCTTGCATCACTTTTCAGCTTTCAGTCTCTCTGTTTTACTTCCCTTTTCCGTCTTTTCCTCTTTTGCTCTTTTAGTAATTCCTCTTTACTCACTCAACAGTATTGTCACACTCTGTCACTATAACTCACCCACTCTCCCTCGCTTATCTGTGTTTGCTCCTTTTTTTACCTCTTCTCTCTATTGTCCGTTCACTACCTCTATGTCCTCAGTCCCTCACTCTCCTTGTGTTATGTTCACTTGTGTTTATCTACCTTCTATCATTTCTCTTAGAACAACTTCACTGCTCCTCTCTCATCGTTCTTCACCCCATTTCTTTTAGTCCGGTTCCATTACTACCCCTCATTTCCTATTTTTCAATGTTCTTCTCTTTACTTTCATCACCGAATCACTTTCTCTCAGTACCACTGCTTTAGTCCTCTTCTCCTCTCTTTCTTTCTTTTGCTCCCTTACTCATTTTCCTTTCTTCACTCATTGTACTCCACTTTACTCAGTCCTTCCCTTAGTCTCTCTGTGTACTAAATTTCTCACTCCTTTTCCCTCAATCCTTCTATATTATCCTCTCTCCCTTCATCCCTTCACTCTATGACTCTGCTTCACTCTCAGTTATCTTCCATTCCTCATTCTTCTAAATGCATCCTTAATTAGACTCCTTTCCCTCTCAGTCATTGTCTTTTTACTTACTCCTGTTTCCTGATTTAGTTTTGCTAACTCACATTCTTTTAGTATATTTCTTACCTTCAGTTCATTTCTCTCTTCTTATCTTCCTCTCTGTCAGTGAATCTATATGCCTTTCTCTTAGTAATTTGCTCTCCTTCTATTTCTTTTACCCTCTTTTTGTCCTTCTACATCACATTATTTCCCTTTCTGTGTCTTTCACTCGTACTTTATTTCTTAATACACTGTTATGATTTTTAACCTCTTCATTTGTATCTTTTATTTTAAAATATATATTTTACTAATTATAACTTATTATTTCTTCTCTCTTTCACAGATACAAAGTGTAGTAAAAAATGTAATTAAAGTTACATTAATTATATGGTAAGTGTGACTAAAAAATGTAGTTTGTCATCACCCTTTGCTTTAACCTCACTATTATTCTCTCAGCCTACCTCACTCCTGTTTCCTTACTCTGCTTCCCTCACTTATTCTTATCCTCCATGTTTACTCCCCTTTCCCTAACTCCCCTTCCACATTCAACTTCTTTCAGTCCCCCTTCTTTACTTCCCTTAACCTTTGTTCCCTTCCTTTGCTCCCTCACTCATTCCCTTTCCCTTAATCATTTACTTCACTCCTGTCACTCCTTCTCTCAGTCCGTCTGTCCTCACAGTTCCTCACTTCCGTTCCCTCAGTCTGTCTCTCTTACCGTCGCTGTCTCTGTCCCCTCATTCTGTCAATACTCTTTCGTCATGCTCACTCCCTACAACTCACCCACACTCCTTCACTTACCATTCTTTGCTGCTTCACTCCCTTCCTTTCAGTCACTCCTTCCTTTACTCTCTCTCTCCTTTCTCTCTGTCACTCCCCATGTCTTACCCTTATTCACTTTTATCCACCGTCTTTCACCCCTCTTTACTTAGAGTCACTGGTTTTTTCTAATCCTCCCTCACTGTTTTACTATCTAATACACAGTCCCTTTGTGTTGCTCCCTCTAGCTCTCTTTCTCTTAACATCACTCTCTCTGTCCCTTTCCCTCATGCTCACTCCTTAATTCTTTTTTTTTGGTGCGCGCCCCGGTACGCGTACCGGGGAGCGTACCGTTACGCGTACGCTGGAGAAAAAAGAATGACAGAGTTTTTTAAAAATGTTTTTTTTTAAATAAATTAGAGGTAGTTCTAAAAAGAACTGTTTTTTTTATTCTTTTTGTTGCTTTATATATTTTTTATTTTTTTTGGAACATTTTTTACTTTTTTTGGCTTTTCTGAAGAGTTTTATATTTTTTTTGTATTTTTTATGGGGAGAAACAAAAAACAGGGAATTAAAAACGGCTCAACTGGAGCACAAAAAAATCAGGAAAAATTATGGTTTCCGCGGGCATTTGTGGTTATCCATAGCAACATTGATTAGTGTAATGCTTTGCTGACCATAACTAATTGTTTTGTTACAATATATACAAACAATTTTGTATCCCCCAAACTTTGTTTGTATATTTGGGACCGTCTCCCTTGCCTCTCGACCCGATGGAGTGGGTTCTTTGGATGTTGAGGTTCTGGATGATGATTGGGGTAGGTTTCTGCAGAGGTCCCTTACCTCTGCTGCAGAATAGTTGTTAGGGTGCAAACGCATCATGTGCCGAATCATAGTATGATTCCCAAAGGAATATTTTTTTGCAGGGTTCCCCCTGGATAGCACAGCACCACAGATGAGACAGGTCACCTTCCTCAGCGTTTACTTTTTTGGAACCCCTTGGGATTTTATAAAACTCCCATACGAAGTGCTCCCTAGGTTTGTATGGGGTTCTGTCTTCAGGCAGGAACTGCCTTCTCTCTTCCTCCTCTTCCTCCTCCTCCTTCTCTTCTTCTTGACCACCAATGTGATCTTCTGGTGGTCCTTGTGGTGGTGGTGGTGGTGGTGGGGCAGATGCTCCAGCTGCTGATAGTACTGTAGCCATATCTGTAAGCAAAAAACAGGTCTTCCTCACTCAAAGAACAAAGTGAGAATGAGGAAAAAAGGTGGGGGCTTTCATCATTTGGAAAACAAAACTGTTCTGAACCAATGAAAAGTGTTATTTTCAAGTCACATGATCTGGGCTTTCATCATTTGGAAATCAAAACTGATCTGAACCAATGAAAAGTGTTATTTTCAGGTCACATGACCCGACGCGCTTAAGCTACGCGCCCCGGTGCGCTCCCGGGGGCGCGCCCGGCGGCGCTTACGTTGCGCGATCGTGTGCGCTAGGGCGCTTCCGGGTGCACTTACGCCGTGCGTCATAAGACGCATCACGCGGCTATGCAATACGTCACGATGTTGTTTTCGTTCGCGGCAATAGCGCTAACGGGACGCTCACCGATACGCGCCCCGGGGCGCGCCGTAACAATGCGCTCACCGGTGAGCGCATCGGTACGCGCCCCGGGAGCGCTCCAGGGCAAAAAAATAAAAATAAAAAAAATAAACATAAAAAAATAGTATTACATAATTATACAATATAAAATTCATTATAAAAAATATTACATTTCATACCTATAGAGATTTGCTATTAAAAAACCTATGAAATTCACTGAAAAAACCATAGGTTTCACACCAGTTATAGTTAGGAATTAGCATTTAAAAAACCTATTAAATTCACTGAAAAAACCATAGGTTTCACACCAGTTATAGTTAGCTGGAAATTTTACTCGCATAAAACCAATGAAATTCCCACGTTATAGTTAGTTGGACTCACTATAACTTGCGTGTGCAATGCACCGCTGATGACGTCACATATTACATCACTCATGACATGGTCAGTGACATCACTCATGACATCACTGATGACACCATCCAGTGAATGTGTGTATTTTAAAAAAATAATTATGTGTTATATATGTATATGTAAAAGTTGATGGAAGAATAAATGTTTAAATAAGTGTTTACATGGATGTTTTTAAAAAAACATTGATTGGTTAACTCGCTTATTAAGTGTATCTTAGTGAATACATATATTAGTGAGTAATGTTTAAATATTTAAATATATGGATTAGTGTTTCACTTTGTGTATAAGTGGCTGCATGGGTTGGTGAGTAGCTACATGTGTAGGTATATGGGTTATTAGATGTTTTTCTTAGTATCAGTATAAGTTTTTGTATGGTTTGGTGGGGGTATTACTTAGCATATAGATGCATGAATGACTGACTCTCTCTTTGTATGTGTTTTGAAGACAGCATATGTGCAGGACTGTATGGGTTGATGAGTGTGTATATGTGTGTGTTAGTGAATGAATGACTGTCTCACTAGTGTCTTTATCAGTAACTACATATGATTTAATCTAATATATGTGAATATTGATGTATATAAGTGAGTATATGTGAGAGTGAAGGATTGTAAGAGTTCCTGTTTAAATAAGTATGTGTTTCTATAAGTGATTGTTTAAGAGAGTAAGTATGTGTAAGTTTCCTTAGAAGTAAGGTGGTAGTGTGTGTATACCTGTATATGCAAATAAATGGATGTTCAATAGTTTATTTGCATGTGTGAGTATGTGTGAGAAAATCTTTTGGATGACTGTCGGTGTGTAACAGGATGTATAGGTGTATCACTACATATGATGAGTGAGTATATGTATGAGTGACTATATAGAACTGTTGGTCAATGAGTGGATGTGTATATAGATGGTGGCATTATTGAATTGGTTGTTGTAACTGGTATGGGTATCTGCATTTTTTTGAACATTTTTGTTTCTATTTGTGAATATGTGTTTCCAGGGTTACATTACAGTGAAAGGAGGTCTGTCACTCTGTCACAAGGATGGTGTCATCAGTGATGTCATGAGTGATGTCACTGACCATGTCATGAGTGATGTAATATGTGACGTCATCAGCAGTGCATTGCACGCGCAAGTTATAGTGAGTCCAACTAACTATAACGTGGGAATTTCATTGGTTTTATTCGAGTAAAATTTCCAGCTAACTATAACTGGTGTGAAACCTATGGTTTTTTCAGTGAATATATATATATGATATATATATGTATATTGTGGTTTTTTTAAAAAGCAAAAGTTACAAATTGACAGAAAAAAACAAGGGTTACAGGGACATTATACTCGGGCTCAGATTTCACTCGTACAAACCATTTAAATTCAACAGTCATAGTTACCTGAGCTAACTATAACGTACGTTCCTGCAATCCACTTCTTAAGACCTCACATATTACATCACTCATTTCATGGTCCGTGACATCACTGATGACATCTCAAATGACATCACTGATTACATCATCCAGTGAGTGTAAGTGTTTTCTAAGACTTTATGTGTGTTTAACATATATACTAAGCTACTACAAAAGTTGAATTAGTATAGTAGGTGTACTACTAATGAGTGATACTATTTTTTACATATTATATGTGAATGACGGTGTGTATCTGTGTGTGAGTGGGTGTCTGAGTGGCTATATGAGTGTGTGAGTGGATGTGTGAGTGACTGTATGGGTGTATAGGTGGGTGTCTGAGTAGCTGTGTGGGCGAGGGAGCGGCTGGACTGGTGAGTGAGTAGGTGTGTCAGTGGCTGTATGGTTGTGTGAGTGGGTGTCTGAGTGACTGTATGGGGGAGTGAGTGGGTGTCTGAATGGCTGTATGAGTGAGTGACTGAGTGTGTAAGTGTGCTGTGTGGGTGAGTGACTGGCTCTATGAGTGGGAGTTTGGTTCAGGGAGTTGGTGTGTGAGTGCCTGTATTGGAGAGTCAGTATCTGTGTGAATGACTGTATAAGTGAGTGAATAGATGTATGAGTACTTGTATGGATGGGGGCGTGGCTACGGCTACAATGGAGACAGACGTGTTCAGATAGAGCTCCACGGAGGGCTCCCCTGAACGGGCTGATAACTCCTGACATAGCCGTGTTTGACGACATTGGTACCGCGGAGCACACGTGGGGTGTCGTCCTGGTGTTGCGACATCGACCTGGGCTCGCCCATGCGCCGCTGATCACCATCTGACCGATGTGACCACTCGTGGCATGACCTTGATGTGGACGGGTTGGGCTACGCGAGCCTGGGGTCTGACTCCGCCCACAAGGCCGCGAGGAAGGGCACAGCTACCATAAACAGGTTGGCGACTGCCTTTGATCACAGCTTCTGATCTGATGCTTACCGCTGTGTAAAGTGCTGCGGCGAGGGACCCGATCGAGCTCCCAACCTGCCTTTGTGGGTGCAGGCCGATTCTGCTGACGGCTTTATCGCAGGGCAAGAGTAGTGGACGGCGGAGAAGTCTGTGCACGCATGCATTAGGGAGATACTTTGGCAAACCACCCCCAACGCTGGGTCTGACGCTGTCGGCGGAGTACGAGGAGAGGCAGGAGCTGGCTACGGGATACCGTGCCCTGCTTCTGCCCGGTGTGGCGCCAATGCACTAAGGCGGATTCGGGAACGTGAGGCGATCGGACGCTGCCTGGCCCGATTGGGCTGCTACAGCCGGTGACGGGCTGAGACCGCCCCCCTCCTACAACTGATGGGCAGAGAACGCCCCCCTCCTACAACTTACGGCCTCAGAGCCGCTACCTGTGCCAGCGTCACCCCGGGGGGTGGGGGGGTGGTGAGTTGACACTGGCTGCTGCCTTTTGAAGTACCTGCGCAGCCCGGAGGAGAGAGGCACGATGGGACTAAAGCCCCCGGGATAATCCCAGCTCGTGTTGGTGGTCAGTGTCACTTGAGACCTACCAGGCGCTCACTGGTGAGTAGGTAGGGAGGTGCTGTGGGGCGGCACTACGTGGGCAGCTCAGGTGGGCGCAACGTCTACAGTGTGCTGTACTTGCAGAGGAACCTCTCTCCAGGAGGTTATCTGCTGCTTGCCGCCACTCCCCTTATGCCCTGGCAGGGATCCACGCATTGCAAACTGAGAGTGGCACTGGTAGTAGTGCGACAGCGCCAGGACCCAGCTGTGCATACCCCGGGCCGGAGCACCTGACATTCGCCACCCGTGTAGAGATATTCTACTGCATTGGAGCTCTTTCCGTCTGCTATGCTGACCACAGACACACCACAAGGCCGCCACCCCCACAGGGCTGATGTTGCGCAGGAACTGGGGCTCAACCTTGGGGTCCAGAACACCATTGTCCGGAGCAGCGGCATGATCCCCACCATCATCTTTTATCATATGTTTTATCTGAGTGGTCCCCCGGAAGACTGGGTTATTGGTTGTAATCTGCTCCATGTGTTACTGACCTGACCCAACCTGTTTTCGATTGGACAGTGCATTGCTGCACCCCCGCCTACCAAGACCTAGGAGATTGAGTGTTGCGGTTGCCAGCTGAGGTGCAGGGAGGATTTTAAGAGCGCCCAGTGGGACCCCACTGCCCTGGCTGAGTACTGTCAAGTACCTGCAGACTGAGACCTGCTGACGCTGACGAAGAGATTATAGTGGTGCACGCATCCAAGTGACACTGTGTGGAGCTCTCCCTGGGTGTGTGAACAGAAGGGCGATTGGTATCAGCACTTGATGTCGGGCGGCACCAGAGCGCGGACCGGAACGGGTGGAGCGCAAGCCACACCAATGCCGTCCAAGCTCAAATCGGACAAAATGGCGAAGCAGGGGTCGGCGGACCAGACCGCAAGCAAGCTGGAATGCGGTGCTTGCCGCAATGGAGCGCCTGGAGGAGAACGTCAATCAAACCCGCACCTTCCTGGAATCCAAAATAGGTAAAGTGGCTATCGATCTTACTCACCTGCACGCAGATCATCGGAAACTAGCAGATCGCACCACAGCTCTAGAATCTACGCTTGCTGACATCAAACCACAGGTGGCACAGTCGGACAAACAAGTGCAAGACTTGCTGAACCGGGTGGAGTTCCTGGAGGATAGAGCGGAGGATGCTGAAGGAAGGGTGCAACGCAACAATGTCAGAATAGTGGGCGTGCCCGAAAAGTGAGAAGGGAAAGAGCCTGCCCTAAATATGGAGACCTGGCTAAAAGACTTGCTGCAAGAAGGGTCCCTCTCACCACACTTTGTCATAGAGCGCGCCCACAGGGTCCCGACGAGGCCCCCTCCTGCGGGATCGAATCCACGGCCCCTGCTTCTGCAGATTCTTAACTATCGAGATCGGGATACCATTTTGCAGGAGACCAGGAAGCTCCAGGATGTCCACATAGATAACCACAAAGTAATGTTCTTTCCGGACTACACCATTAAGGTACAGCGTCGGAGATCTTCGTTTCTGGCAGTGAAGAGTCCTCTGCGGCAAAATTACCTGAAATATTCCTTGTTGTTCCCTGCAAGACTGCGTGTGGTAGCCAATGATAAAACACATTTCTTCAAAACACCGGAGGAGGCGGAAGATTGGCTAGACACATTCACCAATGCGGGGCCTCGAGATAAACACATAACTGCAACGTTGCCTAAACTGAAAGGACCTTTTCGCCGCCGGCGCTGGGAGCGTGGATCTGGGAGACCGGGAACACCGCCCTCGCCGTCGATGGGCCCACATTCGGAACTGATCCTTGAAGGACAGCGGGACGCCCTACAGGCGGTGGTGGAGCTCAGTGGATCACCAAGAACCGAGGAGACATCCACATCCAGCCAACGTGACTTGTCCAGTGACGACAAGCGTATATATGGCCTGCAGAATTCACAGGCTCGACCGAACAACCGGACGTAACCCTGCAGACGGCGGATTCAATAATATGAATGCTGCAAGTTCCTGGTTTTGTCTGGACTACGGATCGAGGTATTGGGGTATATGTGTAGAGACAAACTATTGTTGGAGATATAGACATCTGCGATGAGAGCTGTTGTGACCTTACACAGTCCACTTACTGATGGCAGTATTGTTGTGCTTGGGGAGGGTAGTGGTGAGTCTCGAATGCACATATGGTCGCTATCTTGAGGGCGTCCCGTCACATGACTCACCCGATGTGTGCTCCTGGGTTAACATATGTAATTTGTCCTGCCTATGTTGTGTTTTTCCTGTGTATGGGGGGCCCCCCAGGACACTAGACTTGTTGATTGTATATTAACGTAGAGTAGTCCGCAGCGCATCCACCTGGATTGTTTTGTCTGTTGTCTCCGATTGGAGGTTTGGACGATGGCTGGTTGCTTTTTCGCCCTTTTGGTATTACATGTTATTATGTTTTTATTGTGTTTTTATGATGAGACGTCACCAGTCACGAGGTGCTCTATGCAAGTTTATAAGCTGTCAGTCAGAGTGCTAGGCAGGATGTGTAATATTGAGGTGTATCCAATGTATCTGCCTGTTGGGCTGCTACGAGAACGTTTACTTGATGCACTGTGGGGATTATGTCATCATTTAAGATACGTACATGGAATGTGAGGGGCATGCATTCGCCATTGTGCAGGTACCAGATCTACTCCTATCTCAAGCGACATAATATACAAATTCCCTTACTGCAAGAGACCCATGTGACCAAATCAGAAATACACCGCTTACATCGTCGCTGGAGCGGCCAGCTTTTTGCCACAGGGTACTCAGCATTTGCGCGAGGTGTGCTAATATGGGTGAGGGCTGGTGTTCTACTCACAATCACGCAGTCGCTGGTGGACGTAGAGGGGAGGTATGTAATAGTTAGGGGTGCATTAGATGGCCGACAAATAGTGCTTGCATCGATATACGCTCCCAATACAGAACAGGCTGCATTCCTCGATAGGGTGTCACAAATTCTTGCACCATGGCACGACATCCCCATGTTTTTGGGGGGTGACTATAACAGTGTCCTTGATGTGTCGCTGGATCGATCCTTCCCACCCCTTCCGGGTACAAGTACGTACCGTGGTATGAAGGCATTGACTAATTGGGCCACACACTGGCATTTGAAGGATGCTTGGAGGCACTGTCATCCCTAAGACAGTGTTTACTCTTACTATTCAGGGGCCCACGACTTGCACGTGCGACTTGACCGACATATGATCTCAGATGAGCTGCTCCCCCATATATCGGCAGTATACTATTTGGGCCGGACGCACTCTGACCATAACCCTCATATTCTGGAGGTGTCATGGGAACGTACTCGCCCGCCAATCCCGACCTGGCGGCTGCAACTAGACCTTTTTCTGGACGCGCCTTTCAGAGACCTGCTGGCCGCTAATATCCCCCGGTATTATGAGGAGAACGCTGGCACAGCCACGACACCTTTGGTGGAGTGGGACGCGTTCAAAGTCATGGTGAGGGGGAACTGCCTTAGTGCACAAGCAGGCATGAGGTGACAATTGGAAGCAGATCGCACGTGCTCGAAACCGGCCTGCTTCAAAGGGAGGGAGAGGTGTTGGAGGGCAATGCAGGTCCTCTGGAACATTTTAGAGGTGAACATTCTAGATTATTAGACAGACTCCGTAATTTGAACTATGCAGCACACTCAGCACGCACTCACCACATGGGTGACAAACCTGGTATTTATTTATGTATTTATTTTGAAAGTTTTATATAGCGCGAACAAGATCTTTGCAGATATCAGAGCGCTTTACAAGGACACGGGGGTGATAGAGTAATACAAAGTAATATTTGAGGTAGTTCGGTACAAGGTGCTTAGTTACATGGGTAGGTTACAGGTGAGGTAGTACACGGTGTATAGTCAAACAGGTGTGTCAATAATATAAAGTACAAAAATAAGGAGCATATACTTGCTTGAGCGTGTTTAAAATTTTTGGAGATAGCATAAAGGAGGGCATAGTTGAGGTGGGTGAGTGCAGGGTGTATAGTCCCACAGGTGCGATAGTAGTAGAAAAGTAGGGATCGTTGAGGTGGTGTGGGTAACGTGTGCAAAGTCAAACAGGTGCGTCAACAATATAACAATATACAGAGTCAAACAGGTGCGTCAGCCATATAACAATATACAAAGAGTGAGCGTATACAATCAAGTAAGTTGATAATACAAGTAATACAATAGACCAGGGGGGTCAGGCAGGTCTTGCAGAGCAGATTCATGAGAAATACGGAATAGTAGATCATGTGTATTTAGCCATGAGGATCGCTTTAACTTCTTTCTTAAAAAGCTTGTTGGAGGAGATGAGTCTGGTTTCAGGAGGGAGTGAGTTCCAGATCCTGGGTGCCATTCCTGAAAAGGAGCGTTTATATGTTTTTTCCTTCCGAAATCTTCGAGGCTTCAGCAGAAGATTGTTTGTGCTTCTAGTAGTTCTAGAGCCACCCGAAATTGTCAGCTTTTGAGTGAGGTAGGCAGGTGAGTTCATGTGTACAGCCTTGTGTGTCATGCAGGCGATTTTCAGGGGTATTCTGGCTTCAAAAGGTAGCCAGTTCAGGGATTTAAAGTCAGGGGAAATATGCGAGTGTTTTTTTGAGCCAGTGATGAGTCTCGCTGCGGCGTTAAGGGACGCTCTTAGGGGTGCCGTTGTAGTTAGGGGGAGCCCGCAGAGGGCGGTGCTGCCGTATTCTATGTGCGGGATGACTATAGATTGTACAGCAGTTTGGAAGTCTTTGGCAGGAAGGAAGGGTTTAAGTTTTCTCAAGGTATTGATTTGGAAGTTCGCTCCTTTGGTTGCTTTGCTGATGTGCTGCTGCATGTTGAGATTGGCGTCAATTGTTATGCCTAAAGATTTTGCTGAGTGTACGACGATGGGTTGTACATTTAGAGCCGTTAAGTGCTTAAGCCATGTTTGAGCCGTGGAGATTTTGGTGGGAGGTTAGATCAGGAGAAACTCAGTCTTCAGCGCATTGAGTTTGAGGTGATTCTCAGCAAGCCAGGATTGGGTGTTTCTGATCGTGGTGTTCAAAAGCATGATGTCCTTGGGAGATTGAATTTTGAGATAAAGTTGGGTGTCATCGGCGTACATGTGAAAGTGAACATTAGATGTCTGTAGTAAAGTAGTGAGAGGTTCCATAACTAGGTTGAACAGTGTTGGGGAGAGGGAGGATCCTTGAGGGACGCCTAGCGATACAGGTACCGGAGCGGACAGCAGGTTGTTACTTTTGAATCTTTGTGACTGGTTGTGTAGAAAGGAGGTGAACCACTTGAGAACAGTCCCAGATATGCCCATTCTTGTGTTTAAGAGATCGAGTAAGTTCTCATGTTTAACTGTATCGAATGCTGAGGAGAGATCTAGAAGGATGAGGAGGCAGGTATCGTTTTGGTCTAGAATTTGGAGGGCGTCGTCCACTATGTGAGTCATGGCAGTGAGACATGGCAGGTAGGTTGCTTTCATGGCTGATACACCAAGACATGGTTGCTGTACCCGTGACAACGATACAGAACACCCAAGGGGTCCTAGTACACTCCCAAAAAGATATACACCACGCCTTTATGGAATCTGTATACCGTTGAGTAATGACTCAACGGTATACAGATCTTGCTTGACAGTTACGGATACAGACATACAAAATGTTCTGTCCACACTAACGTTGCCGCAGCTTATGGACTGTCAAAAGAGAGACGTGGGTGCCCCTCTGTCACCGGAGGAAATCCGGGATAGCATATACTCCCTATCGAATGGCAAGACACCGGGTCCGGATGGACTACCGGCTGAGTTTTACAAGGCATATTCGGACGTACTGATACCAGAGCTGTTGCGAGTGTAAGAAGCTGCGCTGGAATATTCAACACTTACCTCCACACAGAATGAGGCAACGCTGGTCTCTCTCTTAAAGCCAGGCAGGAACCCTGATCTCTTGGGATCTTATCACCCATTGGCCCTGTTAAACACAGACTACAAAATTCTTGCCTCGGTCCTCGCTAAGCGGCTCGCCCCATTTGTGCCCACTCTGGCACATGCCGATCAAAATGGATTTGTACCCACCAGAAGCACCTCCCTAAATATTAGACGATTATTTCGGGTCCTGAAATATGCTACGGAGAATTGGCCCAGATCTGGCTGTCTAGTACTAGACCTGGAAAAGGCATTTGATTCGCCGGAGTGGCCTTATCTTGTGGCGATACTACGTAAATATGACCTAGGGGATGATTATATGCAGCTGGTGCAATTATTATATCAGTGACCCACAGTGCGGGTTCGTACGGGCAGGCTTCTATCAGACGAAATCAGGGTAAGGCGGGGGACCAGACAGGGGTGCCCCCTGTCTCCGCTACTTTTTTCCCTAGCCATGGAACCGTTGGCGGCTCTCCTCCGAGAGGGTGGCATGGAGTGGGGCATCCCCTTAAGCGACGGAATACATATAGTGTCCCTATATGCGGACAACCTTTTATTATATATACGGGATCTTCATGATGTGCCACCGAAGATATCAGCTCTGTTCTACAGATTTGAGGCGGTATCGGGACTCAGGGTAAACTGGGCCAATTCAGGCGCTTACTCTTTCTGTGGGGGTGTGGCAGCAACTGATATATTCATTAACTGTACTACGCTTACGTGGTATCCAGACACGTTCAGATACCTGGGAATATATATTTACAGGTCCCAGTCAGATATATTGGAGGGTAATCTGGTTCACGCTGTCTCCTCGATCAGGGCACAGATGCAGTTCTGGAAGTCCTTGCCACTCAATGTGATGGGCCGTGTCACCTTAACCAAACTGATAGTACTACCCAGGCTATTATATTATTTTGCGAATCTTCCCGTGTATGTCCAAGTGAAACTCTTCAGGGACCTGGAGGGGATGCTTCGTGGCCTAATCTGGAATGCGGGGTGACCTAGGATAGCACTGCAGAAATTATATGCACCCCCAGAATGTGGTGGTTTGGCAGTCCCACATCTGGAACTCTATTATTTAGCGGCACAATTACAGTGGGTTGCGAAGTGGCTAAGCGGCAAGAATCTGGCAGACACGGCAACCAGAGACACAGTTTGGATGCTGGCCCAGATCTGCGGATTGTTGCATCCGGTAGGAACCACTCCCCGCCCGTCACAAATACACGTCGATCTAGCCCACAGATGTTTCAGAAGGAGCCTTCACCTCACAAAAGACGCACTCCCATATGCCCCGGTATTACCGCTTCTTGGGACGCCCGGAGGCAGAGTCCCTATAATAGACACGACAATGGCGCCATGGGTTGTAGTGGGTGTGGAGACGCTAGGGGACCTATATGCGGACGGCGTCTTACTACCTTTCGCGACACTGATGGCAGACAATGGGCTACCAGCGGGCCAGTTTCTTCTACACGCAGCCATTATGTGACCAGTGGGGCGACATGACCAACAAACCGCCGACACATCAGTTATTACAGTACCTGCAAGTAATGGGGGAGGGACCACATGTGATACACTGGCTGGTGCGCGCCCTGCTCACACATGTCGTGAAGCCATTACAGAGACCATGCACATATTGGACAGAAGACAGAGGCCGTCCCTGGACAGATACAGAGTGGGAGCGCATCATGGCTGGTGCCACACATGTACCACGTAACTCACGATTTAAACGTATCTAAACTTACATATTACATAGGGCGTATCTTTCGCCGGACAAAATTAATAAATATTTTAATGTCAACACTTCTGAATGCCCTAGGTGTTGTCTCCTGGGCGCTGATTTATTACACATGCTGTGGTCCTGTCCTCTGCTCCACTCTTACTGGCGCGCGATATGGGAAACACTTGGCAACTGCACGAACACTGCGATATCCTACACGTGGGAGGTCTGCATTCTGGGGCACTGTAAGTGAAGCACGGCTAATAAAGCAAGCTCCAGGTTCCGTGATCTGGGCCTTATTACAGCCAAGCCTCTCATAACTAAAAGGTGGAAACACAAGGATCCGCCAGAGGTATCACACTGGAAGAAATCCCTTGAGGTCTGGGCGCGGGCGGAGGGTACCATCCTCCACAGGGAAGAAACAGTGGGGTTGCGAAAGTATCCCATTGCCCAGGCATGGGACGAAATGTTGAGTAATCTCACATGCTTGGATGCCACGCTGCAGGCACACCCGATGCAACAGACAGGGCCTGACACTTAAGGAGCCACCTAGTTGCGGACATTGTGTTGTCTTTGCGCGCCGCCCCCACTGCAATTGCTGGGCTGAACAGGATCCTCACGCTCTCCCCCAAACGGGGGGGGGGGGGAAAGAATAACAAATTACCACACGAAAAACAGCTCATACAACACTTCACCTCCACAACCACGTAATCGCGCAGAGAAGTAAAGTAGCTGCCCCCACACCATACTCACACACCACACCAGCCCGGCTGCGGCCTTGCCCGGAAGAAAACCTAGACACCTGATGCATGTGCCCTCGGTGATCTGTTGTCTCATTTTCTATTTTGAATTATGTTTATAAGTGTTACAATGTGGTTCAATTGTTGTTATAAAAAGTAATATCTAAAGCACGGGCTGGACGTTGGAATGTACATGTATCTACTTACTAATGACACGTTCTGTAATGTAGTTCCTTAATTGGACCTCATTGTGAACTGTATTTTCCTGCATGAATCGATATTCTTATGCACAGCCATAGCTGCCATGACGGAGCATATCTGCCTCCTTCGCCCTGGCCCTCCACTGGAGATAGCAGACGGTGCAGACCATAGGAGCCCAAAGAGTACTCTTAACATGCATGCGACCCCACACCCCAGAAATGGCTGCTACTGAGGCAATGTGCAGGAAATGTTCTGATTTATGTGCAGAGTTATGTAACAAATGATTTCATTGTCAGATTTAAAAGTATAGAAACGTGTGGATTTATGTACCGGTAAAGAAACAATAAATGCAATAAAGATATATATTTTTTTTTAAATGAGTACTTGTATGGATGTGTGAATTTCTTCTTTTTTTTACAGAGTTTTATATAGCGCAAACTTGACCCGAATTGGGTATCCAAGCGTTTTACATAGCACCAGTTTCATTACATGAGGACACATTCATTTTTGTTAGGCACGGGGAGATTAACTGATCTGCCCAGAATCACAGGATGTTCAGCGTCATTGCAGAGACTCGAACCCAGTTCCCCAGATTCGAGGTCGATGGCCTTAGCCCTTAGGCCAACTCCTCTCCCCATGAAGTGAATGGGTATGTAAGTGGTTGTGTGAGTGTGAGATTGGTTTTATGGGTGAGTGGGTGTATGAGAGGCTGCATAGGTGAATAAGTGGGTGTGTAGTAGCTATATGAGTGAGTGTGTGGCTGTGTGAGTGGGTATATGGGTGAGTGACTAGTTGTATGAGTAGCTGTATGAGGGAGTGAGTGGTTGTGTGAGTGGCTGTATGAGTGAGGGAATGTGTTTGTGATTGGCTCTATGGATGAGTAAGTTGATGTATGAGCACTTGTATGGGTCTGTGAACGGGTATATGATTGGTTAAGTGGGTGTGTAATTGGGCGTACGAGAGGTTGTGTAGGGGTGTGCGTGGGTATGTGAGTGGTTCCATGGATGATGTCATCAGTGATGTCATTTGAGATGTCATCAGTGATGTCACAGACCATGTTTTGTATGATGTAATATGTAAGGTCATAAGCAGTGCATTGCAGGGGCATAAGTTATAGTTAGTTCGGATAACTATAACTGCTGACATTCTATGGTTTTGTAAGAGTGAAATATGAGCCTAACTATGACGTCCATGTAACCTTTGTTTTTTCAGTGAATTTGTACTTTTTAAAATTTTTATTTCTGGGCCAAGAGGTGCATTTGCAGTGGTTGAGAAAGGGGGCAGGGCCTCTGACCACCTATCACCAATCTCATTGTATATGGCTTGCTAGAGGTAACAGGAGGTCTTGTTGGCGCCGAAGGACTCTCATTAGCCAAGGGGACTTCCAGCCCCAACCAGCAGCGCACAAGAAAGCGCGTTTGCAGAGTGGTGGAGAAAGGGTGCAGGGCCTCCGGCGAGTTGTTGTTCGGGGGCTGCATGGCCTCCCTTCCCTGGATCCTTTTAGGCCACGGGCCTGCCCCTTTAAAAAAAAATGTTCATTAAAACAAAGGAAGGGACCCGTGCAGCCCCCCTCCAGGGCAATTTTCAGCCCCAGGAACCCCATCCCCCAGGGCCTAGCATTTCTTTTTTTTTTTTTATTAAAGGAAGGGGGGCTGCGTGATCCCCTTTCCCTGGGACGATTTTAACCCCTGGGACCCCATTCCCGGGGCCAGGCCTTTATTTATATATATAATAATTTTTTTAAAGGGGAGGGGGTCGCACAGCTCCCCCCGTGCTGACTTCATCCCCCAACCAGCAGCGCACAAAAGAGCGTGTTTGCAGAGTGGTGGAGAAATGGGGTGGAGCCTCCGACGAATTGTTGTTCGTGGGGGCTGCATGGCCTCCCTTCCCTGGACCATTTTGGGCCCCAGGGACCCCATGCCCCGGGCTTGGCCCTTTTAAAAAAAATGTATTTAAAAAAAGGAGGGGACCCTTGCAGCCCCCCTCCAGGGACATTTTCGGCCCCAGGAACCCCATCCCTAGGGCCCAGCGTTTCTTTTTTTAATTAGCTTTTTTTTAATTAAAGGAAGGGGGGCCATGTGATCCCCCTTCCCTGGGTCAGGCAGTTATTTAAATACATATATATATCTTTTTTTTTAAGGGAAGTGGCCCGCACGAACCCTCCGCCCTGACCTTTTTTGGCACCGGGGACCTCATCCCTCAGGTCCCGGCCTTTCTTTACATATTCATAAAAATAGGGGAGGGGCTGCAATCAGAGCTGTGCATTTCCCTGCACAAGCTCATCGTTTTTCGCAAAGGCTTCACAACCAGAGATATCACTGTCATTTTCAACTTAAATTTCTGAAAAGCTACTGAACAGATTTGCACCAGATACAAAAAGCACAATCGGCGTAACAACATCTACCTGTTTGCCTAATTTGGTGTAATTCCGGCCAGTAGTTCGGGCTGTAGGTTTGACAACGCGTTCCTACAGGAAATAAAAAGGGAAAACGCACCTTTTTTAACCCCTTTTTCTCTGCCCCCACTTAACAGATCACCCCAAGACTTCCCATACAAAACAGAACTTCCTTTGACACTTTTTTGGGAATATTTCGAGAAGATTCATCAAACGGTGCCAAAGCTCTAGGCAAATTCAAAAAATGCTTTTCCTATGGAATCGAGGACCTAACTTTAACTAACTGGTGGCAACCGCCAGTAGGTAATATATATAAGACACACACACGCACATATACATATATATTCCACACCGTCTCGCTACTTCCAATGAGAAGACACTGCACTGCAGACAGACAGACTCGGGATAGTTTCAACTTTATTTATTATAGTTTGTTAGTGCATTAGTGCAAAAAAACCTTATTAGGACATGGGGAAACCATCCCCCAGGGCAGTTTTTTAAATTAAATGGGAGAGAACCAGTGGCCCCATCCCAAGCCGTATTAGACCTGGGGGAGGCCATCCCCCAAGGCCATCACATAAAGGGGAGGGGGGCACACGGCCACCCAAGCCTTATTAGGCCCTGGATACCCCATCTCCCAGGGCTGTTTTTTTAATTAAAGACAAGGGGGGAGAGCGACCCACCTTCCATACCATCCCTCAGGGCTGTTAAATTTAATTAAAGGGGACGGGGCATTGCCCCCAACCCAAGCCATTATTGGATAATCGGGGTCCTCATTACTTGGTGCCAACCCACGAATCCCACTATATACTCGTTGAGGGCCTCAGGTGGAGCCCCAAGGTCCCAGTGGCCCTAGCCAACTCCCCGCAAACAGTAGGAGTCAGCATTGCTCCCGCCCTGAAGGAGAAGGTACTAATACTGCTCTCTCTGGAGGGGAGCAATATTTTGAACTATTTTCTTAATGCATTAGTGTGTGTAAGGCAGTGTTTGATTTGTAAATAAAAAACAAAATAGGTGCCAGGGCTCTCATCAGGAGGCCACTGCAGCTTGCACCCCACATTGCCCCTGCCAGCGCAGCATTGATAGTATCAACACAGCTACTATTACACTCCTTCTAGTGCGATAGTTCGGACTACTACTGGCCGAAGCTATAAGAATGGCTTGGGCGGCAGGCAATAGTCATTTTTAATGAATATTGAATGAATAATTAACTGTTGTTGTGGTCATCTCTAAATTAGCCAGACAGCACCACCTTGTGGCAGACTGTCACAAGAGCAGGTGTTGACAATTAAGTGCCGAGCACCGGAAACCACGGCTTAGCAGACTTTGTGTTTGCTCCCGCATGGTGGGATGTTGAAAATGCTCTTGCCAAGTGGGAGCAAACACAATTTTCCTTGCCTGCTCAGGCAGGGAAACTGCTATGTGCTGGGGTGGGCTTCCCGGTACATAGCTAATGAGCTGACCCTTGGGGATGGGGTCCCCAGAGACATTACTCCCTTTTCAAATGTTTTGCGGTCCTTGGGGATAGGGTCCTGGGCCTTTAGAGGCTCGAGGAAGAGTGCTGTGTGGCCCCCCTCTACTTAAACAATATGTTGGGCCCTGGGGGGATGGGGTCCCTGGGTATAAACAGCCCTGGGAAGGAGCCATGTGCCCCACTATCTCTAGAAAAATATCAGGCCCTGAGAATGGGGTCCCCGAGGCCAAAGGCGGCCTGGGGAGGGGGCTGCATGCCCCCTCCCTCAAAATAAGATGTCAGGACTTGGAGGATGGGGTCCCTAGACCTGAAATCAGCCTGGGGAGGGGGGCCCACACTCCCTCACCTAAAAAATGAACACCTCGTCCCCATAGACCCCTCCCATGGGAGGTGAGGAGGTAAAAAACAAGTGTGGATACTCTGAGAATCTGCAACAAAATGTTTGACAAAAATGTTTTTGGGACCCCAACACCAGTCCTAGGGAACCAGGGTATCCCTACCATTCCCCCTTATGTATTTTTTAACTCTATTTAGGACTCAGGACTGATTCCAGAGTCCTAAGATGGCTGCCAACACTTTCTAGCTGAGGTGGTGGCAGACAATCAGATCTAAGCTTGAGGTGTGTCAGAATTCGCGGAGGCTCTGCATCCATAGATATACAAAGTCTTTGAGTATTAATTGCTGAACAACTACTGAATGGATTTACACCAAAACACAAAAAACACTCTTTCTGGATCATGATCATGTTTTCTGCCAAATTTGGTGTAATTCCTTTCAGCGGTTTACGCTGTAGCTGTGCCTAAAGTTCCTATGGAAAGATGAATGGGGGAAATGCGTTTTGGGCCACCTTGTTTTCTCGTTCCCTCCTGACAGATAACCCGAAACTTTCCATTTGCAAAATAGTCAAAAAGAAGCACTTACTTGAAAGATTTGTGGAGATTTGGCACATTGCATCAAATTTATTAGCAACATAGCTTGACCTTTTGCTACTATCGCTTTATTGGGGCATCTTGTGTCGCCCTGTAGTCCCCTGGGAATTATGTCTGCCTGTGAACGAAGGGCCCTAGTGGCACCTGACCTGAAATTATATTACTTGGCAGCGCAACTTCAGTGGATGAGTCATTGGCAGGCCTTTCTGTTGGATGGTGTGGGAGCTGGTGAGGATGGCTCTCCTTCCAAATATTTCCTACTGAGTATTCTACTGAAGCTGATACCCACTTCTGGAGTATGGACCTCGAATATCCTGATTAGGACAGTGACCTTTGTTTGGGTTCGATCCTCACAGTGGACCCGGACAACAACTCAGGTTATCCAGTAACTCTCTCTTTTAGTGATTATGGGTTGGGTTTGCCAGGGGGGTTGAAGCGGAGGGTGGAGGGTGTTTGGCAGCTACTCCATTAGTGACCGGCGGCAGGGATTGGAGTGCTGGGTGATCTTTTTGCAGGGGGGCAAGGATTGTGTCCTTTTTCAGACTTCTGGGAGACCTATAATCTCCCGCTGGGCCATTTCATACTTCATGGTGCCCTGACTCACAAAATAAATGAATGGTGGGGTGCCGGCATTGCGGAACTTCCAGAGCATAAATGTTTACGCCATGTCTTCCTTCCTACGGGTTGGACAAAAGCGGTCACACTACTTTTTTAGGACTTTGCTAGAAAAGGCACGGCCAGCTCCCACCACCCTCCTGTTACTTTGGGAGGAGGACCTAGGGATACCTATACCGGATTCATCTTGCAGAAGGTATTAGAATTTAGCTACAAAGTGTTAACAAAACCCCTTTCAAACTCATTCAATTATTTTATCTTTATTTGGCCTATTTGACTCCCCAGCACCTACACGTTATTTTCACGGCTACGACCTCGGAGTGCCCCTGTTGTGCCGTCGAGGATGCAGATTTTTTTCACATGGTCAGGTCGTGCCCCCTCTTACTGCCCTACTGGATAACAGTCTTTCAGGTGGTTTGAGGAGCCATGGATAGAGACTTTCCCCTGGGTCCGCAATTATTCTTGCTAGCCTCCATTAACGAACGGTAGCTAGGAAGGCTACTGATAGGTTGTTATATCTGGCATTGATCCTTACCCGCAAGTAAATGACCATGAGTTTGAAGTCCATCTGGGGTCCCTAGTTATACCACTGGTGGGTTGAGTTGGCCAAGTGGGCAGACTGAGAAAGGGAGACTATATACAGGGAGGAGGCGAGGAGGTTCACTGTAAGGAAGGTACCGATTTTACCAGCATGGCATACCATCCTGTTAGCATATCTGCTAAAGCATCGTAAGGGCCAGGTGATTTTAGATGAGTCCCCTTCTGGCGGCTACTCACCAGCTTTGGGCGCTGGAGTGACGTGTCCGCCCCGGGTGGCACCCCTTAGTGGCCACTAATTCTTTCTGCCTCATTGCTCTGATCATATCCTCTGTTGTGGGTGGGCGATCCAGGGAAAATTGCATGACTGGTATATTCAGAAGGGGACGTCATGATTAAAGGCACAATTGCCGAGAGGTTATCTTTGTATGTTAGATCTTTTATTTCAAATGATTTGTTGGAGAGTCAATACAGCCAACGCGTTTCGCCCGTATCAAGGCTTCTTCAGGGCATTCAAGAAGTAAAACTTCTTGGTGTAAGTGTTCAGTTCCAATTTAATTCCAATTTTAGGACCAGTAGCGGCGGAGCAGGGGGGAGTATAGTGGGGAATGAAAAAAGGAACTGCAAAATGGTCTGTCTACAGTAACGCATAGAGAGGTCATGGTAAGACCAGAAACATTGGAAAAAATAGGGTCAAATATGTGGCTCGCCTTGGGTGTAAGGGTGGAGTTAATTAAATTAAGATTAAGAGCATCCAGATCGTCTCTAAAGGTTTGACTTAGTTTGCAGGTTACATCTTAGAAGGGCATATTTAGGTCTCTAGAAGTGTAAAGTTAGAGCTTTTTAATGTGTATGGATAAATTAAATCAGGAATGGTAGAGCACCAATTCCCCAGCATAACCGGGAGGCCGATAGATTATGGCACCGGATGTAGGAAGGTGGAATCCGACTGCATGGTTACCCCCACGTTTTGCCTGGTGTTTTGATGGTTTTTGACTTCATTTGGCTGGGATCCTGCTATCCAGGGTCCCAGCCTATCTGCATTCCTCTTTAAACTGATTGCATGTACATTAGGTACACTCCAGATTGGTTACTGGGTTACCCTCGTGAGTCCCTAGTATATGGTACCTTAGTTACCAAGGGCATAGGTACCCCAGAGGCTTACCAGGGGCTGAAGCATGTATTATGCCACCCCTGGAAAGCCTTCTAAAATGGCACCACAGGTCTGCTACTGCAGCCTGAGTAAGGTGGTGTAAGCACCCCTCACTAAGATATAGTATACCTATATCTACCTATATATACATACACATATAAACCTATAAGGCACTCCTATGGTAGGCCTTGACAATCCTGAAGGCAGAGTACTTGGTTTTGTGTGAGAGGGTGCCCAAGCATGAGCTGAGCCCCTCTGCAGCTTTCAGAATCCTGTCCTTATAGCTGTTCAGTGATACCGCCATACCATATGCTCTTAAGTGCATTATAACCTCGCTGCAAATGCTAACTTTGGAATGGCTACATCAAAACATGTCGGGTTTGCTGTCAAACACTTTGGAATCCTACCCCCCTCCCCCCCGCCAGTCCTGGCTGCGGGGGTAGAATTCCACCCTTCTAGAGGGAGAAGACATGTACACCTTTACTTTACCAGTAGTAGTTTAAAAGAGCCCCAGCATCACAAAGTGGATGCTGCTGCCAAAGACACAGGTCTGACCTCCTTCTTCTGGACGAAACTTCAGCACGGGAGACCTGGACAATAGGTTTCTTGTCCAGGGAGGTATAACCACCTCCCAGACAGGCTTTAGTGTATTGGGGCAGGGTGGGTGCATTCAGTGAATGCTTTTCAGACAGTGACTGGGGCACACAAGGTTTCCCTGTGCATTTCCCAGTTCAAACCGGTTACTAGGGTACTCAGCCCCAGCTCTGGCGCAAAACTAGACAAAGGGTGGGACCTTACAGTTAGTCCATCCCCTAAACTTAGTATAAGTATAGGAACCCAGTCTCTAGGACTTTAGATTACCCTGGACGAAACTCTGCAACATATATCCTGGAATTTCGGCATTCTATTTCGACTAGAAGACGGAAGGATCTCCCTTGGGGTCAAAGAGTGACTCCCCTGTTCAAACAGGCACCAAAGAAGCATCTTGCCGGTCTGCATTTTCGAGGCTCCCGCCGAGTCCTGAAGAATCTCCGACCCAGGACACAGACTTCCAGACATCTCCGAGGCTGACATGAGATCCCAGCAAAGCTGAGACCTGTAGCCATCACAAGAGACTTAGGACCGGAACTCCTGGACACCGTGCACATTTGTTAGTGCATCTACTTTCCGAGCTTTCCCGAAGTTATGCATTGGGCTACTCGTCGTCCAAGCCCTGAGCACCATCTGCACCGAAGATTGTGGGCCTACACTCCACGAGTGTTCCGTGGGCCCGCTTCTAGCATTTCTGCTTGAGGCACATTTGCGATCCCTGGTCCGTCGAATGTTGGGTCCCCACGAAGGCAACTCTTGTTTCTTGGGCTTTCCTGGTTGCTCGAGATGTGCCCTGACTCACCTTTATAGAGTGAGTCCCCCAGACCTTGCTAGTCTGCACCGAAGCCAATCTTTGCATTCTACGTGGATTGCTGTTGCCAAGGCTTATTGGGTCCAATCCGGATACCGACGCAGCAGCACTTGACATCTGACATCGGACAGCTCAAATCCAGCTCCTGGTTGTCCTCGACACCTCCTGGTCCTCGTGGCTGAAGGGTCATGCTTCACCTCCTGCACCTGAAATCACCCGACATTGGCTGGCATCTTTTTGTTGCCTCCCTGGTCACTGGCAAGTGACCCAGACTCTGTCCCCTCTGCTTTCAGGTTCTATAGATCTTCGATCCACCCTTGGATCCCTCCGGACACTTTTCATCTGGTCGCCTGTAGCACTTCTTTGCAGCTCTCCATAGGAAACAACGACAAAACCCGACACGAAAAGACACCTATGCACCCGGCTCCCTGGGTGAAGTAACACAAGTACTTTGATGCTCCTGTGGGTCTTGACTCTCGAATTGTCCAGTACTGAAGGAATTTGTTCCAAGTCCACTCCTAAGTGTCCTTAATCTTTAAAAATCTAATCGCAACTTTCTCTATAGATGTCAATGGTGATTCGCGGCTGTGTTTAGACACTGCACGCATCCCCCGTGGGTCTCCCGCGTCCCTACCTTGAGTGAATCCTGGTTGCCCCAGCGGTTCTACAGGCCCTAGGCCTTGTCTCTATGTTCACAGCGGTACTTATACCACTTTCTTAGTATATGGTTTGTGAGGCCCCTAGGGCAAAACATATACTGTGCTAATTTACTGTGTGCTAAATAAGTTTACTTTGTGTACTTTTGCCTCTAGCCTCATAAAGAGACTAGAGGGATGTTTTTAGAATAAATACATATATATTTTATATATCCCTGGTGTGGTTCTCATTTCATTTGATCATTCATGAGATTATAGACTGGTAAAACAAGCTGCTTTACATTCCTTCAAGATTTAGCCTGAAGGCTGCTCTCCACAGCTACCACTAGGATAGCTTTCTATAAAGGTTGCCTTTAAACCTACCATCAATAAGGGTCGTTTGGACTGGTGCAAGGTGCCCAATAGAATAGTGGACAGCATATGCCAGGCTAACTTCTCATACTGGAGACCCTAAATTTAGGTGCCAAGGGGAGAGAGAAGATGAGGGCTTCACAAGCTGGGAAGGGAAGTTTCTCTATTTTATATTGGAATGCATCATGGTAAATGATGGCAATGTTGTGTGGCAGTGCTGCAATGACGTCTAGAAGGGATGTCTCAGGTAGCCATGTTTCAGTGAGGAACATGACATCAAGGGCATCATTTACAAGGAAGTGGTAGATAAATTGTTGAAGCCTGGGCAAAGAGTGGCAGTTTGAACTGAAAAAGGGGAAGCCGCTCTTGGTGGAGCAGTCTCTATCCAAGGCGTTCTTGCGATCCACAGCTAAAGTGTTGATCCCTGATATTGCAGGGGGATTCTTAGGGTTGCAAGCGAAATGACAGTGCTTGCAATGGTCATCGTCAGCTGAAAGATCAATCGACGATCGCAAGCCTCCAAACAGGCTGGGTGGAGAGCCCTTAACTGGTTAGAGAAAATGACTTCCTAAGGACTTTGGAATGGGCAGGGGTCCTGGCCACTGGCCCCGGTCAGGAAAGGACAAACGCAGACAGGCTTACCTTTGGCATGCCTTCAGCGTGCTGGCGGCTTGCCTGCTGCGTATCGCCGCCAGGCTGCTGTGTAATAGTACAGGCCGAGCATCAGCTGTGCGGCAAGCGATGAATACATTGTTTTTAAAATTCCGCTGCATTCCCCAGTGTTTCAATTAAGCACAAAAGAGAGTTCAAGTATAAAATGGACAGTGAATTTCTTTTGAAAAGTGTAGCGTCGCGCTCTAGTTGTTGAGCGCAACACGGTGACGTCACACGCAGCGGATATTTTGGGTGCGCGTCTCAGTCACGGAGAGCTCCGGACGTTCCCGGCGCTCTCCTGCTGTATTATAATAAATACTTTGGAGAACCTCACGTGAATCAAGCGTTTCATTCCCATTAGATTACAACTTTAAAGTGGCGACGATCTGGGATCCCAAAAAAATAAGGAAAAAAAGAGTCAGTGCTAAAATCTACAGACAGTCTGCCCCAACGAGCACTGTGGAAGCACCACGTGGGAGCAGCTAACAAGGAAAACAACAGGAGAGCATGGCAGAGGGCAGTACCAGAAGAGCAGGCAACCAGAGAGGGAAGCTCCACCAGGCACTACAGGCAGCACAAGTAAGCAGCCGTGCAAGGACTCCCACTGGCAAACAAGCAAGGGGGTGGCAGAAAGGGGAGGACACCCCACCAGAAGACTGCCTCTTGTCGCAGGTACCCGGTAGACACCAGAGGCCCTGGCGTAGTTAGGGCAGCACAGAGAAGGGGGTACCTCAGCGCCCCAACCGACCCAGATGCACGGGGAGAGCGCAAGCACGCCAGGCAGCCCAAGGGGACAAGAGACAGAGCCAGCAAGACGCGCCGAAATGAGTGCACAAGCATCCTCCCTCACGACGCCGATCCCCTTCCTACCCAAACCAGGTGAACCCTTACTGAAGTGGGAGGACTGGAGAGAATACTTCATAAATTACATTGAAGCATTGGAGGGTGAGAGTGGAGAACCCTACCCTAGCAAGAGGAAGAGAAGGATACTGCTACACAACTTGGGCCTAGAAGGGATCAGGGTCTTCCAAAATTTAGTACGCACTCCAAGACAAGCTGCAGATGACGACGTATTCCGTCACGTGATAGAAGACCTGAACAATCACTATCGGCCAGCGGTGTGCAAGTCCATAGACAGATATAATTTCCAACAAAGGAAACAAGAAACGGGCGAATCGATAGACAACTATGTGGCTGCACTAAGGAAACTGGCAATCACATGCAAATTTGGAGTATTACATGACAAATTCATAAAAGATCAAATAGTCATGCACACGACAAACAAAGCAGTCCAAGACCAACTATGGGTGAACGGAGACGCAACACTAAAGGAAGTCATTGCCATGGTGAAGAAGGCGGAACTATCCAAAAGATGCGCTGACGCAGCAAAAAGAGAATCCACCCAGAGGCCCATGGTCAACAAAGTTGACGAAGCAGAACCCTCAGAGAGAAGCAAAGCCACAGCAACAGACGGGAAAGCACCAAATAGGGGACAGTAAGACCCACACAGCAAAGAAGGCAGAACAAAGAAAGCACAAATGCGTGCTACAGGTGTGGAAGCCAGTCCCATGCGGCGTATGACAAACGCTGTCCGGCGTTCCGAGCGAAATGCATGTACTGCGGGATAGTAGGACACTACGAAAAAGTGTGTCGCCGCAAGACGAAGAGACCAACGGTGAAATACGTGACACAGGAACCGGAGGAAGAAGGCGAGGGAGAACAGGATGAAGAGGACAACGTGCTGTGCGTCGAAGAACAAGTGCTAGGCATTGACTGCAGGCACTCCAGGAAATCACTATGCGACATGGTGGTAGGAGGAATACCGATTAAAATGGTAGCGGACTCGGGCTCCCCATACACCATAGTCCAAAGAACAGTGTGGAGCGACAACTTCAAACCCAGTATTGGACCACACCTGCAACCACCGGACATAAGACCAGTCACATTCACAGGAGAAACCATACCGAGTCTTGAAGTTTGAGTTCAAAGGCCGCAGCGCGGAGTGCAAGCTGTACTTAGCGGAGAAGGGCCTGTCAGTCCTAGGATGGATGGATCAAGGTGATCTGGGCATACAATTAAACCCAGGAGGAGACACACAGGTACTGATGACCAGCGCAGAGCGTCAACCCAACTTTGAGAAGATGAGAAGTGAATTCCCCAAGGTGTTCGGAGGAACAGTGGGCAAACTAGTGAGATTCACGCATAGGCTAGATCTTAAAGAGAACACCACGCCGGTAGCCCACAAAGTGAGGAGCATACCCATAGCGGTCAGAGAAGCTGTACAACAGGAGCTACAAAGACTGGAGGAAAACGGGATCGTTGAACCCATTAACTGCTCGGAGTGGCTAGCTCCGTTGGTGGTGGCCATGAAACCTAATGGCAAGCTCCGTCTATGCGTGGACCTCCGCGAGTTGAACAAGGGCATAATAGTGGAGAAATTCCCGTTGCCGAGGATAGAAGAAATGCTGGCCAAGACGAAGGGGATAAAATGGTTCTCCACCATCGATCTCACATCAGCCTATCACCAGATAGCACTACACCCGTCGAGCCGGAAGCTGACGTCCTTTATAACACCTTTCGGATGCTACCAGTTCCGCTCCATGCCCTTCGGTCTAGCATCAGCGGCGGCAGTGTTTCAAAAACTGATGCACAAATTGTTTAAAGACATAGAGGGAGTACAATACTTCCAAGATGACATACTGGTGATGGGCAAAGACCAAACTGACCACGACAAGAAGCTAGCCAAGGTGCTCCAAGTCCTGGAAGATAGTGGTCCCACAGCCGAATGGGGTAAGTGCAGGTTTGGAATGGCATCAGTTTCTTATCTGGGTCACGAGATTGGGAAGCAAGGCATAACGCCCAAACAAGCCAACGTCAAGGCGATAGGCGACGCACCAGCACCCAAGAATAAAGAAGAGGTGAGGTCCTTCTTGGGGATGGCCGAATATTACAGCAAATTCGTGCAACACTTTGCCACCAAGACGCACCACCTGAGGCAGCTCATACGGGACAAAACATCATTTACATGGACCGAAGAAGCACAAAAGGACTTCAACTTAATTAAGGAAGACATCAGCAAGGCAGTACTCCTTCAAGGATACGATCCTCAGGGGCAAACCGTATTAACTACAGACGCCAGTGAAAAAGGACTGGGTGCAGTCCTTATGCAGGAAAGGAAGAACGGAGAAGTGGCGACCCTCAGCTTTGCATCCAGGTCCCTATCCCCAACTGAACAGAAATTCAGCGTCATAGAAAAGGAGATGCTGGCAGGTGTATGGGCCATGGGGAAGTTCCACCAATTCTTGTGGGGCACGAGGTTCAAGCTCAAGACAGACCACAAACCCCTGGTCAAAGTACTCACCTCAAGTGGCCATGCCAACGCAACACCCCGCATTGCCAAGATGACTTTGAAGCTGTTAAACTACAGGTATGATGTGGAATATATCCCAGGGACGAACAATAAGGTCTACCTCAGTAGAGCCTCCGCGATGGAGGAAGCCCCAGCAAGCCCAGACGAGAGAGAAGTTATGGTGGCATTCACTGAGGACCTGGAGAAAGTGATAAGTAACCAAGAATGGACAAAAGCCTATGAAGAAGATCCGAGCTTGGAGAGGTCAAGGGATTCATGCTACAAGGATGGCCAGAAAAGAAACGTCTACTGGCAGCAATCAGGAAATTCTATGAGGTGCGCGAGGAGTTGTCCATTGGAGACCAGGGGACCTTCCTGTTCAGAGGAGAAATAGTGGTTCCTCCAATTACATTGATACCTCGCCTTGGTAGCGATAATGCATGAAGGACACCTAGGTATCGTGAAAACGAAGATGAGAACGAAACAGATGTACTGGTGGCCTGGAATGGACATCCAGGTCGAGCGACATGTGAGGGAATGTGACCAGTGCCAGAGAGCGGACAAGACCCAAACACCCTTGAGACCAGCATTGGGAAAATTCACCAACCCATTGAATCCTTGGGAAGAGGTGTCCATAGACATCCTGGGACCCGTGTTAGACAGCCAGGGCACCCCGAAGTATGTATGTGTCCTCATCGACAGGTATTCGAAGTGGCCGGAAGTGCAAATACAAGAGGAGATGGACACGGAAACAGTTCTTCGATTTCTCACCGCTACATTCTTCAGAGAAGGAATACCCCGATCCATCTTGAGTGACAATGGACCACAATTCACCTCGGAAAAATGGCACAGATACATGGAGAGGAATGGGATCAAGATGAAACATACAGCCATATACCACCCAGCCGGCAACGGCTTTGTGGAAAGGTTTAACCGGGTCATAATGGGCTCTATACAAGCTGCCATCGCGATGGGCAAGGACTGGGAAAAAGAAGTGCAGAGCATGTTATGGGCTTACCGTATCACGCCCACCGGCACAGGGTATAGTCCATTCCGGATCCTGAGAGGATGTGACCCATTCACTAAGGACAATACGGCGTGGAAGGAGAAGACTGTCACTACCAAATGGTCTCCAGCAGTAGTGCAGCATAATTTGGAGAAAGCACAAAGAATATACACTGAACACTACAATAAGAGATGCAATGTGAATAGAAAGAGGAGAATGGGTGAGAGTCAAACTAGCCCTGCTGAGAAGGAAAGGAGACAGCAAATACAGTCCACCTATGCAGGTAAAGGAGGCGTACGACAGGGCAGCTCTGCTTAGTGAAGGAAACGTTTGGTCCCAAGATTGCATGTCCAAATGCAACAAGATTCTGCAATGGACCAATGAAGAAAGACCGGAACCCGCACAAGACCAAACCCCACTCACTGACAAAGATGTATGTGGGGGAGGAGAGGAGGACCCAGGGACAGGAGGAAGCAGCACGGAGTCCGAGACAGGAGACAACCTCATGGCAGGAGAATATCTGGAAGGAGCGGGAGAGACACCGGGAAGAGAGAACCCTCTGGTAAAGGAAGGCCGACCGGCAAACCCGGCGGAGACCTACCTGTGACTGTACACACCACTCCGGTAAGACGTACAAGGGCGGGCAGAACAGTCCTGAAGCCCTCCAGATACCGAGACTATGAACTGGGAGATGGGAGATTAGTATGATCCAGAGGTGGACTTTATAATTCTCCATTGTTATGTAAAGAAGGGAGATATGTAGCGTCGCGCTCTAGTTGTTGAGCACGACGCGGTGACGTCACGCACAGCGGCCACTTTGGGTGCCGACTCGCGTCTCAGTCACGGAGAGCTCCGGACGTTCCCGGCGCTCTCCTGCTGTATTTTAATAAATACTTGGTAGACCTCACGTGAATCAAGCGTTTCATTCACAGTAGATTACAACTTTACAAAAAGTACCTTGTTATCTCATTTCAGTGGAGAGCGTAATAAAACAATGAAGTTAGTCCTCCGTGTAAAATTTAAAGAAAGGCAAAATAATACTGCCAGAGCAAGTAGCAGCCATGCCCGAAGTGAGGCTCCTGAGGGCTGTCTGGCTGCTGCGTGTCAGCGCCGGGCTGCCATCAGGCCGAGCGTTGAAATGCAAGTGAACTGTGCCGCAAGCCATCCAAGATGGCGGCCAATAGGGTGTCGCTGAAATATGCGGCAGGGCGCGTCCAAGCTCCCTCTGCACAATCGGTAAACCTGTGGTACAACCGAAGCTGGGTAAGCACAGTAAAATAGCTAGTTGCAGTTGTAAAAAGTAAGAGGTAAATTCTTTGTTTTTAAACTTCCTCTGCATTCCTCAGTGTTTCAATTAGCACAAAAGAGAGTTCAAGCATAAAATGGAAAACTAATTTCTTTTTTAAAGTACCCCGATATCTCAATTCAGTGGAGAGCGTAATAAAACAATGAAGTTAGCCATCCATGTAAAATAATAGAAAGGCAAAATAATATTGCCAGAGCACGTTCAGCCGTGCCCAAAGTGAGGCTCCTAAAGGCTGTCTGTCCGCTGCACGTCTGTGCCAGGCTGCCGTTTAATAGGGCAGGCTGAGCATCAAAATGCCGGTCAGCTACATTTTCATGCTGCTTAAAATAATGTTTTCCAGTTTTTACTAACATGACATTTCTTGCACATATTCATGTGCATTATTAGTTTGAGAATAGATACATTACTTTAGAAGTGATAGAAGCAGATAGCCTGAGAAGAAAACCTTGACGAATATAATATGGAAAGCCGGAGCATCAACTGAAAGGTCTATTCAGCAATGTTGCCACAAAGCCTGAGTGAGAACGGACAATGTCATTCCCATGTCCTATGTAGGATAGTTTGCAAATGTTGTAGTCTGCAACATGAGAATGGAGATAGACAATGGACCCCTGATGATGCAAACAGAGGGGTGTTACGTAAATGATTTTAGTGTCTGTTAGACTGGGGGTCTCTAGTTGGCAGAGGTTGATACCACTGTCCAAATAGGGACCCTTGCTTCTAGTCAGGGTAAGGAGGAAACACTCTTTATATAACCTCTGCTCACCCCCTTGGTAGCTTGGTACAAGCAGTCAGGCTTATCCAAAGGCAATGTGTAAAGTATTTGTACCAACACTCACAGTAACACAGTGAAAACACCACAAACTGACTCCACAACAGTTTAGAAAAATAAAGGTATTTAATCTAAACTACACAAGACGAAAACAACAAAAATCCAACATACACAGTTCAAAAATATGGTTGCGAAAGAGTTCTTAAAGTTGCGATAAAAATAATCCACAGTTGCGTGAAAAGTTCACAGTTGCGTCACGTTTAGCCAACAGTACCTTTAAATGCGACAAACTTCCAAAGCAGAAGCTGGTGCTGTGGAAAACAAGCGATGCGTTGCTCCTGAGACCATGGGGAGGCTTTGGCGACAGCCCCGCTGCAGCAGTGGGCGTGTTGCGACGAATCCGGTCTGTATGGGGAGGAAGACGATGACTTGTATGGATTCCGGTGCGTAGGTTCCGTATGATGTTTGTTCTCGCAAAGGTACGATGCGATGATCTGTAGGGGCTGCGACAATCTCTGGGGTGACGATGCGTGACCCACCGGCGATCTTCCTCTCGCAGCTCGTCGATGCGATGGCTCTGCGATGACACTCGCAGCGATGTGATGCGATCCGCAAGCAAGCGATGCGAGAACTTCTCTGTAGCAAAGTCTCTCAAATCTTAGTTTCCAGCTTCTCAGCACAGGTACAACTTCCAGAGGCACCACAACTGGCCCAAACACTCTAGGAAGGACAGAGCTCTCTCAGCAGAGCTCAGGGAAGCTGGGGGTGAAGTCCTTTTGTTCCTGGTACTTCAAAACAGGGAGCCTGCTCATGACAGGCCCTTGGAGATTCCTTTAAGTAAGGGGACAAAGCAACAACAAAGTCCTTCCCCTCTCCTAGGCAGCAAAGCAACTGCAGGTCAGTCCAGCTTCACACAGCAGGGCAGTCCTTCTTCTTCAGTCCTCCAGCTTTCTCCTTGGCAGAGGTTCCTTCTTGTTTCCAGGATGATCTAATTTTCTGTAGTCAGGGGTCCTGTACTTATACCCTTAAAAGTCTTTGTTTCCTTTGTGCAGGAGGGCTCTGAGCCCGGTCTGAACCAGTTCTGGGTGTTTCTTGAGCACTTTGTTTTCCTGACCTCTCTTTTCCTTTCAGAGACAGGGGCAGGGTCGTCAGCCGCCCAGCAGGAGGTGGAGCCAGCATTGTGGAAGGCAGGCACAGCCCTATTCGGGCCCAGGTGCTTCCCCCTCCCACTACTCTAGATGCAGATGGAGCTGTTCAGCCCAGGGATGGCCCACTCAGACTCTGGAAGCCACCCAGCCCCTGTCACTCACAAACCAGACAGTCAATTCACAAACAGGCCAAGGCACACAGAAAGGTCAGACAAGAGAACAGCACCTTTCTAAAAGTGCTGTTCTCAAACACAGGTTTTAAAAACAACATTTCCTAAAAGATGTGTTATTAAATTCTGAGTTCAGGGATACCGTTCTTTTATGTCCTATCTTGCTCCTATGGGAAGATATGCTGGTAGCCACTGTAGCCAGCATCCCCTATGATAGTCTATGGGGCAAGATAGTATTACAATAGTGAAAAACGAAAATGGCTGTAATTGACTACCAGAGCATGTCACCTGCACAAGTACATGCTCTACCTTTCACATACACTGCACCCTGCCCAAGGGGGTACCTTGGGCCTTCCATAGGGGTGGCAAATGTGTACAGAAAAGGAAGGGTTAGGCCTGGCCAGTGGGGACACTGACTAGGAGGACATGGCAGTTCACAGACTGCACACAGGCACTGCGTTGGCAAGCCTGAGACACCATTTTTAGGGCTACTCAGGTGGGTGGCACAATCAGTGCTGCAGGCCCACTAGAGGTGAAAATTGCAAAAAACACAGTTGATGGACAGAATGTAGAACAATGTCATACATTCACCCCAGTACAAGGATCTGGGCCTAAATACATCGTTTTTTTGCACTCTACACCACCCTGGGTTAGACACCGGCTATATGCAAATCAGCTCTGACCCTGTGCCTCATGGGAACAGTCCAGTCCGAACTACCAAGCCATGTCTTACCCAGACCGGAATCAAGCATCCAAGGACCGGTTTCTGGCTATCAGCCTTCATCAGCCTGGATAGCTTGACTCCAGTGGTGTGGAGAGCCTGGGACTCACGTCTGAGCATCCCCAGCACACTCGGGGTGAAAATTGCAAAAAACACAGTTGATGGACAGAATGTAGAACAATGTCATACATTCACCCCAGTACAAGGATCTGGGCCTAAATCCATCGTTTTTTTGCACTCCACACCACCCTGGGTTAGACACTGGCTATATGCAAATCAGCTCTGACCCTGTGCCTCATGGGAACAGTCCAGTCCGAACTACCAAGCCATGTCTTTCCCAGACCGGAATCAAGCATCCAAGGACCGGTTTCTGGCTATCAGCCTTCATCAGCCTGGATAGCTTGACTCCAGTGGTGTGGAGAGCCTGGGACTCACGTCTGAGCATCCCCAGCACACTCGGGGTGAAAATTGCAAAAAACACAGTTGATGGACAGAATGTAGAACAATGTCATACATTCACCCCAGTACAAGGATCTGGGCCTAAATCCATAGTTTTTTTGCACTCTACACCACCCTGGGTTAGACACTGGCTATAAGCAAATCAGCTCTGACCCTGTGCCTCATGGGAACAGTCCAGTCCGAACTACCAAGCCATGTCTTTCCCAGACCGGAATCAAGCATCCAAGGGCCGGTTTCTGGCTATCAGCCTTCATCAGCCTGGATAGCTTGACTCCAGTGGTGTGGAGAGCCTGGGACTCACGTCTGAGCATCCCCAGCACACTCGGGGTGAAAATTGCAAAAAACAGAGTTGATGGACAGAATGTAGAACAATGTCATACATTCACCCCAGTACAAGGATCTGGGCCTAAATCCATCGTTTTTTTGCACTCCACACCACCCTGGGTTAGACACTGGCTATATGCAAATCAGCTCTGACCCTGTGCCTCATGGGAACAGTCCAGTCCGAACTACCAAGCCATGTCTTTCCCAGACCGGAATCAAGCATCCAAGGTCCGGTTTCTGGCTATCAGCCTTCATCAGCCTGGATAGCTTGACTCCAGTGGTGTGGAGAGCCTGGGACTCACGTCTGAGCATCCCCAGCACACTCGGGGTGAAAATTGCAAAAAACACAGTTGATGGACAGAATGTAGAACAATGTCATACATTCACCCCAGTACAAGGATCTGGGCCTAAATCCATCGTTTTTTTGCACTCCACACCACCCTGGGTTAGACACTGGCTATATGCAAATCAGCTCTGACCCTGTGCCTCATGGGAACAGTCCAGTCCGAACTACCAAGCCATGTCTTTCCCAGACCGGAATCAAGCATCCAAGGACCGGTTTCTGGCTATCAGCCTTCATCAGCCTGGATAGCTTAACTCCAGTGGTGTGGAGAGCCTGGGACTCACGTCTGAGCATCCCCAGCACACTCGGGGTGAAAATTGCAAAAAACACAGTTGATGGACAGAATGTAGAACAATGTCATACATTCACCCCAGTACAAGGATCTGGGCCTAAATCCATCATTTTTTTGCACTCCACACCACCCTGGGTTAGACACTGGCTATATGCAAATCAGCTCTGACCCTGTGCCTCATGGGAACAGTCCAGTCCGAACTACCAAGCCATGTCTTTCCCAGACCGGAATCAAGCATCCAAGGACCGGTTTCTGGCTATCAGCCTTCATCAGCCTGGATAGCTTGACTCCAGTGGTGTGGAGAGCCTGGGACTCACGTCTGAGCATCCCCAGCACACTCGGGGTGAAAATTGCAAAAAACACAGTTGATGGACAGAATGTAGAACAATGTCATACATTCACCCCAGTACAAGGATCTGGGCCTAAATCCATCGTTTTTTTGCACTCCACACCACCCTGGGTTAGACACTGGCTATATGCAAATCAGCTCTGACCCTGTGCCTCATGGGAACAGTCCAGTCCGAACTACCAAGCCATGTCTTTCCCAGACCGGAATCAAGCATCCAAGGACCGGTTTCTGGCTATCAGCCTTCATCAGCCTGGATAGCTTGACTCCAGTGGTGTGGAGAGCCTGGGACTCACATCTGAGCATCCCCAGCACACTCGGGGTTGAAAATTGCAAAAAACACAGTTGATGGACAGAATGTAGAACAATGTCATACATTCACCCCAGTACAAGGATCTGGGCCTAAATCCGTCGTTTTTTTGCACTCCACACAACCCTGGGTTAGACACTGGCTATATGCAAATCAGCTCTGACCCTGTGCCTCATGGGAACAGTCCAGTCCGAACTACCAAGCCATGTCTTTCCCAGATCGGAATCAAGCATCCAAGGACCGGTTTCTGGCTATCAACCTTCATCAGCCTGGATAGCTTGACTCCAGTGGTGTGGAGAGCCTGGGACTCACGTCTGAGCATCCCCAGCACACTCGGGGTGAAAATTGCAAAAAACACAGTTGATGGACAGAATGTAGAACAATGTCATACATTCACCCCAGTACAAGGATCTGGGCCTAAATCCATCGTTTTTTTGCACTCCACACCACCCTGGGTTAGACACTGGCTATATGCAAATCAGCTCTGACCCTGTGCCTCATGGGAACAGTCCAGTCCGAACTACCAAGCCATGTCTTTCCCAGACCGGAATCAAGCATCCAAGGACCGGTTTCTGGCTATCAGCCTTCATCAGCCTGGATAGCTTGACTCCAGTGGTGTGGAGAGCCTGGGACTCACGTCTGAGCATCCCCAGCACACTCGGGGTGAAAATTGCAAAAAACACAGTTGATGGACAGAATGTAGAACAATGTCATACATTCACCCCAGTACAAGGATCTGGGCCTAAATCCATAGTTTTTTTGCACTCTACACCACCCTGGGTTAGACACTGGCTATAAGCAAATCAGCTCTGACCCTGTGCCTCATGGGAACAGTCCAGTCCGAACTACCAAGCCATGTCTTTCCCAGACCGGAATCAAGCATCCAAGGGCCGGTTTCTGGCTATCAGCCTTCATCAGCCTGGATAGCTTGACTCCAGTGGTGTGGAGAGCCTGGGACTCACGTCTGAGCATCCCCAGCACACTCGGGGTGAAAATTGCAAAAAACAGAGTTGATGGACAGAATGTAGAACAATGTCATACATTCACCCCAGTACAAGGATCTGGGCCTAAATCCATCGTTTTTTTGCACTCCACACCACCCTGGGTTAGACACTGGCTATATGCAAATCAGCTCTGACCCTGTGCCTCATGGGAACAGTCCAGTCCGAACTACCAAGCCATGTCTTTCCCAGACCGGAATCAAGCATCCAAGGACCGGTTTCTGGCTATCCGCCTTCATCAGCCTGGATAGCTTGACTCCAGTGGTGTGGAGAGCCTGGGACTCACGTCTGAGCATCCCCAGCACACTCGGGGTGAAAATTGCAAAAAACACAGTTGATGGACAGAATGTAGAACAATGTCATACATTCACCCCAGTACAAGGATCTGGGCCTAAATCCATCGTTTTTTTGCACTCCACACCACCCTGGGTTAGACACTGGCTATATGCAAATCAGCTCTGACCCTGTGCCTCATGGGAACAGTCCAGTCCGAACTACCAAGCCATGTCTTTCCCAGACCGGAATCAAGCATCCAAGGACCGGTTTCTGGCTATCAGCCTTCATCAGCCTGGATAGCTTAACTCCAGTGGTGTGGAGAGCCTGGGACTCACGTCTGAGCATCCCCAGCACACTCGGGGTGAAAATTGCAAAAAACACAGTTGATGGACAGAATGTAGAACAATGTCATACATTCACCCCAGTACAAGGATCTGGGCCTAAATCCATCGTTTTTTTGCACTCCACACCACCCTGGGTTAGACACTGGCTATATGCAAATCAGCTCTGACCCTGTGCCTCATGGGAACAGTCCAGTCCGAACTACCAAGCCATGTCTTTCCCAGACCGGAATCAAGCATCCAAGGACCGGTTTCTGGCTATCAGCCTTCATCAGCCTGGATAGCTTGACTCCAGTGGTGTGGAGAGCCTGGGACTCACGTCTGAGCATCCCCAGCACACTCGGGGTGAAAATTGCAAAAAACACAGTTGATGGACAGAATGTAGAACAATGTCATACATTCACCCCAGTACAAGGATCTGGGCCTAAATCCATCGTTTTTTTGCACTCCACACCACCCTGGGTTAGACACTGGCTATATGCAAATCAGCTCTGACCCTGTGCCTCATGGGAACAGTCCAGTCCGAACTACCAAGCCATGTCTTTCCCAGACCGGAATCAAGCATCCAAGGACCGGTTTCTGGCTATCAGCCTTCATCAGCCTGGATAGCTTGACTCCAGTGGTGTGGAGAGCCTGGGACTCACGTCTGAGCATCCCCAGCACACTCGGGGTTGAAAATTGCAAAAAACACAGTTGATGGACAGAATGTAGAACAATGTCATACATTCACCCCAGTACAAGGATCTGGGCCTAAATCCGTCGTTTTTTTGCACTCCACACCACCCTGGGTTAGACACTGGCTATATGCAAATCAGCTCTGACCCTGTGCCTCATGGGAACAGTCCAGTCCGAACTACCAAGCCATGTCTTTCCCAGATCGGAATCAAGCATCCAAGGACCGGTTTCTGGCTATCAACCTTCATCAGCCTGGATAGCTTGACTCCAGTGGTGTGGAGAGCCTGGGACTCACGTCTGAGCATCCCCAGCACACTCAGGGTGAAAATTGCAAAAAACACAGTTGATGGACAGAATGTAGAACAATGTCATACATTCACCCCAGTACAAGGATCTGGGCCTAAATCCATCGTTTTTTTGCACTCCACACCACCCTGGGTTAGACACTGGCTATATGCAAATCAGCTCTGACCCTGTGCCTCATGGGAAAAGTCCAGTCCGAACTACCAAGCCATGTCTTTCCCAGACCGGAATCAAGCATCCAAGGACCGGTTTCTGGCTATCAGCCTTCATCAGCCTGGATAGCTTGACTCCAGTGGTGTGGAGAGCCTGGGACTCACGTCTGAGCATCCCCAGCACACTCGGGGTGAAAATTGCAAAAAACACAGTTGATGGACAGAATATAGAACAATGTCATACATTCACCCCAGTACAAGGATCTGGGCCTAAATCCATTGTTTTTTTGCACTCCACACCACCCTGGGTTAGACACTGGCTATATGCAAATCAGCTCTGACCCTGTGCCTCATGGGAAAAGTCCAGTCCGAACTACCAAGCCATGTCTTTCCCAGACCGGAATCAAGCATCCAAGGACCGGTTTCTGGCTATCAGCCTTCATCAGCCTGGATAGCTTGACTCCAGTGGTGTGGAGAGCCTGGGACTCACGTCTGAGCATCCCCAGCACACTCGGGGTGAAAATTGCAAAAAACACAGTTGATGGACAGAATGTAGAACAATGTCATACATTCACCCCAGTACAAGGATCTGGGCCTAAATCCATCGTTTTTTTTACTCCACACCACCCTGGGTTAGACACTGGCTATATGCAAATCAGCTCTGACCCTGTGCCTCATGGGAACAGTCCAGTCCGAACTACCAAGCCATGTCTTTCCCAGACCGGAATCAAGCATCCAAGGACCGGTTTCTGGCTATCAGCCTTCATCAGCCTGGATAGCTTGACTCCAGTGGTGTGGAGAGCCTGGGACTCACGTCTGAGCATCCCCAGCACACTCGGGGTGAAAATTGCAAAAAACACAGTTGATGGACAGAATGTAGAACAATGTCATACATTCACCCCAGTACAAGGATCTGGGCCTAAATCCATCGTTTTTTTGCACTCCACACCACCCTGGGTTAGACACTGGCTATATGCAAATCAGCTCTGACCCTGTGCCTCATGGGAACAGTCCAGTCCGAACTACCAAGCCATGTCTTTCCCAGACCGGAATCAGGCCCACTAGAAGCATTTGTTATCACCAGCCCTGGCACACTCAGTGCACTTTACTACGGACTTCTTGGTGACACAAATATGTCAATCATGGACAGCCAATCATAATAACAATTTACACAGGGGGCACTCGTACTTTGACACTGAACAGCAGTGGCAAAGTGCCCAAAGCATCTAAACCAGCAAAAACGAAATCCAGCGCAGCATCAAAAATACAGGAGGTAGAGGCAAAAAGATAGGGGGAAACCACGCCAAAGAGGCCAGGTCTAACAGTGTCAATAATTGGAGTCTGTCTGAGGTTACCGCACTTTTCCCTGGACTTTAAGAGGTTTAGACCTCCACGCTTCCTTTAATTCTTTCCTGAGTGTGGCTTAGGCTAACACTTACTTCCCAAACCCAAGAAGACCATTGACCGAGCTTCTGCAATGCCTACACCTTCCTCTTTAATTTTTCTGCCCCATTCTATTCTTCTTTATGAAATCTCTTGTTTTTTTAACTACTTTAGGCTCTAGAACCATCCTGTTAGCTTAGACTTTACTTCAGGTGATTTAGATTTACCCAAGTATACACAAGAAAATCTGAGACTCTTCTCTGAGCATCAGGTACGTTTGATAATCTTCTGTATTGCTGTGACTGAACTCCTTGTTTGATTGATACTGGTCCACCTAAACTGGAGGTGACGCTTCCCCCTCATTGTAGTACTGTGATAAGAGTTGCGTACCTTAACTTGATTGTTAACCTGTAATAAATCTTCTAAACTATAGTTACTGATTATGTTATGTTATGTTATATTAACTTATATAGCGCTCAGCTGCCCCAGCAAAGGGGTGTCCCGGCGCTTCTGGCAGCACACAAACAACTGACTACGATGAAGCTCCGCAAGACAGTGTCCAATAATCTTAGTTTAGGGGAAAGAGATGGGTGTTGATTGCTTTCCTGAAGGCCAGTAGATCTTCAAGTTCTCGTATGTGTGGAGGTAATGAGTTCCACAACTTTGCTGCCACACAGCGGAAGGAGCATCCTCCCGCTCGGCAGCGTTTGCCCCGAGGTACACTGACCAAGTGTTGTTCCGCTGAGCGTAGTGCACGGGTAGGAACATATGGGGTCAAAAGGTTACAGAGTAATTTGGGAGTTGAGAGTTTTAGAATTTTAAAAGAAAGACATAATGTTTTAAACTGAATTCGCTGGGCCATCGGGAGCCAGTGTAGCTTCCGGATGGTATCAGTGATGGAACAGAACCGTGGAAGGCCAACCAAGGCTCTCGCAGCCGTATTTTGAATGCGCTGCATCCGCATGATCTCGGCCTGATTGGCACCCAGAAGCAAAAAGATGGCGTTGTCCAATAGTGACAAATACAGTGGATTGGACTATTAGCTGTCTAGTGGGTGCATCAAAGAACTTCAAGATAGGTTTAAGACCTCGAAGGATGCCAAAACATGTGGCTGCTACTTTTTTTGTGTGGAGACAGAAGCTAAGAGATGAGTCCAGCCACACCCCTAGGTTTTTAACTTCAGTCTTAGGCTCCGGGGCTTGACCCAAAGACTCAGGCCACCAGTGACTGCCCCATAAGTCAGTCCTCTTGCCAACCAGCATTACTTCAGTCTTATTTGCTTTTAATTGCAAACAATTAGATGTCTTCCAGTCAGCCACGGCTGTAAGGTCGCATTTAAACCTGGAGATGTTCGGGGTTGATCCCTCCGTTAGTGCAACCACTAGCTGCGTGTCGTCCGCATATGAGACTATAGTGAGGTCCCATTGCCTGGCGACTGTAGCCAGTGGCAGAACGTAGAGGTTGAACAACGTGGACTCAATGCTGAGCCCTGGGGGATGCCCTGCTCGATGATGTGCGCCTTTGATGAAAAAGGAGGAGTAGAGACGCGAAAGGTCCTTTCTGTCAAGAAGGATCTGAACCAAGTAAGAGCAAGGTCCCTGATCCCTACCTCCTCAAGCCGATGGAGCAGAATCTTGTGAGTGACCGTATCAAAGGCGGCACTGTTATCCAACAGGATCAGTGCCGCCGTTTGCCCATGGTCAAGAGTGGTCCTCTGGTGTTCCATCATGGCCAGGAGAGCGGTCTCAGTGCTGTGGCCTGCGCGGAAGCCATGTTGTGTTGCGTCTAGAATGTTATTAGAACGCAGATAATTGGTGAGTGTGATATTAACATGGGCTTCCTCAAGCTTTGCTGCCCAGGGAAGGAGAGAGATTGGCCTATACTTTTCCGGTTTTGTAGAATCTAAGCTAGGTTTTTTAAGGATGGGGGAAACCCATGCCTGTTTCCATTTTACCGGAACCGTAGCAGATGAAAAGGAGGCATTGATTAGCTGGTGTAGCGGTGTCATACAAAGCAAAGAAGATTCTATGAACTGCACAGGCTTGAGTGGGTCGGCCGGAGAGCCGGATTTAATTTTCACGGTCAGCCTGCTAAGTTCCTCAGAGGAAATCTCGGGGATAACTGTCAAGTTGGGAGCTGGGTCAGGCTTAGTGAGGGTAGATGAACAAAGCATAGTCCTAGGAGGGGAGGATTGATAAATTGCCCGGATTTTATCCACGAAGAAGGAGGCTAGCTCTTCACAGTGGAGGTCTGACGTAGGAATAGGCGCCGGGGGTTTTGGCACTGAGATCCTTGAGGACTTTAAAGGTAAATTTAGAGGGGTTGGGGCTTGTTTTAATCTTGCTCGCATAATACTCCGCTCGTGTCCTACACACGGCTCGATGATATGCTTTTAATTCAGCCAGATAGTAGGCTTTTTCCAGGATCATAATCTTTCCTCCACCTATGCTCATGTCTCTTACATGCCTTCTTCAATAAGATCAGAGTATCATCATACCAGGGGCTAGATTCCTGCGCGCGTCCCTTAATCCAGGTTGCCGGGATAAGAGAGTCAAGTTCGCGGGTGATCCAGGCGCAGAATGAATCGTAGCCTGTCTCAACATTGTCAAGCCGACCTAAAGGGTCGGCCCTTAAGAGTGCGTGGAAGTCGTCTAGTCGAAGCTTGCGCCAAGGTCGTTTATATACCGAGGGCTGGATGTTGTTACGTGACGGAGTTAATATGGGGATGGTCATTTCGACTAAGAGATGGTCGGACCAGGCTATGGGGGTGGGGGTGGATACTGTCGCCTCCTCGATGCTCGAAAAAATGGGGTCTAGCAGATGGCCGCCTCTGTGTGTGGCGCTAGCAACTAGTTGGTGAAGTTGAAATGCGGCTAAGTCAGCAAGCAGCGTGTGAATAGTCTGGTCGTGGTCTAGGTCGAAATGGAGGTTTAAGTCGCCAAAAATGCTAAAATTGGTCGACTCCACAGCCTGAGTTCCAATTGTCTCTAAAAGAGCCTTTTTAAAACCTGTGGCAGATCCAGGAGGCCTATATATTAATAGGCCAGAGAGGGAGAGATGGGTGTTCACTGAGATGCAAAAACGGGCGCATTCACCTCCCTCCATATTGACTTTGTTGAGGAGACAGGTGTAGCAGGACCTGGTAATCACAGCAATACCACCTCCCCTGGTCTCTCTGTTAAGCAGAGAGATCGCATAATCGGGGGGTAAAGCCAAATTAACCACGGATGTCAAGTCGTCGCTAAGCCATGTCTCAGTCAAGAAAAATATATCAGGGCTTTCATCAATGATAAGATCGTAAATTTCAGCGTGATGTTTAACTAATGACCTAACATTCAGCTACAGTATTTTTAATCGCTGCTGAGGGAGCGTGGCTAGAGGAATGGGCAATGGCATGGGTTTAGAAAGTACAAACGTGCCGCATGAGCAATTGATGGGGCCACTCATTGGATGAAGTCGAGGGGAATTGCACTCATAAGATATAGGACACAAGTTTAGTAAAGCCTCTCCAGAATAAGTGTAGCTTCCAGATGGATTACGGCTAGCATTTCTGGTGAGAGGCAACGGACTGGCGCGGACGGGCACAGACGGGCTTGCCTTTGGCGTGCCTTTGGCACGCCACCGGCGCGCCCGCTGCTCACATCCGCTGCGTTCGTGCATCATATTGGACATAAATAGATGACAGGGGGCGTAAAACAGCTAGAGCGCCGACCAAAATGGCGCGCTACCGGAAGTGAGTGATTCCTAACTCTCGTCTGTGCCCTGCACAACAATCAGCCACAGGCCTGCGGTGGACCGGGGCGCAAGACTATACGAGCAATCAGGTAGGTGTTCAGGGCGATAGTTCTTATTTTTTAAAACCAGTGCTTTAGTATAAAAACAAAGTTACCCTCCACCCACTGATCTGGCGGCTAAATATCAGAGATCGTGTTAGCAGTGTTTCCTCTTGTCAATCAGTTCGGGTACTGCTCAAACAGGTTACTGTTCCTTATGGTTTAATCAAATGAGTTACACATAAATTGAACTTTGATTTATGTAATGTTAACTCCCATCACCTCTCAGTCCGTTTCACTGCCTCCGCTACTACACGGAATCAACCCTACATGTTTTTTTCTGCAGTGGGGCTTGGCTGCAGTACATTGGAATCCACTTCCAGGGACGTTCATTACTTAAACTCACACACTAACAAGTGAGCACTGGATTGTACCCCCTATAATCTCTTTATCTACAATTTGGATACTTTTATTAAGACATCGATCATGACTCCTCCATCTTAATTGAGCTTATTTGGCCACGACATCCGTGTGGGGGAGCCCTGCGCTTGGTGTATGCAGAACTTCCCGGGTGCTTTTATTACAACACCTAGACCAAGGATGCTCTGATTTCACATCCTTCAATATTTGGACCATGACTTGATTTTCCCGATTTCTTTTGCATATGGTTCCATATTTTAAAATCTACATGTCTGGACAAGCCCCTATGTGACAAACGACGTTACATTTCGTCCTGCCTAGCCTTGAAAAAGTCTTAAGTATTTACCTTTAGTACTGACGAAACACGTGTCGGCTGTCTCTTTGTCAAGCTTACTCCTATGGATTTTTTGAATAAAGAACATGAGAATCTGAACTTTTTTGTTTATTTGTGATGTCCAACCACCACTGTTATTGGAGAATCTCTGTTTATTGAGAAACAACCAGGAGACCTATTAGTCTGCCCTTGTATACTTGTATGTTAGGAATGTGCTTAATTTGACCCTCTTGCTTCATCTGTCCATCGGAGGACCAATGGTAAGAAAGTGGACTCAAAGTGCTGGATCAAATTGGTAGCATATCGGATGGTTCTCCACTGATGTCAGGGAGTTGGGTGTCCTATTTAGAAATTGTCCAAGCCTAATCCAACCCGAAAAGCCCAGGGTTCGTTTCCAGGATTGATGAAGTACCGGCGGTTCAGAAACTAATTATAGCAGCAGAGGAGTGTGAGTAGTAATAGGGTTGCGTGTTACATTTGCTTATGCTTAGATTGCAGTATTTTGCAGTAGCTATGTGGTATTTTGTGGAGATGATTTAAGTTCATGTGTGAATGTGGCACTTAATGCAAAGACGTTGAAGTGGTTATCGGGTTCGTCATGGCCTACGAACCCGGGATACATAGTAGGAATTGTCAGTGTAGAAGACATTGGGTGTAGATGTCTGCTGCGTTGCGGTGCTGGTTGAGAGACGTAGTCGACAGCATTATTGAGATAGTGACTTTTCTTTGTGTGGTTGGTATAGTTAATCTTAGTGCACATGGAAGAACTGTGTTAATTCGAGTGGGATCCCACTAGTCGAGGGTACACTTGAACTAAGTGTCAGGATCGGTTGGAAAGTGTTGTCCTGAACTGTTTCTGGCGAGTAAAAATCTGTAATTTCTTTAGAGGAGCAGTTAGTAGCAGGGGCCGCTGGTAACATGAAAGTGGTGGGGTGAGATAAGTGCCCCACCGCTTCCCAAAACAGACAATAAAGCATACATGCAAATAAATACACTGGCATGCATTAAAATAAAATTAACAATAAAATAAATGCAGTTACCTGGGATGAGTCCTCTATGCCCTGTCTGGCTTGGAGCATGATTCAAACTGCAAACTTCTCTAAGCAATCCTGACGCTGCTTATGACAGCAGCACCAGGATTGGATGGAGCAGGCTGGCTAGATGCTCCATCAGGCCCTGGAGGCCTGTGATTGGTCTCCACCCAGCTGTTTATGACAGCTGGGTGGAGACCTGCAAAGTGCACATGTCAGGCTGGCCATCACAAGACAGCTGGCCAAACTGACACGCGTACTTTGTAGTGTCTGGCCAGCCTTCCTCTGGTCCTCCATGCTGCCAATCAGCAGCAGAGAACACAACATGTCTCCAGCACCCTCAGAGGCAGGTTGACTGAGGGCTGCAGTTCGCCCAGTGAGAAATAAAATAGGAATGAGATCATTTTATTACCATTTTATTTATCACATTTACCTCAGCTCACAGTAGGCTGGGGGAGAGACGCTCCCCTGCCCTCTAGAAGAAACCGCCGCTGGTTAGCTGTTGAAATTGCTTGCATTTGTTTGTGTGTACTATGCTGACAGAATACGTTCATGAAAAATTGTAAAAGAGGGTGAGCTGCTGCAAGAAGTAAGATTGACGTCACAGTGTGCCTCTCAGGCATAGGCCGGTTAGTGTAGGACAACACTGGTATTAGTTAGGTACGTCATTGAAAGTCGCACTGGTATTGGTTGTCATCGCTGAACAGAGAATTGTGGGTGAAAATCAATTCCTGCTTTTATCAAAAAATTGTTTGTGAATTTTGCATATTGTTATCGAAAATGAAAATTAAAAATTAAAAATTAAATTCTTTGAAGCATTTCAAAGTCTAGTTAAGAGAGATGTGACTGTGCCTGTTACAAAGCGAGAAGAGGCACCACTAGAAGGCACAGCAGGTCATACTACGGCAATAGACGTGGGTCTTCACGCATTTGTTTGGCTCACACAATAACATAAGATTACTGAGAATAGGTGCTTTGACATTTCCTCATCATGCCGCATTTAATTTGAGAATCATTGAACACTTAGGGAGGATGCTGTACGACATGAAACTGCCTCCTAGACTTACACAATACAAAGCACTTAATGCCTTGGAACATATAGCTCTCCTTAGTCACAGAGAGAGAGAGATTTCAATGAAGGGTCAAGAAAGCCATACACACTTGTACAGCTGGTAGATGGGATGCAGAACAGAAACCTTCACAAATTGATATGATTAAGGGAGCTAGATTATATCCGACATTAATAAGTGAGGAAGAAGGAAAAGGTAAGCGCAAGGATAAGCAAAAGAAGAAAGAGACAGATAACACAGAAAATGTAGCCAAGGACAGTGATAGCGATTCAAATGAGGACTTTATAACGGAATTATTTTTGTGCCGTCCACCTCAATACAATGTGACATAAACTGGAGGAGCGAGTAATGTACCTATTGGTGAGACTTTTGATGTGCCTACGGCACCAGTAAATGTAAATTCTAACTCAATGAGAGAGAGTTCAGAAATTACAGCCTCTTCACATTCACTTTCTCTACATGCCCAAAATGCACTGACCATTCCTGCTAAAACTGGTACTGTAGTTTCTTTGTATAAGCAAACACAATAAGATTATGGTGGGAGTGCTGAAACTTTTCAACCACTCAACCCCAGTCAAGAGTGCTGGGTTGACTCCATTATTCTTTTTCCCACTATGCCACCCCATGTTGGACACAGCCATATACCAATCAGTCTTGACCCTGCTCCTCATGGGAAAGGTCCAGCCCAAACTGCCACTCTAGGTCTTCCCTGGACCAGAAACAAGAATCCTGGGACTGTTTTTGGGGTATCACACCTCATCAGCCAGGCTATCTTGAATCCAGTGGCCCAGCAAGCACGGAACCAATGTCTGGGCAACACCTTGGCCACCTAGGGTGAACACAGCAAACACAACAAGATCAGTCAATCAATTAGGTATTTGTGAAGTGCACTACTCACCCGTGAGGGTCTCAAGGCGCTGGGGGAGGGGGAGGTTTCACGCAGCTTTGTCTCACCCAAAGAGCCAGGTCTTGAGGCATTTCCTGAAAGCTTGCAGTGTGGAGGTTTGTCTGGTGCTGAGTGGGAGTTCTTTCCAGGTCTTGGCTGCGATGCAGGAGAAGGATCGCCCTCCCGCTCTGGCTCTGCGGATGCGTGGGATCACAGCTAGGGAAAGGTTGGTGGATCAAAGGCTTCTGTTGAGTGTATAGAAGGAGATTTTTTCTTTGAGGTATTGGGGTCCAGTGTTGTGGAGGGATTTGTAGGAGTGAGTGAGGAGCTTGAAGGTCACTCTCTTTTCGACAGAGAGCCAGTGGAGTTTTTGTAGGTGTTGGGTGATGTGTTGTCGTGGGATGCCGAGGCCAAGTCTAGCTGCGGCGTTCTGGATAGTCTGGAGTTTGTGGGTTAGAGATTTGTTTATTCCGGTGTAGAGCGCGTTTCCGTTGTCCAGTCTGCTGGTTATGAGTGCGTGGGTGACGATCCTTTTGGATTTAACGGGGATCCATCTAAAGGTGGGTGTTGAAGCATGTGGAGGATACGGAGGTAATCTGTCAGTGCATGGTGAGAGAGGAGTTGAGTATGATGCCGAGCTTGCTCGTGTGGTCTGTAGGTGTGGTAAGATCGCCAAGGGTGGAGAGCCACCAGGTGTTGTCCCATGCTGAGGGTGTGGATCCAGGGACGATGACTTCCATCTTCTCTGTGTTGAGCTTTAGGCAGCTGTTGCTCATCCAGGAGGCGACGTCTTTCATAAGTTCCTGGAAGCTGTGTCTGGTGCTGTCAGGTTCATTGATGAGTGAAAGGATGAGCTGGGTGTCGTTGGTGTTGGATACTATGCTGAGTCCGTGTTTTCTGACCATGGGGCGAGAGGGGCCATGTAGATGTTGAAGAGCGTGGGGCTGAGTGAGGATCCTTGGGGTACTTTGCAGCTGGTCTCTGTGGGTTCAGAGAGGTAGGGTGGGAGTCTGATTCTTTGGGTTCAGCCGGTGAGCAAGGAGCGGATCCAGTCGAGGGCAGATGGATGGAGTGCAAAACCTTCTCAACCACTCACCCCCAGTCACGAGATCTGGGTTAAATCCATTGTTATTTTTCTCTCGATGCCACCCCTGTCAGGATTGGTCAGTCAAGTGTTAGAGCCCATCCTGTAGGGAGAAGAAGTCTTCGTTACCTGTGTACCAGGATGCGTAGAGCCATTCCAGTCAAGCAAGTGGCATTGTGGCTTTGATTGTTTACCGCGTTCAGAACGCGGAATTCCAAGATGGCCGCTGCAGCAAAGGAAGCGGTTGGTGGTCTAGTTTTTTAGCAGGTTTTCTCTCAGCAGCTGTTTAGCTTGCGCTCCTCATTAGCGTGGTGCACTTCAACCATTTTTTCTTGGAGATAGGCAGCTTTTGGTTCCGCTACTATTTTCCTGAGAATTTAGTGAAGTAAAGGTAGTTTCAAATGCTCTTTTCTTGCCACTTCTGAAGAGTCAAGAGAGAAGGAATTCCAGAGCAATTTCGAGTGAAGTCTGGGAGGCATTCCCAAAGATTCCAGCCTATTCCAGCTCCCAGATGTCGTACAGTGCACTTGGTGAGAGGTATCAGGAGGGTTCCTGAACACCAAGTAAGTCTTTGAGTCAGCATGGGCGGAATTCGCGCGAATTCGTAATGGCGATTTGCAAAAGCCGCCAAATTCCGCGAGCTTGCAAATGTATTTTTTTTGCGAGTTCGCGAGATTTTTTTACCAGTTCGGGAACGAGAACTTGCGCATGCGGTCACAATGGTCGCGAACATGTTGTTTCCACTTAACCAGTCTGCTCGCGATGCCTTTTTCCTGTTTTAAGTCGCAATGACGTGTTCGCAATTTCCTGTTTCCTGTCGCAATGACGTGTTCGCGTTCGCAATTTCCTGTTTCCGGTCGCAATGACGTGTTCGCGATGTCGCTCGGCCAGCTACCAAAATCTCCCAGCACACGCGAACAGGGAGGAAAACTCATCAGCGAACGCAGAATCATGGTAAGTCAATGCCGCGCGTGTGAGATTGTATTTTTGAAGCGCGAACAAGAAAAAAAAATCCGCAAATTCGCGAATCGCGGATTTTTGGGCAATTTTGCGCGATTGCCAAAAATTAGCAAATCTCATAGACGGCGGACGCACCACAACGGAGAGGGAAAGCAGTGCCACGAGACCCACCGCACGGACCCGACCGCCATGGACCCAGCCCTACACGCCTTCCCGGCCCTGTTCGTACTTCACTACCAGCAAGTCATGCACCGTCGTGGACGCCGCCCCAGGTACACAAGCATGCAATACACACATACCACGCCACAGCATGCATGAACACTGTTACCTGTTCACACCAGCAGCGTCTGATTGGCAACGAGGGCACTAGGGCAATGCCCGAGGGGCCGGTGTCCAGTCCCAGCTGAGGGCTGCTTTTGTGGTCAGCCGTAGTGGACCGATTTTGGTGGTCTCTGCATTTGTAAACGACCGCCAGCGGCCCAGTGGGTGCCTGAGAGGCCTTTCTGTAAGTAAATGGGTGTTTATTGCCAGGTTCCTATCAACGGCAGAGGTGTCACTTCTTTACTCTTGCTGGGCCGGCCCAGTAATATATGTATATTGAGTGGTGCAGGGGGCATGATCAAAACTCGCCTCACTTGTTGTCAGGTGCGTCACCAGTGTGAACTAATCCGTGGTAGACACGGCATGTTGTAAATCACAAGAAAGCCAAAATGCAAGTACACAACAAGCACGGACACTGACAAAGTACACAACATGAGTAACTGACATTATTAAACATCACAAAGATAGCACTCTGATGTACCCAGGAGCCAGCCCAGTGGCCAGTACACATTGCAGAGCATATCCATGAGAAGCTGCACAACCAAGTGGCAAGAAGCAGCACAGTTCCAGGCAGGGCAATGAGAGAGTGCAGAGCATGTCCATGAGAAGCTGCACAACCAAGGGGCAAGAAGCAGCACAGTTACCACAGAGCCAGTGGCCAGAAAAGAGCAGGTACATCTGAGGCAGCACAAGTCAGTGGCACATTGCATAATAACTCAAATAGGGCCAGTGGGCAGAACAGAGCAGGTACATCTGAGGCAGCACAAGTTAGTGGCACATTGCATCATAACTCAAACAGGGCCAGTGGCCAGAACAGAGCAGGTACATCTGAGGCAGCACAAGTGAGGGACACATTGCATCATAACTCAAACAGGGCCAGTGGCCAGAACAGAGCAGGTACATCTGAGGCAGCACAAGTGAGGGGCACATTGCATCATAACTCAAACAGGGCCAGTGGCCAGAACAGAGCAGGTACATCTGAGGCAGCACAAGTCAGTGGCACATTGCATCATAACTCAAACAGAGCCAGTGGCCAGAACAGAGCAGGTACATCTCAGGCAGCACAAGTGAGGGGCACATTACATCATAACTCAAAGCAGGGCCAGTGGCCAGAACAGAGCAGGTACATCTGAGGCAGCACAAGTGAGGGGCACATTGCATCATAACTCAAACAGGGCTAGTGGCCAGAACAGAGCAGGTACATCTGAGGCAGCACAAGTCAGTGGCACATTGCATTATTACTCAAACAGGGCAAGTGGCCAGAACAGAGCATGTACATCTGAGGCAACACAAGTGAGGGGAACATTGCATCATAACTCAAACAGGGCCAGTGGCCAGAACAGAGCAGGTACATCTGAGGCAGCACAAGTAAGTGGCACATAGCATCATAACTCAAACAGGGCCAGTGGCCAGAACAGAGCAGGTACATCTGAGGCAGCACAGGGATATGTGGTGCATATACACTGCCATGGACAACAACACCGCCAGGGTGCCTACAATGGACAGTCCAGCCAACAATGTAAAAGAGATGTGTGTGAGGGGGACTGAAACTCACACCAGAGAATCAGGTGGACTGTGTATCATCGGAGGTGCAGACACACTGGCAGCACCTGACATAGGAGACTGAACTACAGACACAGCGCTAGCATCTGATACATGAGAGAGAGCTCCATACACAGTGGCAGTACCTGATACAGGAGATTGAACAACAGACACCATGCTAGTATCTTCAACATGAGAGTGAACCACAGATACAGTGGCAGTAACTGATACAGGAGAGCGAACTACAGACACAGTGCTAGTATCTAATACATGTGAGTGAACAACAGACACAGTGGCAGTACCTGATACAGGAGACCGAACAACAGACACAGTGCTAGTATCTGACACCTGAGAGTGGACAACAGACACAGTGCCAGTATCTCACACATGAGAGTGAACTGCAGCTTAGGTTGTGACATTACTGTACTGATGACCCACTGGGCTGTATCGTCCAGGAGGCTGGGTGGCTCTGGGAGCTGGAGAGAGCTGTCCAGGAGAGACAGTATGAGGCTCAGTTGTTTGCGGTGTATGTCTACGCTTTTTGGGATCTGTGAGGTCGATTTGTACTTGCTAGGATTGGGAAGTGGTGCTGGCTCCACAGACACACTTCCCATCAAAGGTGGATCGTGTGCTGGTGGTGGTCTGCTCTCTGAGGACGTGCTGGACCCTGCTGAACGCTTGCTCTGGCCCTGCCTTCTGTCCTCAAAAACCTGTGTAACAGGGGACCCCACAACACTGTACCCCTTCCTCTGCTTCACAGGGGTGGTGTTGGGAGTCGAAGGTATGGGGAGACTCGACCTCTGAGACATGTACCTTACGTTCCCTCACCAACACCAGCTTCAGGGGAGGCATGGCTGATGGCTGTATGTCCTCGGGGGATGTCTTGTCCATGGGAGGTGCCTTGTCCCTGGGAGGTGCCTTGTCCTTGCTATGTGCCTCTTCCTTGGGAGATGCCTTGTCCTTGGTATGTGCCTTGTCCTTGAGAGGTGCCTTGTCTTGGTATGTGCCTTTTCCTTGGGAGGTGCCTTTTCCTGGGAGATGCCTTTTCCTTGGGAGGTGCCTTGTCCCTGGGAGTTGCCTTGTCCTTGGGAGGTGCCTTTTCCTTGGGAGATGCCTTGTGCCTGGGAGGTGCCTTGTCCTTGGGAGGTGCCTTTTCCTTGGGATATGCCTGGTCCCTGGGAGATGCCTTTTGCCTGGGAGATGCATTTTCCCTGGGAGATGCCTTGTCCTTGGTATGTGCCTTTTCCTTGGGAGATGCCTTGTCCCTGGGAGTGGACATGGATGGGGACGCCTGAGTGCCCTGTATCTCATCTGAGGGGCAGCTTATGTCGTGCCCTGCGCTGCCTCTAGCTTTCCCAGGGGATGGTGTATGTGTCCTGTGTTGCTTTTCCTGCTGCTTGTCTTGGCTCCGTGTGCCATATCCGGAGTGTGAGGCAGGATCGGAGAGGTCACTCTCCTCTGTTACAGCCTGTGGTGTGGAGACAGGTACAGAAGCTGAACTTTGGGCATGTGACAGCTGAATGGCTGCCGTCACTTTCGAGGACAAGGACTGGATAGTCATGTGTTTACCAGCCCCATCCCCATGCATCGCCTCCATGAAAGCTACCACCTGGCCCAACTCCCTATCGTGGTCCAGGAATGCATTTAGCATATTAGTCTGACCCACACACAGCTGGTGCAGCAGGTCAACTGCCTCAGCACTGAGGGCAGTTTGGCACACAGGGTCAGGTGCAGCGGTGCCTGGACCAAAGGACACTCTGTGTCTCCGACTCTGGCGAGCACGGGCAGTACTTGTTGCAGTTTGCGGGAGTGTGGGCTCTGTACGCTGTGTGCCGTTGAGGGGGTTGATTTCCCACTCCCTGTGTCACCTAACAATGAAGACTCACCCCCGCTGTTGGATGACGAGGATGTTGGTGTCTCAACACGTGAGTCCTCATGGTCACCACTGCCACCCTCAACGATGCTGCTCACATCTGTCTCGGTCGTATCCTGTGTTACATCAGAGCACGATGCATTGTCACCAACTGCCTCTGTTGTCTGTCTGACACGGCCCTCGTCCAATGCTGAAAGAGAGAGAGATGTGGGTACATGTAAGTGCCAGAGTCACAAACTTAATGGGCAAGTGGCGGACAGACCTGGAAGTCAAAACAACATGTCGTACCCAGCCTTGGCATCCCCAACCTCCTTCACCTATCCCCATTAGCACAAATTGCCTGTACATGTGAAACATGTGCGTCAAACATCCATGGCACGTCAGTGCGGACAAATATGCAGGTGATGCAATGAGGCCACAGATCTGATTGTCAAGTACAGGGCCAGACAAAGGAATGCACCATGTATGTCATGCTGCAGGAAAACCATGACAACTGCACACAACACAGAGCCAACTCACAAGCAATTGAAGCACACTGCCAACATCACAGAGGCAAGTACTGGCTCTGACATGCAACCTATATGGGCACACATTAAGAAAATTAGCCCGTACTGTAGACTCACCCCAGATTCCTGCTGTTCCTCACTCAAACGTGCCACCAGATCAGGATGTGTCACTGCTAGGATGCGTGCCATCAGTGGGGTCATGGTACGGTGTGCCAACCTGCCAGCACGTGGAATCACCCCCAGTGTCATCTCCACCACGTTCCTGCTGAGCCTGGAGATGTCGTCCCACCGCTTGTGGCAGTGTGTATGTCGCCTGTTGCACACCCCCACGGCACGCACATCGCGTGCTATGGCCCTCCATATGGCCTTACGCTGGTGAAGTTTGAGCTACGGATTTGGGAGGTAAGAGGAAGGCATGTCAGTGTACATTAGTCAGTCAACACAGGCACACTGTACATGTGAATCACATAAACATAGCAGGGGAACTGCAGATATGGCTGGTAGGTACATATGCCATGAGACACAAACTAGATAGCTGGTATGGGGTTTGGAACAGCACACGTACCAACATACACATATCTTCTTGGTGCCCATGGGGGAATCAGATGTCATATCATAGTAGCAAATCAGCCTGTGAGTGAACCAGACAAACTCCACAATGTCCAGGCAGGGCTGGAGCACACCCACATTGCCCTAGAATGCACACCACCGACCGACATGGCCCTGGTGGAAAGGGATCTGTGCCATGGCCCCAACATGGAGGGACATGGACATGCAATTCCCACACCACCCCCATGGATTGTCACATGCACACAACAGACCTGAGTCAGCCCACTGATTACTAGCGTTCATATGGCATGTGCTCTGCGACACTGCGTGCCATACCCATCTCAAAGTGCGGTCCGCGAATCATGAGGAACTGGGTACACACCACATCACCATGCACACAGCATGCCCAACTATGTCCCACACAGCCCCCAGCATGCCCAGACAGCAGATGCACAGAGTAAGTTGTGCACACCATGCCCCCTCATTTACATCACACTGCACTTACCAGCAATCCAGGGGCACCGTATAGCCTCCCATACTGGTTGAGCACCCCGTCCACGAGGACATGCAGCTCCTCGGGGGTGAAGGGACGCGACCGGATCTGCACGGTGTCCAGGACACTGGCACAGCAGCACCTGATTCTGTAGGGAGCAGGCAGCAGCAGGTAGAGGTGATGGGTGCAGGCAGCACTGGCTGGAGACTGGATCTGCAGCAACAGCAGGTGCCATGGCGGGGACACACCAGCGTGGTCATGCGTGCGCTGCCGCTAGGGTGCATCTTTCAAAAGCATCCAGTTTCCAGCACCGCGATGGAGGTTCACGAATACCACGGGGGTGGGGCAGGCTTTCCGCCACATTTAAATCTACATTGTGAAATGGCAGTTGGTATGTCCCGCCATGCAGATAGCGGTACCCACCGCCGTTCCCCGGCGGTGAGTCACCACCCATGCCCATTCAGTCTAGGGGCCTGCCATGCAGATAGTGGTACCCACCGCCGTTGGGAGTGAAGGAAGCGGGCCGCAGGGCTCAGCGGCGGGGGAAGAACCGGGGAAACAACAGCGGGAAAAGACGGCGGGAGGGGGACGACAGAGCACAGGGGTACAGAAGGCAAAAACACAGGGGCAGAGAATGCAAAAAACAAGGTGGCACTGGATGCCAAGCGCAGGGGTACAAAATGAAAGAGGGAGCGAGCAGTCAAGCATCCAAAACGACAACAAGGTTCAACCCACAGGGGGCTGCGTGGTGGATGGGGGGAGCGACCTGCCTGGTGACAGGGTCAGAGGTCGCTCTCTACCACCGCCTCCTTCGCGGCCTCATATACGTCCACGACCCTGTTGATGGCATCCAGGGCCTCGGCACCACAATTGGGTGGGTGTTGCTTGCCACCTGCCCTTGCACCTGCCCTCCTGTCCGGGACCTGTTCTCCTCACCTGGGTGCCAGCCCGGAAACTCTCCCTGCTCTCCTGGGATGTGGAGGGTGTTTCATTGTCCAATGGGTCTGGGACAGTGGCACAGGGAAGACTTGTTGCAGTGGTGGTTGTGGTGGTAGTGGCAGTACAGGTCCCGACGGCAGGGGCCACTGTTGATGTTGTGGTCAAGGTGGTGGTAACAGCAATGTCCTGGGACCGTGAAGGCACTGGCGACACTGGTGTACTGGCTTCATCCACAGCATCGGAGGCGTCAAGGTCATCTGCACCGGAGAGTCCATGGTCTGAGGGGGGTGCCTGGTGCTGCCGGTTGCTGACATTTCCTGCCAGTTCACGATCACCTGTTGTACAAAGGATAGAGAGTCATTGATGTGTACTGCACAGGTTGGTTGTTGTGACAATTGGGATGTCATGTCATGCAGCACAAGATTGACGAACTTATCACATTGTTGTGGTACACAGTACTGGGCATCATAACGGGTTAGGGTGGCATACGCCACTTGGCTAGGTGTCATACTGTGCTGGCCCCTCAACCAGGTACACCCCTCCCTGTGAAGATGGCTGCCTACCTGTTACTTTGGTGAGGGGGGTTGCATTGCTAGCACATGGTGGAGGGACTCCATCTTGCTGGGCTGTGGGTGAAGGGGGCCTGTTGGGAGTTGTAGTGCTGGCCCCTCAACCAGGTACACCCCTCCCTGTGAAGATGGCTACCTACCTGTTACTTTGGTGAGGGGGGGTTGCAGTGCTAGTACATGGTGGAGGTACTCCATCTTGCTGAGCTGTGGGTCAAGGGGGCCTGTTGGTAATTGTAGTGCTGGCCTCTCAACCAGGTACACCCCTCCCTGTGAAGATGGCTACCTATCTGTTACTTTGGTGAGGGGGTTTGCATTGCTAGCACATGGTGGAGGGACTCCATCTTGCAGGGCTGTGGGTGAAGGGGGCCTGTTGGGAGTTGTAGTGCTGGTCCCTCAACCAGGTATACCCCTCCCTGTGAAGATGGCTACCTACCTGTTACTTCGGTGAGGGGGTTGCATTGTTAGCACATGGTAGAGGGACTCCATCTTGCTGGGCTGTGGGTGAAGGGGGCCTGTTGGGAGTTGTAGTGCTGGCCCCTCAACCAGGTACACCCCTCCCTGTGAAGATGGCTACCTACCTGTTACTTTGGTGAGGGGGGTTGAATTGCTATCACGTGGGGGAGGGACTCCATCATGATGGGCTGTGGGTGAAGGGGGCCTGTTGGGAGTTGTAGTGCTGGCCCTTCAACCAGGTACACCCCTCCCTGTGAAGATGGCTACCCACCTGTTACTTTGGTGAGGGGGGTTGCAATGCTAGCACATGGTGGAGGGACTCCATCTTGCTGGGCTGTGGGTGAAGGGAGCCTGTTGGGAGTTGTAGTGCTGGCCCCTCAACCAGGTACACCCCTTCCTGTGAAGATGGCTACCTACCTGTTACTTTGGTGAGGGGGGTTGCATTGCTAGCACATGGTGGAGGGACTCCATCTTGCTGGGCTGTGGGTGAAGGGGGCCTGTTGGGAGTTGTAGTGCTGGCCCCTCAACCAGGTACACCCCTCCCTGTGAAGATGGCTACCTACCTGTTACTTTGGTGAGGGGGGTTGCATTGCTAGCACATGGTGGAGGGAATCCATCTTGCTGAGCTGTGGGTGAAGCGGGTCTGTTGGGAGTTGTAGTGATGGCTGCTTAGCCACATGTGACCTAGGAAATGGTGGTTGCTCCATGTGTGGGTGGTCATGGTGGATGCATTTTGGCCCTGGCATTCACACATTTGGATGAATGTGTGCTCCACATGCATGGTGTGGGGCCTAGGCGGAGTATCTTAGCAGTTGTGCAAGGCAGTATTTGGCATTGTGATTGTGGCCATTAGGTTGTACTTACCAGCCTCCATTCCCTCAGCTATTCCTTCCAGGCTCTCCAGGTGCAGTATTCCAAGCACCTTCCCCTCCCATTCACTGTATGGTATTGGCTGGATGGGACTGCCGGTGCCAGTACGCTCTGCCCTCTTGCGGTTCTTGGCTCTGATTGACTTCACCTTTGCCTTGAGGTCGTGCCACCGCCTCTGGATGTCTCTTTTGGTGCGTGGCACGGTCCCTGATGCATTCACTCTGGTGACTATCCTTTCCCACATTCTGGTTTTGTTGGCCAGTGTGGTCTGTTGTACAACCCAAACAGGTTGGGTTCTACACGTATAATCTCATCCACCATGACTTTCAGCTCACTCTCTGTGAATTTTGGCTGTTTCTTGTGGGACATGGTGTGTGCTGTGCATGGTGTTTGGGGTGCAGGTGTGTGGTTTGTTGGGATGGTGTTGTGGTGGATGGTGAGGTGTGTGTGTTGATGTGCAGGTTGCTGTGTGGATATTGGTGTATGTGGTGCTGTGCTCTGCTGTGTGCCTCGTCCTCTCAGTTCTGCTGTGATGCAAAGGATTGTGGGGATGGGAGGGGCACCTTTTATTTTCTTCTTTGTAGCTGTGTCCCAATGGTATCTTGTAGTCAGGTATGTTGTGGGTGTGGACCCTTGCCTGTCAGGTGTTCCATCATGGGGGTGTGTTTTTGATGTGGGTTATTGGGGAGGGGTGTGTTCATGGTAGGTTTGGGTCCTGATTTGCTGGATTGCATGGTACCTTGCAGCCGCCATTTTTTTTGCGGTCTGACTGCCGCGGGAGATTAGCTTTGGCCCTTCCGCTGATACTTACATTTGTCGATGTTATTTTACGCAACGGTCGTGGAGGGTGATTCTTTACGTTGCCCTGGCGGTGTTATCCTAATCGTGCTGCCGGTCACTCCGCTGCACTGTTGGCGGTTGGGCCTGTTACCGCGGCCACTCCGTTCGCGGCGGTCGGTTTTTTCAATGGTTCCGTCCGCGGTTGGCGGTCTTTGGTGACATCCCGCCGCCGCGGACGGGTTTTCAATGGTTCCGTCCACGGTCGGCGGTCTTTGGTGACATCCGTCCGCCGCGGTCGGGTTTTGCTGGAGGGGAATCCTAATTGCACCGCCGGTTTTTCCACGGTGCGGTCGGACGGTCATTTCCCACGAGACTGGCGGTCAGGACGCCTTCCGTCCACCATCCTAATCGGCCCCTTAGTTTTAATATAAATTTGGACTCCGAGAATGCTCAAAGTGAAGGAACGTTGAGATAATTTTGGCATTCAGTTTGGTAATAGTTATCTTCCAAGGATGACAAGAGTTTATTTTCCCAAGAATATTTAGTTCAATTTGTTCCTGAAAGTACACAGGTGGAAAAGTAGTCAGACACAAGCACAATATACTGTATATAAGGCAGAACTAGCTGCATACAGAATATCCAAAGTGAACTTGAGAAACAAGTACTTTAACTATCATCTATGTATAATAGTGCTTACCAACCAATTTGAAGAAGGATAATCTGTAAAGAAGTATAAGAAGAAAAAGAAACTTTAAAATCAAATAAGGAGAGCGTTTAAAAAACAATATATTGGAATAATTTAAAAGCTTTGCAACTGGTGATACAGGTAACGGGGAATTCTGGTTAGAAGAAAGATACATATGATAAAATGTTACTGTAGAATATAATATCTCACCAGTATTTTATGTTGCAGGAGACTAACTGATTTGTGCATCACTTAGCGACGCTTAGAGCAATAATCTCTCCATATAAGATACATAAGGGAGCAGCAAGGTACTGTGGACAGACAGCTATTCAAGGGAGGTACTGTAAGGTTAGCATTATTGTGCAGTAGTAGTTATTATATTCTGCCTTTGGTTTTTAGGTCTTTCAGAAGATTACAACACAAGACCAGTTCAAGAGAAGTGAAGCAGTGCAGTCTCTCTTTTCTTCCAACTCCACTTTCCCCCTCTCTGCTTCTCGTGAATCCTGAATTCATGGTAGTGGAGTAAGGGATTGAGGAACAGTAGTCTGCTCCTGTCGAACATCCAAGTTCAGGCCAAGGTACTTGACAGATTGAAGTGCCCACAAATGGAGTTCCACCTGAGCAGAATGGCTGAGGGGATAGATGTTAAGGCATAGTATCTTTGCTAGATAGTATACAAAGACAGTTGAGTGATTCCATGGAAGAGAATAAGTCTCTTAGAGAAGAGATGTAGAAATCAAAACAGGAGGCCCAGATTGTTACACAAAGATTTGATGAGTTTGCAGGGGGTACCAGTTCTGGAGTCAAGGAAAACAAGTCCCCATCTTATCCCCCGCCCCCTCAGCAGCGGAGTTATCTACACAGGTTGTTCATGCCATTTCACCAACCATTCCCTTAGCTACTCCAGAGAGGTTTAGTGGGGATCACCATAAGGCCCAGATTTTTTTGACACAATGCTCCTTACATTTCTTATGTAGACCCATAATATTTAAGGAGGATCAGTCTAAGGTGGCTTTCGTATTGTCCTACCTGAGCGGAGATGCTGCTGCCTGGTCAATGCCATTGGTGAACAACAATGATCACATCTTATATGATATTGAGGAGTTTAAAAAAGAGTTTTTACGAATCTTCAACAGACGATCCATTTCACAAACTACTGACATCGACGATCTTTTAGATCTAATGCAAGGCAATAGATAATTGGTAGCTTACTTAGCTCAATTTAATAAGTTAATCGTTGAAACCAGCTGGCCAGAAGCCAAGAGAGGCGCTATTTTCTATAGAGGGCTGAAAGACGAATTGAAAGACGATCTGGCTCAAATCCCAAAGAGACCTACAGAAATCTCTGAGTTAATCGACTTGGTTCTGCAGATAGACCAACGCCAGTGAGAAAGAAGAGGAGAACGCAGGAAAGAAGTGAGAAGCTTTCCACCTCGCTTTGATAGAATTAGGTCTGATAATTTAAAGTCTAAGGAGGTGGTTACAGAGGAAGAACCTATGCAAATTGGTTCCATTTGAGGTCCTTTATCAGAGGAAGAGAGAGAGAAGAGGAGAGTGGGCAAGCTCTGTATGTATTGTGGAGCATCTGGTCACTTCGGAGTTGCCCTGGCAGAAGCGAATCAAAAGACAACTTCCGGGCTCAACATTTAGCAAATACTTTGCAATCTTCGGCTCCCCATTTAATAAGTTCTGGTTTGATTAGTTTTAGAAACTCAGTTGTTGACAAGATCTCTGTGATGATTGATTCCGGAGCTATGGGGAACTTTTGTGATATAGGATTTGCAAAATCATTAGGAATTGAATTCCTCAAGAAAAAAAGGCCAGAGTCTGTTCGAGCAGTTGATGGAACCAATCTGTCTTCGGGTCCCATTGTATTTGTTTTGAAGTTCAGTCTCATTGGCGCCCCGCAATTCCAGCTCATCTTGGGGTTGCCGTGGCTTACAGAACATAATCCAGAGATTGATTGGGCTAAGAGATCGATAGTCATGGATTCGGAATGAAAGAGGGTGTATTACCTCTCCATCTATGCTTTTGGCTAGTCAGATCGGATCAATCTGTTCTGTGGAGGTTCAAGACATTCCTAAGGAATACTTGGATTTGACAGCTGTTTTTGACAAACAGGAAGCCCAGAAATTACCCCCTCATCGGGACTACGATTGCTAGATTGATTTGGTACCAGGTGTTTCTTAACCCTGTAGTCGGATATATGACTTCTCTGAGGTCTGAGGTTAAAAATCAACATTTGAAGGATTATGTGTAAAAATATTTAGCTAATGGCTTTATTCGTCCATCTCAGTCACCAGTTTCCTCTCCACTTTTCTTTATTCCGAAGAAAGATGGCAACTCGAGAAGGTGTATAGACTATCGAGCACTTCATTCGGTGACAAGGAAGATTCGTTATCCTTTGCCCTTAATCTCAAAGTTGCTAGATCAAGTTAAGGGAGCGAGAGTGTACACCAAATTGGATCTAAGAGGAGCCTATCATCTGGTACGCATGGCCGAAGGCGAGGAATGGAAGACTTCTTTCCGAACAAGACTGGGTTTGCTTGAATATCAAGACTTGCCCTTCGGGCTATGCAACGCTCCAGCAGCGTTCGAACATTTTGTCATTAATGTGTTAAAAGAATTTTTAGACCTTTTTGTAGTGGTCTACATAGATGATATTCTCATCTTTTCTTCCAACATGAAGGTTACATGTTCAGCATGTGCGAGCCATTCTAGGTAAATTGTTGGAAAATCAGCTGTGTGTAAAACTGGAGAAATGTGTTTTCACTCTACCCAAGTGGAATTTGTGGGGTTCGTATTGACCCCAGAAGGTGTCTCTATGGATGGAGCAAAGGTGAGAGCAATTCAAGAATGGCCATCTCCTAAGAGTGGGAAGGAGGTGCAAAGCTTTATTGGTTTTGCCAATTTTTATCGGCGCTTCATTCTGTACTTTTTGGAAAGGGTGAGTCCTCTCACGCGGTTGCTGAAGAAAAAAGTGAAGTTTGAGTAGAATGATGACGCGGAAGAAGCTTTTCAAGGGTTAAAGAAGATCTTTACCTCTGCTCCAGTGCTGCAACATCCGAATCCAGAAGCACCTTTCTTTGTGGAAGCAGACGCTTCCAATTTGGCCATTGTTCTTCACAAAGACATGAGAACACTGACCAACTACATCGGGTAGCATTTCGATCTCGCAAATTAACTGCAGCAGAGGCAAACTATTCAATTGCAGATAAGGAATTGTTGGCAGTCAAGGATGCCTTCCAAGAGTGGCAACACTATTTGTTTGAGGCAAAACATTAGGTAACTGTGTTTACAGATCATCGCAATTTACAATTTTTGAAATCTGCTCAAACACTTACCCCCAGACAGTTAAGATTATTGGTCGTTATTTTTTGCAGACTACAATTTTGTCTAGACTTACAAGCCTGGATCTGCCAATGGTAAGGCGGATGCCTTATCCCGATTGGGTGTAGGAGAAGAATATTGATTGGAAGAAAAAGGATTGATTATCCCCTTTGACAAGACCATCGGTACTATTCTGTACCCAGAGTTTGAGAATAAATTGATGAATACTCTCTCCAAGGAAGAGATGATCGACTGGGTCAAGGAAGGAAGTGAAAGGGAAATTAAGGATGGAAAACCTTATTTCAAGGAGAAATTGTTTGTTCCTAGCGATGAGCTACAGAAGTTGGTAATTTTATTTGAATCCCATTAGACATCGAAACACGTTGATAGGTAAGCAAGAGAGTGATTCACCAGCAGTGGAATCAGTGTTTCAAGGATTGCATAAGGCTTATCAGGTAGCTACCAACAATTTAATTAAGGTTAATAGCTCTTACAAGAAGCAGGCACACAAAAAGAGACGTCCAATTCCAGTCTATGAACAGGGGGACATGGTCTGGATATCTACTCGTAACTTTCGCTTAAAGGTAAATCTACATTTTCAGCCTCAATTCATGGGTCCTTTTCGAGTGAGGAAAATGGTGAATCCAGTATGTGTCAAAGTGAGACTCCCTCCCAAGTTAAGGTTGCACTCTGTGTTTCACGTTTCTTTGCTCAAAAGGAGTCCACCTGATATGAGATCTAAGGGTCCTCCAGTTCCCCTGAAGATTCAGGTAGCAGAAGAGTTTGAGGTGAAGCGAATTTTAGATTCCAAGATCAAGGGAGGCAAATTATTCTATTTGGTGGACTGGAAAGGTTACGGCCAATGTTCCCTCTAATATTTTTCCTCGGTGTGCGGCAGTGTAGGGTCTCTGTGCGCTGCAGCCATGGCTATGAGTGCCAGGAAACAGAGCGCAAGTGTGTGCAGCACCAAATATCCCTACAAACCTTTGTTTAAAAAACTGAAAAGACGGTGCGTTTCCACACATACAGCGCCACGTTAAGGTTCTTAAGGCAGATTGCACATGCAAGTACACTTCAGGTTTACAAAAGCACAAGACTCGGTGGTACCATAATAGGATTTTACTAAAGATTCTTAACTGGAGCACTGTTTATTGGGTGGGGAAATGTTAAAAGCCTATACAAGACCACATATACACAATAAGTTGTGGAATGGAATCTTCTTGCTGTAGTCTGCAGCGTTCATTTTCATTTGGCAGCTTCAACGATTGCCAAATACTGCAGGAAACAGTGCTTAATTGTAAAACAATATGTGCTGGGGCTCAATGCTTAGCTCAGAAGATGTGCGTTGTTTTCTGTCTGTGGCCCTGGATGAAAGTTTGTTGAGGAAAAATATGTAATGGTCCCCAGGGTGCAGTAGCTGACCATGCATTGGTGGCTTTTCACATAAAGGGAAACAAACTCCAAACCCAGAATGGGGACTTTGACAAGGCGAGGAGACGCAGAGCTTGGCAGAAACTATACTAAAACAAGGGACTGTTTTCAACCTGGTAATATGTTTCGATACCTTGAAGACAGTAGATGAGCACTATGACTCCATATATAGTAAGATCTTAGAGACACTAGATAAGGAAATACCCATCAAAAATAGCAAAACCCATCAAAGGCCTCAAGCACCTTTGAACTGTTAAACGTGTTTTTTAAAAATATGCAAATGTTAGAAAGGAAATGGTGCAAATTCTACCTAGAAGAGGATAAACAATTATTAAAGAACATAAATGAATACAAAAAAGATGTACGCAGGTAAAAACTAATTACTATACTACAGTAATTCTAGAAGCAACAAATGTATTTGGGATAAATGAGAGAGTGGATGTAGAGGATATATTGATAGATGTATAGGGTGAGAAATAGGGTAGCTATCGCATAAAAGTGTAGGACTGGAATCAGTGTGTAATGACCTGGAGCAAGTGACACTCGATGTTCAGGACGTCCTCCTGACCTTTACATGGGACCACCGGGTGAACAGCAGCAGTGGGATACTGGTTACTTGAGAGAGCATTGACGTTCAGAAAGATGTTATATAGACGGGCAAGCATAAGGTGTCCTGCACTACTTTTAAGCGCACATTTGTTTTTAAACACATCTTGTAACAAATGTGTGAAAATATAAAAGTCTCTGAAAAATACCCAAAACAATGTATTTCATTAGTATGTAGAGCTTTTCACCTTAGTATAGCAGGTTCTATCAGTGCATTTAGAAGTCGTTTTTAAAAATGAACGTAGAAATGTTCATGCCTCCTCCCGCCCTCTCAATACCAATAGTAAACTAAGAGGCAAGTCAGTTGTCATGGGTTTGGCCCTTTGGGGCACCTGGGGTATTTATTATACATTGACAACATTATAGTTTATTAAATCAAACACAAGAGTAGGTTTTGTATCGTGAACTAATGTATTTTAAGGGGTCTTATATGTGATACTGAAGAAAGAAGAGCCAGAGTGAAATAAAACAATTGCTTAGGATCACACAATTTGGTCAAGTGGGGAAGCCGAGTCTACTCCCAGGTTTTATGTTTTTGCATTGTGCAATTCTATTTCATTCCAATTCAGTATTCAAGTTACTTCATTTTTACATGTGACTCTCCCAAGGTAGCAATAGCAAGTGGAGAAGGCTTCCCCGAGGTGCAGTAGAGGGATGGTATTCAGATATGGCATATAACACACTACTGTCACATCGCTCACTCTTCTATTTACTTGGGGCTTCACTTCAAGGGCAGCATGGAATAAAACCCTCAAAATAACTAACTGCCTCACTGTCCACATCATGTTCATTCCTCGCTTCCTTTATGCCCACCTTACACTCCCTCCAAAGCCCCACTACCTCCCTGCTGGCATCAGTGTGGCTCTCAGGCACATTATAGACCATACTTTTTGGCATGTTGGAAAAAGTTTGCGAATACCCATGACATTGGGGGAGGTGGTCACCCTAGCCAGAATCATGCTTTGTGTTTCATAACTTATTCTCCAGACTGTCTATGACAGTTCTTCACTGTTCCACCTCAATATTACAGCAATCAAGGGTAGCAGTTCATGGAGGACAGATTGTACACCTTCAAGGCCTGGTCTCTGGCCAAAAGCCAAGTGCTGCAGTTGCGTATGAGAAGAGCATTGTTTCCATCTGTGCTTCTCAAGGGCATCCTGTAGCAGCACACAGTACAAGGGCAAAAAACGATCGTGCTGATGATGTTTGGTTACTCTCCCTTTTACACTTTTTTTTATTTTCCTCTGGCTAAGACTGTGATGTTGCACCAAAAGCCTCAAAAATTGGACTATCAAAAAGTACGAGCCACCTTTCCTGAGATTATCAGCTGTGTCAGCGCCACGTTGTGAAGACTTGGCCTGCTATTTTCGTGATTTGACCGGAGAGAAACTGTTAACAAAGAATTGAAAACACCAGCATGTCTACTTCCCTCCATACCTCATCTTTATTTCAAAATGTGCATTCTACCTGAGTTTTCTAGGTAGATTTGTTAGAGGAACAGCACTTCTGTTTTTTACAGGAAACGCCACCTGTCAGACGGCAGAGACTCTCTTAGTCTTTGCCACAAAGCTACGGGTGCAAATTGGAAACCCCTTCCAGTGCCCATCCAGCTAAGCACCCACCTCCTAGGCTAGGCAAAAGTCATGCTTTGGCTTCTCCACCTTATCTTTTTTTGCAATAATTTTCTGCAACAGGATAACAGGTATGTTTTCACTATTAGCTTGCAAGAACCTCCCTGTCAAATTACGAGGTGCTATAACAAATACAAACCTTCAAACAGCCAAATCACCTTCTTGACTCTATGGCAGCATAGTTTATGAACACAGATCGGGGAATATTTCAAAATACCAGGTAGTCTGGATCATAGTGGAAGAAGTTGCCAACACTGCGGACCGAGGTGCCTCACTCGCTTTGAGACTGATGGGCAGATGTACTAAGTTGTGTGCTTGAGTGGTCCATTTATTTCACTAAACAGAAAACATAGGGCTAGATGTAGGTGGGCAAATACCAGTCGGTAACGGCCGGAAATCGGTAAATTTCCCGTTACCGACCGGTATTTAGCCCTTTGCGATGTAGGAGGCTGGATTTAAGGATTCGGTAATTTACCGATTCCTTAATTTAAGGAATCAGTAAATTACCGAACCCTTAAATCCTATGTAGGGAGCACTCAAGTGAGTGCATTTTTGGTTTAAGTATTCGTTATTTACCACAACTACAAGTCGGTGGTAAAAAACTAATACCTTTAAAAAAGCAATGTGGTGCTTTTTTAAAAGTGCCATGTGGCAGATATACATGCCCTTAGGACATGTATGTGCACCACATGTGCACACATGCACGATTCAGGGGTGCAACAGGGTGTCAATGTGACACCCTGCCATCCTTGAATATGCTCCCCCTATTACCGATTCGGTATTTAACGAATCAGTAATAGTGAATGGCTTCCCATTCATTCCTATGTGCCTCCAGGCCCATAGGAATGAATGGGAAGGTATTCCTTATTACCGATTCCGTAAATACCGCATCGGTAATAACGAATATTACCGAATCGGTAAAATTTACAGATTTTTTTACCTACATTCTATTAACTGATTCTTAAATACCAAATCAGTAAAATTCGGTATTTAGGAATCGGTAAATAGAAATTACCTACATCTAGCCCATAGTTGTTGGCAAATCACACAATGCATGGAGTCAAGTGGTAACATTAAACTGACATGATAACGCCAGTCCAGGCTAATGGACCTACCCTTAAAACAAAACGGTACTAGAAAACGCTGCTGTTCACAAGGAAGGGTCACAAAGGGTCACAATCACGCCCACAGCTGTGCACAATTAAGAAAAGAAAAGCAGAGTGTCTTCAGTACGCGTGCGCGCAGGTTATTGCAAACAGTGGTTAAGGCCTAGAGGAGAGATCATGGGAACCTAAGACTAATGTACATGCTTCCAGATTGGTTAAAAAATTTCACTGCAGTTATCCACATAAGCCCCAGGAAGATGAGAGGGGGGCCTTGGTGGGAGGTACTGTCAGGATTGGTCAGTCTAGTGTTAGAGCCCATCCTGTAGGGAGAAGAAGTCTTTGTTACCTGTGTACCAGGATGCATAGAGCCATTCCAGTCAAGCAAGTGGCATTGTGGCTTTGATTGTTTACCGCGTGCAGATCGCGGAATTCCAAGATGGCCGTTGCAGCAAAGGAAGCTGTTGGTGGTCTAATTTTTTAGCAGGTTTTCTCTCAGCAGCTGTTTAGCTCGCACTCCTCATTAGCGCGGTGCACTTCAACCGTTTTTTCTTGGAGATAGGCAGCTTTTGGTCCCGCTGCTATTTCCCAGATAATTTAGTGAAGTAAAAGTAGTTTCAGATGTTCTTTTCTTGCTGCTTCTGAAGAGTCAAGAGAGAAGGAATTCCAGAGCAATTTCGAGTGAAGTCTGGGAGGCATTCCCAGAAGTTCAAGCCTATTCCAGCTCCCAGACATCTTCCAGCGAACTTGGTGAGAGGTATTAGAAGGGTTCCTGAACACCAAGTAAGTCTTTGAGTTTTAGTATAAATTTGGACTCCGAGAATGCCCAAAGTGAAGGAACTTTGAGATAATTTTGGCATTTAGTATGGTAATAGTTGTCTCCCAAGGAAAACAAGAGTTTATTTTCCCAAGGATATTTAGTTCAATTTGTTCCTGGAAGAACACAGGTGGACAAGTAGACGAGCACACTATATGTATATAAGGAAGAACTAGCTGCATACAGAATATCCAAAGTGAACTTGAGAAACAAGTACTTTAACTATCATCTATGTAGGTATGGCTATATATATATATATATATATATATATATATATATATATATATATATATAACCATACCTACATAGATGATATATATATATAACCATACCTACATAGATGATAGTTAAAGTACTTGTTTCTCAAGTTCACTTTGGATATTCTGTATGCAGCTAGTTCTTCCTTATATACATATAGTGTATATAATATATATATATATATATATATATATATATATATATATATATATATATATATCCCTTTCCATGCTCATGACGAGCTCAGCTCGTCATGCAGCACAGTGCTCGTGTGCTTATGATGAGCTGAGCTCGTCATGACCACACCCGTTCATTCATTCATATATATATATATATCGCAAGTATGTAACTCCGTCCACTTCCACCAAAACCTCGGCGGCGAAGAAGGAGAAGCGAACCACTTCTTTGTCAGGCAAGATGTTTTATTTCAACCTTTTCAGCAGCATTCAACAGATGACGCGTTTCGGGCTCAGGCGCCCTTGATCACATTATATATATATATATATATATATATATTTTTTTTTTTTTTGCGCAAAAGGAGCTGCACAACCAGGATATATTTCAAAAGCTTTTTATTAGAGCTTCACCCCACCAACGCGTTTCAGCCTCAACAGGCTTTGTTCACGGTCAGTTAGTCCTTCCACTCTTTCTCATATTTATACTAGCCCATTTTAGCCATTTAGGAGGCATTATGGGATACGTAGTCTTTACACAGTTTTAAGAATTATATCACAAAATTAAATAAAAAGAAAGACTGGTGTATATGACGTTTTGTCTTTTGATAATCAATTGCATCATATTCAATTCATATGGGCATTAATAATTCAAATAATTCATATGGGATTAGTTCCCAAATTATTGTTCAGAATTCACAGTTCATCGGGTGTAGTACCCTGTTGTATTGAAGAGGCTGAGCCGGTCCCGGTAACAGTCACTCCAAGTGTATGTGGAGGTCTTCCCCAAAGTTCATACCTCTCGGCATTTTTGTGCGGAAGCGGATAATTAGGCGCGACTCCATTTGTCTCAGTTTACGAACCGTGTCGCCACCTCTTTCCGTTCTCATCAGCATTTTGAGTCCATAGAATCTCATTGATTTCCACTCTCCATTTTGGCAAGCGTTGATGTGTTTAGCTGTGGCATAGAGCATATTTTTGTTTTTTACCGCTCTGATATGTTCCAAAATTCTTTTTTTTAACATACAGGTAGTACTTCCTATGTATTTGCTGCCACATTTGCATTCGATTACGTACACCACGTTTTTCGATGTGCACGAGATCTGTTGATCGATCTGCATTATTTTGCCATTTGGTTCCTCGATGGATTGTTTACTCATGCCAATCTTACACGCCTTACAGCTCAGACAGGGTTTGAATCCTTTTCGTTGGTTTGTTAACCAATCAGTCTGCGTCTTGACTTGAAAGTGGCTGTTCACCAAAGAATCTTGCAGGGATTTGTTCTTCCTGTAAGTTATTTGTGGTTGTTTGCCTACCAGCTGTCCTATGTCCGGGTCCCCGGATATGAGGTGCCAGTACTTTTTCATTTTGTTGGCGATCATTCCACTCTCCTTGTTGTATGTGGTTATGAATCTCGGCGGATCTTTTTCCACTGCCTTCTTTGGTTTTTCAACCAATAATTCTGTTCTTGTTTTTTGATCAGCCTTCCTTTTGCAGTTCTTTAAGACTCGATCATGATATCCTCTTGATTCGAATCTCATCTTGCTTTCATTTATTTTAACTTCTGCATCATCAGGTTTGGAACAGTTTCTTTTTAATCTGATGTATTCTCCGTATGGAATACTCTTCATCAGTGCTTGCGGGTGAAAACTTGTGCCATGCAACACGCTATTGGTCGCTGTCTTCTTGCGGAACAAGGTGGACTCCAGTTTCCCATCTGAGATGTAAATTTCAGTGTCCAGAAACGCAATTCTTTTGGTACTCGTGGCACATGTGAATTGGAGACCTATTGTGTTTGCATTCAGTTTTACAAAGTAGTCGCGGAAATCAGATTCAGACCCATGCCAAATTATGAACAGGTCATCTATGTATCGGACCCACAATATGATCCGATCCAGTTCCAATTGATTATTCGTGTTCCATGCGACTGTTTTCTCCCACCATCCCATGGTGATATTGGCATAGTTGGGAGAAAATGAAATGCCCATGGCAGTCCCACACTCTTGTTTATATAACTCCTGATTGAATAAGAACACATTGTTCGTCAAGCAGATGTTGATCATTTTTAGGAGCATGTTCGTGTGTTCCAAGGTGGAAATACTACGCTGTTTCAAAAAGTACTGGCATGCTCCAATACCTACATCATGCCTTATCGAAGTATACAATGAAACGACATCTATGGTCGCTAACAGATATTGTTCATTCCACCTTATGTTCACGGTCAGTTAGTCCTTCCACTCTTTCTCATATTTATACTAGCCCATTTTAGCCATTTAGGAGGCATTATGGGATACGTAGTCTTTACACAGTTTTAAGAATTATATCACAAAATTAAATAAAAAGAAAGACTGGTGTATATGACGTTTTGTCTTTTGATAATCAATTGCATCATATTCAATTCATATGGGCATTAATAATGAGTGGCACAAGAAAGGGTTACTGAATGAGGAAGAGAGGAAATTCCTAGATATAGATTATCCAACAATGCCGTGCATATACTTTCTGCCAAAAATACATAAGACTCTAATAGATCCCCCAGGCAGACCAATTGTCTCTTCATGCAGCTCCATATACGAAAATCTGTCAAGATATGTGGACACTTTCCTGGCGCCAATTGCCCAAAGCATGCCGTCCTACATCAAGGATACTGGCCAGTTCCTTCGAATAATTCAGGACATAAGGTGGAATGAACAATATCTGTTAGCGACCATAGATGTCGTTTCATTGTATACTTCGATAAGGCATGATGTAGGTATTGGAGCATGCCAGTACTTTTTGAAACAGCGTAGTATTTCCACCTTGGAACACACGAACATGCTCCTAAAAATGATCAACATCTGCTTGACGAACAATGTGTTCTTATTCAATCAGGAGTTATATAAACAAGAGTGTGGGACTGCCATGGGCATTTCATTTTCTCCCAACTATGCCAATATCACCATGGGATGGTGGGAGAAAACAGTCGCATGGAACACGAATAATCAATTGGAACTGGATCGGATCATATTGTGGGTCCGATACATAGATGACCTGTTCATAATTTGGCATGGGTCTGAATCTGATTTCCGCGACTACTTTGTAAAACTGAATGCAAACACAATAGGTCTCCAATTCACATGTGCCACGAGTACCAAAAGAATTGCGTTTCTGGACACTGAAATTTACATCTCAGATGGGAAACTGGAGTCCACCTTGTTCCGCAAGAAGACAGCGACCAATAGCGTGTTGCATGGCACAAGTTTTCACCCGCAAGCACTGATGAAGAGTATTCCATACGGAGAATACATCAGATTAAAAAGAAACTGTTCCAAACCTGATGATGCAGAAGTTAAAATAAATGAAAGCAAGATGAGATTCGAATCAAGAGGATATCATGATCGAGTCTTAAAGAACTGCAAAAGGAAGGCTGATCAAAAAACAAGAACAGAATTATTGGTTGAAAAACCAAAGAAGGCAGTGGAAAAAGATCCGCCGAGATTCATAACCACATACAACAAGGAGAGTGGAATGATCGCCAACAAAATGAAAAAGTACTGGCACCTCATATCCGGGGACCCGGACATAGGACAGCTGGTAGGCAAACAACCACAAATTACTTACAGGAAGAACAAATCCCTGCAAGATTCTTTGGTGAACAGCCACTTTCAAGTCAAGACGCAGACTGATTGGTTAACAAACCAACGAAAAGGATTCAAACCCTGTCTGAGCTGTAAGGCGTGTAAGATTGGCATGAGTAAACAATCCATCGAGGAACCAAATGGCAAAATAATGCAGATCGATCAACAGATCTCGTGCACATCGAAAAACGTGGTGTACGTAATCGAATGCAAATGTGGCAGCAAATACATAGGAAGTACTACCTGTATGTTAAAAAAAAGAATTTTGGAACATATCAGAGCGGTAAAAAACAAAAATATGCTCTATGCCACAGCTAAACACATCAACGCTTGCCAAAATGGAGAGTGGAAATCAATGAGATTCTATGGACTCAAAATGCTGATGAGAACGGAAAGAGGTGGCGACACGGTTCGTAAACTGAGACAAATGGAGTCGCGCCTAATTATCCGCTTCCGCACAAAAATGCCGAGAGGTATGAACTTTGGGGAAGACCTCCACATACACTTGGAGTGACTGTTACCGGGACCGGCTCAGCCTCTTCAATACAACAGGGTACTACACCCGATGAACTGTGAATTCTGAACAATAATTTGGGAACTAATCCCATATGAATTATTTGAATTATTAATGCCCATATGAATTGAATATGATGCAATTGATTATCAAAAGACAAAACGTCATATACACCAGTCTTTCTTTTTATTTAATTTTGTGATATAATTCTTAAAACTGTGTAAAGACTACGTATCCCATAATGCCTCCTAAATGGCTAAAATGGGCTAGTATAAATATGAGAAAGAGTGGAAGGACTAACTGACCGTGAACAAAGCCTGTTGAGGCTGAAACGCGTTGGTGGGGTGAAGCTCTAATAAAAAGCTTTTGAAATATATCCTGGTTGTGCAGCTCCTTTTGCGCAAAAAATTAATATATGGGTCTGGATCCGACCCCTGAGCGCAGCACACGCTGTTGAGCGCTCTCATGTTCTGCTGGATCACTTTGTGAAACGAGGATATATATATATATATATATATATATATATATATATATATATATATATATATATATATATATATATATATATATATATATATATATATATATATATATATATATATATATATATATATATATATATATAATAGTACTTACCAACCAATTTGAAGAAGGATAATTTGTAAAGAAGTAAAAGAAGAAAAAGAAACTTTGAAATCAAATAAGGAGTGTTTAAAAAACAATATATTGGAATCATTTAAAAGCTTTGCAACTGGTGATACAGGTAACAGGGAATTCTGGTTAGATGAAAGATACAAATGATAAAATGCTACTGTAGAATATAATATCTCACCAGTATTTTATGTTGCAGGAGACTAACTGAGTTGCGCATCACTTAGCGAGGCTTAGAGCAATAATCTCTCCATACAAGATACATAAAGGAGCAGCAAGGCACTGTGGACAGACAGGTATTCAAGGGAGGAACTGTAAGATTAGCATCATTGTACAGTAGTAGTTATATTCTGCCTTTGGTATTTAGGTATTTCAGAAGATTACAACGCAAGACCAGTTCAAGAGAAGTGAAGCAGTGCAGTCTCTCTTTTCTTCGAACTCCCCTTTCCCCCTTCCCTGTTTCTCGTGAATCTTGAATTCATGGCAGTGGAGTAGGGGATTGAGGAACAGTCGTATGCTCCTGTGGAACATCCAAGTTCGGGCCAAGGTCCTTGACAACTCCAGTTTGAACTCATGCAAATCAGTCTTTGCCACTGATTCAAGCTAGCCTGGCTAATGAGGGGTGTTGCCCCGAAACCGGTCACAGGATGCTTGTTTCTGGTCCACGGAAGACCTGGCTTGAAAGTTCGGGCTGGCCTGTTCCCATGAGGCATGGGGTCAAGACTGATTTGCATATAGCTAGGTCTGAACTGAGGTGGCGAAGTGAGCTAAAGAACGATGATGGATTCAATCCAGATCTGTGACTAGGGGAGAGTCTCTGAAAAGTTTCTGTGTTCCGTCCATTATGTCCTTAGGTTTGCAGTACCCGGGTGCGGCCTAAGAAGGCTCTCACCTCTGTCTGGGTCTTGGGAGGTGTCCAATGCAGAATGGTGTCAATCTTGGGTTGTAGGGGTGCCACCTGGCCGCTTCCTACCTGGTGCCCCAAGTACACCACAGATACCAGTCCAGATCATGCACTTCCTGGCCTTGATAGTGAGGCATGATAGGGCAGGTATCTGTGGTGTACTTGGGGCACCAGGTAGGAAGCGGCCAGGTGAAAGCATCTGACTTTTTTCTCATTTGGGGAAAATGTGGGTGACAAGCCTGTCATAGGTCTTGTCCTGCCTCAAATGTCTTGCCAGAGGCTCATCATAAGATAGACCCAGTAGGACGGTTCTGAAGTGCAGGGGTACCACCAACACACAGGCTGCCCAAGGCTCAGTAACCTTATGCTCACTATAGAGGAGATCATTTTCAAATCGATCAGGTGATATCTAGGCTCTTTGCCAACAGCCTGGTCCTTGGCCTGTTGCCGAAGACCCACAAGAGTAGGGTACTCTTTCTGTGCTACACAGAATTCCTCCCTGATGGGACCCTCTTCCTGCTGGAAATGGGTCAGCTCAGGCCACTTCTTCAGCTTAGGTTCTGGAGCACCCCCTCAGGTTCAGCCTCCTCCCAGACCATGGGAATTTGTGGAGTGGGTTCCTGTGATCCTTGCCCCTTTTCTTTCTGACAGACAACGGGGCCACTCTTTCAGGCTCCAGGTCCTTCTGATCAGCCTGGGCTTCCATGGACCTCGTGGTCATGCACGCCCACCCAGGCAATCCCAACATCTCCAAATGGGACAAGAATTCCACCACCCACCAGGCAGTGTGTTCCAGATTGTTTCCTAGCACATAATCCACAGGTATGGATGGGCTCACAGCTACCCTACCCCCCACTCAAAGGGAACCTCAGCCAAATTACAAAAGTGCTTACTGTTGTCTGCTGCAACTACTTGGTGAAGCATTCTAGGAACCACTTGCTCTTCAGACACCAGGTGGCACCTGGCAGTAGTCACACTGGCTCCTGTGTCTCTCAGAGCCTCTACCTTCTGTCTATTGATGGTCACCCACTGCATGTATTTCTTAGTGTTAACAGGCATGAGGGTTCTCAAGACCATCTCACTGTCCCCTAGTGAGACAAGGGTTATCTCTGCTGGTTCCTCAAACCTACCTGGGACCAGCTCCTTCCCAAGCACTACACTGGTCATCCCTGGTGACTGCCCACTGGTGGGGTCCTGTGCCCACTTGGGACACTTGGGATCTTCTCTCATGTGACCCTGCTGATCACAAGCAAACCATTTGCTGGGTCCCCTCTCTGCAGGTTTACCTGAAGAGAACCAGGGTTTCTTATCTCCTGGGGGCAGGATTCCTTACCCTGGGACCTAGATTGGGGCCATTTGGAAAGCTCCTTCTGTTTACCCCTGTCCACCCCATCTTTCTTCTGTTGGGGACTATGCCCACCCTTGGCATAGTCTCTCACATACAACTTCTTTTGGACCCTGGTGCTGAGCCAGCGTCTGCTACCTTAGCAAGCTTCCTGGGGTCAGTAAAATTGCTGTCAATCAACTGCTGGCTCCGCTCTGGAAAACAATGACTAGACAAGTGCTCCCATACAATCAAGTTGTACAGCCCCTGGTCGTCTGTTACCTCACTGCCTTTCATGCAACCATCCAGTGCTCAGCAGTATAAATCAACATACTCAACTCAAATTTGTTCAGGTTTTCGTGTTTGCCGAGTGCAGAGAGCGAGACCAGGTGCAGGGAGTAGGAGTGTGGACGCCGCACCACATCTCGCCGTCAGTTCTTCCCTCGGTCTTCCCTCGGTCCCAGAGGTGCCCCGGATAGCACGCCCTGGCATTGGGGTGCTAACTAACAGTCATACGCCGCTGCAGGGCTGAGGACGACGTATTTGGCAGGACAAACGTTTTCGGCACTTTCTGCACTTTCACCCTGCACCACACACCCTATTTGGGAAGGCGGAGCAGCAGGAGGAGCAGGAGCCCCTGCGCTGCACATCGTCAGTGTATGGGTCAGTGAGAGGAACGCGAGGGGGGCCAAAGCAGGAGAACCTTCACCTCCTTTCTTGGGAGGAAACTTCGTGACCCCCGTGGCTGGCCAGAGTGAGCAGTGAGAGCACCAAAAGAGAGGGAGTGTGCTGCCCAGCAAGTCCGGACTAGACAGCTGAAGGTGAGAAAGGGGAGAGCAGTTCTTTCTCGGATGGGCTGAAACTGGGCAGACACTGATACTGAAGGCACTGGAGGCACCGGGTAGACACAGAAGGGGCCATAAAACTGTAATGTGATCTGTGAACTGTGAAGCCGTGAGCCCCAAGTTACTCCCTTCTTCTGTTACTTGAAAAAGAAATAACCATAGCTAGCTCAGTGTCCTGTATGGTGCCTAATATTCAAAACACATAGACAACCTAAACATTTGAGTTTTGCAACTGGCGCTCAAAAAGGGGGACACCCACTACTTACTAACCTTGTCATCCCCGAATTCCGGCAGAGGGGATTTCCGACGGAGGCTGTTAGTGTGCTGTCAGTGCGCTATCAGTGTGCTAGCGCTTGAGCCAGTGCACGTCAGAAGCACTAGAAACCCGCCAGAGCCAGAGTCAGAGCCAGAGTCAGAGCCCTGTCACGGGCCGAGCCCGAGCCGCAGCACCAGCACCAGCACCGCAGCACCAATACCACCACCGCAGCACCAGCAGCCCCAGCAGCAGAGGCAGTAGAGGCAGCTCCCTGTAGCTCCCGGTACCGACCCCAGTGTGGACAGAACAAGGGAAACTGTGCTGTCCCACTGACCTACTGTTAGCTATTTGAGGACGCAAAGCCCGGATGCCTGTAATAGAGCTGTGAGCTGGACGTGTGGGGCTACAGCATCCATAGTTGAGGCAGCTGTCGGGTGCCTTTTGGATCTTTTGACTTTTGGAATTTTCCGGAGTGTGAACCGGAGCGTGTACCGGAGCAACCGGAGAGCCTGGAGTTTTGGAGGCTAACCGAGCAGCCAGCGTGGAGGTAAGTGGCAGTGGCGAGCGCGGCAGCCATTAGAGGTAGTCGCAAAGTAAGAGCCGAGGGTGCGGACAAAGGGGCTGCCTGACTAGGTCTCCCAGCCTGCGGTCCCCCTGTGTGCTCCGCTTGCCGCCGCCCTCTCCCCCTGAAAAAGCGGCTGCCCAGTATAGCACTGCTCACGCGAAGAGCTAGTAGTTTTCCCTAGACTCATATAATAAGCTCAATAAGCTCAAGGCCCCCACAGGGGGGTCACCTCAATAACCAGGAATACAAGCAAGTGGACCCTACCACCCCCCACATCACACAGCTCCAGCTTATGGTGCCTAAAGGTGTTCAAAGGATGACGCTCAAAAAAATCAAGGCGAGCACGAAGGAGGAGGAGGAGGTGGGGGCGGAGGCGAACCCTGAAAACACGGCACTAAGAAGGACAACCAGGAGCACTAAAGGTACCAACTTCCAAAATTCTCAGGACTCAGTCCCGGGCAAATCCCTCCCACAGGGTCTCATCACCCAATTCTTTCAGGCCCCCAGTGGCCTGATAGCCACGGACATGAGTCTACAAGGACCCGAGGACAGTGGCACATCGAGGTTGCCAATATTGAAGCATGACCATTCCCGCAGTTACTCTTGCGAGCCTGCAGACTCCGGAAAAGCCCAAAGCCCGGAAGACGCTCGAAGCCAGGAAGCCCTTCCTCATTCTACTGCCAGAGCGAAAAGCCCGTTAAGGATCCTAGCTGAAGTTCACAGGAGTACCACCGAGGGTGTACAGGAGGAGACAGGTAGCGCAAAGCAAAACATGGGCACCGCACCCTCTCCCCCAACGAGCCCTGTTACGCACCTCTGCACGCCAGTGACACCCCGGGCAACAACGGAGACGACCACTCCGGGTATGGCCGCGCTAACGCATCGTTCTTCCAAAAACTAGAACACTCAATAGAGCGCACACTAGAAGATACCCCCATATACTCAGCCAGAATGAATCCCAGGAGATCGCAGCAGACGGAGGCATGGAGCCCCTTGGGCCTAACACAACATCAAGACTCAGTCGATGAGGTCACGGTCAAAGAATTAAACCTGTCCATAATAAGAGAAGTGCAGGACACCATGGCTAGGGCCTTATTGTGGCAGTCCACGAAGATGGAGGTTCAAGTTGATCTCCTGCACTCAATCGCCCAGCACTAAGTGCGCCAAGACGACAAAATAGCAAAGTTAGAGGTGCTATTTGAAGCCCACGCGGTCAACATCAACTCCGGTGCCGCCATTATAGAAAAGTGGGCAAGCCTACCCGAAGTTCTAAAAGATATGCTCCCATTAGCCAAGGGCCTTGGAGAGAGGTCCCTTCAAACACAGTTGGCTCAAGAGCCACCAGCTTTGACGAGAGTGCATGATGTACTGAACGATCCCTGCACCACGGTCAGCAGCTCACCTAAAGGTTCGTTGGCAGTGCCATGCAGCAAGCTCACCATGCCAGAACAAGGAAGTGGGGACCTTGTGGTTTTGGACCCTGACACCGAAAGCGACGACTCATCCGTCAGCATTACCCTCTCGGAAAAGGCCAAATGCGCATCGGCTGGCGCAAATGCACCGCTGTCACGGAGAGCAAAAAAAAGACTAAAGAAACAACTAAAGAAACTTAAAACCAAAAGCAGGATCATACCACCAGCCATAATAACTTCCGGCGCCACTACAACTGAAAGTACTCTCAAAACACCCTTTCCTATCTTCACCCTAAACCGGGCACTGAAAACTGTTAAGCCCAGTGACGCATCATCTGTCCCTTGTGAGGCCCCCAGGCACTCAATCCCTCCTCCGGAGGGCCATTATAATGTGGAGGATCTTCCACGGCCCTCACCAGTGGTTTCCGGAGGACTTTCCAGCATCAATGGTCCAACTGGTTGGGTCCCCCAATACAAGATAGAATCAACCCACCCTCCGTACCTGGGAGCGCAGTTGGGACTGCCTTGTCTTATAGGTCCATCAACAGAGGCACCAGGTAGCCAGCAATCAGGAGCTATATACAACAACCCCCCACACCCGAACGCTATCAATGATGAGCAGCAAGGACTGTCAAGAGAGGCAAGCCCCCCAATCACGATCTCAGACAGACAGTGCCCAGGTGACCGCCACACAATCATTGCGCATCCAATTCATCAGAGGCATGTGTCCCCTGGTGAAGGGGCACAACGGCGCTCTCCAGAAAATAATAAACCACCAGAAATTTACGAGCTGCTGTTCACCCCCAGATTTACAGCCATGGACTCCTTTGACATCCTGAATAGGTCAAACATCGTACGACTCTTCGGCCACATTGACTCCCTGGCATACATCACCTCGGGGATGATCGAATGGGTGAAGTTCAAGAGCCTGGAGACAGACACTCACGGTGACTCCACCATATTCGGACTAGCAAACCAGCAAGCCCAAAAAGCTGTCCTCCATGAAGCTTTGCAACTGGCAGAATGGAGTATAGAAGTCACCGCCCCCAGGGTTCCAAAATATCCGCACGTCCTCAGACCACATTATGGTCTACAACAATCCATCTCTGTTCTCAAAGGCACAAATTCCACAAGTTCTGACGGGGGACTGAAATCAGGGAGGCCTAGATCCCCGCTAAAAATAAAAATCTTGCTAAAAGAAAAGCAGCGTATCGTGCAGCGTCCTCAGCAATGACTGGCCCTCACGGAGGACACATGGAGACAGGGCTCCTAACCCCTCCCACACATATGAAAACACCAGTCGCGCATGTCCATCAAGAGGCCAGGATCGCAACCTTAGCATCATCTCATGGAACATTGCAGGGTTAAATAACATCCGCAGGGCTACAGCCACCCATGACTATCTCGCACAGGGGGACATATTATGTATCCAGGAGACTTGGGCGAGGTCGACTTCACCAATCGCTGGCTTCCACGAATATTTCAAATAAGCAACCAAAAGGTCGATCTTTGGTCGCCCGTCAGGGGGCCTGTCAATCTTCGTAAGCCACGCCTGCAAATTTAATGTAAAAGAACTATCTCTGGAGCCACCCGACCTACAAGCTATCTCAATAGAAGGACTGAGAGCGGACCAAACAACCCGCCCACTTTTATTAATCAACTGTTACCTCAACCCTGCAAAACTTCTCTCCCCACACGGCTTGGAATCATTCACCACCGCCCTGGAAGATCTATTAATAAGCCGCTTGCACCACGATGTAATCATAGTCGGTGACTTTAACCTGAGAGGCCTGGACCTGCTACCCATGACAACACCTAGCAGGAAGTCAGCTCAACTGATTGAACTTTTAGCAAATTACAACTTGCAATCCACCCACGGGATACAAAAAACGCGCAACTGCGCATGGACCGCTTATCCGACCTTCAGGAATGTCTCCACTATAGACTATATCTTCATCAATGCAGGACTGGCTAACAAACTTCGCAACTTCACTGTGGACGACAGAGCCGAAAGCGACCATAGGCCCCTTCGTGTCACATTCAACCTGGCACGAGAACAGGCGGACCCCTACGCCGTAATTGGTATGACCACAGGGGAAGAACACCACTTAGTCCTTAAAAGAATAAAATGGTTGACCAATCTTAGCCACAGACTTAATGCATTCGTTGCCAACAGGGTGACAGTACCAAGGCCACAAGATAGTGAATGTATAATACACCTATGGGAAACACTGACCAATGACTTATTGAAGTGCCTGGGCAACACTCACCAATCAAGAAGCGGTCAGAAAAATGTCATCCCAGGCCACCAAAAATCCCACAGTCTTAAGCTGGCTAAGCAGGTACTTAACAAGGCAATGAGAGCAAAAAAGAAAGGTATCTACCCGCCAGGGGGGCCCCCCATTGCTGTTTTGCGACCTAAGTACAAAAAGAACATTTGGGATCTGAAAAGAAAACGGACCGAACAGAATTGGCTGACAGTGTTTTCCATAATTAAAGGTAAAGATAATAGCAAGCTATGGCGTTACATCAACAGCTTGTCAACAGGAGGCGTATACAAGGTCAACAGTGTTGGAGGAAAAGTGTGGGAACAGTATGCAAAGGGGCTGTACACCTGTGTGCCAAAGCGGATGTCTCACTGCATCACCGGGTGGTCTAAGGTGGCGGCAGCTACCATCAGCTATGAAAGTGCTCCCAACGAAGAATCAAGTCCGACCCGACCTGGAAAATTCTCGGAGACGGAGATTGCAAAGCACATCAAAGCCATCAGAACCGATGGTGCCCCTGGACCTAACGGGATCCCCGCAAAGGTTTTTAAGAAAGATCCTGCATTCTTCGCTTCCAAACTTACTCCTCTATTCAACCACGCATTCGCAACCGCAACCCTGCCATTTTCCTGGAAAGGCTCAATCCTCTTTCCTATTCACAAAAAAGGTGACCACTCTAACCCGGCTAATTACAGACTGATAGCCCTTCTTGACATTGAAGCTAAGGTCTATGCCCGCCTTCTACTTAAGGACCTGGAAACTTGGGTGGATAAGAACGGCATACTCCCGCCCTCACAGACTGGCTTCAGGGCTAACTGTTCTACGCTGGACAACATCATAGCGCTTTCGTACCTCGCTAAGAAGGCCAACATGCGGAATAAGCTGCCCCTGTTCTGTTGCTTTATCGACTATTCAACGGCCTTCGACCGTGTGAACAGAAGCCGGCTCTGGGCAAAACTAGAGTCTTGGGGGATTCCTAGAGATCTTCTAAAGGCCATAAAAGCACTTTACGAGGGGACCTGGGTTCAGGTGAAACTAAGCGCCACATCTGCAGCCACAAGAATTGCCACTAACTCTGGATTAAAGCAGGGGTGTGTTCTGGCCCCCCTGCTTTTCAACTTGTACACTGCAGACATGGGGCACGCCCTGAAAGATGCCAACCTAGCACCGCCCAGACTGGGGAAGCTGGCAATGGGTACGCTCCAGTACGCAGATGACACTGTAATTATGGACCATACCAGGGTAGGCCTCCAAAGAGCCTTAAACAGTCTCGCCACGTACAACAAGGAGAACGAGCTACATATTAACGTGAGCAAGACCAAGATAATAATCTTTGGCAAACATCCACACAAAACAAAAGCTTCATGGTCTCTGGGGGAACACCGAATCACCACGGCCCCATCCTAAAACTATCTGGGCACATGGGTATCAGAGAGGGCCACTGCATTCAAACATCTGAAGACGCTTAAACCAAAAATTGACAAAATAATTACATCTCTAAGACGTCTAAGCCACGGCCTGGCCAGTCCCTCTGCAGATCCGATGCTGACAGTACTCAGGGCTAAACTGATCCCCGCCATCACGTACGGCCATATAGCCTATCCAGGGGCTTTTGAGAAAGTGGTCCAAGCGGCACAGGTGAAAGCATACAAGATGGTGCTACGAGCCCCCAAACAGGCACGGAATAACAGGGTGAGACTGGAAATAGGCCTGAAACGTCCTGAACTGGTACTATTGGGGGAGTTGCTAAAATACTACATCAGAGTTCTGAAGTCGCCCGACAACACCTTGAAGCACTCGCTAAAAACCATCTTTGGGGAATCGGGCTCCCCATGGCAAGCCAAGGTGGAACTAGCAATTGATCTTCTGAAGATCGAGGGGCGGAGTCTGCACTTACACGAAATCCCATATTCCGCCTGGGCAAAAGCCGTCAAGCGCCAAGTCCAGTCTATTTCCTTTGAGCTAGACCTTTCCTCGCTCCGGCCCAACCCGCTAACGTTGGCCTTGGACAAGTCCTACACTCCCGGTAAACCTCAACCATACTTACAAGACTCACTAAAAATCAAAGCAAGACAAAAAATTCTGTTTATGCGCCTCTTGGCCCTCAGGATAACGGACTTCAACCCACGTTGGGAACGCTTGGACGGAGCCACTGCCTGCCGACTTTGCAACTATCGCAGAGAATCCTGGCTACACTTGCTATGTTGCTGCACTAAGCTGGCCAGTGACCGTCAGCGATTGCTACGTCCGGCACTACGCATCTTGGGCCACAGAACTTGCAGAGAGGCCTTGGATTGGTGCTTCTCTGAAACCACATGTTTATTAGCCAGGATAGGCAAGTTCATCCATCAAGTTAAAATGGCACTCGAAAACCAACTAAAGGATACCATCCCGAAGAGCCCTGTGACCCGCCGCCCTAAAGTTGGCAATCCACAGATAACACAGGGAGTCGCCGAAAAGAAAATGGTCCCATCAGTCAAAGGTATCCAACTGGGGCCGAATAAGGGTCCGATGATGCCCACAGTGCAACTGAAGATGTCGAACTTTTACACGCCTTCCAGACTCTAGTATGCGAGGTCTCATGCTGACTCTAAAAACTTTAATTCTTTTTAATAATGTATGGTACCAGTGAACATAGTCAGTATCGAGACCACATAGCTGCACCAATGGTCCCTGACTGGTGTAGGTCGAGCGGGGGGGGGGGCATTTTACTGTATTTTACTGTATTTTATTTTAACCAAACTGCATTTTTTATACTGTAATGATTTTAAGTAATCGCACAGTTCATTAATAAACACTACATCAAAGGAACTCAAATTTGTCGACCAAGTTTAGAACTCTCCCTAAGCTTTACTCTATAACTCTCTGGGGTGAGACCATACCTCCTGACCAGGGCTTCCTTCATGGTGGAGTACCACATCTGGTCCTCTATTGCTAATGCCAACAGGGTGCCTCTCCCTCCACGGTGAAGCGATTCCACAAACCTGCTCCCCAATCTCTCTCAGGAGCATAGTATGCCCTTAAAGCTACTTCACAGCAACTAAACCACGGATCAATGTCATCCCCAGCACATAATCCTTCACTGCATCCTTGGGCGTATGTACCTTAACTTCTGAGTGCACTGAAGAAACAATACCACTATCTGTGCTGGACTTGGGCTTCAAATCAAGCTCATTTAAGCTGTGCTCCTGAGCTAAAAGCATATTTCTTTCCTCATTGGCCCATTTATCCATCTCCTCCTCTCTCTTTAGTTTTGCTATCTCCAACTGGAGTGTCTCCTCATGCTTCATCTTGAGCTTTCTAGCTCCATCTCATGCCTCCTGGCTTCATGCCTGCCCTCCTCCTCCTCTGGGGACAGGCCTTTGGAAGAAAGACTGCTGTGTCCTGGAGGGTACCTTCCGCTCAAGCAGAGCCTGATCCATCACTTGATCACCATCCACGTTTTCCTCAACACCATCCATCAGTTGCTCCTCATCCCTCAGATCCCCACTTGCATTCATGGCAGCTACCCAAGCCCTCAGCACCTTTTGTAGCTCCTCCTTTTTGAGTGAGGCCCTTAAACTGGATCTTGAGGTCCTTGCAGATTGACTTAAGTTGATACACAGTGTAGGTCTCAAACCTATCCTCCTCAATAACTAAATCTGTAGGTGCAATAGATGATTCTCTAGACAGAGACATAATGGTAGTAAAAACTTCACTAGTATCTAAAACTCAAGAATGTGAAAAGACAAAAAGACCAAAAAGCAAAAACATGATGCCACGTAATGGTTTGGGATGTGACAGTAGTGTTCACCAATCACTGTGTGTAAACTACAAACACAAGTCCTATCCTCACCCGCTGATCACCTGTGTTAGAAATGGGGTCTCTAGTTGACAGTCGGTATGCACCCTGGCCAAATAGGGACCCACACTCTAGTCAGGGTAGGAAGATCACATAGCTATGGTAACCCCTGCTCAACACCTTGGTAGCTTGGTGGAAGCAGTCAGACTTATCTCAGAGGCAATGTGTAAAGCATTTGTACACACACACACACACTAACACAGTGAAAACAATACAAAATAAGTCCACATCAGTTTAGAAAATTAGCCACATTTATCTGATTAAAACCAGACAAAAACAATCAAAATCCAACATACAAAAGTAAAGATATCATTTTTCAAATGTCCAATAAGTCTCAATCCATAGAAATCAATAGATGCAGGTGTTTTGTAGCTCAAAGTACCTGAGATGTGTCAAAAACAAAGACGATGGGGGCTGCTGGCGAGGTAAGGCACCGGAAAACACAGCGATGCGTCAATTCTTTACTACGCAGCGGAGGTGTTACTTCGATTCCGTGCTGGCAGAGGAGGTGATACGTTGGTTCTTTACTAGAGAGGAGGTGATGTGGCACTTCCTTACTGCTAGGGAGGGGATATGATGCATTGATACTTTGCTGGCAGAGTAGCTGATGTGTGATTCCTTGCTGACAGGGGAGGTGATGCGTTGATTCCTTGCTAGTAGGACTGGTGATGCGTCGGTGTCCGGACATGAAGCCTCTGTTCCTTAGTGCGGTGTGGTGTCTATGAAAAATCAACGCCCAGGGATGATTCATCGAAAATCTGGATGCACTGCACTGACGTGGCAGCAGTGAAGCAGGCCCTGCATTGTTTCACTGCCACAAGCAGGGGATGTGTTGGAGTCGGAACGGGTGCCATGGACATCGGTGACATGGAGCACAGGACTCACACTGCAGCGATTTTTTGGCCGCACTGAAGGTGCTATGTCGATTCTTAGGCCGCACAACAGTGATGTGGCGATCTTGGGCCATGGTGTGTCGATAAAACTGGCACTGGGAGCTGATGCATGCATGAATTTTCTTCTAAGATCACAAGATTCTACTTCCAAGGGCACAGGAACTGGATTTGGCACCACTTGGCAAGTCAGAACTCTTAATAGAAGAGCTGAGGCACTGGTATGTGAAGTCTTTGATGGCCCTGAGGCTTTTTAACAGGAGGCAAGCACACACAAGCCCTTAGAGAACCTTGGAAGCAGGATATAAAGAACAAAGTCCAGTCCTTTCAATCCTAGGACAGATGCGGCAAGCAGCAGACCAGTACAACAAAGCAACAGGCAGTGTGTCAGCCCCTCCAACCAAAACCAGCTCTTCTTCATGGCAGAATAAATGTCCTTTATTCCAGAAGTGTTCTGAAGTTATGGTGTCACAACTCTAGTACTTATACCAGTTTCTGCCTTTGAAGCAGGCAAATTTCAAAGGAAAGTCTTTGCAGTGCACAAGACCCTTCCATTCCCTGACCTTGCTTCAGACACACTAAAGGATATGCATTTATTATATAATACCCCCTAACACATAGAAATATCTCCTATCCAAAGATAAGCATAATGCACACAATACTTTAGCAAAGAAACACAGTAAATAGCACAACATACACAGTGGAACCCAGGGGGTGGGGGGGGGGGGGGGCCAAGCCATATACTAAGAAAGTGGTATAAGAACCACGACTCGGGTCAAGACAATGTCGAGAGGATGTAGAAGTGCTGGGGACCCAAGAAACCACCCAAGGTAAGTAGATGGGAACCCCACGGAGAGCGTGTGCAGTGTGGGAGCACGACCGCGTGCGCCGTACAACTCTACATGTAAGTCGTGGTTGGATTTTTAAACATTAAGGACCCTTCCCAGTGGACTCTAAAGACATCTAGTGGAAGACAGAAGTTTGGAGAGCCACACCACCCGTGGATGCCCTACTACCCACGTTACCTACACAAGGGAAGCCAGGTGCAAATGTGTAAAGTGGTGTCGGAAACTGCCTTTTAAACCAATGGAGGACTTCAGGAAAGTGACGCTGCTGCTGAAGGAGAAAGTGTCCAGTGGAATGCGAAGTTGGATTCTAGGTAAGAGGTACCTGCAAGCACTAGGCATGGCAACGGCGTTGCCACATGGTGGAGACTGGTCGCAATTGCAGACTTGGGAGGAAGCGGGGCTCCAAATGTTAGGAGACCTTTATGAAGATGGCGCATTGTTACCCTTTCAGACATTGAGACACAGATTTGACCTTCCCAGAGGAGGGTACCTAATACACGCAGCTGGGACGTTTAAAACAGTCACATGCCTTTACACCAGAATGCCTCACGAAGGGATAGCGCCCCTAGAGACACTAAAGGAGAAATGGGAGGCGGATATAGGAAAAGAAATTCCTTACACTGCATGGTCGCAAATAGTGAAAAGGGCCTGGAAGAGTACTAGAAATGCTAGATTCCAACTTGTGCACTTCTACATACTTCACAGGGCGTACCTAACACCAGGTAGAATACGCAAATATTTTAGGGTGGAGGAGGCAGCATGTCCTAGATGCACGCGACCTGGAGTGGAACTAGACCACATGCTCTGGCCCTGTCCGGTGCTCGGAACTTACTGGGAGGAGGTGGGGGCAGTGCTGAATGATACCACAGACAGACAGCTGACATTTGACATAGCCACTAGTGTACTACATTGGTTTCCCACACGTCCAAAAACAAGATAACGAGCAAATTTATAGACATGGGCCTTATATTAGCGAAGAGAGAAATCACTAAGCACTGGAAGGCAACAATAGGGCCTAGTAGCAGGAGATGGAGGACTGCGTTATTAAAATGGGCAAGCAGTGAAAGTACATTACGCTATCAACAAGCGTGTAGGCTAAACAATGATAAACCATTAGAAACGGCCACAGCATGGGAGAATATGGTGCAAGCATTGAGAGACTATGAGACTCACGAAGACCGGGTAGCGCCCCCCAATGAGTAGGGGTGTCCCTGGAACAAACCAGACACATCTGGAGCAATGTCGAAAAGTGGCTTCTGAACATGATTAAAAGATAGAATTACTGTTACCCTAAGTGGCGATGACGAAAGTTGGGGAGGGAGGGGGGAGGGACAAATTACTGTGAGAAGGGCGTTGGGGAGGTTTAATTGTAGCAGGGGTGGGGATAACAAAATGTAATAAAGTATGATGCCAGAAAATGACCGAACTATTAAAGTAGATTAAGGGGGGACTTAAACTTAATGCCGAATTGCTGTTACAGTTTGGACAAAATGTATACTTGTGTGAATGGAGAAGAAAATCAATAAACTACGTTAAAAAAAAATAGAGGTACCTGCAAGCAGAGGGGACAGAGTCTATGTCACTCAGGAGTGATCAGGAGATTTGGAAGAGGATTGCCCTCCATTGTTAGGTGTTGCAGGATGGATGACAATGACCTTGACTCTGCAGCTGTTAGGACCAGCCGATGTTGAGGAGGACCAGGAGCAATGCACAAGCTGTCCCTCGAAGGATGTCGAGTGCTGAGGGGTAGGTGTCCGGCTGGAGCACCAACAAGCCTTGCAAATGTAACCAATTCAGGAATATAAGAAGGAGAGTCCGGGCAGCCCCGAGCAATCAGGGGAGCCCAAAAGAAACAAGTGTGACCCTCAAGTAGCCCACAGGCTGTAGGCACAGGAGTCGCCTCAAGCAGCTCACCAAAAGATGCAAGCCACGTGCACAACGATACGGTGTTGCTGAAGATTCTGGTCTCTGGAGATGCTGAAGGTGGGGGCTGCTTGGAGCCCGAAGATCTTCTTGGAAGGAAGCCAACAAGCCTTTGCAACTGCAAGCTGACTGGGTGTACAGGGGGTCGGTTATTGCAAACCCCACCAGGGATACTGGCCTCAAACTTGGTGAGAGGGCAGGGATGAGCACGGGAGCTGTGGGAAACCACCATCTGTGTTGCAGAACCTTATGGAGTCCGGAGGAGCTCAGGATCTGCAGACCGGTCAACTTAGTTGCGGTGCCTGCAAATACAGGGGAGTGAATCCTTCACACCAAGGGACATTCCATCAAGTGTCTTTGGTGCTCCACAGGCCTTGGAATGTTCCTGTATGATGCACAGGCACAGACGATGCAGAAGACTGGAAGGGAGAAGAAGTCAGCACCCTAACAAAGTCCAGCGAAGTCCAGAGTGCCCAGACGGTAGAAGAAGAAGTGGTGTCTGATCAGAATCTTATCCCATGACGAATCTAGGGACCTGCACCCAGGTAAGCCCTTAAGTACCCTAGGGAAAGAGTTGGGATGATTCAGGGGACCCTCCCAGGGGATAGTCTAGTCAGAGGGGAAGTTACTCCCATGTCCTTTGTCCAGTTTCACGCCATAGCGGGAGCCAACGGTTTCCAGGACTATGCATGGGGATACCAAATGCGCCCCTCATGTGGACTGAATGGCACTGTCAAGTGCACGCACCCTGCCCCAATACACTAAATCCTGAATAGAAGGTGGTCAAACCTGTCATGAATCCACCTTTAGCGACTACGTAAGACACCGCCAGGCTAAACATTTGATCGATCTCTTATGAGGTGTTCCATATAGCTCTCCAATAAAACCCACCCCTATCCCGTGCATCCTGCACTCCAGGTATTTGTGTGTTGGGGAGACTTGGTGTTTATTCAACTGTTTATACGTTTGAAGACTTAACATGTTTAGTAGACTTTATTGAGAAAGAACATGATGTTTTATTTGAGTTTGCCAATGCTTGTTGGTGAGGCAGTTGTCATGGGAGCTTCAAAGTTGTTTTCTCTATGTATGTAGAGTATGCAGCGCACCTCAAGCGATTTGAAGAGGCTCGGAAACGCTTACATGCACATGCTTTTTCCACCGCTTTTTCCACCGTGTCTGAAAACGGGAAAAGCATGAAAAGAAACGCTTGCGTAAGCAGCTTCTCTCACGCTGTGTAAATTCTAGAACACAGCCTGAGAACGCTTAGCCTTCCGGATCTCTTCGAGGAATCATCGCGCTAGGAAGCACCATTTACCGAAGGACACCCAGTCTTCTTCCAGACTACCTGAATCTTCAACTTCGCTTCTAGAGAATCTAAGTTAATTGAACCTTTTATTTTCTTAAGGCGCCCATCGCAAGAAAGGAACTTATTTCAAGAAAAGAAAGAACAATTTTTTGGAAACTTGTTGTGAACTTTAAGGACTTTGGGGACATTCAATGTCCAGTTTGTACACAAGAAAAGTTTTGTATATTTGTTGGCACTTTTTCTGCTAATTTCTTAGAAGGTGAATGTTGTGAGGAGCATATGAGCAAAGGGATGTTAATGTAAAGCAAAGGAAATAATATTTAGTAGTTATTACTGTTTAGCAGCTGACAAGACTTGAGACAAGGCTAAGGAAAATACTAACTAATTTCATGTTGCTGTTTTGTCCTAGACCAACAACACCTTTCCAGACCAACAACATCTTTCCAGAGCAACTACAACTCCACTGCTCAACCAATGCTCTCTCCTAAAGAATAACAACCCAACTGACAACATCCTCAACTACCTGACTCCACTCACGATGACATCTTGGACGCGAAGCCCAACTCTGTAGATTGCAGGTAGGAATCTTTTTGACATTATAGAAAACAGCCTTTTAATAGTTAGAACTAAAAAGTGTTAAAAGAGAAACTCTGTAGAATCTTTGCTAAGGGTACTTCTTGTTGCTTCGCAGGTCAATTAAAATTTTTCAATTATAGATCTTTATTCGGCACTTAAAAAGACACCATAAAAGCACATACACAATATACACATATTATAAATACAATTTTTAAAAAAGGTATAAGTTTTAAAAATTGGTGGCTAAAAACGCATTTCATGAATAAGGGTAAAGAGGAATTTACATTACATGATTAAATAGCATTAGAGTCAGTTATTTCTCTGGTGTTCCTTAGCTGCAATGCAACCCGGATAAAATGTATAATGCAAAACAACGTGTGGGCATCTGCAGCCTCCTGAAGAAACCTCAGGGCCTTTTTTGCTTGTCTGAATTTTACTTCTTTCAGAATCCCTACCAAAAACTTACGTCTTGGGGCAGAATAATAGGGGCATAACAAAACAAAGTGAAGGGTATCCTGCGGAGACCTAGCGTCGCAGCCGCAGGTACCCTTCGCCTCCACTGTCAAAGTGAACCCAGAAGGAACCTCAAATAAATGATGGAGCATATTTAGTCTGAATCGGGTCATATGATATCGATCCTGAGCATTATGCATGACCCTCAGATATGGTTCCATTCCTTGCTTCGCTGTTAGTTCGCAGTAAGATGAGACAGTGGGTTTACATCTTTCCATCTCGGCCCTCATCGTAAGTGACCAATCTGAAAAAAGTTTTTTAACCATTATTTTATTCTGGCCAATTAAGGATTCTGGGTCTGTAAAAAAAAATTTGCAGCCAATTGCCTCCATGGTATCCTTTATGTACTTTAGCCAGGGAATGTGACCCCCTTTGTCACGTTTCAGACAGTCTTTTATGATTTGTCTTGTAAGGCCCGCTTCTGGGTTAATCCAGATTTTAACCCAAGCAAGAAGAGTTTTGATTTTAATCCTGTCTTCAATATAAGGTTCTCCCACTTCCTCATGAATAATGAAGGCCGGGGTACTCTGCGGTAGTTTCAATATTCTCCTGAGGAATTTATTTTCTTCCACCTGGATCTGTTGTAATTTTTTATCTATAAAGCCCCATACTTCTGCTCCATAGGTAACTTTAGCACAACATATCGATCTATACAAATTTAATATTTGTTCTAGGGACCATCTACCCAGTCTTTTCCCGTACCCCATAATGGCCCCTGATGACGCTGCCAGCTTCGTTGCATGTTTCTCCACTAGGGGGTTGAAGTTCAATTGATTGTCAAACAGTACACCAAGATATGAAAAGATCTTAACCTGGCCAATCTTGTGTGACCCAATTTTATATATGAATTTTCCTTTTTCTTTTGCTTTAACTCCTGTTGACATAATATAAGATTTTTCCAAGTTTGTTGATAAATCAAGTTTGGCCATAAAATCAACAAAACCATCGATCAACTTCTGTAGCCCCAATGGAGTTCTGGCTAACAATACCGCGTCATCGGCATAGAGTAATACCGGCACCGCTCGATGTCCAATTTGGGGTGAGTCCACGTGTAATTTAAGTAGTTCTTTATCCAGGAGATTAATATATATAGAGAACAGGAAGGGCGCTAAAATGCAGCCCTGCCTCACTCCACTGGTACATAAGAAGGGCTCAGTCCTACTTCCCTCTTGATTATGTCTCACACTTGCAGACGTGTTCCAATGTAGGGCTTTTAGGACGTCTACAAGGGGTTGATCCACTCCTAAGCTTAGCAATAACAACCAAAGTTTTTCTCTATTTACACGGTCGAAAGCCGCGGAGAGGTCCATAAATCCCATATATATAGTCCCACTATTGGCAATGGTGTATTTTGCTGTTAGGAGGTACAGATTTAAACATTGGTCGGTGGTGGATCTGCCCTCCCTGAAACCGTATTGGACATCTGTCAGAACCTGGTGCTCCTCTGCCCACTCCTGCAAACGATGTAAAATAACACGGCCCAATACTTTAGCTGACACGTCTATAAGGGATATAGGGCGATAACATTGGGGGTCATCGTGATTCCCCTTTTTATAGATCGGGACTATGGTTGCTGTGGACCAGGAACGAGGCAGTCCTGCCACCACTGCCTCGTTCAGGACCCTCGTGAGCAGTGGGGCCCAAAGATCTATGTTACTCAGGAAAAGGTCGGGGGGTATACCATCAGGGCCCGGCGCTTTGTTCTTGCTAAGCCCTACTATTGCCAGTTCCACTTCTTCTAGGCAAAAGTCCATTTTTGACCTTGGTCCTTCACCTTGATTTAATTGTCCTGTATAATTGTAGAGGTTTTGGAAGTGGGACTGCCATTGTTCAGGTAAAATAGTATTTATTATTTTTGGTGCTCTTGGGTCCTGGAAGCATGGAGCATTAATAACCTTCCAGAATCCCGAGGTATCTCGCCTTACTGCCGCCTCCCTTAGGTCCTCCCAGGCTTGATTTTGTAAGCTCTTTTTCCGACAATTCAATGCTTTTTTGTATTCAGTTCTATGTTGTGTTATTTTAAGATTGTCCCTGGGTTTAGAATGGAGGCTAAGTTTAAGTCTTTTATATGCCTTAGTACAGGCAGAGTCAAACCAACGCGGAGTGGAGGGTAATTTACTATCTTTAGAGGCCCTTAGTAGATTGTCCACATGACGTGCAATGTCCTCAAATGCACTGACCACTAATGCTCCTCCCACGTCAGGATCCAGGCATGTATTTATAGCGTTTAGGCCCTCTGATATTAAACTCCTGTAAAATTTGTCTCCATCCATCTTAGTCCACCTAATCCTCCTTCTCTGGTCTACTGCCTTTTCCATGACGTCTGTTCTACGTGTAAATTTTTTTAAATCAAAACCTTTTAATGTGAGTGTCAGAGGGTTATGATCACTGAAGATGCTTATGTCTATGGCCATACTACTGATGTTTCTTTTTATGAGGGGCGAGACTAGAATAAAGTCAATATATGACTGGCAACCTCTACCTCCAAATGTTGGGTTGAGGTCTCCATTTGCGCCTAACTCAGCAAGGTCCATAGTGTGGACCAAGTTGTGCCTTTTTGTTAATTTCTCTAGATCCCATCCCTCAATTGTGTGTACAAAGTGTGGCCCTTTTACTACAGTGCATCTTGACCAGTCACTGTTAAATGGTTTTAAGTTGTCACAAAGATGACAATTAAAATCCCCCATAAGTATTATGCTGGGGGAGTTTGGTGTCTTATTTAAAGAGTCCAGCTTTGCTAAGCAAGAGTCCAGTTCTTTAACGACTGGACCCTTTCCCATCGTGCCTACGGCGTTATACCAATTTATTAAAAGGCAATTAAGTCTTTTAAAACGATACCCTACAGCTTGTATGTTGCGTGAGTCCCAATTATAATTGAACCAGGTTCCCTGCATAAGAAGATCTACATACATTATTAGTCCCCCCATCGCTCTCCCCGATGGTGACTTTGTGGCCGGGACAGAGAAACATTTGTACCCCTCTAAACTATACAGGTTTGGGTCGACCGCCCATGTTTCTTGGAGGCATATTATTTGAAAGTTGTTCATGTAAATCTGCCATTCCTGGGACCCAAATTTAGCTGCTAATCCTGCAAAATTCCAGGATATAACTCGAAGATTTTCATGATTGTCCCCCATGGGCAGTTCTATTAGACCCCTCGATAAATGCTCTTCCTGGCCTATTTCTATTGATGTTATGTTAGTACGGGGTTCTGACATGATGACATTATCCTGTCTGCTTTGATCTGGGGTCCTCTTTTGATCTAATTGTTCTGATGTTTTATTTCCCCCTATTTTTGTTTTCAGATTCTTCTTGTTAACTCCCCTCCCATCACTATATCCTGTAGTATTCAGATTTCCCTTTCCTGTTACAATGTACCCTTCCTCCTCTGATCTTTTAAGGGTGTCAGGAACACTAGATTTCTCCAGTGCCAGTCAGTCCACCTCCTCAAGAGCACTGAACCTATTCCAGTGCGCATGTTTAGTTAGGAAAGGGTCATAAGCTGGGGTGGCTTGATAAGGCATTTGCCATTGAGCTAATCTGTACTGAGGTTCCATCTGTTGAGCCCTATTCATGGGAATTCTATTTGTCTGAACCGGTCTTTGGGGTGTGTATGGGTAGAAATATGATAAATGTAAGGGGTGAATTTGTGTGTGCGATCTGCTGGGAGGTGCATTGCATATATAATTCACTGCTGCAATGTCTCTAAAATTAACTTCGCAGGTCAACTACAAGAAATTCCATTAGCGTCCGAATCCGTCCCTCCTCCCTAATTACTATCATCAACCTTTAGTGTATAATATAAATCATGGGTTGCAGGATAGGGTTTCTGGGAGTTTGGCCCATAGCGTCTCTGCGAAACACTACCAAGCGCCTTACAGGTAAGAGTTCAAGAGTAATCAGGTAAGAGTGCCTTGGTAACCCTGACAGAAGGCTAAGCCCACGTACATCGTTTCGCCCAGACGCTATGGATCAAACACCGCAGGTGTCTTTACAGGATATTGCTACAATGTTAGCAGAAATTAAATCTGAAAATGCAGAATTATGAAGAGGCATTTCTGTTTTACAAACCAATATGCAAACCGATAGTCCATCCAAATGGAGTTTTCCATCAGGGAGGAAGCCTGTATTAAAACCACTCACCTTTCAACCAGAAATGCAAACGTTGTACAGTGGAAAAGCTACTCCCACAACCCCAGCTTCAACTCAAATTCAGCTAGTCACACCAGTCCAAGTACCACTGGCACCCCCTGAAAGGTTTTATGGGGATTGTAATAAATTCACAATGTTCCTAAATCAATGTCATTTACATTTTGTAGCAAAACCCACCGCATTTCCTGATGACTCCTCCAAGGTCACTTTTATTTTGTCGTAATTAGGAGGTGATGCAGCTTTATGGTCAGTACCCTATGTGGAAAGAGACGACCCAATCTTGTATGACCTTCGGCGCTTCAAGAGCACCATGGAAATTTTTTTTGCAAAACACGTGTTTGTGCAATCAGCAGATCATGAATTACTCAACCTTAAACAGGGAACTTCAGATCTGTTACATTACATATCAACATTCAATAGATTGGTAACCGAGGCAGAGTGGCCCGAAGAAAAGTGAGTTTCTTTATTTTATCGAGGGTTAAGGGACGAGCTAAAGGATATGGTTACGCAAATTTTGGATCCTCCAACTGACTGTGAGTATTTTATTGATCATTCTTGTTGTTAAACTCAATCGCCGTATTTCTGAAAGAAAAGGTGAAAAGGGGAAGTCTGATCACAGGATGTTTTTATTTAAAGAAAGATCCATCATTAAGAATGAATCACCTACTAACTTAGATATGGTAGAACCTATGCAAATAGGAACCATTAGAGGACCTTTAACTAAGGAAGAAAAACAAAAACGTCGAAAATTAAATCAATGTTTGTACTGTGGGAAAACAGAACATTTCGTAAAAGAATGCCCAAATCGACCTAATAAAACTAAGATAAAGACCGCAGAGTTGGTCGCTACGCAACAGTCGGAAAACTAAAAAACTTGGTAGATAAAGAGGTCAATTTACCGAGTGAACAAACTAGTTTGGCCTCCACGACTCCAACAGCCTCTCATTGCCATCTTAGTATCTTACTTCAGTCTCAAAAAGATAAAACTAGATCCTGGTCCATTGATGCTTAACTTTATTGATACTCAATTATTCTTTGAGCTAGGTTTAAGAAAAGTTGTAAAAGAAACTCCTGAGATTGTACGCGCTGTTTATGGTAAGGAATTAACATCAGGTCCCATACAACATCATACTGAGTTATTAAACATGACTTGTGCTTCAAAACACATTGAGGAGATAACTTTTGATATCATTGATGCTCCTCAATTTCGTTTAATTGTAGGCATCCCGTGGTTGGTACTCCACAACCCTTACATTGATTGGTCACAAAGAACCATATTATTCAAATCAGACTATTGTCATACTAAATGTTTGCAACAACATCCTATTTCAGAACTTCTTATACAAGGTTATAATTTCCCAAAGGAATCAAAAAGCGTTTAGATAATTGATGGAGTTCCAGATGACTATAGTGACTTAGTAGAGGTATTCGACAAAAAAAGGCTAACACATTACCACCACATAGGGACTATGACTGTCAGATTGACTCAGTGCCTGGGGCAACCTTAACATGCAGTCGAATTTATGCTCTGACTGAGAAAGAAAATGAGCATTTACGCAACTATCTTCCAAATGGTTTTATAAGACACTCTAAGTCCCCAGTTTCCTCCCCCCTCTTTTTTATTTCTAAAAAAGGGGGAGAAATGCGTTTGTGCATCGATTATCGCGCTATCAACAATGTAACTGTGAAAAATAGATATCCGTTACCTCTGATACCAACTTTGTTAGATCAAATAAAAGATGCAACCATTTATACAAACTGGATTTACGCGGAGCATATCATCTGGTAAGAGCCAGAGAGGGTGATGAATGGAAAACAGCATTCCGTACAAAATTTGGGTTGTTTGAATATCAAGTCATGCCCGTCATACTCTGTAATGCTCCAGCAGTGTTCCAGTTTATTATAAATGAGGTCTTGACAGAGTTTCTGGACATATTCTGTGTTGTTTACATAGATGATATCTTTATTTATTCAAAAAATGAGTCTGACCAAGCAAGTGAGAGCCATTCTTCAACAGCTTTTACAAAATTAATTATTTGTAAAATTGGAAAAAAGTATGTTTCATGTCACCAAAGTAGACTTTTTGGGTTATATCCTCAGTCCTTCTGGAATAGAGATGGATCCAAAAAAGGTTCAAGCAATAATAGAATGGCCTAGTCCAACTACAATAAAACAGGTCCAAAGTTTTTTAGGATTCGCCAATTTCTATAGGCGTTTCATTGAAAATGTCTCCAAAATAATCACTCATATTACTAAACTTCTGAGAAAAAATACAACATTTGATTGGAATTCAGAAGCAGAATTAGCCTTTCAAGACTTAAAAAAACAGTTCACATCAGCCCCTGTCTTGAGACATGCAGACCCTATTCAGCCATTCATAGTTGAAGCTGATGCCTCTCAATTTGCTATAGGAGGCATTCTCTCCCAAAGGCATAAAAGTACAGGTCAAATGCATCCTATTGCATATTATTCTAGAACATTGTCTCCCACAGAACAAAATTATGCCATAGCTGATAGGGAATTTTTGGCAATAAAAGCTGTGTTGAAAGAATGGCGACACTATCTGCTAGGCGCTCTACACCCTGTAACAATTTACACAGGCCACCAAAATTTACAAACTTTAAAATCTGTCAAAGCTTTGTCTGCCCGTCAACTACGCTGGACTTTGTTTTTTAATGACAACGATTTTATCATCACTTACCGTCCAGGAAAAGAAAACAACAAAGCGGATGCTTTATCTCGTATAGGCTTAAGTGATGAGATGAATGCTACACAAGAAAAGGTGCATCCGACCTTACCCACAGAATGTTTTCAGATAGGTCTCATTGACACTAATGTACTATCAGATATTTCAAAACAAAACAAAGGAGGAATGGAATAAGAATATGCAATGGAGAAATGATTTATTATATATGAATGATCAAGTCTATGTACCTACAGAGTCAATTCAAAACCGTGTTTTACAAACATATCATGATTCGCTTTTGTCAGTTCACCCTGGAGTCACTAAAATGTATCAGCTAATCAAAAGAAAAATTTGGTGGCCTTCTATGTTCAAAGATATCCAACTTTATGTCGACACTTGTACCATTTGTATTCAGAACAAAGCAGTACATCAAGCTCCTAGTGGTTGCTTTTACCTCTACCTTTACCACCACAACCATGGCACACCATTTCCCTTGATTTCATTGTAGAATTACCTTGCACTAAAGCAGGTTTTACTACAATTATAACTGTTATAGATATTTTTCATGAGAGGCTCATTTTATTCCTTTAAAGAAACTTCCTTCGGCTATTGAATTAGCTCATACTTTTGTAAAAGAAATTGTGAAATTACATGGAATTCCATTCGTTCTGGTTTTAGACAGAAATCCCCAATTTATTTCTAATTTTTGGCAAAATCTGGGAAAATCTTTGAACATGGAAGTGCAGACTTCATCCAGTTATCATCCTCAAACGGATGGTTTAACTGAACGCACAAATCAAACTATTGAACAATTTCTACGATGTATGTTAGCCACTTGTGATCAAGAATGGTCAGATATTTTATGGGTTATGGAATTCGCTTACAACAACGCGGATCATTCTTTCACAGGAATGTCTCCTTTCTTCTGTGTTCACTGTTTTAATCCCAAAGATATTGTAGGATCAGACAAAACTTCAAATGTAATTCCAGCTGTTACTCATTATGTAAATCATTTAGTGAAAGTTCAACAGCAATCTCGAAATCATTCAACCCAAGTAAAAGAAACACAGAAAATATTTGCTGATAAACACCGTTCTAAACCACCATCATACTCAATTGGAGACAAAGTTTGGTTGTCTGCTAAACACTTAAAAATTAAGTCATAAAACATTTTGCCCACGGTTTGTAGGCCCCTTTACTGTAGAAAAGCTAATTAATCCAATCAGTGTTAAATTAACTCTTCCTTCAAATTATCATTTTCATCCGGTGTTTCATGTTTCTTTAGTGAAACCAATTAATCCCAATACAAGACTTTTGCCACGTCCCCCAGCTATTGAGGTAGATGAAGTTCCAGAGTTTGAAGTTAAATCAGTGCTCGATTCTAAACGGATGAAGGACAAATTATTTTATTTGATAGATTGGAAGGGATATGGCCCTGAAGAACGTTCATGGGAACCACTAGCCAATCTACAGAATGCTCCAAAGGTTCTGAAAATATTCCATACCAGATATCCTGATAAGCCAAAACCAGTCCCTAAGGTCTTAGGTGGGATTCTACGGTGGGGGTACTATCATGAATCCACCTTTAGCAATTACGTAAGACACCACGCGCTAAACATTTGATAGATCTCTTATGAGGTGTTGCATATAGCTCCCCATTAAAACCCACCCCTATCCCATGCATCCTGCACTCCAGGTGTTTGTGTGTTGGGGAGACTTGGTGTTTATTCAACTGTTTATATGTTTGAAGACTTAACATGTTTGGTAGACTTTATTGAGAAAGAACATGGGCCTAGATGTAGGTAATAGCAAATTACCGAATGGTAAATACCGAATTTTACCGATTCGGTATTTACTATTCGGTAATTGCTATGTAGGTAAGAAATTCGGTAAAAATACCGAATCGGTAAGATTCGGTAATTACCGATTCGGTAATTACCGAATCAGTATTTGCCATTGATTCCTTTGGGCCTTGAAGCCCATAGGATTCAATAGCAAATACCGATTCGGTAATTACCGAATCGGTAAAATTACCGATTTTACAAGGGGGACAGGGTGTCCCTTTGACACCCTGTTGCACCCCTGTTTCTGGCCTGTGTGCCATGTGACACACAGACATGCCCTTAGGGCATGTCTGTGTGCCACATGGCACAGGTGTACATGCACAGATGTGCATGTACACTGGAATTCGTTATTTACCATGGAATAGTATTCCATGGTAAATAACGATTCGGTAAGGGCCTGTGGCACTGATTACAGTGCCACCTACATATTGATTTACAGAATCGGTAAATTTACCGATTCGGCATTTTACCGATTCTGTAAATTTACCGAATCTGTAAATATACCGATTCTGTAACATTAAGGCCACCTACATGTCAAATCCCAAATACCGGTCGGTAACGGCCGAAATCGGCCGTTACCGACCGGTATTTGGCGACCTACATCTGGGCCATGATGTTTTATTTGAGTTTGCCAATGCTTTTTGGTGAGGCAGTTGTCATGGGAGCTTCAGAGTTGTTTTCTCTATGTATGTAGAGTATGCAGCGCACCTCAAATGATTTGAAGAGGCTCGGAAACGCTTGCATGCACATGCTTTTTCCTCCGTGTCTGAAAACGGGAAAAGCATGAAAAGAAACGCTCACATAAGCAGCTTCTCTCACGCTGTGTAAATTCTAGAACACAGCGTGAGAACGCTTATACGCGCTTGAACACATGAACGTCCTTGGGTGTGGCTGAAGTATTTAAAGCCACACCCAGGCTCTAGAACTGCTTAGCCTTACGGATCTCTTCGAGGAATCATCCCGCTAGGAAGCACCACTTACCGAAGAACACCCAGGGTTCTTCCAGACTACCTGAATCTTCAACTTTGCCTCTATCCTGCAAGAAGAAACCTAAAAGAGAAAAGAGAATCTAAGTTAAGTGAACCTTTTTATTTCCTTAAGGCGCCCATCGCAAGAAAGGTACTTAGTTCAAGAAAAGAAAGAACAATTTTTGGAAACTTCTTTTATTTGAAAAAGAGTTGTGCACTTTAAGGACTTTGAGGACATTCAATGTGCAGTTTGTACACAAGAAAAGTTTTGTATATATTGTTGGCACTTTTCTGCTCATTTCTTAGAAGGTGAATGTCGTGAGAAACATATGAGTAAAGTGATGTTGGTGGATGGAGTGGCGACGTTCTGCGACACACCGGACGACGCTTGGCAGTGGTTGGAGCAATATAGAGCAGGCAAGGATGGCACGGGCACCTGGGCGGAGACCGCGGAGGACCGGCCGAAGCCACGCAGGAGCAGGCGTAATCGGAGGCGAGAGCAGAACAGGCGGTCCCCGTCGGCATCGCAGACGGACCTGGAGAGGCAGGCTGCCCTACAAACGGTGTCGATCATCTCTGGAGCAGTGACGGAGACTCCGGCGGTGGACTCGGGCTTCCGTTGGGCTCTGATGAGGCGGAGCCAGGAGGTTCGGATGAGGGTTCGGACAAGGACCCTGGGGAGTTGCCTCAGGTCACCCCACAGACTGCCGATGGACTAATGGACGAATGATTTCCAGGACGCTGAGCGAAGGACAGTAAGGGGGTGTGCTCGGCCTGTGGGGATGGCATTGCCGGGGTTGATGGGGTCTTGCAGTCTGGGGTGCTGGGACTGACGTTGTCATCTGCTTTATGGGGTTAGTGCCGGCGTACGCAGGGACCCTGGCTTCTTTGATGGGGCGGTGGCGCTGCTGGGGGGACAGGGGGGTGGTCTATTCTTAGTCGGGATCGGCCTCTCCTGGTGTGGTGGGTCTTTGGCTGTCCGGCCGGCTGGTGGGGAGCCACCTCCACGATCTCACATAACTTGTGAGTCTCTGGTAACTCCCAGAGTTTCCCTCGTTTACGGGGGTAGGGTTTGGATGGGTAACAACTGTTTGGTGCCTGTTCTGGGGGTGGGTGGGGTTGGGGCTGGTTGGGGTTGTTACAGGTTACGGGGAATTGTCAGTGTGCCGCTGGGGCTGTCAGGGATTGGATTCCGATATGGGCCCATTGATGGCGGCTAGATTAGAATTGAAGTGCGTTACCTGGAATGTGCGGGGGCTCAACTCCATGAGAAAGAGATAAAAAGTGCATACATACCTAGTTCGCAGGGGGGGTTCAGGTGGCTTTTTTGCAGGAGACGCATTTAACGTTGGCAGAGGGGCAATCGCTGCAGCGGCGATGGAGGGGGCAACTCTTCTATACTTCCTATTCTGCGCATGCTAGAAGGGTGTTGATTTGGGTGCGGGCAGGTATCCCCTTTCAGCCCTTGACGACGAGGGTGGACTCGGATGGGAGGTTTGTGGCAGTGTTGGGGCGGTTGGATGGCCGAGATGTTACGTTTTGCTGCGTTTATGCCCCAAACTTTGATCAGGCTGCGTTCTTCTCTGTGTTGTCGAGGAGGTTGGCACCTATGTTAGTGGGCACGGTGTTCATGGGAGGGGGACTTTAACTCGGTGGCGGATGTGGAGATAGACCGCTCCCGCCCTCCGCTGGCTCAGTCGGTAGTGCGCAGGGTGGCCAAGGCTCGGAGGGAGTGGCAAGAGCGGTGGGGGCTCATGGACGCCTGGCGGAAGTATCACCCTGCCGATAGGGACTATTCGTTTTATTCCGCACCTCATGATCTACATGTGCGCCTAGACACTATTCTTTGTTCGACTGGGGCCCAGGAACTTACGCATAACTGCGAGTACCTGGCGAGGACCATATCGGATCACAACCCTTGTTTACTTACGGTCCTCTGGTCCAGACAGCGGCAGCCGGTCCCCACGTGGCGGTTGAATCCGCTGACGCTGGAAGACCCGATCTTTCACGCTGAAGTACAGGAGTGCATTGAGCGCTACTTCCATGAGAACTCGGGTACTGCGACCACTCGAGCGATCGAGTGGGGCGCCTTTAAGGTGGTGATACGAGGCGCGTGCCTCTCGTCCTCGACGGGGGGTGTCGGACACTGCTGGACAAGGTCGAGCGGGAGGAGGCCATGCTGCGGCAGGCGGAGAGGAATGGTCACGCGGCGGGGGGCAATAGGGAGGAAGTGTTGGCCGCTCGAGAGCGAGTTGCTGCCCAGGTGGAGAGGCTCCGCTGCCATGATTACCAGGAGTACATGGTCCGAGCGCCCGCTGAGAGGGATCGGGTCGGTTCGCTGTTGGCGTGGCTGGCCAACCCTCAAACTAGGGGTACGCCAATACTATCGTTGACCACTCCGACCGGGGATTTGGTTCATTCACAACAGGAAATCAACGATCAGTTCCTGGCTTATTACTCGGAACTCTATCGGAGCAGAATGTCGGCGCAACCGGCTGGACTGGATGCCTTTTTGAAAGAGGCTCAGTTGCAGCGGCTGGACTCGGAGCAGGGCACCGCGTTGGGTGCAGCTATCACACTGGGGGAGATCAGAGCGGCGATTAAACACATGGCCAGAAAGAAGACGCCGGGTGGTGACGGCCTCCCGCTGGAGTTCTACGCCGCGTATGTTGATCTCCTGGCACCCCGATTACAACAGGTGTATGGAGAGGCGTGGGAACGGGGCAGGCTGCCGGTGTCGACAAGGGAGGCGATTATAGTGCTGTTGTTGAAGAAGGGCGGGCTTCCCACGGCTAGGAAGGCGTATCGCCCGCTCTCGATGCTCACTGTGGACTATAAGGTGCTGAGCAGGATCCTGGCGACGCGGTTATCTGTCCATATGTGCTCTCTGGTACACCCGGACCAGTCGGGCTTCATCCCCACCCGGAACACCTCGACGTGTATACGGCGCCTGATACGGGTCATGGACGTTGAGGGGGAGGGCCCCGCGGGCGCGTCCGTGCTCTCGGTAGATATCGAAAAGGCGTTCGATAGTGTGGAGTGGCCGTATTTGTTCTGCGTGCTTCTTCGGTTTGGGTTAGGGGACGGCTTCGTCTGCTGGACGCGGTTGCTGTATGAGTCCGCTACTGCTAGGGTCAGCACGGGCCGCTCAATATCTGCGGCATGCTCGGTGGAAAGAGGCACCCGACAAGGTTGCTCTTTATCCCCACTCCTCTTCGCCTTGGCGATTGAACCCCTAGCAGCACGGGCCCGACAAGGTCGGTGCAATGAGGGGGTTTCACTGCGCGGCGTTTCGCATTATATTTCCTTGTATGCCGACGACCTCCTGCTCTATTTGGCTGATGTGGAGGCGTCGGTGCAGGGTGCCCGGGCCTTGCTCCAAGAGTTCGGGGACTTGTCGGGGCTCCGTGTTAACTGGTCTAAGACCTGTCTATTCCCCTTGACCCTCCGCTGTGTCCAGCCTGTGGAGCTTGAGGGATTGCGCTGGGAACCAGATTGCTTGCCATACCTCGGAGTCCACATTTATCATACCCACTCGCTCCTACATGAGGGGAACGTGGGCAGGGCCCTGAGGGGCATCAGGGGCAGCATGGGGTTTTGGCGCACTCTTCCACTGTCTGTGGCCGGACGAATAGCGCTGCTGAAGATGGTGGTCCTTCCGTGCCTGCTTTATTTCTTTCGCATGCTGCCGGTGTGGATCCCGGCCTCCTTTTTCCGAACGTTGCGGTCGATGGTGATAGGGTTTATCTGGGGCTCTGGCAGGAGACGTGTAGCTTTGAATACCTTGCTTAAGTCCCGGGAAGAAGGCGGCCTGGCGGTACCGGATTTTGAGTGGTATTATCTGGCAGCGCAGCTACAGTGGCTCACGCAGGCTGTGGCGCGGGAGTTTCGAGGCCCGGACGGCCCGCAGGGTCGGGTTATGCAGCGCCATGTCCTGTCCTTCATCGTGCTCCAACAAGGGCTTCGGTTGGATCAGTTGAATCTGGAGGAGCGCACCCTTCGCCAGTGCTGGCTTCGTAGCCACAAGCGGGCAGGATGTCACGTTCCATATGCGCCGGAGATCCCTTTGGGCATGTGTACGGCCCTCCCACATGGTGGGGGCTGGTCGGCACTAGCCGCCTGGGAGGATCGCGGGGTCCACATGATAGGGGATTTGTATAGGGATGGTGCCCTGCTGTCTTTTTATGACCTACAAGAGGCCTTCGATCTCCCGAGGGGTGACTTCTTGCTCCATGCGGCTCTAGTGACTGGGATTCAGAAGCGCTGGAAGATGGGGCTGGTAGAGCCCCCCACGTCGCTGGGCTGCCAGTACGTCGTGATGGCAGCTGGCACTTATAAGGCCATCACCTGTCTGTACCGGAGACTGGCGCTAGATGGACCTCCTCCCCTAGACAAGCTGCGGGAACGCTGGGAGGCTGACCTCAGTCGGCAGATACCGGAGACGACCTGGCCTCAGCTTGTACGTAGGGCCTGGAAGGGCACGCGCAATGTTAGGTTCCAACTGGTTCAGTACTTCACTCTACATAGGGCATATTGGACGCCGGCCAAAATTCAACGGGTCTTTGGTGGCGCACACTCGGTATGTCCCCGCTGCGCTACGGAGGGTGCTGACTTTGGGCACATGTTCTGGTCGTGCGCAGGGCTTGGCACCTACTGGACTGAAGTTCTGTCTTGCTTGAATGCGGTTACGGGACGCCAGATCGACACGGACATGGGGACTTGCCTCTTACTCTGGTTTCCGCATACTCCAACCACGAAGATTACCAGCAAATTTTTCGACCTGGGGTTAATTCTGGCCAAGAGGGAACTCACACTGCATTGGAAATCTAGAGGGGGGCCTAACTACCTGAGATGGCGGGGGTGCTTCCTGCAATGGGCTACCAGTGAAGGGACTCTTAGATTACAATTAGCTAGGCGCGCCGCTAACGATAAAGCACTAGATGCGGCCAGGGCGTGGAGCGCGCTAGTGACGGACCTACAGTCTCTTTCGGAAGTTGATGAGGATGGGGAGGACGGCACGCTGGCAAGCCAGGAGGGGACAACCGGGGCAGAGAGCGTGGGGGCACTGGCTGAGGAGGCAGGGCGCTAGGCAGCATGACCAGCAGCGAACGAAGATGGATCACATGTGTCACATACGATCATGAACGGAATGGGTAACATACACTGCTCTGAACAGCGCCTGGTCTTCCGTTTGGCTGTGGAACCAGGAGTGGAAATGTTTGGGGGAGGTCACCCGCAGCTTCTGGAGGGTTTATGACATGCCGTAGGAGGGGCGGAAGAGGCACACTGACAAGGGGGGGTGGGGGTAGTGGGGGAGGTGGGAAATAGCGGATAGGGCTTCGTTGGTTGGGAATGTTAACGACGCTGCATTACTGTACATCATGATGATAGAGATACATATGGAGCGTGAATGTATGATGTTTGCATAAAATCAATAAAAATTTGTTTAAAAAAAAATGAGTAAAGTGATGTTAATGTAAGTCAAGGGAAATAATATTTAGTAATTATTACTGTTTAGCAGCTGATAAGACTTGAGACAAGGCTAAGGAAAATACTAACTAATTTCATATTGCTGTTTTGTCCCAGACCAACAACACCTTTACAGACCAACAACACCTTTCCAGAGCAACTACAACTTCACTGCTCAACCAATGCTCTCTCCTAAAGAATTACACCTCAACTGACAACATCCTCAACTACCTAACTCCACTCACGACGACATCTTGGACGAGAAGCCCAACTCTGTAGATTTCAGGAAGGAATCTTTTTGACATTATAGCAAACAGCCTTTTAATAGTTAGAACTAAAAAGTGTTAAAAGACAAACTCTGTAGAATCTTTGCTAAGGGTACTTCTTGTTGCTTCGCAGGTCGACTACAAGAAATTCCATTAGCGTTCGAATCCGGCCCTCCTCCTTAATTACTATCATTAACCTTTAGTGTATAATATAAATCATGGGTTGCAGGATAGGGTTTCTGGGAGTTTCGCCCATAGCGTCTCTGCGAAACACTACCAAGCACCTTACAGGTAAGAGCTCAAGACTAATCAGGTAAGAGTGCCTTGGTAACCCTGACAAAATTTCCCTGTTACAGGATGCCTATTGTTCTGCCTTCCCCTGCTCGAGCTTGGCTCAGCAGCAGGAGGGTAGAATCATGTCTCTGGTCGGCAGCAACAATTTTGTGCTGTCCGGTTCAAGAAGGCTGGAATCGGGAACACTGAGAGCCTAATGGAGGGCTCTTCCAGTGCTTGGAATCATGCCTCTACACCGTTTACGGTGTAGAGGCATGATTCCAACATGGTTGATACCAAACATGATAGGATTCCTTGCAGCAGTTTTCGAGATGGTCATCGGATATTTACGCGGTGCCCCTCTATATGGTATATGGCTGCTTCACTGACAACCTGGGAGAATGGACTCTGTAGGCTTTAGGGGTGTCCTGCTCATGCAGGGGCACCCTCACAGTTAGAACTAAGCACACTGCCTTCAGGATTGCAAAGGCCTGCAATAGGGGTGACTTATAAGTTTTAAGTGCAGTGACCCTAGATATAGGAAGCCTATATCTTTAGTAGCTAGCATCAACTCCTGTTGGTAGCATAATACATGCTTCAGCCCATGGGAGGCCTCTGGGGTACACATGCCCGGGGTACCTTAGTACCATATACATGGGACTTATAAGGGTACCTCGGTATCCAATCGGGGATGACCTAAGTACTAAACACAACCATTTAGGGAGAAAGCAGATCGTCTGGGGTCCTGATAAACAGTAAGCAGGATCCCAGTCAGACTAGTCAAATACAGCTTAGCACCAGGCATAAAAGTGGGGTTAACCATAGAAGCAGATCCTACTTTCCTACCCCCCGCCCCTCAATCCGCCCCCCAATTTAAGGAGATGAGACTAACCTTGCCCAGTTGAGCCTTGATTTTCTAAGTGGAAATATCTGGAGAGTCCATCTGCATGGCATGGTTACTCCAAGGTCTAAGTTCCACTGTATAGTCAATCCCCTGCAGGAAAATGGGCCACCTCAAAAGTTTGGGGTTTTCACCCTTCATCTTTTTAAGCCATAAAAGGGGCTTCTGGTCTGTTTGAACAATGAAGTGAGTGTCAAGCAAGTATGGCATTCAGGGCCCAGACCACAGCAAAGGCCTCCCACTCAATAGCTGACCAATGTTTCTCTCTGGGGGTCAGCCTTCTGCTGATAGAAGCTACTGGTTGATCTTGGCCCTCTGCATTAAGCTATGACAACACAGCCCCTACCCCCAGCTCAGATGCATCTGTTTGGACAATGAATGTTTTAGAGTAGTCAGGACTTTGCAGAATGGGAGCAGTGCATATGGCCTGCTTAAGGTCATCAAATGCCTTCTGCGAGGTAACTGTCCACTGAACTTTCTTGGGCATTTTTGTGATGTAAGGGGGTCACTATGGACCCATATCCTTTTACAAATCTTCTGTAGTACCCAGTCAGCCCCAAGAAAGCTCTGACCTGACTCTGGGTAGTTGGAGCAACCCATTCCATTATGGTCTGTATTTTGCTCTGTAGTGGTTGAACTTGGCCTCCACCTACCAGGTGGCCCAAGTACACAACTTTACTCTGCCCTATCTGGCACTTAGTAGCCTTGATAGTGGGGCCTGCTTTCTGCAGAGCCTCCATAAAATTCTTCAGGTGGACCAGGTGATCCTCCCAGGTGGAGTTAAAGACGGCTATATCATCTAGATATGCTACACTATAGGCTTCTTAGACCTGTGAGAACTTTATTGACCAACCTTTGGAATGTGGCAGGTGCATTCTTCAAGACAAATGTCATTACAATAAATTGATAATGCCCACTAGGGGTTGAAAATGCTGTTTTTAGTTTGGCATCCTCAGCTAATCTGATTTGTCAATAGCCATCAGTAAGGTCAAATGTACTTAAAAACTTGGCTGAGGCCAAAGTGTCAGTAGGTCATCTGCCCTAGGAATTGGGTGAGCATCAGTCCTAGTGACTGCATTGAGTCCCCTGTAGTCTACACAAACCCTCATCTCTGTGTTTCCACCCTAGGTGTAGGTTTTAGGTACTGGGACTCCTGGGCAAGCCCAACGGCTATCTGAGGGCTCAATTACTCCCAACTCTAACATAGCACTTTCTGGACCTTTTTCCTGATGCAATCTCTGACATGGTCAGGCTGCCTGTAGATTTTATTCTTAACAGGTAGATTCTCACCTGTGTCCACTTCATGGGCACACCAGGTGGTTTGACTAGGAGTCAGAGAAAACATATGCCTGAATTGATTGAGGACCTTCCTGCAATCAATCTGCTGCTGATCAGTGAGGCTGCCTACCAAGGCTACTCCATCGACTGATCCTTCATCAGGGTTTTGTGAGAGGAGACAATAATCAGCAAGCCTGTGAGAGCATCAGCCTTCTCACTGGCGGGAGCACATATTCAATAACAATGCGTATTGTTATCATCCATTTATGTAAGATTATAAACATTTGATGCATTCAAAACGAGTGCCTTATCGCCAATCAAAAGGAATGTTTAATGATTGTTATTTCTAAATAAACAATGTGGTATACTTCCACGATGTTGTTATCCATCAAGCATATTTCCTCAAATCATAAGCAACAGCCCAATGCTTTTCGGGTCATAAACAGAGAGCCTTCATCAGGGGTCATTCTTGAAGCTTCTAAAAAAACAAAAGGAGCAGGGTGCTAGATTGACAGTTCATACTCATAAATAACAAACAATATACACATCACTTGTATCGATTCTCCATGATGTTAGCGTGTATATATATCTATATCTGGACTACATTTCAAGTCTCTAGTGCACGACTCAACCTGCGAATACGTGCAGTGCTCACTATGTGATTATGTGCCTCCAGATACTAAAACTAAAGTAAATAAGCACTCTAAAAACATGAAACATTAACGTTCTGTTCACTGTGTACCCGGACAGTAAAGAATCACAACAAAGTGCTCTATCCGTCAATAACGTGATGACTACAAAAAGCCTGCTTCCATAAATGAACAAAAAACAAAATGTGAACTCAAGACACGAAAAATCTAAACAGAAATAAAATACTTTCTGTGAATCATGAAAGTGCTCTGTTTGGCGATGACGTGAAAAGAATATTGTCAGTAGTGACCATCGGTGAACTAACCCCAATAATAAAGCTTAAGTAACGAAGATTTGTGCTGACAAATCTGTAACTCACCAAAGTGATGCTGACCGAGCAAACCCGGGCAGCGGAAACTGGATACTGGGCAGAAGTTACGTGCTTATATAAAGTCTCACCGTGTTTTAAGGGTGTGCACCATGCTGTGTGTATTTATATGTACTAAACTAATCAAAACTAGATAGATTAAAGTGCCAAAATAGAAATTTTGGAGCTGCTATGAAACATATTGAAATTGCGGTGGATCCCGCTGTGCTGAAATATACATCAATAGCAAGTTGTTACCACAAACGAACAGTTGTCAATAAAGTTAACTTATTTGTCAATTTGAATCTCAAATCTTCCATTACATCTCTATATCAGTAACAAATGCAGATCTCAAATGTGATGCAAAACACCTCGATCTTTGACAACTGCCTAATTACACTAGACATTGTGTCCTCACTTCTAACATTGATGTTCTAAAAATGCAATAAACAGATTCAAATAACGATGTAGGCAGTGACAGAAAGTCTAAAAAGAAAATTACAATATCACAGTTAGCAACGATGGTAATCACAAAAAAAAATTGTATTCAAGTCTATCAATCAACCCTTGTGGCTGCATGGCATGTAATTTATTTATCCAAAAAAACTCAGCTTGTGCTAACATTTTATGAGGATCAGTTCCTTCACGAGGTAACAATGCTTCCAAGATATTGTATTGTAATTGTGCAATGTTATGCATTGCCTCCATTCAATGGGTAGCTACAGTTGATTTATTGGATTGGGTTCTAATGTTGCTATTATGTTCACCCACTCGTACTTTAACTTTTCTTTCTGTTTTGCCCACATACATTTTTCCACATGGGCACTTAAGCACATATATTACATTGGAAGTGTCACATGTGCTGGAGTGCAGCAATTCAATTTTAGTACCTCTGGTGGCATGTATGAACATGCTTCCAACCATCACGTTGTTGCAATGAACACTGTTCCTGCATTTTTGCATGCCTTTATAATCTCTCTTCGCTTGTTGTTGTTCTGGTCTTGTGCACGTTGGCAACATTGGCTGTTATATTTTGTGAGAGGAGATCAGGAAGAGGGTCACTCTCTTCCTCCTTGTCCCATCAGTTGCCATGAGCAAGCCCATGTCAGCCCTGTCAACAAAAGGTTTCAGCCTGTTCACATGAATTACCCTTTGGCGACTTCTGGGAGTGCCAAGGTCCACTAAATAGGTGACCTCACATATTGGCAGACTCGCCAATATCTCATCAGGACACGCCATCTACCTCGCTGAAATCCCGCATCTAACCGTGGATGCCTGAAGTTATCCACTAGCCCTGAAGAGTCGTGTTGACTCCACTTTAACGCGATGAAACACGTGTCGGCTGAGCTTGGATCCAATTAAAACATCACTTGAAAAAGAACTTGGACATAGAGATCTGCTGCTTTCTTTTATCTATATTGCTACTGTTTGTCTTTTTCTATTTTCACACTGTTTTTGTGGCTGCGAGAGCATTGCTGTGTTACAGTTTGGATAATCTTTGATTGTCTTGGAACGGTTTTTGGGTTAATCCGTTCGCCCTATACGCGCCACCCATCAGAACTTATCTCCACACACAATCCAACGTATACTCTAGGCAGAGCGCCATTTTCTGAAATTCCTCAAAACCCTTTCAGCTTTTGACATCTTTCTAGGATTTTGGAAAGAAGAGGAAGGTTAGAGACGGGCCTGAAGTTATTTAAGTCATTTCTGTCCAGGCCTGTTTTTTTTAGCAGTGGAGTGACTTGTCCAACTTTCAGACAGTCTGGGACAACTCCAGTTTTTAGGGAGCTATTGATAATCCTGCACCACAGTGGGGCTAGGTAGAGTTTCAGTTTTTTGGTGAGTTGAGCCGGAAGTGGGCACAGGATATGAGATGAAGGTTTAGCGGTAGAGATAAGTTTGATTATCTCTTCTTCTGGAATGGGCTGAAAGAGAGACCAAGGTTTAGTAGTGGGCGGGAGGGCGCTCCCAGGCACCCAGCCGTGTCCGCTATGGGAAGGGGAAGAGCATCGATTTGAGAGAGAAACATTTGTGCTTTCATCATCATATATACAAGTCCTAACGACTACTAGAGATCAATTTGTATTAACAGGGTGTGTGATCAGTAAAGTAACCTAACAGAGTCTAGTCTACTGTTATTATAGGAGGAATTTTCTCATAGGAAAGGTCTTAGCTTCTTTTTTGAATGCTGAAATGGACGAGATTCTTCTAATGCTCGGGGGAGTGAGATCCAAATTCTTGGTGCCACACCAGAAAATGATCTGTCATAAATTCTCTTCTTTCGAAAGAGGGCAGGTTTCAGCGCGATATCTATTTGGCTCCGAGAGACTTTGCTGCCTCCTGATAATGTGATTATCTGGGCTAGGTATAATGGTGTTTTGTAGTGAATCGCTTTGTGTGTGATACATGCCATCTTTAGTTGGATTCTTGCTTCCTAAGGTAGCCAATTAAGTGCTTTCAGATGAGGGGTGATGTGGTAAAATTTTCTGGAGTTTTTTTATAAGTCTTGTGGCGCATTAAGACATGCTTTTAATGGAGCTGTTGAAATCTTGGGTCGTCCTGCTAGAGTTGTGCATCCGTATTCGATCCTCAAAATGACTAATGCCTGGACTGCCATTTTAAGGTCTGAAGTAGCTATGAAAGGTTTCAGTTTTCTAAGATAGCTTAAATGGAAGCTGCCATTTTTTGCCATTGTGTTAATGTGGGTTTGGATGTTCAGGTTCTTGTCTAGCACAATTCCAAGAGACTTGGTTAAGTCTACTAGACTTGGAGTACAGTTTAGCGCAGTGATCAGCTTGGTCCATTCCATTATACTCGTCGTGCTTTTCTGGGAGGAAATCAGAGGGAATTCAGTTTTATGCGGGTAAAGCTTGAGATGATTATTAGTTAGCCAATGAACGGTTCTCTTTAAGTCCTGGTTCATGATGTTGATCTTGTCCACCGATGAAATCTTGAAATATAGCTGTGTATCATCTGCATACATGTGGAAGGAGATGTTTGCCTGCTGTAAGATTTCTGTTAGAGGTTCTATATATAGATTGAATAGAGCAGAGGATAGTGTTGAACCCTGTGGTATTTCAATAAGATTTGGGGATGTGTTGAATGCAGACGAAAGGTCGAGCAGAATTAGGAGACAGGTTTCATTGCAGTCTAGGGCAAGTAGAGAGTCATCTACTATGTGAAGAATTGCTGTTTCAGTACTGTGATTTGGTCTGAACCCTGATTGGCAGTCATTGAGAAATTCGAATTCCGAAATGTGTTGGCTCAATTGTTGTTGAACACATTTTTCCATAACTTGCTAACATGGGAATGTTTGTAACCAGACGAACGTTGTTGAGGTCTGAGGGGTTCTCGGAAAGTTTTTTTAAGATTGGAATGACTTGCCCTGTTTTCAGGCAGTCTGGTTATGAGCCTTGCGAAAGCGAAGCATTAATAATCTTTGTCCAAGAGGAGATGAACAAATGGTTTATTGTAGGCCAGCATTTTGATAGTAGAGAATCAATGAAATCATTGTTTGGTTTTATGGTTGAAATAATTTTGGCAATATCTTTGTTGTCATATAACTTGAATTCTGACCATAATGCATTGTTTTTGGACGTTAACAGAACTGGTTGAGAATGAAGCTTAGCTGCAGTGCTTTTGTTGATCAAAGGGATCTCTGCAGAATTTTGATCTCCACCTCCAGGGATTTGGCTGTAAAAAAAGAAGAGAATGCATCGCAACTGATGTTCGATTTTGGTGGTTTTAGCGCAGATTTGGCCATTTTGTTGGATTGATCTTATAGCATTCAAAGAGTTTCCTTGGTCTGTTTTTTACATTATCCAGTTCTCTTCTAAAGAAGTCTTTTTTATTTTACAAAACTTTTATTGTAGGCATTTCTGGACTGTCTTAGTTGTTTTAGATGGGGTGAGGATGGGTGTTGTCTCCATTTTCGTTCTGATAGTCTGAGTGATCGTCTTTCTTCATTGAGGGATCAGTTAAACCAAAGGTTTTTATCTTTGTCTGGTATTCTTTTGAGTTTTTAAGGGGCTATGTCCTCAATTATTTTCGTCATCGTGGTGTTGTAGTATTCCTTGAGTTTGTTGACGTCTGCCAGGTTATTAGGAGGATGCAGTTCCTTCTCACATCGTGCTACAAGATTCTCCATATTGAGCCCTTTGTTGTCACAAACCCATTTTATGGCTTTGATCAATTGTGAGGATGTTTTCCTTTTTATGTAAGGTATTTGGAAAGTAATGATGTGATGATCTGACCAGTCACAAGGGATGATCTCAATTGTACCAACAGCTTTTCCCTTAGAGATGATCCAATCTAATGTAAAGCCTTTTGTATGGGTTTGTAGCTGGCATGCTTGAACCAAAGATTGATCTTCAAGGAAGTCTTTGAGCAAATTGATCTGAGTATCATTTTGATCTTCCCAGTGAAGATTGAAGTCTCCTAAGAAAATATCGTTGGATTGAGTTTGATGTGATGATTTCTATCAGCTGGTCTATGAACATGGTATTTTTGCCTGGTGGGTCTTGTTCGCTTGTTCGCTGAGATTATCTGACTCCAGTCGGGAAGGAGGAGAGACGGGCAGATGTTGGGATGAACTAGTTGGTATGCTGGGTAAATCTATCTCTAGGAGATTGAGGCTACTTTTTGTCTATTCTGTAGAGATTTTCCTATTTGTTAATGCTATCTCGAGATTCTTATTATCGACCATATGGTTACATCTCCAGATGTCATGGGCAAGGACTGCTGACTCCGTCCTACTGTGTTTTTCCAAAATAAGGTATGGTTTGGTGTTGGGGCTAGGACAGGGGCTAAGGGGCCAGAGGTTAGTGGGAGGTAATGCTAGTTTAGTGTGTTGCAGGCTTTTGATCCTAGAATCGGGGATTCTGGACTCCTGTTTTGACTGTTGGGGCTCTTTAGCGATGAAAGATTCTACCTTGGTGGATTGACTCCTGTTTGGGGTCACAGCTTGGGAGTTGTTTTGCTGGGTTTTTGAGGGAGGGCTATTAAGAACGCATTCTTTTAAAATTGTGAAGTATTCATTAAATAGTTCTAGATCTTTGTTGGCGGCCTGTGTGAGTATTGTGCCATTTTTGTAGCATGTTAAGTTTAGTGTAGCTCTTAGTTTTCATGAGGGTGTTATCAGCATCTTAGTGCCGTATGGAATGTTTCTCAGTTCCTGTACGTTTAGCAATTTAGTTAGGGTATTGCGTTATTTTTTCATTTTAGTAGTGAAAATTATTAGGTTGTTAAAAATGGTGCCTTTTTATGTTAAGGGAGGGGTCTGAGATTAAAGTTACATGGGTTTTTTCTAAATAGGTTGTGTTTAAAGGTTTTGGTTTCATTTTTAGAGAGTACGGTGTGGGGTCCACTACATTTGCCCTGGAGAGCTGCAGGGGCCACAAGCTCCAACACCCACACCTTCTGGCCTGGCTGACAAACAATCTATACAGCCTTTTGGTCATGCCAAGCTTTTTGGAGTTTTTGGCTTGCCTCCAGGTTTTTGGTTACCTTCTTCATGTGCTCAGCTTTGCGGGAGCGCAGACCAAGTACATAGACCACTATGTCCTGTTTGGGAGGTTTGAGTGGTAACTCCCATCCCTCCTACACCAAACACAAGTGACCCCTAATTGGATGCCCAAACAGAAGTTCAAAAGGGCTGTAGCCAACCCCCTTCTGAGGAACCTCTCTGTAGGCAAAGAGAAGGCAGGGTAGTAGGACATCCCATTTTCGCCTAGGGTTTTCTGGGATGCCCATGATCATACCCTTTAGGATCTTGTTGAATCTTTCAACTAACCCATTGCATTGAGGATGGTAGGGTGTGGTAAATTTGTAATTCACTCCACACTCTTTCCACATTGCAGTTATATAACTTGACATGAAGTTTGTACCTCTGTCAGTTAAGACTTCCTTAGGGGAGCCCACTCTGTAAAAAATTCCCAAGAGGGCGCTTGCCACTACAGGTGCTGTAGTGGTCCTAAGGGGAATAGCTTCTGGGTATCTAGTGGCATGGTCCACCTCCACTAGAATATAACTGTGTCCAGATGCTGTTGGGAAGTTAATGGAACCAATATCAATCACAACCCTCTCAAAGGGAACCCCAACCATTGGAAGTGGAATTAAGGGGGCCTGTTAGACCTGGGGGTCTCTAGTTGGCAGAGGTAGGTACCACTGTCCAAATAGGGACCCTTGCTTCTAGTCAGGGCAAGGAGATAACCCTCTAAGATAACCCCTGCTCACCCTCTAGGTAGCTTGGCACGAGCAGTCTAGGCTAACCAGAGGCAATGCGTAAAGTATTTGTACCAACACTCACAGTAACACAGTGAAAACACCACAAACTGACTCCACAACAGTTTAGAAAAATAAAGGTATTTAATCTAAACTACACAAGACCAAAACGACAAAAATCCAACATACACAGTTCAAGAATATGGTTTCAAAAAGAGTTCTTAAGGTTGCGTTAGAATTCTCTACGCTGGGATAGAATTCTCTACAGATGCGTGAAAAGTTCACAGTTGCGTCACGTTTACTCACAGTACCTTTTGTTGCAACAAAGTTCTAAAAGCAGAAGCTGGTGCGGTGGAAAACAAGCGATGCGTTGCTCCTGAGACCCTGGGGAGGCGATGCGACAGCCCCGCTGCAGCAGCGGGCGTGTTGCGACGAATCCGGTCTGTATGGGGAGGAAGGCCACTTGTATGGATTCCGGTGCGTAGGTTCCGTAGGAAGTCTGTTCTCGCAAAGGCACGATGCGACGATCTCGTAGGGGCTGCGACGATCTCCGGGGCGACGATGCGCGGTCCAGCGGGGATCCTCTCTCTCGCAGCTCCTCGATGCGTTGATTCTGCGACGACACTCGCAGCGACGTGATGCGACCCGCAAGCAAGCGGTGCGGCGATCTCGCCCAGCGACGACAGGCTCTGCGACGATACTCGCAGCGATGTTCGATTCTCCCGCACCGGTCTGGTGCGTCCCGCAAATGAAGGATGCGACGTCTCTGGCAGCGGCGTCAGGCGCTGCGACGATCTCGACCTCCGTAGCGGCGGGAAACTTCTCGCACTGTCGGGGATGCGCTCCGCAAGCGAGCGATGCAACACTTTTCAGATTCAAAAAGTCTCTCAAGCTTAGTTTCAAGCTTCCCAGCTCAGGTCCAACCTCCAGAGGCCCCACAACTGGATCAAGCACTCTAGGAGGGACAGAACTCTCTCAGCAGAGTTCAGGGAAGCTGGGGGTGAAGTCCTTTTGTTCCTGGGACTTCAAAACAGGGAGCCAGCTCTTCTCAGGCCCTTGGAGATTCCTTCAAGACAGGGGACACAGCTCAGCAGCAAAGTCCTTCCCCTCTCCTTGGCAGCAAAGCAACAGGTCAGTCCAGCAGAGCAACAGCAGGACAATCTTCCTTCTTCAGTGTCAGCTTTCTCCTTGGCAGAGGTTCCTTCTTGATTTCCAGGATGATCTAATTTTCTGTTGTCAGGGGTCCTGTACTTATACCCCTAAAGTCTTTGTTCTCTTGGTGCATGTGGGCCCTGAGCCCGGTCTGAACCAGTTCTGGGTGGATCCTGAGCACTTTGTTTTGCTGGCTGCATCTTTCCTTTCAGAGTGAGGGGCAGGGTCCTCAGCCGCCCAGCAGGGGGGTGGAGCCAGCATTGTGGAAGGCAGGCACAGCCCTATTCAGCCCAGGTGCTAACTCCTCCCACCACTCCAGTTGCAACTGCAGTCATTCAGCCTAGTGCTGACTCATCCATCCTGCTGGGGAATTCCCCAGCCCCTGTCACTCACAAACCAGACAGTCAATACACAAACAGGCCCAGGCACACAGAAGGGTCAGACAAGAGAACAGCAACTTTCTAAAAGTGCTGTTCTCAAACACAGGATCTAAAAACAATCTTTCCTAAAAGATGTGTTATTAAATTCCGAGTTCAGGGATACTAGATACTTATGTCCTATCTTGTTCCTATGAGAAGAAATGCTGTTAACCACTGTAGCCAGCATCCCCCATGTTAATCTATGGAGCAAGATAGCCTTACAATAGTGAAAAACGAAAATGGCTGTAATTCACTACCAGAACATGTCACCTGCACTAGTACATGCTCTACCTTTTACATACACTGCACCCTGCCCAGGGGGGTACCTTGGGCCTTCCATAGGGGTGGCTGATGTGCACAAAAAGGGAAGGGTTAGGCCTGGTCAGTGGGGACACTGACCAGGAGGACATGGCAGTTCTAAACTGCCCATAGGCACTGCAGTGGCAGGCCTGAGACACCATTTTAGAGCTACTCCTGTGGGTGGCACAATCAGTGCTGCAGGCCCACTAGTAGCATTTGTCATCACCAGCCCTGGCACACCCAGTGCACTTTACTAGGGACTTCGTGGTGATACAAATATGCCAAACATGTATATTCAATCAGAATAACAATTTACACAGGGAGCACTTACACTCTGGCACTGATCAGCAGTGGCAGAGTGTCCAAAGCATCTAAACCAGCAAAAACGAAATCCAGCACAGCATCAAAAATACAGGAGGTAGAGGCAAAAAGATAGGGGAAACCACGCCAAAGATGCCAGGTCTAACACGTGTCCCCTCCAGCTGAAAGTGGGGAGAACTACCCACCCTCTTGGGAGTTCTCTTCACTAAGGCGGAAAAACCTGGACAGACCATCAGCGTTGGCGTGTTCTGTACCAGGGCGGTGTTCCACCGTAAAGTCCATTCCCTGTAGGGAGATGGACCACCTCAACAGCTTTGGATTCTCACCCCTCATCTGCATTAACCATCTGAGGGGCCTGTGGTTGGTCTGAACACGGAAGTGAGTCCCAAACAGGTAGGGTCTCAACTTTTTCAGAGCCCAGACCACAGCAAATGCTTCTCTCTCAATCGCACTCCACCTCTGTTCCCTGGGGAGTAGTCTCCTGCTAATGAAGGCTACCGGCTGGTCTCCTCCCTCCTCAGTGATTTGTGAGAGTACTGCTCCCACACCATGCTCTGAAGCGTCTGTCTGAACTATGAACTCACTGGAAAAGTCAGGTGCCTTGAGCACCGGCGCTGTGCACATGGCAGTTTTCAGGGTTTCAAAAGCAGTTTGGCAGGCGTCAGTCCAGTCAACTCTTTTGGGCAACTTCTTGGAAGTGAGTTCTGTCAAGGGGGCGACAATGGTGCCATATCCCTTGACAAACCGTCGGTAATACCCGGTGAGTCCTAAAAAGGCCCTCACCTCTGTCTGGGTCTTGGGGGGTTCCCAAGCCAGAATGGTATCAATCTTGGCCTGTAGGGGCGCCATCTGGCCGCTCCCCACCTGGTGTCCCAAATACACCACAGATCCCTGCCCTATCTGGCACTTGCTGGCCTTGATAGTGAGGCCTGCCCTTTGCAGAGCCTTCAACACTTCGCAGAGGTGTTGCAGGTGTTCCTCCCACGTGGAGCTAAACACAGCAATGTCATCCAGGTATGCGGCGCTGAATTCCTCCAGCCCGGTCAGTACCTGGTTAACCAGTCTCTGGAATGTGGCTGGGGCATTTTTAAACCCAAAGGGCATGACACGGAACTGGAAGTGCCCCTCTGGCGTTGAAAATGCAGACCTCTCTTTGGTCCCATCAGTTAAGGCAATCTGCCAGTACCCTGAAGTCAAATCAAATGTACTGAGGTACTGGGCAGCTCCCAACCGATCCACGAGCTCATCAGCTCTGGGGATGGGGTGTGCGTCAGTCTTCGTGACCGCATTGAGCCCACGGTAGTCCACGCAAAACCGGAGTTCTGGAGGGCCACCGGGGGTAGCAGCTTTCTTGGGTACCAAGACCACTGGGCTAGCCCAGGGGCTGCTGGAGGGCTCAATCACCCCTAGCGCCAACATCTTGGAAACCTCTTCCTTGATGCTGGCCCTGACCTTGTCAGCTACCCTGTAAAATTTCTGTTTCACAGGCAGACTGTCTCCAGTGTCCACATCATGGACGCACCAGTTGGTGACTCCTGGGGTCAGGGAGAACAGGGAGGAGAACTGACCCAACACTTGGCGACAGTCACTCTGCTGCTCTGGGGTCAGGGTGGGCGAGAGGACCACACCATCCACTGACCCATCTTGCTCCTTAACTGCCAGGAGGTCAGGGAGAGGATCACTATCCTCTTCCATTCCTGCATCTGTAGCCAGGAGCATGGTTACTTCAGACCTCTTAAAGTGTGGTTTGAGGCGGTTCACATGCAAGACTCTCAGGGGCTGCCTGGGAGTCTTCAGGTTAACCAGGTAGGTTACCTCACTCTTCCTTTCCACCACCTCGTATGGCCCAGTCCACTTGTCTTGGAGCGCACAAGGCTCCACTGGCGCCATCACCCACACTTCCTGCCCAGGTTGAAATTCGACCAGAGTGGTTTTCTGGTCGTACCATCTTTTCATTTCTTCCTGGCTTGCTTCCAGGTTTGCCTGAGCGAGCTTCCTGAAGCGTTGTGTCTGGTTGCGGATGGCCAGCACATAGCTGAACACATCCTGGGGGGTTTTCCCACGGGACTTTTCCCAACCCTCCTTCACCAGTGAGAGAGGTCCTCTAACAGGGTGGCCATACAGGAGTTCAAAGGGACTGAACCCTAAGGACTTCTGAGGCACCTCCCTGTAGGCAAACAACAGGCATGGTAACAAGACGTCCCACTTGCATCTCATGGGCACCGCTAGGCCCATAATCATACCTTTCAGGGTCCGGTTGAACCTTTCAACCAACCCATTTCCTTGAGGGTGGTAAGGAGTGGTGAACTTATAAGTTACCCCACACTCCTCCCACAGAGACTTCATGTACTTAGAGATGAAGTTGGTACCTCGGTCGGAGACCACCTCTCTGGGGAACCCCACACAGGAAAAGATCCCCATCAATGCACGGCCCACCACGGGTGCTGTGATTGTCCTGAGAGGGACTGCTTCTATGTACCGAGTGGCATGGTCCACCAAGACCAGGATGAACCTGTTGCCTAAGGCCGTCTTGGGGTCCAGGGGCCCTACGATGTCTATGCCCACCCGCTCGAAAGGGGTGCTCACCACTGGGAAGGGCTGAAGGGGGGCCTTCAGCTTCATTCCAGTCTTGCCACTGGCTTGACAGGTTTGGCAAGATCTGCAAAAGGAACCAACGTGCTTTCTCATCTGGGGCCAGTGAAAGTGGGTGACAAGCTGGTTTAGGGTCTTGTCTTGCCCCAGATGTCCTGCAAGAGGCACGTCATGAGCCAGACCCATTAGGAAGTTTCTGAAGCGCTCGGGTACCACCAGCACACGGGCTGCACCGGGCTCAGCAAACTTAGGCTCACTATACAACAAGTCATCTTCCCAGTAGATAAAGTGATCTCTGGCTGCTCCACCTGCTGCCTGGTCTACAGCCTGTTGCCGCAGACCCTCGAGGGAAGGGCATTCTTTCTGCGCCTGGCAGAATTCCTCCCTGGAGGGACCACCTTCTTGCTGCCAATTGGTCAGCTCAGGCAATTCTCCCAGTTCGGCTACCTGTTCCCCTGTAGGTTCCAGGGCATCCCCCTCGGGTTCTGCTCCTTCCTGGACCGTGGGAACGGCTGGGGCTGGTTTCCCGCGCCCCCTGCCTCTTCCTCTCCTGGCAGGTCTCTGGGCCACTGTTTCAGGCTCCAGTTCTGCTGACTCCCCCCTACTGGCTGTCATAGCACGTGTGGACACACAGATCCACGCAGGCAAACCCAACATCTCCAAGTGAGTTCTGTGTTCTACATCCTTCCATGGAGAACTCTCCAGGTCGTTACCTAACAGACAGTCTACAGGCAAGGCATCACTGACAACTACCTCCAAAAGACCAGAGACTCCCCCCCATTCAAAGGGAACACGCGCCAGCTTGCTGAAGCGCACTGAACTGTCAGCTGCCACTACAGGGCGGAGTACACCAGGGATGATTTGCTCTTCAGACACCCACTGACACCTCAGGGATGTCACGCTGGCTCCTGTGTCTCTCAGAGCCTCAATCTCCCTCCCATTGATGGTCACCTTCTGCCCATATTTCTTAGTGTTAGAGGGCAGTAAGGTTTCCTGGACCACCTCTTGGTCTCCTAGAGAGACAAGGGTCATAACTGCTAGCTCCCCCCAATCACTAGAAACCAAATCCCCTCCCAAAACTACACTAGCTAACGCTGGGGCGGGGGCACCAGTGGGTGCTTGCTTCTTCTTGGGACATTTTGGAGCTATGTGGCCCACCTCATTGCAGTGATAGCAGGTAGGTGGGCCCCTGTTGTCTTTATTGTCCCGCCTGCCCTTAGAGGGCCATGGCTGTTTAGGTTTGGGGGGTTGGGATTCCTTTCCCTGGGAACTATTTTGGGGCCGTTCTGAGAACTCCTTTTGATTACCCTTGTCCCCCCCACTCTTCTGCTGGGGACCCTGCCCACCTTTGGCTGTGGTACCCACAATTCCTCTGTGGACCCTGGTACTGGTCCAGCGGTCCGCCTCCTTAGCAAGCTCAATGGGGTCTGTCAGCTTGCTGTCTAAAAGATGCTGGCGCAGCTCTGGAACACAAAGACTACTCAAATGCTCCCAACTGATTAAATGCAACAATCCCTTAAAATCAGTTACTTTACTGCCCTTCATCCAACCTTCCAGTGCACGCGAGTACAAATTCACACACTCCATCCAAGTCTCAGACTCTCTCTTCTTGGAGTTCCTAAACTGCAGTCTGTACTGCTCTGGGGTAAGGCCATACCTGAGACATAAGGCCTCCTTCATATTGGGGTAGGTCATGGCACCTGCTAATTCTAAGGGCTCTAGAGCACTCCTCCCAGAAGCCTCAAAATGTTTCCACAGGCCCGCCCCCCAATGCTGATCAGGCACACCATTCATCTTCAATGCAATTTCATACGAAGTGAACCAGGCATAAATATCCTCACCCCTATGGTAATTCTGTACCAGGTCCTTGGGAATATATACTTTACCCCCATGCACTGGCTGCGCGCTGCCACCATTAAAACTGGCATCCACCTCCTTGGCTTTAAGATCCAGTTCTTTCATGCTCAACTCATGAGCCAAAAGCAATTTCTTTTCCTCTAGGGCACGAGCCTCTCTCTTGTCTTCCGCTGCCCTTTCTTTCTCCAATTCCAATTGCCTCAGTTTCATTTTCATGACTTCCAAGTCATACTCTCTTACTCTCTGATTTTCTTGTAACTCTTCTGGGGAGAGGCCCCTACCGGAGTGGTTGCTGCCAGCTCCTGAGCCTACTCTGCCCACTGGCAGATCTTTGACTTGAAAACCATTTTCTACATCCACATCATCATCTCCCTCTTGTGCCTCCCAATGGGCCTTCAAGATTCTCTGTAGCTCCTCCTTTCTGTAGGCGCTCTTTATGGGGCACTCAAACTCAAGGCAGAATTTCCTAAGTTGCTCAACTTTGTATGAATACAAATCTTCAATGGCAAACTCCAATTCTACTTCTGCCTCCTTACTGGGTGCTTTCCCATTCACAGACATGATGCTTGGAAGAGTTACTCAAAAATAGAAAAACCAAAAACCAGTATTATGCGGTGGCGTAGTGGTCTGCACTCACTAGTGATGTACACCAATTACTGTGGGTCAAGTACAAATACAAGTTCAAATCCCACCGCCTGACCACCAATGTTAGATCTGGGGGTCTCTAGTTGGCAGAGGTAGGTACCACTGTCCAAATAGGGACCCTTGCTTCTAGTCAGGGCAAGGAGATAACCCTCTAAGATAACCCCTGCGCACCCTCTAGGTAGCTTGGCACGAGCAGTCTAGGCTAACCAGAGGCAATGCGTAAAGTATTTGTACCAACACTCACAGTAACACAGTGAAAACACCACAAACTGACTCCACCACAGTTTAGAAAAATAAAGGTATTTAATCTAAACTACACAAGACCACAACGACAAAAATCCAACATACACAGTTCAAGAATATGGTTTCAAAAAGAGTTCTTAAGGTTGCGTTAGAATTCTCTACGCTGCGATAGAATTCTCTACAGATGCGTGAAAAGTTCACAGTTGCGTCACGTTTACTCACAGTACCTTTTGTTGCAACAAAGTTCCAAAAGCAGAAGCTGGTGTGGTGGAAAACAAGCGATACGTTGCTCCTGAGACCCTGGGGAGGCGATGCGACAGCCCCGCTGCAGCAGCGGGCGTGTTGCGACGAATCCGGTCTGTATGGGGAGGATGGCCACTTGTATGGATTCCGGTGCGTAGGTTCCATAGGAAGTCTGTTCTCGCAAAGGCACGATGCGGCGATCTCGTAGGGGCTGCGACGATCTCCGGGGCGACGATGCGCGGTCCAGCGGGGATCCTCTCTCTCGCAGCTCCTCGATGCGTTGATTCTGCAACGACACTCGCAGCGACGTGATGCGACCCGCAAGCAAGCGGTGCGGCGATCTCACCCAGCGACGACAGGCTCTGCGACGATACTCGCAGCGATGTTCGATTCTCCCGCACCGGTCTGGTGCGTCCCGCAAACGAAGGATGCGACGTCTCTGGCTGCGGCGTCAGGCGCTGCGACGATCTCGACCTCCGTAGCGGCGGGAAACTTCTCGCACTGTCGGGGATGCGCTCCGCAAGCGAGCGATGCGACACTTTTCAGATTCAAAAAGTCTCTCAAGCTTAGTTTCAAGCTTCCCAGCTCAGGTCCAACCTCCAGAGGCCCCACAACTGGATCAAGCACTCTAGGAGGGACAGAACTCTCTCAGCAGAGTTCAGGGAAGCTGGGGGTGAAGTCCTTTTGTTCCTGGGACTTCAAAACAGGGAGCCAGCTCTTCTCAGGCCCTTGGAGATTCCTTCAAGACAGGGGACACAGCTCAGCAGCAAAGTCCTTCCCCTCTCCTTGGCAGCAAAGCAACAGGTCAGTCCAGCAGAGCAACAGCAGGACAATCTTCCTTCTTCAGTGTCAGCTTTCTCCTTGGCAGAGGTTCCTTCTTGATTTCCAGGATGATCTAATTTTCTGTTGTCAGGGGTCCTGTACTTATACCCCTAAAGTCTTTGTTCTCTTGGTGCATGTGGGCCCTGAGCCCGGTCTGACCAGTTCTGGGTGGATCCTGAGCACTTTGTTTTGCTGGCTGCATCTTTCCTTTCAGAGTGAGGGGCAGGGTCCTGAGCCGCCCAGCAGGGGGGTGGAGCCAGCATTGTGGAAGGCAGGCACAGCCCTATTCAGCCCAGGTGCTAACTCCTCCCACCACTCCAGTTGCAACTACAGTCATTCAGCTTAGTGCTGACTCATCCATCCTGCTGGGGAATTCCCCAGCCCCTGTCACTCACAAACCAGACAGTCAATACACAAACAGGCCCAGGCACACAGAAGGGTCAGACAAGAGAACAGCAACTTTCTAAAAGTGCTGTTCTCAAACACAGGATCTAAAAACAATCTTTCCTAAAAGATGTGTTATTAAATTCCGAGTTCAGGGATACTAGATACTTATGTCCTATCTTGTTCCTATGAGAAGAAATGCTGTTAACCACTGTAGCCAGCATCCCCCATGTTAATCTATGGAGCAAGATAGCCTTACAATAGTGAAAAACGAAAATGGCTGTAATTCACTACCAGAACATGTCACCTGCACTAGTACATGCTCTACCTTTTACATACACTGCACCCTGCCCAGGGGGGTACCTTGGGCCTTCCATAGGGGTGGCTGATGTGCACAAAAAGGGAAGGGTTAGGCCTGGTCAGTGGGGACACTGACCAGGAGGACATGGCAGTTCTAAACTGCCCATAGGCACTGCAGTGGCAGGCCTGAGACACCATTTTAGAGCTACTCCTGTGGGTGGCACAATCAGTGCTGCAGGCCCACTAGTAGCATTTGTCATCACCAGCCCTGGCACACCCAGTGCACTTTACTAGGGACTTCGTGGTGATACAAATATGCCAAACATGTATATTCAATCAGAATAACAATTTACACAGGGAGCACTTACACTCTGGCACTGATCAGCAGTGGCAGAGTGTCCAAAGCATCTAAACCAGCAAAAACGAAATCCAGCACAGCATCAAAAATACAGGAGGTAGAGGCAAAAAGATAGGGGAAACCACGCCAAAGATGCCAGGTCTAACAGGGCCTTTGTAATGCCACCTGACTTGCCAGTGGTTTGGCAGGTGGCACATTAGCGACAAACTCCTTTGAGTCCTCAGACATACGGAGCCAGCAAAAGTGAGGGACAAGCCTGTCCCAAGTCTTGCTTTGCCCTAAGTATCCTGCCTGGGGGATGTCATGTGCAAGAGTGAATAGGGACCCTCTGATCTTTTGGGGTATAACCAACCTCCTGGTGGCACCAGGCTTGGGGTCTCTACCCTCTGAGTACAGAAGATCTTCATCCCAGTAAATCCTGTGGGATCCACTAATATTCCGAGCAGCCTCAGCAGCAGCTTGCTTGCTGTCTGAGGGGTTCAAGAGAGGGGCATGTTTGCTGCTCCAAACTCACATCTGCTCTGGAAGGCCCACCTGCCCCCAAGAACTCAACCTGATCAGGCTCAAGTTCATCTGGGGCAGTACCTTCACAGAGGCTAAGGTCACCTCCCTCACTTTGAGTCTGGGAGGAAAATGACAGACTTTCCCGTCCTGCTCCTTTTCTTGGAAGGCACCTGGCCTATTATTCCAGGATCCAGGGCTTGTTCAGTGGAAAGCGTCTTTGCTTGTAACCTAGTCACAGTAAACTCACTTGCAGAGATGCCCAACATTTCTGCAGGAGTCCTTAACTGTACTTCAGCCCAGATTGAAGTTTCCAATGTATTGCTCAACAAACAGTCTACAGGTAGGTCTGAAGATATCACAACATTTTAGGTCTAGTTACTCCTCCCCAGCTGAGATTCACAACTGCCAAGGAATGGTCAGTCCTGACATTGCTAGCATTGGTCACTTGGTACATCTGTCCCAGTATGATCTGGTCAGGAGACACAAGATTCTGTCACCATAGTGACACTGGTACCTGTGTCCCTGTAGGCCATGGCCTCTTTTCCATTTATCAAAGGTTGCTGCCTGTACTGCCCAAGTTACTGGGACAGACTAGTAAGGTGGTAAGATCTATGCCACCATCAAGGACCAACACAGCCTTAGCTGGAGTTCTGACTAAGTCAGAACCCATCTCAAAACCCAAGGTTAACCCCACTAATCCCTTGTTTTTTGTGCCACCATGTGTAGCTGTGCTTGGGGCGCAGTTGCCTTATGGGGCAGTGGTAGTAGGAGTGTTCTCCGTGGCTTTTGGATAATCAGCATCTTTTGCCCAACAGGTGTTTACCTTACACAAGTAACACCAGGGTTTCTTTTTGCCTTTCTTGGATGTTTGTGACTTCTCCCAGATGCTGTTTTTGAGGCCCTTGGGAAGACTCTTTTTATCTTTGCCCTTGTCCCCACCCTTATCTTCATTTTTAAAAGAATCTTGTTTCTTCTGGTCAACACCATTGCTCTGATTTTTATGCTTACCCATGGTTCTGACCCACTTATCTTCCTTCTTTCCCAATTCTTGGGGAAAAGTCAGATCCGAGTCCACCAGGTACTGATGCAAAAGCTGGTTCTAACAATTATTAAAGTTTTTCTCCCTCATAATCAAACTGTACAATCCTTGATAGTCATGCACCTTGCTGCCAAGTATCCAACCTACCAGAGCTTTAATGGCACTATCCACAAAATCTACCCAGTCCTGGGTTTGTGCTTTCTGGGTGTCTCTGAACGTAATCCTGTATTGCTCAGTGGTTAAACCAAACCCATCAATGAGATCACTCTTCAAAACTGAGTAATCATCAGCATCCTCTTCTCTAACAGTAAGGAGCTTATCTCTACCTTTGTCGGCAAAGGAGAGCCACAAGATAGCTGCCCACTGCTCTTGAGGGACCTTCTGAACTTTATAAGCACTTTCTAAAGCAGTTATCCATTTGTGGATGTCATCCCCAACATGGTAGGGAGGGACAATCTTGTTCCTATGTTCAAAAGAATGTTCTTCTACTCAAGGGACACTGTTGCTGCCACCATGGCAATCTAGTCCAAATGTCATCCTAGCTTTCTGGGCTTCTAGGGACTCTGTCAAGGGCCAACTGCTCTTGCCTAAGCCTAGCTTTCTCAAGCTCAAGGAGTTGGTACTCCCTATCCAAAGAGCTCCCCCTCTTACTAGAAATGTAGGTCCCTACTGAATATCCTGAGGCACTGGATTCTGCAGAGAAGGATCTAGACCTCCTAGGTTTACTCTGCACCGTCCCAGGAAAATTAAATTGGGCAACCTCATGTCCACTTATGTTCTCCTCTAGGGAGGTCTTAATTGTCCAGGTGGGAGTCACCAGGCTCCACCTAGTTAGGGTTAGATTCTAGGTCAAAGAGGGGCTCCCCTCCTGGCCTATCTTCATTCCGTGCCCCACTGTCAGATACCAGGCTAATTACACAGGAGCCGAAGCTGGTCCCAAAGCCCCTCCACCAGTACTTCCACCAAAAGATTAATTTCTGGTAAGAGCAATAGCAGGGGGGAAAGGGGAAGTGGATAAAGAGAGACTGCCTCGACACAAAGACTCTAGTGGACCGCTCCAAGTCTCGGCTACTCTGCTTGGGACCGGGAACTCAGCATCTGCATAAGATAAACATCAACATGCAGTCTATTCACCAATTCTACTTAATTATTATACATCTTTTACATTAAATTAACCCAATGACTCAAGGCGTTAGCTTCTCTCTTGATAAAGATTTCACTAGAAGTTTTGTAGAATTACTGTTCTTAGTAGGCTGTGCTTTTCAAGTAATAATGCATAAAACTGTTGCAGCAAAGTCTTATCAAGTAGCTCTATTGATAGGCAAGCTCCAAAGAAAAACTTCCTTTATTGTATTATTAACCTGATTTCTCTAACTTCACTTCGCTCGTATCTCCAGATTCCATCTGCAAAGTCTTAGAAAATGTTTTCAAGGATCTTTTGAAAAGAGACCGAACTCTTTTCCATTGAGGATATTTAACAACTCTTTCAAAACGCGTACTTGTCCTTTTACTTAACCCACTCACTGAGGTGCTTGCTATTGTAGTCCTGACAGTACCTCCCTCCAAAAGGGGTCCTCCTATTTTAGGTTTCTTAGGATGAATTCTATGAAAACTTTTAATCAGTCTAGGAGCATGAATGTTAGAAAATGGTTCCCAGGATCTCTCTTCTGGCCCATAACCCTTCCAATCCACTAAGTAGAACAGTTTGCTTTGCAACACCTTTGAATCTAGAATGTTACTAATCTCAAATTCTTCTTCTGACTCAACTCTAACTGGCAGGGGAGCCCCTTTTAATCTGACATTTGGAAGATTTTTCTTTAAAAGTGAGACATGAAATACGGGATGAATTTTTATCTACTTGGGTAGTTGCAATTTTACTACTACAGGACTGATTATTTTCTTTATCTTGAAAGGGCCTATGTAGCGTGGTTGAAATGTTCTATTTCCTTTCAATCTAAGATGGTGGGTAGATAACCAGACTTGATCTCCTTCTACATATTCTGGACTTAGTCTCCTTCTCTTATCTGCATGTTTCTTATAAGATTCATATGCCTTTAACACATTTTATTGAGCCTGTTCATAAGACTTCTGCAACTCTCCCAGCAAATCTTTTAGGGCTGGAACTGATTCATCTTTTCACCCATCATTATAAAATGGTGTGGAACCTGTAGAATCACGAACATCATTGTTGTATGCAAATTCTGCTGTCCAGAGTAAGTCTGACAAATGTCCTTCTTGTTCCAATAAATATAATCTCAAATACTCCTCCAATTCTTGATTTACCCTCTCAGTTTGATCATCCATTTCCGGATGATAACTGGTGGAAAATTGTGTGTCAATGCCTAAACTGTGCATTAACTTCTTCCAAAATTTCGACACAAACTGGGAACCTCTATCAGAAATAACAGTTTGTGGCACCCCATGCGCTTTCACTACGTGATGATTAAATAGTTGAACTCATTCTGCTGCAGAGGGAATGCTCTTCAGAGGAATAAAATGGCTCATTTTAGAAAACGAATCTACAAAAACCAAAACGGTATTGTATCCTTGACTATTTGGGAGATCTACAATTAAATCCATGGACACAGTGTGCCATCGGTGAGGAGCGTTTAGTAAAGGCTGTATAAGACCCTGTGGAGGTTGTCTACTAGGTTTTCCTTTAATCCACAATTCACAGGTCAAAACGTACCGTCTTACTCAGGCTGCCATGTTAGGCCACCAAAAATGCAGTCTTATCAAATTTAAGGTCTTTTTTAAGCCTTTATGATGCACCAGACGATCATCATAACAACTCTTCTAAAGCCATCTCTTGAAGTTCACTGGTAGGTAGATAGAGAGCATTTTCATTCTTTTCGTTTCATCCTTCTTTTTGAATCTCCTGCAGCCCAATTCTCCAAATCCCTCAACGAACAGGATTCTTGTACTTCACTAGTGAATTCTTCAAGATTTGTTGCACCCAATATCTTGCTTGAAGGGATGATGGAATAAATTAGTAGAGACTTTAACTCTTCAGGCATATTCATTCTTAAAAGAGCATCTGCATTTTTAGCTCCAGGTTTATGAGTGATCACAAAGTTAAATTTGGAAAAGTTTAATGACCACCTTAACTGTCGCTGAGTGAGAGTCTTAGCCGACTTCAGAAACTGAAGATTGCAGTGGTCAGTAAACACTGTCACACAATGCTTGGCTCCCAACAGATAGTGCAGCCAGTCTTGAAAGCCTCTTTAAACTGCCAATAATTCTTTGTCAGAAATTGAATAATTCACCTCCGGTTCAGATAACTTTCTCGATCTGAAGGCCACTGGATGCATTTGCCCAGTTTGTTTATCTCTTTGCAAAAGAATTGCTCCAGTTTCAAAATCGGAAGCATCAGTCTCCACAAAAACGGCTTGCTCAGGATCCGGGTGCATGAGAATGGGAGCAGAAGTAAAAACTTCTTTTAAATACTGAAGGGCCAATTCAGTATCCTCAGACCACAAAAATATTTTCCCTTTTTTCAGTAACTGAGTGAGGGGACTAACCTTGGCAGAGAAGTTTGGAATAAACCACCGATAAAAATTGTCAAACCCAATAAACCTTTGGATTTCCTTGACATTTCTTGGTGTGGATCAATTTTTAATACCTTCCACCTTTGAGCTGCCACTTCTTCGGTAGATAAGACAAATCCAAGGCATTCTACTTGTCCTGCATGAAAAGAACATTCCTCTAATTTTACAAATAGGTTATTCTCCAATAATTTGAGTAAATTGGCTCTCACATGTTGTACATGATCTTCCACATGTTCAGAGAATATCAATATGTTGTCGATATAGACAACTGCCACCAGATCCAAGAATTCTCACAAGACATCATTCACCAGATGCTGAAAAGCTGCTGGCGCATTGCTCAAACCATATGGCATGACCTGATATTCAAAAAGGCCATATTTTGTTCGGAAGGCCGTCTTCCACTCATCGCCTTCAGCTACTCTTACCAAATGATAAGCACCCCTTAAATCAAGTTTGGTATAAATCTTTGCCCCGTTGACCTGATCCAATAGTTGTGAAATCAATGGTAGAGAGTACCGATTCTTAACTGTGACCTGATTTAGGGCTCTGTAGTCTATACAGGTATGAAGACTCCCGTCCTTCTTTGGAATGAAAAATAGTGGCAAAGAGACAGGAGATTGAGAAGGATGGATAAAACCATTCTTCAGATAATCATCAGATAAGTTTTTAAGTATTGATTTTCCGCTTTGGTGAGCGCATAAATGCGACTACAAGGAAGAATCGTCCCAGGTTCAAATTCTATTTTGCAATCATAGTCTCAATGGGGTGTAAGCTTCTCGGCATTCTTCTTAACAAATACACTTGCTGGATCCTGATATTCATCTGGAATTTCCTTCAATTCCATCACACAAATCATATTAGTTAGTTGCGCCAAATTGGTAGCGGGCGAACCATCCGACTTGATTCTCTCATCATGAAAACAATTTTTTAGACAATATGCTTTGGTCATCTCCACAGTGCATCTCTCCCAATCTATCTTTGGGTTATGCTCTGATAACCGGGGCAGACCGAGAATTAATTGGAATTGGGGGCATCAATTAGACTGAATCTCAAAAATTCCCGATGACCCTGCAACCCAATCAACTCTATGGTCTCTGTTTCTTCAGTGATGGGACACGATTTAAACCATCCACTGCTCTGACCATCTGCAAATGCTTCTTTTTAAAAGCATGGATTCCGATTTCTTTTGCGTACTTCAAGTCACAGAAGTTCCCCGTTGCTCCCGAATCAATCATTACTGAGATGTTCTTGACTTCTGTGGGACCAAATTTGGCAGTGAAAGACACAGTTAAATGAGGAGCAGCAGACTGTAAGGTGTTAGCGACGTGTTGAGATTCTGGAGTTGACTCATTTTCTTTTTTTATCACCAGGGCAACTCCCTCTACTGATGGGATATGTCTTTTAACTCCAAACTGGACTTGGGCTTCTTGGGGCAGTCTTTCAGAAAATGACCGGATGCTCCGCAATACGTGCACAGGTTTTTTGATCTTGTCTTTTCTCGTTCTTCTTTAGTAAGAGGACCTCTAACTGAGACGATCTGCATGGGTTCCTTGCTAGAAGACGATTCAGACTTACTCACTTCAGATTTGACTCTATCAAAGCGAGGAACAAATGTACGAAATTCTCTCTTCTTCTCTGACTTTCTCTTGAAAAGACGATGTTCAATATGTAGAACTAATTCTATGAGCTCTGGGACATCTTGTGGTGTTCCTGGTATTTGGGCTAAAGCGTCTTTGAGGTCGTCTCTAAGACTGCGGTAGAAGATGTTTGATCTCTTGCTCTCTGGCCACTCAGTTTCAACAATTAACTTGTTAAATTGGGCAATATAAGTGACTAAATTTCTGTTTGCCTGCTTGATATCCAGCAATTCATTGTCTATAGCTTGATTTGCTGGTCTGTGATCGAAAATTCTCAAAAATTATTTTTTGAAAAGCTCAAAATCATACAGAACTGGGTCATTGCGGGAAATCAAAGGCATAGACCATGCTGCTGCATCACCTCCCAAATAAGACAGCACAAATGCGACCTTGGCTTGATCCTCTGCGAAAACTACAGACCTACAAAGAAAATGCAAAGAGCACTGAGTAAGAAATACTGTACCTTGTGAGGATCACCACTATATCTTTCAGGATTAGCCAATGGAACAATTTGGGAAATTGAGTGAATTACTTGAGTTGCAGCTTCTGAGGCTGCCTTTCGAATACCCTCAAAACCAGAGAGTGGGAAAGACCCAGCTACTAGTTCATCCATTCTTCGCCTAAGTAAATGCGTTTCTTGCTGGGACTTTTTTTCACTTCGCTAAGACTTTTATTTTCTTCTACTGTTTGGGTAAACTTAATTTGTAAACTTTCTAGAATTCCCACCAAAGCCTTAATGTCTAACCCCTCAGCCATTTCGACTCAGGTGGAAAGCTCTGGCACTTCGATCTGTCAGATACCAGGCTAATTCCACAGGAGCCGAAGATGGTCCCAAAGCCCCTCCACCAGTACTTTCACCAATAGATTAATTTCTGGTGATAGCAACAGCAGGGAGGAAAGGTGAAGTGGATAAAGAGAGACTGCCTCGACACGAAGACTCTAGTGGACCTCTCCTAGTCCCCGCTACTCTGCTTGGGACCGGGAACTCAGCATCTGCATAAAATAAACATCAGCATGCAGTCTATTCACCTATTCTACTTAATTATTATACATCTTTTACTTTAAATTACCCCAAGGACTCAAAGCGTTAGCTTCTCTCTTGATAAAGATTTCACTAGAAGTTTTGTAGAATTACTGTTCTTAGTAGACTGTGCTGTTCAAGTAATAATGCGTAGAACTGTAGCAGCACAGTCTTATAAAGTAGCTCTATTCATAGGCAAGCTCCAAAGGAAAACTTCTTTTAATGTAGAAAGGAGCGCAATCAAAGAATTAAAAAATAACAGTACCTTATTTTCTCGCTGATACTATCCTGCGTAGATGGACTTACCGTGGAGAAATCTTTCAGGCGTAACTTCCAAAATAAATATAAAGAAGACTGAACTTAATGAGGAGACTGCCTGAACTAATAGTGCGCTATATCTAACTAATTCTAAATTGCTCAAACAAAAGGAAGGATAGAAAAGTCTCACAAGCTTCCAAGTATGGAAGTGTTGTCCAAAAATGTATTCAAGGTCTTGTTGTCGTCGCAGCAGAAAATTCCTCAAGAAAAACTATTCTCCTCAGGGAACGAACACCGTAGAGAGATGTTTACCCCGTCTCAAGCCACAGTTGAAGTGCGCAGTTCTATTGGAAACAGGTGCACTTCTATCTTGAATCTCTAGTGCGTGAAGAGAAAACTAGACCGCTAACCTGATTTCTTTAACTTCATTTCGCTCGTATCTCCGGATTCCATCTGCAAAGTCTTAATAAATGTTTTCAAGGATCTTTTGAAAAGAGACCAAACTCTTTTCCACCGAGGATATTTAACAGCTCTTCTAAAACGCTTACTTGTCCTTATACTTCACCCACTCACTAAGGTGCTTGCTATTGTAGTCCTGACACCCACCCACTCTTCCCTGTTATCTGACCCACTGGTTTTCCTGAGGTCATCTAACAGTAACACCTCTAGGAGGCGTTGAGTGTTGGATCCTTTCCCTGCCTTCAACTTTCTGGAGGCACACAGTGCTTTCAGTTCTGTGACCAAAAGTTCACTGTATTTAGTAGTCAGAGAGCCATTGGCATCTCCTTTGGAAGACATACTAAGTGTGGTGTGGTGTTGCACTTACTTAACCTTGTGGGAACTAAACTCTCTGAGGTTAGAGAAAGGGTGTGCTATACCCTTAACTACCCAACCTTAAGTTCAGTAGAACTTACTTGTTCTAAGCTTGTATTATATGTGCCTAGTATTAGTGATGGTTTTTCAATTAATCAACACAAAAATGTATCTGGTAAAACAATGCAGGCTTGAATCCCAACCGCTGCACACCAATGTGAGAAGCTGGCCAGATGTATACATATGTAAGTGGACACCTTGCCCAGTCCAGATAACCCTTATGGTGATTTAAGAGGTCTTAGACAACCTTAGAAAGCTCTCTAAGTGGTAACTGTGGAGAGCAGCCTTCAGGCTTAGTCCAGAAGGAGTGTAAAGCAGCTTGTTTTACCAGAATGCAATCTTATAGTGTAGATTAAGTGAAAAAGAACCACACAAAGTATTTATAAAAATATGTATTTACTATATAATACTCTCTAACACATAGAAATATCTCCTACCCGGATATGTACACAATGCACCCAATACTTTAGCAAAGATACACAGTAAATAGCACGAAGCGCAAGGTGGACCGGGGACCAACCCATATACTAAGAAAGTGGTTCAAGAACCACGACTCGGTTCAAGACAATGTCACGAGGATGTAAAAGTGCTGGGGACTCAAAGAACCACCCAAGGTGAAGCGATAGGAAACCCACAGAGAGCGTGTGTAGTGTGGGAACATGACTGCGAGTTTCGTACAACTCTACGTGTAAGTCGGGGTTGGATTTTGAAAGATTAAGGATCCTTCCCAGCGGACCCTGGAGAAACCCTGTGGAAGACAGAAGGTTGTCGAGCCACACCACCCGTGGATGCCCTAGTACCCACGTTACCTACACCAGGGAAACCGGGTGCATACGCGTGAAGTGATGTCGGAAACAGCTGTCGAACCCAGTGAAAAACATCATGAAAGTGCAGCTGCAGCTGAAGGAGAAAGTGTCAGGTGGAATCCGAAGGTGGATTCTAGGTGACAGGTACCTACAAGCAGAGGGGACAGAGACTATGTCACTCAGAAGTGACCAGGAGACTTGGGAGAGGAATGCCCTCAGTTGTCGGGTGTTGCAGGATGGACGACAATGACCTTGACTCTGCAGCTGTGTAGACCAGGCGATGCTGAGGAGGACCAGTCACCCTACACGAGCTGTCCCAAGAAGGTTGTCGGGTGCTGATGGGTCGGTGTCCAGCGGGAGCACCAACAAGCATTGGCAAATGCAACCAACTCAAGAATTGAAGAAGGAGCAACGTCGGGACCAGCAAGGTCCAGGGGACTCACCCAAAGAAGGGGAGTCAGGGCAGGCTCCAAGCAAACAGGGTGAGCCCAAAAGAAACGAGTGTGACCCTCAAGTGGACCCACAAGCCGGAGACACTGTAGTCGCGAGAGGACCTCAAGCAGCTCACCAAAAGATGCAGGCCACGGTGCACAACAATGCAGTGTGGCTGAAGATTCTGGTCTCTGGAGATTCGTGAGGTGGGGCTACTTGGAGCCCGAAGATCTTCTTGGAAGGAAGCCAACAAACCTTTGCAACCGCAAGCTGAGTGGGTGCACAGGGGGTCGGTTATTGCAACCTCCACCAGGGATATTGGCCTCAAACTTGGTGAGAGGGCAAGGTTGAGCACGGGAGCTGTGGGAAACCACCACCTGTGTTGCAGAACCTTATGGAGTCCGGAGGCGCTCAGGATCAGCAGACCAGTCAACTTAGTTGCAGTGCCTGCGAATGCAGGGGAGTGAATCCTTCACACCAAGGGACATTCCATCAAGTGTCTTTGGTACTTCACAGGCCTTGGAATGTTCTTGTATGATGCACAGGCACAGACAATGCAGAATACTGGAAGGGAGAAGAAGTTAGCACCCTAACAAAGTCCAGCGAAGTCCAGAGTGCCCAGACGGGTAGAAGAAGTGGTGTCTGATCTGAATCTTATCTCATGAACGATCGAGGGACCTACACCCAGGTAAGCCCTTAAGTACCCTAGGGAAAGGGTTGGGATGATTCAGGGAACCCTCCCAGAGGAGGGTCTGGACAGAGGGGAGGTTACTCCCATGTCCTTTGTCCAGTTTTGTGCCAGAGCAGGAGCCAACGGCTCCCAGGACTGGTTTGAACTGGACTATGCATGGGAACACCAAATGTGCACCTCATGCAGACTGAGTGGCACTGGCAAGCGCATCTAACCTGCCCCAATACACCAACAGGCACATGGATCATTGTTAAAGTTTGCGATTACTTATTTACGATCTTTAAGGAATCGCAAATAAAGAATCGCAAAACGCGATGCAACAAAAATATTGTGATAAATTAAGTACCGCTAAAAATCGCAAATAAAATAGCAATTTTGGTAATTGCGATCTCACTATTAGCGATTTCGCTATTTGTGAAATCGCAATTACCCAAGTCGCATTTTGATGCATGTTGATGACATCAGAACCAGGAAGTGAGCAGCCCAAGCCTCATTTTCAGTGCACAGTCTCAGGGAGAGGAGGGGGCTGGCTCTGGGAGCTGAACAGGAATGGGACTGAGACATTGGAAACATCTGGCATCTATCAGAAAATGGAAGCTTCACAAACAGCAGAGGACAGCCAAGCAGGCAGGAAGAGGAAAATTACATTTTCTGCAAAAGAAATCGACACCCTCATTGAGGGAGTAGTCCACAGCCATTATAAGCTGTTTGGCAAATTATTATTAAAAATGGCAGAGCAGGAAAAAAGAAAAAGATGGATCCGGATCCAAAACAGGGTGAATGCCATTGGGGTGACACACCGCACCATTGAAAAAACGATGGTACGATTTGCGCAATCTGTCTAAGGTGCGCATTGCTGACCGGCTGAAGGAGGCAATGAAGACAGGAGGGGGAACACTGACAGACACTGGGAACACTCCCATGGAGGACTTGGTTGAATCCACAATCCAGCCTGAAGCTGTTGTTGGTGTGACACAGCTAGACACCTCAGGAGCAGCAAACACATCTGAAGGTAAGATGAATGCATGTTACCATTGTCGTAAATAATAAAGGTAGAACATGACCTCAGTACAGCACAAGTGCACACTTTGAACATCCAGTACATAATGTATTCAGAGAGGGAAGGGATTATGGGAGATGTAGGCAGGTCAATCAGTTACAATGACAAACACAAAAATATGAAAAAAACAACTCAAAATAGTGTAATATATCCTAAATTCATTAACAAATCAAATAATTGATTACTGTGACATGCCATCACAAGCATGAGTTAATGCTGTTTTGCACTACTTAACCTCACAGATGCAGAATGTGTAGAAGCTGAGGATAGTGATTCCCAGGACTTGCAGGACACCAGCGCAGTTGAACATGTGGACACGCCGGTTCTGCCAACAAATCAATCATGTGCACCAAACTCACGCAGGGCAACTGTCCCACCACTGGTCCCCATGGATTCTGATGATGAGGCCAATGCAACACCTAAGGCCAGCTATGGCCACGCTACTCCCATCCCAAATCCACAAGCACAGGTCCGCAGAAGCAATGTCAGAGTCCAGCGTAGAAGATCTAGATCACTCAGAACACAGCAGGAGGAGCAACCAAATGATGTCTGGGGTGGTCATGAGAGACAGATGCTCCGTATACAATGCGTGCAGACCAAGAAAACACATTCAGTACAAATACAAATTGGGAAGATGGCAGACAACATCGCAGTACTGTCCGATAGTGTGCAGCAACTGACGAAGGTCATGCAGGAGGGACATGTATCCCAGAAAAGACACCATAGTCAACTAATGCAGCACCTCAAAATCTATGCTAAATCCAACAATAGGCTGGCCACAACAACTGCACTGCTGACAGGTAGGTATGTGACCATGCAAACACAAATGTGTCATTGGAGTGGAGATGTGGCTAAAGCACTGGACCGGGTGACCAATGCAGTGGAAATGATGAATGCTTCCACAAGTGCGGCCAACATGTCCACGCAGGAAGAGGGTAGTGAGGGGGCCTCAAGCATGAGCAGAATAGCTATGCCAGTCGCCACTGCAGTATGATGCAACACACGCAGCAGTACCCCCTCCGCTTCCAACATGAGGGATGAAGATGCTGGCTCTGACAGGCGTCTGTATGTTCGTGGGAGAAAGCGCTAGACTGCCATGTACAATGACATTCTGATAAGGTGATGTAACCATTGTTGCAATCTGACCTTTTGACTGACTTTTAAGTCATCATTCATTTTCATTCTACATATGTCCATTACCTAGACTCCTGTGCCACTGGTCACATTAAAAATGTGCTTCAACACTCAGATCATAATTTATTTACATAAAGATTACTTTGATTGCAATATACACTTTTTGTGTCACCATTACTCACCTCAGAAGTAATTATGTGTGATGTCCAATCTTCTCCTGCGCCCTTCTGCTGCGCTTGCCCCTTGTGCTGCACAGTGGTGTGGCATTTGCTGGTTCCCATCCTCCGAGTCGCTGTCAGACACCTCGATTTCCATTCCTCCCTTTGTCGCAATATTGTGCAGCATGGCACATGCTGCTACTATCTTGCAGCATTGTTCAGGGTTTAACTGAAGTGCTCCACCGGTCCTATGGAGGCATCTGAATCGGCGATTCAGCAGCTCAAATGTGCGCTCTATGATGTTCCTTGTTGAAATATGTGCTGCATTGTACCTCTGTTGATTGGCAGTTGTGGGATTGAGGTAAGGCGTCATAAGGTAATTATGCAAGGCATATGCGCTGTCACCTACATGTAAGTAAGCAAAGGATCAGTGGCAGTTTGACATTGACATACGTACAATGACTGTGAGAATCAATTACACATATTTACCAAGCAGATGTCCCTCTCCATATTCTCCCCTGCCAAGATGGATGTGAATGCTACTTTGCCTGAATATATATGAATCATGTGCACTGCCTGGAAATTGTGCCACAATGTCAGTTATTATGTTTTTGGCATTGTAAACAATTGAATATTGAGGGAATTATAACATTTTCTATTTCTGAATAAATATTCCTGTGCTGCAGGGGGACATATTGCCACATGGGTGCAATCAATACAACCCAAAACATGTGGGAAGCGAGCTATCAGGTAAAACTCCTTTTTAGTTGTAGGCAACATAGGACCTGCACATGCGTTGGGATGACCTTGGTCCTACGTGTCAGTCGTTGCAGAATGGGGTCCAATTCATTGATCAGGACATGGACCATTGCTGCATTGTGCCTATACTTATCGTATTTCTCATCGTCTTGCTGTCCTAGCAAAGTTATGCGGACTCTGAAAATGCGCTCATTTATTCGCCTCCGTCTGTGTCCAGCAGCCTGCAGCCTCATCCTCCTCGCCATCAGGTAAAGCCCTCCCATTGTGAACTGTGGTAGCTCATTCTAGGTGTGTTTGCGACTTTTCATGCATCTCTTTTGCGATTCTTTATTTGCAATTCTCTATTTGAGAGGCGTAAATACAGAGTCGCAATATAATTTCCAGAATTTTTAGCGATTCTTTATATGTAAGGCTTGAAACCGATGATGCCTCGGAAGTACCACGGAAGTGATGCTCAATCCACAACTTCCCCTAGCCGGTTCACCACATGCCAGAATAGAATAACTGGACACAAATAGTGATGCCCGCAAGGGGAAAACAGGGAAACAAAACAAGGTAAGTAGGGGAAACACAGGTTCTTCATACACAGTTGGAGTGCCTGTCAATCCTGGGGAATCAATGCACCTCTGCCAACCGTTTCCTAGATATAAGGACAAAGAACAGACATTAATGTAATTCTTGTTGGCTAGTAGGAGAAAATATAGGTAGAGTGGTAATTATGTGTACCTTTTGGTATGTAGAGGTTAGTATAGAAATGAAAGGATGACTGGTGTGGTAACAGGAAGGTAGTTACTCCATGTGCCCTGCAATACCACAAGAATTATTTTTCCTCTCTGCTTAATATGACTAAACAATGTAGAGGATATATCCCATGGCCTACCTGTGTATGAGTAGGGTATAAACTCAGAAGCTAGGACTAGAATCAATACTCCTCTAGTCCCAACTAAAATGAAAGGAAGAACGGCCTTTCGAAATACAAATAATTCTAAGTACTGGACAGAAAGTCCGAGGGGAATTAAAAGAACAAATCAGGAGGAATGCGAATCCCTTGAAGATCAGGGATTAGCATCTGAAACAAATACTCGAATTAGCATAAGCGTCTCGGATGAGAAATGCTTATAAATCACAAAGCGCTGCATCTGCCAAGAGGAACAAACGAATGCACAAGTAACGCCCAAGCAACTGAATACCTGAAGTATAGGAAGCCTACACTGTAGCCGAACCGACGACAGCCGCAAACCCGACGGGACCCGCTGGACGCCACCACCGTGACCCAGACACAGTAACACTCGACCCCGGAACCGGAAAGGAACGCAAAGCATTCTCGGAATGGAAAGGAGGAACTAAATGCCGGGGAAGGCGCTCGTACGCATGCTCAGATCGTCGCGCATGCGCATTGTGCCTTGCCAACCAACTGGTGGCTGTTCTTGCCAACCACGACCCCGGCTGCAAGCACGACAGTACACCCCTCCTACTCCCCCTCCGACTGGTTTGGGCTTATTGGGATAACGTCTGTGAAACAGGTGTAACAGACGAGGTGCATGTACCTGGCTCGCAGGTTCCCAGCTGCATTCCTCAATGCCATAGCCCTTCCAATGTATCAAATATTGCAATCTACCTCTACTTCTTCTAGAATCAATAATGGCCTCCACTTCATATTCTTCCTCTGAATCAACGGTCACAGAACCTGGTGTTCTTGGAAGACATGTACCCTGCTCAACAGGTTTAAGGAGAGATACATGGAATACTGGGTGTAATCTCTCAGACGGAGGCAAGTCAAGCTTTATGGCAACAGGATTCACTACCTTAACAACCTGAAAAGGTCCAATGAACTTAGGTTTGAATTTACATGAACCTCGTAGTGTAATGTGTTTAGTAGATAGCCAAACCTTGTTCCCTAAGTGATAAGTGAGTTCTGGTGTTCTATGTGCATCTGCCCCCTTCTTGTATGCCACCTTTGCTTTATCCAAGTTATCATGTATGGAAGTATGTACCGTCTGTAACTGTTGGACCAATGTAGAGACAGCAGGAGTGTTACAAGAGACAGAAAGAGGAATAGGTAAAACCCGGGAATGGAAACCATGGGACCCATAGAAGGGAGTAAACAATGTAGAGAAATGATGACTGTTGTTGTACGACAGTTCTGCTAGCCAGATGATCTCATCCCAATCTTGACTCATCTGAATAAACTGACATCGCACGAATTGTTCAAAGCGTTGATTGACGCGTTCCGTTTGTCCATCCGTTTGAGGATGATGGCTAGAGGACAAACGGACATCAATCTGTAATATGGCACATAAATGCTTCCAAAACGTAGAGACGAATTGTGCACCCCTATCAGTGATGAGAACAAAAGGGATGCCATGAAGTCTAACTATGTTTTGTAGAAAGACCTGTGCTAGTATGACTGATGTAGGAAGGCCTGGCAAAGGGATGAAATGTGCAGTCTTTGTAAATAGATCTACCACTACTAATAATGTGGTGTTCCCCTTCTTATTGCTTATGGCAATTCGACGATGAAGTCCATGCACACTGTGTGCCATGGACCAGGTGGAGTAGGAATAGGACATAAAAGGCCTACAGGTTTAATATGAGAGGCTTTGCCTTGGGCACATACAGCACATGTCTTGACATATTCTTGTACGTCAAGAGTCAAGGTCGGCCACCAACAATAGCGTTTCACCATTTTAATTGTTTTCTTATACCCTGGGTGTCCAGCTATTCCCTGTGAATGACACCAGTCTAAGACTCTTTGTCTTTGTTGTGATTCAGGAATGTATAATCCTCCCTGCACGTAAATCAATCCCTGTCTCATTTGTGTAGTCTGGGATTTAAGGAATTCAATAGTGTTCGGGCTCTGTTGTGCATCAGCTACCTCCTTAAGGAACTGTTCCTCTGCTGTAAGCGCTCCTATTATCTTATTAGTATTGATGATGGTGGGTGGGTGTTCATCAACCGGAGGGTTTTCATAACCAATGCGGGATAAAGCATCAGCTTTCCCGTTTTTCTTTCCTGCTCTAAAATGGATTTCAAAATCATATCCACTGAAGAATTCAGTCCATCGAAGCTGTCTCATGGACAATGCTTTAGTGGTCTTGAGGTACTGCAAATTACGATGATCTGTTATGATGGTGACTGTGTATTTGGTACCTAACAGATATTGCCTCCATTCCTCCAATACCTTCTTTATTGCAAGCAATTCTCTTTCACCAATAGCATAATTGATCTCTGCTGTAGTGAGTTTGTGTGAATAATAGGCCACGGGATGTAGTTCTCCTGTTTCTGGGGGGACTTGTGATAATACTCCCCCTACTGCCACTTGGGAAGCATCTACTTCCACCACAAAAGGGTTCTGTTGGTCAGGATGCATAAGAATGGGGGCATCAGTAAAAGCCTTCTTCAAAGTGTTAAAGGCATTCTCGGCTTCAAGTGACCACACAAAAGGCGTGTCTTTTTTTAAGAGTCTGGTGATAGGTGTTAAAATCTCTGAGAAATGATTTACAAAACGTTTATAAAAATTGGCGAAGCCAAGGAAACGTTGTACATCCTTAACCGATGTGGGTGATGGCCATTGTATAACTGCTTGTACCTTGTGAGGATCCATTTCCAGTCCATGAGCGGATAAGATATACCCCACGAAGGCCACTTGGGACCTCTGAAAAAAGCATTTATCTAACTTACAAAACAGAAAATTGTCCCTCAGTCTTTGTAATACTAATTGGACCTGGTTTATATGATCCTCCAAAGTAGTGGAATAGATGAGCAGATCATCTATACATGCAATGACACACTTGTCTAGCAGATCCTTTAATACATCATTTATGAAGTACTGGAAAGCAGAGGGCGCATTACACAGCCCAAAGGGCATTACCAAATATTCGAATAGTCCGAATTTGGTGCAGAACGCTGTCTTCCACTCATCTCCTTCTCTTACTCTCACAAGGTGGTATGCCCCTCTTAAATCCAGCTTTGTGAAATATTTAGCAGTCTTCACCTGATCTAAAAGAGAGGAGATGAGTGGCAACGGATATCTGTTTTTGATCGTCACTGCATTGAGGGCACGATAATCGATACAGCAGCGCAGACCGCCCTCCCGTTTAGGGATAAAAAAGAGAGCGGACGAAGTGGGGGACCTAGAAACTCGGATGAACCCGAGATCCAGCATTTTGTCCAGAAACTCTCTTAAGTAGATGTTCTCTTTTTCTGTCAAAGGATACACTCTGCTGGTAGGAATACGAGCCCCTGCTTGCAGGTCGATTCGGCAGTCGTATACCCTATGAGGGGGTAAGCTGGTTGCTTCTTTGGCATCAAAGATCGGAAGATAGGCTTGATACACCTCAGGTAGTGTCTTATCGGGTTCGTCCACATTCTCCTCTACCATAATCACAGCCATCTTCAAGTCTAATGGGGCTATCGTAGGGCCGTGACAAGTTGTATCTGATCTACTGTAATTACGCTAGATACAACAGGGGTTGAAGGTTTCATGTGTACGTGGCATGGTGAGGAATTGAATTCGACCTGACCTGTCTGCCAATCAATGGATGGGTTATGTTGTCTTAGCCAGGGAAGGCCTAACACCACCGGGAATTGGGGTGACTTGATGATGTCAAAACTAAGGGTTTCCCAATGAGTTGTAGCTACTTCTAGGATGTCCGTGGTATGAGTAATGGGGCCGGATTTCAATGAACTCCCATCAATGGTATATACCTCTTCCATGACCTTCTTCGGAATTCTAGAAAGGTGGTTTTCTTGTGCCCATTGACCATCCATAAAATTCCCGGAAGCCCCGGAATCAATCATTATGGAGACCTCTAATTGGTTATTATTCCATTGCAATAAAGAAGGTACAAAAAAATGGCTCGGAGTATAGGATAAAGAGGAGACTATAGATCCAGAATGACCCGATGCCTCAGTCTCTCTTGGCTTCGGGTCTTTTAGTTTTCCGACCTCCTAGATTGCTTGGGCTTAATGGGACATTCTCTTAGAAAATGCCCAGCTTTGCCGCAATATAAGCATAGCTTATTATCCCTTCTCTGTTGCTTTTCTGCTTCGCTAAGGGGCCCCTTAATGCTCCCTATCTGCATAGGTTCAGTGTTGTCTGACCTTACATCGGATTCTGTCTTCCTTTCTCTATAGGTTATTTTATTGAACTCAAAACGTGTTTTGTCCTTCCTTCTTTCCCCTAATCTGTGGTCGAGTTTCACCACTAGGTCAATTAACTCAGTACAGGTGTCAGGGGGATGTACAACGTGAGCCAGGGCATCTTTTAATTCATCACGCAACCCCTTATAAAATAAGGTGCTGCGTTTCTCAAGAGGCCATCCTGCTTCCGCCACTAGTCTATGGAAAGTGGATATATATGTAGGTAGATCTTTGGAACCCTGTTTAAGATTCAAGAGCTCGGTATCAGCTGCATGCGTGAATGTATGTTTGTCAAACAACTTTCGCATTTCTCTCTTAAAAGCGTTATAGTTTAGAAGCAGAGGATCGTCTCTTTCAATCAATGGTATAGCCCAATTAGCGGCAGAGCCCCCTAACTAAGAAAGTACAAATGCAACCTTCGCTTGATCCGAAGGAAAGCACGCTGCTTTACACATGAAGTGTAATTGGCACTGACTAAAAAATGCAGCACATTTAGCAGGGTCTCCGTGAAACCTTTCGGGAGGAGCCAAGGGTATAGGGGGAGGAGGAGTAACCACCTGAATAACAGGATTCTGGGAGCCCGATGCTCCTTCCACCCCCTCTAAATCAAGTCTATCTAATCGACCCGCCAATGCTTGGGTCTCCCACTGGAGATTACCCATCATGCTAGCAAGGTCGCCTAAAGTCATGTCCATGGTACTTGGGCGGCAAATAGATATAGGCTTCGCGTTCTGTAAGGCTTGAAACCGATGATGCCTCGGAATTACCACGGAAGTGATGCTCAATCCACAACTTCCCCTAGCCGGTTCACCATATGCCAGAATAAAATAACTGGACACAAATAGTGATGCCCGCAAGGAGAAAACAGGGAAACAAAACAAGGTAAGTAGGGGAAACACAGGTCCTTCATACACAGTTGGAGTGACTGTCAATCCTGGGGAATCAATGCACCTCTGCCAACCGTCTCCTAGATATAAGGACAAAGAACAGACATTAAGGTAATTCTTGTTGGCTAGTAGGAGAAAATATAGGAAGAGTGGTAATTATGTGTACCTTTTGGTATGTAGAGGTTAGTATAGAAATGAAAGGATGACTGGTGTGGTAACAGGAAGGTAGTTACTCCGTGGGCCCTGCAATACCACAAGAATTATTTTTCCTCTCTGCTTAATATGACTAAACAATGTAGAGGATATATCCCATGGCCTACCTGTGTATGAGTAGGGTATAAACTCAGAAGCTAGGAGTAGAATCAATACTCCTCTAGTCCCAACTAAATTGAAAGGAAGAACGGCCTTTCGGAATACAAATAATTCTAAGTACTGGACAGAAAGTCCGAGGGGAATTAAAAGAACAAATCAGGAGGAATGCGAATCCCTTGAGGATCAGGGATTAGCATCTGAAACAAATACTCGAATTAGCATAAGCGTCTCGGATGAGAAATGCTTATAAATCACAAAGCGCTATATCTGCCAAGAGGAACAAACGAATGCACAAGTAACGCCCAAGCAACTGAATACCTGAAGTATAGGAAGCCTACACTGTAGCCGAACCGACGACAGCCGCAAACCAGACCGGACCCGCTGGAAACCACCACCGTGACCCGGACACAGTAACACTCGACCTCGGTTTGGAACGCGAAGCGTTCTCGGAATGGAAAGGAGGAACTAAATGCCGGGGAAGGCGCTCATACGCATGCTCAGATCGTCGCGCATGCGCATTGTGCCTTGGCAACCAACTGGTGGCAGTTCTTGCCAACCACGACCCCGGCTGCAAGCACGACATTATATTTGCGAAAACGTGTGTTTTTCGCAAATATACAGTTGATACATTGCTACACGGTATTTTGCGATCGCAAAAGCCATTTTTTTGCGATTCGCAAATTTTGCGATTTCTTAATCGCTTAATGCATCTGCCTGCAAATCCTGTCTGGGAGGTGGTCACACCTCCATGTGACAGGCTGCCTATTGTTTTGCCTTCCCCTGCTCGAGCTTGACTCAGTAGCAGGAGGGCAGAATCGGGTCACTGGTCAGCAGCAACGATTTTGTGCTGTCCGAGCAAAGAAGGCTGGTACCAGGGAATACTGAGAGCATAATGAAGGGCTCTTCCAGTGCTTGAAATCATACCTCCCACACCATTTACGGTGTGGGGGGTATGATTCCAATATGCTTGATACCAAACATGACAGGATTCCTCGCAGCCATTTTCATGATGGTCATCGCCTAATTACGCGGTGCCCCTCTATATGGTATAAGGCTGCTTCACTGACAACCCGGGAGAATGGGCTCCATAGGCTGTAGGGGTGTTCTGCTCATGCAGGGGCACCCTCTCACTTAGAACCAAACACCCTGCCTTCAGGATTGCAAAGGCCTGCTATAGTGGTGACTTATAGGTTCTAAGTGCAGTGAACGTAGATATAGGAAACCTATACAGAACCCCCCATGATATTGCGGCATGTATTAGGAAATTTAGCGGCACAAATATGGAAATTTAGCTGCATTTTTGCGACACTTTATTTTACTCATAATCATTCATTTTCAGCCTAAAATCAATTGAAACTGTTTTAGCAGAAAATGGACATGTTTAAAGTGTCTGCAGGTCTATGGAAGCACAGCTCCAGTCCTAACCTCGTAGGAGGGAGCTGTATTTCTAAATGTTATTTTTTAAGAAGACCTGTCTGAGTGGAGTCTAGTTTCCACGAGTTCATCCAAAGCAGTCTAGGACCCTCACCTAGTCTCAGAGGACTCACCAAACCCAAACAGAAATCGTCTGATTCATGGCTTACATTCCTTCCTATGACTCCGTCCCAGTGTTCCTTAAGGCCATTTTGCAAGATAATTACGGGAGTTACACCCAACCCTAAGGTACCTGCACATAGTACAGGAAAGAGAAGAGCCATCTTTACTTCATTATTTTATATGTCCCAGAGCCCTCCTGCTCTTTCACTCTGTTGATTGGCATAGTAATGGTGTCATACTGAGAGGTCAGAAGGCTCCATCTCGATCTGAAAGCTACGTCCGGTAGTTTCATGTGGAACCATAAACTGAATAGACAGACCTGCAAAACACTAACTTAAAACATCTCCTGCTAAAATATCAATAACTCATGAATCTGATTTCAAAAATGGCAATCTACTTCCATAGTTCTATGTCCAGGCAAACTCACATCCCATCTATTTTAGGACTGCTCAAACAATGAACCCAGCTGGTGCTTGATAGTGGGTTTAGCTGCTTGATGAACACTTTGCATGCAGACATTATTTTATTGAAGATACTTTGAACAGTGATGTTTTAAGTTTATGTTTTACAGTCTACACTATGCAGTTTCTGAGCCACATGTTCAAAGAAATTAGCATTTTAAAGATCGTAGTGGTGTAGATTTACTCATTTCCGGAATTCACAAAAATACTCTAATTTCCACCTACAGTGGGACACCAGACTTAGCTTTGCAAGCATTACCCCGGAAAAAATTTGTCAATTCCAGTTTCTCATGCAAAAATGTACACACGCTTCTCATGAGAACACTTGCAAATGCAGTGAAAACGCACTTGCTAACTTAATTTTTTTCACATGTAAAATCTTATTTTATCACGGAAAACTGCTCCTCCTCCAATGCACCCTAATAATTTTAAGTGTTCTCTTCCCTATTCCATGTTTTTTTTAACAATTTTAAATATTAACAATTTTAAATAGCGCCAACGCGACCCGAAGTCTTTCGAGTTCTCTACATGCGCATCAGTTGCATTACAGAAGGTGATATATAAATAATTTGCCCAGAATCACATGACGCTGAGCCAACGCCGAGACTATAACTTCGTTCTCAGTTCCAAAATCGGCAGCTTTTGGAGTAATGCCACGTCCTCTCCCCACTATGAAAAGGGAACATCTTTCCCATTGATGTACACAAATCACCGACTGAGGAAGTGGGTTTACTAATTATGGAAATTTCAGGGATAGTAAATCCTTTTATGAGTGGAAAATCAGTTTTATTTCAAAATGAATATGAGCAAGCATTTGCATGTAGAAGTCTGTCCTACAGCACATGTCGTTCTAAGATAAACAACCTATGTTTTTCACGTGCTACGTTAGGCTGCCCACAACAACTTCTACGGGTAAGTAAAATGTATTCTGCTTAGTACAATGCTCTCTGTTCAAGGCGCTAGAATAAGAAGTTTTCCAGTAAGCATGCCGCTGCGCCACTAGCCTAACACTTGTGACTAAAAATAACCTAGCTTCCCCACCTCCGGCTGAAGTTTTTCAATGAGTGCACTTTCACTGTCTTAGGGGAGATAACGAGGCTAAAAATGACATTTAAAATCTGGTCAAAATACAGCTGTCCCACGAGCAAATCTAAAAAGACCCCCCCAGGATTTTGAATTTCGCGGCAGTTTTGTAAAAATCTCTGCATTTTTACAAAACTGTAGATTTTGTGATTTTTTTTTGCAAATCGCGAAATCCTCGAGGGTCTGCCTATATCTTTAGTAAGTGGTGCTAGTACCAGCTTACACAGGCGACAATGGCAGGCCTCTAGTTCCATTTTCGCCTGTTGGTGGCATAATACATGCTTCAGTCCATGGGAAGACCTCTGGGGTACCTATACCCTAGGTACTTTAGTACCATATACTAGGGACTTATAAGGGTACTTCAGTATCCAATCTGGGATGTACCTACGTACTGAACACAACAATTTAGGGAGAAAGCAGATAGACTGGGGTCCTGATTCGCAGGATCCCAGTCAGACTAGTCAAATAACAGCTTAGCACCAGGCCAAAAGTGGGGGTAACCATAGAGGCAGATCCTACTTTCCTACAGGTGTGGAGACAGCTTTGTGTGAAGACAGGCACAGTCCTATTCAGGTGTCAGTGACAACTCTTCCCACCACTCTGGCTCAGGAAGGCTCCCTCAGCTCCCTTTGTGTGAATGTCTTGAGTGAATACAAACATCGCAACCCAGACGTGGATTCTACAGACAGGTAGAGGTACAGAATGGATCAGCAAGATAATTCACACTTTCTAAAAGTTCCATTTCAAACACCCAATTTAAACCAACTACTAATAAAAAATGTGTTTTTAAACTGTGAGTTCAGACCCGCAAACTCCAAATCTCTATTTGCTCCCAATTGGAAATTACACTTCAAAGATATTTCAAGCCAATCCCCGTGTTACCCTATGGGAGAGATAGTCCTTGCAATAGTGAAAAAGGAAACTAGCAGTATTTCATTATCAGGACATGTAAAACACAACAGTGCATGTCCCACTTTTTAAATTCACTGCACCCTGTGTATGGGGCTGCTTTGATCCTACCTTAGAGGTGACTTACATGTAGAAGGTTTGGGCCTGGCAAGTGGGTGTACTTGCCATATCGCAATGGCAGTTTAAAACTGCACTCACAGACACTTCAGTGGCAGGACTGAGATATTTTCAAAGCTACTCATGTGGGTGGCACAATCAGCGCTGCTGGCCCACGAGTAGCGTTAGATTTACAAGCCCTGGGCACACCTGGTACCCTTTACTAGGAACTTACTAGGAAATCAAATATGCCAATCATAGATAAACCACTCACCAATACAATTTACACAGGGAGCCCTTGCACTTTAGTACTGGTCAGCAGTGATAAGGTGCCAGAGTCCTTAAAACCAGCAAAAACAAAATGCAACACACAGTCAAAAAACAGGAGGTCAGAAGCAAAAAAGACAGGGAAAATCACAGCAAAAGATGCCAGGTCTAACAAATGGGTTGAGATATGTCCTAGTGATTGTGTGCATCTTTTCACATTGGGTTGAAGCATACCCGACTAGGAGAAATACTATTGTAAACTGTTGTTGAGGAAATTAATACCAAGGTTCGGTTTCATTACTTTTCTGGAGTCAAACCGAGGAACTCATTTTAATAATGAGGTCCTGAAGATGTTGTACACAGCATTGCAAGTTAAAAAGAGGTTAAATTGCAGTTATTGACCGAAAGCGTCTGGAATTGTGGAGCAAGTCAATTGCACTTTGAAATCCAGATTGGCTAAAGTATGTGCTTCAATATCCCAGAAGTTACCTGATGCATTGCCTCTTGTGTTGATAAGCCTATGCAGTACTCCAGATAGGACACGATTGTCTCCCCATGAAATCATCATGGGCCGAGCTAGAAGACAGCCAGCTGTGCCTGCAACTGCGCTTGTGTACATTACAGACTACATGATTCTTGATTACTGCAATGGACTGGCTGATGTAGTGCATTTTGTGCCTCACCGGGTTGGAGAGGCTACGGCCTGCCTCAACAGGAGCAGTGCCATGATCTCATTCTGGGCTTCTGGGTTATATTGAAGTAGCAAGGGCGCAAGCCGTTCTTGGAGTCTTAGTGGTGTGGCCGGTACCAGGTTATATTGGTCACTACAACAGCTGTGAACTGCGGAGGTCTCCCCCACTGGCTAGACGTTGCTCGTAGAGTCCTTTGTCCCCTTGATGATATAATAGCACCTGTCCCTGATGTGCCGGTGGTTCCTGTGAGACAGATGTGGCAGGTCAGTCAAGCTCTTGTTAATCAGCAAGAAGCTGGGACAGCACTTGTGCGGCCTAAGGGAGGTCTAAGAGAGTCAACAGTTGAAGTCTGCACAGAATAAAGGTGGTATTGACTGCATCAAATTCAGACCCTGGCGAAGGGCATGGTGCAGTAGGTCAGCATTCAGGCCATCAATTGTTCTTCTTGCATTTGTCATCCCAAGTGCGACGGGGATGCCCACACGTGGGTCCTGTGCTTGCGATGTCACCGCATTCAAGCTGGCTGATGAGGGGTTGATACCAGGAATCTGATCCTAAGATGCTTGTTACTGGCCCAGTGAGGACCTGGCTTCGCAGTTCGGGTTGGACTGTTCCCTTGGGATGCAGGGTCAAGACTGATTTGCATATGGCTAGGTCCAAACTGGGTGAGCAAAAAAAGGTGGATTTAGGCCTGAATCTTTATACTGGTGGTGAGTGTTTAACATTGTTCAGCTTTCCACCTAAACTTCTTTAAGTTAGGCTTCCCTGTTGTTATTCTGTAACTTTATAGTATTGTGCTAAGAGTTGTGTACCTTAACTTGATTGTTAACCTGTGATAAATCTTCTTAACTATAGTTACTGATTCCTGGTCCTTATTGTGTAGTCAAATGGGTTACACTGCAAATTGAACTTTGATTGATGTAATGTTAACTCTCATCACCCCTCAGATCCATTGGACAACCAATGGTAAGAAAGTTTGGCAAGAGCGCAAGATCAACTACTTAGTGGTGACCGCCACTAGATAAAATATATACATACACCTTAAAACACTGGAAACACTGAAGGAGACACGACCCCAAAAATTATGAATTCTACTTTGAACAACAGTTTAACACATTTTTTAGCATATTTGAATGCTTTAACCCTTTGGCTGCGGCGTAAATTCCCCCGCTAAGTGGGGATATTTGATGCGTGCGCAGATCGGACGGCCCCTGGCCGTCCGACGCACACGCCCACGTCCGACGCATGCAATGGGTTAATGCCTCACGATGATTGTTTTCTCAGGTAATTCAAGTAACAGATGTTCAGAGAGGATGTGGTCTCACGGCTAGACTACCGACCTTGGAGCTGGGAAACCAAGGTTCGAGCGTCGGAGTCGACTCCACATCCTGTGATTCTGGGCAAATCACTTAATCTTTCCGTGCCAACCAAAAAAACATAAAAGAATGTGTCCTTGTGTAACGTAACTGGTGTTTATGTAAAGCACTCCAATACCTTCAGGTCGAGTATGTGTTATATAAATCTGCAAAAAAAAACAGCACCAAAATATGAAGCCACGCACATGGAAACTATAAAAAAACACCCAAGCCCCAGTAAACACAACACAAACAACTTATGATTCAAGAGAAAAACAATATATCTCTGGCAGTATTGCAATATTTACACTCGAGTGTTTGCGCAGAAGGATTGTATTTTTAAAAACACTATTACATTAACTAACCCTATTATAAAAGCAGTAACAGACCTTCATCTGCTGCATCTTGTGTCAATAATTACTACTATGTTAGTTTGTAGTGTTTAGATAACTTTCAATATGAAAACGTTTACACCTCTGCATTTATTTATGGAATAGAGAATTGGAAATCTACAAGGGAGCCCACATCGTTCCCTTTGAGAAACCAGCAACTAAGCGAACACAAAATAACATTCCCCAGTCAGTCGCCCCTCGCCATTGTCTTTGTGATGAAGACACCCAGGGCGTGCATAGTTTGCCCTACTCTCGGTGTGTGCGCGCGCAAGGAGCTCCCTGCCCCCAGCCTGTAATTGTTCTGTGGTCTACAGCAGAGAGGGGGAGGGGTTGTCACTTGTTTATTGGAACAGCCTCGGTTACACAGAAGAAGGGGGGGAAAGTCAGCCAGCTTGGCGGTTTCAAGGTCCCCTAAAGATGTATCCACAGGAGCAGCCAATCAGAGCAGGCGTGGATTTTCTGCTCTTTTTCTCTTAAAGGGGCAGGCGTCGCCGTTTTCTTAGCACAATTAAAGGGACAGGCACAAACAGAAAGAGACATGGATATGAAAGAAAAGAAAGTTCAGATAGGAAAGAAAGTTCAGGGTGAAAACTCCCTCAGCGTGTCCTCTTCCAAGGAGACACAATGGCGAAAGGGGCTTAATGCCCTGTCTTTTTCTACGCTGAAATAACAATTCTGCATCTTAAAATATAGGTTTGTTGGTAGTATGTATTTCCAGGTCCTCCTTCGCTGCGAGTATACTTGGTCATGAGAGTTAAAGTAACTGTATTGCCACCGATCATTTTTTGCTGGCCAGTGACACATATTAACATTTCATGTCTTGGATGTTGTCCTGTAAATATCACAGAACCTGCAGGCTGATCCATTCGCCCCATCCCTCTCTCTGTAAACAAGGGCGTGTTGTTCCGGTGTCTGCCCCCTGCAGCACCGTATCTTGTCCCTGAAGCACCAGCTGTAATCTAAATGTGAAAAGAGGGCTGGACAAACCAGGCGGAACACTGATCTATGTAGGATTGGCCGAGAAGCCCTCTCCCTCTCCCTTCCAGTGAGCACCTAAAACAAAACTCAAGATTAACTACATTTGAGTTAGGATGCCCATCTCCTCCCTCGACAGAAATACATAGCAAATTACCCGCTGCGCATCTGCAAATATAGTTCGTGCAATTTTATTTCTTACAAGTATTTTATTTATAAAAGGTAGTTAACCAAATCCCCGCTGCAAGGGTTTAGGTGTGTTTAGTGAGAAAAATTAATATTGCAGTTATTGAAACGTTATGTGAGACAGTGAAAAGTATTCTTCTCATGTCAGATGTACTGCTATTGTAATAACATGGAATTTGACATTTAGTGTGTAGTAATCTATATATAAATAAGTATATATATATATATATATATATATATATATATATATATATATATATATATATATATATATATATATATATATATATATATATATATATATATATATATATATATATAAAAGTCCTCACAGGTAGTAAACCACAAGTTGGCGAAACTATGTGCTGGCCAAGGTAATTTATTTTCAGACAGCCCTCGGACGCGTTTCGCCTGACCAGCAGGCTTGATCACCTGGGTGATCAAGCCTGCTGGTCAGGCGAAACGCGCCAGGTGATCAAGCCTGCTGGTCAGGCGAAACGCGCCAGGTGATCAAGCCTGCTGGTCAGGCGAAACGCGTCCGAGGGCTGTCTGAAAATAAATTACTTTGGCCAGCACATAGTTTCGTCAACTTGTGGTTTACTACTTATGAGAACTTATATTTAAAGACCCGACTTCGGAGGTCTTTGTAACGACGAAACACCCGCTGTTCTGGTTGGCGACAGCAATTTCGGAAGTCAAGAGGAGTTGAAATATATATATATATACATCCAACAGTGCTCTTTTAATCCAACACCGTCTGGCCTGAGAGTGCATTATTATCACGTACTACAGACAGAGTTGAATATTTCTTTATTTATTTATGTGTTTTATAGAGCGCGAACTTGACCCGTTAGAGTATCAGAGCGCTTTACAGAGTTATAGAGCTGTACAAGAGGCATGGAATCACAGGAGTATACCATAAATTAGGGAGGGTGGGGGGTGCTGAATACAAGAGGGATGGAAGTTGATAAAGAGGAAATTAGAGCCCCTTTTGGGTGTGGTCACGTCAAGCTGTGAGTCACAGGCCACCGACAGTAGCCCCAGGTCACCCGCGCAACACTTCACTGAGAGACAAGGAACACAGATATGAGATGACGAAAGCTCATGTTGAAGTGGCAAGTTTATTATTAATTCACAAGTGGACCAATAAATGCGTATCTTTTAGCAAAGCAATAAATGCATATAATTTCATACTACTAAGTAAAAACCATTTAAGCAATCCCGACTTCACTCTGTCAGGAGCAAATCCTAAAAGGCAAAGGTTTTAAAAATGTTTGCAAGGCGAGCTGGAATGAGTAACTTTTAAAAAAGGCATAATGGAAAACTGCTAGAGATCCAAAGACATGGAGTACATTTGTTATAAAATCATAGTGCCTAGAATCAAGCCTTTCTAACAAGAAATATGGCAAGCTGGAGTGAGGATCCATTAAAAATCATATTTAAATCAGCTAGAGACTCAGAAAGACACAGAATATATTCTATGGTAATATAGCGCCTAGAAACAAGCTTTTCAGGTTAAATATTCTAAAGAGACCCATAAGGCGTGACCTTTGGCTTGGGCCTATAAAACCGGAATTCAGGGAATCGGTGGGAACTTCATTTGCCGATTATACATGGCAAAAACTGTGGGATTCCAAGCATATTTTCAGATTTTGTCAAGTAGGGCCCACATCAGACCTTCATCCTACCAAGGTCGATAAAAAGCCCTTTCTGGTGATTAAATGGTAGAATGTGACCCTTCATCAAAGTATACAAAGTACAATTAATATTACAGTTACTGAGGACCGTCCCCAGGGTTCTTGGTAGGGCGAAAGTTCGACAGAGGGGAGGCAATAGTCTCGGTGGTGGTTGGGAGAACGGGGTTTAGCAGAGTAATTTACCCATGAGGAAAGATTTGGCCTCCTTTTTGAATTGTGCAGAGAGAGGGGATTCTTCTGATGGTGGGTGGGAAGGAGTTCCATATTCTTAGTGCAGCCCCAGGTTTTGTTGATGTTTCTGGCGGATGCGGAGCATGCGCTGGCAGGGGCGGAACGATTGCTCTCAGACTTTGGCGGTTTCAGGGCTAAAGGTTAATTGGTCTAAGACATGTTTATTCCCAGTAAAACCAGGGAGGACGGCACCTATGATGCCACGGAACGTACGGTGGGAGCCGTCTTGTTTAGCATACCTTGGTGTATATATCTATCACGAAGCCAATGCTATCCTAGAAGGCAATGTAGGGAGATGTGTGCGAGCCCTGAAGGGGAGCATGGCATTTTGGAATACCCTTCCGTTATCAGTGATGGGGAGGGTAGCCTTGCTGAAGATGGTGGCACTTCCTAGGCTGCTGTACTTTTTCAGAACGTTACCCATATGGATACCGTGTTCCGTGTTTGCCCAATTGAGGTCCATGGTCGTGGGGTTCCTCTGGGGGTCTGGGAGGTGCAGGGTGGCTCAAAAAACACTGCTGAGGCCGTAAGCGGAGGGCGGATTGGCGGTTCCTGACCTGGAACTTTACTATATAGCAGCACAACTACAGGTTCTTACACAGGTGGTTGCAATAGAGTTTCGGGGCCCTGAATCCTTGAGAGATAGAGGGACACCGAGGCATGTCCTATCTTTTATCATATTGCAGCAACGTTTGGACCTTAGAGATCTCTCCTTGGAAGAGAAAACCCTGAGGCTGTGCTGGAATCGGAGTCAGCGAAGATCAGGTGTGCTGCACCTGCGCCTGAAATTCCACTGGGGATGGTAACAGCATTACCCCATGGTGGAGACTGGACATCACTGTTGGAGTGGGAGCAGGCAGGGATCCAAGTACTCGGGGACTTATATGAGGATGGAGAGCTACTACCTTATCAAGTATTACAGGAGAGGTATGATCTCCCTTGGGGAGGATTCCTGGTGCACGCCGCTCTGGTGCGTGCCATTCAGAAGCATTGGAAGGGGGGATTGATAGAGCCTAAAACAACGATGGCATGTCAATATGTGGTGATGGCAGCAGGAACGTTTAAAGCAGTTACATGCCTATATTCGAGAATGCAGAACGAGGGATTAGCTCCACTTGATACACTACGACTGAAATGGGAGGCGGGCATTGGAAAGTCCATACCGGAAACTGTATGGGGACATATTCTGCGCAGGGCGTGGAAAAGCACCAGAAACGAACGATTCCAACTGGTGCATTTCTTTGTAATACACAGAGCATATTTGACGCCTGGTAAGATCATGAAATATTTTAACGTTGATAATGCGTTATGTCCTAGATGCACTAGGGTGGGAGTGGAATTAGAGCACATGCAACTTGGGGAGCTACTGGGGTGAAGTGGGAGAGCTTTTGAATTTAGTTACAGAGTGCCAATTAGACTTTGACATGGCCACATGCATATTACATTGGTTCCCTCATACCTCCAAGATGAAGGTGACAAGTAAGTTTGTAGATATGGGGCTGGTGCTGGCAAAAAGGGAAATAACAATTGCAGAGAACGCCACATCAGACACATCCTCCGGTGCACTACGCGACGCAGCGGCGAGGCAACACCTGGTGAGGAGCCATGCGAGTCAAATGGGTGGGAGCAGAGATGGGGGGTTTGGGCTGGAAGGTTCGAGAATTGGGCCAAACGGTAATGTAATTTGGTGACAGTGTCGTAGTTAGTTGTTTTGTTCTATTGCACATGCTGATCATTTGGGGTTGGGATGGATATGCAAAGCTTGTCCCTTCCCTTGTAGAGGGGTGAAGCGTTAACTCCTGTTCCCTAATCGGAAGGCACACCTGGGCACTTGTATCCTGTCCAAGACCAAATTTAAATGTATTGTCATAACGCCTTCGATGAACCACACTGTTGATGTAATAACACCCGTGAATAATTGAATAGCTATTTTGATTGTAAAGAAGTGCAAATTGTATTGTTGAATTTACAAATAACAATAAACAGATTTAACAAAAAAAAAAAAAGGGGAAACAACAATGCACTGGAAGTCAAAGGAGGGTCCCAGCAGTAAGAGGTGGAGGGCTGAGTTGGTTAAATGGGCTTGTAGTGAGGGTGCTATTCGCTTTGAACAGGCGTGACGGATGAATAACGAGAAGGCGCTGGACGCGGCAGGAGCTTGGGAGGAGCTGGTTCAATCACTGACCGACCAACAGTCAGGGGACGACCGGGAATAGAGTGATCAGGCACACGGAGGCCACAGTAACACCCAGTAGGGGGATCCTGGCTTTTAGTCAACACGAGTCCTACGCACCATACTTTTGCAGATACATGGAACACACCGGTGAAAGGGGGGGAGGGAGGAAGGGAGAGGGAGTTATTATTTTCATTAGGTTAGGAATAGTTTATAAGCAGGATTGGTTAATTTGATGCTGAGCAAGAGGTAATTGCGAAAATGGGCAGAATGATTAATTCACTGTAACGTGAATGTTGTGAGGGGCCGTTAACCAGCAAGCTAGCTGATATCGTAATTGGGCCACCTGAAAAATGTGGAAAGTAATAGATGGGTATTTGTTGCTTGCATAGAGGATTACTTGATTGACGAGATGTAAAACAATAAAAAATGTGTAAAAAAAAATAAAAAATTAGTGCAGCCCCAGCAAATGCCCGATTATAGTTTTTTTTTCTTCCGAAAGCGTGCAGGCTGGAGTAGAAGGTCACTGTAAAAAGGGTAATCATTTAAAAAACACAAAAAGCACTTACATTTACCAGCTATACTTAACCGGTATAAGTATAACTTGCATCACCATAGGTTTCAGATGCCATCAGTGATGTAATATATGAGGTCATGAGGTCAGAAGCAATCCATCACAGCAATGCAAGTTGTACTTATGTATGTTATGTATAAATGGTGAATATCGTTCTTTTTTTTTAAACAGTTGTTTTTTTGGTGAATTTTTTTATTTTATTTTTTATTTTTATTGGTATTTACATGTTACAGAAATAAACAATAAACACAAGATCAATTTTAACATCAGTTCAATTTTAACATAAGTTCAAATCTTACTACCTTCCTCACATATAACTTCACGCCAACCATTGTTTTTCCCAGTGAATAGCTATCTGTTTTTTTAATGTAAAGTAATATCTTATTATGATACTATTGCTGACAACCCCACCACCCACACTGGCCCACCAGCCACATACTACCCAACACCACCCCACATAATTGATTTATTTTTTAATGATTTTTTTTTTTTGGTGCCACAATCCTGCAAGATCCACACAGGGAGTCGCACTGGCTCCCACAGGACTCGTGTGGAATTGCAGCACCCCCATTTAAAAAAAAATTGACCCGAGGGTAGATCCATCTGGGACCCCCACAAGGTTCAGGGGTTCATAGTTCCCCTACCCTGTCTTCTTATTTGGGATTTGTTTTGTGCACATTTCAGGACACAGGGACAGAGTCTTCTAATGGCAGTCACAACATTCACTTGCTGCAATTGAACCCCAGCAATTTTAGAATTCTGGGTACGGCGGGACTCTCACAAGACTGTCCTATATCTATACATTTTTAACCTTAATTTCTCAAAAAAACTGCTGAACAGATTTACACCAAATCACAAAAAGCACAAATTTACAATTTGTTAAATTGTCTTCAGCCATTTTCTCTGTATCATTGTCTAATTTTTCCTATGTAAAATGCATGGAGCAAAAGTGTATTGGACCCCACCTGTTTTCTCACTCCCTGTTTGATAGATGACCCCCAAACTTTCCAGGAAGGAGCAGGGTTGAGGTGGGTGGGCGAACTTTTTTGGAAGCTTTCACGATGATTTCTCACACAGCGCCAACGTTATTAGCAAAATAAAAAATGATATTCCTCTGGAAACACAGATTCACGTATAACTACGCAGTTGCTATCATTGATATTGTTATTTCTTTAATTTTTGGGTACAGAAATACTGTTGACTACTAAGGCCCAGATGTAGGTAAAATAGATTTACCGATTTTTAATTACCGAATCCTACCGATTCGGTAATTAAAAATCGGTAAATCTAAGGGGTGGATATGTAGGAACATCCAGATGTTCCTTTTACCGAATCGGTAAATATCTGTATTTACCGATTCGGTAAATACCGACCGGTAATGCCCCATTCATTCCTATGGGCTTTGAAGCCCATAGGAATGAATGGGGCATTACCGGTCGGTATTTACCGAATCGGTAAATACCGATTTTGACAAGGGTGCAGGGGGTGTCACTTTGACACCCTCTAGCACCCCCAAAAAAGATTCGGGGGCCATGTGGCAGGCATACCTGCCCTAAGGGCAGGTCTGCCTGTCATATGGCACAGGTGTGCATGCACACATGTGCATGCACACCGGAATCGGTTTTTTACCATGAAGTTGGATTTCATGGTAAAATACCGATTTTGTAAGGCTTGTGGGACTCAGAAGAGTCCCACCTACATATCAAATATACCGAATAGGTATAAATACCGATTCTGTATTTTACAGAATCGGTAAATTTACCGATCGGTAAATTTACCGAATCTGTAAAATTCTGGGCCCTACATACCATTTACTAAATACCGGTCGGTAACGGCCGAAAATACCGATTTTCGTCCGTTACCGACCGACCTACATCGGGCCCCTAATGACCTATGGGCAGTGATGGCCCTTAAATTTCATGGCAAAGTATGAAAAACGCATATATTTTTTTTGTCCGTAGGTTTTTTTCCGGAGTGGTACACAATGTTCATAAGGCACTATTTGTTTATCCTATGGCAAGTATATTGTCTGACATGGAGAAATATTACTCTTATTTTTTTTTTTGCCAGACTCTAAAGTATCCAATCATTTTATGAGTTTATCTGTGAACTGTCTGCAAAAGAAATAGCTTTTCATATGGTGTAACTGGAAACTTTTGCTGTAAAATAAAATTGTTTAGTCCCATTAAAAAAAAAAAAAGATTCTTGCCATCTTAAACTTCCCTGGAGAGAGTTGTGCTTGATCAGTTAAATAAAGGGCTAGTTCGAAAATATAGTCCACGGTTGGTTTTAGTCGCCATAGGACGTTTATTTTAAATGTTAATTCCAGGCACTATGAGAATTGCCTTTAAAAACTTGAATTCTGGAGTAGGTCTGAAATAGCTCACATATCTTTCAGCAGAGAACTGAAGATTTTTGAGCCGTTCAGTACAATAGAGATTAGATATATCTACAAATTGCACTGCTCCTCTGTAATTTTGTATTTGCACTTGTATCTAATGCTCTCTCAATGTCACCCCTTTGTTGCAGTTTTACACATTATTGTGTTGTCTCATTTGCTAGACTGTCCCAAGACAAACATTGCTTGTTTTTGGCAGATAGACTGTTACTTCTGTACGTGGTTGTAATGAAGGTTAAATGGCCTGTACAATGAAAAGCATGGCTACTACCACATAATCTATTTCCTTACTGTTCCTATGATAACAGTAGGCCGGGTTGGTAGTTTCCCCAGTGTCATGACAAAGACCACGGTCACTTTTTTCACTTACAATCTTAAAGTGCAGTCTGTGGAGTGCTAGTATCTCCCCTGGACCTGGACACAGTTATACCGAATAATCGTTGTGGTCTAACTACATATGCTAAAAACTAAGAGGGCATTTATATCACTGCTGTTCATAAATGTATTTGTAGATAGACATACCCACTTTTATACACAAATTCTATTCTTTTGGTTATGCAACACAGGGTGCCTCAGCGCTGTATTAGAACATGGCCCAATATCACATGGTGAGTTCTAAGCTAAAGTCAAGGATGCCCCATTTCTCCTCCCGCCCCTCACTCCTTTGCTCATCTTTTTTCCCACTGTTACATCCAAGCCTCATTCATTCTCCTCTTTTCTCTGCTCCACCATTTTCTCCTTCTCTGGATCTCCAAATTACTTACTTTTTTCATCTTGCTCACTCTATTTTCTACTCTCCAACTCTCTTGTCACTCCCCTGTCCTTTTCTTTTAGCCTATTCCTCTTGTTTTTTCCTTCACTCTGATGCTTATTGATGCCCCTCTCTCTGTTTCTTTTCCTCTCTCATGCCTTATTCAGTACAGATGACTTCTTTCCTTTACTCCCCCTTTCTTCATCCTATCTCTCTAGTTCTCCCATATAGGACATTACTGAGACAAAGTGGGTTTAATGTGGTCTTAAGGCAGCTTATGATTCAAAGGCAAAATAGGCTAGTGGTATACAGATTAGGTACCCATCACTGCATTTGTATAATGTCTATGGGTTTGTTTTGTAAAATATGTATGTGCTGGTAATTAAAACAGGCAAATGCAGAGTGAGTTGGAGTTACAAGTACAGCATATACTACTGTAGCTCTCCATAACCTTAAAAGGGGGCCATTTCAGAGGCATGTATAAACAATGCCATTCATTTTAAAGCATCATTAACAGTCTCTCCTGCTCCTAGAAATAAGATATAACCAGGTAGTAAGATCACAAATTCATATTTGGCCTAGTTTTGTAGTCAAAGTGAGGGATAGCCAAACGGTCCTCCTCCTTAATGTCTACGCCCCAAATACTTTTTGGGTAATCTGCATGCCCTGTTGAACCGCCACGATTACGACATCCTCTTTTTAGGTGGGGACCTTAACCTCTGGCTCAATCATGCTCTGGACTCCTCAAACCCTCAGGCGTTCCCTAAGGTTCGCACCATCACGGTATTTCATGACCTGATCCCTTATTTGAACCTCTGCGATGTCTGGCATAGGCATCACCTATTGGCCCCCGTCTACACGTTCTACTCAGCACCCCACTCAACACACACTCGTGTTGACTACGTCTTCGCTACTGCTGCATGGTGTCGCTGGGTGGAGCGGGTGGACTTCCAGCCCCATACCTTATCAGACCATTCCTATACTTTTGCACCTCAACATTCCACATTCGGCCTGGAGGGAATGGAGATGGTCTTTTCCAGCCTCGGCCTTGCTGGACGAGGTGTTCCGCTCAGAGGTTCAGGAAGCTATCACGGAGTACTTCGCTTTCTATGGGATGCCTTTAAGGCGTTCATTCAGGGAGTTATCATTTCCAAACAGGCCGGGGTTTTGTGGGCCATGCGTGGAAGCCTGGGTAAAGTAGAAGCCGATTTGGCGTTACTGGACAAATCCTCCCTAGATCCACACATAGAGGCTAAGCGCAATTCCCTCTTGCTGGACTTCAAAGATCATGCTGTCAGGGAAGCCTCCCTGCTGTAAATACCAACTGGCCCGGCGCTACAGCGAGGGTGAACGCCCTGGCAGGACGCTGGCTTGCTTGGTGAGCCCCCCAAAGGGGACTGGACATATCGCGTCCATTGAGGGTGCGAACGGTACGTCTGCCACTTCTCACGCGGACATTGTGGCGGAGCTGGTGGCCTATTATCTGTCCCTTTACTCCACTACACTTCCTGACAAGTTTACACAGCACCTGTCCTATCTGGAGAAAGTGACCATGGTTTGGCTTATTAAAGGCCAGGCTGATTTTTTAGCATAACCCTTTATGGTTGAGGAAATATCGCTTGCCTTGATGGACTCTCAGGAGGATTTTCTAAAGCCTATAATGACTGTCTGGCGCCCCAACTCCTTGAGGTGTTTGCTGAGGCACTGGAATTGGGTGTCCTTCCCCCCTCTCTGCGAGAGGCGGCCATCTCCCTCCTACTCAAGCCGGGGAAGGACCCCACGGACTGCTCGGCCTACCGGCCCATTTCCCTTATCAACTTCGATAATAAAATCCTTTCTATAATGCTTTCCACACGCCTTTCCTTGCTCATGGATCAAATTTTGTCCCCAGTACAGTCCGGTTTCATACCGCATCGCTCCACTGCACTAAAGCTTCACATGTTTTTTTTGGTTATCAACCGCATCGAACCCACTACGCCTGCGGCAGTTGCATTACTAGACGCAGAGAAGGTCTTTGATTCCCTTGAGTGTCCCTTCCTTATGGCATCTTTGCGTAAACTTGGCCTACCTTTTAATTTTATCGCCCTGGTTGCACTACTGTATTCCTCTCCCACTGCCCGCCTCCGGGTTAATGGCTCCTTGTCCCCTCCCATCTCCATTACGCGTGGCACACATCAGGGGTGTCCCTTGTCTCCGCTTTTATTTATCATAGCAATGGACCCCCTGGTCCTCCACCTTCAAGAAAAGCACTTGTTTCGCGGCCTGCAATTCCCTACTGCACTGCTCTTAATGTCCCTGTACGCAGATAACGTTTTGCTTTTCGGCCGCCATCCCCAAACTAACTTGCAGTCCTTAATCAATGAGATTTTGCTCTGTGTCCGAGTTTAAGATTAACTGGGGAAATCAGTGCTATTTCCCATTACGGATTCAGCGGCGGCAGACGGGTCGAGTATCCCTTACAGGTAGCCCAGGAGACTACGAAATATCTTGGGGTGCATCTCCATAGAGACAAAGGCCAGGTTATACAACTCAACTACGGGCCAGCTGTAGAGCACCTCACTATGCAAGTGGAGTGATGGATACAACTACCAGTATCCATGGCGGGCCGAATCGCACTTATAAAGATGAAGGTCTTGCCTCGTTTTCTTAATTTTTTTCGCACCATACCCATTCCTCTCACCAATTACTTTTTTTGCTCAATTGCGCGGCCTCCTCATCCGGCTGATATGGGCTGGGCGTAGACCCAGGGTTGCATCGGATACTCTTACACTTCTGTATGCCAGGGGGTTTGTGGTTCCAGACCCTCAACTGTATTTCTTGGTGACGCAGGCTCAATTTGCACACTACTGGTTCCACCCGGATGCCCGAATACCCTATACCAAAACAGATAAGGAACTCGCTGCTCCGACTCCTCTTGTGTCTCTGCTCCAGAGGGGAATCCCACTCGATTCACAGGACATCCAACCTCTGGCTACCACGTGCTGGGATTGGCACAAACTCAACCTGTTATTTGGATCTGGCTCTCTTTACTCTCCCGCCCTCCCGCTGGCTCACAATCCGTTCTTAACTCTCACCACTGACACGTGGGTCTTGGACACTCTCTCTAAACTGGGGATGGAAACCTTTGGATCCCTGTTCCCGAATGGCCGGGCTCGAAAATTATCTGACTTCACGTAACTCCCCGGACTGACTGGCATTGACTCCCTAAACGTGACCCGGCTTCAAGGGACCATTCGGGCCACTCTCTCTGCCTTCCCCGCCCTGTACGAAGACTTTCCCCTGCTTACCCTAATCACTGCGGACGACACCGTATCACATTTTGTCACACAACTGTATAAGGCCTGTTTGAAGCTTTGGGTGGGATGGGACCGGAGGACTAGACAGAGGTGGGAGGGCGATCTTGGACATCCGCTGACTGACAAGGAGTGGGTCTTTTGTCTTGAGCTGACCATAGATTATCTCCCAACCATAGGCATAAATTGCTTCATTTTAAGTTTGTCCATAGAATTTACGTAACCCCTAGCCAACGGGCAAAGTTTGACCCCACTAAGCCCACAAATTGCCCTAAGCGTAATGTGTTAGATGCCGATTTTGCGCACATATCTGGGCTTGCTCTCCAATTTTGGGTTACTGGCAGGAAGTCTTTGCAACGCTGGCGCAAATTATAGATAATGAAATAGATAGTGGCCGTGCACTGCGGGTGTTATAAGAGTGATTTAGGATGTGAATCGTGCTCCTTAGGATTACTCCCCGCTCAGGAGTATGAACTAATAATGAAGGATTGCGCTGGCACTGAATAGTGCAAGTGTCTCCTAGGCACAATTGGGCAGAAGTGTATGCAAGAAAAAGACAAAGCCGTCCATACACACAACAAACAGACACATCCTCTTCAGATACGGAAGGTACATCAGATACATCTAGAAAAAGATCTACAGCACCTATGCCCACAGACAGTTTTAACACAGCAGTGCAGCCTTTTTTAGAAGTAGGCCCCAATACAAGAAACGACCCAGGAGGTCAAGAAGAAAACTTAGAACAAGAGAAGGAGAAGGACCCCCCCACAAACCCGCAACGCGACGACCAGGAAAGACAAGAAGAAGAATCGATAGATAACTTGGTAATCAACATCTCAGATGTTAATCTCACTAAACTACAAATTAAAACTCTCCAAAAAGGAACATCATTTGTGCCCACCGCACACACCAACCACTTAGAAGTCAACATTAGCTTGTTCAAACTCATGAGAAAGCTTAGACTTCAACACTTTTTCACTAACATCGTAGGAGAACCTCAAGTACTTATATGGCCCCCATCAGCCATAAAACCTTGGACTTGTTTGAGCAATTAGTCAAACAGGATCTAAACAAAATCAACTATCGTAAACAAACTAAAGTCAAGAATATCACTCAAAAAGAATTTGCCATTCTCAAAACCATAGCAAACAATCCCAGGATTATTTGTCAAAGAGCGGACAAGGGTGGCGCTCTCGTCATTATGAACAAGGACTATTACAACTCACAAGCTTCTTTACATCTACAAGATGAAAATACATACATGATACTTAACACCAACCCCACGAAAGAAATACAAACAGTACTCCAGACCATCATCACAGAGGGCATAACCAAAGGATGTGTAGACGATAAAATGAAGAAATACTTAACCACGGATTATCCCAAGACACCGAAATTCTATCTGACACCAAAAATCCACAAAGACCCTATCAAACCACCCTGTCACCCCATAGTGTCAACATGTGGGAGCATTCAGGAACCAGTGGGCAAACTAATTGACAAGTATCTACAACCCTATGTTATCTCTATGAATTCTTACATTAAGGACACGACAGATTTCTTGATTAAACTTGATAACATAAATCTTGATCCAGATGAAGACATAATCATGTGCACCATCGACGTCCAAGCCCTATATACCTCTATACCCCATCTAATGGGGCTAGAAGCGGTAGAAGAAGCATTGCTTCAAATGGATTATGAAGAAAACATGAAAATATTTTTGATGGAACTACTCAACTTCACCTTGATGCATAGTTATTTCAGATGGTAAGACAAATGGTACTTACAAAAGTCAGGCACTGCCATGGGAAATCCGGCAGCCCCTTCGTATGCTAATATATTTATGCATCAATACGAGACCAACCACATCCTACAAAAAGAACAATGGCAACAAGGGCTACGCCTATATCTACGATACATCGATGACATTTTTCTATTGTGGAAAGATACAAGAGAAAGCTTGATCTTCAACATTTCACAACTAAATCAAATAGACCAACGAATACAATTTACCTATGAAATTCATGACAGTCAAATCAATTACCTGGATGTAACCATCAAAAAAATAAATGATAAGTTTGAAACTACACTTTACTCCAAAACTACAGACCGTAATAACCTATTAACCTATCAGAGCTTCCACCCAACTCCCCTCAAACAACACCTACCATATTCACAACTCTTACGAGTGAAAAGAATTGTCTCAGACCCTGAAGAATCAAAGGCGCAATCTCAAATCATGCTAAATAAATTCAAAAAAAGAGGATATCCAAATGAAGTGTTAAGCGTTGCTCTTGAAAGAGCTCAGTCTAAAGATAGAAAAACATTACTTTCAATGCCAAAAAACAAAAAAGCCAATAAGACCACATGTGTAAGCAAATATTCCACAGTCAGTCCACATTTTAAGAAAATCATCAAAAAACATTGGCGAATGTTACAAACTGAACCTGATTTCAATAACATTTTCATTGATGAACCAGTATTCGCTTTTTCAAGAGCAAAAAACTTAGGAGAAATCATCAAGAAAGCCACATGCATGAAACCCAACGTAAAATACAAAGGCACCATCCCGTGCAAAAACTGTAGTAACTGTAATAACATTATGGAAGGCAACACCATTGCCCACCCTATGAGAGGGAACAAAATTAAGCTACAAGTTAACGGCACGTGCGATACCAAAAACATCGTTTACATGATGAAATGCCCATGCGGCAAAGCCTATGTTGGACAAACAGAACGCAAACTTAAAACAAGGTTAACCGAACATAAAAGTAATATCCGCACAAAAGCGTTGAAATCAGCAGTAGCTACCCACTTCGTGGAGTATAACCATCAAATCAATCAGATTAAAGCTTGCATATTGGAAATTGTGGAAAAAAATGAAGAAACAGACAACAGAAAGGCCTTGTTAAAACGCGAAAACCACTGGATATACTATTTGCAGACTTTGCGCCCTTATGGGATCAATGAACGGACTGAATTTAGTTGCTACTTATGATTCATTATTCAGATTATGGATTAATTATTGTTTTGTGCTGAGCATGACGTTGCAATTGGATATCAGTCACCAATGGTTATGATATATGTGTTTAACATCACAGCCGTATGATGTATTAAGACATACAATAGTGGCGTCCCCCTAGTTGGTTGAACATAACACCATACATGGTGCCATTTATAATATCTACCGGGTATTTGATTCGTAACAACGTGGCCCTTTAAATTCTAGTAGCATGGCCCTTTAAGCAGAGCGCGCGTAATCCTTTATGTGAACACACACCCCATACGCGTCATACGCCGACATCGCCGTGGTGAGAGCAGCAGTTCAGACAACGCGTCTGAGCTTTCAGATCATTTAAATTCCGGTAAGCATTCTCTTCAAGCGTTAAAACTCTTAGCGTGTATGCCTAATTTAAACGCGCGTTTAACATTTAACCTGGGCGTGCAAATATGCGGTAAACCGTCAACATCCACCAAATGCCGATATCGGCAATCTTAAGGGTTACACGAGAGCAAGTTACCGACCCCCTGAATAGGATGGGCAAAATGAGGGAATCCTATTCGTGTAGTGCATTTCATGTATTAGCCATGAGTTACATTGATTATTACACAGTTATAAAGTGTTTATGTTAGGAAACCGAAAGTGACTGTTTATCTGGTATTACATGCGATTTTATTTATAGCATGTCGATATCATTATTACAATACTGTTCATTGCTAAAATTCAAATGTACAAAATAGGGATAGACACATCCTTTGTTTCACAGATTTCCCTGATGAAGGCCACTAGGCCGAAATGCATTGGAATGTATTTGAAATTCAATTGAAAAATAAGTCGGAAGGAATATCACAACTGTTGGATATATAAAATTTGTGGTAGAGCAAATCCTCAAAATTTGCAAAAAACTATTTCTATGAGTATGAATAAAATACTTATGAAAAGTGAAAAAGAAAAAAGATTTTGTTGAAAAACTTTATTGACTACAGTATAGCTGGCGAATCCAGCACACATTCGTCTGTGCCCTAGGAGACACTTGCACTATTCAGTGCCAGCGCAATCCTTCATTATTGCAAATTATAGATACTCCTCTTGCACCCTCCCCTGAACTGGGTCTTTTAGGACTGGTTAATCGTATTAAGCTTTGCTATAGCGCTTTGCTGCGACATCGTTACTTTTGGCCAAACAAGATATTGCTGCCTTATGGGGGACAAGGGCTCGACTGACCAAATCTGCCTGGCTTCGTAGCCTGGCATATTGTAGCGTCTAATCTGAAATATACGCTACGCTTCAGCCCCAACCTCCAGACCTCGAGATATCTGGTGTGTTTAACGCACGCATTCGCAGCGAACATTACTTGCTTTGCAGGCTGATACTACCTCAACGGCAACCTAAGCCATTGAATGACCAGCAAACTGGCTACCTATGTCACTCAACTGGTCCTGTATTCCCCCCTACCCATGTTTCGCACCCAGGAATGATGCACCACAGACACCTAGTGTATCGTATTGTGTCACAGTCCGGTGTAACCCACACTTCAAATACTGGCACTCACTTACTCTCTATTCTTCATCTGGCTATATTGTGGTAAATGCTGTATGTGATTTATAACTTTTGTGCTTTGCTGTAGTATTTCAGTTGATTCGGTATAATTTAAAATTTTCGTTATTTTTGTGCTGTGTATTTGATCTTTTTTGAATTGTATATTCTGATGTCGGATATCATTTATGTATTTGTTACGTTTGTTCTGTGTTTATATTTTCAATAACAAAATTACAAAAAAAAGAAAAGTGAGGGAGAAAAGGTCCTCATTAGATTTCTGGCACCAATAAAAGGTTTAAAATGTCTGTGAGTGCTCTAATGAAGCAAACAAATGTGCCTTTTGCTTCAAAGTTACAACGTCTGTAATCTGAACAAGAAAGAATGAATGATTTGGTTCTTGATGCAAGGCCATCTACTCAGAAAATTCATTTTTAGGTCTTCCCTGCAGACTGCATACCGAAAGACTTATTGTGTACAATACCGATACTTAATGTGGGCTTTGGGTTTGCCCATTGCTTATCTTTGGTTAGCTTTTTTGGCATTCTCATTAGTTTCCTTATTTAATCGTTTTCCTCCTCTTCCTGAATTTGTTTCTCCCTTGCGACATATGGCCATATGTACGGTCCATTTTAGCAGTCACAAACAGAGAATCAGCAGTTTGTGACCACTAAAGAGCCTTTTTTTTGTGCTATGTGCCATGTACGAACCCTATTTTGCAAGTCAGTAACCTAACCTATAAGAAAGGAGTGTTTCAAGGGTGTTGTATGTCGTTGCAACGCATACTTTTACAACGCATGCCATTACAATGCATTTTTTACAACGCAACATCCATTACAACGCATTCCATTACAACGCATGCCATTACAACGAATTTCCATAAAGTACCATTACAACGCATTCCATTACAACGCATACTACCTTTACAACGCATACCATTACAACGCATACCATTACAATGGATAATTGGTCAGTATTGGATAGTATAGGGGTAAAAAGGACTATTCTAACTCCAGGGGGGTGCAACAGTAGGGTAGGTGTTGGATAGTGTAGGGGTAAAAATTACTATTCTAACTCCAGGGGGTGCAACAGTAGGGTAGGTGTTGGATAGTGTAGAGGTAAAAATTACTATTCTAACTCCAGGGGGTGCAACAGTAGGGTAAGTGTTGGATAGTGTAGGGGTACTATGAGTTGTAATGGTATGCGTTGTAATGGTATGCGTTGTAATTGTATGCGTTGTAGTGTCATGCGTTGTAATGGTTGCGTTGTAACGACATCCGTTGTAATGGATGTTGCGTTGTAAAAGTTTTGTTGTAATGGAAGTGCGTTGTAAAAGTTGCGTTGTAAACGTTGTTCCCCTTCAAGGGTGTCCCTTCCTAATAGCGAGTCGAAGCTGCATGTATGAATGTTTTGCAACCAGAATGCAGATGAAAACATTCATATTTTACCGCCCCTGTGAAGGTGGTGGAAACTCATTTACAGGTTTCAGTTTTGTTTTTTTGTTTTACATTTGTTTTTATTGTCGCATTCAAATAATCATAAGGACATGCATAGACAACCGTCGGTGCAGCGTCAACATTCAGCCACAGCCAACTATTAGTGCAACTTTTCATTTTTAGATATATAACTCTCAACTACAAGGTCATAGAGTGGAAATTAGGCACGGTATAATCAAGACATTGTTGTTGTTATTAGGACTAGCATAGCGATTAAAGTCTTCTTTAGCACAGTAAGTACATCTAGTATCTCAGCCATGAGGGTATGGGAAACTCCGGGGTCTCACTTTCTTCCATTCTTATCCCCCTCCCACCTCCCGTTTAGTCCACGCCCTCCTCTTCCCCTGAGCTGTCTATATCCTCCTCTTCTGGCAGTGGCTCGCACAGATCCCCCCTATATGTGTTCCAGGGTAACCAAATTTTGTTCCATTTACGGGGATTGGCCCTTTGTTGATAGACCCCCCTCTCCAACATCATAAGCATGTCCATGTTTCTGTACCACTGTGTTAGGGTCGGTGTTTCGGACGCCCCCCATTTTTGTGCGATATCTCGCTTTGCCAACATCATTCCGATGATCACCCATTGCCTTCCGTGTGGTGTCAGGTTGTTTGGGCCCCATACATTTAACAAGCAAACCCTGGGGTCAGGTGCAATCGGGATTTGTAAAGTCTGAGCGACCGTGCGTGATACTCGCCGCCAGTAGATCACCATGCTGGGGCAGGACCATAGTGTATGGAACAATGTGCCCTCCTCCCCACAACGTCTCAGGCAGTATGGGTGGTCAGCTCTATGGATTTTATGTAAAGTCGTACGAGTGAAGTAAACTCGGTGTAGTATTTTAAATTGAACTAGTCTAAATCTTGCCGATATACCGGCTTCTTTGGGTGACGCCAGGGCTGCATTCCAGTTCGCCTCATCCAACTCCCCTATCTCTTCTTCCCATGTCTCTTTCAGTTTCCGTAACGGGTCGGGTAAGTTGTTTATCAATTTACCGTAAGTGAGGGAGGTGGCACTAGTCTCCATGTAGTCTGTAAGTAGTCGGTCCTCTAACGGAGCCGATTCCGGGACATTAGTACCTGGCTCTATCGCTGACATGAGTGCATGACGAATCTGTATGTATCGGTATGTTTCAGTAACGCTCAGTTCGTAATGCTCCCTCAGGGTGTCAAACGAAACCATCCCATCTCTCGTCCACAAGTCACCTACTGCAGAGATCCCGATGTCATCCCACCGGTCAAAACCTTTACTACGCCTCAAATTGCCCAGTACCATGGCGTCAAACAAGGGTGTGAGTTTTGTAATCACTCCCTCCCATGATAGTCGTTTCTGGGCTTTATGCCATAACATGACAGTGTGTTTAGTCGGGCCGTTCAGTTTAGCTGTCAGTCCCTTATTGTAGAGTGGGGCCAGGAGGGTGTTCGTGCCCAGCTGTCGCCTGTCCGCCAAGTACGCTGGGTCCTCTTGTGGTCCATGGATCCACTGGTTGATCACCTTAAGGTGAGATGCCCAGTAATATAGTTCCAGATTCGGGAGTGCTATCCCCCCACTGTACCAGTCTCTAATCAGTTTCAAATGTGCGACCCTAGCCGGTCTATCCCCCCATAGTAGGCCAGACAGTTGAGTCGATATTTGCCGGAAGAAGGATGACGGGACCAACGCTGGCGTGTTTTCCAAAACGAATAAGAAACGAGGCAGCGCCATCATCTTGAAGAGTGCTGCTCTGCCTAGCAGCGTCAATGGAAGGGTTTTCCAGTGACGCACGTCTGTTTTTAATCGTTCGAGAAACGGCCTAAGGTTCAGGTCTTGAAAGGTCGCATGCTCCTGTGTGATGTGGATCCCTAAGTATTTGAAGGAGACGGTCTCCAATAGTAAGGGGCATTCAGCACCCAGGACCGATTTCGTCCAGTTGATTTTGTACCCTGAGGTTGTTACATGCCTCTCACACAAGGCCAACAGGGCCGGAATGCCTGTTGTTAAGTCCGTTAGGTAGATTAACATGTCGTCGGCATACAGTGATACTCTGTCCTCCCATCCGTCTCCCCACTGCACGCCTCGCAATAGCTGGGTGGACCTAATGATAGTGGCTAAGGGTTCCAGCACCAAGGCGAACAGCAGCGGCGAGAGTGGGCACCCCTGCCTCGTGCCTCTCGCTAATGGTAGTTCTCTGGAAATATGGCCATTCGCCGCCACTCGAGCCACAGACTTCGTGTACAAAAGCCTGATCCAAGTTATGAATTTCGGGCCAAAATCCATATGCTCCAGAACTGCAAAAAGGTAGCGCCATTCCACCAAGTCAAACGCCATTTTGGCGTCAAGTGAAAGAATTGCTGCTGGTTCTGATAATAGCGGAGCTCGTGCCATCACCCCATGTAACTGCCTGAGGTTCAGTGCCGTGCTCCTGTGCGGCATAAAGCCCGACTGATCAGGATGTATTAGGTGCAGCAGATGAGGCAACAGTCTATTGGACAGCAGTTTTGCCAAAATTTTACTGTCAGCGTTAAGGAGGGATATTGGGCGGTAAGACCCGCAGTCTTCCGGTGGCTTGCCGGGTTTAGGAATAGCCACTATAGTCGCCGCACGTTAGTCGGGCGGTAGTTGTCCCTGTTCTAGGCAGCCTGTGAACATATTTAATAGGGGCGCAGAAAGCGTCTCCGACATGAGTTTGTACCACTCAATTGGTATCCCATTGGGGCCTAATGCTTTCCCCGGGTATAGCGCTGCGATAGCTGTTTGTACCTCCTCAGCGGTCAGGTCTGATTCCAGTTCGTCTCTTTTGTCTTGCGACAATGTGCGAGTGGGTACTCCCGTGAGAGATGCTTCCGCCATCTCCCGTGTGACATAGTATTCAGGGGAGTATACTGTTTGAAAATGGTCTGCCAGGAGTTCCACCATCAGTGATGGTCGGGTCTGTAGCTCCCCTGCAGGATCCTTCAATTGTAGTATGGCCCTCTGCCCCCCCCGTTTTTTCTCCAACCAGGCAAGGAGTCTGCCAGCTTTATCACCCACGTCGTATATCCTGTGTGCCGTCGTTGCTAAGTTATCCACCACCCTGCGGCGTGTGTGGTCGGCGTGGCGCTGCTGATACAGCCGGAGCGTGTGCAGCGTGGCCCTCGTCGGGTTGAGCTCATGGTCCCTGGTGGCCCCAGCGAGCCTGTCCTCTAGTTCTAGTAATTCCTGTGTTTGTGTGCGTTTATATCTAGTGATAGTGGAGATGGCCTGCCCACGGAGAACCGTTTTATAGGCCTCCCATAAGATCACAGGAGACGTCACTGACCCGTCGTTCTCTGCGAAGTAAGACTTTGTGCCTCTCTTTAGTTCTTTGGCCACGGATGGCACTTTAAGGAGGTTTCAGGTTTTTAAAGACTTTATTTCGATAAAACAATCATAAAAGACAACATTTAAAACATAATAAGACATTAGGACAGCCGAACAATATTTCCTTATAATAGCATTTTACAATAGCAGCAACATTGTCTTAATTCATTAGAATTTAGCTTAAAACACTTTTAAAATTAAAAGTAGTTATTAAACATCCAAGAAATACAAAGACAAACCTGACCAAAAAATACTAAAAAGAGGATTTTAAGAATACAGAGTGAAGAAAAAGCCATTCCTAATACAATATACATTATCCTGCATTTAAAAAAAACAAAAAAAAAACGGTTATACTTTAATTAACAAATTGAATAACCCTATTGATGGTTTTGTCTGCTTCTTGCCCTGATGGCCCAAGCCCACCCTAGAAATGTTGCTATGCTCACCACGAACACCTCTGAAGTGTTAGTTTTTAAAACCCAAATAGCCTCAGCGGACCTTCTGAAAGGGAGGCGTTGAAACAGAGGTTTTATCCATTTTGTTCGTGGCGCTAAGTAGGTCAGGCAGGCAAACAAGAAATGGCCCTCAGTTTCCTTATGACCTGGGCACCAACTGCAAAATTCCGTTGTTCCATTAACCCAATTTTTTGTAAAAGAATTCAGTGGCAGGGCTCCTACCCGAAACTGGTGGTAAAGTTTCTTGTCCAGCGGTCTGGTGATAATATCCCAGTAGGTCTCGCGGGAGGGATCCAACTTAATGGTCAGAAACCTTCCCGTTAGACTAACAGAGCTGGAAGCGGTCACCAAGGATTGACGGACCGAGGCCCAGTACAATGCCTTGAATTCCTGTTTTGAGGGAAAGGCATTAGTACCCGGAGATACCCACAGCTGTTCCAGTCCCATTTCGACCAGAATGGTTTTTACCGTTTGTAGCCAAGGAATTCTCCCAGAACCCCCAATTGACCTCACTTCAGCCAGTTCCTTTGCAAAGAGGGTGAGGTCAGGGGAGGTCCATATGCGCCTCCAAAAGGCCACCAATCTAAATCTTGCCATCTCGTTAATTGGGTTGCATCCCAAATCCTGGCAGAGGGGTATAGAGGGCGAAGATTGGGGTAACCCGACCAAGCTCCGTAAGAACTTACACTGGATTTTGAATAGGCTTGAGAGATCCATGAATCTCCAGAGATCTGCACCATACAGGATTGCAGCATTAATCTTAGTGTCATAAATCTTTAACGCTGGCGTGACCCATTTTGTAATCGATCTCTTTTGCTCATTCAAAAGGCAGCCAGTTAGTCGGGCAAGTTTTAGCTGTTGAGCACCTACTTGCTCTTTCCATCGCAAGTGACGGTCCAGGGTAACCCCTAAGTAAGTCATGGTCTCAACTTGTTCCAAGTCCCTAAGGGATCCCTTCTTCTTTGTAAATTTGGGCACCAACATTTTTTTAAAGCAGGCAGTGGTCCCACGGACCACTGCCTACTCTTAAAAAATTAGAGGGTAACTTTTCATTTTTATTTTTGAAATGCAATCTGTTTATCTTTAAGGCAAACAGGCTGACTTAAAAAAAAATATATATATTTGTTTAAATAGCAATCACAGACGTGGATGGTCTGCTGTCCCCAGTAGGCCACCGTCCCAGTAATTACAGGCCATTCCCAATGGCTGGCAAATTGCGACCTGCCTCATGAATATTGATGATGCAGGTCAATTGGCACCACATTGTGAATCACAAACAGTGGGGCCCATTAGGATTGCAGACGGATTGCCCCCGCCAGGCTGGCAGTAGCTACCGCCGGCCTGGCGGGGGCAATCCGCCCGCCATCCGCACAGAAATGACCCCTCGCCACATTAGGATGGCTGGGGGGTCCGCGGCGGACGGAAAGACCGTCTGCCGCTTTTCCGCCTTGGTCGCCTTGCCACCGGGGCGGAAAAGGTCTAATATGGTGGCGGTGTCTATCAGACACCACCAGCCATATTAGGATGGGGTTTGGGGAATGCCTTTCGGTGGCGGCAATGCTGCCACGGAAAGGCATGCGGAAACTCCCTGCGGGGACCCGCTGCGGGCCCCTTGGGACTCCGGGGGGTGGGGGGTGCACATGGGGGATACCTACGGTATCCCCCCGCATTTCAAAGTGCAACATGGTGGACACCATGCACAACATGGCAGGCACCATCGGGGCCTGTCATGTTGTGCTTTGAAACGCACAACATGCTTTTTTAGCATTGCGGCGTGCGGTGCTTTATTTGCTAGTTCTGTACTATTGAGCACCTTATATCTGAATCTGTATCTGAATCTCCTATAATTGGATTCTTTTATGCTATTTTTTTCTTTTTCCTTGTTTTCTCTTGCTTCTAATGTATGACAGGTAAAGCTCTCTGATACCCGCAAGGGTCTTGTTCGCGCTATATAAAACCTTCAAATAAATAAATAAATGATGTCCCCAAGAGATCTCAGGACTCCTATCTTCCCTTTAGATATTTTCTGTAAAAAAGAGTAACTCAGTCTTTCTCTATTATCGGCTACCTACTTGATGTTATCAGGATTTCTACGTCTTTGAATCACACCAGCAAGTACTGTTGCTTGTCACAGACCCCCTCCCTTAATATGAATGCTGAAGTCCTCACCCCGACTTGGGAAGTGTCTTATGACCCACACAAGGGACAGCAGGTCCCAGCCGCTATGTGGTCTTCCCTTAGATCCCAGTTGCAGTCCCTATGCTGTCTCTACTCTTCTCTGAAAGCAAGGACAACTAATATTTCTGTGTTTTACTCCAGCCTCCGTCAAACCTGCAGACTTTCCCACGTGCATGGGGAATACTCTTTCTTCCAAACCTTGAACAAATAGCAGATCCCGACCTGAAAGTTAAAACATCAAAGCAACCCTACGTTTAGTAAAATGTATAGGGTACATGTAGTTACAAGTACACATGCAGGCACAAACAAACACATGCACATACTCACACACACACACACAAAACAGATAATAAGCAAAAGTAGTTGTAAGCAGCTCTACATGGTTACTTGATAAATGCAGCTAATTTGTCCACCCCCTCTAACATTTGATTGTACCAAGTTTTTCCCCGAAGTTCAGTCATCCAATACATGCAACATTATATAGTATGCATTTTTTATACAGCACCATATTTCCGATTTATATGTTTTGTTGGCAGGAAGAGCAGCAACATAATGAGATTAAATCTCTCCTACTAGTGCAATAACCAATTTAGCAAGCGCCTTTCTTACAAACCTGTTGCTCTATGGATAAAGGCTACCACTACACTTCATAGAGTCTGTGGATGCTCCCACAAACAGACATTCTTCCCTTGTATGCTCTCCGTACATACATTAACAGACATTTCTGCATCGTTGGCAGTTTCGTTTTAGAGAAATCTAAGCTGTAACAAATCATCTCTACCTTGGAGCTAACCTAAAACCAACTGCTCCTGCAGATATCTGTGCTTGTCACCTCCTCAATGAGAAGCAGGCACCACTCCCAAGAGGCAGGTCTCTTCAAGATGTATGCTACATAAATGATTGCACTTAGTGACCCAGAATTTGTTTTAGTTTAGAGAGCAAGAAAACAAAACAAGGCATAAAGCTGGTGGTTGATTTCCAGAATACCAATGCTCTTCTCCCAACAGCACTTCTCCCCCTGAGATCACATTCCCTCCGGTACAAGATGTGAAAGTTAATCGGGACATAATGAGCCAGCTTGCGTCATCAAATCCTTTTACCAGAAGAAACATGTTCCTCTAAACCAGAGGGGATCAATATATTTTGAGGAGGGCCAGCTTTAGCGTTTGTGGCGCCCGGTGAGACAATCATTTTGGGTGCCCCCTATGACCGTCTCCTCGGATTCTCTCATTACCACTGGGCAAAATTCCCCTCATCTCTCCGAACATAAGTTATTGCTAAGCACAGCAACCCCCCCCCCCCCAAAGCCAACACCCCCTCCACAGGTCAGCACCCAGTGCAGATGCACTGGTCGCACTGCCCTAAAGCCGTACCTGAGGAGTGCTGAATCCACGCCAGATTTTCAGGATAACCACTATACAAATGGGTTCCACTGAGATTTATTGTATATAAATGTATGTTATGTGCATACCTGAAAATCTATTGAGGACGTAGCCCTCCTGGACCTACCTTACAAACCCAAGATCTAAGCATTATTTTGATCACCAAAGTTACATTTTCTGACCCATGAGAGATCTGCGCTCGATACTTTGGAATTTAATAAGCTAAGTAGGAAAGATAAAGGATTAAATACAAACATTGCGCTGCAGCTCAGTGTATAGTGGGTAGGCTTGATGTACAATCTGTAGTATAACTCTGGAAATAGCTGGCTGGAAGACTAAAGGTTGAAGAGATACTTATGGTCCCTGATAATCATTGGAAAGAGGTTACCTTTCTGTTGTTTGATAGAAGGCCTCTGACATAATCTTACGAGCTTTGGAGGTGTGCCTTAATTCTGATGGTTTTTGCAGACCCCAGATTCTCTATCTCAGCCAGTTATCCAGGCTGTACAAGCAGGCTGGTCCTCCTGTAAAGCCAACCTGACACAGGAAATTAAAGCTACCCATCGCTTTGAGATGAAAACAGACCACTTCTGTGTGATCACTGCCCCCTCACTTCTCCACTCGCGAAAGGCTGTCCTAAACATTGATGAGCTGGTGGATGGCCAAAGAAAGTAAACAGTCTACAATTAGAGAAATGTAAAAGCCTAATCCCAGTTCACCCAGGTCATGATAAAAGGCTAAGGGAGCCACACTAACATCTACACCTGTAAATTTTGAGTCAACTCATACTGTGACTATTGAAGACAATGATTTATCACATAGACAAAATAGCCACTGGCTCCATTATGCATGCAGTGACAGGATCACTTGGTATGAAGTCAGTGGAAAGACTTACAGTCAGTTGAAGGTGGATTTAAACAGACCATTGCATTCTTGGTCTGCAGAAGCACAAGATGTATGTATACTGTTATTGGGTACCCGACGGACCATGACATTTACCAATCCTTCTACACAAATAATGTTTGGCACAGAAAGATTCTGTTGTCACACACCTAACTCAAGGTCTCCCTTTACAAGTGATGGTGATCTTCTTGCACCCTTTTGATGACTCACTAAAAAGCCAAGCAGAAACCCCTATTAAAGTGAGAGACAGCAATGTTCTCTAAGAAGGTGGTAGAGAAGTCATACTCCAATCATTTTTATGAAACATAGGGCGAAAGCATCCATTTCAAAGGCCAACATTGCCAGTATTTAGGAGCATAACCTCTCTGCAGCAGAACATCGTGTCTGTGACTTACTATAAGAAAATAGTGTGTCACACTTGCAGGCTACATTCAAGGCTAGATCAGGCCAGCAAGTGGCCCTTTGCCTTCCAGCCTACTAGGACTTAAACCGACACCTAATATGGCCAGTTATGGCTAAAAATCAAACAGACAACCTAAAATATCCCACCCTGCACTCAATGGATGGAGAGTGGAAATCGGGGTGGCATTGCTATCCTTCCTGTTTATGATCACATCCCTATCATCTATCCCCATTTCTACTTTGCTTCCTTTTTACCTCTATTATTGCTTCTCACCCACCCCACCTCCTATCACTTTCAGTATCTTGCCAAGCATTGCCCACTTTATCTACTCACCTCTTAATTTGTTTTCGTGCAAACTTCTAACTATTTTTTCTCCTAATCTTTTCTCTCCATGCCTCCTCTACACACCCTCTTGCCATACCTAGACTATGTCTTTTCATTTCTCATTACACTCTCACATTATCTGCCCTATGTTTCCGATCCTCATATTGTTGCTCCCTTTGATGCCTCACTTCTGCTGGTCTGCCCTCTTATTTCTTGATCCAGGGCTCTCACCGTAAGAGTTAAGACACCTATTACAGATCACTAAGGTATCCCCTACATCTACCAACGTGCCCCATTTTATCTAAAACCCATGGCAGCAATCGGACTAGAAAATAAGCAGATCTCCAGAAGCGAAGTGTACTTGCTTTATTTTTCACTCCTTGACCTTTTCCAATGTTTCCAAAAATTGGATCTAGATACTCTGCTGAAATGCCGTTTTAGACTGTATTTAGAGCATATCTTATCTATGGCAGGAAAACCCCTACAATTACCTAAATGAGAGGAATCCCCACATTTATAGCATAATAGTGGTGTTCTCTGGGTCTCTTCCTTTTTTAACACCGGTTTCTCAAACTTATCAGAATATTTTGTCACAACATGGATCTCACCACCGGGTGAACCCCTTATCTCTTGTACAAATGTTTCCCGATGTTCTATTGCTTTAGCAATCTCAATGGGTTCGTTAAGTGACATGCCAGCACTAGCCCACAACCTTTCTTGACTTTTCTTATTATCGGTCTTCATAAGAATCTAATCTCTTAATACTTGCTCATAGTTAATGTGCTCAAAATCACAGGTCAATGCAAGTGATCTTAACTTTGAAACATATTCCTCAATAGGTTAATTGACATTTCGTTTTCTGTAATAGAATTTAAAGCTCTACATAACTTTTTTCCATATCTTATATGCATTTGTTGAGAAGCGTATTGATAAACATCTAAATCACTAGCATTAATTAAGGTTGGTAAATGGTTGTACTCTGTTCTCCCAAACCTGCCTAAGCAATGTTTTAATAGAAACAATTTTCTTTCAGGTCCACAATCATCACCTTCCAATACTTCCAAATAACCAAGAAATACCGCTTCCCAAGTTTCCCAACCCATGTCCAGCTCACCAGATACTGGCAGAAACATAGGAGGTTGTACAATACTTAACACTGTGATGCTCAATTTTTCATACAGTTACAGAATTATAAACAATAAAGGCAATCACTACAGTCACTAGTTATGGTAATTACAGTCAGACACTCGGGTTGAAAATCAGAAAATAATAAATTTAGTCACCGTAATCTGAGTATCCTTGACAAATGTACTGTCCCTGTTCTGCTCAGGTGTGCGCATCACTGTGAACGTGCTAATTGAAAGACGAATAAAGATGATAACTGCAATATACATTTTCTGATGCTCAACGATGTTTTAATTATAATTGGGTGTGCGCATCACCATTAATACTCCTTCCTAGATGCCAGGTTTCCAACTCAGGGTGATCCTGATTCAAAATGGCGCCGTTGCATGAAGTGACGTTGTGTGTGATGATGCTACAACGATGTCACATGCAGGACAGCGCGCTGATCCACATTCAAAATGGTGGTGTTGTGTGCTGATATTGCACCGCCTAGATCCCCACTCAAAATGGCAGAGTTGCATGCTGACGTTGCACCATGTTGATCCTGATTCAGAATGGCAGCTTTGCGTGAATATATATTACCACGCTGGTCCGATGGTGGAGAAGATGAAGAAACAGGGAAGCAACGACAAACTTCAAACAGAGCAATGTGTTCCACATCCCATCCTCATTGCCAGTGTTATGAAGGTATGGGACGTTGAACTTTTATGTACAGCTCTCACTGAGTTCTACCCCACTAATTATGTTCCCACTACATTCTAATGCATGCTCACGCACCATTCATATGATTAGAATAGGTGCCATTTCAAATAGCAACATATGTAACACCATCCCCATCAAATATGGATCTGTTGATCTGTTGAGGTACTACCATGTGGAAGGCTCAATCAATCAATCAATCATTTGTAAAGCGCACTAAATACCCGCGAGGGTCTCAAGGCGCTGGGGGTGGCACTACTGATCAAACAGCCAGGTCTTGAGTATCCTCCTGAAGGTCAGCAGGTCTTGGGTCTGTCGTAGGCTCAGTGGGAGGGTGTTCCATGTCTTGGCGGCGAGGTGGGTGAAGGATCTCCCACTGGTGGTTGTTCTTCAGATGCGCGGGACGGTGGCGAGTGAGAGATTGGCGTAGCGTAGCTGGCGGTTGGGGATGTAGGAGAGCCGTCTTTTGTGGTAGGCTGGGCCGGTCTTGTGGAGTGCCTTGTGTGCGTGGGTGAGGAGCTTGAAAGATATCCTCTTGTTGACGGGGAGCCAGTGCAGGTTTCTCAGGTTGGGGGTGATGTGCCATGGCGTGGTACATCGAGGATCAGCCGTGCTAAGGCATTTTGGATGTGTTGTAGTCGTTTGATGAGCTTGGTCAGGGCTCCCGCTTAGAGGGAAATTCCGTAGTCGAGTCTGCTGCTGACGAGGGCCTGGGTGACTGTCTTTCTTGTATCTGTCGGGATCAAGCTGTAGATCTTGCGGAGCATGCGGAGGGTGTTGAAGCAGGAGGAGGAGATGGTGTTGACTTACTTGGTCATTGAGAGCGTTGAGTCGAGGATGATTCCCAGGTTGCGTGCGTGGTCAGTGGGTGTCGGAGCTGCCCCAAGTGCCGTCGGCCACCAGGAGTCGTCCCAGGCTGAAGGGTTGGAGCTGAGGGTGAAGACCTCCATCTTGTCCGAGTTCAGCTTCAGACAGCTGTTCTTCATCCAGTCGGCGACGGCTTTCATTCCTTCGTGGAGATGGCTTTGGCTGTGATGGGGTGCTTGGTGAGGGAGAGGATCAGCTGAGTGTCGTCGGCGTAGGAGATTATGTTGAGGTCGTGCTGACGGGCTACGTGTGCGAGCGGCGCCATGTAAATGTTGAACAGCGTCGGGCTCAGGGAGGATCCCTGGGGTATGCCGCAGATGATCTCGGAGGCTTTGGAACAGAATGGGGGAGGCGGACGCTCTGTGTTCTGCCAGAGAGGAAGGAGGTGGTCCAATCCAGAGCCTTGTCTCGGATCCCTGGCCATGGAGGTGTGCGCGTAGTGTACGGTGGCAGACGGTGTCGAAGGCGGCAGAGAGGTCTAAGAGGATGAGTGCAGCGGTCTCGCCGTTGTCCAGCAGGGTCCTGATGTCGTCGGTGGCGGCGATGAGGGCAATCTCGGTGCTGTGGTTGCTGCGGAACCCTGACTGGGAAGGGTCCAGGATTCTGTTTTCTTCGAGGTATCAGGTTAGCTGTCTGTTGACGGTTTTCTCGATGACCTTGGCCGGGAAGGGGAGCAGAGAGACGGGCCAGAAGTTCTTGAGGTCTCTTGGGGCTGCCTTAGGTTTTTTGAGTAGGGCGTTGATCTCGGCGTGTTTCCAGATCTCTGGGAAGGTCGCGGTCTCGAGGGAGAGATTGATGACGTTGCGCAGGTGGGGTGCGATGGTGCTGCCTGCTCTGTTGAAGACGTGGTGCGGGAATGGGTCCGACGGAGAGCCGGAGTGTATTGAGCGCATGGTCTTTATGTTGTCATTGATGCTCACGCTGGCCCTGGCTAGCAAGGGGTCATGGTCGATGGTGTCTGTTGTGTTGCTGTCTGTTGGTTCTGTCTGGGTGTTGAAGCTGTCGTGGATGTCTGCTATCTTGCGGTAGAAGAAGGTGGCGAAGGAGTCGCCCAGAGCTTGCGACGGCAGGATGTCGTTGGTGTTGGAGCTGGGGTTGGAGAGTTCCTTCATGATGTTGAAGAGCTCCTTGCTATTGTGTGCGTTGTTGTCGAGGCGGTCTTTGAAGGAGGTCCTCTTGGCCGCCCTGAGGAGGTGGTGGTGGTTGCGGATGGCGTCCTTGTGTGCTGCGTGGCTGCCCGGAGTTTGTTCACTGTGCCATTTCTTCTCTAGTTTCCGGCAGGCTTGCTTGGAGGCTAGGAGTGCTGGGGTGAACCAGCTGGCCCTCTTGCTGGTGTCTCTGTGATGGGGTTTCTTCAGCAGGGCGAGGGTGTTGGCGCAGTCCTCGATCCAGCGTCTGAGGCTGTGGGCAGCATCGTCGGTGTTGGAGGGTTCGGTGGGTGGGCTGAGAGCGAGGTTTGCATGTAGTTGGTCTTCGGTGATTTTGCTCCAGCAGCGGCGGAGGATCTGTTGGGTGCGGTGGTGTGTGGTGGGTTTCTGGAAGGCAAAGTGGATGCAGCGGTGGTCGGTCCAGAGGAGTTCGTTGGTGTGGCTGATGGAGACGTACGGGCTTGAGGAGAAGACTGGGTCGAGCGTGTGGCCAGCGGAGTGGGTGGGCGTTGTGACGAGTTGCTTCAGTCCGAGGTTGGCGAGGTTATGGATCAGGGTTGTGGAGTTGTTGTCATTGTTGTTCTCAAGGTGAAAGTTCAGGTCTCCGAGGAGGATGTAGTTGGTGGAGGTCAGAGCGTGCGTGCTGATCAAGTCGGCGATGGAGTCACTGAACTGGGGGCAGGGTCCGGGGGGTCGGTAGACGAAGGTGCATCTGAGGGTGGAATTAGGGTCTGTGTGCATCTGGAAATGCATGTGTTCGGCGGTGCTGAGAGCGTTGTCGGTGCTAGTCGAGACCCTGATGCTGTTCTTGTGGACGATGGCAATTCCTCCTCCGACTCCATTGGTGCGGTCTCTGCGGGTGATCTTGTAGCCGTCTGGGATGGCTATGGCGATGTCGGGTGCGGAGGAGTAGTTAAACCAGGTCTCTGTCAGGAAGGCGACGTCTGGGGATGTTATGTCGAGGGGGTCCCAGAGCTCGACGGCATGTTTGTGTATGGAGCGGGTGTTCAGTAGTATGCATCGGAGGTGGTTGGGATCTTTCTTGGCGGGTGGTTCGTCGGCTCTGAGGCTGGTGTAGCTGAAGTTTCAGCAGGTGAAGGGGCCGTGTGTGCGTTTCAGGGCAGCCTTGAAGCAGGTGTGGCTCCGTCCGGAGTTGAGAGTATGCAGAGTGCTGGCGTCGTAGTGGCGGCGTTCATTGTGGCGGGTGCGGGGGCCAGGGGTTCTGGCGCTGGGCACGGTCCAGGTGCAGACGGGCGCAGACGGGCTCGCCTTAGGCGCGCCTTCTGGCATATATGGGGAGGTGGGAGGGAGGAGCAGCTGGTAAGCGGGGGCAGCAAATGGGCAGTGGGCAGTCAGGGGCAGGGCTGCAGGGAACGCAGCGGCGAGGGCGGTGAGGGACATCGAAGGTAACAGGAGGAAAAAGGGGCACAGAAACGAGGGGAAAATGAGTGGCACAGAGGGCAGAAGGGCACAAAAGAACGAGTGGAACGGAAGGCAGAAGGGCACAAAAAATGAGGGAAAAAAGAGTGGAAAAGAGGGCAGAAAGGCACAAAAAAACTAGGGAAAAAGAGTGGAACAGAAGGCAGAAAGGCACAAAAAACGAGGAAAAAAAGAGTGGCACAGAGGGCAGAAGGGCACAAAAATCGGGTGGAACAGAGGGCACAAGGGCACAAAAAATGAGGGAAAAACGAGTGGCACAGAGGGCAGAAGGGTCCAAAAAACGAGGGAAAAACGAGTGGAACAGAGGGCAGAAAGGCACAAAAAATGAGGGGAAAACGAGTGGAACAGAGGGCAGAAAGAAACAAAAAATGAGGGAAAAACGAGTGGCACAGAAGGCAGAAAGGCACAAAAAGCGAGGGAAAAACGAGTAGAACAGAGGGCAGAGAGGCACAAAAAACGAGGGAAAAACGAGTGGAACAGAAGGGAAAACCGGGCTGAGACACGGGGGCAGTGGGGGTACAGAAGGAAAGACCGGGCACAGAGAGCACGGGACAGCGAGGGGAACAGAGGGAAGACAAAGGGGCATGGACCACGTACAGGCAGCTGTGGAAGACAGACAACAGCAGTCACAGACACAACAATGAAATACAGGCAATACAATAAAAGTAATAAAGCGGAGGATGAACAAACCTACCTACGGCTTATCACTGGCCACCAGGGATGAGGCGCAGGTGGTAGCCTGTGGGTGGTGGAGGGCCTCGAACGTCCTCAGCAGCTGGGGCAGGGACGCACAGGTGGCGCTGTGCGGAGGGGGAGCGACGTACCTCGTGGGGTCAAGGCTCAACTTTTTAATGTCATCAGTGGGTCAACAGGGGTCTTGGGTTTAGGCCTGGGTGAAATTTCACATATGCTGCTGTAATCTGTGTAATTTCTGGTATTTTGCTTTACACTTTTTATGAAAAATTCTACAAGATTGTGTCCTTATGTCATATAACGTATTTAGTGGTTACTCTGGTAAAAATCCCATTGTGGGTGCACTGAACAACACAAACAGAACACAAGTGAGCCAAGTCCCCAGTACCTATGTTTTTAGGTCTCGCCTACGCAGCACGCAATCGTTGCTTAGAGGGACCTCTTGCCATTGCACTGTACTTTTTGGAAACTCATGCATGTTTTGTAATTATCGCGCCTGCAGCTGCTCGCTCCCGCAAGGGAAACTCACTGCATGCACGAGTACTGTTTCACTTTCGCGGCCGCAGGCCGCGCTTGTTAAAAATGCAATAGATTCATACTTGCAGCAGTCTGTGGTTTCCAAAAGTGAATATTTGCCCCAGGCGTTCGTGTGCTGGCCCTGTGGCTGTCGATGCAGCCTCTGCCCATTTGCCACCGCATAGAGAACAGCGATAGGCTTCTAAATCTTAAAGGCATTTTACTTTGCTTCCAGCCTACGCGCAGCTGATGAAATGAAGGTGTCCCCCTGAAGCATGTCACGGATCCCGCTGCTGCTTGAAATGGAGACGCGTGTTTGCTGACAGGCACAGAATACAGAAAGGCCCTGGCTGCATATGTGCAGCAATTATCGTTATCATCATTACATTTGTATGGAAGAAGGCAAATGTCCTCACGGTGCTCACACTTCACTAATAGTGCCGATTTTCACTGTGCCTGCTTTTTGCGCTTCTGCCTGCTTTTATTGTGCTTTTTGTGCCCTTCTGCTGTTTAGTATTGTATTTACTTTATTTATTCTCCTCTTTGTCCCTTTGTGCCCATTTTTGCCTCTCTTCCCTCGCCGGTCCCGCTTCCCGCTGCTGCGTCCCCTGTGGCCCCGTCCCTCTCCCATTCAACCACTACTCCCTCACAACTGCTCCTCCCTCCCACCTCCCCTTCTTATGGCGGCCGCTGTGCGGTGAAGGGAGCAACCCTTGACCCTGCTTCCAGACAGGTCACTCCCCACGCCGCGTAGCTCCACCGGACTGCGCCAGTGCTCCATCCCAGCTGCTGCCAAGTTCGAGGCCCATCTCCACCCGCAGGCTACCACCTGCGCCTCATCCCTGGTGGCCAGTGGTAGGCCTTAGGTCTGTTTTTGCCGATTTTCACTTTGCCTGCTGTTTGTGCTCCTGCCCGCTTTTATTGTGCTTTTTGTGCCTGTCGGAGGGAAGGTCGGAAACAGAAGCGAGGAGGCCGTATGGGGTCAATATTGTAGATTTATTAAGGAAAAATTACAGTGGTTGGGGAGAAGGAATTTGAGAAAAATTGTCAGGATTGGCCAAAAAACAGGGAAGGAAAAGTGCTTCAAGGTTCTTTTCTGTTGTCCTCTGTTGTAGGGTCCGTTCTTCTATTCTTCTGTCCCTGGTGGTATGTCCACGGGGTACCGGAGAGCTCAAAAGAAGAGAGAACAGCAGTTACTATATAGTTTTCCCTAACTATTGAGTTGACTATCCGTCACCACACCGTGCAACGAAGGGAAAGGTTTGTCCACGTTAAGGAGGTAGGGTGGGAAATAATACGGGGTTACTAGAGTACTTTGGCAATTAAGTTGGGTCGGGGTTTTGTGCAAGGTGAAGGGAGAGCGCCTAAAGCAGCATCCGTTCAGTGCCCGGTGACCCATTCCGCCACCCACCTCCCAGCCGCCCACTCTCCCACCCTTTTACTCCCTTCCTTGTAACCCGAGGTAACGTTCACGTACCGCTGTTTGCCACAACTCTCCTGAGTTGTGGCGGCTCGTGCGTGTCCCACGGGTTCCACCAGTCTTCAGTCCAGACTTCCGGATCCTCAGGTTCGTCCGCGGCAGCCTTCTCCTTTTCTTCGTCGTTGTCGTCCGTGGTCTTGCTTTTCAGCTTCCCGGCGACGTTGAAGGGGTCCGTTGTAGGTTCGGCGTCTTCTCCCGCCGTTGTAGTCCCAGGACCAGCGAGCGCGCCTACTGCGTCTTCTTCCTGCTTTTTCTGCCCCTCCTGACCTTCCCGTGACGTTCCTGATTGGGCCGTTTGCCAAGGTCCGCCTTTTGGACTGGCCGCTTCCGGGTCAGGCGTTGTGTGCTGTGGGGCGGGGAAAAGAGGCTTAGTTACGGAACAAGCCGACTGATGGAAGTTGCCGTCTTCATTTTCGTATGGGCGGTAAGGAATCCAGCATGTATTCCCCGATACTTCCTCACAGTGCCCTTCTGCTGTTTACTAATGTATTTACTGTATTTAATCTCCTCTTTGTCCCTTTGTGCCCGTTTTCGCCTCTCTTCCCTCGCCGGTCCCGCTTCTCACCGCTGCGTTCCCTGCGGCCCCGCCCCCCTGCTCCCATTCGACTGATCCTCCCTCCCAGCTGCTCCTCCATCCCACCTCCCCTTCTTATGGCAGCCGCTGTGCGGCCGGGCGCAGAGGGCGCGCCGCTGGCACGCAAGCACGTCTGCCCCCGCCCGCTTCTGCATCCCTGGCCCTGCGAACGCCACGACGCCCGACTCCACTACGATGCCAGCACCTCCACGCACTCAACCCCGTACGAGAACACACCTGTTACCGGGCCACCCCATAGCACACCCAAGGATCCTTCACCTGCCGGAACTGCAGCTTCACCAGCTTCCGCCCCGCCAAACCTCCGCTCAGGAAAGAACCCAACCACCTCAGATGCATCCTCCTCATCACCCGCTTCGCCCGCAAACAAGCCGTTGAACTCTGGGACCTTCTCGACTCAACCTCCCCAGATGTCGCCTTCCTGACAGAGACTTGGCTGAACTCCGCCTCAGCACCCGACAGCGCCATAGCCATCCCGGACGGCTACAAAATCACCTGCAGGGATTGCACCAACGGAGTAGGAGGAGGAATCGCCATTGTCCACAAGAACACGCTCAGAGTCACTACCAACACCGACGACACCCTCAGCACCACCAAACACCTGCACTTCCAGATCCACACCGACCCCAACACCACCCTCAGAGGAACCCTCGTGTACAGAACCCATGGACCCCGACCACAGACTCCATTGCCGACTTCATCAGCACACACGCCCTCGCCTCCCTGGACTACATCCTCCTTGAGGACCTGAACTTCCACCTCGAGGACAACAACAACACCAACTCCACCACTCTGAATGACAACCTCGCCAACCTCGGACTCAGACAGCTCGTGACAATACCCACCCATGCCGCCGGCCACACACTAGACCCCATCTTCTCCTTCATCCAAACCACCGAACCCCACTGGACCGACCATCACTGCATCCACTTCACCTTCAGGAAGCCCACCATGCACCACCGCACCCAACAGATGCCTCGTCGATGGTGGAGCTAAATCACCGAAGACCAGCTACCCACCACCCTCACCCAGAGCCCACCTACCGACCCCACCAACCCCAACACCGCAACTTCAGACAGTGGATCGATGATTGCGCCAACACCCATGCCCCGCTCAAGAAACCCCCCAACAGCCACACCAGCAAGAAAGCAACCTGGTTCAACGAAGACTTCCAGGCCTCCAAACGAACATGCCGAAAACTGGAGAAGAACTGGCTCCGCGAACGAACACTGGACAGCTACACAGCCCACAAGGACGACACCCACAGACACCATCACCTCATCAGATCCGCCAAAAGGGCCTCATTCAAAGACCGCCTAGATAACAATGCACACAACAGCAAAGAGCTCTTCAACATCGTGAAGGAACTCTCCAACACCAACGACATCCCACCCACGCAAGACATGTGCGACTCGCTGGCCACCTTCTTCCACCACAAGATCGCCAACATCCATGACAGCTTCAACGCCGCAACCGCCCCGACAGCCACCGATACCTCTGCTTCCACGACCACCACCCGCACAAACCGCCTGCTCTACTGGACCAACATCAACGACGTGGACACCAGCAAAAACATGAACACCATCCACTCCGGATCACCGCCAGACCCTTGCCCACACCCCGTCTTCAACAAAGCCGGCACAGCCATCGCACCCCATCTCCGGAAATTAATCAACATCTCCTTTGAGACAGCAAACTTCCCGGGAAGCTGGAAGCACGCCGAGATCAACGCCTTAGTCAAGAAACCCAAGGCGGACCCCAAGGACCTCAAAAACTTCCGGCCCATCTCCCTGCTCCCATTCCCGGCGAAGGTCATCGAAAAAAACATCAACAAACAACTGACCCGCTACCTCGAGGAGAACAGCATCCTGGACCCGTCCCAGTCCGGGTTCCGCAGTAACCACAGCACCGAAACTGCCCTCATCACCGCCACCGATGACATCAGGACCCTGCTAGACAACGGAGAAACAGCGGCCCTCATCCTCCTGGACCTGTCAGCTGCCTTCGACGGGGTCGGACACCGCACACTACGAACACGCCTACACAAGGCTGGGATCCAAGAGAAGGCCCTGGACTAGACCACATCCTTCCTCTCCGGCAGAACACAGAGTGTCCGCCTCCCCCCCTTCCGCTCCAATGCCACTGAGATCATCTGTGGCGTACTCCAGGGCTCATCCCTCACCCCAACGCTGTTCAACATCTACATGGCACCTCTCGCTCTCGTCACCCGACAGCACAACCTTAAAACTTTATAAAGAAATAAAGAAACATCATCTCCTAAGCCGATGACACCCAGCTGATCCTCTCCCTCACCAAAGACCCTCTCACCGCCAAAACCAACCTCCACGAAAGAATGAAGGCCGTCGCCGAATGGATGAGGAACATCCGACTGAAGCTGAACTCGGACAAGATGGAGGTCCTCATCCTGGGATCCACCCCTTCGGCCTAGGACGACTCCTGGTGGCCAACCCAACTGGGAATAGCCCAAACACCCACCGAGCACGCACGCAACCTAGGGGTCATCCTTGACTCCACCCTCTCCATGACTAAGCAGGTCAACGCCGTCTCCGCCTCCTGCTTCAACACTCTCCGCATGCTCCGCAGGATCTATAAATGGATCCCCACCGAAACGAGAAGAACGGTCACCCAGGCTCTCATCAGCAGCAGGATGGACTACGGAAACGCCCTCTCCGCAGGAACCGCGGCCAAACTCCTGAGACGGCTGCAACGCATCCAGAACGCCTCTGCACGCCTGATCCTCGACATCACCCGACGCAGCCACATCACACCCCACCTGAGAGACCTGCACTGGCTCCCCGCCAATAAGAGGATAACCTTCAAGCTCCTCATCCACGCACACAAAGCACTCCACAACACCAGACCAGCATACCTCAACAGACGACTCAGCCTCTACACCCCCACCCGCAAGATCCGCTCCCCCGGCCTCGCCCTCGCCACTGTCCCCCGCATCCAAAGAATGACGGCCGGCTTGTGGAAAAGTGCGTTTATTGTCTTGCCACTCACTCAACCATTTTTTCACCATTGTGTGCTGTGTCCTTGTAACTGACTTTCTCCCTGTATCACGAACACTCTGGAGCTCAAACTTTTGACCTGCTGCATTCCTGCACGGACACTCTGTTCATGCTTTGGCCTGACACTGATTGACCAGCCCATGCTACATGGAGTTTCCCAAATGTTTATCGTCCTCACCGTTACCTGTGCTTATCAGATTAACCTTTGTTTGACATGTAATCATGCTATGCCCTGCAGTGCCATCTAAATCAGATTAACCTCTGGGAACTATGTAATTATAATGTTTTGCCCATATCCTGCTAAAACCCCAAAGGCTGCTGAAGACAAGGGGGCGTGGCCAAGGCGGCTAGCATGGCGGACGTGGCTTAAGTGAGCTCCGTCCCGCCGTCACAAAATCCTTCTATTATCTCCTGCATCGCCCTGACCTGCAGACTCTCTGATCAAGCCCTTCTTGGCCAGTAATAGGGAGTGAGCTCCGGTGACACTTTGAGCGCGCACCGAGCGGACATACCGGCAGCACACGGCCCGGAGCGGTGGGGCCTTCGCCGCACACTGGAGCCGGGACCTCGAATTACGTGAGGTCCGGCCGGAAGTGCGGCGGCGCTGGAGGCGACTTCAAGACCTGGACCGGCTCTCCGCGACCGGGAGTGATGCCGACGGCTGCGGACAGTTGCCCGACCGAGCCTGGGGCAGGTGCTTCCTGAGGCGCGGATTCCCCGACCTTCCATTCCATCCTCGGTGGTGGAGGGAGTACTCCGGCGGCAGATTTGCGAGCACGCAGGGCGTGCGCCTCAGTGGAGTGGGCCCTAACGCGGTGCGGCCTGCGCCGCGCGCCGGAGCCGGGTCCCTGAGTCCAGTGGGGTCCGGCCGGAAGTGCGGCGGTGCCTGGGTCGCCTACTGATCCTGAACCGGCTCCCAGCGGCTAAGTGAGACGCCGGGGACTGTGGAGAGCTCCTGGAGCTGGCCCGACAATTAGATCACCGGAGTCTAAGGGGTAAGCGGCGTCTGGGAGCTAGACGGCATTGAAGAGGGGGGGATACCATAGACGACGAGGTGCTCCCGCTCGGCGGCCGGATCGGACCGCGGGGGGGCCCAGAGCCCTAGGGGACCTGAAGGGCTCGGAACACCACCCCCCTCTCTTGGAGGCGCCATTCCACTTGCGAGCCCCCCCCCTCCACCGCCGGCCACTACGTGCCTGATTATTGATGGGGACACCTGAAGGCTAGCCCATCAGGGTTAGTGTGTAATACTCCCGGCGTCCAGGCCTGAACTTTGCTATGTGTGACGGGGACCAGTGTACGTCTACGCCAGGGTCCCAGGGGAGTGTGTGAGTGGGCCTAGACGACCCCACTGTGGGGGCCCTCATCGGGACACATCTTGATCGAAGCCTCCAGCCAGTTGTACGCACTGTGATTCGCCGCTGTGGTTGGTGACCTGGGGAGGTGCTGCACGCTGTAGGGCCGCACCGTTATCCTGACACTCTCTTCTGCATTCCCCGGGGCCCGGCCGGAGCGTGTCGGCTCCTTCCGGAGGTTCTGAACCGGAGGAGGGCAGGCGCCTACCGACAGTTGTTGTGACATTGTGCCACGGACCCTCATCCACGATGACGAGGGGCGGCAATAGCGGAGGCACTACGAAACAAGGCCCCATAGATAAATTTACAGGGCCGAGTGGTGGGGCCGGGGCGTCTGGAAGCCAGCCGGGACCGGTGACGAACCCGGACAACGCGGCCCTATTGGCGGCTATCACGCAGTCAAGAGACACACTGGACGCAAAAATTGGGGCAGTTGGGGCTGACGTCACACTGCTCCGTCAAGATCTACGCAATGCGGTGGCCCGCATAACGGAAACTGAAGCCAGAATCACGGAGGTGGAGGACGATGTTGTGGTCCTAAAGAGGAAAGTAGCGGCTATGGAGGGAATACAGAAGGGCCTGGCGTGCCGGGCCGAAGACGCTGAAGGACGGGCACGAAGGAACAACCTACGATTCGTGGGTTTCCCGGAGGACTGTGAGAAGGGCAACATGGAGACATTCCTAACACAGTGGCTGGAGGGGTGGCTCCCCCCGGACTCTCTATCGAGATGTTTCATTATTGAGCGGGCTCATCGTGCTCTTCTCCCGAAGCCGCCAACTGGAGCTCGCCCCCGTGCCATTGCCAAACTCCTCAACTATCATGACCGCGACACTATTCTGAGGCAAGCGAGGGATAAGGAACCCGTAATGTACGACAATCACAAAATACTGATATTCCCCGATTACACTAAACTGGTGCAGCAACAGCGCCAATCCTTTACTGCGGCAAAAGCACGTTTGAGAGAACTTAAAATTCAATATGCCCTGCTCTATCCGGCCCGCCTGCGGGTGGTGTTCCAGTCTAAGACACAGTTCTTCAACACCCCGGAGAAGGTCTTTGAATGGACAGATTAGACAGTGAGGGTCAAGGTACATACCCCCCCATAGCAGAGACTCTGACTCCTCCTCAGCGACGGGACCCCCGAGGACCCCTAGGAGGTCACAAAGCAGGAGCAACTGGAGGGCACGCTCGCAGAGGAACCGCCCGCCCAAAGATGGGGCATCGGGGGGTAACATTGCAGATGAGGCTCCGGCGCCGGGGCCATGAAGACAAGTGCTGCCCTAGATTCACTATGTGCGTCTCCCCAGACGGGTACAATTGACTCCGGATCCTGCCAAGTGCGCCACTTGGCCTAGTGGCTTAACGTCAAACTATATGACTCACGCCCATAGCGTGGGGGCAAGACGCAGGTTAGGGGATGCCCGTGAGTAGGCGGACATCACCCCGAACAGTAGAGTAGTTAGTTGGGTTAAGGGTTAGTTGGGATTGGGTGGACAGTTGGTTGGGATCCATTGGCATAGTGGGTCATTGGCCTCCCGTTGGGGGCTAGTGACTGTCTATACCGCGACAGGTACTTCAATGTTACTGAGGTATCGGGAGGGGGGTTGGGGGGGAGTTGTGGGCAGCGTGGAGAGTGGGGGAGGGGGGGGGGAGTGTTGTGGGAGGGATGTGGAAAAGCGGGGCAATTGGGTGGGTGCTCCGAGGGGGCGTGGGGAGGGGGATCGCATTTTACTGCACAGTGTTTTTCTGGATGTTGTCAATGCAAGATGGATGTGTGTGGCCTCTGCCGCACGGACTGTCTGATTACCTATCCCTAGATGGCGGTTGAAACTCCAGAATCGGGCCTGCAAAGGGCATTGATGCGTATTGTGAGCTGGAATGTGCGGGGGATGCTAGATAGAATCAAAAGAGGGGCAGTCCTGCGCCAAGGGAAGAGGGACAGGGCTGATGTGTTGCTATTACAGGAGACCCACCTCATGGGTTCCAAGACCCTTAGCCTACAGAGATATGGCTATCAACAAGTATTTCATGCGGGATTTGTGAGAGGTTCCCGGGGGGTGGCTATCCTGGTGCATCGCAGGCTGTCCTACACTCATGAAACTCAGTGGGCTGACCCACAGGGCAGGTATGTGTTCATCCAGGGCAAGATTGGAATGGATCAGATTGTCTTTGGGAGTGTGTACGCTCCGCCCCCGCTGCAGGGTGCCCTTATAGAAAAGTTGTTTGGAGTATGGGCTGAGATCCCGGATGTTATGGCAGTCATTGGCGGGGATTGGAATGATGTGATGAATGCACGGATGGACCGGCACAGGCTAGGGGGGGAGGTGCTATCAGACACACCTACTAAACTGAATGGCATGGCGAGAGGAATGGGATGGGTAGACACATGGCGACATCAACATGCCCAACACCGAGACTATACATACGTCTCACCAGTGCACAAGTCCTTTTCTAGAATCGATTACCTATTTGTTCCCCATGCCTGGGTCGGGAGGGTGGATACCACAGAGATACTACCACGGGGCCTATCGGATCACTCCCCTGTTCTGCTAGACCTCCACCTGCACAGGAGAAGGCAGCCATTCAGGTGGCGTCTCTCCACATGGCACCTACAGCAAGAACCCTATCAGTCCCGCATGAGGGAGGCTATTGCTCACTACTGGAGCGATAACGATCACCCCGACATGGATGCCATGACCCTCTGGGAGGCCCTGAAGCCCACGCTTCGCGGGGTGGATATTGCTTGGTGTGCGGCCGCCCGCAGGAAGCATAGGGAAGAGTTGACTCTGGCGGCTGACCTTATTAGGGACCAAGAAAATAGATGCAGTGCTGGCGGGGGCGAGGAAGAAGTGAGACGTCTTCTACTGATGCAACAGTCATATGCCTCCTTGCAGCTAGACGAGGCTTGACAGCTGTGGTTGGCGACTCAGAGTAGGATCTACCAATGGGGCGATAAGTCCAGCTCGATGCTATATAGACTCTGTCAAAGTACTTTCCACGCGCAGTCTCTGCCTTGTCTGCGAGACGAGACGGGTGAGCCCATGACGGCCCCGACGGCTCTAGCGGCCACATTTGCACGATATTACGAGGCCCAGTACGCCCCTCGGGAGCTCCTTTCGCCGAGTGACGTAGATAAGTTTCTGGCTGATCTTCCGCCAAGATCAATTTCAGATGAGGAGCGGGCTAAACTTGATCTTCCCTTATCAGCGGAGGAACTGGGTACGGCCCTCGGGGAACTGAATACGGGCAAAGCCCCCGGACCCAACGGATTCCCTTGTGAATTCTTTAAGAAATTTCACCTCCAGTTGGGTCCATACTACGGTAGGGCATTGGAAGTAGCTAGAGAATGTGGCCGACTTCCGAGGGACTGGCGGCACGCCGAGATTGTGGTCTTCTGCAAACCGGGAAGACCTCCGGACCGACCCGAGTCCTATCGACCGATCTCACTACTGAATACTGAAGCTAGAATCTTGGCAAAGGCATTAGCCAATCGCCTTCTCCCGTACATCACGGCTCTCGTACATCCGGACCAGGCCGGATTTATGCCCCACAGGGCAACACGGCACAATATTCGGCGTGCGCAGGTGGTGATAGAGGCGGCCCGAGCGGCAGGGATTACCGCGGCCCTTTTACTGGCCGACATGGACAGGGCCTTCGACTCAGTGAGTTGGGTCTACCTCCGTGCGCTTCTGTCCCGATTAAACCTGGGGCCCCGCTTCCTGTCCTATTTACAACTGTTGTACACGGATCTCACGGCGTCAGTGAGAGTGGCTGGGGCAGTGTCTTCTTCCTTTCCTATAGGTAGAGGCACCAGACAGGGTTGCCCCCTCTCACCATATCTATTTGCCCTGGCCATGGAGCCACTGGCGGCGTGGGTCCGAATAGACGCACAGATGCGGGGCATTGAGTGGACTGCGGGACCCTCCGACAGAATTGCACTATATGCTGATGAAGTCCTCTTTTTTCTTACCGACCTGAACAGATCTGGACCACGAGTCCTTGCCATCATGCGCATTTTCGGAGAGGTGTCGGGCCTTCACCTGAACCTGCGCAAATCACTACTGTGGGTGCTGGGGGAGCGCCGAGACATAGGGCCCTGGGCCGGGGCGCTACAGGAAGCGATAGGCGGCCTTAAGTACTTGGGGATATTTCTGACGGACGTGCGTGGAGTCTCCTGGGCGTGCAATGTAGTGCCGGTATGGGAGCGTATCCGATCAGATATGACTACGTGGTCCCGCATGCCCCTGAACGTCTATGGCCGCTCGGCCATTTTTAAGATGGTGGCGCTCCCGCGTCTCATATATCAGTTACAAAACCACCCATACCCTATATCACCGCGGTGGTTCAAGCTGGTGAACTCGGCACTTAGTAATTTCCTTTGGGCTGGGGGAGCGGCGAGAGTGGCGCTCCGCACGTGCTTTCTGTCCACATACTGTGGCGGTCTGGCAACGTCGGATGTCCTGTCTTACTATCAGGCTTCCCACCTCTTAGTACTGAATGAATGGTGGTATGGGGATCGGAGTGACCCTACCTACGCCCTGGAGCGATTCCTGATGGACCCCGACACGCTACATACGATACTGTATTTAGCTGTTAAGAGGAGGAGGCTCCCTGAGGTCACACAAACCGTATTCCACATATGGCACGGCGCGCTCCGTAGAATGGGATGGTGGAATAGGTTGACGAGGGAGACCCCGTTGTGGCAGAATGGGCAGTTGCCGGAGTTGCTGTCCCTGCAGGGCTTCCGTGGCTGGGACGCGATCGGCATCTCGGCCGTGGGTCATGTGGTCAAGGGCACGACCCTTAAGTCGTTTCAGGAGTTACGCGAGGATTATGACATGCCCCAGACCCAATTTTTTAAATACCTGCAGCTCCGTCACGCTATTGCCCCTACCCTAGAGAGCCTGGACTCGCTGCCCGAGTTTAACCCCCTGGAGGCAAAGGTATTCATGGGGGAATTGGAGAGCAAAAAGATATTGTCTATTTATCAAACATTAGTTACACATTGCTCGACCTCCCTAGACTCACTGCGGGCCAAGTGGGAACACGACCTGGGTGCATTTGAGGAGGAAGACTGGAGGGAGGCACTTGAGGCTCCCAGAGGGGCGGCCATTGCAGTACGACTGCGATTTATTCAGTTCAAATACTTGCACAGGGCATACTACACCAGAGAAAGACTATGGAAGGCGGGCTTGATTGCGTCTCCTGACTGTTTGAGGTGTGGCAGAAAGACGGGTACATTCCTGCATACAGTCTGGGCGTGTGATGGTCTGCAGAAGTTCTGGACGGGAGTGTGGAACTGCTTGTCGGAGGTGCTGGGCTGGGACCTCCCCCGTACGCCTAAATTAGGCCTCCTTCATGTCCTGGAACAGGTGGGAGGAAATGTCTATAAACGCCACTTGTTGTTGTTGGGTCTCGTGGTGGCCAAGAGGGACGTGGACCGTGCCTGGAAAGACCCCAAAGCCCCCCTGTTGGGTGTGTAGAAGAGGGGACTTGACTTTTCTATGGGTCTGGAACGCCCGATATTTGAGGCCAGGGGTTGCCCCAGGAAACACTACAAAATTTGGAAGAGGTGGGCAGAGTACAGGGGGCTATGGCTGGAGCCGCCAGCACGTGATGAACCAAATGAAAGACTTTTGGACATTGAGCCCGTGTGAGGAGGGATACACACTTCATATACCTTGCTATGTTCTACGTATAGACTGATTCGACGCTGTGCAGGGGGTGGGGAAAAGGGGATTCCGGGTGGGAGACTAGGGGGGTGATGGGAGGAGGGACTTAGGGTTATCTTTTGTATTTAAATGACTGTTTGAATTGTTTGCAACGTGATTCTTACCTTCATGCTCGCAGCCTCCCCGGGATCGGGACGCTGTATGTCTTATGTAACTCTTCAACAGCACAATAAAATATTGTTCTGAAAAAAAAAAAACAAAGGCCACTCACCTGCTGACCCTCCAGATTTTCCATTTGTTTAGGAATGTAATTGGTACAACTCCCTTACATGCCTGGGGCAGGATAAAGAGTATATAAGACGTGAAGTAAGACCATTCTAACAGACTGCCTCATTCAGTTGCTAAGGCTTCTGTGTGACGTAGTCTCACCTCATTTAAGGTTAATAAAAATGTACTTTTATATTTCAGCTTCTATGGAATTTCTTTTTTGTTGGTTTTAAAAGGACCAAGTATCAGTTAGACCCCTGAGAAGGATTTTTGATTACTTCAGTTGGCGCTCCAATGTGGGTCTCATCAGAGAAGTGGCTATCTGAGGGAGTGATCTTGTCAGGAGACAGAAATCTACTGAGGAGGACAGGACAGGACTCTACTAAGGAGGTGCACAGATATTCTGGGGATTCTCTGTCTCTGCAGCCCAGTATATTTCTGATCTTCCTCATTTTGATCCTCCACATGATGTCACCCCTGACTGAGAACCTTTTTGGCGTGAGCATTCTAAAAAAGACCGTTAGGTCATTCAGAACTTGGCCGTTAGAATTTGGACAACCATTTGTTTGGTAAGAGTCGTTCTGCGGCACTTGCTGTTGGTTTTGATGCCTTTGTTTGGTAAGGTAGTTTAGTAACACTTACTGTGGCTTTGGAATTTTGGAATTTGTGTTGGCCAACTTTGGATTTGTATGGGATAGATATGTAAATTGCAATTTATGTAGGCAGGTAATGAGGAGATTTTTCTCTATTTTGAATTTGTTTGAACAGCGCAACGTACGAAGAGTACCTTAAGCGCTACTTTGATTATAATATTTGCATATTCTGCAATATTTTTGGCATGCCTGTTGCAAGTACACATCGAAGAATGTGTTGCTTTTTGGAGGTACCATAGTGAGATATGAATTAAATTAGACGGCTCCCTTGAGGGAATATCTAAATAGGTTTAGGTATAAAAACATATTTCTTCCTTGGTGATTCTGTATACCCAGGGAAATCAAATATGACAAACAAACATACAAGGATCCTTTTTTATGCGCAATTTTATGAATGGAGATATGCAGAGTGATTTTTTTGGGGTGTTCTGCCAGACAAAGCTAGTGAATTGAGTGTATTTTGGCTTTCTGTTGGGCTACTATTGAGAAGCGCTTCTTGTAAATATGACTTACAACTAGTATTTACAAATGGTTTGGTTTAAGTACAGTCTGTGGGCTGTCCTTTGTTTCTGTTCTAAGTGTGGATCTGTGGGTTAAATGTGTGTTTAAATGTCTATGTGGTTTGTGGTTTTCCCATTAGTGCAACTTCTGTAGGTAAATAGCGATTGGGCTATTTATGAAATAATGGCTATTAAACGCGCTGTATTGTGTGTCCTGAGTGCTTGACCCCTTTCTGTATATGTCTGAAATGAGCTCAATGTGTGTTTGTGTGATTTCTTGTTGTTTTCAGTCTGTTATGCAAAATGTCATTTAATTAATATTAAATAGAAATTAAATAAAAATCCAGAAATTAACCATATGATATGCTAACATAGCTATATGTTGCTATTTAATTTATAGAGTAAGCAATTACGCACATGTTATAAGCACATTCTTGGTTCTGATGCTAAGAAATAACTGTCCTTTTAAAAAAAAAAAAGTGGCGCAAAAAATGTTCATGTTTCAAGTTAGGCTTCTGTGCTTAGGCTTATGAATGAATGCATCTAATTATGATAGGCAAGGGATGCAGCTTGCTTTTCCTATGTAGAATTATCAAAATGATTGGTTTTATTAAAAAAACAAAATTTAAAAGAGAAAAAATTAAATATGACAAATTATTTATAAAAAAAGAAGTGCTTTTAAATTTGTTTTTTAATATTTATGAAGCTTAATACTCATGCTGTGACCTCCTAGCATTAAAATTTAATTTAAGTTGTGTTGTACCGCATAATGAGGACATTTGCATATGGAATTTCACTTGGCGCAGGCGTAAAAAACTCATTTTTCTAAGGAATTACATGAGATATGTCTAATGTTCAATCTTTTGTACCAACAAGAGAGTGAGGGAAGGAAAAAAGGCGCTCCTATACCCCTATTCTTGATAATATATAAACAACAAAGGAGCTTCACAAGAGTGACTTTTAGGACAAAACCAGGTAAGTTTGTCAGCAAGTGTGCTAATATAGAAAAAAACATGTAGGTTTTTATAGAAGGCCCTCACTCACCACTAGTTGGTGACATGCTTCATTATTGGGTCCCACCGGGAGTGGCCGAATGCCACCCCAGTGTGCTGGAACGCCAGAGTTACTGCGGAGCTGGTTCGTGAAAGTGAAGTGAGAAATTTAAAATGTCACGATTAGGTCAAAAAAAGTATTTTATTAGTTTGCCAATTGGACAGTATAAAAACAGTGGAGGGTAAAGGACCGAAATTATAAGTCCAGATTTACCCCTAAGTGTAGTGCTTTAGGTCAACATGTTTCAGCCTATGTGATGTAATTTAATCAGGCATTCGTCAGGACCAGATGTGAGTGATAAAGTTGTGTCTGAACCCTGGCGGTGTGAGCGCGCTAAGGCCCACCCTGACCAAGGGTTACTAGTTTTAAAAATCCAAAAAGTTATGTGATTTCAAAGATTCCAAAGTATTGGAGTGGAACCGAGTTTATTCTGATAAGTAAACAAAAACAAAAATAAATGACAGACAAAACATGAATAGAAAGGATAAAAAATAAATCATAATTAAAAATCATGTTCACTGTCATCTATAATTACACACACTTGCTTGTGGTGTTACCATCGTGACTGTTTTGCCATATATAGAGTACGAGTGAGTTTATAGTGAACTCGTGCTCGTAAATGGTAACAGCGAACCGGTGGAGACGTGGGAACAAAAGTACCTCATGTCTCATAACGTGCTTATGGATAAAACACGGACGAGAACAAATATTTGTGAAAAACAGCCCATAAATTTAGACTATTTGATTCAAAGTGCATACTTGGGCTGTTAAGAACTACTCATACTCCGACTGAATCGATATGTAAAGTATTCCCAAACACTCAAAACACGCTCTTACATTGGGCGCTGCAATTCTGAGCGCCATGGGTCACGGGGGGGAGGGTGGATAGCGAAATGGCACACCCTATAAGAAATGGAGAGGAAAAGCTGGTCATGAAAGCGTTAAGACAAAAGACGAAGTACTTATCTCGCTTCCGTATTACTCACGCCTCCTTGGCTAGGCACCCGTTATTGCACCTGCATACCCCTGCGCCGGACCCCGAAGACTGAGGAGATCCGTAAATGAGGTATAGAAATAGTAAAAGGAAATGAAAATGTGCTGCCGTACGTGCCGACGCACACTTCCTGGCCTCCGCAGTGGTACGCTCTGATTGGTTCCAACCGCGATCACATGACCGCCGGTGGACCAATAGACAGCAACCAGTGAAGAAACCAAGGAAGGAGTTGTTATGGTAACTGCTGCGCGGGCTTACGTCGAAACGAAGAGATTATAGATTCTGTCGGAACCAACGCCGGTCATGTGATAGCCGTTGGACCAATGGGGGGCAACCAAAGAAAAAAAGAAAGAGGTTGTTGAAGTTGTTATAGCAACTATTTCACGGGCTCGATTAGAGCCGAAGTGAATGGAAACTCCGTCGAGGTTAATAAAGTTGTTTAGATATTGAGACAGCGTGAGAAGCAGGTTGACAGTGTGTTCTGCATATTAAAAATCGAGGTCATTAAGGCCGCAAACTGCTTGACTTATTATCCTTTTCAATTACAATATTGAAGGTCAGTCAAAACAGTATATAATAAACCAGAGAAAGCAATTTCCTTTATAAACTACAGAAGGAATGAATAGAAAAAAGGGATAAGTTGTGATTATCATTATTACACAAGATGTTAGTATGTATTTTTGGTTAAAGTGAGAAAAGTTCAGTTTCCAAGGGCTGTGGACCATGGGATGTTGTCGTTGAGGCCCTTTTTATGGGTTCCCAAACGGTACACCCATCTTTGCTCTTTCTCAAATAGAATTCTCTGAGTATTAGCACCTGCATTCACCTGTTCGATCACTGTCCAGCATATATAATTCGTTGTGTGATTACTCTGTATACAGTGATCACTCAGTTTCGTTGTGGCTCGGCCACACCTGATGTTGCTCCGATGCTCACAGATTTTCAATTTGACCTTCCGGGAGGTCATACCAACGTAACGTAGTCCACAGGGACAAGTGATAAGGTAAATAACCTTTTCAGAGTTACAATTGGTGTGTGCCCTTTGGGTCCATGTTTGTGCTGGTTCCAAATTGAGAGTTTTCGTGTGACTGGTGAGGTGACAGATGCTACAAATGGAACAGGGATAGTGGCCAGTAACTTGGGTCATGCCCCAAGCATTGAGTACGGATGGTGGTAAATTGATATTCCGTTGTATGGGTCGTGTATTGACCAAGCTGTCCTTTAAGCTTCGACATCTTTTAAAAGAAAAAAGAGGTTTTTCCCACTGCCTGTCGTTGCTGTTAAGGATCCGCCAATGCTTCTGTATTATCCGTTTTACAGCATTAGAAGCAGAGCTGTAGGTAGTGACACAGGTCAGTGGAATGTCCTTCTGTGTTTTCTGAACAGTCTCAAGGAGAGCATCTCTTGGTTGATTTCTTGCTCGCTTGTAGCCTTTCCTGAGGACTGGCTCAGGATATCCCCTGTTTTGCAGTTTGGTAGTTAGATCTTTGGATTGATCACAAAAATCTTCCAAATGGGTACAGTTCCTCCTCAACCGAAGGTACTGGCCATAGGGGAGATTCTCCCGGAGCGGTCTCGGATGAAAACTTGCAACTCCAGCAAGTTGTTCCTGGCGGTGGGCTTATAGTGTGTTTTTGTGGAGAAAGAACCATTGTCTTTGGAGATTACAACGTCCAAGAAAACCACCTCATCATTGTCCACTGTGTATGTAAATTTGAGATTAGGATCTAGGGTATTAATCCAGGTTAGGAAGGATTGTAGAGATTCTGCTGTACCCTGCCATATCATTAGTACGTCGTCAATGTATCTCTTCCATAAACTAATGGAAGAGATAAACTGGTTGTTGTCAGTTTGGATGTATTTTTGTTCAAAGGTATAAACATATAGCCCGGCCACACTAGGGGCAAAAGTGCTGCCCATTGATGTGCCCGTGCATTGTAGGTAAAGTTTGCCCTTGAACTCAAAGAAATTTTTCTTCAGAGCCAACGTAGCACATTAAATGATAAGTCTTCTTGGAGTATTATATTCCCAGTCTGTGTTGTTAAGAGTTTCCTCTAAGATTCTGATGGTATCATCTTGTGGAATGCTGGTGTATAGGCTCTCAATATCGAGTGTCACAAGTAAGATGTTATTCATGTCACAGTCTAATGTATTCAGGAGATTAAGGAGGTCTTTTGTATCCTTCAAGTATGTCGTGGTTTCTTGGACCAATGGTTTTAAAAAATGATCACAAAAACGTGAGAGTGGCTCAAGCAAAGACCCAATTCCTGAGATGATTGGTCTACCAGGGGGGGGTTGTTTATTTTTGTGAATCTTTGGCAGAGTATAGAAATACGGTATTACGCCCTCACTCTCTGTCAAAAAAGCCGCCTCATTTTTGGAAATGTGTCCACTGGCTGCCGCCTGCCCTACCAAATTAGCGATGGTACTTTTAAGATCATGTGATGGATCAGTTCGCAGGGGTTGATAGTTCTTGGTGTCGCCCAACAAACGTGAGCATTCCAGATCATAATCTTTAGTGTTTTGTATTACCACGGCCCCTCCCTTGTCAGCTGGTTTAATCGTGATCAGAGGGTTATTTCGCAATTTGTCGATAGCTTGGAATTCAGTTGCTGTCATATTCTTAAATGTAGTTGGTATCTCAAGGTTTTCAATTTCATAAAAAACCTCCTGTTCGAATGTTATGAGCTCCACCGGTGTTGTATGTGGTGGAGGAGTGAATGTAGACTTCACCCGTAGTGACGTGTCCCCTGTCAAAGTTTCTTGTCTCGTTTCATCAGCTCCTTCGAAGAAGGCTTTTAGTTTTAGTTTTCTGAAAAAGTTAGAAAGTTCGCAATGTAAGCTAAACTTGTCGAGCCGTGCAGTTGGTACAAATCCCAAGCCCTTTTCCAAAACAGCTGTCTCTTCTCCAGAAAGAACGGTGTTTGAGAGGTTCACAATTAAACTCCCTGAGCACTCATTCCTGCTTGCCCCTGTCTGCTCTGAGTGTGGTTCCCCACTGGGTCGTCCTCTTCCCAGTGGACTTGTGGCTGTCCTCTTCTTCTGCCTCTGCCTCTGCCTCGTCGGCCATTCCCTAAAAAAGGCTGGCCATAGGTATTCGGTTGAAATTGCTGGTTTGGGATAAAACCTGGGTTCCAACCCATCGGTATCATCGGATGGTGCTGAAAAGGCATTGGTTGCAAAGGACCTTGGTTGGGGAAATGGGGCCACATTGGCTGTTGGTAAAATTGACGGGCTCTGCAATCTGTAAAGAACATTCTGAGGATGATTAATATGTAACACAATTATAGGATTTTTATTTTTAAGTGCCCCAAATATCAAAGTCGAAATTGGGTTAAATAGACTATTTAAACAACATTCTTGCCATTTACAGTAGCTTTAAAGTGCCTTAGGCTTTAGTAACTGCATACATTCAGGTATAATACAAATAGCTAACTTCTGGATTGTTAGAGAAGTATTTTTCACACTGCTTCTGCTCTTAAAAAAAATAATGTACACGTAGTTGCCTTCATTTCAGAAAATAAAATGTTGCATTAGTTTTGGACAGAAAATAAGATGAAGCTCTTTCTTAGAAGTTTGGGTTACATGCCTAGGTAAAAACAATTAGCAAATTCAGAATTATTTTTCACAGGAAAAATTGAAGCGCACGGGACACACAGAGTGTCTGTGAAACAGTTTTTACTTTTGGACAGTCAAAATTAAGGTGGCTTAACATGCTTACATGTTGTTCTTGCTGGTCCTGTGTGTCAGAAGTGACACAGTAAGTTGTATTTGACAGCCGATCACCACTAATGTGACCTGCTGTCAAAAGGAGGGTGAGGAAAGTAAAAGAAAATTGAATTTTGATTTTAAGCCTGACAAATTAAGCAGGCCAGAATATTGGGTTTTGGGCTGCAGGTTCACTGTGCATAAAGTGCATGACATAGTATTGTGTGTCACTGCTCGTCTGCATGTGCTACTGTAATTTGTCTATGCTTTCTGTGCTTGGTATACAGCAAGTATACCTGAAGGCTTGACATGTGAGTTTTTATTTTATGCGTGTTTTTTTTTTTTTGTTTTTGCGTTATTTTGATCATTTTACTTTTGATACTATTACAAGCTCCCATGTGTTGTGAGGGGATGGTCATGACGATGCCCATCGCTACGCAACAGTTGGTTGGACTTTTTTCTGGTTACTAAATTCCACAGATATGATATTTCATGCTGTGAACATGAGAGACAACACTTCATCAGTGCATGTCTATTTGGCTATAATGGTATTGAAGAAAAATAAAAGAGTTATACAGGATCAAAAGCATGTCACCTGCAGTTAGTCACATTACTGCCCCTTCTCTTAAGGGACAGGCAGCCCTTGATTAAATGTTCCTTGATTAGACCCTAAGGAGGACTATAAACTTGTGGCTCTTGCTAAAGGTGACCTGAACCTTCCTCGTGATATTGTATTATTTAATCATGTTCTGCTTCCTAGGTAGTGTATGGTTTTGTTCCTCAAAGGAACTGGAACTGTAGCTAAGATTACAGTATATGGTGTAGCGGCCAGTGGTAGAGTTAAATTTGTGTACTATTTTTGGTCTTTTGTGTATCACCCGTACTCTTGATGTTGTGTCACATGCCTGACTATCACCCAAGTAATTTCTTGTTCTTCCTATAGATTTTTCTTTTTGCAGCTTCTCCCCTGATCAATGTCATATTGTGCCTAGTTATTGGGGATTTTAACTGTGTCCTAGTCCCATTCCCTTTCCCGTATTCCTTTCACCAGTCAGCCTTTTTAGGTCTCGCCTCTCAATGCGCGTGCGCATTGAGCGGAGCGAGACTATAGGGGCTTAAACAGACTTTACCTAGACTGGCGATTTGATGCTGTGCCCGTGCGCTTTTAGGTCAATGCGAAAGCGCATTGACCTAAAATGCGCGTGCACAGCATCAAATCACCAGCCATCTGTTCCCCAGCTTGGCGTCTCCGCTCCTGCTCTCTCCTGGCTGCTCCTCCCCTAATTATTCACGGCCAGCCGGCCGTACTTTCACTTTCACGGCCGGCAGGCTGTGAAACGTTTTTTTTTTTTTGCTTGTTTCCGATTCCCACTGTCCATTCCAGTTTATCCCTTCTGCTCTGTTCGTCTCACAATCATTCTTCCTTTCTGCCTTATCAAGCACGCATCCTGGTTGCCTAACAACCATCAACGGGAGACTCCGTCTTTTTGACCAGGGGTCATGTCATCACTGACATGCATGACCATGAGTAGCACCGGATAGACACTTATCGGCTGGAGGACACTGTAGTCTGTCTTCTGGCATGCTTGCTAGTTAACATTTTCACGGACTTTACATGCTCCTTATGTACGGCTTCCCAGTCTCACTTGGGCCATGTTGCACGGATAGCCGTCACGCCGAGATCGAGATTCTAGGTTAGCACCTTGGTGCAGCTTTGCTGACATAGACCCCGGGCGTTTTTATATTTTTAGTATTTCTTCTCCTTTCAGCCCGCACTCCATTTTCCCCAAGTGGCTTTTAGGACGCACGTTTAGGCTCACTGCACTTTTACCAAGTGATACACCGCTCCTCCGGGCTTTCTACAGCCATCATTTTTATACATGTGCTGCTCACTCACTGCCCCACAGCCCTTTTTCCATACACTGCCCCACACAGTGTTCCCATAATCACTTTTCAAGTACCAACATCCCTTGGTCTGACCTCCCACGTATCAGCACCCCCAGTGTGCCATTTCCAGGCCGGCGGCGATATTCACGACCAGCCTGCTTTCCAGCCTCCCGTGTCTCAGCAAGCCTGTTAGCTCCCAGGGCAGAGTGCTTCTCACATTTTCATCAGCACACAGCACCCACGGACCACTTCTGTGTCGAGGCATCATTGCCATATCAGGCCTTTGCAGGGCTGTCTGACCTTCTCTGCTCCTGGCCATGGGAAGTCTAGTCTGTACGTCCTCTTGGACTTCGGATCTATTCTATTTCAACTGCTTTCGAAATGTTGTTAGGCGGTGTAACAGGTCTTGGGTTACATATTAAAGCACAGTGTCTCGATAAACAAGCCACACTGCGGTTCTACCTTATTGCATTTTTTCACCCACCCATTCTCACCTGCCCTCCGCATCATCAAGCACACAGCATGTTTCCTTTCATCAACCGGGCGCCTGCTGTGTTTTATCTTTTCAAATGGCAGCCGCGCATTTTCTCACAGCTCTCGCCAGTGCAGGAGTGGATTTGTGCCCTTCACCCTCCTAGCTGTGTCTCTTCCGGGAACCCAACTGCCTCGCGGCGCACCGCAGCTCCCCTTCCCACTTGCTTTTTAAAGTTTCTTGCATATTCTTCTCTCCAGCCTCTGAGGCGCACACAGACGGAACAAACTTCATGCCTCAGGCGATTTAAAAAATCAGCCGCACAGCAATACGGAAACATTGTGGGCCATTTGTGTAGCCAGAAGCATATTGTCGTCTCTTTCCATGCTCCTCCACCCCCAGCTCTCCGCTCTCACCCCCCCTCCCTTTTCTCACTCCCTCCTTGTTTAAAGAGCTTGCTGGAGCTTCGTTGTCATCAAACCTATCACATAATCTTCACAAAAGTTATTTACAAAAGTTTAAGCTATTGCCATTACAAATTAAATAATTTATTTAAGTATTAATCATTTAAAAAAATTAAAAGCCATTGTTATTTGTAATATCAATACATTTAAGTCACGTAAATACAAAACATGTTGCATTACAAATGCTATAGGTGTAACATTTGCGAAAGTTATAACTATTGCCATTGTAAATGACAAAGCTATTAATTTAGCTATTTCAAAAAACAACACAATAATTTAAAAGTCATTTATAAGACCAATAGCTCAAACGTTCCTAATGCGAGACCTATTGCATTTCCAATGCTTGTTTTTTATTGTTGATGTATTGTTCAGGTTCACACTCCCAGACTGCAGTGATGTACCAGGGACCCCCATATTATGTGTAAATTCCCTTTTGTATGACCAGACTGGTTTTCAAGAATGTTCTTTAGGCCCACTTAGATGTTTTCCAGTCTGACTGTCAGGGTAGAGATGGACTGGTTAAACTGACTCAATACTATAAGACAAGTTTTCCACCTCAATAGGAGATACCTTACGTTTATTTTTTTTAACATGACAAATTTTCAATGCCTATTTTTATTTGGTTTTTTACCCTTTTTGTCCCTGCTGTTTTTATTTTCGGTGGAATCAGATGTGTTCTAATCATGGAAATGCCAGGACTCTCTAGTTCTTGTCTTTCGTCTCCACATTTGATCATTAGCCTGTTTAATGCATAGTGCACCTGATGCACAATTATTAAAGGGAGGTATCTGCATGTCCCTGATAATCTGTATCATGCGTTTTCCCTTTTGAGGTGTTCTAGATAAGGAATGTAGGAACACACAGATGTAATAATTCAAAAGATGTTTACCCCATTAGACAATGACACTATGTGTGAGGACACACATTTAGATAGAATTCCCATGTAGCTACCTACCCTTAGATGGCAGAGGATAATGCTCTCACATTGAAGTTGGTGAGGATAATGAAGGGTACCCAATAGAAGAGACTAGAAGTACTGCCTTTGCCTTTGTATCCTATGAGAGTGACAGTGCATTCTAGACCAGAGTAATCCCATGGCATATGGCCACTCCCTCGCAGATTGCAGGCCATCTTCTTGCAGTCACATTGTTAAATACAATGAATTGTTTTTGCGTTAATTTGAAGAAAAACAACTGTGTCACATTTCCTACATCACTAGGTTTCGTGGGATCTTCCAGAGTAAAAGGAAGAGCATAAAACCCTGCAGAACAGGTGATAAAGAGGAGTCCTAACTCCCATCAGTGACAGCTACAAATGAGGGGCGGACGTCTTGAACCTACAGTCCTAGCACCCAGAAAGCAGCAAGGCTGGACAGCGATCGCCAGCACGTCATCAATGGCATCTCCAAAGCATTGTGCTTGTTCCATCAGACGGCGTTGGACATCAGAGAAGAAGAAGGAGCTGGTGCCCTGCTTGTTGCAGAACAAGAGTTTCAGTGCAAAAGAACGAAAGAGAAGGATCCCTGTTGTTGACAGCAGGGCTGGTTTGAGGCTTCAGTTTTCTACCTGTCATGTGCTGGTAACCTCTGACAGTGCGCGGTCCCTTGAGCCCCTTGGCCTAAGTTTTGGCCACCCCCTTCCTTTCCTTTGTTCCAACAGAAGGGCAGTGCACCGGAGAATCTGAGATTGGCAAAAGGCACTACACTTGTGATACCTATGTTGAAAGGAAAATTAGAATGAAAGAGCAGCCCGAGTGTCCTCTGACACTGAATAACAAGTGTTGGAGCCTGAGAGTGTTGCTGAACGTGAAAGTCTGTTGCTCTTTCCCAATTAACAGTACTTGGGTCTGCACGATATGATCGGCGCCCATGACCAACGAAGAGCACGATATCTGTAGTGCCTGCCGCAGAGGAGAGACACTGGTGCCCTGCCTTGAGACATTGAGACTTTCGAGTGAGCTGTGAGTGTTTGCCAGGAGGGCACTCCAACAGATACTAAGAAGCGCTATTTTCATGGAAAGGCCTGGATCAAGAGGCCCAACGCGGAAAAAGACAATGGATGGACGATAGAAGCCTACCAAAGAGGCTTAGAACGGACTTTGGGCACAGTTGCACAAGCGTGATGAACATTGTAATTTACTGAAAATGGTTTCGCTTATGGCAAAAGGAGGGTCTGTGGAAAAGTGCGTTTATTGTCTTGCCACTCACTCAGCCATTTTTTCACCATTGTGTGCTGTGTCCTTGTAACTGACTTTCTCCCTGTATCACAAACACTCTGGAGCTCAAACTTTTGACCTGTTGCATTCCTGCACGGACACTCTGTTCGTGCTATGGCCTGACACTGATTGACCAGCCCATGCTACATGGAGTTTCCCAGATGTTTATCGTCCTCACCGTTACCTGTGCTTATCAGATTAACCTTTGTTTGACATGTAATCATGCTATGCCCTGCAGTGCCATCTAAATCAGATTAACCTCTGTGAACTATGTAATTATAATGTTTTGCCCATATCCTGCTAAAACCCCAAAGGCTACTCACCTGCTGACCCTCCAGAGTTTCCATTTGTTTAGGAATGTAATTGGTACAACTCCCTTACATGCCTGGGGCAGGATAAAGAGTATATAAGACGTGAAGTAAGACCATTCTAACAGACTGCCTCATTCAGTTGCTAAGGCTTCTGTGTGACGTAGTCTCACCTCATTTAAGGTTAATAAAAATGTACTTTTATATTTCAGCTTCTATGGAATTTCTTCTTTGTTGGTTTTAAAAGGACCAAGTATCAGTTAGACCCCTGAGAAGGATTTTTGATTACTTCAGGCTGCAGATCTTTCTCCCACCTCGCCACCAAGACCTGGAACACCCTTCCCACCCATCTACGGCAGACCCAAGACCTACTGACCTTCAGAAGACTCCTCAAGACCACGCGCTTCGAACAGTAGCAGCACCCACCTATCCCCAGTGCCTTGTGACCCTCATGGGTAAGTAGTGCGCTTTACAAGTGATATGATTGATTGATTGATTGCTGTGAATCTGCTTCCATTTTAAAAATCCATTACCGTCAGCTCCGGTTCAGATTGTGCATGAATCCAGCAACGATCTTTAATTCAGCATATCAATAGAGCTAACACATACAGCAGTATCACACGCAAGGGAGCAGCAAGCAAGAGCATCGCCAGTCCTGCCCTAAGAATGTCGATTGAAGAGGGACTTTCTGTCATGAATATTCGCAGAGTAATATTTTTATGTTTGGTTTCCTGCAAAGGTTTTGTGAAATCTTGTCTTCAGTTTGAAAACAGAATACAGTGTTACACAGTGTTGTGCCAGTTGCGTGATCTTTGTTTTTATTTTCCAGGCAGACCAAGAATTGCGGAACATACCAACAATCTGATCGACCCTCCGATGGGTAAAATGAGGGACTCATTCAGGTATGACAAAAGTGATGTAATAGTGTTTAAAGAAGGTATGCAGTTCCTATGTGATAGGGGGAGGATTGGGAGGAAAAGGGTGAAGGGGAAAGGACAGGTCTTTCTTCGTGCTGCCCTCACACACCCCGAGAGGTGTCATGCTTCATCATAGGGCGGTTACCCCTCGTCAGGCCGGCGCTGCAATGCCTAACGGGCTCCCGAAACCGGGGCTCTTTGTCGGGGATCTTTTGAAGAGTAAGCCGCTAGGTGCGTGCGGATGTGGGGACGGGTAGTGCACAGTGAGAAATTAAATTAAAATAGGTATAGAGCAGTCCTCTTCAGTCAATTTTTAAAGAAAAGTAGCGCTAGCCTCAATAAAAACAAAAGTGGGTCCCTGTGAGGACGATAATGTTCCTAAGGGACAGTCTTAGTGTGTGTAAGGTCAACATGTTTCGTGCCTCTACTTGCCCCTAACGGGTCAATTGGTACTTCTTCAGGACCGTGATAAAGAACAGTCGATGTGTGCACTACCGTCTGGTATTCAAATAGTGGATGTGAATTACCAGGGCCGGTAGAGACCCTAGTTGACGTTAACTGGGGTAGACCCCTAGGAAAGCATCATGGGCGGACTGGGAAAGCCGGAACACATAGTTACTCCGGTGGTAGGTTCAATGAAGCAACTTGCTGAGATCCTACCCTAGCTCCAGGGCCCCTATCACATAGGAACTGCATACCTTCTTTAAAAGTGATGTAATGCCACCTATTTATTTTTGTCATGTACGCGGCTCATCGCCGCTCTGTTGTCTCCTCTAAACACTCCAGACCCTCACTTCCGGTGTTTCATGCCTCTGACCGGTCTAGTTGTCGGTCGAGCAGCCTTTGCGACAGAGCACTTCCGGGGGACACGCATTTAATCCGCATAGTCCCGCCGGGTCACCGCTTCAGATACAACATGGAGTCCAGATCCTCGAGATAAGACGGACGCTTAAATCCGACGTCAAACCCCAGTCCTGCAACCAAGGGTTGGTCCGTTCCGAAGATCCGCGCTAGTGTGCCCATAGGTAATTCTGCTCGTTTCCGTCTAGGGGGTACGTACTGTGCGTTTTTGCCTTTCCCGCTATCGCGCAGGAGCGCTTTGTTTTCACTGTTTTACATACCGCGCAGGAGCGCTTTTGTTTTGACTATTAGGAGTACGCGCAGGAGCGCTTGTTTTCACTGTTGGGCAACACACGCTGGGACCCTTTGTTTTTGACTTATTTACACCTTGCGCTGGAGCGCTTTGTTTTTGATTGTTTAATAGCACGCGCAGGAACGCTTTGTTTCAGGGCATATGAGTGGCAGTGGTCGCGTGTTGGAGGCGTATGACATTGCTGCTTGGGCACACGATCATTGCGTCCAGCTGTACCCCGTGTCTTCATTCCTTGCTCTACTGGTCACGTGCAGGAGCGCTTTCCTTCACCCCTCAAGGAGCAACCTACTATTGTTTACTGCCAGGTGTTTACAGGCCTTGGTAAGTACCAATACCACAGGCCCTCACGAAGTAGTGTTTAGAGGTGTACACAGGAAGCAGGTGGGGTCTGCGTTCCTTCCTAACGGGTCTCTTTACTGTCTCCTAGGGTGCACCCCTGTCCTGCCCAGACCGTTGCCTTCCGTCTCCATCCTTGTTTCTGGCTCATTCCCTGGCTTCACCTCATCCCTGCCGGGTGCAGCAATTCCATACGGGGTCTGGTGGGTACAGGGGCGGTAGCTCTTGTCGTCTCTGCGGAATCACCTCACAAGCAGAGGTAAGCCTTGAGGGGATCACGACAATTTTATTTTAAAGGTTTTATATAGCGCTGGCTAGACCCGGAGGTATCAGAGCGCTTTACATGAGTATCAGATCATAGTTACAGGTTACATTGTTACAAAGATTACACAGTTATTAGAGCATGGCAACATAGTTAATTGTAAGGTCGAGATAAACAATAAGCACACATACGTAAGGGGAAAAGCAGGCAAGGGGAGAGATTCAGGGGAGGGGGTAGAAGCAGGGGAAGTAGACAGCTAATGAAGGCGGTAAAGAGGAGGGACCTACATGTCATTAGGTTTGCTGAAATACATTTTCAAAATAAGTTATGTGCACATCATGATTAAAACCTTACCCCCCCAACAGTGTTATCAAATATAACCTTTCCATTGATGACTGGAATTCAATAAAGTGGATTGTTTAGATAACTTAAACGTTCGCACTGTTAATCCTAGGGAAGCTGTGAACTGGCGCCCTCTTCCAGAGAGAGCTGTTGATGGTTGGTAAGTGACTTGAGCCAAGGGAGTCTCATCAGATTGATTTTTTTCCTGTAGTTACGAAAATGGGGGAAAAAATGCAGAATTTCACGATCGCTCGAGCACAGCTACTATAAGGGAAAAGAAACAGAGCGAGGTGGACATTTATGGCGCCTTATCAACAGATGAGGTTGTGCACATCCACTTGCACCAGCAGCGGTGGTGCTGGCATGCAGCTCACTAAACAAGCATTGGCATAGCCAATAGGTCTCGCTTTTGGGACCTTATGAGTATTTAGTTATGCAGCACAATATCCTTGGTGCAACAACACCAACCGTTGCATGGCTGAACACTTGTAAGGTCCCAAAGGCGAGACCTATTGGCTATGCCAATGCTTGTTTATATATTCACTAATTTATATACTAGTACGAAGTGTATTCCTCACCTCCAAATTTGACTAGAAGTTGTAATTCACATTACAATATAGAGCACAACGCCAGATTTGACTTTTACTTAATTATTTTTCCAGGATTTTCACATATTTGCCCAAAAGGGCAAATCACACATTTTTTTCACACCCATTCTACTTTTGCGACCGCTTGAATTTCAGAGACCTGACACACCATTTTCATTTTTTATCACCCTCCTCCCTTCTCCATAGGATTCCATTCGCTTCATTTCTCATCTTTCCAGATCCTCCCTTCCTTCTCTTCCCTGGACTACAGCACCAGACTCACTTAAAGCACTACTTTCTTGTTTAGAACCGAAACATACGAAGCTGCAATGGTGTCCCTAGCAGGCGCGTGCCCTTACGTTTGATTGACACGCTCTCGGGCCCTCGGGATCGCGCACGTCGGTCGCCGGGCGCCCATTGGCTGACGGAAGTACCAGCGTCCCCTGCTTGGCTCCGCCCACGTCCTGTGCGCGCTGGAGCGGGTGTCCTAGAGCCGCCGCCGCCGCCGCCGGGTGTCCAAGTGTTGCTGTGCCGGGCAGAGCAGCGAGAGCTCCGGGAGAGAGGATGGGGTCCGGGCCCAGGAGGCCGCTCTGACAGCCAGGCAGGGGATAAGCGAGCACAGAGGATCGAGGCCGAGCGGAGCCGGAGGCTTGATTCAGCGGGAGCCACGCCAGCACCATGTTCGCTAAAGGGAAGGGCTCGGCGGTGCCTTCGGACGGGCAGGCTCGGGAGAAGTAAGAGCGGCTTCCATTGTCCGGGGATCCCTGTGCCCGGGCCGGAGTGTGGGACTCGGCTCTGCCTGACCAGGGCGCCCCAGCCGAGATCTGATTGTTCACCCCCATTGAACACCCCCTTGAATGGACGGGTCACTGCACCCCCTGGATGGAGGGGCAGTGTTTACCTCATGGCTGGAGGGGGGGCCTGTTCACTTCTTGGACCCCTTTGATGCCTCTACTGACCCCTGGATGGAGGGGCTGCATTGTTCAATGCTTGCTTGGAGGGGGCATGTGCAGCTCCTGGATGGTGTGGCCATTGTTCACCCCTTGCCTGGCGGACCTCATTGCTATCGTCCTGGATGGAGAGTGTATTGTTTACTCCCTGGATGGAGAGGCCCCTGGATTGAGGGTCACCACTGGCGTGAACGGGGTTGCTCACCTCCTCCATGGAACACCGTTTCTGAGCCCCAAGCATGGGGAAGGGGGCACATTTTGACCCCTACTCTGCGTGTCGTTGTTGTAGCCCTCCCCAGTCCTTCACTCCTGTAATGTCCCCTACAGCCCGTCACACCGGGTGGCATGTTTATTATTGAAGCCCCTAGATTGTTAACCCCCGCGGTACCGGGCTGTTTTGGAATTGATTCCCTTGGGTGTGTGGTTGGTTGTAGTTTTTTTGTGTTGCATTTCTCATTGTGTTATTGGTGATTGCATACACTGTTTTTGTTTTACCCACAATGCTTTTATTGTTCACAGCCCTCTGTTGTTTGTTGGGGACGCCCTACAAGTCTCAAAGTTGGGGGCCCATCTTGCGTATTTATATTATTAGAGGAGTTACCGAGGGCCCTGTTTACGCGCTTATCAAGCCCTTTTATTGCACCTTTTTTGTGAGGGCTTGGTTTTGTTGTCCCAGACTAAGTATATTTTTGTGCATTCCCTGGATTTTAGTTGAAGGGGGTATTTCATTCCTGCTTCCTTGGATGTACTTTTATTTGTAGGGTGGGGTGTACGATGTTGAAGCTGCCGGCTTGAAGTGGGGGTAGTAGTTGTTTTAGTACTGGTGTCTGCACCTTTCTTCCACAGCAACGTGTATGTCTTCCTGTGCTCTTCACACTGATGCTTTGACCCCCGTGGCTGAAAACGCTCAGGCTCCATTGTTATTTATCCCTGTGTTTAGACCGCCATCCTTGTGGGTGTATGTGTGTAGTGAGGGATGCAGAGCAGTGCCTTTCTGTGTCCACATCAGCTCCCCCTTGCCCTGTGGCGATCATAATTCTTAAGGACCTCAACTCCCGCTGGGTTGCTTAACCGAGCCATCGTTGTTGTTGCCCAGTTTGCCGTTTTCGTCGGCTCCTTTGTTGGAGATCTTGGTTCCTGCTAGTTTTTGCTGCTATCCTGACCTTGGTTTATTGGGGAAGACCACGCGCTCCATCTGTCTGATGTGTTGGAGAGCTCTTGGCTTCCTTCAGCTTTGCGTGTGTTGGTGAAAGCTTTGCATACGTTTCTTTGCCTGATGTGTGCTGGGGTTTTTGCTCCCCACCAAGTCTGCTTTATTTGATCTGTATGTGGTGGAAGGGGTCGCTTGCAAAAGTTGTGGGGGGGGGGGGGGGGCTATTGTAACGTTGTGTGCACTGGGACAGTGTACGCAGCGTTTTTGTGGTGTATCCTTTGTTTCCTGACGTTACACAGCTAGCTCTTAGGCTGGAAGATGTTGTAGTGGTCCTAAATCCATATACGTGGTTTATGACATAACTTTCTACTCGTACGTATTGGGGAGATCATAGTTCTGTTTACCTGTTGTCTACTTGGGGTGATCTTAATTTCTTCTTGTCAGGGGTGTCCTGGAAGAGATGTTGGTTCCCATTATAATGGTGTTGGGTTGGGGGGTATTGGCTCCTTTTGGCAGTGCACTGGATGAGATCTTTTTGCTTGGTGATGTACTGGTGGAGATCTTGGCTTCCTTTCCCCATGTGTGTATTTGGAGGTGCAGGGTCTTGTCTCCCACTGCTCTGAGGTGTATTAGGGCCGATATCGGCTGGTACTGAGCGAGGAGAACTTGCACCCCGGGGCCCAATGGCCTTCTGCTGGTGGTGTCCTGTGGGATATGTGGGGCCTCTTCTGCCGGGTGGTGTGCTGCAGGATATATTGGCCTCATCTGCCGGATGGTGTGCTGTGGGAGATATTGGCCATTCTCTGTCAGATGGTGTATTGGGGGAGATATTGGCCACCTCTACCAGGTGGAGTACTATGTGAGATCTTGACTTCTTTTATCTGTGTGTATTGGAGGGGTGGTCTTGACTCGCACTGCTGTGTGGTGCACTAGAGAAGATAATTTGTCTCCTCTTCCAGGTGGTGTGCTTAAATCCTGGTCTTCTGCAGGATGGTGTCCTGGGCGAGATCTTCTTCTCCTCTGCTGGGTGGTATACGTGGGGAGAACAAGGCATTTTGTACTCCTGGTATTTTATGAGCACGATGCACAGCCTCACACTGGGTGCATTTGGAACAAGCATTTGCGATGCAATAGGTCTCGCATTTACGAGAGTTGAGATATTGGTATTGTAAATGAAGGCATTGTCATTTACAATGCCAATAGCTTAAGCTCTTGCAAAAGCGAGGCATATTACATTGCAACTGCCAGTGTCTGTGCTATAAAAAAATAAGCTTTAGCAGAGAGCTGTCCTGCCTCCAACAGCAGGCAGGACAATGCTATTAGAGAAAATAGTGCTCGGATGCTGTAACTGAAGCCTACAGAGTAACAACACACGTAATAGTGGATGTCGCTATGGGAGGTTACAATATGAGACAAGGCAGTACTAAGGAGGGATTACTAAGCCTATTGACCAATGAACAGCCACAGTTTACAGTGGCAATGACACAAGCCAATGAAAAAAATGGGCGTAGAGCGGGTGGAGCTTCAAGTCCTTAGCTGAATATAGCATTACTCGCAGAGCAGCACATGCGCTAACCAGGCTCGACCTGAAAATGATGGGACAAGTATTTTGTTAAAGTGTGCAATCCCTGTGCAGTTGTTCAAATTCTTGTTGGAAAAGTGTGTGTGTAGGGGGGGGCTGGTCAGAAAGGGTAGTAGGAGCGTGGATGTTTGGATCATCTTTTCTTGTAGTAAGTCTATACACCTTCTTTTTGTTAGTCTCCAGGCATCTCAGTTTGGTGGAAATGGGCGAAAAAAGAAAGTTCTTTAGATTTATCTTCCCATCCAGAGAAACGTCAGTTGTGTATCTCTTTAGCAGAGAATGCTGCACCCTGTTCTTTGTAGGTAAAGGAAACATGGATGCTATTTTCAATTAAGCTACAAATCTATCACAGGATTCTCAGGACCCCTCTCTGGGAAAATGCCAGTAGTGGGCCAGAATCCTCAGTGCTTTTGAAACCTCAGGATGCCTCTTAATGTTGGACGACTATTGGCATTTCTATCTGTACTGGGGAAGTGCTGGATACCCACTCCATCCTTGGGAAGGACTATGACACATTTTTTCTTTTTAATATATTGGGTGACTTTGTCTGACACCACTCAGCGGTTGGACTCTGGATGCTGGGTGATCGTTGGCCTGTTTTCCTACCATAGCTATCATTTATCATACTGTTGTACTGGGGATTCTTTTAACTTCCTCTCTCATTTTCCAGCCTATGCCCCCTCTTAGTTTGGGGGTGGTAACCGTCAATACATTGAATCAGGCATCAGTGCAGTGGATCAGCCATGCACACTAGAGGCTACAGTTAACCCTGTGACCACACATCTGTTGGCAATAAGCCATGAAGATTCCACGTCATCATTGTGGGGTCTGCCTTAGGTTTGGGTGGGAGACTTGCATGCGGTGGAGTTGATTTGTTTGTGGCGGAGCTGGTTTGACTGTTTCAACTTCGTTTTCAAGCACTTGTAGCCATCGGCTTTTGGAAACGGATTAAAACAAAGAAGCACAGTAATCCTCGCCAAATGTGTTAACCTTTAGAATTCAAAATTTGTTGGTAATGCAAATACTAACTGAAGGAGGGGTGGATCCAGGCGGTGGCTGAGCACCGCATCCTGTTTGACAGTGCTGTTGGGGGAGAGGCACTTTCATATACAAAGGAGACTGTTCTGTCCCAGATAAGACTTTTATCCCTGATAAGTCCGTCTCTACGGGTTTGTGTGTCTTCAGGGGGCGCGGGGGCATGTGATGTAACATGGTTATACTCTTTATTCAGCTGCTTCTCTTTATTGTCCTTCCACAGATTAGCCTTGTACGTCTATGAGTATTTGCTGCATGTCGGAGCCCAGAAGTCCGCACAGACGTTCTTGTCAGAGGTAGGTGTCCTACATTTACTTTGAGCTTTCATTGCAAATCAGGGGGTATTGTTTGCACCATTGGTCACTTTTGTTTCCTCTTGGGTTTGCATCTATGCCACTCTGTTTTAGGTGACTTCCATGGCCGTTGAATGAATATTGCAACCCTTCACCTGTTTCTTTTTGTTTTGCAGATCCGGTGGGAGAAAAATATCACGTTAGGGGAACCTCCTGGGTTTTTACATTCATGGTGGTGGTAAGTGACTAGCAGTCGGTTCTTTTTTTTATGGAGCTGTGTACTCTGACACCACGAACTCACAGAAGAAGTCTTTTATGGACTTTAATATCTGCATTTAGTAGGCAGGATATGCTTCCAATGGGGATTCGAACACCAGACACCCCCTCCGGTAGAAAGAATAGATCTGAGCATTTTTTGGAGCTCACCCCTTTATTGTTGCCTGGAATGTCATTTTAATAACTTGTTGAATATAAGACTTGATACTGCAGATCTACGTTTCCAAGCGCTGTATATAGCGGATGTATTGTCGCCCAATTGATCGTACTGGGATGCTGTTCAAGTGATGGGAGGCTAATTCGTCCTTGCAGGGTGTGAACTTGTGAGCTTCCGATCACTGCTTTGGTTGAGTGGCAACTGTTAGCAGCGAATATATGATGATACAACGAATTCCGTTGCAACGCATGCCTTTACCACGCATGCGTTACAACGGAATTCGTTTACCACGCATAAACATTTCCTCGACTATTAGCGTGGTGACGTCATACGTCGTTAAGAGAAAACGGCATTTTTTTCCCGATTTCTCTTAAACGACTATGATGCCGACGTGACTTATAGTGAGTTGTTTTATTTGGGGGGGAGACCCCCCCCAAGCCCCCCCCTTTTTTTTTGTACCTTTACCACATATGCCTTTACTACAAATATCGTAGTAAAGGCATGCGTGGTAAAAGCATTAGTGGTAACCACGCATGCGTTGTACTGCATGCGTGGTTAAAGATTACGTGGAAACGGCTTCGTTGTAAAGGCCGTTTCCCGTTAGCAGCTCATTGGGGTACCCCTTCACCTCCACACTGCACCATCACTGACCGGGTTCAGGAAGGGTTTCAATATCTGGATGTTCAACTGAGACCAGCAGCAAGCGCCTGGAGACCCTCTGGGGTGACAACGATCGCTTTATGCAGTGATTGATTGATTGGGTATCACTTCAGCTATTCAGGGTCACGATCTGTTCATCATACGTGTTCTGACTTAAACTTGTTAGGGTGCTTCTCTTGCCGGAAAGGAGTTGTACGGTCCACCAAACCACATATGACCTGTTTTCTATATTGTGTAATTGAAAGGGAGAGTCATGCTCCCTAACTGTGTGTGCAGCTTGTTGTCGTACAGGTGCTGATGCTTCATGCATCCTAAATAGACCATGTTTTATCGTTTAGGCTAATTGAATAAAGGCCAGGTGGGGTAAACATCATTTATATCAGTGTTGTTTCCGAACAGTTTCGGCCCATTAGAACAAGTGTAAAGTTTACAGTTTTTGTTGCGAGTGCATAATCGGTACCAGCTGCAGTTCTGTGTAGAAAGCTTTTCTGGGGTACATAGGAATGTGTATTGGTAGTTTCTCTTTTACTTTCTGTCGTCACGTTAGGTGCTGCAGGTTAATATTTCAAGGCCATATGGTGTGTGGCTCAGAAATAGTGACTGGTCCATTTCTACTACTAATGGCTTGGCCCAAGTCCTTCATTAATTTACATTTTTAAGTAGTTCATATGAGAGTTTTTTTTAGGGGGGGGGGGTGGGGCTCAGGGGTGGATTTACACCGTCCCCAAAGGAGAGAGCTGTGACTCGCCATGCAACAAGGGGCACACTTCTGCTGCCTTTATCCTAGCCTCCCCCCAAAGAGCTCTCTGTCTCGTTTCCCCCACACAACTACCCACCCACCAAGGCAATTTTTCATTTAGCTGTGGAAGACTGCTATTCTGTTGTTGCCCATGGATCTGGACTCTATTTTTTGAATGGAATGGAATGGAATTATGAAGGACCTTCTTATTAAAAAATAAATAAAACATATATTTATACACCCAAACATACGTAGGAGCTTTCAGCTAGTCCTCTCCATCTATTTGTTTGTTGTCATGCACATTTTTTCTTCAAACCACTATAGCATGGAGCAATAGGTCAGCCCACTTAATTCATTGGCCAACTTCACTGTGACTGATGGCATCTGCTTCTGGACAATATGCACACCTGCACCAAGAGTTTCCTACACTACCAACTACCAGAGACATTTAGGGCAAAGTGTGCTTTGGGCGACCCAAAAACTATACATATAAGCAAAAATACTGTCCGGCAACCCCAGTACTTTTGCCTTTGCAATGCTTGTTTATAAATGACGTGCCTCCAATTTTTATCACCCTGTTGTCTAAGTTGAACCTTTATTGGTTAGGTTCCCCTTTTGGCTACCTGGGTGCTACAAGTCAGAGTAGCTGAGTTATTTGATTTTAACAAACCATTTTGACAATGTGCGGGCGGCTTGCTGTCTTGCGCATATGTTTATGCTGCAGGTCTGGTTAGTTTGTAAAGTTATTCCAATTTTACTGTATACCTTCCACCAGTGATCTCAAAACTGAATTGAATCTGCTTCTGCTTTAAAGCACGGTGCTCCAAAGTCGGTCTTGGAGGGCCGAATCCATGCCAGATTTGAAGATATCTACGTTTATCTAAATGCTAAAAATCTGGCCTCAGAGGAGCTGCAATCATGTAATGTGCTGTGTTCCTGCTTTTGCTGATAATTGTTTTCTGGGTTTTTTCTGGGCAAGTAATAATTAGTAACGTGATCTCCCCTTTTCTCCTTTCTTGCTACAGCGTGTTTTGGGACCTGTACTGTGCAGCTCCGGAAAGGCGAGACACTTGTGAACATTCGAGTGAGGCCAAAGCCTTTCACGATTATGTGAGTAACCATTTTTTAATCCTCCTGATAATTATAGGGTTGAGTGGCTCTAGCGTGCCGTGTAGGGCGAGCGCGCAGCCCAGCTGGCAGGCCCTTTTGGGAGTTATGCCCAATGTCTTTATCTTGCAACGCAGCCAGTGAGCTTGGGATCAAGCTTGCTTCTGTTTTGAGAATGGGACATTCTAGGTGTCCATTGTAAATAGTGTTCTTGTTTCCATTGCCTCCATTGTTATTATTCGTGTGAGATCTTGGGATGACATTAAGTGATTGAATTTAGTCTGGACTTGGAAATGCCACCTTTCACTACCACGTGCTGGCATTTGCTCTGACCTTTTCAGATGTCCTGCTCTTGTGAGGTTTCAAGCACACGCTTTTCTGCATGTATGCAGTGTTGGTATCACACTGTAGCTCTGTGTTTAACTGTATGCCTTATTCAGACTTTGTTCACTTCACCGAATCGCTTGAGACAAGCCACTTTTGGAGTAAATTAGGGTTTCATGTAACTTACCTCCTTCACTGCACTCACATTCCCATTGCTGAATGAACCACAGAAGTTTCTTCTGGAATTCTACGGTTTGTAAGTTGGCTGCTTGTTGTTTATTGTCGATATAGGGTAATGTGTGTGTGGGATGGGCGCAGCTGGCACCCGATGGCACGTGTGCTGTTTCTTTGTCTGCATCTTTGGATGAGCAGCTTTCCACCGTGTACGCAGGCTCTCAAGGCAGGTTTATCTATGCTCCACTGAAAGGCCATAGAAGAGTACAATGTAAAAAGGCATAGGTGATGCATGGCACCAGGAAGGTAAACGTTGACTACTTACTAAAAAGCACTTCACGAGACAAAGGGACATCTGCAGAAAATATGCTTACCTGTTGATGTGTGCTCGTATGTGTTTTTTGTTCATGTTATTTGCAAACGATTTTTTTCCATCTAGCCACAGAAAAGGAAAAATTGGGATTTTTGCCGGATCCATCTGCCCAATCTCCAAGTGATGAGAATAATGTTTTTAAGCCAAACTTCTATCATGCAGATACTCTCCTAAGTGTGTGTTTTGTCTTTTTGTACATGTTGCTGGTTTAGGTAATCAATCTTTCCACTTTTAACAGAACTACAGTGGAGTAATGAGAGCTTTTGTTTTTTGTCTCTTTTAGCTGCATGCTTTCTGTCCTAGAAATATCTCTTCAAAGCACTGTAGGTGTTTATTGTTTGCTTGTGGAACTTTACACATGGATGTCTCAGTTGAGTCGAGGGATGCAGAACTTCCCATGGGTGTGGGTCAGAGTCCCTGGTAATTTGGCTATTGCCTCTTGCCACAGACAGCCTGTCGCAATTGATGCTGCTGGTTTTATGGGCATTAGAGTGGGCTGGTCAGGCCGAAAGTTGTAATAAAGTACACTTTGCACAGGGATTTCTGCCGGAGTCAGGAGAGGACAGTCTGTAGAGAGGTGATGCAAGCTGTAGAGTACAGCCCTTGCATGGCCCTGGGAGCCTTGAATTCTACCTCAAACTTGATGCATGCTAGTTGTTTCCTTTTCACAGTCTTGTTTGGGCACCTGGGGACCCAACAGAAACGTAATTGTGTTTTGATTCTATTTTTTTAATCGATTGATCAGATCGTTATTTTCCTATAGATTGATGCTATAATGCAAAGGAGTTGTGTGGGAAGGCGTAATGCATTACATTCTTTTGCCAGCTTGTGGAGTTTTTTACTCTTTCTAGCTTACTCCATCGGACGGGTTCGTACTGATTTATCCTCGGAACATCTTTGCTTAGTCCATGGCTTGGAGTTTAGTTTTGCCATCGTCTGCGTGGTTCTCGTAGTGAAGGGCCACTTTTCTCTCACACTAAATGTGGTGCCAATCTGACATCGGTGCCCCTCACGAATACAAAAGATGCACTCCTTTGCACATTTAGTTCAAGATGACCAGAGCGCAGTTTTGCAGACCATGCGCTGGCCAAAATGAACTGTTATACATACCATGTGCTACAAAAAATATGGTTAAAATCCTGTATTTAAGTAACTAAGAATTGAACACATATTTAATCCTGACAATGCAGACAGAAAGGAGCTCTCTTACACGGGGCAAATGCGGGGCGCTTCTGTGTTAAACCTGCCTTTTCCACCCGTGAACGAGTTTTAGCTCGTTACTGTATTTGTTGGCTAATTTTCGAGACACAGATCTTTGCACATCACATTACTACGATAAACTAGTGTCCTTTTCGTTTTGTTACTTTGCTGTTGCAGGAAGGGAGGATATAGCATTTGTACTTGCATGGCTAGGTATATCCTTTGACTTTTGCCACATAATTTGGGGGTTGCTCTGAATGCCAGTGTTTTCAGGGTGATGTTCTTGACGCAGATTAAGCTTGACTGAGCAAAATGTACACATTGACCATTGGTGCTCTGAAAGTGGGTTGAGAAGGTTGGTGTCGGAAGTAGCGAAACAGCAATTTTTTCTGTTTTTCTTGCACCCTGTAAGTTAACCTCCCTGCAAGAGGATGTCTGACCCCTCTTTGGGCTAAGTGGGAGAGTGGCATTACCTCTGGCCCTCCACATAAAGATCTTGTAGACGTTGAGTACTATGTTGCATGATGGTCACCAGCAATCTGCAGTGAGCTCTCAGGATTTAGGGTGGTGGGTGAACCTGATGCTAGATGCCTCAGAGTCTCCTCCTTTCACCGGAAGGTGATCTGCCACTTCTTGCATCAATCGGCTTTTGTTCTTGTAAGAATGTGGTGCAGTTGCCATTTGTTTGTGTTTGATTACCTGGCATTATTGACAGTGCAGACACTGACTCGTGAGTGTGAGAGGATTCTGAAACCACTGCATTGTTTCTGGCTGGTCCAAATGGAGTGAGCAGTGTTTACTTGGTGAGAACACCTCGTCCTCTGAAGGCCACCTCATCTGATGTGACTTGGCTATCTGTGCTCCGGTGCTGGCATGGCCTGTTCCTTTTGTTTGGTAGCTGGCAGACTTTGGAGTGTTGTCACAGAGTGTGCGTGCTCTGCAATGGAAAACCGATGTTGCCACTGTTATACCTTGAACTTTATTTTGGGAATGATCATTATTTTTGGGTTAGGTTTTGATTCTACATCTGTAAGAGAGTATGAGAGGATTGCAGAATCCTGAGTTTTCACTCAGAGTTCTACAGACTTGAACAAATACACGTGTTAGTAATGTGGTACACCTTGTACTGACTCATGGTTAATATGGGACATGATTTAGTGTGTGAAGAAAAGGGCTGGTCATGGGTTAGTCAACCCTGTTGGAAGCACCTTAAGTTCATGCTGAATTTAGAACCCGGGTATGTTTTGAAGTTGACCTTCCACCCGACTTGCCATGCTAGCCATTATATGCCTCACAAGACTGGTTTCCCTGCTTGAGCTGCCATTAGATTGGTACTGATCTTGCCCATATTCCAACAAAGTAGCTTGGCAAAGCACGTAATGCTGCCAATGGCCTTGTATACCAAGACTGCCCTGTGAGCAAAGGATTCAACCGGAAGCGTTGCAAGATTTTGGCTGTTCAATGCTCATACTACTAGTGAGCATGGCAAGCAACTAGCAGCATTGCAAGAACATGGGCTGGTGAATGATCTTTTCATACGTGAGCATGGAATACAACTAGCAGCAATGCCATGGGAAGGTATGGGAACATTGATTGTTAAAAGGTTGTCTTATATAGTATGTCATTACCACATGACGGTGTGCTTTTATTGGCTGTATGTAGAGTTTTGATACCCACAAGAATTGAATGCTGCAAGCAGCATTGTTCAAAGCACTGTCACGAGCCCTCAAAGTATCTGCCAACCTGTGGTTTCAGATTTCAGCAAGTCTGTTTGGCAGGTGTACCAATTTATACTATCTCTCTTCTACATAGGCACGTTGTACATGCTTCCTACACCAGGCCAGCTACTTGATGGCCCTTATCAAGCAGTTGAAGGAATCTGCAGTGTTGGAACAAAGCATCTAGTCCATGAACTCGTTTTTTCTGGCCTGAACATGTTTCTAAGAGTTTTCATAGGCGCTGTGCAGTGTATCTTCGAGCCGTTGGTGTGTACACTTGGAATTGCTGAGTGTATCTTGCTTGGACTAGGGGCGGAACACAGGACCCTGCGGAGCAGGAGGACCCACAGCCCTTCAGGGGCCCCCATTCCACCCACGGACATTTAATGCTTGTGGAATATAGGTGACACTGGGGCCCCGTCGTTTTTCATTGGGTCACTGGCTTTGGGCACTTGGGCGCAGTCTGATGGCAGCGCTTGTTGCCTCTTTTGTCTCAGCCATACCCTCGATCCTTAACGCCTGGCCTTGTTCTGTCCTCGTGCCTGCCTTCCAGTCTGGATATCCTATGAGGCCCTCTGCACCTTTTCAGAGTTGGTGGGATTTGTAGAGCTTGACGGAGTTTCAAAAGCCACATTATCTTGGGGGATTGATGGTTGCAGCTCAACATTTCAGCAAGCTAAAAGCAACACAGTTGGAGAGGCTGGGAAGAACTTTTTCAGTTCTCATGCAGGGCTCCGCTCTTACATCTCTTAGTTAGGTACCTGAACCATCTCTGCCTTTTATCACTTTTTGGATAAGGGTCCTCTTGAGTGGTCTTTAAATGATGCTTGAAACTTATTGCTTTTGGTGTTGCCACTGGCTTGTACGGTGTCTGAGGGGAGGTAGTTTTGGAATTAGGAATAAAATATTACCTTTTTGATATTATCTAACAGTTTATTATTTTATGTGGCTGTTCTTGATGTCTACTTAAACCTGAAACATTTCTCCTGGTACTCATTCTTGAGCTTCAGGACTCACCCCAGGATCTCGAGGCACAGCCTGTTCCCCTGCCTCTGTACCCACACCTTCATTTGCTGATGGCAGAAGGGATTATTTTAGGTCTGCAAGTTTTGATCCTTCTTTCTTCCAATCAGTTGGTCTCTCCGAACATTCCAGAACTAGGATCAAGTCTTTCACAGTGTCCACTTAGATGTATTCAATTAAATCAAATTCATTAACCACTCCGGTCACCAAAGTCGTACACCTTACACAATGCTCTTACCATGAGCAGTTCCATGCTAATGAATTGTCAGGGACCCCGTAAGTCTTTTGAGCCCAGTGTGGATCTGAAGGCGGGGTATTTTGCATTCTTGGGTGCTGCAAGCTCCCAGTAGTAGTTGGAGCACCCGTGATGTACCCAGCCACTGTGATGCTAGTTCTAGGCTGGTCACTGGGTGACTTTTCCAAGATGTGAGCCCATTGTAGAACGTTGCAGGTTTAAGACTTTTCTTTAAGTAATGTGCGATTAAAGTATGTTCTATAGATCCTTCCTATGTGTTTATCTTTAACCAAAGTCCTAGATTCCTCTATGCATTATCCTATGGAAGCACATCTGTGTCGAATTTTGCAGTTTTCTACCAGATTTAGCTCAAGGGTGCTTTTGGTTTGCTTACCGTTCTAAAGCGTTTATACTTTTATCTATACTACCCACCATGAAAATGTATAGTTTTGAGAAGTAACATTAATCATTTTGTCGAGTTGAACTTCTCACACATCTACTGATATCTTGTTATTTATTTCCTGGTGTCATTTAAAGAAACAGTAAACCCAGGATTAATGTGGGATGTAGTATATTTTATATGTAAGACCTAGGTACCCTCTATGGATACCACGTGATAGGTCTGGGACAAGTGGGAAGTATGCAAAAGAATATCCCACTCGACCTGTATAGTCTTAAATACATGTCGTGATCAAGAGAGAGAGAACATGTAAAAAAAAAAATTCAGGACAATATATAGTAATTACAATCAATATATAAAGTGCTATACACATCTGTACAGTGCTATACAGTATACTACAATAAATAATATCAATTCTATTTCAGCCGTCCATTTGAATTCATTTGTAGGGAGCGTTCCAGAGCCCCATAAGAAGCAATACAGGTCGAGTGGGATAATTTTTTACATTTTTTTTGGTTAACTATATTTTAGGCAGTGTGTCTAGGATACAAAACGGCTAACCATGTAGTATGGTCCAATATTTCCATTTGTGGGCTCTGATGAAATCATGATGACATTCGAGATGGCAATTTAGTGCCATATTACACATAACCCTTTTTTTAAAATTACCTGATTATTTTGGGGTAGTTAGCCAAACTTTCAAGAAAACAGCTACTTTAAGCTAACACTGGGAACTGAATATAGTTAAAATGTTTAAGTTGCGTTTAGCTTTTGTGATTAAATTGTTGATAAAAACAAACAGTGGTCACTAGTCAGGGACAGGGTCAGTAAATGTTTGCAATTCTATGGCTGTAGTGTTTACCAAATAATTATGGATTTTGCAGATTTCACAAAAATGTTTCTAGCTCAGATTAAATTCCAAAGAATGTGCTGCATAATTTATATATTCGTTTTATTTACTAGTAACATTTAAAAAATGCACCGCTTGAAATGCAGGTTTTAATCCAGGCACATAAGACATTACCTAAACAAGCATACCTGGTTTCCACCTATAAACCAGTCCTAGTAATCGATTTGGATTAACTGATGAAATGATTATTGCAATATGTTTCTATTACATATTTCTATTACATAAATCTCCCTGAAGGAAGGAGCATTGTATGGTCCGAAATCCATTGGGTTTATGAAATTTTCGGGGTTTGCTTGTTTTGATGGCCTTTGTGATCATGGACAGAGAACACGCTCTGTTTCACACCTGCAACAGAATAAACTTAAGAAACTGGGCTTTTGTTTCTACATAAATTAGCAGGAGTGTGGCAATTGGATTTTTTTCAAGCGCGATTGTGTCGTGCTGGGAATAAAGGTCTTAACTCTTAACTAGGTCTCACATTTGTAACTTTTCATACCACTGTTGTTTTTTTCTGGCTGATTCTCTGCTTTGACCATAATGTGTGATCCGGAACATATCACTTTTAATAGCTGCACATGGTTTTGCCTCTCTGCCAAAAGCTGAAAGTAGTGAATTTAGAGTACGCACTGGATGATAAACATAATGAACCCTAGACCTTTTGTACCGTTCTTTGTGTATAAAGAGCAGGAAATGAGGCACCAAAGCTTGTTTTTAAACCGCTGTGCCATGCAGTGGTGCAGAGGGCTGCTGTTGGGTGCATGCTTTGCTTTGTGCTGCACTCCTCGGTTGGATGTGTGTCCAGGCTCCCAGTGGGCCTTTGCTGGGGTGTATGTCTGGCTGTTCCTGCCGCCTGTGCCAGTGTGCGCGTGGTTCTGTGCCACCATGGCACTCCTCGCGGAGAGGAGGGGTCCCTGGCACATCTTCCTTCATGCACGAACACGGCCCACTGTAGCAACGGAGTGAATGTAAACCGTGCGGGCCCGCTGCCGTAAGTCCTCTACACGCCAGCCTAAATATTTATCCCGTTGTGCCCTTAATGAAAACAAATTGTCAACAGTTGCTCCGTAACTGACTAAATTGAAATCTGTAATTAGTCAATTAGATTAAATAGGTGGCACAACCTGGTTGCATCGTGCTAGTTAGGTTATTGAGAGGGTGTGATGTTTAATTACAGAATGCTAATTTTGACAGTTTTTCAGATGAAAGCAGACGTTCTCCTGGTCTGTTTTTGTTGTATTTTTTTATAATTGAGAAATCATTCGGTGCACGTGATGGATGCTAAGAAGCAGGGAGGCCGGCCCACTTTGCGGCTGATTTTATACAGAGAATTGTAAATAAGCACTGGGAAAGAGGGCTTTATGTTCAGCAGTTCCTTTCCGTTTTAGTTCCTGGGTCCCTGTCATCTGAGCAGTGTCTTCCTACATCCAAGACTCTAGAGAAAAATACCATATTTTAGGTCGTAAACGCCTTGGTTTGTGTTTCAGGCTTCAATAGACACCCTTCTAAAATGGCGGTCTTGCTGGCTAATTCATTCTGGGCATTAATTTTTACCACTATTGCTTACATTTTTTAGGGGGGGGGGGGGGGTTCTGGTTACAGGCCGACGTGGTTTTTGTTAGGCCTCGTATTTGCACAGTACATCACACAACGTAACAAAAAAGAGGCTTATAGTCGTCTCTTTGGCAGGATTTAAGTATCTCTGAACAGGCTGGTGTTGGCTTCCAAATCCCTTCACATCTGTGGAGGAGACGCACACATCAGGCTTTCTTGCCTCATGTGCACTATGACTGTCTTCCCGTGTGCTTACCAGTTCTATTTTCTGACACACAACAGTCCAGTGTTGGTCCAAGAGCGCAGTATCATTGCCACATTTCTTTCTTTATTTATTTATTTTATTTAGAAAGTTTTATATAGCGCGGACAAGATCTTTGCAGATATCAGAGCGCTTTACAAAGAGGGGTACATGAGGGAGCATAGTCAGACAGATATATCAATAGATAAAACAGTACAAGTAGGTGGCTGCAAAGCCAATCATGTGAGTAATAAGATAACAATACAAATAAGCAAAGGGGTCAAACATGTAGTACAGATCGGTGCATAGTATTAACAGAGTTCGAGATAATAGTTCAAGTGTATTTAGCCATGAGGATAGCTTTTACTTCATTTTTAAAGAGTGTAGTGGAAGAGATAAGCCTGGTTTCGGGAGGGAGTGAGTTCCCTATCCTAGGCGCCATTCCTGAGAAGGAGCGCTTATATGTGTTTTCCTTCCGGAATCTTCGAGGTTTCAGCAGAAGATTGTTTGTGCCTCTAGTGTTTCTAGCTCCGCCAGAGATTGTCAGTTTCTGAGCGAGGTAGCCGGGTGAGTTTAGGTGTACCGCCTTGTGTGTCATGCAGGCGATTTTCAGATGAATTCTGGCTTCAAAAGGCAGCCAATTCAGGGATTTCAAGTCAGGGGTGATATGGGAATGCTTTTTTGATCCAGTGATGAGTCTCGCTGCAGCGTTTAGAGAAGCTCTTAGGGGTGCGGTTGAAGTTAGGGGGAGTCCGCAGAGGGCGATGCTGCCGTATTCAATTCGGGGGATGACTAGTGCTTGTACTGCGGTTTAAGAGTCTTTGGTTGGGAGGAAGGGTTTGAGTTTCCTCAGAGTATTGATCTGGAAGTTTGCTCCCTTTGTTGCCTTGCTGATATGTTGCTGCATGTTGAGATTGGTGTCAAGTGTTATGCCTAAAGATTTTGCTGAGTCCACGATGGTGGGTTGGACATTGAGTGCGGTTAGGTGTTTAAGCCAAATTTGAGTGGTGGAGATCTTCGCTGGAGGTGAGATCAGAAGGAACTCTGTTTTCAGGGCATTGAGTTTGAGATGATTATCGGCAAGCCAGGATTGGGTGCATCTGATCGTTGAGTTCAAGAGCAAGATGTCTTTGGGGGACTGTAATTTGAGATAAAGTTGGGTGTCATCAGCGTACATGTGAAAGTGTACATTGGATGCTTGTAGCAGGGTAGTGAGAGGTTCCATGACTAGGTTGAACAGAGTTGGGGATAGCGAGGATCCTTGGGGGATGCCTAGCGTTACAGGTATTGGCGAGGACATCAGGTTATTGCTCTTGAATTTCTGCGACCTGTTGTGAAGAAAGGAAGTGAACCACTTGAGAACAGTTCCAGATAAACCCATTCTTGTGTTTAGTAGTTCTAGTAAATTCTCATGTTTAACGGTGTCGAATGCTGAAGAGAGATCAAGAAGGATGAGGAGGCAGGTGTCGTTTTGGTCTAGCATTTGAAGTGCGTCGTCAATTATGTGAGTCCTAGCAGTTTCTGTACTGTGCCCTGCTCGGAAGCCTGACTGGTGAGGGTTGAGGAGATCAAATTGTTCAATGTGTTTAGTCAGTTGTAGTTGTGCGCATTTTTCCAGCAGTTTGGCGAGAGTGGGGATATTGGTAATGGGACGGTAATTGTTGAGGTCAGAGGGGTCGGCTGTAGGTTTCTTTAGTAGAGGTGTGACTTGACCAACTTTGAGGGAGTAGAGGCTTGCGTCAATGAGGAGATCACTCTTTATGTTATCAGTTTTTTGGATAAAGAAAGCAGCGAAGTCTTCACAGGAGGGTGCCTCACGCACAGTGTTGACTGGTTGGGGTTGACCCTTGGATTGTGATCTGATTAGCTCAAACAGTTTTCTTGGGCGGTTTTTTGCTTGGTCGATCTGGAGGCTGAAGAAGTCTGATTTTGAGTGTTTTATTTTCCTGAAGTAGGCGTTTCTCTTTTTCTTCAGATCTTTTAGGTGCATTGCAGAGGGCGCTGATCTCCAGGTACGCTCTGCCATTCGCATGTCTCGTCTATCCTCATTGAGACTCCCGTCGTACCATGGATTGGAGATTTTAGTAGAGACTCTTTTTAGCTGCATAGGTGCAGCCTCACTAATTATTGAGGTCATAGCGTTGAGATAGTGGTCAGTCAGGGTTTGAACGTCCGTAGTGCCAGTCGGCGGGAGTAGGAGATTGCAACTGTTAGGGGGCAAAGAGCCTGGGTTGAGTTTTTTCATGTCTCTTTTCCAGACTTTGGGCTTGGAGAATTGAGCCGGGTTGACTTTAACCCCTTCCACACTCATGACGAGCTGGGCTCGTCATGCAGTAGCCTCCCAGCACGCTCATGACGAGCCCAGCTCGTCATGAATAATGGGTTTTTGCATATTCCAGCACAGGGCTGGAACTCATCGAGCATCGATGTGGTTAACTTTTTCATTGATCAAGAATGTGACAATATGATGATCTGACCAGTCACAGGGTTGGATGGACTCGAGTTGGATAGAGTCATCTTTGGAGATGATCAGGTCGAGTATAGAACCTTTCTCGTGGGTCGGGCTGTTGCATATTTGGGTGAGGTTAAGGGCATCGAGGAAACTTTTAAGACTATTTACCACCGCGTCCTTGCGATCGTTCCAGTGGAGGTTGAAGTCACCAAGGTATATTTGGGTGAGCTGCCGTCCGGAATTGGTTGAGATCATATCCATGATTTGTTGGGAAAAGGTGAAGTTGTCCCTGGGTGGGTGGTAAATGCTGTGAAGAGAGCATATCGGTTTGCCCTCACTGATAATGTCGAGGCAGATGTATTCCCAGGATGTTGGGGATGGTAGGGAGGTGGAATTGACTTTCAGAACAGAGAGGTTGGTCCTGTAGATGCATGCAATTCCACCACCTATTTTTACATTGTGGGGAGAACGCAAACTATAAATGATTGTCAGTAAGAATCACCTAATGTTATCTCCAGTACTCTCAAGAAAATATTGTTGCTTTGGATGAACTATAAACTGGTGACCTACTATTTGGGTAAGCTTTCTAGTGAACCCAGTATCGAGGGGGGAGTCATTATTTTTAGAATGTTCTGTCTATGGTGAACATTTTTGTTGGTATACTGTCTTAACTGGATCTTAAAGGGACAGCACTCGCCAGGTTAATCCTTCTTGACTGATGGTCACTTTCAGGTCTTCTCAGGTAATGCTGTGTTCAGCCCTATGCTGTTTAACATATGTGACCTCCCATTAGCAGATCTGGTGAAAAGCTGTGGCATTACACTGTTTTCATATGCTGACGACACACAAATAATTTTCTCTCTGTTGTCCGAGGAGGGACACAATTCCGGAGATTTAAAACTCATGCCTTGGCCTCATCTCCTCCTGGATGAGCTCCAACTCTAAAACAAAATGGTGACAAGACCGGGATAATGATACTGGGCAAGAATCCCCAGCTCTGGGATCCCCAGCATTGGCCGGCTACTTTAGGTGTCCTTCCAGAACCAGTCAAGAAGATAAAAAAAAAATCTAAGCATCTGGCTGGATTTCACCTTGTCCATGAAACCTCAGGCAAACAAAGTAGCTTCTACATGCTTCGGCATTATGAAATGGTCCTATGGATGCTTCCTTTCTCTACCCAAAGGACAGTCATCCAGGCCATGATCCTTTCTAGGTTGGACTTCGACAATGTCCTCTATCTTGGGACAGACAAGACTGTGCTCAGACGCTTCCAAATGGTACTGAATGTTGCTGCCAGACACCTATTCCAAATGCCTAAACATGCATCTGGTCTACTTCGAGACCTACATTGGCGCACAGTAGATAATCTCATCCAGTTTAAAGTGCTCTGCTATATGCACAGAATCAACTCTCAGTTTGGACCGTGATACCTGCAGAAACTGTTATCTCTATATCATCCCTCTCGCACTCTGTGCTTAAGCAATTGGTCACTTTATGCAGTTCCCAGAATAGAACTAACTCGGATGAGTGGGTGTTCTTTTTCTTTCTTTCTTTTTTTTTTTCTTGGCCCAAAGCTCTGAACACTCTCCCCGAGTCTCTTGAGAATCTGCACCTCTTTCCACAAGGATCTGAAAACATGGTTATTTTAAGGTATGTTCCTTGGCTGTCCTCCGGTTACCTAGCATTGGGGAAACCCGCATGAGTAGCTACGCGATTTATAAAACCGTAATAATAACTGTTACGGTAAACCTGTCCACAATTTTAGATGGATACGTTATAATGTCCATCACACGGTTTCTTCTCTTCCCAGCTGTCATCTGCAGTCTTCCATTCTCCGTGGCTCTCAGTAAGAAACTGAGCATGCATGTGTAGAGTTTTAAGAAGACACTTTTGAGAAAACATAGCCTGTAAAATCTCGCCAGTGACCAGTGGAGTATGTACAAGCAATTGAAGTCCATTGATGCTATGTTTCAGCTTGCTTGTCCACTTTGTAGTTCCAGTTTGTCGATGTCCTGTTGTAGTCACTGGAACGTCTTGGGCTTTGGGAGCTGGAGAAGTTTTTGGGACCTTACAGGCCCCACTGTATGCAATGAAAGCTCTATTGTTAGAACCTGTGTCCCCGTTTTAGGGAGGAGATTCTCCATGGGAGGTTGGAATCTATTGAGGCCACATTATGGATTAGCGTGCTCGCCACGGTTATTACAACCTAGGAAAGGCCTGTTGTATCAAGCAAGCCTTGGGGTGCACCTAGATGCCGGTGAGCGCATCTTGTATCTGGTGAAGCATTTGTGGGTATTTTGATCCTGTAGATTCCTCACTGTGGACAGTGGATCCTCTGTCTTATTTGCATCCTGATACGCTCTGTTGAGCATCTGTGGTTAGTTAGAGCGATCCCAAAGGGAAGCTAGAAAATGTGTCGAGACCATCATATTCTGTGAGCCCTCTACATATGTTAACGCTTAAAGAACTAATTTTAAACAATGACGTCCCAGATTAGCAGTGCTTCTGTAATGTAATTTAGTTTTGTGAAGATGCAGTATTCTTAAGCATTGTAGTGTGCTGTTGAATATAGGATGTAATGAACATAGAAGATCTAGCACTTAGAGGAGGGATACTTATCTAGACTGAGCGTTGCAGACCGGGTTGGGTTTCCTGTGCTTCAAACCCACACGGTTGCTTCAGTGGTGTAGGATGTTTAAGGGGATGTTAGCAGGCAGCTGAAATGGCTTTTAGCGATGACTGGACCTGATCGAATATAAAAAATTATCATCCCTATATACCAGTTATGTCCCACTCTGCCCTCATTTTGCCCAGTTATTGCTGTTGAGAGTAAACTGGTTTTGGTGGTTCATTATCTGACTTTTTCACCATTAGTGAATGAAGTTTCTTGTAGTGTGGCAGACACATTTGTGTTGAAACCTGATCGAATAATCAGTGCTGAGGCTTTTGGAAAGGAAATAAATCCAAGGTCTTCTAGATGTGGCGCTGGACGTCCCAGCAGATCAGATAGAATACACAGTCAAAAGTCTCTGTTTGTTTAGCTTCTTGTTTTCACGCTGTTGGCAACTGCCCAAAAGCAAACTACACTAAGACTTGCTCCAGTATCCCAAATCACAAGCTGCTCCGAAAGCAGGTTGGTGCAAGCGCAGACCATACCCGTAATTTGGATACATGTATAGTTGCTGGTTTATTTCCCTAGTACTGTGGGATAAGTCTTGGTATTGGTTAACCTGCTAGTTCACTGTGGGTGTTTTGGTTGCGCAGTGCGGTGGGTTATGTACATGTGCTGGGTGAATTTCTGCCATTAGCGGTGTTGGAAATCTGAAAGGTGTCTTTTCCACACAATTTTGGAGCCTCACATTGACGGGAGTCAGGGTAGTGGGGATTCGAGTGTCTAGTCTGTGTTTTCTCAACAGTGCTTGGGTGGATTCATTAATATGTATGTACTCATTCGGTTATGATTCATGGGAGACCTATATCATAGCTATTATGATCATTTCCCAGTTGCGAATGGTTTGTTACCCAGTGGGTTGTTATGTGGCTAAAGTACCTAGCCCTGTTGCTTTGTTGTGTGGCTGCAGGGGATCTCTACCGTGCTGTGTGGAAGCATCCCAAAGCTTGCTAAACGTCTGTAGTGTTGTGCCCAGTGGCTTCCTAGCATGAGCTGTTGGTCTGGGATTGGTGCCTACCCTAAAGGAGGAGAGTTTACCCACCTTTACAGCTGTGTCGTGCTCGTCACCTCGGTGTAGAAGGTGGATTAGGGGGGGGCTGGATCTGTGCCAGATCTTTGGGATATTCTCTGAACGTATAGAGTTCCATTTAGATAATTTGATCTCGTCTGTAGATTTCCTGAATATCTCGACATGATATATGGGGCACCCCTGGCATAAAGATGCTTAGACTAACCTGTCCGACCTCTCTGGCCTCATGGGTTATTAACATGGCTTGCAACCAGCGAGCACAGAAGCCCGAGGGGTCACAGGGAAGAATGCGGTGTCTGCGGACCTCGAATGAATCCCGGAGACCCGCCTCACCTCAGCCAGGAGACGCCTGGGTCCGAAGCTAACGCAAGCGGTGGGGCCAATGTGTTTATTTCTGCTTTACTGCCCATGTTGCTAAAGTCGGGGTCTCTGAGTTCGCCGAGGGTCTGGAGCCATCACATATCCTCCAGGGAAAGCAGTTGTTTTCACACAGTTGCTTCTGCACCCACACTGCTGCTTGTGCCCTCAGAATGCAGATTGCGCGGGAAGTGTTTGCTTTGCTGGCAGCATGGGGGGCATGTCCTGCACCCCGACTGGTGTGAGCGAGGAATGCTGGCTTTCTTCAAGAGAATAGCTCCGTGCTTGACCGGTTCCCCTCCCCCTCTTTTGTAATCCCCTGTTTGGTAGTTGTATTGTCACGGGAGGGGGTCTGTCGGTTGAAGGAGGCGCAGGCAGCAGGAAAGGGGGGGGCGCATTTGGGGTCTAAAAAGGTGACGGGTTGGTCTTGTTTGGATAAACAAAGGTCATAACCTTCGTTGGTTTCCTCTTTGTGAGTTTTCAGGGAGAAAAGCGGAAAATAAGCTGGGTCCGGATTTGCAGTTATTATTATATAAACACGGAGAGTATTTCTCTGCACTGGGGTGCATTAAAAAGCAAACAAAAGCAGTGAACTCTAACGTGGATCGTACTTCTAGTGACCCGGAAACTGTCTTCGGGAAACTGCTGCTCTGAGAGGCAGAATGAGGGGCGGAGATGCTGCTGCTCTGAGAGGAATATATGATTATTCAACGATTTCAAGTTCCACGCATGCCTTTACCACGCGAATTTTACTTCGCATGTGTCTTTTGCACGCAGCATTTGACAACGCATGTTTTTACTCCGCAATCATAACGTTACGAAACATCTGACGTCCCATTCACATTTACATAATGATACTGATAGGCTACATGCAGTACGAAGGAAAAGATCGATGTTTTAAACAATAATAAACAGATTCCCTTACATTATATTTTTATTTTTTTCATAATGCGCTTAATTAATACCCTAATTTACAAAGTTTTGATTCATATCTTACCCCTGTACGTCTTTCACCATCAGCCCTTTCTTCCACCGACCACGGAAACAAGCGTCAACACACGTCTATCAAAACTGATAACGGACTTCTATTATGACGTGCTCTTTTCCTTCAGCGTTTTGAGGCATTGTAGATTTATTTATTAATATCCGCTTGGTTTTTTTTTTGGGGGGGAGACTCCCCCAACCCCCCCTAGCCTCCCCCCAGTCCCCCCCCCCAGCCCCTTAATCCCCCCCTCCCCCCAGCCCCCCAAAGCCAACGCAGATCGTACTTGCAGAACGACGACTGGAAGGAATACCACTCGCGTGGTAAAAACGGTCGTTGAAGGCTTACGCGTGGGAAAGACCTTTGCGTGGTGAGTGACGCGTGGTAAACGTTATGCGTGTTATTTGCTTCGTAGTAAATGATGTTTCCCCTCTGAGAGGCAGAATGAGGGTCGGGGATGCTGCTGCTCTGAGGCAGAATGAGGGTCGGGGATGCTGCTACTTTGAGAGGCAGAATGAGGGTCGGGGATGCTGCTGCTCTGAGAGGCAGAATGAGGTAGGACGTTGGCAGAGTCTCCCCGACCCGCTTGACGCCAGCACAGCTGTCTAGTGAGTGTCAGACACGCCTGTAATATCGTGTCTGTTTACCTGACGCCAGGAAAATCATTTTTAAAAATACGTTTTTAAATTGTGTATTTAACTTTTCTATTTGCTGTCACTCACTGCTTAATTTCCTTCACGGTCTTAACGCCGCACTCCTAGGGGCAACAGGGGCCCATTCCAATACAGGGAAGTCTGGGCTCGATACTCCAGCTGCCCGCCCCGTTCCGACTCGGCAATTCGTGTGGTTGAGCGGAGGGCGGACAGGCAAGAGCCAGACCTACTTCCGGGTGGAGCAGCGGTTAGCGCTCTAGGCTTTTCCTCGGAAGGGCTATTTAGCCCTCCCTCAGCTTTGAGCGCGCAGCGATCGCGCGCAGGGGTGCGCCTAAGAGCGCGCCTAAGACAAGCCGAAGAGAAGCCCGTCCGCGACTGGACGGGGCCAGGGGCTCTATTTCTAAGGATTCCGATGTTATTATGAGACATAGTCTTCGGTACTCCTCCCAGGCGCTTAAAGATCTGCAGCCAGAACCTTTGGTAGGTTGTGTTGTACGCTCTCTGTTATGCCCTGAAGGTCCATTCTCATGTTTACACTTTTGCTTTCAGGCATCTTTTACTAATCCAGATACTGGTGGTAGTGCCGAGAAAAACAAAGTTACCTACTAGGTCCTGCTCTCAAACATCCCTTCTTGATTCCTCTATCAGCCTTAATATTGAGGAAACCCCGCCAGTGAACAGTTTAAAAAGATTTCTTTTAAACATTCGCTCCCTACCAAAGCACCATCTTGAATTTTGGGATCTGGTTAATACTGTAAAACCAGATATTTGTTTCCTCACAGAAACTTGGTTAAAGCCCCACACAGTTCCTACTATTACGCTAGGGGTTCCGAAGGGATATAAGGTCCTTAAATTAGATCGTCCTGTTAAAACCGGGGGAGGTGTTGCTATAGTATATAGAGAAGAGGGTTTGAAGATCTCTCTGCTAGAACAAAGAAGTTGTCCTATGATGGAAATTATGGTCTTCAAGATCAATTCCACCCCCAGAACTCACTGGAAGGGGGCGTTAGTGTACCGTCCCCCGGGGTCAAGTGCGGGTTTCTCACTTTCCCTAGTGGAATTTTTGGCTCCATATTTAAAAGCCAAAGAAGATTTTATTCTCCTTGGAGATTTTAATGTTCATGCAGACCTCCCCTGTCACCCCGATACTGCATTATTACTTTCAGATCTTACAATACTAGGGTTAGAGATCCAAAATAAGGGTCCCGCACATATTGGTGGACATACTTTGGACCTAATTTTCACCAATTGCTCTAAAATTAAATATTGGTCAACGTCTCAAGTGAGCTGGTCTGACCATCATTTGGTTGAATTTTTTTTTGCGGTTTTGCTACACCACACCAAAAGTTTCTTCCCGCTATTTTGCGGAGATCATGGCACAAATTAACACCAGATGAACTACAGAGGGTCTGGAAGGAACCCATTTTCACAGAGATAGATAATGTGGAGTCCGGCTTAACCAAATACAATAAAGCTCTCCTAGAAGCAGTGGATCTATTGGCGCCACTGAAGCTACACAAACAGCAATCTGTATCCAAACAGGAGATATGGTATACTGAAGAACTTAGAGGGGAGAAGCAGAAGTGTAGAAGGCTCGAAAAAGCTTGGAGGAAATCACACATGGAAGCTAGTAAGAAAGAGTATACTGATGCCCTGGCCTCCTATCATAAAAACCTAAGGATGGCCAGGAGGAGCTGTCTTGCGTCACAATTGGCTGAAGCAGGCAACTCTTCCAGCAAACTCTATAAGATCCTACAGTCCTTCATAAAACCTGTGGCCTGCGAGAGTCCAGATGACTTCTCTCAAGCCCTATGTGATGAAATATAGCTATTCTTCGAGAATAAAATAGAGCTTATCTATGAGAAAATCAAGCAGTCGGGGATTGCTGGGAGTAATACCACCAGTTCCTCCCTGACATTACCTGTCTCACCTCTGCCATCTGCGTGTGCTAATATTTTACTTACCACATTTCCAGAGATTAATCTTCTCGATGCTATCTCCTTGGCCAGTCAAATTAAAACTGGATCTCCTTTAGATCTTCTGCCAGCAAAGATGGTGGGCTCTCTAGGGAATCTGCTCCTACCTGGAATTCAAACTGTGATCAATCTCTCTCTTAGAGAAGGTCATGTGCCAGGTGAATGGAAGAGAGTGGTAGTGAACCCTATTCGAAAGAACTCAGCCCTGCCATGGTCAGACCTTTCCAACCTCCGTCCTATCTCCCTACTTCCTCATATCAGCAAGATGACCGAGAAACATGTGAATACCCATCTGTCTAAGTTTATCGAGGCAGCGGGTGGTCTGGACCATTCTCAATCTGGGTTCAGACCTAACCACAGCACCGAGTCTGCTCTCCTCTCTGTGACCAATACCATCAGGATGGCACAGGATAGAGGGGGCTCCATGATCTTGGTGCTGTTGGATTTGTCCGCTGCCTTTGACACGGTATCACATGATATTCTTCTCGGTCGTCTGCGGAAGGTGGGGATAGGCGGCTCGGCTCTGGCCTGGCTTAAGAGCTTTCTCTCGGGCCGATCACAAACAGTCAGGTTGGGCTCCCATCAATCGATCTCTAGTGAGCTCACTAAGGGGGTCCCACAAGGCTCATGCCTAAGCCCCACACTTTTTAACGTGTATGTGGCCCCCTTGGCGGATATTGTGAGAGAATATGGGTTCACCCCAGTATCGTATGCTGACGATACTCGGCTCCTGTTTCCCTTCCATACCCTGACACCGGCAATTAAACATGCATTTGCCACCGGTATGAGAACGGTATCTGATTGGATGGCCTCCAATTGCCTACAATGCAATGTGAGCAAGACGGAGGTCATGCTTTTTGGAGAAGCCCCTCTCTTGTGGTAGCCTGATTGGTGGCCCCTGGATCTAGGATCTGCTCCTTCCCCTAAGCAGATAGTTAAAAACCTGGGTGTACGGCTTGACCAGGCGTTATTACTAAAGGAACATGTGAATCTGGTGGCGGGAACCTGTTTCAGGACCATTGGGCTCCTGAGGCGTGTGTTCCCGTTCCTGGATGACTGCTATAGGAAAACGCTGGTTCAGACACTGGTCGTTAGTAGATTGGATTACTGCAATGGACTACTCTTATCTGCCAACGAGGAACAACTGAGCCGTTTGCAGGTGGTCCAGAATACTGCGGCCAGATTAATTTTTTACGCTCCCCCCAGGTCCTCTTCACGCCCTCTTCTGCTTAGACTCCACTGGCTACCTATCCGCCAGCGAATTGAGTTTAAAGTGTGTTGTGTAATCCACAGATGCCTTCATGGATCTGGTGCTAGATATCTGGCTGAATTATTTTGGCTGTATATTCCGACTTGCTCGTTGCGCTCAAGCAACCAACTATTGCTGCAGGTCCCTCGTATTAAGAAGGCAAGACAAGGGGGGTCGTGCCCTGTCTTATAAGGGCCCCACTCTGTGGAACACTTTGCCCCTTATTTTAAGACAGATTACTAACATCTATGCTTTTAAGAAATCCCTTAAGATTCATCTGTTTCCGGCTGTGTAAGATCTAGGGCTCTTTATGACTTTGATTCTGTTCTGGCATCTTGGAATATCATAAGCGCGGAGATACCCTTTGGGGTCGATTCCTGCGCTATAGAAGAACATAAAATAAATAAATAAATAAGGGTCGGAGATGCTGCTCTGAGAGGCATAATGAGGGTCGGGGATGCTGCTACTTTGAGAGGCATAATGAGGGTCGGGGATGCTGCTGCTCTGAGAGGCAGAATGAGGGTCGGGGCTGCTGCTACTTTGAGAGGCAGAATGAGGGTCGGGATGCTGCTACTTTGAGAGGCAGAATGAGGGTCGGGGATGCTGCTACTTTGAGAGGCAGAATGAGGGTGGGGGATGCTGCTGCTCTGAGGCAGAATTAGGGTCGGGGGGATGCTGCTCTGAGGCAAAATGAACTTCAGAGATGCTGCTTTCAGAGGCAGAATGAGTTCCTTAGATGATGCTGCGTTGAGGCAGATTGAGTCCCTGGGATAATGCTGCGTTGAGGCAGATTGAGTCCCTGAGATGCTGCGTTGAGGTAGATTGAGTCTCTGACATGATGCTGCATTGAGGCAGATTGAGTCCCTGAGATAATGCTGCGTTGAGGCAGAATGAGTTCCTGAGATGTTGCGTTGAGGTAGATTAAGTCTCTGAGATGATGCTGCGTTGATGCAGATTGAGACCCTGAGATGATGCTGCGTTGATGCAGAATGAGTTCCTGAGATGATGCTGCGTTGAGGCAAAATGAGTTCCTGAGATGCTGCGTTGAGGTAGATTGAGTCTCTGAGATGATGCTGCGTTGAGGCAGATTGAGTCCCTGAGATGCTGCGTTGAGGTAGATTGAGTTCCTTAGATGATGTGTTGAGGCAGATTGAGTCCCTGAGGTGATGCTGCGTTGATGCAGATTGAATTCCTCAGATGATGCTGCGTTGAGGCAGATTGAGTCCCTGAGATGATGCTCTGTTGAGGCAGAATGAGTTCCTTAGATGATGTGTTGTGGCAGATTGAGTCCCTGAGGTGATGCTGCATTGAGGTAGATTGAGTCTCTGAGATGATGCTGCTTTGAGGCAGATTGAGTCCCTGAGATGCTGCGTTGAGGCAGAATGTGTTCCTGAGATGCTGCGTTGAGGTAGATTGAGTCTCTGAGATAATGCTGCGTTGAGGCAGAATGAGTTCCTGAGATGATGCTGCTTTGATGCAGATTGAGACCATGAGATGATGCTGCGTTAAGGCAGAATGAGTTCCTGAGAGGATGCTTCGTTGAGGCAGAATGAGTTCCTGAGATGCTTCGTTGAGGCAGAATGAGTTCCTCAGATGATGCTGGGTTGAGGCAGAATGAGTTCCTCAGATGATGCTTGGTTGAGGCAGATTGAGTTCCTGAGATGCTGCTGCGTTGAGGCAGATTAAGTCCCTGAGATGATGCTGCGTTGAGGCAGATTGAGTCCCTGAGATGATGCTCTGTTGAGGCAGAATGAGTTCCTTAGATGATGTGTTGAGGCAGATTGAGTCCCAGAGGGGATGCTGCGTTCAGGCAGATTGAGTTCCTGAGATGATGCTGGGTTGAGGTAGATTGAGTCCCTGAGATGATGCTGCGTTGAGGTAGATCGAGTCTCTGAGATGATGCTGCGTTGATGCAGATTGAGTTCCTGAGATGATGCTGGGTTGAGGCAGGATGAGTTCCTGAGATGCTTCGTTAAGGTAGAATGAGTTCCTCAGATGATGCTGGGTTGAGGCAGAATGAGTTCCTCAGATGATGCTGGGTTGAGGCAGATTGAGTGCCTGAGAGGATGCTTCGTTGAGGCAGAATGAGTTCCTGAGATGATGCTTCGTTGAGGCAGAATGAGTTCCTGAGATGCTGCGTTGAGGTAGATTGAGTCTCTGAGATGATGCTGCGTTAAGGCAGAATGAGTTCCTGAGATGATGCTTCGTTGAGGTAGAATGAGTCCCTGAGATGATGCTTCGTTGAGGCAGAATGAGTTCCTGAGATGCTGCGTTGAGGTAGATTGAGTCTCTGAGATGATGCTGCGTTAAGGCAGAATGAGTTCCTGAGATGATGCTTCATTGATGCAGATTGAGTTCCTGAGATGATGCTTCGTTGAGGCAGAATGAGTTCCTCAGATGATGCTGGGTTGAGGCAGAATGAGTTCCTCAGATGATGCTGGGTTGAGGCAGATTGAGTTCCTGAGATGCTGCTGCGTTGAGGCAGATTGAGTCCCTGAGATGATGCTCTGTTGAGGCAGAATGAGTTCCTTAGATGATGTGTTGAGGCAGATTGAGTCCCAGAGGGGATGCTGCGTTCAGGCAGATTGAGTTCCTGAAATGATGCTGGGTTGAGGTAGATTGAGTCTCTGAGATGATGCTGCGTTGATGCAAATTGAGTCCCTGAGATGATGCTGCGTTGAGGTAGATTGAGTCTCTGAGATGATGCTGCGTTGATGCAGATTGAGTTCCTGAGATGATGCTGGGTTGAGGCAGGATGAGTTCCTGAGATGCTTCGTTAAGGCAGAATGAGTTCCTCAGATGATGCTGGGTTGAGGCAGATTGAGTGCCTGAGATGATGCTGCGTTGAGGCAGATTGAGTCCCTGAGATGATGCTCTGTTGAGGCAGAATGAGTTCCTTAGATGATGTGTTGAGGCAGATTGAGTCCCAGAGGGGATGCTGCGTTCAGGCAGATTGAGTCTCTGAGATCATGCTTCGTTGAGGCAGAATGAGTCCCTGAGGTGATGCTGCGTTGAGGCAGATTGAGTTCCTGAGATGATGCTGGGTTGAGGCAGAATGAGTTCCTGAGATGCTGCGTTGAGGTAGATTGAGTCTCTGAGATGATGATGTGTTGAGGCAGATTGAGTCCCTGAGATGATGCTGCGTTGAGGCAGAATGAGTCCCTGAGATGATGCTGCGTTGAGGCAGAATGAGTCCCTGAGATGATGCTGCGTTGAGGCAGAATGAGTGCTGCGTTGAGGCAGAATGAGTCCCTGAGATGATGATGTGTTGAGGCAGAATGAGTCCCTGAGATGATGCTGCGTTTAGGCAGAATGAGTCCCTGAGATGATGCTGCGTTGAGACAGAATGAGTCCCTGAGATGATGATGTGTTGAGGCAGAATGAGTCCCTGAGATGATGCTGCGTTGAGGCAGAATGAGTTCGTTAGATTATGCTAAGTGGAGGCAGAATGAGTCCCTTAGATGATGCTCCGTTGAGGCAGAATGAGTCCCTGAGATGATGCTCCATTGAGGCTCCATCGGTGTCGGAGGTGCTGCTTTGGGAGGCAGGAGCAGGCCCGAGACAATGCTGCTTTGAGAGGCAGAACGAGCTTCAGAGAGCCAGCTTCGTTGAGAGGCAGATCGAGTCCCCAGGATGCTCCCTCGAGATGCGAAGCCAGCACAGCAGGCCTGTGGCTTTAAGTCTGCCACGGACACCGCGCCTTCCTGGGCCTTCTCTCCACTTCCTGCCTCGCGAGGGAGGACCGACACCCTGGAATGTGCTCGTCTTTCCGGTTTTAAACAAGGAGGGGAGCACGCATAGCTCGTGATTGCGCGGCGGTGCGGCACTTGCAGTCCCTGCTGCTTTGGGTTGTTTTTACAGATAGTTTAAGTAGCTTTGACAACATTTGTAAACACACAAGTCACTGATAAGAATATCCTATTCTCCCCAGTGCTCGTACAGAGCTGCTCTCTGCCGTGCTGCCTCCGCAGTCCTTTCTTTGTGTTGTCGACGAGTTTGGGATAGAGAGGATAAGACCCCTGTGGGCCGCGGGCGGGGCCTGAGCTGGTTTATCCTGTTGATTGGGCTCCAGCTGTGACAAACGGAGCACTGGAGCCATGCCCCTGGCCCCATGCCCCTGGCCCCATGCCCCTGGCCCCTCCTGTAGGTACCCACCCCACTGACATGGCACCTGCAGGCGGGCCTAGCTTCCGGTCCGTCTTTTGTAGGTACCCACCCCACTGACCTGGCTGCCGAGGACTCCCGTGTAGGACCCCTGCAGCCGGGCCTAGCTTCCGGTCCGTCTTTAGTAGGTACCCACCCCACTGACATGGCTGCCGAGGACTCCCGTGTAGGACCCCTGCAGCCGGGCCTAGCTTCCGGTCCGTCTTTTGTAGGTACCCACCCCACTGACATGGCTGCCGAGGACTCCCGTGTAGGACCCCTGCAGCCGGGCCTAGCTTCCGGTCCGTCTTTAGTAGGTACCCACCCCACTGACATGGCTGCCGAGGACTCCCGTGTAGGACCCCTGCAGCCGGGCCTAGCTTCCGGTCCGTCTTTTGTAGGTACCCACCCCACTGACCTGGCTGCCGAGGACTCCCGTGTAGGACCCCTGCAGCCGGGCCTAGCTTCCGGTCCGTCTTTAGTAGGTACCCACCCCACTGACATGGCTGCCGAGGACTCCCGTGTAGGACCCCTGCAGCCGGGCCTAGCTTCCGGTCCGTCTTTTGTAGGTACCCACCTCACTGACATGGCTGCCGAGGACTCCCGTGTAGGACCCCTGCAACCGGGCCTAGCTTCCGGTCCGTCTTTAGTAGGTACCCACCCCACTGACATGGCTGCCGAGGACTCCCGTGTAGGACCCCTGCAGCCGGGCCTAGCTTCCGGTCCGTCTTTTGTAGGTACCCACCCCACTGACATGGCTGCCGAGGACTCCCGTGTAGGACCCCTGCAGCCGGGCCTAGCTTCCGGTCCGTCTTTAGTAGGTACCCACCCCACTGACATGGCTGCCGAGGACTCCCGTGTAGGACCCCTGCAGCCGGGCCTAGCTTCCGGTCCGTCTTTTGTAGGTACCCACCCCACTGACATGGCTGCCGAGGACTCCCGTGTAGGACCCCTGCAGCCGGGCCTAGCTTCCGGTCCGTCTTTAGTAGGTACCCACCCCACTGACATGGCTGCCGAGGACTCCCGTGTAGGACCCCTGCAGCCGGGCCTAGCTTCCGGTCCGTCTTTTGTAGGTACCCACCCCACTGACCTGGCTGCCGAGGACTCCCGTGTAGGACCCCTGCAGCCGGGCCTAGCTTCCGGTCCGTCTTTAGTAGGTACCCACCCCACTGACATGGCTGCCGAGGACTCCCGTGTAGGACCCCTGCAGCCGGGCCTAGCTTCCGGTCCGTCTTTTGTAGGTACCCACCTCACTGACATGGCTGCCGAGGACTCCCGTGTAGGACCCCTGCAACCGGGCCTAGCTTCCGGTCCGTCTTTAGTAGGTACCCACCCCACTGACATGGCTGCCGAGGACTCCCGTGTAGGACCCCTGCAACCGGGCCTAGCTTCCGGTCCGTCTTTGCAGCTAGTGGCGGCCCTGGGGCCTTGATGCTGCACGCTTCACAGTGGGACCCTGGAACCCCAAAATGCTTGAATGATTCTTAACCAAAGTCCAGATATGGTTAATGGCAGAGTTTAGTAGAAGCTAATGAACCCCTGCGTATTTGTGGTTTTCTTCTAGCGTATTTTTGACGTGACTTCCGATGGGTGGTTGAGCACATTAGAGCGAGGAAAGCCTCCACAACGAATGCAGTGTAACCACATTTTGTACACCTTCTTAATATACAAAAAAGGTAGATGCACATGTATATACAGCGAGATAAAAACTATTAACTTAATGTAGCCGTAGATTAGAGAGTTATATAGCTGCATGATATTTCGATTTCTTTTTTACCGGCCCTGTGGAAAATACAGTATGTTTTTGGTGGGGTTTGCATAGATACTTTTGTTCCCAGCCGATGACGGCTGGAAACTGCCATCCTTTTTCTTCCCTTGTTAAGAAAGGAACCGAGGGGTCCCCTTGCTTTGGGCTGCCGGTTCCCCGGCGTTTAAAAATTATTGACGTCTATGAACCCAACGACTGCTGAGTTTTTCTGCTTGCGTGCTTGCTACTTGCAGGGTCTAGTTTGAGTGGAAAGGTGGCTCAAGTTGTGGTTTGGTGGTCTGTCAGATTTACTGGTCGAGTTAATTCATGGTGGTTGCAATGCTTCCTTCCTGGGGGCGCATCCCACTCTGATGCCCTGGTGGTGATTTTCAGCTTGTCTGCTCAAGGAACGAGGAATACGTCTAAGAAAGAGGACCATGGTGTGGGTCTTTGCAGAGCTTCCAGCTTGAAGGAGCCTTCAGCAGAAGAGTAGTGAGAGCACGGAGCTAGCTACTCCCCAGAGGAGCACGAGGGCGGTGCTGCAGGGGCATAGGCCCAACTCTAGAAAACCGCTGGATAGGCTGCCCTAGTAGGAGGAAACGCCTACAGATAAGGCACCCATGCAGGCTGGAAAGATGACTTTGCATGTTGAGGGCTCACTGCTGTCATATCTATTACTCTAATTTTCGGATTGCAGCGAGGCCTATTTAGCCTTTCACCGTCCTGAGGTCAAAAAAAGATGGAGTACCGCCAAATTGGGTGTTAGTAACGTTTCATTTAGAGCACTTAAAAACTGCAAACATATTGCCTAGGAATTACATAAGAACAATTGTAATTGAAGGCTGCTGTAGAGTTCGGAGGATCGTATTAAGAAGTTAGTCAGTTGGCATCACAGATGATGTTATATTTGTGTAGTGCAGCATTTGCCAATAGTTGGCCCCTTTAGGCTTTAAGCAGTGGGTTTGATTCAGCTAATATCTCATTCAATTTTTCATTGGTTGGCCAGAAAATGTGGCAAGGATCTGGAACTCCTGGATCTACATCAGACACCGCTGAGATACTAAATGTGTTTTTTAACCCTCCTGCTCTCCGCCATGTTTGACTTTACTCAAGGCTGCTGTTCCCCTGTGTGCGCACAACGCTATGCTGTTTCAGCCCCACGAGTGTTTGCATGTTTTTGCAGATTCACATGGCATACATGCCCTCATGCATCTAGTTTTGGACCCTGGGTAGTAGTCGTGCGATATTTTTCTCCTCCACCCTGGGGCGCTAGTCAGGAGGAAGCCCTTCGAAATAAAATCTGTTTCCGCCTTAAGATTCACTTTTTGCCTGGGTTTGCTTATGCTCGGCCCCTTGAGTGTTGGGAGTGAACAAGTTAGGTTTTGATTGTGTGAGCCTGAGGGGAGGGGTCCGAATGTCGAACTATTTCTGTTCCCAGAATGCTGAAGAGACGAGAAAGAGGGAAGCCTTCTCCTAAATATTAAGCAATCCGGGTGGAGCCTCTGTCAGTTTGCTGAGTTGACTGGGAATTCTGGGTATAGTTAAACAGCACCTGTCAGCTTTGTCGCCGCTTCTGCACAGAGCTGGCAGCAAAACTCGCTCACCAGGTTCTGTGTAAACAGGCCTCTGTTTGTGACCTGACGCCATGTAAACGAGCAGCGTGTTCCCTGTGGCCGGAGTGACTGCAGTGGTAGGCCCTTTAGATTTGCCCCCTGAAAATACTCCTCCTTGCTCATTCGTTCTTAAACCCTCGTGGGAAATTGAAGTTGGCCTGTTAAGGGAGGTTACCACTGAACACACATGCTGGAATGTTGGGAGTTTGAATATTCAAGTATAGCTGTAAATATTCATTTCTGTCTTTCACTTGCAGCTTGGACGGGGGAGCACCTTAGTCAGTGAGATTCAGGGAGTGTGAGATTTGCCAACCATCTCCGCAGTATGCCCTGCTAAAGAAAGATGGTGCCTCAAGCAGGGTTTGCAGGCCTGAATGATGGACATTAGGCCCTATTATTAGGTCAGGCACTACTTTCCAATTCAAAGCATAAAAGTCCAAGGAGGTATGTTATGTACTTCTGTCCTGTTCCACCAATCCACATCCCTCACCTTTTATAAAAGTGGTATTTACTCCGCTGGTCCCCATTCCATCATGGCAAATATGTTTTGACAAAGAATTAAAGATCACAACTTCCTGGTTAAAAAATTAAACAACTAAAAACAACTTCACTTAGCGGCAAATGGGTGAGAAGCACATATTTACTTGTCAAAGTGATAGATGCATCAGGCTATTTACAGTCATTTGATCTCGATGCAGACCAATACGTATTTTTTTTAATCCTTGCCATATGATGCATGGGAGGAAGGAGGGACTGGATTAAAAAAAAGTTCCTCCGAGGTTGAAGGAAATGTCCCTGTGCTATGACTGTGTGTTTGAGCGTTTATGGGCAACCCAGCATACACCCTGTTAAGCCCATCTCTGAGTCCCTAGACCCAACTAACAACTGGGTAATGCATTTCTCAGGGGGTGTGACAACCCAAATGCCCCCGAAGAAGCTGCACCCCAGGGCTTGCAACTGGTCCTTCTCGTACAATTGTGTCCGTTTGTTTCAGTTTTTATTTAACCTGCAAATTTCCACTATACGCCTATGCACTGATGTCCAAAAACAGACATGCCACAGCTGGATTCAGTACATACTTGGGCTACTGGTCTGCTGCAATAGCTGCCAGGGAACCTGGCCTCCTTCCTGTACTAGAACCCTGCTTGCAGCTATTGCAGTGTGTACTGACACAGCAAGTTGCTGTATTTCCAGGCCTAGTCTGTTCTTTCATAGAATGGTTCTGGTTGCCTCATTAGTATAATTTAATCAAACCAAGACTAAAGCTTCCAGAGCACAATAGGTTGTCAAAGAAAGGACTCAGAAAAGTGAGTGATTGGTAGCGCGAACTGCCAATACTACGCCTGGTCCAAAAAGATCTCATCTAGTTGTCAAGTTGCAAACTTTGTACTCCGAATACCTTGCATTCCCTTTTCTGCTAAATTGTGGCATGATTGCAATTTTGCCAAGTGGACCCACATCATGTTTACCAATGTCAGCATGCCTCTAGCATGTCCAAAATGGAAACTACAAACCCTAGATTGGAGAGTACTTAAAAACAGTTTTGCCAAGTGATTTGGGCACTCACTGCTAACTTGGCCACACTGCAGGTGACATGTTTGAATCCAGCCGCATCCAACTGGTGTTTTGTACTTCAGAGGTTGATTAGTTTAGTACTATGTCTTGTGTAATACTGCATTTGTAACTCATATAGACATTGTGGAACCTGTCGCCGAAACCTGCATCCTGGTACTAGGACACCAAAGAACCAAAGGAAACAACAAATGCCACCAAAGCAAATCGACCACTCCACCTGTAACATTAAATATGTTTTAAGGGACTTTCGGTTGTAGCCGTCAGCCTGCTGGAGTCCTAGTGGGAGGTGATTCCACTCTAGTGGGCCATGATTGCTGATGGCTGTTCCGTCACAATATGCTCCTTCGAAGCACTAGGTCTTCAGTCGGTGCCATGGACCACATCTGCGGATTGTCCTGGGAGCATTGGGAAGTTGAGATCCTAGATCAGCATTGGCCTAGTTTAGCAGCAAGTAGAGGCGGTGACGGTGAATCAGACACACGGTTAAAGCTGAGGAGGCCATAAACTAGGCTAACTGCTATGTTCTGCAGCCTGTTTAAGTTGCCAGGAGCCCGGCATGTACTGCTTTGCAGTCGTGAAGTGGTGGCCTAGCGAGAGCCGTGATGAGGATGCTTTTCAAGACAAACACTTTTTCTTAAGCTCTAACTAAAAAATATTTTGAAAAAGGTAAGGCTGACTGGATGGTGTTGCGTGTGACAAAGACCCAATATTCTTTTTTTTCCCCTTTCATATAGTACTTGCTACTGTGGTGTGTAGCTCTGTAAAGAACAGGTGTCGCTGGTGCCGAATTTAACGGCCGTCCTATTGGCCTCAGTAAGATGAATAGCAGAGTTGGCACTGCTGTGATTTAAACTGAGGAGATAGGGGTAACACGCTTGCTTGCCACTGGACAGCTGTAGCATTCCCAGGATGTGTGTCGGCTGTTCAGTGAACTCCCCACTGTCACTTGGATCCCAAGCTGTGAAATCAAACTTGCAACAAAATGTCGGCCTCAAAGATTTAAACGTGTTATGTTGCATGCATGGTATTTCAATTATCTCTCTTTAAAAATAAAAGAATGGCAACCTAATTTGAGCTACGTGGGGACCTACCACGAAAGTCGCCTACACCCTCCCCCAACAAATATATCTCCTTCAGTAATTTCAGTGGGCACACTCTTCAACGACATCCATGATCCAGCTCTATGGTTTGGAGAAATGTATTAGTTATGGAAAGAAAAAAAGAACGTGGTTCATTTGAGCCTTGAAGCGCTTTGAAGCCGACCCGTGGGTGGCGTGGAGCTGCCGGGCTCCCGGCCCGGGCAGTGCGGGCAGAGCCGCCGGTGGCTGCTGCCCCTTTAAGCGGCAGTGGCTGCTGGCGGGCTGCGCGTGGGGGAGGGGAGCGCGCGCTCCCCGGTGGCTCTGGTGATAGCGAGGTTCGGAGCCAGCTCCCAGCCCGGGCCCTGACACAGCAGGATGGGAGGGGCGGCGCAGCCGAGGCCCGTGCAGCACGCTTCGCACTTGGGAGGTTGCGCTGGCTTTTGGAAACGCTTATTCTCGGGCTAGAAAATAAATTGGAGTGTGGGCCGCGTAGCTGGAGTCCTGCTCGCAGGGCCGGGCGCAGCGCTAGCGGGGAGCGGTGCCAGGACCAAGGCGGGGGTGTGCGTTTGTTCCCCCCACAAAAAGTCAACAGTTGGAAGCTGGCTGCTGTTGCTTATGCTAATATTTCTGAGAGCTTTCCCCTTAACAGCCACATCAAATTGACTTCCCTGTACTCGCCACATACAGTTTGTCATTTACCACATTTGTGCCCGTTTTGTCCTTTTGAGGTTTAAAACCGAACCTTAAAGGTTTTTGCCCTTTCGTTACCAGCGTACATGATTATGGTTTCTGCTTGTGTGTGTGTCCTGATTAGGAGCAGAGTTTAAAACCTGTGAGCTCCTCTGCTTCACGCGGCGTGTCACCTGACCAATATTGGGGTTCCTCTGGTTGAGTTTTCTGTCATTGCACCTAGACATATCGAACAATGACAAACTTGCACCTAAAACAAACCAGACCTGCTGGCTTATTAGCTCCTTAGATAATGCATGTTCGCACTATCAGATGAATGACTAAAAACAATGATAATGTTGTTATAAGGATTGTGTGAGGGTCCTTGGTCTTTGGAGTGTCTCGGCTTTCCTGTTCTCCCCTTCACACCACTTTCCTCTGCGATCTTACTCCCTGTTACACTTGCCCTTTTCTTTCCCACGCCTCGCTCAAATCTACCGTCGCCATATGTCACAAGTCATCTCACTTCTCTTCATCACTGTCTTTTTACTGTCTTTCTGCATGCACTTTCTTGTATCACCTCCTCTCCCCTTACTATTTGCTCTCTCTCACTCCCTCCTCCAACGAAAGCATTTTGTTTTCCTTTGGCACGGTTAGTATTTCACAGCTCTGTATGCCTCCTTGCGCAGACAAATAGCATGTTTTTCAGTTGGCACATATGTGATCATTGCTCTGCTGAGAGGCCAAGGATTGTATGAGCAAGCAATCTGAAAACCTTTCTGATTCACTGACAGAAAATCTCCCTGTCTTCAGCCTTACTCCAAGCCCCTCTGTCCTGCTTTTCATGTACACACATTCACACTTGTAAGCTACCCAGATAGCTGGAGGTCACTCAGTTCAGAGTGTGCGCACGACACAAGAGTCCCATTTTGCATCAAAAATCATCTCCAGAAACACAACCTACTGAAAAAGCAAATGCTTTTTGGGAATGTATGATGAAGTGAACCATGAAATGTAATCAGAGCATGCATGGTTAACATACCTTTGGTGTGTTGTTACTTTCCTTGGTGAGAAATCGATCAGTGTTTTGTCCATTAAGTTAAATACATCAGTATGCGACCTGGAAGGGACCCATTTCAAAGTTCGTTATCACTTAATGTTTAGTTGGGGCACTGGTGAGACCCGCTCCACCTAAATCCTCAAGTACAGTGCTGTAGCATCTAGTTTTCAAACAGCGCGAAAATTGAAGTGCATGATATATTACTGGTTCCTAATAAACTCTTTAGAGCCTTGTATTTCAAGAATAGGCAAGCCCCTAAGGAGCTGAGTACATCTAGATGGCTTGTGGCTTTATATACATGGAAACTGAGGTGACGTTCAATATCCTAGTTACGTACCTTGTTTATTGTAATATTGGGCCTAACATAAACTGACTTCCAGACTTACCCACCATGCACCCTCGAAAAGTAACCATTCTGTCAAAGCCTCTAAGAAGTACGCCATATGGTGCTTGTTTCATTCAAGTGTTCACGATATGTCTTCTATGTTCATAATCCGAAGGGATTATTTTGATTACGGACTCTTGAAATGAAAGTGACTTTTCATGCGGGTAACAAGAAGTTGTTGGTGTGATACCATGTGGAGCCAAGAGATTCTCTTTGTGCGTGAGTGGCTGTGCTAACCTCTCCTCCTTAGCAGAGTTCTCCCACCCATTCCACAGGACTCTTACATGTTGCTGCGCTCCTATACTCTGCATAATCTCTTACCGTGTACCGCACCAGGGAGGACTGGTGCTTCCCTTTACCCAAAGTAACTGCAATAGAGAAAGAGGCGCAACTCGCTGGCAGTGTATCTTTTCACTCTTTGTTGTAGGTGTGCAAGAGGTCACTTAGGCTTGTTTGATACTGGTGTGCTCCCGTACAAGTTGAGCGTTTTAGTTGAAATTCCTCATTTGTTACTAAATAGGGAAGTGTCCAACTCTCTCTTGCAGGGTCTTCCGGCTATGTGTACTACTACTACTAGTAGCAGTAGGTGTGCATACCTGGGCAACGGTTGTTGTACATTTATGGTGAGGAAAAACATTCTGATGAGAAATATGTGTGGAGCCGATACTCTTCTTATGCACTTGTTTATTCTGCTTGGTGGATTTCATACAATGTTTCAGTTTTTGTGAATTTGTGGGCTCTCTGCCCTTCTTGACCCACATGTAACATTACACAACGCTATGAATCAGTAAAATATTGCAGTTAACAGTATTTTGTCATAATTTATTGTTCTCCCATTTTACAAAAATAAAATAAAAAATAAAAATATATATATATCAATCACTCGGGCCTACTCTGGTCTCTTGCCCTTTTTAGGCCTTGCCTACAGAGTTTAGCTGTTTGTTATTGGAGATCTATTGGACACAATACCAGTGCTTAGTGGCGTTTTGGTTAATATATTACTTATCATGGATGGCTTTCTTGTTAATTTAATTTGCTTGCTTTTATTCAATGGCTTTCCTTCCTCTTAGTTTGTTTTCCTTCTCTTGACTTCTTTACCATCCTTTTGATTGAATGACTTGTAGCCTTCCACTTCACTGCTAACATTTAGGAAATCAACAACTTTTTTTTTTCACCTTTGCCTATCAGTGCATGTACATTATTGCTTTCTTCCTCTTGTGCTTTTTCCCATCCTCTCATCCTGCCCCTTCTCTTTGTTGTGCTCCACCCCTCCTAGCCCATCCATAAAAGCGCAGCAAAAAGTATATATGTCCAGGGGTATAGCTAAAGAGCAATGTTTACCAAAGTTGGTTTTGTTTTCTCTCTAGTGTTCCATATGTTGCACGAAAGTCCCTGGCTTGGAATACAAAGGCAACATTTATGAATTTCGCTAAGGTGAGACTACTGCACTCACCCAGCTGGCATTTGAGACTGATGGTGTACTTAGCATAACTCAAAAGAGATGTCTCCTCCCCAGGAGGCCATAATCCTACTCCTTGAAATGCTGCAGAACACCAAGTGGCTGTAACAATTGATACTGGTCCTAGCCCTGTGGAGAGTAAATTAGGCCTTGGCAAGAGTTACTTTATTTAATTTATTTATTTATTTGTAGAGTGCCTGAATCGCCCCCGGAGGGGTATCTCTGCGCTATGGACGTGCTACAGTAGGCCAAGGAAGGGGGCATATTAGAATAATACAGTTTTAAGGAGCCTTCTGAATTGTAAGTGGTCAGGCCATTGCCCCATGTAGGTAGGGAGCTAGTTCCAATAGAGGGGGGCTAGGTGAGAGAAAGCTTTCCCACCCATCCGCGAGTTTTTTTTAACCGAGGAGCAAGGAGAAAAGATTTAGTTCCTGAGCGAAGTGACCTAGTGGGTATATAGTGGGTGAATTTCCTTGCAAGATAGCTGGGGCCCTTGCCATTCATGGCCTTGTGAACGACGCAACACATTTTTAAACTTGATTCGCTTGTGTACCGTGAGCCAGTGAAGCTATTGTAGATGGGGAAGAGAGGCCGTTCTGGGTGGAGCATTTGAGACGAGACACACCGCGGTATTTTGGACTACCTGCAGTCTGCTCAGTGGGGACTTATTAGCTGAGCCCAGGAGGGTGTTGCAGTAGTCTGGGCAGCTTACTACCAATGCCTGGATAAGAGTTTTCCGTGTAGACAAGGGGAGAAAAGGGAATACTCGCCGTAATAGTCTTAAGCCCATGAAAAAAAGAGCCAGCCAGCGCTGTTGACCTCATGTTCTTTCATGGTTAGTGCCTGGTCCAGGCGTATGCCAAGGTTCTTGACAACAGTCTTAGGTACAGGGGAGTCACCTAGATCCACCAACCACCAATCTGGTGACCACAACAGTGGTGCATCTCTGCACAGCATAATATCTTCAATTCTGAAAGTTCTTATTCAAGACCTCAAACAGCTGTTAAACTTGTAAATACCTGCTTCTAGTCCCCTGAATTATTATGAAGGTGGTTCAGAAATTCTCTTCATTTTCCTGTGTTAAAAATATTTGAAAAGTAAAACATGCCGTTAATAAAGATTCAAAATATTAAATGTAATGTACAGTTTCCAGATACCTTACCATATGTTTACTTTTTCCACAGTAGTTTGAAGCGTTTTTTTTCTTTTACTTTATTACAAAAAGTTTTGCAAACAAGCATTGGCAAGGCCAATAGCTTGGCTCCTGTATTATAAAGGCGAGAATGTTTGGCTTTGCCAATGCTTAGTATCATTTAGTGTCGCAATGTCTTGGCAAAGCCATTATTATCACTCACCTGATAGTAATATGTTTCATGGGCTTCATTGTGTTACTCGGTGTCCATGTTGCATGGATTACTATTTGAAGTTTTAGACCTCATGGCATCTAAACCGCGTTTTAGAAAGGAGAGGCCTGTAGTCAGTATTATTCTCTTTTGTAGTTTAGTTTTAATTTAAATGTATTTGAGCTCCAATGTATGTGTAAGATGAAAGTCTGCACTGGCTGGGGTATTGTGTTTCAGCAGAAGGTGCCTGGAAATAGTAGTGTTTTGACTGTATGGTTGCGGTTTGAGTTGGAGCCTGCATAAATTACTGTACGTTGTCTTTCCTTGCTCCAGCATTACCTTGATAAATACCCCATAGGTCTGATCAAAACTAACACTCACTCAAGTAATTCCAAGCAACAAATAGGTTAGAACGTTTAATAAAATCCACTCCCAGCCTATTTTGCTTAACAAAACGTAAAGCCCTGAACGTGTACTGTTATTGAATGCTTACAAAATCTAGGTAGAAAAAATGAAATTGCTGTGCAGTGCCGAGTTCCATCCTGCTTGGCTGTATGTACATGGTGATGCAACGTCAGTGCATTGACTATCGCTTGGAGCTATCCTGAACATAGATGGGGTTGCTCGCTAGGGTGAATAACTGTTGCAGAGTTTTTCGAGTGACCTGCTGCCCACATGTGTGATTCCCATTAGGATACACTCTAAATTTCATCCTTCTGATGCGTATGAAAATGAGTATTAATTGGGATTTTAATATCTGCAGTCAAAGGCCGGGAGACTTTTCATTGTGTGCTGCAGCTTTATAAATGGTCATCATATCATTCATTCTGCTATAAAAGGTCAATAAGTTGGTCAAAGGCAGTTGTGGCATTGTTTAATTTATTGGAAACTCTGGTGACACTTCCAGGTGACTGGTGACCCTTCCAGGTGAATATTAACAAATAGTTTCAGCTGGCTCCAGTTGTGGTGTGTGGGTTATGGGCTTCCACTAAAGTGCTACAAGGAAGAATTTCAGGTGCATCTTGAAAATGGTAGTTAGTGGCGAGTGGCATCTTTAATTTTAATTTGACGTTCCACATAACGGGAATAACTTACCTCGTATTTTTTGCTGTTGGACACACACAGCTCAGCTGAGTGCCAAGAAAGCTCGGTATAAGTGCATCCAGCAGAAAGCGTGTCGAACTAGCCTGCTGGATTTTAGGCCTGAGTTAGCAAGGTGGTGTGCAGAAGACGCGCTTTAGAAGTACCCTCACCACTAGCCGCATGTACACAGCGCCCACTACTCCACAGATGCTCTATATCATAATAGGTTTAGCAAAAGAATCGTCTGATTAACACACGTCTTAAATATTCTTTAGAAAATCTTCTTTCCGTTGGGTATAGAGGTTCTATTATTAACTGTAGTGGGGCAGTATTGGGTAAACCATGTGTAGGTTCCTTTATTTGTGTGTCCATATACATGGGTTAAAGAAGGTTTCTATTTCCATCCCCTCCTGGCTCATTGTGTGTGTGACATGCTCGCGTGCCCGGTGCCCTGTTGCTTCGATAATGTGTGTGACGCACATTGGCGTCCTGGGCCCCGGTGGCCTCTGACAGGCCGCGGGGGTTGGGGCGAGAGGCGGGGGCCGGCCTGTGGGGGGGCAGGCGGCACACCGTCAGGAAGAGAGGCCGGGCGGCGCACACTCGCGGGCCCAACAACAGCGCGGCTGTGGTTTGTGTGCACAGGGCCCCGAGCAGATGTACAGCAGTGAGGCCAGTGGGGGAGGGTCAACATTTGCATAACTGATGATCGCGAGGGAGAGGCGCTGGATTAGAAGGGGGAGGGGAGCGGAGCGCCGGGAGCACAAAGGCTGTCAGCTGTACTCGCTGCTGGTGCTCTGCAGCGCCGCCGCCCGCGCAGAGGGCGCGCGCAGACTTCCTCCTCCTCGGCTCCTTCCACACACGCTTGTCCTCTGTATTTTTTTGTGGCTGAGAGGACACAGTGGGCATCCGTGAAGGTGGCGGCTTGCTTCTCAGAGGGAGGCGGGCGTGAGCCAGGCCTGGGTAGTTTCACCCTCGAGCTGTAGTGCTAGGGGCGTCGAAAACGCGTCGTTTGCCCATTTTAAATGTTTCGTGTTTTGCAATAGCCCCAGTTGGCCATGTGCAAGGAAAGAAATGCCCCACCTGGCTGCTGCTTGATAAATACATCAATTATCGGCGTTGAGTGGACCACGGTTCCACTGCACTTGCTGCACCAAATAAAGGCACCCCCTCTGCTTGGCTGCCAAGTGCCCCTGTTTCACGCTGTCTACCCTCAGTGCTGCGTGAGGTCACGTATAAGTAAATAAGGAATTGGTGCCAGGAAGCTCGCGCGTGTAGAGATAGGCGCTCACTTTGTTCACCTCTATTAGAAAGCGACCGCGGGGTGTGGAGGTACCCGTTGTAATGGTTTCTCTTACGGATGAACCACCCCCATTAGTTTCTGGTGAGAAGCAGCATATTAAAGGCGACCCTGGCACGCTGTTTGATGAGCTCCACGGTGACCTTTGTGTGGCCTTTGGCCGGTGGCGGCGCCGCCTTGTGACTGACTGGTTTGTAAAGTCCATTTTTGAGCGGCCTCCGTTTCCCTTGACACACGGAGGCCGAGGACTAGCTGTGCTCGGGTTTGCAGTTGGCTTCCTGTCGGGCTGGAGCTCTCTCCGCGCTGCTTCTGACAGGAACTGGCGGCCAGAGTGGGGGAACCGGGTGTTTTAAGGGTGATTAACCAGGGGCACAGGAGGAGTCCAGGCGACACCTTCCTACCCCCCTCCCACCTCCTCCTTCCCCTGGGCACTCATGAGCCGCAGAAACGTGTCTCCTGCTCAGTGCCAGATGGGAATCGAGGAGATGGGGACTAGTGCCTAGATCTGCCTCTTTGGAGTCCGGGAACCTCGGTTCGAATCCGAGCCTCGGCGCCTGACATAACATTGTGTTATTCTGGACAAATTGCTTCTTCTCACGGTTATCAAAAAAACCTTGGACTCTGATGCAGTTGTGTAGTTACCACTTACTGTGTACCATCTTGGTTTCCCACCACCATGCGTGATGTAAAGCGCTCCGCTGCGCCCTAGCTCGGTTCTCTCTTTACACATACAATATATGTGCATTCATTAATATTAACGTTCCTGCAAAAATCGACAATTAAACTTTGCTAGAGAGGTTGTGTTACAGGCCAGAATGTAATTATTTACCTTTATTGTCGTTGTGCCATTGGTTATTCCCACCCATGATCTGGTTTTGTTTGGTGTGATGTTGAAAAATGTGCTGCTGACTGATAGGTAACGCGTGGTCTTGGATGGTGTACTAAAGGCTGCAGTAGTAGAGAGCGTTGTGATAGTGTGACATGCAGGTATATTTTGTGCTGTGTGGAGTAAAACACATTGAAGGCATAATGAGATTTTTTTAGTAAAACTCCCTGGACCTACACTGACCTTCGTACATGAACAAGGAATTGTGTACATGTATATTCTTTATAGTCTTGCCCCCCCACCAACACACCTTCTTGTGCCAGCAGTTAGGACACTCCCTTCTGCATTGTTGTGCTTGTCTTCCTGTCTGTGGTCCCAGCGACTGAACACCCGGGGTTGACATCCACAAGGCTGTCACCATGACTCAGTCACACATCTTTGTCTGTCATGTTCAAGACTCGCCATGGTGTTAGCTGAAGGACACCTGATGCTCCCTTGTCTCACCGAAGCATTTGCCCTGCTTTGACCAAAGACTATTTTAGGAGTAAAGCTTGTGGATGAAGAAGCATGTCAGGGATTCTGCAGGCATGACCTCTGTGGGTGTCCCCGGATAGCCCTTGACTGCTCTTCCCTGGTCCTGCAGTGTGGTTAAGCTCTCCTATTGAAGGCTTGGTACGAGTTAGTTTGTTACCGCTTTTGAATTTGCAATCCAAAATGGGGTGTCTCTTTTAGGTCTGAGCTTTGATAGCTGTCAAACTGACCTATTGCTTACAATATCCATAGTGTGTGGAGAGGATGTGGAGTAACAGTCAAAGCTGCCGACTTTGGAGCTGGGGCACCAAGTTCAAGTTTCACTGTCTGCTCAACATCTTCTGATTATAAGCAACTCACTTACTCTCCCTGTCCCTTAAAAAGGAAAAATGAATGTGTTCTTCTGTAATGTAACTGGTGCTCATGTTAAGCGCTCTAATATCATTGTGTCGCGTTCCTGCTATATGAAACTGAAAAAAAGGGCTCTGGGTCTGCCTGTTTTAATGTTGGCTTTCTTCGACAAGCCTCTCTCAGCCATTGGCTTGAAACTTTGAGGATTACATCTTGGCTCAGCCTAGTTGAGTGTTCATCTATCAGGTAATGCTGTTGGCTGTTTAGGTGTATCTTTCTGCCTCAACTAGAGCTCTTCAATTGAACTGCAGAAAGGACAACTTTACAACTATATCTCACTCTGTATATTTCTGCTGACTCCTATGTTTTTCCCTCTGATTTGCTAATTCTGCATGCATGGTACCACTAAACCCAAACCTTTTGGCTTTTCTAGTGCCTATTCTCCCGGGAACGAGTGGTCTTTGGAGAATGGTGGTTTGTGTTGCTTGTGAACACATATGTCCCAGCCCAAGAGGGAACTCCAAAGAGGCACTTTAGGCGGCCTCGACCGGATTTTGATTTGAATGCTCTTCCTTGAATAATCCAATCCCACTCCATACCGTCCCTGCTTAAATGTTTTTCTATTTAAGCACGAGTTAAATTTGCTTGTTCTCTCTGCAGCATGTTCTGATGTTGGTTGTAGCTTTCTAAAAACTCCCCCTCCCCCGGATGTGTTCTTGGTCGCATTTCTGTGAAAGGGGTCACAGTATGAAAGTAAGTGGGAATGTTTTTTTTTGGGGGGGGGGGAGACTTTTATAGCGCTAACTAGATCCAAAGATATCAGAGCACTTTACATGAGCACAAGTTGCGTTACAGATGGACACATTCATTTTTTTAGTTGGGCACAGGGAGATTACGTGATTTTCCCAGAAACACAGGATGTTGATCGTTCCTGCCGAGACTCGAACCCGGTTCCACAGTTTCGAGGTCGACTGCCGTTAGGCCACATCCTCTCCCTTGTTTGAGATCATTCTCAGTTACTATGGTTGGCAGGGGATCTGGAAGCCAGTGTTCTCGTTCATGTTTGCCTGCCATCCTTTCTCGTTTGATAGAAGTGGCGTGCTCTGAACAGCTTGTAGCCGCGTTTTATACCAGCTGTAAGCAAGGGAATCCTCGTGTGCCAGACCTTCGTTTCTGGAACATGCACTGCTGCTGCTGGAGGCATGCTATGCCCCTTTTTTTGCATAGCAGACACTCTTCTTTAGGACAAGGTTATATTGACTATGCATATTTGAGGGGTTTGTGGGAACCTAGCTTTTTAACGGTTTCTGTTGGTCTACTCTTTGAGGCCTGGTTTTTGAAGGGATTTTAACAGAAACTACCCAGCTGAAGATTAAAAACTAGAGACATACAATGAAGCCATGCATAAAATGTACTCCCATGGTCTGTTGTGAAGAGAAGAGCACTTTCCTGAATGATTTCGCTCACCTGCATATTTATAGCTAGATCAGTGGTGTCCAACAGAGGTTCAGTATGGCCGTATCTATGCCAAATTTTCAGGAAGACCATCAGCTTTACATAATGAACACTTATGGCAAAACGAGATGAGATAGAACAAAGTAACAGCACCAAAACTAGCACTCACACCCTACCAGTGCATCTATCTGTAGCAGACCGAAATAAGGAATGAGTTTAAGGACGTACAAAACTAAGTAATTCTGTTAAGCCTGTGAAAGCTCTGAGCTTCCAGGGCAAGACAGGGGCATGTTGTCTGTAATCTGAGAATGTAATTTGCCACAGACAATTAAAAGATAACGATATGAGCAGCATTAACTGTATTCCTAAAATTTGTTCTAGCTGTTAAGTGTGAAATGTTATACATGCCTAAAATAAATATAAAATTGAATGTTTTCTGTCAACAGCTAAAGAGACTGCAGACTTTCCATGCGTAATCCATTTAGATTAATTTTGTGTAAATATTTTCTTGGGATATCATAAAAAATGTGGCATGAATTCTGTGGCAGAACACTGTACAGGGAAGGATCTGTGACTTCCCAGCATCTGCTTCCTCATCTACGCATAGCTAGCTGCACAGTGATGCTATAGTAAAAGCTCTTCGGTCAGGGACTGAGGTGCTCACCATCATCTCAGCCTTTGTGGCTCGCCTACAATAAAAATTGAGGACAAATCCATTCGGACATTGAGCTTACTGGGATAGTCTTGTGTGAAATACCTGCTTAACGGACATGCGCAGTGTTCATGAGTGTGCTCTGTGCACTAAATTAGAATGGTTTGTGCAAGACCCCCTCACCCCGCCAGCTAAGTCTCTCCTCATCTACTCAGTCCTCCTCCTTAAATTCTCCCCCTCAAGTTCTCCTCCTTGGATCATATTCCACCTTGTGTTATCCTCCTCCCTGCATTACCCCCTTCAAATTCGCCTGCTCACATCCTCTTGCTCATCCTCTAATCTTCCTCCTCCATCTCGCCCCATCTCCATTGAAAACGTCCCAGAATTTCTAGCTTGAATAGGCCTATCTCGTACTTGAAGAGCAAATTATGTCTCCTAGTCCTTTACCTGCTGGAATGAGTATGTCTTCAAGACAGTTCAATGATCTAATGCATGCAGATGCCTGTTGGGATATATGTGCGGTACTGAGTGCTGTACATTCTAACGATCTGTGGCTGCTAGTTCGGTCACTCGTCTCGAAGTCTTGTTTCCTGAACATGCAGAAAGGGTTGGGTCTTTGGTTGTTGTTGTTTCTGAGACTTGGGTGTCTCCGTGGTTTAGCTCCGAAGGCACCTACCCCCTATCTCCGGGACATCTTGTATTCGCCTGAGCAGGTTTCCCTGTGAAGGATGAGCTGGTCCCCTGGTGAAGTGTTCACATGCACACACTGCTTTGTAGCCACGAGCCTGGGGAGCTGGTTTCCAGAGCAAGGTGCAGTCGTGTTGTGGCTGATCATGCTTGCTCTGATTCTTTCCCCTAGTGCTTCGCAAACGCAGTGGTGTGCTTCTTGTTTGCCGTTGGTGCTTGTCTCATGACTGGCAGAATGTGAAGAGGGAGCGACTTCACCAGTTTTACATCCAGCACCTTCGCATGGGCGATAGTTTGTTTGCTGTGCCTGTCAATCTTTGAACAACTGCACCACACACCACTTGAAATGCAGGCAGTTTTTTCCTAGGTTTTTTGTTTTATAATTTAATATTATTTAGTATTTTTGTACTTCATGTAATTTGTCGCACTGATCCTGAGTGTTGGTTTTAACCGGCACTGGTCACTTTGATTATATCTGAGCAAAGCTGTTCTCTTCTAATGAACTGTAAAGTGTACAAAACGTGCACCAGTAGTTGTTTTCCAAATTTCACGTTTCAATCCATAGTATACAAACTGAAAAACCGGGGCCGTTTGCTTCCAGTAGTCAACCTTCACATCATTTTTAGGTCTAGCTTGACAACGCAGTTGTCTGCAAGAAGTGCTCTTGCCCATTTTTTAAATTGTTTTATATAGTGGCTCATCCCAGGGGAGTGTATTTCTCAAGCCCCATGGTATTGGTTCTTCGGTTATCATTCCGCTGTCCAAGAAGTGCTTCCAGTGGTATGCATTAGGACATTTTATACCAGAAATGTACACCGATATCACTGCCACATTCAGCTCTGTATCTCCTTTATAAATCCTAGAGAGAAATTTCTGCTACTTTATTTCCCAGCATTGGCAAAACCCCTGACCGGGATTTACTATAGGGAAAGTATGTATATGTGCATGTAAACAACATTTCTGAATGCCTGTATTTACATGCATTGGCATGCCAGACCAGCATTGCCGAAGCCAGAACTTTTGGCGTTGCCAATACCTGTTTCTCTTGGCATAGTTGTACTTAATGAAACCAGTTGTTTAAAAACTTTGCTGACATACAGACACTTTAATTTGCAAAAATAGGCTTTAGTAGTAGATTGAGTTTCACTTGAAATGCCACTGAACTAAAATAGTAGCTTTCAACCGTGCATAATGCTGCTTTTAAGCTCCCTGGGTCTCGACTGCTCTGCAGCCTCCTCCAAGCAGGAGACCAGGACCCAACTCTTCAATGTAAAATAACAGCCTAAAAGTTGCCTTCTCTGAAAATCTACTAATTTTTCTGCTCAAAGTACATTATTTTGCATGAAACCTTTTTGTATGACTCCGGAATATCCAAATGTATGCCCTTTGGTGCCAACATTAAGACCAGAACTTTCCCAGGGGTGTGTTACTGTTGTGACTTGTCTTGGTTACTATGCATCCCTGGTACTTATGAGAGGCTGTGTTATGAGTTCTTACCCCTGATCCTTTGTCGGGTACAGTGGGGGGTGGGAGGGGGGATGAGTGCAGTAGAGGGTATCTAGTTCCTGGTCCTGCTGTGGGTGTGTAAGTGCAGTAGAGGATATGTGATCCCTGGTCCTGTCATAAGTAGATGCATTGGGGGGGCATGAGATTCCTGGTCCGTCCACTAGTTGAGTTGATGCAGCAATGGGTATGAAATCCCTGGTCCTGCCGTGAGTTGTGTGAGTGCTGTAGAGGGTATTTGGTCCCTGGTCCTGTTATGTGTTGTGCAAGTGCAGTAGAGGGTTAGGAACACTGGGGAGGTTGCATAGTAACCAAAACAAGTCACCTTTGTGGATTTTAGGGTGTACTGGTAGCATCTTGGCTTCCACCTCATACTTCACAGTTATATAGTGTCTCCTGATTTTCCAAATTCCTCTTGACATTACCAGTTGCTTCCTCTGCATTAGATGCTATCCTATTTAGTCCATAGTGGAGCCTTCAGCTTCAGTGATATGCAAGAGTACTTTGGTCCGTCCTTGCATCCCCTCTCTCCAGTTGACCAACACCGTCAAAGGGGTGTTCAAGCGTCAAACTAGGTGGTCAGAACCAGCAGTCTGGATTAGAACGAATCTCTTCTTGTTCAGTGGTGCAAGATTCACAGTACAGTTTATTTCTTAAGCATTTACCAATATTTGCTGATTTAAACAGTTCTATGTATGTATCATAGAGATTTAATAATGCGATGAGAATAATGTAAAGTGCATGTTAATCGTACTCGCACATCTGCAGTATACAGTAACAGTGGAAGAGCTATCACATGTTCTGATCATAACTGCCCTGCACCTGCATACGGGTGGTAGGATTTTAAAGGATTATTATTAGCATAGATTATTCTTTGTCTGTGGTTTTCAGTTATGGTTGCTTTTCCTTTAACCATGGACCATCTGGGCCACCATGCCGTGGAGGCTTAAGTCTGGAGGCCTGCAAGGAGGTAGCTGGATTATTACATCTTAGTACTCATGACTGTATCCAGCACTTTGACTATTTCCCTTGGGTTGAGGTAACGGGTATTTAGGAACCCGTTTGGTGCCAGGGGATAACACCCGAAGACCTCTGAGTTCTCCCTTGCTCCGGACCACAGAAACACTGAGTCTTCTAGTCGCAGTCAGAGATCGAATTTTATTGGTAGCTACCAAGTAACAGGTGTCCTAGAAGCACGACAAACACGGGTCATGTGTTCTCAGGAGACTGTTCGTTTTTACAGAACCAGCCTTCTCCTTATATACAAAAATAATAGCTGCAAGCAAGAATTCTTGAGTTTATGATATGGCTATACACATATTTCTATAATAATACAAAAGAGCGAAGTCATGTAGGCAAGCCCGTATTTTAGACGTCCAATTAGAGATGGATTACCCAGCCAGGCCCGGAACTCCCATCAGATATCGATGAAACCCCAATAAAGGAAGGCACCTCCTAGTCATAAAACTGGCCATAAACAGGGAGCGTGGACAGGTGTGTCTGTGTGTAGAAAACATGATCTGGATGTAGTGAATGGTTTGTGGCATGTTATGCATTGATGCTATCGCATTAGGCCACTGGGCGAGGAGCTGCCCAAACAGGTTCGGCTGGAGGCAATGGAGTCAGTTGGGACGGGTCAGGGGGAAGTCAGGGAAGGTGGACGTGTCCTTTTAGATCAAGCTCGACCTTTAATTGACTTATCATGAGGGCAAGACACAAGATGGATACCGTTTACAAAATAGAGTCTGAGGGGTCGGGACGGAAACTACGATTCAGGGGTGTTAGCATACCTCGATCATGACGCAAATGCATAGGAATGATGTCCTAATCATTATCGGTTCGTCGACACCAAATTCGTCATGGTACGTTGATGTTTCGGGACACGGGTATTGGACCTCGATACCGGGACAACAGTAGGGTCCAGAATTTCAGAACCACAGACCCTCCTTTTGCCCTCATATAAGGCAATAATTCATGTTAATCCAAGTCTAAATCTGTATGAAGGAATTCGTGGAGATGCTGCTGTAGCATCATTCTGTTGCTCAGTTCGTCCCTTGACACAGGCTTCCGTACACATGAGGTAGCACAGAGGCCACATAGTGCAGGAGCGCACTGTACACACAGGCAGAACATAAACAGAAGTGCTAAGATCATCCCAATGAAGATCAGTGTTTTCCATCCCCAGGTGGCGATCAGTTCCCAGAACCACCCTAGTAAGGACCAGTCCCCTTTTTCTACGTGAAGGGAACCAGATATCTCGTGTAGCTTAGAGATGGCCTGGTACACTGTCGGTGCGTTATCAGGGATGAAAATGCAACAACTGGATTGGATCACTCTACACACACCACCACGATCGGCGAGTATGATATCTAGGGCAACTCGGTTCTGAAGGGTCATAAGTCGATCCGACTGAAGCTCGGTTGTCAAATTGCCAAGGGCTCCGGCCGTTGTAATCACGGCGGATTCAACTATCCTCGATAACTGGCGAATATTCCTGCTGTTCATCATAGGCCCCCAAAATGGCAGAAAACCCTTTGCGAAGTCAGCGAATTCCTGACCCGCGGTGTCGTCGTTGCTCACGACACCCCTAGCTGTCCTTGTCCGATGGTAATCTGCTCTGGCCGTGTAGGTGGGAGGCAGCAGAAATGAGATAAAACATGTACCTGAGAAGTCAGGGGGCAACCAGGTGTAGGCTTGGTCATGGCAGACGAAATACGTGCCTTTGGCTGCTAATAGTATAGGGGAAGTTCGGGAAGCGAACACATATGTTTCCGTGCATATACTCTTTCCTAATTGTGCTTTGGGATCCCTGCCGATACCTTGTAAACATAAGTGACCTCGGTTGGGTACTATCCAAACTGGGCGGGATTTCTTTGCTGTCTGGCTCTTACTCAGGTAAACCCCATATTTAGTCACGTTCCAACGAGTGTACGGAGTGAGTTCATCTTTGGGAATCGTTAGATATGTGTCGAACTCTCTACTCCTATTTCTTATCCCTGCTACTAGCGCCTTGTTACTGGAATCACTCTCAGCAGAACGGGTCGGGTATGGTTCTAGGGCGAATAGGAACATGGTCTGGAAAGCCCACAGAGAACCATAATACCTGAAAGGCAGGATGAAGTATGGGATACCCTTATCAGTCGTGTGCGGCATGAGTCCGTATACCCAACAGTTCGATGTGTTCATTATGGACTGGTGTTGGTGTAGAAGTTGAATGAATGAGTTATTTACAAATTCGAGTCTTCTGGCAGACTCGTGTTCAGGTAGAGGGTGAAAGGAGTGTGTGGAGAGAGTGAGAGGAGGAGTTGGCCGAGTGTCATTTGAGAACAAGGAAACTTGAAAGACGAATAGAGTATAACCAGTCAAGAACATTGCTATGCTACACAACATAAAAATACATATTATCAAAAACCTTCTTTTGGCCAGTATCGTGCATAATTGTCTTTCAAAGTCCGTGAGTCTGGCAGGTCTCTTTACCCTAGGAAACTCCATCCTCTACTTGCTGCCCGCGGTGGTAGGTTGGTTCTGCCAGGGAGTGCGCTCTGTTCAGTCCGGGGTAACTCCCTTGGACCAACCAGAACCGTTGACCTAAACGTCCCCAGTTGCACTCCCCAGACTTCAACCGCGACCCTAGCAGCAGAACCGGATGGCGGTTCGAAAATCAAAAATGAGCAAGTTCCCTGGGCGAGAGAGCTGAAAAATCAAAAATAGTTCTTAGGGGAAAAGAAAATCACATTAGTCTCTTTGTTTAGACCTTAAATTGTACCGTCGTTTTCCTGGTACGGTGTGGTCTTCAAACAATGTCTCAGGTTTGGTAGTGTCCAACTGCATAGACGGTGGCACAAGTCCTTGTAAAATATGATCACTCTCCTTTTCGGTACTAGTTTCTTTCAAACGTGCATTGCTGAAAGGGAGGAAGCGAGGTATGGATTCTGTCTCAGAGTCGGCAAGTCCTTCCTTGACCCACCGGTCGTATGGGAGGGGTAGAGGGACCCGTTTACAATGGGTCCCGTGCACCCAGTTCTTTTTGCCTTCCACCCGAACAGCTGATCTCGTGGAAAGAAGTACCAGGTACGGTCCGGTCCACCTCGGCTGTCCGTTATTTGTGCGCTGGAAATTCCGCACCAAGACCCACGTGCCGGGTTCGATGGAGTGACCTGGATCGTCAGAGGCTGGCGGAGAGGAACTGTGAACCTGTTGGTGTAAAACACGCAATTTAGTTTTTAATTCGCACAAATAGTCAAGCAGTACGGGGTGCTCTATTTCGCTGAGTTTCTTTGGCCTTGGCACGCCCCAGACGTTGGCTGGGCGGCCAAACACTATCTCATGAGGACTAAGTCCTAACCTGGAATGGACTGTCATTCTGGTTGACAAGAGTGCTAGGGGCAAGGCGTCAGGCCATTTAAGACCTGTACTGGCTTGGATCTTGGCTAATTTGAGCTTTAAAGTGCCATTGTAGCACTCTACTAATCCAGCTGATTGGGGGTGATTCGCAGAGTGAAACTTTTGTTGTATGCCTAAACACTCACACACTTTCTTCATCACGCGTCCTACGAATTCACTTCCATTATCACTCCAGACGATTCTAGGCATGCCGAATCTAGGGAAGAACTCTTTGACAAGGGCTTTGGCAGTTGACAAGGCAGTATTGTCCTTAAGGGGGTACGCTTCCACCCACCTGGAGAAAGCGCAAACAACAACGAGCACATACTTCAGATTGTTGCACCTTTCCATGTGAATTAAATCGAGCTGCAAAACCTCTAACGGATACGTTGGAGGCACAAAATGACCAGCTGGAGTTGGGGTTCCCCTACCGGGATTGTACTTCAAACACACCATACAGTTTCTGACCACATTCTCTGCATATTTCGGGATATTACCATTTTGCCATACTGGGGCCAATAGTTTACAGATTCCTCTCGAACTGATGTGCGCAATTCCATGAGCCATTGTTACTACTGCAAGTACATATGCGTTAGGTAATAGCCATCGCTGGGGTTCTGACAGTTCGACCCAACAATCATTCGCGTCTAATCTACCTTTACTTTCTCTCCATTCATTCACCTCTTTCTCAGTTGCCCTTGTATAGATTTCACGCTTTCAATGGTGTCCTCACACATTCCTACATCCGTAATCCATCTAGCGGGACCTACAACATACATCCGACTCATCGTGTTCCTTGCAGTCTCTTTCGCAACCTCGTCTGCAAATGCATTCCCGCGGCCAACATCATCCTGAATCTTTCTGTGGGCACTGCATTTCACAATCGCAACTTGTAGTGGCAGGGTCAATGACTCGAGGAGTTCATTAACTAACTGACCATGTTGTATCTTTGCACCATGTGACGTAAGGAACCCACGTTCACGCCATAATCTCCCAAAACTGTGAGCCACGCCAAAGGCGTATTGGCTGTCAGTGTACACATTTACTCGCTTTCCTTTTGCTAACACACATGCTCTGGTGAGTGCAATCAGTTCTGCGGCTTGTGCAGAATTGTGGGAAATACGCGCGGTCTCTATAATGGTGTGTAATGTCGTTACGGCATATGCTGCAGTCGTATCACCATTTGGCAGCTTGAAACATGAACCATCAACCCATAAAGTATCGTTGCATTCAGGAAGGGGAGTGTCCTGTAAGTCTACTCTCCATTTTGTCTCTTCTTCTGTCCTAAAACAGCAGTCATGGTTATCAATCTTGTCTGTTTCTGTCGGAATGGGTAATAACGTTGCGGGGTTCAGTGTATCACACCTCTTTATGTGGATGTGACTTGCTAGCAGTGTAAGTTCGTAACTGGATAGTCGAGCGCTAGTAAGATGTTGTGTCTTCGTCCTGTTTAGTAAAATGTCTACTGCATGCGGGACCATAACGATCAGAGTATTATTCATGACTAATCCAGCAGACTGTCGAATGCAGACAGCTGCTGCGGCGGTGGCTCTCAGACAACTTGGTAGTGCCTTAGCCACAGGGTCTAGAGTTGCCGAAAAATACGCGCATGGGCGCTGTCTGTCCCCAAAATGTTGTGTTAAAACTGATAATGCACAACCTTCCTTCTCATGGACATATAATGTAAAAGGCTTACTGTAGTTGGGGTTTCCCAACACAGGAGCCAAACATAATGCATCACGCAACTTGTGGAAACTCGTTTGGCAGTCTTCAGACCAGGGCATAGGATTTGGCGTGTTTTTGCAGAGTAGTGCCAGCAAGGGTTTAGCTAGTAGTGAGAAATTCGGTATCCATTGTCTACAGTACGATGTGATGCCCAAGAAGGTCCGAACATCTCTCTGTGTCCTTGGGGCACTCAGTTCTGCAATTGCATGTATCCTTTCTGGTGTCAGTCTCCTTCCCTCCTTCGACAAGATGTGACCTAGGTAGGTTACTTCTTGTCGGCAAAATTGGAGTTTGGAAAGAGAGACTTTGTGCTTCATGTCACATAAGTCACGTAATAATGATAACGTAGCTTTCTTGCAAATCTCTTCAGTGTCTGCAGCGATCAGCAGATCGTCTACGTACTGAATCAGAGTTGAGCCATTCGGTAGAATAATCGTGTCTAGTTGTGTTTTCAGGGCCTGACTGAATATTGATGGGCTTTCGCAGTAGCCTTGAGGAGCACACTTGAAGCGGAAGCTTCGTCCTCCTAAATTGAAGCCAAAAATATCTCTACTTTCCTCGGCAATCGGGATGCTGAAGAAAGCGTTCTTCAGGTCAATCACCGAGAACCAAGCTGCTGAAGCTGGAACCATTGTCAATAAAGCAGTAATGTCGGGGACAACTGGAAACTGTGGGATAACTACCTTATTTACCTCTCTGAGGTCAATCCCGAACCTGTTCACAGGCGGTTGTAAAGGATCAGTACGCTTTAAGACGGGCAGAACTGGACTGTTACAAACATTACCTGTTGTTTCTTCGATGACATTTTTATCGATCAGATCATAAACGATCGTCAACAATGCATTTTCGCATTCGCTAGATATTTTGTATTGGGGAATACGTGGCAACCTAACGTTGGCTTTCAAAGTTATGACATACGGTGCTATCTCCAAACGACCTACATCATTAGAGCCATTAGCCCAAAGTATATCAGGAAGTGATAACAATTCAGTTGGAATATTGTCCTTTGACAAATACATTGGAGAAATGACTTTCTTACCTAAAGTAAGTTATACTCCCAAGGGGAAACAGTACAAAGTCGCATATAACCTTTTTAGCAAATCCAAACCTAACAAATTTTCACCGCAACCTGTGGTAAGAATGAGGGGTGCTTCTAATTCGCACGGGCCAATAGAAAGCGATATAGGACTAGAGATCGGGTTTCTAACAGGGGCACCAGAGAAACCTACTGAAACATTCATTTCGCCAGACAAAGGTGCGCCAGGAAGTTTTGAGTGCATGATAGAACTTTTTGTAGCACCAGTATCCAGCAAAAATGGCTCTGACACTCCTGAGGTAATTACCTCGACATAAGGTCCATTCTGATCTACTGGAACTGAAACAACTCCCTCTCTTTGTCCATGGCTGTCCTAGCAATCGTTACCCTCATTTTCGTGTTCGGTGTAATAGTCGTCAGCATAGTACTGAGCTGACCTAGACGATGCATTATTCTGTTGGTCAAAAGCTGTTCATCGAATTCTGAGGCGGAAAAGAAGTTGTATTCTCGGTGAAATTTCCACGGCCCCTACCTCTAGGGGCATGTTGAACACCTCTTCCCCTTACACCTGAAGCACCGCTCAAACGTCGCGCAAGAGCCGGACAATTACCTTTAAAGTGACACTCTTCCTTGTAATACGCACATTGATTCGGGCCATAAGCAATACGCTGATGGGAAAACTCGTTTCCTTGCGCGTTTCTCGAATACTGCTGTTGTTGTTGATAATTGGGCTGACTAGCCGTACGAGGCGGATAGGCTTGCTGGAGAAGAACTTTAGTTTTTAAATCTTTTGTCTTTTTGTCTACTTTATCTAGCTCGTCTTTGCGCCTATTTTCATAGTACTGGGCTGTAGCTAAAATTTGCGCTGACGTAGAGACAGCCCAAGCACTCTCTGAATCTTTCACTTTATTACACAGTTCAGGGATTAAATTATGTACGAATTTGTCTACAAACAATCTTTGGCCACCCTCGGTAGCCATATCCTGACCACCATGATCGGTGAAAGTCTCCTCAAATCTTGTGAAAAAGTCAGACACATTCTCATCTTTCTTCTGCTTGCACGCAGATAGCTTGTCCCAGTTTACGCGTACTTCAGGCATTATTGTTTTCATGTACGCGATAATCCTGCCGGGAAGTTCAGCTATTAACGGCTCAGGTTTAAAACCACCTATTTGTCTAGCATCCATAGCGGTAATGTTCGCCCATGAGTCACCTAGTTCTTGGTCATGGTTCGTATGACGGATTTTGCTCCATAATGTATGTGGAACAACGTTCCCAAACAACATGTCTATATCCGCTAAATTCATTATACATGAGCTTGCAGTTTGCGATAACTCCTTATAATACCCAGTCGGGTTTTTACGAGGATCAGGCAGTGTCTGCTTGAGTGCTAAGACTTCGGATCGTTTCCAGGGGACATGTACCCATACACGCTGGAAATGAGGCAGAATTGGTGGATTAGCATTCGCATCACCTTCCCTCCAAACCGGAGGAACCTCTCTCATGGGGTACTGTCTCGCTCTTTTCCCACCTGGTGCATTGTCTTCGTGACATGATCTAGAGACGTTTCCCTTACTCCTATAAGAGAGCAATAACTCTCGCTTTCTCAACATCTGCACCTATAATCATACCTTCATAGAACTTAAAGCGTGTACGCCATAGTTCGTTCATTGTGCATTTGGAATCATTCGTCTTCACATCTTCGCACAGATATACACACATTTCTTCGAATACGTATCTCTGGGTGGGTGCATTCCATTGACGGAAAACGTCCATAACAGACTGAACGTCATATCTAACAGTATCCGTAATCCATTTACGGGCTAGTTCATTTAGCACTCTTCTTTCCTCGTAATCAGGCAGTTGACTACGGGATTGTCTATGTTCTGTTTTAGGCGTTGTTTTAGGCGACCCAAAGAAAGGTGAACACAGACTAGTGACTGTACCTGTCACTCTTTGTCTAATAGAAGGAGAACCTTGCGGAGGGGTAAGTGCATCGGAAAAAACAGGCTGAGGCAAAGAAGAAATAGAGGCAATAGCAGAGGAAATTGAAGTAGTAGCGGACGTAGTATCATAGACAATAGCTGGAGCTGTAGGCAAAGTCGTAGAAGTAGATGGAGTAGGTAGCAGAGACGGCGGCCTTTGAGAAGGCTGCGCCGGAGAAGTAGGAACCAGCTGAACAGTAGCTGGAGTTTGTGCAATAGCTGTGTTCCGTGCGCCGGGGCGCGGTATAGTAAAATGCTTTGGCGGTGTAGTAGCGTCTAACGCATACGGGGGAGGTGAGCTTAATAAGTGGGACATTAATGGATCTTTCTCAGATCTCTCCTCTTGACCTTGTCCCTTATTTGGTAACATCGGGTAGCATTTATCTACTGCTAGTTTCTTGCTCCTAAGCATTTGTTCGTTTTCCTGCTCTTCCTCGTTATCCCTGTATGTTATGGCAGCTTGCACCATCGACATTCCTCTTTTATTCTTTTTTGCTAATTTTATTTCTTTCTGTTTGGCTTCTTTGCGCCATAAGCGGAAAGAGTCAAACATCGCCGGCCGGGCTTTTCTCTTGAATAATTTGACCTCTAGGTTATCTAATATTTCTGAGTCGAAACTACCATATTGGGGCCATTTTAAAACACCATCCTTGCGGGTGTATTTTATCCACACTTCATTATATGTGATGGGACCTACGCCGTGCTTCACATAGAGCTCATATGTTGGAGTTCCAATCGGAGGAACCGGACAGGAATCCTCTAATCGGGAGTCCTTACTATAACCAAGACAAAACAAGTTTCCAAGTCTGCTAAAACCAGGCATCTTCGCTCACTAGTCTAGCTTCAAACTTCAAAGGATTATCTGTTACGATATTTCTCGTGAATACACAAGTCCTTCGGCTTTGGGGCTTGCAAGTACCAAATCAAAGCGTATCTCAAGGATACCAAAAACTAAGGACAAACTAAGGACTGGGAGACGCTCCACTTATACTTAACTGAAGTATTTGAAGATCGGTGACGTCGCTAGAAGACTCGTCTATCGTTTCGCTCTACCAAGGATCACTGGGTCCAAAACAAGGCGATAGTCAGGGCAGCAGTCCTTCGTAGCCGTCGGGACGCGGGGAACCTCGCAGCAAAGACCTTCGGAACCACGTCGACATACAGGGGTCGCTGAAGTGGCTGGCCGTCCTCTGGAATTTTCACACGAAGCTCCTCACGAACATCTGGCTTGGACCGTTGCCGCTTGATACCGCCCGAGTTGGGCGCCAACTGAGGTAACGGGTATTTAGGAACCCGTTTGGTGCCAGGGGATAACACCCGAAGACCTCTGAGTTCTCCCTTGCTCCGGACCACAGAAACACTGAGTCTTCTAGTCGCAGTCAGAGATCGAAATTTATTGGTAGCTACCAAGTAACAGGTGTCCTAGAAGCACGACAAACACGGGTCATGTGTTCTCAGGAGACTGTTCGTTTTTACAGAACCAGCCTTCTCCTTATATACAAAAATAATAGCTGCAAGCAAGAATTCTTGAGTTTATGATATGGCTATACACATATTTCTATAATAATACAAAAGAGCGAAGTCATGTAGGCAAGCCCGTATTTTAGACGTCCAATTAGTGATGGATTACCCAGCCAGGCCCGGAACTCCCATCAGATATCGATGAAACCCCAATAAAGGAAGGCACCTCCTAGTCATAAAACTGGCCATAAACAGGGAGCGTGGACAGGTGTGTCTGTGTGTAGAAAACATGATCTGGATGTAGTGAATGGTTTGTGGCATGTTATGCATTGATGCTATCGCATTAGGCCACTGGGCGAGGAGCTGCCCAAACAGGTTCGGCTGGAGGCAATGGAGTCAGTTGGGACGGGTCAGGGGGAAGTCAGGGAAGGTGGACGTGTCCTTTTAGATCAAGCTCGACCTTTAATTGACTTATCATGAGGGCAAGACACAAGATGGATACCGTTTACAAAATGGAGTCTGAGGGGTCGGGACGGAAACTACGATTCAGGGGTGTTAGCATACCTCGATCATGACGCAAATGCATAGGAATGATGTCCTAATCATTATCGGTTCGTCTACACCAAATTCGTCATGGTACGTTGATGTTTCGGGACACGGGTATTGGACCTCGATACCGGGACAACAGTAGGGTCCAGAATTTCAGAACCACAGGGTAGTAAGGCTCCTGTCATTTAAACAACCAGACCGATCAGCTCTTGCAATCAGGTTACAGTCAAATCTGGAAAACACTGCTTGCTGACCCCGGGGCTCAAAGGCATCTCCTTCACCAGGAATTCGTAAACGTGTGACATTAACCTAGGCATGGCACGTACATGGAGATCTTCATGGACCATGGAGATGTTTGACAAGATCATCTGGTTTGTGCTGGGAGCCCGATCAGTTCCATCTCTACTGTGCCATCTACAAAGGCAGAGCACATGTTGTTTTTTATAGTACTAGTTGTGGCTGATCTTGCCCCAGTTTCCAGAAAACTAAGCACTATGTTGACCTCTACCTAGAATACTAAAGCTGCAGATAAGAGGCTGGTAATCTGTTTGGATCCCTGTTTCACCTTACCTCATCATTATCACGTTGGTAGTCCTTTTGCACTCTCTTTGTGGCTTTTTCCAAAGAAGCTGGTGGGATTTTCAGTGAACTGGTGAATTTCTCTGGTTAGTGCATTTAGGCTTGAGTTGACTATCTGTTAAAGAAATGCTAGGTCCCTTGCTAAAAGCGGCCACAATGCTACTTTGATTAACTTGACAGATTTCATGACCCGTGAAAGGCCATGGAACAGAGGAGTGGGACAAGATAACACTGTATGAGGCTGATTTTAAGCTATAGGCAAGTGCTTCCTCACCCAAGACCCTCACCTGAATCTCAAACTCCCTTCGGAAACAAGATCTTATCAAGGACTTTTAACGCAGTATGAATTTAGACTAGATTGATGACATGATACATTTTAATACTTAATTAGTTTAATAAGCACGGAAAGCATGTATTCATTAAAATGAGTTTTTGCCCCTGGCTTCTTGTTTCTTCACCATCACAGTTGGATCCCAAAAGTTTGAGTGGACCTCATTGCCTGAAATTACAATGGAACCATAAGATGGTACCCCGTGTAATGGAATCTTGTGCAGCCTGGTATGGACTCCTGAACTTGACGGGTTTGAAGTGCTGGACCACACAAAGACCCTGTACTAGCCACTAGATGCACAGTTGCCTTCTGCTTTCTTGGGTGTTTTTTTTTTCTTTTTGTGGATCACCTGTCTGCTGTGTGAAGGAATGTGTATCTGCCCAAGCTGCGATAGTCCAATTGTCACTAGCAAGGGAGCCCCCAAGCATCCGTACCTGTACACAGTACCTAGGCTCTCCGTCCCACTGTGTGCACATCATTGGTCCCTTCATTCACAGACTAGGCAGCAAGATTGGCTCCTAGCATCCTCTTGGTTGGATGGTCGTGGGCCTCTGCGCATCTGCTCATACTTCAGGAGGGAGCATGGGGTGACGTTTCTCGGATGCCAGCTCTTGAAATATTCATGCTTATGTTTACGACAAGCTCTGGAGTTTATTGGCTGTGGTTTGCGAGAGTACAGCCAAAGATCAGAGACAGTGTTCATTTACACACCACCCACACTTGTTTGTCAATCTTTGTGTGTTCTCTCTCTCTCTGGCAGTCTTTAATCGCTACTGAAGATGGACGGTTTCTCATTTTTTTGGGCACAGACATTGTTTTTCGGTGTTTAAGCACAGCACGTTTGCATTTCTCTTTGAAGAGCATCCCTTGAGGTGTTGGGCCTGTTGCTCTTTTGGTGGAGCTGGTATTCTGATGCCTCGAGGCGATGCTAAAAATCCCTTTTTTACACCGGTGTGTCTCATTAGATATAGAGAGGTACTAAGATATCTCTCTTAGCCAGTGATATCCATACATCTATCTCAGATAGTGCACTCCACAGATGATCACTTGGCTTTGATGGTCGTCTTATTGCACTTGCTAGGTACTGGTACAGTGTCTCTTGTAAAAGCTTTCTGTTGGAAGTATTGTGAATGCTAAATACAAAAATAAAAAGGATTCCTCTCCTGTATAAGCCACATTATGTGACCGGATTGTGCCAGGTAACTCAAGCAGTTCTTAATCTCTTGTAGCGGTGTCATGCATGATAGCGGGCAAAGTGCTCAGGTTACCATATCTCAAAAGTTTTCTTCGGCAGAATCTTTTTGATTAAATTTGATTTATATGTTGCCAGGCAAATCTAAAAGTAAGAGTGAAGTCAAACAAATGGTATAACAATATGTAAGAAATGGCACCAAAGAGCAACATCCCTCAGATCAGGACTCAACGGGTGCCTATTTCAGGCTTGATTGTATGAGCTGTGGCTCGCTTTTCTACCCATCGTTTTACTCGCGTGCTGTTAGTTTTTGTGAAGTGGTGCACCGTGCTATGTAGCCAACATATTGGTGTAGCCATGGAGAGCACCTCTAGGCTGGAAGAAGCTCAGTGCATCACATTTAGCTGCATCTGCAAAGGAGTGCCCTTCTCTAACCGCTGCCTTAAGCACAGCACATTCTTTTACTCTTCAACTTCACCATACAGTATTCGTAGCCGCAGATATATCCCATGTACGTCTTGACCATTCTGGGACAATTTCCAGGAAGAATGTCTAGGACTTGAAGGGGGTGTACATGCTACTTTTTGGTGGTGGTGGGTTTTGAGGAGTTTGCTGATCTCTCTGCTGTTGTGCTTGCAGGACCCTATGTTGCTTCTATTTCACTTCTAAAAGCTCCTTCTTCCCTAATGTGTGAGCTGAGCACACTGCATGGTCTTGTAGGGGATTTGCCTCTTCTCTTAGGTACGTACTAGTGGAGGCGATGCCTACTTACTTTAATTTTTTGTTGTGGGGATTATACATGCATTATTCATATGTGCTCTTCTTCTCTGTACCTTCTCTTTCTGCCTCACGGTCCTCTATCTCTCTCCGCTGTCTCTCTTCCTCACTCTCCTCTGACTTGCCTCACCCTCCTCTGACTTGCCTCACTCTCCTCTGACTTGCCTCACTCGTCTGCCTCACACACCTCTCTCTTATTCTCCCCTCTCGCTGCCATACCCTCCACTTCGATCTGACTCAACCTCCACTGCCTGCTCCAGCCTCCTCACCCTGCTCCGGCCTCCACACCCTGCTCCGGCCTCCACACCCTGCTCCGGCCTCCACACCCTGCTCCAGCCTCCACACCCTGCTCCAGCCTCCACACCCTGCTCCAGCCTCCACACCCTGCTCCAGCCTCCACGTCCTGCTCCAGCCTCCTCGTCCTTCCCGCCTCTTTCTTTGGCTCCGCCTCAAACGTTTGTCTGTTCCCTTCACCCTCTTCCCTTGCCTCACCCTCACCAATTCTGCCTCCTGGTTGCCTGTCGTGCACATGTATCTTGGTATATTGGGCCTTGCTTTCCTGCTGCCCTGTACCTATGAATGCGTCACATAATGTTGCTTATGCTGAAAGAAATCATAGAACCAGCGAAGGCCAGACCTTTTTAGTATCCTATTCATTTAGGATTAGGAGAGATTGCACTGCTTCTGACCATGCTGTATCCGCAGTGCTAGTCAAACTTGGTAAAAGACTTATGACTTGACAATTGGCATTGGCAATGCTTGGTTTCATTTTATTTCCTTTGTACATATTGTGTGCTTTTGTATTTAGAGTGTTTGTTTGGCAATTTCTTGCGATTTTGTTGAACATATTTAGTGTCCTTTTGCCTAATAGATTTGACCTTTTCTTGGTTTCCACTGGGTTTGCATGATCTATAGTGCGTTCTCGAGCTCTATTACCTAATGGGTGTTGCTAGTTACAGCTTTTCCCAGAAAGTGATGTTAGTTCCAAGATTTTTCCCTGGGTATTCTTGGATATTTCGGCAAAAAGGGCAATAAAGCCAAGCAAAAAGAATGTACCACTGAAATAACACCTCTCTGCATAAAAAAGCAATGTGTAACTCGAGAGAGTAAATAAAACGTAGCAATATTCTACAGGCAAAAGAGGAGAAAAAGGTCTCAATACATAAAACTTTCTCCTTTCTCTTCAAATCGGAAAATCAGTAAATTGCAACAACCCGCGACAAAAATTAAACTGAAAACGAGAAGAAACAGGCATTGGCCAAGCCAGTTGGCCACAAGCCTTCAACTTAGTCAGTGCTTGTTTTGTTATTGTTTCTGCAAAATCTTATTGGTGTGGAAGCTGCCGGGCCCTCATTAGTCTAGAAAACAAAATGTTAAAAATATCATCAATTACCAGTGTTGTACCTGGCACTTCTGGAAACCGCATTGTGTGTGGATGTGCTGTGGTTCTTGTGAGAGCAAAATGCTGCCACTTCTAGTGAGGTTAGCCAATGGCTGATGTGGGCTGACCCATTGCCCCATCTGTCTGTAGTGTTCCGAAGAAATATGTGAATGACGCAATAACAGAAATTTGAAAGATAGTGCTGGCGGAATGCCCCTATAAGTATATTATACATAAACTTTTAGCAAACCCCCATACCTGCAAAAAATAATAATAAAACGAGCAATTTAAAAAGGGGAGAATCCTGGCGGTAAAAGAAGCGCTACAAAAGTACATTTAAAAGCTGGAACTATCGACGTCCAATGACTGTTCCTAGCCTCTTTTTCACGCAGGGTGATTCTATTGGCATGGGTTCCCCTATGTATATTATTTGCTTGGTTTAGTGCCCTTTTTGTCAGAAGATGTAATTGTGCAGCGCCGCCCTAGGCTGTGAGATAGCGCCAACGTTCCATATCCTCGGCTCTGTGGTCCTGGGAGATGCTCTGGGCTGTTCATGCAGCGGATGGAGGCAGGGCCAGCCCTCGCCAGCATCCAGCCATCAAGGAGCGCTGAGCATTACTTGCAGAAAACCTTTGCACTTTTGATTGCTTCACAATCCAGCACAATGGATTCCCTGTCATCGTGCCAGCTAATTAACTATAATTTCTGAGTTGCTTCATCTCTGTATGCGGCCCACATACTTCAGCTGCGCTGCTCGCCGGGCTGTTTTTAGCATCGCCCTCCGAGTGATGGTGGGGGCTGAGCGCCCTGTCCCGCGCCGCTCGCGCACTTGTTTGTACACGTCGTGATCTGGAAGTTGTACCCGTGGTGCAGGCTTCTTGTGTTGCAGAGATGTCTGCGTGCTTCATGTATGCTACTTTTAAGAGTAAACTGCTGCCCTCGGTTAGTCTGTACTACTGTGGCTTAAAACATGGAACGAGCGAGCTGACATTTGTGGTAGCATGTAGATGGCCACATCCGGCAATTAAGAATCCACTTAAAAAGTGTCATTTACATTTGCAGTGGTTCGTGTTGTCGATTGAATCTCCTGGTCTTTTCCCTCACTTAAACCTATGTAAAATGTTTTTAGAGATTACATGGTCTTCCATTTTTAGGAACGGTCTCCAATCCATAAAATAAGAAATCTGCACGACAAACTGCTGGACATGCATCAAAGACAACAGCACAAGCGCTACCTTGTACTTGTATTTTCTTGACTATGGATTGGCTATGGATTGTAAATGGCACTTAATTAATTTTTTAGGTCTGGCATCCGCCAAGACTTTCCGATTTGACTAAAGATATATATACCCATATATCTCTCAGATATCGGTTTCTAGCCTGGTCACTTCATGCATTGATTGGTGTGCTTACTACATCATTCAAATTTTTCGTCCGTCCACTACTGCATGGTCGGCCGCTTCAGCAACTGGCTGACTTCACTGAGCGTGACAGTATTCTGCCGTTTTTCATACACACATATAGTAGTTCCTTTCATTGTTGGTGACAACTTTAGCAATATCTGCATTTTGAGACCAAACATTTTCTGCTTTTAGCCATTTGTTAAAAATATTTGCTTTCAGCCATTTATTTTTAAAATTGGTGAAGGCCGGACAGCTTATATATAACAATACAATTTTACAAAACAAGTTTTAACAAGGCTGAAAAGACTGAAAGCCAGTGCCTGACCTATGGGCTTTGCTAATGGTGATTACTTTTGCTGCACTGCTGGATCTGAACTCCAGTTCTGTCGTGCAAATGTTTTTTCTGTTTCATTGGTTAAAGGCAGTCGAAAAAATGACACCCTAAATATTGATTATTTAAAGAAAAAAAAGTTTCTGTTAGCATGATTCTGATGTGAGGTGCAGTGTTTCAGCAGAGATTTAGTAACCGTTGCAGACAATTCGTTGGAAAATAGGGATAAGTAGTTTTTTGAGAAAAGTGGACAAAACATTTTTGCGATTAAAGAAGCTGGTCATTGCTGTTAGTGGCAGAAGTCAACATCTTAAGTGGGAGAAATGCTTTCTTTTTTTTTTTAAAGGGTGCAACGATAGTTAGTCTTTTTTAATACTACATTTGGTGGCATTGCTTTGTTACATTGTTGCAATTCGCTAATTAAACTTGTATTGCCACAGAACGAGTACAGGCCCGAGTCTGCCTTAACGGCATTCAAAATTGTGACCTGCAGGTTTAACACAGATTTTTGCTTGATGTTCATGAAAAGACCACGCTGCCTTCTGGGTCCTCTTGAGAGCTTCAGCTCATATTGGAATTACTTTATTCTGGTTTTATTATATTCTTCTTGGGTGCAGCTAATGCTGATTAGTGACGTTGAATGCCAATTTCTCCACATCTCTCGGTCAGTGGTAGTACATGAAGCCGATGATTTGTTGGTGCATCTCAAAGAAGTCCTAGCATAATGTTTGTGAGAGCAACGATAACAAGAATTGTCTTGAGCCAATATCCTGGCTGAAATTGGCACTACACGGTGACCATAAGAGAGGTTGAGATGGTTGCAGGTCACCTTCGCACAGTGTTAGAACTCCATCTTTAGCGTTTAGAGTGAGTTGTGGCATAGTCTTAGTATTTACAGTAGACTTGTTGATATTATAGATAATAGAGGTCTCTTCTAAAGTAAGAATGCACCTTTTATAGCTTTATTCTCCTGTTTCTCATCTGCCCAATACGGATGTCCTTTTGGGGTTGGGTTCTGATTCAGGCTCAACATTTTCTCCTTCTTCTGCTATCCAAGGTAACACAATTACACGTTTTAGTTCAAATCTGTTTTTATTTTGAACACAGCGTTAAGCCTACAACCTCATGCCGAGGCCGGCCGCGTATGTGATAGCTCTTGAGTTTCTGCGCCAACTTGGACGGGATAGGAGCTTTAACACAGCGCCTTGCCTACAACCCTCCAGGGAGGGCCGGCCGCGTGGCTTAGGAATGAGTTTCGCAGAGGCTTGTCGCAAGCGAGTGTATATCCACTTTGCAAGGAGGGAATATGGCGGGCAACTAGCCCAACTGTCACACACAGCCCAACAGGGCGCAATTGTCTCATAGGGAGACGAAGGCCAGGGTGGCAAGTAGGAAGAGAGGAAGTAGGTGAGACAAGGGAGCCTGAGAGTAGGCAGAGAAAGGGAGAGAGGGAGGTGGATACGCGTGGCGTGCCGGGGAGTCGGGTATAGGGGGGCGTTTGTAGTAGCAGCAGCATCTGTAATGCGTATGGTAGTCAAGGGCATAGCCTGGCAGGGTCCGCAGGGACGATTGCGTCCTTAAAGAGGTGTAGAGCGCGGAGTCTAGGGGGCATATGTCGCGCATAGTCTATAGAGCAGAGGTGCCGCACTAAGGGCTCCCAAACCGCTTTGAAGCGTGTGTCCCGCGCCTGCAACCTTGCCGTGAGTAGTTCCATAACCAGGACCTGCCAAAGGCGCACAAACCAGGAAGCTATGGGCGGCGCCTCCGTTCGCTACCAGTATACGGTGATGAGTTGTTTAGCTGTACCCAGCATTTGGAGCGTAAGGATCCAGTCGCTGCGGGTGAGTGCCTTAAGTGTGGTAGGCTGAATGCCGAGTAGGATCGTGCTCACTTCCTCAGGCAGGGGGAAACCCAGCACCCCTTTGATATGGCTAAGCACCTCCTTCCAAAAAATAGTCAGGGTCGGGCACGTCCACCATATATGCACAAAGTCACCAGTCGCAGAGCCACATCTCCAGCACATCGGCGAGGCATTGGGGAACATCTTGCTAAGGCGCAGCGGGGTGTAGTACTATTGAGTGAGCAGTTTATAGGCGTTTTCCCTCTGCGGGACACTGCGGTATATCTTGGGTATATCTCGCCATAGTTTGTTCCATTTGGAGAGTTCAATGTCTGTGTCTGCCGCTAATTGCCATTGTCTCTGATAAGGGTGTGAAGGCGTCGATGTAGGGTGCTGCAGTATGTAGTATATTTGCGAGATTAGCCTCTTCGGCCCCCCAAGGGAACGTGCCAACTTCTCGAAGGGCGTGTAGGCCCTAGTGGCCGCTTGGTACATGTCTTCACCCGTAGTCCAGTGGCGTAACTGAGCATGCTGTAAGCCAGCCGTCAGCGGCACCCTAAATTCCTCCCTGCAATCCTTCCAAGTTTTGGGCGAGCCCCCGAGGAAAAGGTCCCCAATAACTCTGCAGTCCCCTTGCGTCCATTTTTCAAACGCCCGAGTCCGGTAAGCCGGGGGGGATTGTGGGTTTCCCGCTATCGGGGTGTGCGGGGATGGGAACGTAGTGAGACCCCTAGACACCGCTACACTATCCCAAATATCCAGGACCGGTTTTGTGGGGACTGCTATGTACGCACTTCTGGAGCGTGCCGTCTGCGGGAGCCAGGGTAGGTCCCATATGGTGCGTCCTGTGACCGCTCGATCCATATGGAGCCAATGCTTGTCGCTTTCGCGTGCGCCCCACTCCACCACGAAGCGGAGGTGTGCTGCCCAGTAGTAGTGCACCAAGTTGGGGCATGCCAGGCCGCCTCTATCCCTTGGTTCCATAAGAATCTTCTGCGAGAACCGGGGGCGCTTCCCGCCCCAGATGAAGGACGTGATCTCGCGCTGAAGGCTCCGAATGCAGTGGAGCGGGATAGGGGTGGGCAGACATTGGAATACGTATAGAATTCTAGGGAGGATGGACATTTTAACCGCGTTAAGGCACCCCAGCCATGAGATCATCAGAGGCTTCCACTTCCGAAGGTCCTCCAGCACCGCTTTGCGACACTCAGTCCAGTTTACCGAGGACCAGGAGTCTAAATGGGGGATCAGGGCAAGGCCCAAGTACTTGATGTGGCTCTCCGCCCATTGGTAGGGCACAGCCTTCTTCAGGGATGGGATTTCCTCCGCAGGTATGGTGAGGTTGAGCGCCCAAGATTTAGTATGATTTATTTCAATTACACGTTTTAAAAAAAAACACACCTTTATTTAGTCAACTTTTCACACCATAACTGAGCGGTCCTACAACAGATTTTACCCACAGTAATACCTTTCAACTTATTTCCATTATAGATCTGAGTCCTACACACATTTCACAGTTATTGGTACATTAATGGCATAGCAATATACATAACCCAATTAAACTTTTAAGTAACTTGCGATTATACCAAAATGATATACAATATATTTATATTGGCTTTATACCACCTCGTTCATCCACTAGTCTGTTGTTCTAATTTTTTTGTTTGCCCACTTCAGCATATAGCATGGACCGACTCACTACAGTCTTCGGCAAACTTCATTGAGTGACGGCATTCTGTCCTTTTACAAGGAGCACAACCACACAAAGTAGTTCCTCAGTGCTTTGGTCTACAATGGCAACATGTTGCGTTTTGAGACAAAAAATATTTTTACTTTTATCCAATGTTAATTGAGTGTCCGGCAGTATCCACAACAATAAAGTGTTGCACAAATATTTGCAAACAAAAAAAGTATTAACAGAGCCAAAAAGGCTAGCAGTCTGTGCCAGACCACGTGGCATTGCCAGTTTTTACCCAGGTGGGTCCTACCCACATAAAAACACTGAGATAAGGCCTCACCACCTTCACAGCCCATTGCTACCCTGGTCTTAACCCCTACCACTCATCTCAACTGCTTAGGGCACTGTGACTGCAGTGGCATTAACACTTTGCTGGCCTTCCTCCTCGTAGCCAGGATGCAGTGTTTACGGCATGCCCTATAGTTCTCTATTTGCTCAGACTGTATCATTGCTAATATTCCCTAGTTTGGTTGGAGGTTGGCACAGCTCTTTCTCACTGTGCTCCGGCTGGTTGGCTGAATCGCGACAACTCTCGTTTTGACTCCTGGTTTACTTTTTAGGAAGCCTCTTAGGCCACAGGCGGCAATGGAGAGGAGACTCTGGATTTAATGTAAAAATAGTAACCGCCGCCATTCAGAAATCAGTCACCAGCTTTAACAGTGAATTGACGTTTTTCAGACTAAATTGACTGATTCTTTGTAAGAGGCTATCCCCAGTGAGACATTGACAGACGGGAATTAATAAACCAACACTGCATTCTTACACTCAGCCAAAGGGAAGACTGTTGAAAGGTGTCACTGACGCTATTTTCGATAATTCTGTTGTTGTGGTAATTTTTAAATTGGATGTATTTCTTAAAGGAAGAGAGTCGCAGCAGTGGCTCATTTAAGTTCAGCACAACAATGATGGTGCAAGAGCGTTCAGTGTGTTCCCTCAGAGTCTTTCTAGGCGGAGATCACTTCTCCACACACCTTCAGTGGGCACAGAAGGTGAACACGGCATGGTTCTCTCTGAGCCATCCTGCCCTTTTAGAAAATTCCAGAGGTCTGGACACACCGAGGCTAAGTAGAGGCCATTTTGACAGGGCGAGCGATTGCCATGGTCTAGGACCAGTCTTTGGCACTGGCCTTGATAGGCTCTTTCGAATGTTCTTTGTGTAATGGTACGTTATAATTTCAAAACCTAATCACCAGTTCACAGAAAGTGGATCATCTCACAGCTAAAACAGGTGGCATATTTTGGGTGATTTCAAGGGCTCACCTCCCATACAGACGACAAGAGGCTGATGTTAAGCCACAGGAGACAAAGGAAAGAAAACTAATAGAAATAAGATAAAAATGTGTAACTAACAGACATACCTGGTAGTAAAACTACCATCATAAACGATCATAATTCATGGTACCTTCGACAGGTTGCATAGCAAGGCAATGCCAGGTGGCTGCAAAATTGCCTCAACGGGCAGGAAATCTGACCTTCTTGCCAATGCCCAAAGGTGTGAGTGGCAGCAACCTGCTATGCCGGCCCAGGTCTCACAAAATTTGGTACACATTGCTCTAAAGTTGCTGCGACACTTACAAATGTGTCCTCTGTTGCCAGCTTGGTTTGTGGATTTGGAATAGTTGATTGCTTGTTGCACTAGGAGTTTGGTATTGGCAGTTTTGATCCATTAAAGGCGGTCTTGTACGTTCGCTGGAATAATATTGAGATGTTGCCGTGTTAGGAAAAGGTGCATTAAAAATCCACCTTAGCAGACGGGCTTGTTGTGTAGTTTGACAGATGGCAGGACATGCACTTTGGGTTTTCCGGTTCTAGAAGTGGAGTGTAGTCTCTTAGTAGTTGTGAGGGGAAATCTAGGGTTTCTTGCTCCAGGCATGCATTTGAATCAGTCAGTAGCCATACAGTGTAGTTGAGAAGTGCGGTATAAGGCTCGGTTCTAGATCTCTGCTTCTAGACTAGCATAGCCCCTAAAGTTTACGAGACGCTGTGTAGTCTTCGTATTTGTGAGGTGCGCTATGGTATGGGTCTCTAAGGGTGCATTGTAATCTGTCAGTAGCTATGAGGTGTAGTCTAGACTGGGGTCTCCGGCTCCTCCCAAGCAGCATAGTCTTTCAATAACTGGGATGTGCTGTCTGTGCGTCCAGGCATGCAGACTAGTCTGGCACTAGTTGGGAGCTGTGATCTAAGGTTTCTGGAGACAGGCATGCTGTGTAGGCTGTGTGCAGTCAGAATGTCTGGTGTCAGGTCTCCATGCTCCAAGTGTAAAGTGTAGTCTATCTGTAGATAAAAGATGGTGTGTCTGGTCTTCAGTTTACAGCACGGTCTTGTCGGTCTAGGGTTCTAGCCATGTGGCCCAGTCTGAGATCTCGGGCTCCAGGCATATGTCATTTTCAGTCTGGGTTCTTCGATTCTTTTCCTAAGGTGCAGTGTTGAATTCCCCAGTTCTAGTCTTACGGCGTAGTCTTGTCAGTCTGGGATCCCAGGTTTAGGGTTGCAGGGTGATCTTGGCAGTCTGGGGTCTCCAGTTCTAGTCATGAGGCACTGTCTGCGATCCCTAGCTTCAGGCATATGTCATTTTCAGTCTGGGTTCTCCGATTCTTTTCCTAAGGTGCAGTGTTGAATTCCCCAGTTCTAATCTTACGGCGTAGTCTTGTCAGTCTGGGATCCCAGGTTTAGGGTTGCAGCGTGATCTTGTTAGTCTGGGGTCTCCGATTTCATGAGGCACGGTCTGCGATCCCTGGCTTCAGGCATAGTCATGTCAGTCTGGGGTCTCGAGTTCTAGTCCTTAGGCGCAGTCTGGGGTCCCCGGCTCCCGACGTACAGTGCCGTATTGTCACTCTGGAGACCGGCGGTTGTAGCTATGAGGCACAGTCTGAAATCTCCGGCTCCATATGTAGTCATATCAGCCTGCGGTCTCAGATTCCAAGCAGGAGGTGCAGTGTGGGATTCTCCAGCTCTAGTGGTGCAGCGAGGTCTTGTTAGTCTGTGGTCTCTGGTTCTATTGTCAATCTGGAGGTCTGCGTTTCTAGTCATGCTGCACAATGAGAGATCCGGCTCCAGGCCTATGTAATTGGTCATTCTGTGGTCTCCAGTTCTAGTCCTAAGGCGCAGTGTTTGATTCCCCAGTTCTAGTCTTGAGGCGCAGTGTTGTCAGTCTGGGGTCTCCAGTTCCAATCATGAGTTACAGTCTGGAGTCCCCCGCTCCAGGCATGCAGCTCAGTGTTATCAATAGTTGCGCAGTCTGGGATCCCAGCTTTAGGGGTGCAGTGCGGTCTTGTCAGTCTGGGATCCCTGGCTCCAGGCATAGTCTGATCAGTCTGGGATCCCAGCTTTAGGGGTGCAGTGCGGTCTTGTCAGTCTGGGATCCCTGGCTCCAGGCATAGTCTGATCAGTCTGGGATCCCAGCTTTAGGGGTGCAGTGCGGTCTTGTCAGTCTGGGATCCCTGGCTCCAGGCATAGTCTGATCAGTCTGGGATCCCAGCTTTAGGGGTGCAGTGCGGTCTTGTCAGTCTGGGATCCCTGGCTCCAGGCATAGTCTGATCAGTCTGGGATCCCAGCTTTAGGGGTGCAGTGCGGTCTTGTCAGTCTGGGATCCCTGGCTCCAGGCATAGTCTGATCAGTCTGGGATCCCAGCTTTAGGGGTGCAGTGCGGTCTTGTCAGTCTGGGATCCCTGGCTCCAGGCATAGTCTGATCAGTCTGGGGTCTCCGGCTCTAGACCTGAGGTGCAGTCTGGGGTCTCCGGCTCTAGACCTGAGGTGCAGTCTGGGATCCCTGGCTCCAGGCATAGTCTGATCAGTCTGGGGTCTCCGGCTCTAGACCTGAGGTGCAGTCTGGGGTTCACGGCTCGCAGTATTGTCAATCTGGAGGTCTCCGGTTCTAGTCATGAGGAGCAATCTGGCTCCATATGTAGTTTTGTCAGTCCGGGGTCTCTGATTCTAGTCCTAAGGCGCAGTGTGGCATTCCCCAGTCTGTAGTCTCCAGTTCCAATCACGAGGTACAGTCTGGGGTCCCCGGCTCTAGACCTGAGGTGCAGTCTGGGATCCCTGGCTCCAGGCATAGTCCGATCAGTCTGGGGTCTCCGGCTCTAGACCTGAGGTGCAGTCTGGGATCCCTGGCTCCAGGCATAGTCCGATCAGTCTGGGGTCTCCGGCTCTAGATCTGAGGGGCAGTCTGGGATCCCTGGCTCCAGGCATAGTCCGATCAGTCTGGGGTCTCCGGCTCTAGATCTGAGGGGCAGTCTGGGATCCCTGGCTCCAGGCATAGTCCGATCAGTCTGGGATCCCAGCTTTAGGGGTGCAGTGCGGTCTTGTCAGTCTGGGATCCCTGGCTCCAGGTATAGTCTGATCAGTCTGGGGTCTCCGGCTCTAGACCTGAGGTGCAGTCTGGGATCCCTGGCTCCAGGAGCAATCTGGCTCCATATGTAGTTTTGTCAGTCCAGGGTCTCTGATTCTAGTCCTAAGGCGCAGTGTGGCATTCCCCAGTCTGTAGTCTCCAGTTCCAATCACGAGGTACAGTCTGGGGTCCCCGGCTCTAGACCTGAGGTGCAGTCTGGGATCCCTGGCTCCAGGCATAGTCCGATCAGTCTGGGGTCTCCGGCTCTAGATCTGAGGGGCAGTCTGGGATCCCTGGCTCCAGGCATAGTCCGATCAGTCTGGGGTCTCCGGCTCTAGATCTGAGGGGCACTCCGGGTCCCCGGCTCCAGGCATGCAGCGCAGTGCTGTCAGTAGTTGCGCAGTCTGGGATCTCCGGCTCCAGCGGGGCCTGGGTGTGTTTCGCACTGAACTGTCAGTGGCATGGTTCACATTCCCCGGACAGGATGTCCCGGACAAATCCGGGAATGGCCGGAGGCAGGACTGGATTCTAGTTTATTTTGGGTTACGGCGCTGGGGCGCGGAATCTTCCCACAACGTGGGTATTTCTGATTCACCCTTCGCTTCCCGGCAACTCCGAGGAGAGGACCCGGCTCCAGGGAGCGTAAGACATGTATGCACTGGCCGTCTTGTGCGGGGAAGCGCCTTCAAAGCTCCCCGACCCCTCTGTGCCCCCCGAGACGCCACAGAGGAGCTCAGGCCTCGCGCAAGATCAGCCTTTATTTACGTTCACATTGAAGCTGGAAATGAATGCGCCTGATCTCCGTGTGAGAGAGAGGACGGGATCTTCTGCTTCACGTGATTACCCAGTTAAATATGAAAGTTGTGTATTCGCGTGTCCACCCTATCAGGAACTGGGAATAGGCCCTGCGACACACGTGCGTTTGCAGCTCCGTGAAACGTCGTAAGTGCATCGGTCGACCAATGGTCTTCAGGCGCGCGCGGTGCGGGCTGTGGCCGGGGTTGTGTCTTCTGCAGTGTTGTCTAAGTGACGGAGCTGTTAGAAGTCGTGTGTGAGCTCTTCATCATTGGAGTGTCTGGAGACGTCTGCTTTCACCTTTGCAGTTCTGTGGGGTATCGTTGTGTGAGTCTGGACAAGGGGCTTCCTTCCCTCCAGCTAGGGTACAGTCTGATCTCGTCCTGGTGATCCACTTTACGGCTTTTAACATTGTAAAAGGCAATTTCTGCACCAGTTCTGTACCAGAAAATGTTTGGCTCTGTACCAGACTCTGCATACATGTGGGTTCTGGAGATTAAGGACAGGGGCACTGGCTCAAAATTGCTCTCGCTCACGTCGTTTTTCCGTGAAACTTTCGAACCGAGTCACTAACATGGTTTGAAATGTGGACGCAGAACGGACGGTGCGCGTTCTACGGGCTTACAACAAATGCATTGATCAGGTACTCACTGGAATAAAGTGAATGCCTTTGTCAGTATAGTGACGTCCCGTTGTGCCAGCATTGAAATGCTTTCGATCGACGAGTTATAATAATAATAATAATCCACATTTGTATAGCGCACAATCACCCGTTAGGGTCTCTAGGCGCTGGGGGCCGTCGGGAAGATATTGCCCAGAGTCACATGGTGCTGGGCTAACCTGCCGCCGGCGCTGGGGATCGAACCGTGATCCCCAGATTCCAGCGTCAGTCGCCCTGGCCGCGGCGCCACACCTCTCCCTCAGTTATAAGCCCTTGATGCTGACATCTGGAGTGACGTGAAGGTCACAATTTCAAATCCCGGCAATGGCAACTCAGCCTTTCATCATACTCCGGTGAATAAACTAAGTAAAGTTAAACTGTGTTATAAAAACCCTTGATATTAACAGCTCCATCAAATTGCTCCACGTGCAGGCGAAGGGTTCATATTTCTACTTTGGGTACTTCTGCAGTAGTGGCGTAATTTAGCGCGGGAGCGAGTGATGAAGATGTAAACCGCTCTCTTGTGTAGATGATTCCACAACTTCACATGAAGGAGAAATTGAGACAGATCACACCTCCTAGATGTGAAAGCACTAAATCATGTGACGCTTTTAGATGATTTATTAACATGAGATAAAATTCACTATGGTGTCGCTAAGATTTAACGAGTCCGTGAGTGATGCATCTTGGTGTTGCACGTTGGTGCACAGACAAGGTGTTTGGGGCCTACCTGGCTGCCATTCCGGCGCTGCTGCTAGAGGTCTTCAAGTGGAAGTCCTCTGTAGGAATATGGAAGTCCAGTTCCGGTAAATCACTGATGTGACGTCAAGGCAATCCCCAACCAAACTTCTGTGACATCGCAGGCTTGGAAATGTGTACTTCAGAGACCCTGTGTCTTACCTTGGTACCTTTGGTCACGGGTGACTGGAGGGCAGTGATGGCATGGTGGAGGACACCTGGGCATGGCCTTTATTTGCTCCCTGGCTTCTCATGGGTCAGAGGGAGGCAGGGCAAGGGTGGTAGAAAGTGGCACATTGACAAGAAATGTAATTCTAAAATATACAGAAAGGGGCAGAGGCTTTTGTGTGAGGGAGCAGGGAATCGGGTATTTATTTGAGGTCGTTTTTTTGTAGGGCTTTGGGTATAAACCAGAACAGAAGTCATTTGAATGCCTTGCTTGCCTGAGACAGCGCACATGCGCTGTTGCTTGCGAGACATTTTGTTTACTAAAATGGGCTTTGACACCACCCATTGCTTAATATTAATTTACTTCATTGTCCCTCTCATTTGCTGCCTCCTAATTGGCCAGTCAGCCCACCCTCCCCTCGTCAGTGCTGCTTGTTCCCGCCCACCCTCCCCTCGTCAGTGCTGCTTGTTCCCGCCCACTCTCCCCTCGTCTTTGCTGCTTGTTCTGCTGTAAAACAAGGCTAGGCTAAAAGACAATGCCAAAGCCGATAGCTCTTGCATGTGTGAGACCTGTTGGATTTGTCACTGCTTGTTATATGGATCCCTATGACTTAAACACCCTCCACCTCAGATTCATGGGATCAGCATACATTCATAGACTCGTGACAAAACTGTAAATGTACCTAATAACAGCTGAGCAGTTCTTTCATCTGTTTTATTTTTGGTGACATTGGGCACAATACCCATGTTGCTGCAGTTGTCTGTGATGTTGATGTGGGACACCCTATTGTTCGTATTCAGTCTCCAGTCCTGTGTGGGTTTTCAGTGCATCGCTTTGCTCTCACCTATGGTGGAGCTGGCGTAATCTTGGCTGCCTGCATGCTGATCTGATGGAATGGAGACAGTTGTTCATTTTCGGGTGGGATAATGGAGAATCTTTTACACAAGGGGCTGGATTGATGGCGCTTTGAGTGCCACTCTAGAATAGTTTTAAGGCAGACACTGCTTAAATCGAGCACAGCAGTGAGTGATGGATGTTGTGCTAGCATTTCTCTGGACGTCACGGTGGGGGGAGGGGATTTATAAACATTCTTAATCTGCTCTGGCCAATTATACTGCAGACATTTTCTAAAGTAGGTGGTGCATTTGCATCTGGAGGGGCAACTGATTATATGAAAAAGTACACATTTAAACTTTTAAATTAGGAGTGCATTGGCCAGAACATGGCCAGTTTTAGGAATGTCCATCTGGGATCCTTTTATGAACACAATCTAAATTAAGAGTCCTTGCACTCATTGGCTGAGCTGTCTTTTGGGGTGGTGGTGGTGGGGGACAGTATTTTAATCCTACAGGTGTACTACATGCCACAACTAGTCTTGAACAAAAAGCAGACCTACCTTCAGGTAAATGGGAGACCAGAGTAAAGTTCCTCAATTTCTTCCTTGTATGTCCTCCACAATTCAATGCGGATCTGTTTCTTTCTGAAAGATCTTCTGAATCTGTATGTGACAAGTCACAGAGGCAAGAGAAAAAGGTGTTTATCAGGCACCCTCAAACATCAAGTGGAGCACTGTGTTTAAAAAAAAAAAAGTTTACCATCTTATTTGGCATTTTACGGGAATTAATTTACATTAAACAGCACAGCAGGGTGCTTGCATATAACGTTCTCCATGCATTGCTTGTGTCAGTGGGATAAATGATGCTGGGCAAGTGAGGAGTGCTAATAAATGGCTTAGATCCCAAGTGGGGCACTGATAGACAGGGTAGCAACTGGTAACAATTCCCTTCTCCCGTATTATTCTCCCAACACTGGTCCAGTCGAGGGTCGAGACACCAGTGCCTTAACTAGCTTATGGCATCTTGGTAGCTCTTCGACTACCCCACAGTGTAGTAGCTGTATGGGGACCCAGTAAAAAGCCTGCACCATGACTGGATGCCCCAGTGTCACGTCTTATCTCTAGCATTTCTGAACACAGTGAAACCTATTGGTCCTACATTCTCTCCAGTGAGATGAATGCTTCAACGTGCTGGTCTGCTACTTGGCTGAATGGGACTTTCAGACCTTGTTTCACTGTTGCACTTGACACCTGACAAAATATCTACGAGTTACAAATGGGTAAACGATTAAAACACAAGACTGTTTGAAGCGAAACAACTTCTGACTTTTGTTCACTGGTACACGGGGCTCTTGAGCTCTATAACCACATTTGATTATTATAATCTAATTTTCCAGTCCCTTACTTTTATTTATAAAGATGCACTGCATGATAAAACCTTCTTTACAGTTTGCATTGTTTGAGTAAGGCGTTTGGACTAGAATCCTTTTTCCCTAGAAAATGAACAAGTGTCTGTGTTCTTTCTGAGCAGAGGTTTCGTATCCTGGGGCTGTGCTCTTGTGTAATGCTTTTGCTCCTACCGCATCAGAAAGGATTGTCTTGACTCTCAGATTGTGTATTTGATTTTGCGAATGCCCTTGCTGGACGAATATATTGTAGTAATTGTTCTCCTAAGTATAAGGGTGCGGTTGGTCATAACCACAAATGCTGGGAAACGGACTGGGACATTAGATTAAGTTGAGTCGTAGGAGAAGTTTTGTCTTCTCCTCTTTTCTGCCCTGCAATTCCTTATTTCCAGTTTGGCAATATTTTGGTTCCCCTTTATGGTGTGGTCTGCCCTAGCTGGTGATGCTGACCAGGAGAGGATCCAGAGAAGTTCGTCTCAGGTGTTATGGGATTTCTTTATGCTGTAGATGCGTGAGCTGTGTGAAGGATGCCTTTCGGAGGTGCTAACGTAGAGCCATCGGTGGTGTGGAGACATACAGAACAGAGAATGGGCTGAGGACTAGTGGTTTCACTGCTGATCTGAAGAAAGGGTTTAACTCTTAGGCGGCAGAGCTAGTAACATTGTTTGGGTTTCCTTTACTGTGTTTGTTCCTCAATGCAAGCACCTGTGTTAAAGGTGCCTAGTTAATTTGTGTGGGCTGTAAGCTTTGGTATGACTGCATCATCCATAGGTTCATGGTGGTTTGGCGCTGTTTGAGAGCAGATGGAGTGCAGGGTTTGTCCATTTGGGTTTCAGGCGGAGACATACCATCCAGTTCTGAATTAGCTTGAAGAATGTTTTAAGTCGCTCAGTGTCCTGCAATGAGGAGATTTTTTATTCACACCCATGTTCGTGGGATCTAGGAGTTGAAGGCCAGCCTGACATAATAAAACTGTATTATGGATGATTTGATAAAGTTTAGTAGATGGAAAAGAGTGTAATCCCTTGTTGGCGCAAGGATGGCAAGCTGGGAAAAAAATGAAGGCTATGACCAGATAACTGTACCTCATTCTAAGTACTTGCAACAGTTCTTGCAAAATCGTTATATGGTACACTAGTATATTTGCTAATTGTAAAATTAGTAGTTTTAGAAGGTGGTAAGAGTGGACCATGGACATTGCCTTCTGGGTTCTTGGGAAACAGGACATGGTGGCGGCAAGCACCAGGATGTGTACAAATTGAAAGAAGAAAGACTAGTTGTGAAAATGAAGCACTGTACAGGAAAATCAGTCTGGACCGGGTGCAGATGCGATGAGACTTTGCAGGTAACAATTGGAAAGCAGATCTAGTCGAGCTAAGGAAACCATGGGCACTACGGACCAACATGAATCCTGAAGAGTTAAAGAAAAAGCAGAATAAATTTCCCAGGAAAAAAACAGGGATATATATATATGCACAGCTCGAAAAGTGGACTTTGATATTGACTTAGGCATTTTTACTTTAGGATGAGTGCCAAGTGGGCGACTGGCTCAATAGGAGCAGTATCAGGAAAGCATTAAAAATTAACCTCCAAGCAGTCTCCTGTAAAAAGATAAGTCAAGACTTAACACTGTGGTTGTTGGTATTCTAAGGTCGCTACTTTTAACTACAACACTGAAAGATTAATAAGTCAAAGAAATCAAAGGGTGTGACTATCAATAAGACAAACACTGGCAAAGCCAATAGGTCTGTCATTGGCATTCAAACTTTTGGCTTTGTCAGAGCTTTTTTTATTAAACCTTAATTGTTGGGGAGGCTGCAATCAATCAATCAAGAAAAAAAACCGGCGAAAATAAATGTCTTCTGTTCTCAAAAATCAAACATTGGCCTAGTAGTTCATGGCAGTAAAGGGAACTACTCGGTGTGTGAATGTGATCCGCGGGAAAGGGCAGAACACAGTCACTCACAGGAAACGGAGCAAAGGGCTGCTGCAGTGGGCTGAAGACACTGCCCAATGATGAAAGGTGCAGTGGGCGAAGGAAAATATTGAATGGCACAACAAAAGACAAAAGGAAGAAAAGGGATATCTGAAAGCCCAATAAGTAAAATAAAATGCATATACGTTTTTAAGATAAAAAAAATATTGTGTAATACCAGACCTTAAAAAAAAGAAAGCACACGAGAGAAAAGTTGTGAGTCAGAGAACGTGGGATGCTTGCTTTGCTAGTTTCTGAAAGAATAATCATTCAGTAACCTGGAAGCAATCCAATTCTTCAAAAATAAAAAAAGGGAGCACGATAGCTGTGAAGGAGAAGCGGGCAGAGGTCAGTGTCAGGGAGTTACCCACATGCGTGCACAGGGGAAAGCAGCGAAGCAAGAGGTGCTTTGTAGCAGAACTACAACAGACCCAAGCCACCATCCCAACAATATATAGTTCGATTGGTAAGGGAGAAATCGCACAGAGAAAGCAAGGAAGAGGAGGAAGGGAGCCCATTAGGATTCAAGTTACAATGTGGCATGCACCATCATTAACTCAAAAGAAACATTTTATTCGAATTGCAGAGGAACTGTTTCCACTGACTCTGAAGGGCTCAAAGCCACTTGTGAAAAATATAAACTTCGTAGTAACGGTATTACATAATATGAATTCAATTTAGTACATGGCCACTTTTTGGGTGAAACAAGTTTGCCGATTCTTACAATGTTCATTAGTACACACACTTCTAGTTTAAATTAGATTATATTGATCACCTCAAATTTAAGTTGTACTCTATTTCTTGAGGTTCCTTCATTTTTTAGCTGTGCTACGTTAAGTGAATAGGAATGTATTCTGCCTTTAGTGCAACACACATTTCAGCATTGTGGTCTTTTATAGATTCACTTGTGCAAAAATATAAACTTAGTAGTAACGGAGAATTAAAAGTCGACTATCTATTGGACGGGCTTCAAATAGCATCTGCTTTACCTCTAAAATATATTTGTGGATTTTCATCATACATGACTCTGCAATTTGTCGACTACTGTGCACCATACTGTAGGCATCCTCTTGCCAAGTGTGTTTTCTTTGTTTTTTGTTTCTGATATGACCAATAGGGGGACATGTTAGACATTTACTTGATCTAGGAGTCGATTAAATAAAAGAAAATAAACTGTATCTTTAGGTGCTGATTCCACGTTTCATAATCTTGATTATGAAATTATATATAACCTACCAGTGTGAGGTGTCCTGCATGGAAGTCTATTAAGTGTTTACAGTTCTTAATAAGTGGCAATTGTTGTTTCAAGAAGAGGGTGTAGGAGCCAAAAAGCGCTAACTACAACCTCCTGCTGCCCTTCTGCAAGAGATTTCTTGCATTGCTGTGCATGACGTTGCTGTGAATCTATAGCTGGACCAATGGACCAGTCCAGCTACCGTGGCCCAGCATCTGGACAATGATTGCCTCTTCTTTATTCATGTCCTCTCACCTGAGGACCAACCAAAGTTCCAGTTTTCTGAAGCCAGATTTGAGGACTTGGCAGTATGTGTTTTGAAAGTTTCGCCAGTGGGTTGCTCCATTTCACTCCAGTGCACCCGATTGTGGGCATGGTGAGTGTTTGGGTAGTCTGCACGAGGCACACCATCCAGCCACTCCACTTTTTTAATTGATGTGCAAGATGATGGTGTAGCATGCTCTACAGCCATGTCCATGTGCGGCAAGGCTAAACTGATAGCTCACTGACTGACCGCTGTGTTGTCCTAGCACTAGTCACTGACTTCTTTCTTTGTGAGGGTGAGTACCACACAGGACCTTTTAGAACCTAAGGAGTGACTGTAGCCCGCTTTCAAGCAGTTTGCTGCAGGCTTCGACCTAAACCTTTTGAGGGAGGGGAGACCTACGCACTGTTAGAAAGTGCATTTTTTTCTGGTACCTTTTTTGTAAATTATTAACAGTTTATCGTGGTTGGGTGGGTGGAGGGGTAAAAAGCTTCTCCAACATGGCACCTATAGAACAAAAGGAAACCCAGTACTTTACTCGTAGATCATACCGTTCATCTTTAGATTTCATGTTCCCTGTGCAGCGTCTTTTAAGGTATGATTGTTGACTCTTGCTTGCATGTTTCCAGTAGAATTCAAACATTACAGTATTACAATAACATTATATGACAGTAACTTTACATTTTGTAAAGCAAGTAGCCGGATATTAGTAGGGCCTCTATGAGGCTGTCTGGCCTCATGAACAAGACAGGCGAAGACTGTTGACTGCCACGTGATGGACTTTCAAGTCTTTTGGTTCTGGGTGGTCATGAGTTTCAGCGTTCATTTGCAAAGGTATCCATTTTTTACCACGTTTGTCTTGTTCTGATAGAAATGAAGACCCTATTCTCAACTCACCCAGGCCGAATTCACGGCAGAGCCTACTCTCAGATGGGCTGCTGCCCTGTGGAACTCATTGAACCCTTTATGTTGTGGAACCACCTCCCACTTAAAACAGCTAAAATGATGGCGAATGGAACACACCGAGTTCAGTTGAAATCCTGGATTGTTTTGTACTGTACAATGGTTGGTGTTACTCTTTTGCTGGGCCAGCAGTTAGCCGCATAAATATATTGGGGCCACAGTACTTTCTTAAGGCACAGAAAAACAGAAGTTTGAGCTTCCAGACAGCTTAGCCTGCTCGAAGAAGTTGCTAAGAAGTTTGCATTCCCTTGATATGTTCATTTTAGCATATTTTGCCCTATTTGTGTCAGGGATCATTGACCCTAAAGTACTGTCTGTCTTGTGACAAGAGAAGAACTGACAAGCAAGGAGACTCAAACTTCCATCAAGATCTGTGGGTTTTATCTTCTGTAGCTGAGCGATGTGTTGGATAGGAAACTTCAAATGTGTCTACCCCTTTGACTATAAGTTGTCATATAAGGTGGTGGTTGTGTCTGTTTGTGACAGCACGATGTGTTTGCAGAATAATTCCAGTATGTGTTTAGAATTGTCAGGTGAATGTACCTGTGAGACTGCTGTGTCCCAGCTTTCTTTGGATCATTCAATCTGTGGGATTGAGGTGACTTTTTCATATGAGGGCGTGTTTTGTGCTGGTGTGGAATGTAGATCCATTATCCTTCCTGCAGTGACTGGACGGACTCCTGTAAGGTATTGAGATGCCATTTGTCTGAGAGAAGAGGTACCACTGTGCTTTCTCCGCCCCTCATGTCATACCAGTCTTTTGGTGCTGGAATGACTTATACAAGATACAGTTGACCTCTTAAAGGTAGATGGGACGTCTTCAAAGTGACGGGTAAGGAGACACTCGCCAGGGCATCACACTGGCTGGTCAGGAGACATTCTGGCACAGGTAGTATATTTGAGGTTTTATTAGGGCCGGTGGGTCCAAGGCCTGACATGAAATAAGAATGCTCTGGCTGCCCTCTGGTACATTGTTTTTAGATCTCAAAGCCGGTGGTTCCACCCAAGCTGCTTAAAATATGGCTTCCATTGCAGAATGTTGTGTTTCTGAGGTCTAAACTATCGGATGCTACACTTTATTCTGAGAGGCTAGACACTTTCTCAAACACCCCAGCACTGCTGTTTTTTTTAATTTTTTATTGTTATTTAGCAATTACGTTTTGTGGCCAGTTGGGCACATATCGAGTTTTGTGTGGTTAGGCACCTTCTCCCTCTCCTGAGCGGATTCCTGCACACAGCAGGGTGTCGAGCCTCCGAGAGGATGAACTCTGTACAGCAGAGGTCTTCAAGCTTTTTTATTCTAACCCCCCTAAGCAAAATGTTTTGAGATCTGGCCCCCCCTCCAAAACTTTATGGCAAGGATTGGGGGAGCGGGAGGGACTTGGCGGGAGGGACATGTGCATAGAGCGGGGCTTATGAGACGATTTCAGGAATACTTTTTCTATAGCTTATGAACCGCACTGAATATGAGACTTATAAAACAGCAAATGCATCAAACAAAAACATATCCCGAACAAACTGCTCCCAATAATTGGGGTGTTGTGAGCCCCTCACACTCTTTGATCCCAATGCAACTACACCTGCTGCACTAATGATAGCCTGCAACTCAGGACTGCAGTTATCTCCCCTGCATCTTTTACGTCTTCCCCACTATGACGGATCATCACCTTGGTCCTAATGCTTGAAGGGAAAATAACCTCTGATGCCCCTTTTGTAAAGGTAGATTTTCATAATTGTGATGCAGTGGGCCCTTCAAATCCCTGGGTCCCAGTCCTGTTGCATCTGCTTCCTTAATGATGCCAAGTGTGTAAGTGACCACTACTGGTTATCAGTACCAGCTTCACTAATGAATGTCCCTTTAACCCCTTCCATGCTCATGACGGAACGGTTCCGTCATCAGCGTCGGTGCTCCGGTGCTGATGACGGAACATTTCCGTCATGAGCCAATACGATTTTAAACCCTTCAGCACTGCAGCGAAATTCGCGCAGCACTGAAGAGGTTAAAAAAACCACACTTATATTGTCCCCTTCTTTGGGGTATCTCTCTGTAGAATGCAGACTCCGACCCCCGTCAGCTTGCTAGTGTATGGCTCTTGCGGGTCCATTTTGGCATGTGGTTAAAACTGTGCTGCTTTGCGTCTTCCGCCGGTGGCGGGAACGGCAGAGCCTTTGTGCTTGTACAGGTCTGTGTGTAAACTCAGATCCCTGTACAGTACACATTCTGCACGAGGGGGAACGAAGTAACCAGCATTTGGCAGAGACCGCCCCCTGCATAAAAACATACGGTACATTTACAGACATCGCTTCCCCACTGTAGTTCATCAGTGTTTTTCTCTGTGAATTTGAAGTACAACATTGCACTTAATATCTGCAAGCAAATGCAAAGTATGAAGTCGTGTTGCTTTTCCTCAAGCATAAGTAATGGACATCTGTAATTCATGTTGGGTAATCGTTAAGCATTTAGCCAGCGCGTTGAGTTGTAACTGTTGTTCCCTGTTCCGCCAGTGAGGCAGACCGGGTTTTGGAAGTGCGGTCAGGCTTGTGTGCCCCACTGAACGGTGCAAGTGTTCTGCCATCTGCGCACCCTACGGAGCCTTCTGTTTCCCAGCAGCACCACTGCTCTGCCTCTGATCTGTGCCACAAGGCCACTTATTAGGCCGCCGGCAAGTGAACGTGATGCGTTTAATGTTGTAGTCGGTGTGCAGGGCACGTACGTTTTGCCACAAGGGCCACTTTCATGTTGGGGTGCAGAGGGGCAGCTTGCATGACTCCCTAACTTCTCCACTGCCGGAGGAGGGCACGCAGACGGAAGCTGAGGATAAAATGCGTCCGGGCTCACTCACACACTCATCTTCACGAGTGCTTGTTGGTGCGAACGGTAAGGGCTGTGAGGCATTTTCGTGGTAGATATAAATTGTGAGTTTCATAATGACTGTGTTTTGGGGGTGACAGTGCTGCGATGTTTTTGAATAGGTGGCGTTGCAGCCGTTTTAAACTATTTGTGTTGTCGCCCTTTTTGCACTAGTGTTGGTTATGTTCCTACACTGATAAGTCGCCTTCATGCCGTGTAAAGTTTCCTAGATGTTGACATGTTGGTGTGCTGCGTGGAGAGTTAAAGTGTGTGTGTGGGGGGGCTCCTGCCTCGTGCTCCACGTTCCTGTTGCCGTGACAACGGACCTCCGAAGGGAGCAGGTGACCTGCGGCTGGAGGCGAGGCAGGGGCTGCGCTGGCATTTCATTATTTTACGTGGAAGCCGCTTCCCAGCTGGCTCTCCTCAGCCCTGGCACCGCTGCCCTTCCTGTCACCAGGCTCTGCCCTCCCAAGCGCAGCTCATTTGTTTCCGTAACCGGGTCACCCGCCCCAGCAGCCTGACTGCGAGGGAAGCCCCGGCTGCCTTGACTGCTCCTTACTTACTTGTAGTTTCTTGGTTATGCCTCTTAGGCTGGCCAGGCAGTGAGGAGAGTCATCTCAGTTCTGCGGGGAAGTGTTGGCCTTTTTTACACGATATGATCCATAAGGAAAACCCAGAAATCTGCCGAAACTACAGTAATGTACGTTTCTAATAACTGCCCATGAAACACTACAAAATACAGGACACACATTGACTTCTTTTCAGCTTAGCTGATAGTGTCGCAAGAAACAAGTAGAAGTAATTGGCTCTGTCTGCTTGTTTTGGACTCTGCGCAGACACACTCGTCCACTTTAATGTTGGTGGACACTGAAGAAAGCCTACCCTGAGTGGTGGTGGCCGCGGTGGTAGATGCCACAACTGTCCCACCTACCTCAGGGCATTCCTCCTCACTTCATGTTCCTCCGGTTGCCTTGTGGGACACTCTCTCCTTAATGAATATATGACGATACAACGAATTCCTTTGCAACGCATGCCTTTACCACGCATGCGTTACAACGGAATTCGTTTAGCACGCATAAACCTTTCCTCGACTATTTGCGTGGTGACGTCATACGTCGTTAAGAGAAAACGGCATTTTTTACCGATTTCTCTTAATCGACTCTGATGCCGACGTGACTTATGGTGAGTTGTTTTATTTGGGGGGGAGACCCCCCAAGCCCCCCCCCCCCTTTTTTTTTTACTTTTACCACATATGCCTTTACTACAAACATCGTAGTAAAGGCATGCGTGGTAAAGGCATTAGTTGTAACCACGCATGCGTTGTACTGCATGCGTGGTTAAAGATTTAGTGGAAACGGCTTCGTTGTAAAGGCCGTTTCCCCTCCTTAATGTGTAATTGAAGAGACTGAATGTGTGATGCTGGACAGATCAGTTGGAAGCCCCTTTCTTCCTCTAGTTACATCTTCAGTTCAAGTTACTTGCATGGGGCAGTGCAGATCACCTGTTATTTTGGGTGCCTTTGTGTGTAATGTTCCTCTGTGAGAGGTTTACACCAGCGGTTCTTAACCTTTGATCCGGAGACGCCTGGGGGGTCTGCAAAGCCTGCTCTAGGGGTCCGTCACCAATTAGAAGATTACATTATATTAATAAAGTGTATGTTAATAAAGAAGCAAAATATACAATTCAACTTTTTAAAACGTTCTGTAAATGGGAAACAATTGGAGGCTAAAAATCAAGTTGGTATCCTCCGATTGATTTGTGGGAGCACTGCAAGTGCATCTGACAGAATATAATGTGGACGATGAGTCCCCTCATTTGATTTAAGCAGAACGACATTCTTCCTGCTAACGTTTTGATTCTCTTTTTAATATTTGTGAATTAAAATAAAACATTTCATCATTTGTGTATTTGTTTGATGAATGCTTGTGTCTGTATTGTTTGTATATTGTGTTGCAGTTCAGATAATCGAAAATGCTTAGGCCGGGGTCCCCTGCTCCCAGTAATGACTCCTTAGGGATCCCAGGATTCCAATAATGATTCTGTGAGGTGTCCCCAGGTTCCAGTAATGATTAAGTGGAGGTTCTCAGCTGTCAAAAGATTAAGAACCCCTGGCTTAGACTATCAAATTCAGTCCAACTCCAGCCACTTTTTGGGTGTGTTACGCTGTAACTCCCATGGGTTATAAAAAGCTGCCAGACTCACAGGCTCAAACTATCAACCCCCCACTCCCTCACCCAAACACGATTTGGAGTCTTGTCATTGACAAAAAAAAAGTACCTACAACAAACTATCTACTCACAGATACCCACACTTCGCTCAAAAAACGCAAGCTTTACCCTTAAGTTTTCAAGATCCTGTGTAGAACTCAATTATGTGTTTCAAGTGTCTTGAGTTTTTCTGTTTCTTTCTTCTGTTTATCCTTTCTTTTGTTTATCCTCTTCTGATTCTTCCTGCCTGAACCGGAACAAGGAGCTTTCTCTTTTAGCGAGAGCCACTGTGCACATTTACTTGCATTCGTACAGTTCTGCCAAGGAATCCCTAAGCAAGCCTGGGAAATCCACCCAATTTCCTGATGCAATGCTGCCTTGGCAGGAAAATGTGGTGACACAGTAAGTAAGATGCTTTGGAAAGCGCAGTACAGTTTAGAATAAAGGCGACGAGGAACCAGCGTCTACTGACCGAATGCTTGGCAGGGCAGCATGGGGCGACAGACAACGATCATCATCATCACAAGTACTCACATAGCTGATTTTAGTCCATTGTGGTGGAGCATTCACAATTGCTGCTGCTGTTGTGAAGCTTTTAATGTCTACTGGAATGTTTTCCCCTCCGTGGACATTTTTTTCCTCTTTTTCATTGCAGGTTTGCACCTGATCTGCTGTAGGGAATGAATATTGATCAGTAAATTGACTGCGAGTTGCACTGAGATAAACTTAGCCATGTCTTGAGTGGTTACTAAGGTTTTACCTGCAAAAGATACCACTGTTGGTCAATTCTGCCTTTTGTGGTCACATTTCAGTACTGAGAAGACAGACGCCCATGGCTGCAAACTGGATTCTTATAACAAACTGACTTGCCATGATTTTGTTCCTCCCCGTTTGTTGGCTTAAGTGGTTCATCATTACTTTCTCCTGTTATTGTCCTTATAGTGAGGCTGTCCGTGTAGGAGTATCGGGATAGGTTGATGGCAATTGCAGCTTCTTTGCATCTTCGGAGACCCAGGGTGAATGTTTCCAGTTCTCCATCAGGTTAGCCCATCTAGCTTTGAGAAACCTGGTTGCATCTTGTAATGTATTGGGCGTTCTTGTTTTATCCACAAAGTAGTGCTTGCTATAATTGCAAAATATTTTACAAGATGGTGGCGTGACAATGCAAGCAGGGGCTCCATACCCCAGATTGAGGCGTTACAGACAACCATAATTTGAGTACAGTGCGCCCCACAGCCCTCGACCCTGGTGCACTACATCTACTGTACTAGTGATAGCTGTGCACTTTTACACAACAGCAGTGCATACACAAAGGCCACGGTCCTGCTTAACTTCTCGGCTGCCTTTGACAGAGTTCATGACTTAATTCTGGCTAGATTAACTTCTGAGGCAGGGGTTAAAAAACGGAAATTGAAAAAGTTTGATTCATTTCTGCCCTGAAACGCCTTTGAAAGCAGTGTCATTAGCTATATATTGTGGGTCTATATCACATTATTATTTTAATGCCTACATTTGTTCTCTCCTCAATACCACTCAAATGACTGACTGGTGGATCAAACCCATGCAGGTGACACCCAGAACCTAGTGAATCTGGATGGGTAAGAAGGACAGTGTATTCAACCTTTCTCAGCTTAATCACTGGTAAAAAGAAATCCGGATCCAAAATGCTTTAAACAATTCCTCCCCCATCCCCCAAAAAACCCGACTGAAACTACCAGAATTGTTAAACACTGCCATCCCACCTAGCAGCAGAGAAGCAGCAGTAAGATAAACAAAATCTTAGTGTATAGGTGATGTCTTCTTTAATTATAATGGAATCCCAAGAGAGACTTGGTGAGGAGGATTCTCTTTCTTCTTTCGTCTTTCAAGTCCGTTATCTATCTCAGCACCACTAGGGGAACTAGTTGTGGGCTCAATAGCAGATTCCAAATTAGATAGTGCTAATGCCTTTAAAATTACTTTCTTAAATCAAAATGCAAAAACTGAGGTTGGCACAAAATGTTGTTTGTGTAGGAAATATAGATACTCCTGCAGCCAGAAAACATGGGCTATGAGTAGTGAATGCATCGGCATCAAATGTTTATGGATTCTCCATCACTGTATGTATGTATATATATTATATGTATGTATATGTGTGTTCTAATCCTGCAACAGTTGGACTCTACGGCCCACAACCTATTGCTCCCCCACAAAGGGTAGTCCCCTACTCTTTACTCGGGAAGCTTAACGCTGGAGTCCACTCCCAGCAGATCTGCCACCAGAACAGTCTTTTTAGGAGATTCAAAAACAATCTCAGAACTCCATGTGCCTAATTCGCTCCTGCATGTACTTGCCTCCAGTCTTCTCTGAGGTAATCGGCACCTAGTGATGCGATACATATGCTGTATATGTGTCCTCAATTCAACTAATGTAGAACTTTAAACTGTGAGACATTGATCCTCTGAGCATGCACTCCACTTTTCAGGCTATCTTCCATTTGTGGTATTCTGTCTCATTAAACTTCTATAGCCTTCATCCAACCTTTTGTTTTCAGTTAATCCGACTTGCTAACGATTTAGGTCCTGAGAGTTTATCTAGCACTTATTTGAGCTTTCTAAGGCACTGCTCTTGGTGGCACGCAGTGTGACTTTTTGGTTCTGGGGTTTCTTGCTAGCTGAAATCAAGTTGGCCAGGTATTTTTGAGCCTGGTCAGTATAGAGATGACCTTCTTTTCTGTAGTGTTTACTGATCATTCCTATTGGTTTCAAAGAAGACCAACGTTAAATAGTGACTTACCAGGGGGGGGGTCTCTTGTTGTGTGACTTTAGGGTGAATGAGCCATAGTACTGTGCTCTCTTTTTTAAAGACTTCTCATTTACCACTATAAGTCTTGGGTGTCAATATGTACATGAGGTTGTAGGTTCACTATCTAATGTACATTTGGGGATCATGGAGTTTCTGTGCATGCAAAGGTATGCATTAGTCTGACTTGATGGGTCGTTGTGCTATCGCTGGCTGAATGGCAGTATGATGCTGGATTTATTATGTCATTTGTTGATTACAATGCAACCCTCTGGGTCTAGTGGCAAACTGGAATGCCTAATCTATAAACAAATGGTTTTTGAAGGATCTACAGATTTGCAGGAGAGTGGCTTTGGAAGGGATGAAAAGACAAAGTTTATTTTACAAAATGACTACTTTTAATGAGAATGCATGATCTCTCATACTTACTCAGCTAAACTTGGTCATCACAAGGAAGCCCATAGATGATGTAAGAAGTCTGTGAATAAAAATAACACAAATGTCCTCCCCACATAGGGAGTGTGGGAGTGATGGATCACTGTATGCACAACACAGAGTGCCCTAAAATATTTATTTTCGCTGGAGGCCAGGACAGTTTTGCCAGCTCAGACTTGCTAAAGGAATGTCCAGTAAGAACTAGAAGACTTCCCGCTCCACTCTAGGTGACTAACATAGGGTATTAAGATACTGTGGGGGCCCAATTTAAGAGCATTATCATAGTCCAGTCTGGATGTGATGCCGCCTATATCGCCAATCTTCCACCCTCAAAATGCAAACAAGGGAGAACGTTCTTCAGAACTTTGAGCAAGGGAAAATGTATAAATAACGCCTTGTATACTTTGTGGGAGGAGGAATTGGACCAGAGGCAAAGGCGAAGCTCCTAACCGAGACTGCTGTTGTAGGGAATGGCCCAAGTAGTAGGTGACCAGATAACAGACCAACCTTTGGGGGTGATCCTAGGACAAGAACCATTGCTTAAATAAATCATCAAAACCCATAGAGAGCTCCTCAAGCACCAGCGAGATCCTCAAGCACATGGGTTTCCAGGGAGCTTGGGACACAGTTTAAGCCTCAGAGCCTTACAATTCCAAATGTTCACAGCAAAACAACTCCAAATCACCTTTGTTCAGTAAGACATACAGCAGAAACCATAGCTTCCAATAAATATTACGTGCTGTAGCAGCCATTATCAGAGCCATTATGCTCCTGTTCAAGATCTGTGTAATCTCAAAGGCCCCCATATTTTCTCTTTTTTTTTTTCACTCGGCCCAGCCCTCTTGCACGTCTATTGGCCATCTTGCACTTGTTTCTGAATACCAATTTTCTGCATCTCATAACTTTCCCACGATGGTGCTCTCTTCCTGTGAGCAACCATCAGCACAAGATAACAAACAGTACTCCCATTTGTGGGTAGCGATCATCACTCCATATTCCCAAAATCCTAAGTTTGTCTTCTCTAGAATGTGCCACTCCCAGAATAGTATTTAGTTTCTGTAGCCCTCAGTACAGTGTGCTAGAAATCACCACATCTGTACAAAGCCTTTCAAACTGAGGTCGTCAGTAAGTATTTGTCCTATTTTTAGGTCTCGCCTGTCGATGCGCATGCGCATCGAGCTTGCGAGACTATTGCGGCTTAAACAACCTTTAACTAACAAGCAAGGAATCGTGGCGATTCCTTGCAGTGCCCGTGACTTTTAAGCTCAATGCGCATGTGCATTGAGCTTAAAAGCGCGTGCACATCAGTTCCCTCAGCCGCAATCGCCGTCTGTTCCCTCAGCCGCATTCCTCCGACACCTTTTGAAGTGAAGCTTAGCTTCACTTCAAAGGCCCCGGCTTCTTCACACCCACATGCCGCTCTCCCCGCTCCGCCCCCTCCCGCGTCTTCACACGTCTCACGGCCGGTAGGCCGTCTCGTATTTCTCCTCCCTCCCTCGCCTCCCTCCCTCAGCACGGGTACAGTCGGGACCACTCTGTGCGCTTGCTTTTGGATTTCGCAGCACTTTCCCAGTTGCCTTATTAGCCACCCGGGGTGTCACCAAAGTGCCTTGATTAATGCCGTGGCAGTGGAGAGGGGTGCCCCTGCTGTCACAAAGTGAATCACATTTTTCAACTTCTCGCCCCAATAGTTCCGCTCCCCAGCCTCTCTCCTGCCCGTCACTTTCCACCCTCGTTGCACTAAAAGCGAAAGTAAGTAAAAGCGCCTCGTTTAACAAAGCCCTTTACTTCCTGACCAAGAGAATGCCCGAAAATACAGGTATTTCAATGCAGGCTAGTCATGTCTTGCTCCCAGCACACAGTGTGCTCCTAAACATACATCTCTTCTTTGCTGCTCCTAAGTGTCTATCAGCGTCTATACCCTATGTCTTTGCACCCCTCCCTCCCCTGCACACCATCCCACACGGTCCCCAACTACCCCCAAAACATTTTAACCTCAGTCTGCCACACTTCCTCTCTCTCTGAGCCTGTCTCTTCTGCTATCCCAGAACTCGCGAACAGGCTCCTCTCCCTATGAGTCTTTCCCACTGCCCTCCCTACTTGAGGCCTTCAGTTCATCTCTTCCTCTCCTCCTGCAAAACTTTCAGGTGAGTTGTATCTCCCCCTGCCATTTGCTCTGGCCCCTCCCACCTGTCCATCAACCTTCCGGTGCCCTGGTGCTGCAGTCATAGCTAACTCTTGCATCGGCTCTTGCTGGCTATCGGCTTATTGCTAAATTAGCCACCTCTTTCTTCATTCAACCCTCAATTCCGTCATGATGTGGACCTGTTTCACCCTCATACAATCTGCCCTCTCTTGCCCTCGGTGCCTTTCAGTTACTCTCAATGTCCCAGTCATTTAACTCCTTAACACATACGTAAAAATAATTGCCATTTATAACGCCAATAGCGCCAACAAATACAGACCTACGACATAAGTAAAACACATTGACCTTTACATGCACAGCCACTGAAAATGAATTTGCATTATTTCTGCAAGTGTTTTTTTTATGCCGTTAGGAAATATTTATTTATATTTACGTTTCCAGGCCGTAGTTGGGTATAAGTTCCAGGAACCGAGCAGATACTAACTTTTAGTATTAACTTTCGATAAAGTACATCTGCTGCTTTTGAATTTTTTTTTTTTTTTTTTTTTTTTTTTTAACCTGAGTCCAGTATTTTTTTAAAGCTTTCTGGTCGTGTCTCATATCCTGAAGAATACCACATTTTTCCAGTTGGTAATTTTTATTTAATGCGGTGTGATGGGAAGAATCATTTGTCTCTTTAATGAGTAAAGAGTGCCAGACCCATTTAAAGAAGTTATTGCCGAGTAGATATATTAATCAATTGGCTGTGAGCCTACAAAAACATGACATCCACCGCATCCACCACCACCGCATCCACCACCACCACCACACCCACCACCACTACAACCACCACCGCATCCACTACAACCACCACCGCATCCACCGCATCCACCACATCCACCGCATCCACCACCACATCCACCGCATCCACCACCACATCCACCACATCCACCATCACATCCACCACCACCACCACATCCACCCTCACCTCCACATCCACCATGACATCCACCGCCACATCCACCACCACATCCACCACCGCCACATCCACCACCACCACATCCACCACCACTTCCATCGCATCCACCACCACCGCATCCACCACCACCACATCCACCACCACTTCCACCACCACCGCATCCACCACCACTACATCCACCACCACATCCACCACAACCACCACCCCATCCACCACCACCACCGCATCCACCACCACCACCACCGCATCCACCACCACCGCATCCACCACCACATCCACCATCACCTCCACATCCACCATGACATCCACCACCACCACATCCACCACCACCACATCCACCACCACCACATCCAACACCACCGCATCCACCACCGCATCCACCACCACACCCACCACCACCACACCCACCACCACTACATCCACCACCACATCCACCCCATCCACCACCCCATCCACCACCCCATCCACCACCACATCCACCACCACATCCACCACCACATCCACCATCACCTCCACCACCATCACGTCCACCACCGCCACATCCACCACCACATCCACCACTTCCACCACCGCATCCACCACCACCACCGCATCCACCACCACCACCGCATCCACCACCACCACCCCCACATCCACCACCACCACCCCCACCACCACTACATCCACCACCACATCCACCACAACCACCATCCCATCCACCACCACAGCATCCACCACCACCACCGCATCCACCACCACATCCACCACCACATCCACCACCACCACATCCACCATCACATACACCACTACCACCACATCCACCATCACCACCACCACCACCACATCCACCACCACCGCATCCACCACCACACCCACCACCACTACATCCACCATCACATCCACCACATCCACCATCACCTCCACATCCACCATGACATCCACCACCACCACATCCACCACCACCGCATCCACCACATCCACCACCACCACCACCCCCACCACCACTACATCCACCACCACATCCACTACAACCACCACCCCATCCATCACCGCATCCACCACATCCACCGCATCCACCACATCCACCGCATCCACCACATCCACTGCATCCACCACATCCACCGCATCCACCACATCCACCGCATCCACCACATCCACCACCACATCCACCGCATCCACCACCACATCAACCATCACCACCACATCCACCATCACATCCACCACCACCACCACATCCACCACCACATCCACCAGCACCTCCACATCCACCATGACATCCACCGCCACATCCACCACCGCCACATCCACCACCACTTCCATCCACCACATCCACCACCACTTCCACCACCACTTCCACCACTACATCCACCACCCCATCCACCACAACCACCACCCCATCCACCACCGCATCCACCACCACCACCGCATCCACCACCACCGCATCCACCACCACCGCATCCACCACCACCGCATCCACCACCACATCCACCATCACCACCACATCCACCATCACCACCACATCCACATCCACCATCACCTCCACATCCACCATCACCACCACATCCACATCCACCATCACCTCCACATCCACCATGACATCCACCACCACATCCACCACCACCACATCCAACACCACCGCATCCACCACCACCACCGCATCCACCACCACCACCACACCCACCACCACATCCACCACACCCACCACCACATCCACCACCACAACCACCACCCCATCCACCACCACCACCACATCCACCATCACCTCCACATCCACCATCACCTCCACATCCACCGCCACATCCACCACCACATCCACCACATCCACCACCATCACATCCACCACCGCCACATCCACCCCACCACCGCATCCACCACCACCACCGCATCCACCACCACCACTACATCCACCACCACATCCATCACCCCATCCACCACCACCACCGCATCCACCACCACATCCACCGCATCCACCACCACCGCATCCACCACCACATCCACCATCACCACCACATCCACCATCACATCCACCACCACCACCACCACCACATCCACCATCACCTCCACCACCACTACCACCACCACATCCACCATCACCTCCACATCCACCATGACATCCACCACCACCGCACCCACCACCACTACAGCTACCACCACATCCACTACAACCACCACCCCATCCACCACCACCACATCCGCCGTATCCACCACCGCATCCACCACCACATCCGCCATCACCACCACATCCACCATCACATCCACCATCACATCCACCACCACCACCACATCCACCACCACATCCACCATCACCTCCACATCCACCATGACATCCACCACATCCACCACCACCACCACCACATCCACCACCGCCACATCCACCACCGCCACATCCACCACCACCACATCCACCACCACATCCACCACCACTTCAACCACCACCGCATCCACCACCACCACATCCACCACCACCGCATCCACCACCACTACATCCACCGCATCCACCACCACATCTACCACCACATCCACCGCATCCACCACTTCCACCGCATCCACCACTTCCACCGCATCCACCACCACCGCATCCACCACCACCGCATCCACCACCACCACATCCACCGCATCCACCACCGCATCCACCACCGCATCCACCACCACATCCACCACCGCATCCACCACCTCATCCACCACCGCATCCACCACCACCACATCCACCATACCCAACACCATCACTTCCACCACCACATCCACAACCACCGCATCCACCACCACCGCATCCACCACCACCACATCCACCACCACCACATCCACCACATCACCACCACATCCACCACATCACCACCACATCCACCACATCACCACCACATCCACCACCTCCACCACCCCCACATCCACCAACACATCCACCCCCACATCCACCACCACATCCACCACCACCATATCCCCCAGATCCACTCACCCTCAACACCTCACCCTCAACCCCTCACTCACCCTCACTCACCCTCAACCCCTCACCCTCAACCCCTCACCCCCTCACCCCCTCACCCTCACTCACCCTCACAACACATATTGTGTTACAATAGGTGTCACATTTGCGAAAGATAAAACTATCTAGAGATGTAGCATAACGACCAGAGCTGCCATATAAGTCACGTAAATACAAAACATGTTGCATTCCAAATGCTATAGGTGTCACTCATCCATTTGCAAAACGAAAAATGTCAAACTCTTCTATTGCGAGACCTATTGCATTTTCAATGCTTGTTAATTTCTCCAGTCTAGTGCTTGTGTAATAAATTCTGTGTAGTAGTTTGAGCTGTACAGGCTGTTGCCTTCTCTAATGGGATATCATAATGCCTCCTTCAATCCTGTGCCATCCAGCTGTCCCACATCTGCCATCCACGAAGCATGCTACAGCAGGCATGCATTTTGGAAAGGTGAATATGCTTTGAATTGTGGGTTCATTCACAGTGATCATTTGCATACCATGAGCATACACATAGAAAATCGATCCAAAGGATTGGATGATGGTAGCTAGAGGTGCCACCTAGGCATTGAAAAGAGTGGTGTTTATTGCCAACCCTGGAGGATGCCTGCACTTTAGGGCACAATGTGAGTTACAACAGAACATAAACGTGACACTGGGTGTTTTGTAGATAAAAAGGGATTTTAACTTGTCCAATACCACTGCCCTGGTTCCTCTTTGTTGGGGCCGGGTGAGGAGTGTGTAATGGATGACTGTGTTGAAGGCAGCAGGGAGGTCTAAAACAATGGTGCCATGATACCGCTACCATCTGATTACCATCTTTCGCTACCGCTAGGATGATTTAATTTTAAGGTTGACTCAGTAAATGTATGTTCGAGCCATGTGTCACTGTAGATGCACCTGCTTAGCCTAATCCCACCATCTAATGTTGGGCTTGGATGTGTGCAGGTTGTTTTTATTGAAGAAAGTCTTTTGAATCACGATGTATAATGACTCTTCTTGCTGGGAATGAGCTTGGTCATCGACTACATTGCTAGATTTTTTTCTTCCACTGCCCAGTTCGGACGTGTGTTTCTCTGCTCTGGTGCGACACCCTCGCCGTTTACTCTTTCCAAACGATGTCATTGGTATTGTTTTCAAACACAGCTGTTTTCTGTCTCCCTAGTCATTGGATCGATGTCTACTTCGTTGGGGCAGCTCGAGTCGGCTGCAGCCCCCTTGGGCCTTTGCCTTTCAGGTGGTTTCCATTTTTGACGTTCTCTGCATGCCATGTCCACCATGTGACGGAATGGACCCTTTTCCGCTTCTGGCCTCATTGCCAGGCCAGGTTCCCGCACACAGACCTCCATCAGGTGTGTAATTTGTGCCTCTCCCCCGAACACGAGTAAGCTACTCGGGTGCTGATGAGGGCACCTTCTCTCTCTCTCGAGGACAGTTCTTTTTCTGAGATGGAGATGCAGGTTATCGATCTAGGAAAGCTTGCGAGTACCTTGCCCCCTCCACAGATAGTTGCCTGCCTCTCCTTCATTGGCCAAAGATGGTTGTTGGGCCAGCACTGCCTTCAGGTCCTGGTAGGCTACTTCGGAAACGCCCGGCCTCTGCACCCAAAAAACAGCACAGGCCACATTCCTCAAATGTGATGCCTTCTCCAACAGACTCAAGACTACCTTCGAAGCCGAAAACGTTTGCGTCGAAACACCGCTTCACCTTGGCTCCGAAAATACCAACTTTGGAACCAAAATCCTTGGCATCGAAAATCCTGGGGTCGAAAACTTCTGCTTTGTAGCCGAAATCATTCACTTTAGGCAAACAGGCACATACTTCCTATTCTGTAGAACCAGTGCTTGAAAAGCCTCAAGAGGATTTGGACTCTCGCCAATAGCATATTGACAGTGGTCGTATCATTGTGGGACCTTCTCATTCAGGGGCACAGCCAGCTAAAAGACAGTTTTTATTTGAAGAATCTTTGCAAGTCCCTATTTCTCCAAAGCACAGAAAAAATGCAGACAAGGTCACAAATCCAGTGTTTATCAGGCCCCCACCAACACCGCCCCACACTCCATTACCACCTGATTCGCCTGTTTAACCCACAACAGACTTGCCAGAGTGTTCCTTTCACTCCTACACAAGGGAGTGGACGGAGACAAATTTTCCATCCCACCACTGGATGACCCGTGGTGTTCATACGAGGCGGAGCCACCTCCAGATACAGAGCCAAATCCATATCCCGTTAAACCCTCTCCCCCAGACGACACCCCACCTACCATGACTTGATAGGCAGAGCTGTCACCTTCCACAAGGTTCCATTACATATTGATCCTGTAAAGGTGACTTTTTATTTGAAATTCTCTTCTTTACTCAGCGTTCGGCACAATATTTGCCAATGCTTAAAGGCATGCTACGCCACACGCCTGATCTATTTAACGACCCTGTTAAATCGTGAATCATCATACAGAGGGTTGACGAGAAATATAAACAGTCACCCAGCGACCCCACATACACAAAAGGGCAATTCCCACCTGACTCATTGGGTTAGACAACTTGCAAGCGGGTTAACTCTCGTGCATTTGGTGAGGCGCCCCCACCAGATAAAGAGTGAAAAGATAGATGCTGCGGAAAAGAGGGTGGCTGCCCTGCCCGCCAGCCATTGGAGAATCGCTAACTCCATTGGCCCCCTATCCCGCTACGAAATGGCCTACTGGGTTGAAATGGAGGAGATCGTCCAACATCTCCCTGAGGAACACAAGAAGCGGGCCTACCAAATTGCCTCAGAGGTAAAGTTAATTTCTAACACCACAATTCGCTGTGTCCTTAATGCAGCCGACACCACAGCTAGAGGCATTAATTCAAGCATCCTCCTTCATAGAGATGCCTGTCTGAGTCTCTGGTTTTAAACTTGAGGTTCAACAAAACCTTTTGGCTCTTCCCTTCGGGAAGCACCTTTTTGGTCCTCAAGTGGACTTCCTCCTAGTAAAAAATAAAAAAGGATAACGAGACGGTCAAAGCGATGGGGGTGTTGTAAATAAAATCACAAAGTGGCTGCTTTCGCTGCTCCTCTTTATCGTGGATGGTCCTAAACCAGCTCCCATGAGGCCTCCACCTCGTACCAGTGAACCCATGCCTAGACATACTCCTAATGCATACTACCTGGGCAATAATTCCAGGGGTAGCGGCAAGAGTTGTTTCACCAAGCTGTCCGCCACCACAACTAAACATTGACTTTCCTGCCATTCCCCCCGACCATTCAAAAAAAAAAAAACCTGTTGGGGGTTGACTACAAGGTTTCATTCCTGCCTGACTGGGTGTTGGATATTAACCAACACTGTCTGAAGTGCTGTAGATTCACATCCGCCCACCCTCCTCCCCGGACATCTATTTTTTGTTGGAGTTACTTTTATGACTTATTTTACATTCCTTTCGAAAGCTCATCTCGCTATGCAACACTATCCTTCACACCCCATCTTCACCCGCCTGCAGGAAAATAATCTAACAATGAAGTTGATGACCTTGTGCACTACCAGCTAGAGGAGGAACCACTATACCTCGTGACTCGAAGAACGCTCTTTGTAGAAAAACAACACTAGATGGCGGGATTATGATAAGCATTTAGATCTATAGCAATACATGCCACGGACAGATGCTTACTAGGTAAGTAACATTTTCCTTATTTTTTTTGTTCTTCAGAGTTTTATATAGTGCGAACTTAACCCGAAGGTATCGGAACACTTTACATGAGCACCAGTTGTGTTACACAAGGGTACTTTTGCTTTGTTAGGCACAGAGAGATTAAGTGATTTGCCCAGAATCACAGGGTGTAGAGGGTCATTGCCAAGACTCGCACCTGGTTCCCCAGATTTGAGATCGACAACTCTAGCTGTTAGAACACATCCTCTCCATATTGCTTTACATTAATTTCGTTTACATTGAAAGGTTTTAGTATATTGTATTACAGTATCTTTATTCACTAACTTATAAGCCAGTGGGTATGTTGGCAAACCATTTGTCCAAGGAAAAGACAGATGGTTTCCCAGTTGAGCTTCTTGGCTGCAGCAGTGCTGAAACAGGATCTGGGTAGTTGTATGTTTTTTAAAATGCATTTTATTTAGGTAGTCATTCTTTTATTTATACTTTGTGCACCTTTCATCTTGTAGCCCACTAAGCTGCAGCTGTGCTGGAGTCTCTTTTGGAATCCATTAGAAACTCAATGGTTCCCAGGTTAGCTATGAGAAATTGAGTTCCGGTGGTTAGTCGGAAGATCCAAGAGCTTAATTGTGCTGGAATTTGAAGTCTTTGAGAGAAAACTGGGGTTTGGTTGTATCCCTGTTTTACTCAGATAGCACAAAAGTGCATTTGGATAGCAATTTGTCCCATTTGGCCGACAGTGTGTTTTCATGGGTATGTCTTTGTTTAATGCACAGTGGAGTAGTGGAGATGTATCTTTGGCCTGTAATCAGAGTATCCTGACCCAACTTTTTTCCTCTTCAAGCTTTTCACCCATGTTCTCTGCCTCATCCACCCACTGGTGCGGAAGGTATTATATGCAAGGCAGCAGCTTCATCTTGGTGGCTGAGGGTCTAGCAGCAGCTGCGAATGTTGTGAATGATGATTGGGCCATAGGCTGTGAACTATGCGTCATAGGCTATGAAATGATGCTGGTAGCTGGACCTCCTCGCCACACCAGAGGGCAGTGCCCCCTTTTCATTGCTCTCAAGCTTGGTTTGCTCACTATAGATAGCTAAGAACACATACCGTCTTTCGTATTACCTGGACAAATTGTTTGGAGGCACTTGTTTGTGGGTGTATTAGGAGAGCCTACGACAGAGAATATCTAGGAGTCTAGACACAAATGGAATCAAATCACAAACTAACATTGACATGAAAAAATAAGAGAAGGGTGGAGACTACATACATCAATCGCGTCACGTGACGACATAGCAATACATACAGGTTGGGGCACCTATTATGGGTGAAAGTTTTCCCATCAGTTGTCTAACTATTAGGAGAGCACCTTTTGTTGTACACTCATATGCCGGTGCAAGATTCAAAGCTTTCTGTCCTCCTATGCGCAGCATCTAAGGAGGCCTGATTACAATTGCATTAGCTGCTGGCTGTCAATCATAGCGCGATGAATGCTGGGATGAAAATCTCATTCTACATGTTGGGTCTTACCTATGGCGAGCTATCAGGAGGTGTTTACATGTTCAGCCTATGAAGTAAACGTCATTTGTAGCTTGAGTATAATGTTTCCAGTCCGTCTGCTGCAGTGAGAGCAGACAGCTAGCATTGATATGCCAGGGAATAGTATTTTACCCAGTTTGCAAACCTACTGCAGTTATTTTAAACTCGAAATTGGTTACTTGAGTAATTTGTTATATCTTATGCGTTATAGTTAATTATCGCTAACATATGTTTCTTCATTAGTAACCATGTTCGAATCACCTGATCATTATTTTACGGTAGGGTGATCTTGCTGCATCCTTTAGTGTAGACTCTTCAGACACCATTTGTGGATGATCTTAGGCCACTCCCAGATGGGCTAATGGCCCCAGGCGCCCGACAGAAAAGCCCGAGGCTATGGTAGAAATGAATATTTAAGTATCTATTGCAGATATCTTTACTTGACTTCCACACTTACAGCATGAATCAATGTGATATCTTCACATGGGGTGGCTTGTGTGAAAGAGGCTCTTTCCTCAGATTGTGCTGAAACACTTCCTGCTTGCATCACTTTTACACTTACACTGGACGACTACTTAGTTCAACATTTATGGCCAGTTACCTAGATTGTTTGTATCTGTACTGGTGCCTGACCGTACTAATGGGGCACCACTTACAGTGGCAAAATCTAATTTAGACAAACTTTTTCCCAGAGGAATAATTTACTTGAAGTATGTCTGATAAATTAAAAAGGCTATCCCTTTAATTTTGCCTGTTGAACAAAAAAAAATGGTTGCTCTGTGAATCAAGATGTGTATTAGATGTGCACGTTTGCATGAATAGCATCTTTTGTCTACATAATGATTTCTTGAGCGTTAGTTGATTAGGATGCTAATGAACCAAACGGAAAAATTACCTCTTTCAGACATCTGATGCTATATTTACGGTGAACAATTCTTGTACAAAGTGCTTCTGTGGCCTATATCTTGGTGTAAATTACTGTTAGTGGCTAAGAAATACGTACGCTCCACCTTGTGGAATAATGTGAAAGGATATACTCTTGTAGAGCTGAACAAGAGGTGTTGATAATGTATATGGAAAAACAAGATTTAGATTCTATATTTTCTTTATGATGCGTGACATAAGAAATAACTGGCTTACATTTTGGATACACACAAAGCACTACTCGTTTATCATAAAGGCAGTATTTTACATCTTGTACTATTTTAGGTTTTTTATGTATGAGCTATTAATTTCCCAGACAATTATATAAATGCTATTTAAAACCGATTTACTTTTAAAACTAGTAGTGTTCATTCAGATAATCGTACACTGCCCCCGTGGCTCTAGTAAACCTCAGTATGAATTCCTTAAAGTTTTTTACATCTGTAATACTCCTAGACAATAACCTGTAGGCACATCCGGTTTAGCTTTGGAACAGTGCTTTGACACATGTTCAAAAGGGCCTCCTTCAGCTCTGACAGGGAAGGCTTGCACTTGGGCTGATAATGTTTACCGATGCTTGCTCAAGCACCTTGTGGGAATTCAGTTCGAGGACATAACACTGAGAAACCTATGTTTATCTTGAAACCAACATGCTCTTGGGTAATATGCTGTGTTCTACAAATCTTTTCTAAATGGACTCTGACATATCCCACTGCCTCAATTCTGTTTTCCAAAGATCTGTGTATTAACTTGTCGGATAGATCAAATCATTTTTGTCTTGTTTCATCCAAAACCTTTTCCGTTTTTCAATGCTGTGTGTTTATTTTTCTTATTAGGCTGTCATTTACTTAAATAAGTTAAATCTTTTTTTCTTTCAAATAGACTGTTATAAGTCTCCCCAGTGACCTATACAATGTCTTCAGCTGTTGTGGTTAGAAATTGATCAGTTTGTACCATGAATTGATAATTACAACATGCTTTGCCAAATTGCACCTCATTTTGAATGGGCTCAGAGTAGTAGGTTTTCCTGTGAAACATCCAATGCAATGTAGGCACCAACCAAAGACTGACATCGATCCAAAAACCTCATTATCCCACCTCATTGGCACCTTCTACAGAATTTAATTTGCAGAGCACCTTCGATAAGGTGCTTCAGTGTGTAATTGTGTCCTGTATTAGATTCCATTAGTGAATCGTGCACAAGCTTCTAAGTTCACCTTTGCCAACTGTGTCTTATAAAAATTAGAATGTGTGTGCACTAATATATTGTGTTTGGCCCTAGCCTGATGCTGTACTTGGGCATGAATAACGGGGTAACAGTGTAAATTGATAAACACCTCCCATATTTGGCTTGTGGGATTTTATGTCTGTCTGTAAAAAATGCTAGTACACTTTCCTCTATAACCGTTGAATCAATATAGGATAGAAATATTTTAACTGCTCGTATTCGTTGTTAGTAGGACAGACTCTCCATTGGTCTGATTCTGTATTCTTTAAATGAAGTTGGTGTCCAGAGTCCTAGATTTCTCTTTCTGTAATACCATGCTCTCGCTGATATTTAACAAGATTTTGCCCAAGGTGCACGGGCATGAATGTCTCAGCTGCATGTTTTTGACAGTGTTTTCAATTTTTTTACTGTCCTATTCTCCTCTGATACTACAGTATCTGAATGACGGTAGCGCCTCTTTTTCACGGGCACCTTCGACAGAAATACTCACTAAATAATCATACTTCAAATGTCAAGAAAATGTTCTGCCCTGTCCACTGACTCTGTTACTCGCGCTCTGTGATGCGCCTCATCGACTCAGAGCAGAATCTTCCGCAGGCTATTGAGTGACCACACCCGGGCGGTTCAGATCGGTCTCTTCGAGGTGGTTCTTGCTGCTTCATAGAAAGGTTCCTTCGTACCGAGAATGCTATGCAAATATGCATTATTGCAATTTATTCGGTTCTTTTAAGAATGTGGATCTATCTAGATGCACGATCGAGCATGTTCACCCTGTTAGTAAGTCTAATACTTAGACCTTTGAGTGTCTGCGGGAGGCTGGCTTGAAGAGTTGAGTGTGAGGAGCGCAGACCCCAGAGGGCAGCAGTGCTTCATCGTATGGTAAAGTGATGGGAATGTGATGTAACAGCTAGAGGTGGAGATGGGCAAAGCCATCTAAAACCTCTGCTCCAGCTTCTGTCCAGAAAACTAAAATATGCATCAAGTAACTCGTGCTCTTGCTGTTGGCTTCACGGGTGGGAGTTGCTCACTGCTGTTCAAGTAGTTCAGTGGGACATGAACTCCGCTATCTACTGCCAAGTCAAGTCCAAAGGTTATTTGCAGTTTTGCAGGCCAAGCTCCTACTTCTGTGCAGCTCCTTCCTCATTTCCATTGTCTAAAAAATGTTTTGACACCTTTCAATGCAAAGAGTAGAAACTTTGATTCATTGAATATATATTTGGTTTGTGGTCAGATTGCGATGTAGATTTAGGAAGACGATTACTAATTTGATTGGGTTAATTAGTGGTACTGTACAATCAGGTGGTTTGTTTCCAAGCTTCAAGTTCGATAGAGTGCTACAGAACCAAATCTTTTGTGGTATGTGAGCATTCTTTTGAGGAAGCCCACATATTTCATACTTTTACTCAGACTGTGTAAGTTTAGAAACCAGTAAACCAATAAAATGCTTCACACCCATTGAAACGAATCTTTGCATTTTTGATGGTGTAATTTATTAATTAATCAAGAAAGTATTCACTAAGTTGATCTTCCTTTGCTTCTTGCTATTGGATGGCTTAAGTTTTTTTTGCCAATCCATTCTGGCCCTATTGTTTTAACCTTGGGGGCTGTGTGCGAAAAAAGGCTGCTTTCTGAGTACACAAGTGAAGCCAGAGCTAGTGTAGAAACATCTCTGAAATAGTCGTTATAAGGTGAAATAATAAGTACTTCCGTAGCTGAGTTTGGAATTAATATTATCTAGTAAAGGTAGGCGCAGCTGATTTCCGGTGTTTACTTGAAAGATGTAACACACACTTTAGGAAACCTGGGAGAGTATTCTTTACATATTTAATGACTTGTGCTTGTTCTCCTGTGCAGAACTTTGGACATATATATGTATGTGTTTGGTGACTTGTCTAAATATTTTTTCTTTCTTTTTTTAAAGAATGTATTCTGTAGATGTTCCTTTTTTGCAGCTGTCAAGTGTTATATTAGTCTTCTTGCATATTTCTGCTTTTACTGGATCTGTGTATTGTCTCTTACCCAAGGGATAGGCCGCTAAGCTGCTTTTTAATTCCACAGCATCCTGTATGGACAACAATTCTTCTTGCCTTCTGTTGGGCTTTTCCCTCTGTGGAGCTGGGAGGGCATTATTGGCTTAAAATAAGTGCTGAGCCCCAGGTCTTGCAAATCCAAATGCACCAAGAATAGTAATCTGAGCTGGAAGAAGCCCTTCATCCAGCTCTGGACACTTCTTAATGGCCATACAAAGGTTTGCGGACACTGGGAAACTTCATAACCTCCAGTACTTTGTCGTTGTATGTTCCTTGAATTCCCTTGTTACTTCAATCAGGGTTGATCTCACTGTTGTACATGGGTTAATGGTGTCATTGTGCATAATTAACAAACTGAATTTGAGTGAGGGCCACACTAGATGGGTTGGGATATCTAATCACTGCACAACAACGCCTTAACACGTGAGCTACAAAGCCCCTTGTGACAGCGTTAGAGCAAATAAGCAGCAGGTATACAGCAGTACAAATATGTCTCAGCAAGACTGTCTGATCACTGCAGTGTACTCCTTCCTTCAGTGCAGACATTTGCGGTATTCAGTTTCAACATCTTTTTTGTTACCACAGTTTCTGAAACCCCCGAGTGCTGTAAAGAACAATTGCTTTTATTGTCCAGAAAAAACCCCAGAAACTGGAATAGTAATTTCAATGTTGTTCTTGCTTGATGCTTGACCAGACAGAGTATTTGTGTGGATAAAAGTTGCATTATTGTTCATTGCTGTCTGGCAAGCCTGTGCTGCCTCTATTTGTATTTTAGATCTGTTTTTTGAAGCCTCTTGTTACATTATAGTTTGTCCAAAAATGTCATACATAATATCCATACAGAGAGCAACTTTATGTTAGTGGTCTTCATCATTTGGCCTTTTAAACATAAATTCACATTTGATTTTACTGTCCTTTACACCCCAATATATTGCATTGGGTAATGGGTCTGCTCACTTTACCCATTGACTCCCTTAACTTTGAGTGACTGCTCAAAGGTGTTGCACATCATTGACGTCTACTTAAAAGGAGTCCTTTTCTTTTCAGTGAGAAAGCTGGTTCAAAGTGTGCATTTTCATTTGATTTAATTTGTATATTAGCTTTACATTCTGGTTGTTTTGCTGACCCTCTTTTTAAGGTGTGTGATAAAAGTGTTGGGTGACATAGATACCATAGAGTATTCAATCTGGATCTCACTGATGAGACCTAAATAGGTCGAAAACGGTCTGAGGTTGCTTCTGAAGGGGGTCTTGCCTGGTAGTTTGGGATGGACCGATCCCACGAGCAACAGGGTAGGTATGATTTGCATAAGGTGGGTCTTTGATTGCATATGGTTGTAGTGTATAACAAAAAAAAATACCCATGGAGCCAGCATGACCCATCGGTTTTGCCATAGCTTGTTGCTTTTTGTGAAATTGTATTTTCTATATTCTGGACTAATGTGCATGGAGCCAGCAGATTTTCTTTTAACCATAATAGCATTGGAGCACTCATTGACTTATTTGAGCATATAGTGTTGTGGCAAATATAATATTTTTGCCAGCAATCGCCCTTATTTTCTGCTCTTCAAACAGATAATGCGGAACATAAAAGAAATGGCGAGTGTAGTTTCTTTTATTGTTTTCACGCTGTCATATAAAATACAGGTGGTTGAGCAACATGTGTTTCGTTCGACAGTGAACGTTTTTCAGCCTAATCGAAATCTGTAAGACTGCAGTAAGGGCGAGGAATGTAACACAGCCGTGACGAATATATCCAAGAAAAAAACAATGGTTTACTGAGACTTAATCACTTTGAGAAACCAGTATGTCTCCATTAGTTCAAAGAGAACAATTCAGTTTGCCTGTATGTCTTTGACAAAATAATTTTACATTAAACACACCATGCTGTACCCAAGGTAAGACAAAAATATAATTTGAAAAAGGAAAGACAGGCAAAAGTACTGTGTATAACGATTTATTCAGTACATTTGTTTCTCATATCATTGTTATACTTTTGTACTCTTTTTCTTTCTTCCCAAGAGATCCAGTGCTCACAAAAGTGAAAAAAGGGAGTGCAGTGATATGTGATGTGAAAAGAAACAGTGCATCGCAGATAAAGACGTATGAGTACTGATATCTTTTCATTACTTCTAAGGGTCGGAAAACGAAGTCTATAAACTTCTATTGTGGACAGTGTTTCGACCTCTGACAATATGAGGTCATCATCAGGACGGGGCATGAGCACCCAATCACTGGGACGTATGTAGAACACGAACAGTGGAGCAAAGCAGGGAAAAGATCAGAGTTAAGGAAGCTTCTAAGGAGGTTATGGTAATATCTGTTCCTGGTGAGGAGCGGCCCCTTGTACAGTTGCTGGCTCACTTCCAAATTAATTGCATGCAAAAATACTAAATGGAGGAGGACTGCTTTCCAGTGCTTCTGGAAATCGTGTGCACGTCAGGATGAATATTTCAAGAGCCCTGCTGGAGACTGGGCAGGATGCACGCGGGAACCTTCATGCCCATGCAGCATGTACAGGACTTCTCAAAGTCCAGGTCCAAGGCCAAGTGTCTGGGCTGACGGCAGGTCTTAGGAATTAGAGTGCGGTTAAATTTACAATAAGCAATAACTAATGAAGACAAAACATAATAATAGTTTGGAGCTCTTTACAGTGACATCAGCTGACACCATAGTGGTTAACCGTACTGTGAAACAAGATGGTGTCAGTCCATTGAGATAAACCACTACGTGATTCCAGACATTCGCTGCATCAAATACGGGTTACTGACTATATCAGATCTGTAAACAACATGGGCCAGCCTCAATGTTTTGGACACAGTCGTGTCACATTCCTCGTCCCTACTACTGTCTTAGAGTATTCGATTAGCTTTGAGAAAGTCTATTTTCGGATGAAACATGTGTCGACTGAACCATATGTATTTTATGAAACCGTGAAAACAATAAAACTACACTCACCACATCTTTTGTGTTTCAGATTCCTGTTTGAAGAGGGCAAAATAAGGACTATTGCATTTGACTGCTGGCAAAGATATTCTATTTGCCACACTAGTATATGCTAAAATATGTCTGAGTGCCCCAATACTATTATATCTAATGCGATACAGGAGGGATATGTCGTGTGTGTTAGTTACCCTGTTTATTGATATCATGGCAACCGTTCAATATTGTATGAGCACCAGTACCTGATAAAAAGAACTACTTTACGTGTTGGAACATGCAACTGTAGTACCATAGTTGCCTAGCTTTTTGTACAAGAGTTTCTTTTAAGGTTCCATGTGAGAAAGCAAAAATATATTTTGCCGGAAAAAGACTCCAATCTCAACTGGCAAAATTGAGATCTTATATAAGGGTTTCCCTTCAAACATTTTGAGTTGTTTATATACTAAATTCAACCTTCCTCGCTTCCTACATAATTTAGGACCGAATTTATTTACTATTCTAATTTCATTCTTAGCATATTTTCGGGCAAGTGCTTGATTATAGGATGTTTATGTTTTAAGTCAGTTTTTGCAAAATTTGCTTCTGAAATCTAGTTACATAAGCCACAGCTTTTAGCCTTTCACTCTTCTATTTATTAATTTCCCTACTGTTTTTCCTGATGCTCTTGTGACGTCTGCTAGTGTGGGATATGTTGGAAAAGTGCATAAGAAGCCTGTTTGTTAGTGTTAGGACAGCCAATCGAATTACTTTCTAAATACTCTTCCAGCACTTCAGCCGACTGGTAATTTTTAGAGTAAAATATAACCTGCTTCACAAAAAGCGAAGTGCTAAATAGTAACTGTGTTGCTGTCCCAATTGCAGTGGCACAGATGCAATACTAGCTTGCACGAACTCCTATTTCATTACACTCCTAGTGCTAAAAGGGTGGCGTGCAAGGCAGTGAGTATATTGCCTGGTCTCATTTTCGCACAACTGAACTAGATGATGTTAACATCCTCATTTTCCTATCTGAGGTATGGATGGCTTGCATGCTTGCCCCCAACCATGTTTCATATGCAGCGTGGCAGGACAGTGCTTTTCCTATGACTACATGTGTATCTGCCGCTCCAGTGTTTGAGCCATCTCTGCTGTGGATGCCTCTTAAACAGAAGCATAACTGCTTGTTAGCAGTTCATGTTCCTCTTTATAGGTTGAGCCAACCAGACGACCAAGCTTTCTGGTTGCAATAGACCTATTGTTATTGCGAGCTTAGAGAGAACTTACAGGGGCTTAAAGCCTGCCCGTTGCTTACCAATGGTTGGGTTTATTGTCACTTGTTTCCTTGCTACCTATTCAGTGATATTCCTGGTTCATCTTATGTTTTTTCTACCCATGTAGCAAAGTCTTTTTACTATGCTGTTAAAATGTTGACTTGTGTCCTTCCACTGCTCACTTTTGAGGAACTGATTGGTTAAACACTCCATCAGAGTGCATGTGTTTTCCAGCTCTCCCTCTTTTACTTCACCCCCTCCATTCCCCTCTTTGCACTTAATATTGTGCTCTCCCTTGTAGTCCCGCCCTCATCCCGCGTTCATTGACAAAGCGAGATGGTCGGAGAGGCACGATATCTGAACTTTGCCAAAGGTATTTGGTATTAGAATGGCCGATGTTTATGTAGGTGTTTGACGCACAGCGATCTTTCAAGAGTTGGAAATGAAGGTCCTTTCCAGCTTTTCTGTGAAGGAAACTCTTGAAATTGGTCATCATTCCTTGAAGACGTAGGGATCTTGCACCAACATGTCAGGTTGTGTGTGGCACGGCCCAGAGACTTGGGCAGGTTTTTGAGCAGGAGACTTTGTGCATGGGCATCAAAAGTAAGTAAATGATTAAAACTGATACAATGCTAATGACTATTACTTATGTGAATATGTGACATGCATTGTTTATTGCCTTGGCTTAGAAAGTATTCGGGAAAACAAAGAAACCTGTCCATACCAGACTTCTGTTGTAGTCGAACGAGTGAACTACCGTTATGTTTAGAGCGATCTCAGTGCAACTTCAGTGCACTTGAGGACACGGATAAAAAGAACACATCGATTGATGTAGACGAAATAATTTCCTCTCGGAGCATACTCGCTACCAACTTTGCTTTGAGCTTGACAAATCAAGAAAGAAGAGGTCTGTCATATCTTCGGTTTTTGAGTATGGACGTGCCTTTGGCTCTTGGGGTTTTGCTTACTTTATGGGGATAATTCGGTGTTGAGGTTACACATATGAAATTCCTTTCCTGAAAGGGCGAAGTGCTTCTGTCTGTGGAGAGGCTTTATGAGCTCCCTGTTAGTCAAGGCATGCAACAAGATAAAGACTATAATTGCTATTCGGTTTCCAGAGGCAATCTATACAATTCTCTTCATTTCTTAATATGTTTTTGGCGAGGGATCTGAAATAGGGAGGTAGAAACAGTTACAATTACAATATAGGAGAGTGTTCTTATAACAGTGGTTTTACTGCTGTTGTCCACTCGAAACTATTTTGCAGCCTCCCTTGATTATTAATGATATGCCAGAGCTGCATTTTATATCCTATAAAAAATTATGCAGGCGCTGGAGATCTCACAAAAGTAAAAAAAAAAAAGAACCAGATTGCTAACTGAAAATGAGATGCAGGTTTGATTTAAGCTTTTGCTTTTTGTAGAAAATTTGAAATGTCAGCAAGATGAATGTATGTGGGCCACTGGATAAAGGTATCTTCCTGGAACCTTTTTTTCTAATATTGATCACTGACAATTCCTCACCAGAATATGCCATATTTATGTTGAGTTGAAGACATCTGCCGGGCGATTTATCGGTCTTTCGGGGAGGCAAATGCAGTACATATTTTCCAGACAAGAATCCAATAGATTATTTTTTGCTCGCTCTTGTCAGTTTGCTTATTGAATGAAATGCGAGAGAGCTCCTGAGCTACTGCACCCTCAGACTCCAGAATCTTTGTAGACTTAAGACAGCCAAGAGAACAGGAAGTGGGCATGTCAGTTTAAAATGGGTGATGGATGGCTTCCCTGCATTCAAACAACACGAAATACTCCTTTCTTCCCGTGCATAGAAGTCCACCCTTTTGTATTCCCCAATCTAGGGAGAGGTGCCTCTTCTTGGGTTATCACATGACAAGTTATCACATGACTATCACTTAAGTCTCATTGCTCCTGTCATGATTTTTACATGTCCATACCATTTTATTCTGGTAGTTTAGACTATTTGACGAACTTTATTGAATTGCAGTCAAGCCTCCCACTACGAGAATGTGACTACAGTTCAATAAAAATCAAGGATTGGAGCACCATGTCCTCTGCGGTATTGAGTCATCGAGTGAATTAACTCAGTCATTCTATTATCCTGCAAATAGCACAGTTGCCTCCGAAAAGTACCTTTGCCACTGTTGCCTATGACTATGGTCATTCCATGTATCCCAGATTTCTTTTTAATTAAAATGTACTTTTTTGACGTTATATTGTGAAAGGGTTTGGTTTGCTTTGGCTTAAAATCTACTAATTTCTTCTAGTAGTTTTTCTGAAGCTTTCATTTGGGGGAATTTTTAGTCCCCCATAAAATAAGCAGTTAAATGCACATGTATCAGATTTTCTGTTCTGAAGGTCTTTTTTAAGCACTTTTATCTGCTTTGTGTAAGGCACCAATGAAATGCTACTTCCGAATTGGTTAAACAAAACAGGCGCTTTTCAGCAGCGCTTAAACCGTGGTAAGGGGAATAGATTTTTGTTTAACGTGAGATTGTCCCAATGAATGAGTGGCCACCCACTTAATGTAAAGACGGGCTTTGTCACATCCTACTGCTAAGTGTTCAAAGCTTTTTAGGTTTAACTTTCTCCAGTATCACCCAGAGGACCTAGGAATGGGAGTAAAAATATGTTTTGTGCTTTGTTTCCAATAGACCTTCATAAAATATAATAAATACATCGTGACTATGTAGTCACAAGATAAAACATTTACCTGGTCCCTCATTGACCCGTCACTAAGCCTAGAAGGGCTTCTGCCATCGTTGTTCCCCTAGAAAGGATACCTTTGATCAATTGCACACAGGCCCATTACCTGCCAAACATAGTACTATCTCCAGGATCCCCATATTGCATAGATTGTTTGTGGGCCATCCTCTACATCTGTATACAACATTCTTTCTAAGAGGAAATACAAAAGCCTGATCCTTTTCTCTACTCTGCCATTCGTCAGGAGCTGTGCCACCCATACTCCTGTGAGATCTGTGTGTAATCATGAAACCTTTCTGAAGTAGTAACTTATTGTGTCTGGACGTGCCTCTCTCTCCTACTGTGCTCGGTTTTGCTAGTTTTAAACCTTGCATCTCAGGAGCTGGAAAGCAAGGAACGTAAAATACTAAGTTAATCAACTACTACTACAAGCTTGCCAGCAGTGTAATGCAGGAATCAGTTGAAACTCATTTCTTGAATAATTTTGTGAGCTTGACATGCTCACACTAAAAGCACTCAAAAATACCATGCTATTTGAAGCAGTTATGATAGATTCAACACTATGCAGTTGCTTGAATTTCAAGGTTGCTTTCATTGAATTGTATTTGCAAGGCTGTGTGTGACCACTTAAAGCACAGGATAAGATGTACGTCATTGGAGTGGATTGTGAAGTTATTAACTTTTCAACTTATAAAAATATTGTTTTTCATATCCAATCTTTTTTTTTTCCAGTCGTATCCCTGCCCCAACATACTTAGTTTTTTCTGCTCACCTTATATTTTAGAAAATGGACGCTGTGAGTAACTGCTTGTCAGAAACAGAAGACTGACTGCCCTGAGTGTGTCGTCAGAGCTGCATCAAGTACTTTATACATAACCAACATAACATTACATGTGGTCGGCTGGCCATTAAAAAAAAGCCTGGAGGGTCTTCATTGATGCTTGGTTTAAGCTACCTGTGTTAGATGGCTGGCCGTTAGATGTTGCGCTACTTTAATATTCCAAAGTTATTGTATCAAGCTTCTTATTGGTAAAGCTTGCAAACAGAATGGATGCCTCTTTCACTATCTGTTTGATTTTTGGGTTTTTCACGTGTTACCACCACAGATTGGGAGCGACCGGATCAAACGGTATGCCTTGTAAGTGGGGTGTACTAGTCTTTGGGTGTTTTTTTATTTTCCAGGCTTGTTGACAGGCATGCTGCTTTGTGAGCACCATTTCACGCATCACGGTTGGGAAATTGATGTGTGATCTGCATGTGCAATTTGCTGAGCATCCGACATTGTCAGGAAAGATAACTGGTCTTTCGTCCTGAAACCTGAGTAGGAGGGACATCTGGTGACACATAAAAGGAGAAAGGAGAAACCCCAGTTTAGCACCATCTTTAGAGTGGCCGTGTGGTGCAGGTGTTGTGTGAAGGGCCATGTGTCCTGTTGGCTCAGATCCAGGCATGCCTTTTACCTTAAACCCCTGGCAAACAGTCTTTGGGTGTAGCTGTCACTTCACGGTCTTCAAAACCTCTGGTGTAATCGACTGGGAAGTGCTGGTGATATCGCATAGCCTGGAAGAACATAAGGGCAAAAATCTTTATCCCGGGATGTATTGTGTCACCCTCAGGGTCCAGCTGGATTTGTTAGTAAGCTGAAACTACCCTGGTTTCATTTTGCTGTGGGTTAATCCCACAAAACAGAAGACATGCGGTGGGAATACACAAAAGGTGTTCCGCTGGGGGATCAATAAGTCTTTGAAACTGAGGAGCTGGATGACAATAGACAGACACTGTGATGAGCCAGGAGTAAGCAAATTCCATTTTTGTAATGTAGAGAGATATAATTATGAGAATATGACAGCACTGATTGTTGAGTTTAATAGGGTTTTATTTTGACTATTTAAGTTTTGTCAAAACGGGACACTTTACATTAGTGGCCTTTTATGAACCTGTTTGAATATTGCTCTGTTCCTGTATTAAATATGTGCAGGGCAAGCTCACCATTGATCTTATGACCAGTTTATGGTGGCATGCATGATCATAGCATGTTGAGATTAATTATTTGTAGACCTCTTAGGCGCCCATTAACTGTTAGTCCACTCTGTGCTACAACAGGCTTTGTAGATAGGTATTTTTAGTTTAATATAGAAGTGTTTAAGTACTTATCTAGATTGTCTTCCGATCTTAAAGGCCACATGGCTGAATTTACCCAATCGGAAGTTCTCTCTGTCTTTTTTTTTTTTTTTAACCGCCAAACTGCTCCTCTAACAGTGTCCCTTCCCATGTGGCCCCAGTGCTGGTAAAATGCGTTCAAATTCTCATTTGTCAAAGTTGAGGATAGTTGGTTTGGCCCAACCCTAAATGCTTGCGGGAGAATCCATGTCAAGAAGAACAAACACTTTTTACAAGCCAGGCACTTTGCTGAAGGTTGGACACACTTTGTATATTTTTATGTCACATATATTTAGCGCTTTAAAGCAAGCATTGAAGCACTCAACAGTTAATAGAAAAGAGATAACGCTTTATTGTGGTTGCAACAAGAGAAAAAGCAGTAGCGCACGAGGATAGTGTGTTGTGTATGCTTGTTGCTGCTTTAGTCTCGCTGAAGTTTTAAAACATTCCACGTAGTTGATAACTTATTCTGTTTTATTTACCCAACAGATTGGAGCATCCCCGTCCCTTTATGAAACTGGGCTACGACAATGGCTAATTTGTTTTGGTGGATGATAGTGCTGTATTCCTGCAGTCATTTTTAGGGACCAGTGCTTGCTTTTCATGACCAGATTATGACCCAGAGCAGGAGAGAGGCGAAAATGGGAGAAATGAAGAAAGATAGCGACACAGTGACGGAGTAGAAAGCAGGCACGCAGAGAATAAGATAGAAACCTGTGTAGGGTGGTGGAAAGAGCAAGCCTGTGGTAGAATCGAGACTAAGCAGTTTTGGTATTCAACCACCATGACATTCGACAGCCTCCTAAGACCTGAGAAACGTTGGGCCCTTGCACTTGTATGTTTTAAAGCGCTGGCTTTACCCAATATAGGTACAATTTACCATGGCTTCTCAGTGTGCTTGTCTTTAATGCAGGCACAGTCGCCTGGGTAAGGAGCTGTCGAAAAGTTGTGACTTGACTTAATTTTAGTATTTTAATGCGTATGAATCCATTGTTAAAAGATGGTAAGGCTCGTCAGATCCGATGCCTGCGCCCGGTGTGCACCCTAATAGTTGTTAATCTTGTTCCTGGTTGCTTCTCTCCCTGGGGGTGCAGGCGGGGGCCGCTAATGGCCGCCTGACAGGATCTGCTCTCGACGTCACACTGGCTCTGACTCATCTAAGGACGCGCTTCTGCCCGGCCGCTCGTTTTCTTTTTTTTTTTTTCTATTTATTTTTCACTTTTTTTTCAGGCGGATTCTATAGCGGCAGCTGCGGAATCATAAACCAGGGCACTGCTCTATTTATGCTAACTGCTGAATTTGACTTGAAAATCGCGTCCCAGCCCGTCTTGTGGGCCACACGTTGCCGCGTGATTGATGGCTGTCAGGCCAGGCCGCCCTGGCAGATTGTGCTGGGTGGAGGGGAACAGATGCCCACTGGCTGCAGGGGCTTGGGTGACCGAAGGAGTGCATTCCGAACAAAAGCAGGTTCAGGGCAGGGCGAGGGGCGAACGCGGGGCCCTCTCTCAGGGGCTCGTCTCCAGGGGAGCCCTCTGCCGTCTCCTGGAGTACTGAGGCAATGAGAGAAATGCACAGTCGCCATCACAGGCTCGAGGGGGGCCTCGCTCGCATCCGCGTTGTCAGCCGTCCAAGAGGCAGCCCGTGTTTGAGAGGCGTTTATTTACAACCTCTCCAAGGCCTTCCGTTGTTTGTTTTTTTGTTTTGCCCCAAGATTCGCATCCCTCGCTGGCTCCGGCCTCTGTATGCTGGAGGCTTTCATTTGTGTACACGGACTTCAGTGCCCGTGACCTCTTCACGCGAGAATTCGCCCCTCCATCTTCTCGTCCCTCGTGCGCACTTTGGAAGCACACGGAAGCAGAGGAGTCTCTTAGCCGCAGCTAGTCAGTCTAAAGAAAAAGTTATCTTACCGTTTAAATAACGCTTCTATATATATATATATATAATCTCCCTTATTCGTGATCGAAATTGCGTTCCTGCGGTTTATATGAATTGAATAAAACAAACGCGTGAATCGCAATTATGCAACAGTCGTATTCTGCAAAAGCTTTTTTTACATAGCTCTCTAACAGCCTGATTCATCAAGCTGATTTGCGCTCGCAAAGGGCCAGATTCTGAGAATCTGGCCCTTTGCGAGTACGATTTTTGCATTTGGTATTCATCATCCCAAATGCAAAAATCACTATTAGCGAAATCGCATATTTGCGAGGAATTGGATTTGAGGAATCTCTTATAGAGATTCCTTAAATGCAATTCATCAACCAAATAGAAATAGCGAAATCGCAATATTTGGTCTCAATTTACCACCAGGTCTGACTTGGTGGTAAATTGCGTAAATAGTGTAAAAAGCACTTTAGTGCATTTTTTTCTTTTGCATGTTACACACACACATGTCCTTTGGACATGTGTGTGCGCAACACCTGTTCAAATGTGCATTTTAGGGGTGCTACAGGGTGTCCTTTGGACACCCCTGGCACCCTTAAAATCGCTATCTTGATTTGCGAGTAGCAAATTGCTACTCGCAAATAAGGGATACTCCCCATTCATTCCTATGGGCCTTTTGGCCCATAGGAATGAATGGGGAGTTATTCCTTTTTTTGCGAGTAGCAAATTGCTACTCGCAAATAGAGAACATGTAGGAATCGCTATTTATTTAGCAATTCCTACATGAATACCGTTTTGCGTGTCCTCAATAGCGAGTCACTATGATTCGCTATTAGGGCCACGCAAAACGGCCCCTTGATGAATCAGGCTGTAAATGTCGAGCCTGCATTCATTCATCCGTTGACGTTGGCTCCAGTAGTAAAAATTAACATTGGTAATAAAGTTCATTGGAATTTAATACATGCTTTTTCTGTTTCTAAACTGCCCTTATTTTGGAAAATGGGGATTTGCCGGGAATCTGAGGTTTTCTCGTAAGTTGTACTTGAGTCTGCAATTTTAGGTCAAGGTTCAGGGAACTCCTTAGTGATAGCTCTTAGTAGTAGTGTAAATCCATGCTCACATTCAGTTAGATCTACGAATTAAATTCGTTTCTTTTCTCAGTCATCAAAAGGTGTGTGATGAATTATTTTAAGCAGGTCATTCTGCTCCCCTTGGGTTGCCGCATTTTTTTGGCCTCCATAAAATGACTGGCCAGGCCGGTAAAAACTGGCTGAGGTGCCAACCCTAGGAACTTGCTTGTTACTCAGGTACGCAGACTATCTGTAGTTTGATGTTAAAAGCAGCTTGGACCTTGCACAGAAATGTTTGCCGCTAGGCACTTGGTGGGCCTATCTATGTTGTCTGATAGTAACATGCAAGAAAACAATGGATAGATTGAAGTGACTGAATCAATGATCACTGACCTGCAGATGAAGCATTATTAAATTTTATTTTTAGTATTGAAGTAGCCGTTGCACCACAAAGTTGATATCAGCTTTTCTGTGTAGCCTTCTGCAGACAAACTTTTACAATCTATTTTTATGAAATAGAAGGCTGTTCTGCTATGAAATTGGTCTATTCTAGGATAACATAAACTAAGATTTATTCAATGCTGGGTGCCAGTGGCCCCACCATGGAATGAAGCCCAATTTCTTGTAAGCAGAAGTACACTATTTATATCTTTTCCATATATCTTTACTGTCCTTGTTTGACTTGCTGGTTTCTCTTGTTAACGGAGCACAACCTATAGGAAGTCTAACCAAACTTAACTAAGCTTCAAAATCCATGGACCCACCGATGTCAGTCCCTGCATATTGGGGTACCTTACTGCACAGGCCCTGTGGTACGGTGTGTGAACTTGCGTCTGAGTGCCACTGTGTAGTAGGACGTGTATTGAATACATCGCGCAGCGGTCCGCGCAATGTATATCCACTGTACATTCTCGCGCATTCAGCGCGCTTCACATTATGTATTGTTTCAAATGTTGTGGCTCACGCATGGAGGGTTCGGTTCGCCCTGCAGGATTCTAGTGTTGACTGGTAGTCACCGTTGGGTTTCCTATGGAGCGGACGCTTCATGTGTTGGGTGGAGTTATTACTTACATTAAACTGGAACTTCACCGTGATTGAGTTTCCTCGATTATTTCATCTTAACTCACTGCATAGTAATTAATTAGTTGGCTCCTCAAGTGCATCAGATATATATATTTTTAATGGCTGAAGTCCGCATCGCTGCTCACCCTCTTGACCATTTCTCTTCACATCACCTTAACTTTGCACCAACACTACAAAGAAAATTTCCATTTTTTATCCGACATCAAACTGCCCTCGGATGCACAATGAATAAACACCACCACAGTGGAAACCAAAGCTTTCTATACAAGATCAGCATGCGATATGTAGGAAAAATGTTGCAGTGACAAAAACGAGTGTTTGAGCAGCAGCCAAGACACTAAATTAGAGAAGAGCAGATAAAAAAGGAAAAATCTGTTCCTCCAAAAGTTTTTGTTGTTGTCCCGTGCGCTTGCAGCCAAGGGGAAGAATGTCGATTCTTATAGGCTTACTGAATAAAGAATCATGATTTTATTAAAGACCAAAAGGCTAGCATTATGCATTTAACTTTTATTCACTGCTGCAACCTACAAAAGTTCCTACACTGGACTAGAACTTCACCTACATCACAAATAAATAGAACACCCCAGTCCATATAAGTGTCCCAAGGTTCCATGTTCCTCCTCTTTTGCTTGTGTTCAACTTATACTCCTCTTCTTATTCCTCGTTACTTCATCATTTCACTGATCAGAAAAATATACCAAAAACAAGTATATCCTTTTCCCCAACATATAAATTACAAATTAAAACAGAAAAGTTGAGGTACTTCATTATTAAATATACTTATCCATTGAAGTTGGTCCCACTTTTCCTTACTCACCTGGGTGGGTGTGGTGAGAGAATGCTAGCCTCGTCTTTAATAAAATCACGAGTCTTTATTCAGTAAGCCTATAAGATGCGTCATTTTATGGCCAGACAGAAAGCTAGCATTATGCTTGTTCAAAGTTTCTCAAAGCACAGCATGAAACATGATAAGTTGGTCTAAAATAGAACTTCGTAAAAGTATCTGCATTCGACCAATCCGCTGCCATCAAACTTTCCCCCTGACATAAAAATTGTACTTGCCATGGCACCCTTCACTGAATGGTCTGTGAATTTAAACATATCAATACCTGCTTCCTTCATAACAGACCACGCCCATCTTGCAATAGTTGAATTCTTAACTGCCTGATGTGGTTAAATATTCAAAATAAGCAACTGATTCAGCCCAGCACTCCTTTTCTTGTAAGAGACTCGTACTTTTGAACACATCTAATCACATATAACTTCGGCAAGTCATCTAAACTCTGATAAAAAATAGAAGTAGACATGATTTTGTGTCCTTTTCAAAATCCTGAACAAAACTACCTTTGGTATAATACCTACTCATTACTTCCAACGCTCCTACTACTCACACCCTACGAAAAGATATTAAACACAACAGGGTTGCTACCTTCAATGACAACTCTGTTGTACCAAGGTATTTATTACTAGGCCAATCCCGAAATAACTTTAACACTAAATCGAAGTCCTAAAGTGACTGACATCTAGGTTTTGGACCTCTCTTCAGCCTTATCCCTTTCGTCACCCTACAAATTAAGGGACTTGTTCCTACGAAAACTCCATTATCAAAGAAGGACACGCTGCAACAGATGAGCGATAATAATTTACTGTCCTGTAAGCCAAACCTTTTGTCAAACAGATTTGCTAAAATATTAGCTGCTTCTATCTCTTCCACCTCCACAGCCTCCAAGTCCATCTCTATGCACCAACATAACCCTGCTCTTCTATATCTTTTTTTGTGCCTGGGGCTGAGGATTCATCAAACAATCCTGAAGCTGATTTTGAAAGCCTTGTGAATCTTCCTAAATCCCGAGATGCTGAGCGAACACGAAAGCACTAACGGATGATGCTTTCCTTCTATACCTTTCAACAATCTCTTCCTACACCTTATTAAATGAGGAGTCTTTACCACTAATTCCAAAGCCGTCTGGAACCATGCCTGCGTCTTCCAAAATGGTGTTATTAAAACTATCTGACACCTCTACCTCATGCATTGCAGCAGCACTCGTTCAATCATCAAGAAAGGAGACGCATATGCTCTCGCCCCTGACCAGTCCTGCACAAAGGCATTCACCGCCATTTCTCCTGGATCTGGTCTCCAACTGACATAGTTTGCTAACTGATAAGTCAGTTTGGATGCAAACATGTCTTTATCCAGAGGACCCAGAAAGGTCTAAATCCTCCGCTGAATCCGCCTGGTTTCTTGAATACCAATCTGCCACCACATTGTGCTTCCCTGGAAAATACTCTGCTCTAGGTCAAAATCCCACACTTCTGAAGCTAAACCTGTCAAACTCTTAATGCCTTGTTTACTTAAAAAAAAATCAAAAATGAATCTTCCTCAAATATAGTCATTTTAATTTCATTTTTTCTCACAACACTACCAATCTTCTCAAAAACGCGCTCTCTCTCACCGCGAGTACCGACACACTTAGTTTCTTGGCAACTAGCAGCAGAAGGGGACACACAAGAATCACTTGTACGTGATCCCCTCAGGTAGAAAACAAGAACCCTCTGCAGTGGAGAAAGGGTTGCACCTGATTAGACCTACACAATGCGCAGGCCTCACCCAAGATGTCAACGCCCTCCTAGCTTGTTGATACCTCACTGCCGTCATATTGTCCAGCTTCAACAAGACTGAAGATCCTTGCAACTGTTTGAAACTGTGCAGGGTTAACAACCCTGCTTTCGTATCTAAACAATTGATATGATCTTTCCTCTCTTAAGAGATCCCAGTTGCCACTTGTCCCTTGTTCCGTGCAAGTTGCTCCCCAACCTTATAAACTGTCATCTGTTTTCAGATCGAAATCTTGTTGTTTAACAAAAACTCTCATGTCCATTCCATGCTTCCAAATTCTCCCGCCACCATTTTAACTCCTCCTTTGCTTCCATAGACAGCATCACAGGGTCTCTGTACCATAAACCCCCTGCCAAAAGCAGCAGTCTTCAACCTCTGTAGAGCCCTGAAATGTGAGGGACACGAAAATATCGCCTGAATTGACGATGACAGAAGACCAATCACATGCACCAAATCTCTTAGAATTATTTCTCCTTTCCTCAGCACTTTCCTTATCTCCTCCCGTATCTTCCTCAGCAGAAGTTGTAATTGACTCTTCAATGTTTCCACCACAAAACCTAAAACTCCATGGTCTTACCTGGAGTAAACATGGATTTCTCTACATTGATTATGAAACCGAGAGACTCCAAAAGACCATTTACCAATGTCAAATTCTCCCTCAATTCTACTTTGATTCATTATCAATATATCATCCAGCTATATGATCTGTCTCACACCTCTTTCCCTCAAAAAGCTTACCACTGGTCTCATCACCTTTCTAAAACATCATAGGGCAGAACACAGACCGAAAGGTAAACACTGAAACTGGTACAGCTGACCTTTCCATCTAAATTGGAGCAGTCTGACTCTCCAAATGATTCGGGATTGTAAAATGGGTGTCTTTGAGACCCACCTTGATCAGCCAATCTCCTTCCAGCAACATATCTCTTAGTGGATGGGTACCCTCCATTTTGAAATTATTGTAAATCACAAAATGATATACCATTCTTAAATTTATGACCAGTCTCCACCCTTTGTCTTTCTTTTCCACTAGAAGAATTGTACTCTCAAAACGTCTCGTGGTGTTGTTCTCTTTCTCTGTTGCATTTTTTCCTTACTATTGAACCACCTCTTGTAATACCACTTCCTCTAAATCCTTGTGAAAATACAACTCTTTTGGCTCTTTTGCCTGAAAAGCAGCTCCTCAAGGTCTATGATATAACCTTTTACCACAAAAATAACCCATGGATCGTCTGTTAACTTTTCACACTGATCGATGAACAGTTTCAATTTTCTTCCAACCCCTCCTAGGGTAGAACCAACATTCGTCCTCCTACTCACCGCGACTTGATGTTGAGCTCCGACCTTGATGCCCTATTTCTAGTTGCTCTTCCCTTCTGGGGATAGAATCCAGAAGGCTGGCTCTAATAAATGCCTCCTTGATAAGTAGTACTTTGTGCTCCGAAATCATGAGACTTGGCTGGGAGGTTTTCCTCTCCTCCCAGCGCTTCCATAAAAACTGTTCCCTGAGAATACTCTTCCCATCGAATGCTGAGCCTTGTCCAGACTTGTAATAATCTGCACATACTTCACAATATTTTTTGCTATTCCCGATAAAGAGACATTTAACCTCCTCAGTGGACTCTTCGACACTAAAACCTGCTAATTTTGGATTTATCCTCATCAGGATGGTCTTGCACCTTTTGGTCAGTATTTCTGCATTGGCATTGCCAATAAAACAATTTATCCTATGGCACCATTGGCGCAAAACATTGATATTCACATTTGTTCTTTTGACATAGGCCTCTTCAACCTGATCAAAATTCCTTGTCACTGGACCAAGAATGTCCAGAATCTTGTCCTGGTAAGATTTTAGTGACTTTTCTAATGCTTTTCTCAGATCCTTTCCAAAGTTGAATAAATAGGTGATCATTTCATGGTCAACATTGTGAGTCATAGTCGCCTTTTCATCAATATGTGGGCGTGAGCATTCTGCTCTTAAAACATTTCTGTGCTCCTTTTCCAAAGGCCTCTGCAGCCACATTTTAATATAATCTGCTACGTGATCCAAAGGCCACCACTCTCTGCTCCTGGGAAGCTTAATTTGCCTTGGTTCAAAAAGCTTTTCGCCCACTGTATCTAAAAACATACCTCCTTTTCTTTTCCTTTTTCCTTAAACTATCCAAACACTCCTTATCTTGGCCATCTTTATAGTCTGTCTAGTATAAATTTGTCTAAACTTTGACGTCCATCCTCATGATCATACTCATCCAGTTTGTCCTCTTCCATTGCAGTATCAAACTGCCCATCCTGCTTTTCACTTTGGACAAAAGCTCTTTGATTCACTTGGAACTCCTCTCTTGCTTGTAATGTGTTTTCTCTTTTGTATACATTTGCCCCCTGGAATCCTAGAAGTCTTCTCTTCTCTGTCAGAAATGGAGACATACTCCTCTTCCTCTTTTTCTTACCTCTTAGAGGTTTCTTAATTGACTCTTTCATTGCCTCCTGCAGTTCCTGCACCACTAACTTGCAAATTATTTCCTACTGTGAAGGCTGCTAAATGTCCTTCTCAGACATTTGAAACAAATTGTGCCCAAACATATAAATCACCTAATCGTGTCAAGAAACCAAACTTGAAACACACTCTTGTGCAACTCTTAATGCCTTGTTTACTTAAAAAAAATCAAAAATGAATCTCCCTCAAATATAGTAATTTTAATTTCATTTTTTCTCGCAACACTACCAATCTTCTAAAAAAAAAAAACGCTCTCTCTCACCGCGAGTACCGACACACTTAGTTTCTTGGCAACTAGCAGCAGAAGGGGACACACAAGAATCACTTGTACGCGATCCCCTCAGGTAGAAAACAAGCACCCTCTGCAGTGGAGAAAGGGTTGCACCTGATTAAACCTACACAATGCGCAGGCCTCACCCAAGATGTCAACGTATTGCGTAGGCTAGAACGAAGACAAGCTGGAAGCACGCACACTGCTGCGTGAATCAACCAACAGAAAACGCTCATTGGGAACCTGCCCAAATAGCAATGAACAGTGATCACAGTAAAACAGTACTTTCACCTAAAATAACAGTACTTTTTCCTATCAAAACTTCTTTGAGTCTACTAAAACATCAAACAGCAAATAGACGCTTCCGTTACCAAAAAGCATCCTTAATCACAATATAGAATATCATTTGAAAAAAAGAAACCAAACCCACAAACCTATAAGTTGTGTTAGAATAGGGAAAGGAACATTCAATCTTATAACTCTATACAAAATCATAAACCTCTAACCAATATACATAGAAGCAATTAGGTCTTGGGTATTACTTATCTACTTAGAAGCAGCAAACAAAAGAGGCAGGACATGGAACCTTGTGCAACTTATTTGGACTTGGGTGTTTTGTTTATTTGTGATATAGGTGGAGTTCTACTGTTGGAACATTTAAATGTTGCAGCTCAAATGGTGGTGAATAAATGTTAAATGCATAATGCTAGCCTCCTGTCTTGCCATAAAATTCATTGATATCGTCCATACTTGTCTCGGTCCTGTTAACCTAGAATTTTGCAGAATAAACCAAATGTGTTTATATCTGGGGTTGTACTATAAGCAATATCTGTGTAGCACAAACAAGCAGGTGCACCAAGGATGGATTTCACCCTGTGAGAAAAAGAGAAAGGTAGGCTATGTTATGGATGTACAGTGAAAATAAAGTGACAAAAAAAGTATTGCTTAAAAAAATTATGTTTTCATGTAATTAGTAAAATCGTTTCCACAACATTCAAGGCTTTAGTTAGAGCAAATAGGAAAACGATGCAGAGGCTTACCTGGATGATCTGGACCGTCCTATATGACGTAAACTGCCATTTGCATACTTCCACAATTTGCCGGTTGTGTGTCATTCCTTGTTTCACAAGGGCTCTCACATCTCCACCCTCCAGTGGGATGTTGGTGATTGGGAGCACCAATTACTTTTCATCAGACACCCAACTAAATTCGGATGGCAGGTAGTCTCCTCCACATGCGCACTTTCTTTCTTCAAGTTATATGGCTGTAAAGTCGGGTCTGCTTCCATCCAGCAGGTCACTTTCTATTCAATTGATTAACTTCCATTTCCGAATAACTTACTTAGAATGATTAATGAACTATGACCAAATTACGCCTGTAGATTTTGTCTATTTCAATTGGATTTGTGTTGTTGGGGGTGAATTTATAGAAATGAACAGTGTTTTTTTTTAGAAACTTTTATTAATATTGAGTCTTTCTTTAAAGTATCCTTTAGTTCTGTTTCTACATAGAATGAAGTCGTCACACACACATTTTTCTGACCTGTATCCGCTCCAGACACTAAGACAGAAGTATCTTAATGCCATGAGAAAAGTACCTCAAAAGAAGTGAAAATTGCTGCCTTAATTTAGCTGAACTAAGATGACAACTACAGCATTACTTTTTGTGTTATTCTAGAACTTTAACAAAGTGGTGACAGAAAATTCACTGGGCTGCTCTTAGTTTGGTGGCTTATAGATTTTTTGTTTACCGGTGACACCTGGGGCAAAACAAAACTGAGCTGTCTTTGCTCAAAACCGCTCTGCCCAACAGTCATGAAAAGAAAATACGAGAACTCCTTCTAGGAAACGGATGCCTGCTAATTTTCAGAACTGTTTTTTTTTTTTAACCCTTTGGATGCTGATGACGGAACCGCTCCGGCATCAGCTGCGGTGGCGCTGTGCTGATGACTGAGCGGTTCCGTCATGGCCCGGCCGCCGCGCCTGCGCGCCGCATTCTATTGAGCGGGCGGGGCCATGACGGAACCGCTCCGTCATGAGCACAGCCCAACCGCGGCCGATGACGGAGCGGTTCCGTAACCAGCGTGCGGCCGCCGCGCGGCCGCCCCGCCCCCTTAGCACTGCGGCGGAATAGCTGCCGCAGCGATGCGGTTAACTAAAGGACCCTTGAGTAGGCTCTTGTGGGATTGGGTTGGGCTTTCTCTGACTGATGACGCATATTTATCATGATGTAGAGAAATGTATTAACTGTGTTTTTTGTTGTTCAATTCATTCTTGTGATGCTTCACGATTGCCTGTAAATCAGTAATCTGCTTAATCACGTACTAATTATTAGACCCACCAACTAATTAACTCCACCATTGATTGTCAAAGGAGACCTTTTAATTGCTACCCTTTTTTTATTGGAGAAAACAATTTTGTGAGCTATGCTGTAAAACCCAAGCTTTCTTCATATACACATTTAAAGCCGATTGACTTTAACCATTGACAATCTGATTTGAAGGGAGTTTATTTAGTCCTTGTTTCTCAATGATGCACATGTTTGTGTGCTATATGCATCTCCCAGAGATGGTTCCTTCTCGCCAATGATCCCCACTTGGGTCTTTTAGGCTTCCATACCTCCTCATGCAATCATGAGTGTTATTCCTTCACATCCATGTTGTAATTTCTAGATCTTTGCGAGGCCAGAAACATGTGCTTGTTTGCTCTTTATTACTCTCCACCTCAAAGGACAGCCCCTGCTTATGATTGAATGACTTTCTTGTCTTTCTAATTTTCCTGCTTCTTATTCAGTATCGTACCTCCCTATTCTTTGTCCAGCCTCTGGAGCATTTCTACTTTACTGTATTCTGATTGGATTACTTATCTTTGCACTGCTGGCTTTCAGGGTGCTACAGTTTTGTTTTTCTGTAGCACTCCATGGACTGTATGTGTTCTTGCTTTTCCTTGTTTCATATATCTTCATTCAAATCCCCTAACCACGCTTCATATTCTTTACCCTGTTCCCCCTACAACTATTCCATTGCTTCCCTCATCGGTCCCATCATGTCTGTTTCTTCCCCATGCCAATCCCTTTAAAAAATATATTTTTAATGACTTCACACATCTGTGGTTCATTTTTTTGCTCCTCCTCCACTTCCCTGCTCTTCTTTTGCTTCACCTGCCTCTCGCGTCCCCTTTTTTTGGTGGTGGGGTGTGGTGGGGTGTGGGGGGGGGGGTGTGGGGGGGTGGCCAGGGGCAGTCAGTTAATGAGCTGCTCATGTGCTTAAATATGCATTTGTGCACCCTTTTCTGGAAAAGTCAAACGGTGGTACAGTTTGGCTTTGCCAGTGCTTGTTATTTTGGTATTAAACTCTAATTCCCTTAGATCACTATCATGCTATATTTGAAGGCCTGGTAGCATTAGGCTGATAGTTGGGGTGAGGTAATGCTTGCACTCCCATCCTTATTTTCAGAAAACAGCACTTGTGGTTGGGTATGCTGCCCATCGGGAAAGCTTCATTCAGAAAGATGTCACTGGGCAAGATGGGTCTATTCAGGTCGAGAATACTATTAAAACAACAAACGTAGGAGGAGCCAAGCTCGCGTCCGAGATGGCCGCGTTTTAGTTCGGCTCCGTTCACTCTCCTGTTTGCAAAAACTATCCTGTACTTTATCCTGCCCCGGGAAGTATTCTACGATGTGCAGTGGAACGACGATACCTCACAGGCGCTTACCGTTTGCTCCGGTGGTTCCTGGGTGTCACGGATCCTGAGTTACGCCCCTGTCTGCTTCGGGCCTCCGGAGCGGCCGGGCCTGGCACTTCTTGGCGGCGCCCGGGCTGGACGGGGTGCGGTGGCCGGCCCTTGGTGGTGGTGTGGAGTCGGTCGGAGAGGCCGATGTGCTAATAGACCGATTGTGGCCCCCCGGGCCTGGTCTGGCGATCCTGCGGCCTGGTGTTGGGGCGCTGCCTTCCATGGACGGGGTTAACCGTACATCTGGCTCGTCTCCCCTTTGTTCTCCGACCCGGCCATTTTGAGTTCCTCCGCCCGGGCTCGGAGAACGGTGCCGGCGGCGTGTGGGGTGCCGGCGCATCGCCTTCTTCTGGTGGCCCCCCTTCCTGCCCTGGTGGCACCTCCGCCGGTGGCTGCCGGTATCCTATTTGGCCCCGTTGGCATCCGGGCGGGGGTTGGTGTTTGCAGCGGCCCCGCCGGGCTCCTAAGATGGCGGCCGGCCCCATGATTCTCGGCCTTGCTGGGACCGGCGATGCGGATCCGCCGCACGGCACGTTTTCTGAATACTGCAAAGGTGATCCTACACTTGGCGACATCCTCGCCGCCCTGCGCTCCTGGGGGGCGCCCATGACCGCACCTATCGCTATCCTGGAGGGAGGGCCCTTGGCTGGGCCTGCCGGGCCCCCTCCGGTTTGTGCGGCTTCATCTCTGTTGTGTGCTGCTGGAACTTTCCTTGGGGTCGTGGACCTGGAGGCTGCTGTTGGTGTGGATATACGGAAGTCCGCTGCCCTTCTTCATCCTGTGCCTCCGTCTGCTCCGGAGGTTCGCCAGCCGGATCCCGTCTGGACCGACTTTGATGGGTCTCCTTTTCCTCTTTTGCCTCACATGGCCGAACGAAGATCCTGTGACTGTGCCGTTGGTCCGGCTTTCTCCGTGTTCTCTTCGGAACTGTGCCTGTTTTGCTTGAGGTGGTTACTGTACTTTCTGGATCATCCGTGTTGTGATCGCTATGACTTGAGTGTATTTGTGATTCGACTCCCTGTTATTCACCTCCGTTTCCATGTGATCTGGTTCCTGCTTTGTTGGACGACTACAGTTTGCGAAAAACGAGGACAGGGTTGAGCTGATCTTGCCTCTGTGGACTGTTATTTTGTGGTATGGTTGGGTGATCCGTTTATAATTGTATGATTCAGTTTGATATTTCTTAACGTTCCTGGAGCTTATCCGTGTATTTACTATCTTCCCGTGGGCTCTGAGTACTTTCGGGCGGGGGGGTGGGAGCCGAAGGGGTTTTGATTCTGTGGCTCCTCTCCCGTTGTTTTTCCCTGTTGTCCCTTCCCTCCCCCTTTTTATCTACGTGATTCTTTCTTTCTATATTTCTTCTATATTTCGGGTTCTAATTAGGGCGACAGGCACGCTGCTGGGGGGTAGGCCATAGCCTTCTGCAGGGGTGCAGGGTGGGCTGTGCGGGGTGGTGGGGGGGTCTGTTTTATTGTATCTTCGTTTGTTCCTTTTTTGGTTCTATGGCTCTTATGTATCCCCTAATTTCGTGGCGCGGTGTCGGCACGTCGCCCCCCGGGGTGTTTGTACTGGCATGGCCCTTTTGGTATGTCTGCTGTTACGGTTTACTACGCATCCGTTTCTCCTGTGGCCTCTAGTTCCTTGAGCCGAATTAGTATTGGGTGCTTTGTTTGCCGTGGGAGGCGTACACTGACGCTGCGCACTCTCTTTCCCCCTCCTTTTTTCCGATGTCCTTTCCCTCCCTTAATTTCCCTTCCCCCCCCCCCCTTATTTTTCTTTTGCTCTCTTGGGTTGCTGTAACGGAGGGCTTTTAGTTTCGTAAGCGTCTTTTTCGCTGTTTTACTATTATGTGCCATGGTAGTGGTGGGAGGACGTTGAGCAGCGAACGTGATTGTTATTGATGTGGGACTCACGTTCTGCCTTCGCCAAAATGTGTCTGTTCTTTTGGTCTTTTCCTGTATTCGAAACTTCGGCTTGCTCACGGCCCACCGCGGCCCTCTGAACTCTACAGATTGTCATTATCCTGCGAAAACCCCCTTTTTCTATTATAAAATTAACCTACTCTTATCCTGTCCATGATGGCGGCTCGACGACTTGTTGCCTTTGTCTTCATATGAGCTGTTTAGATATCCTGTTGTCACTCCTGTATTGCCTCGTATGTCAATTTATTGTGGTGGCCGGCCCGGTGGGTTGTAGGCCCGTATCTGTGAGCGCCTTCTGTACAATAAAGGTTTAAAAAAAAAAAACAAAAAAAAACAACAAAAGTAGAGGAAATGTGGGGACGACTAGAGCATTTGAACTTTCCCAAGTTAATGTCTGCTTGTGGTGTACTAATATAGTTCAGCCCCTTAGAGGGAAGTAACTGGGTGAAGTTAACATGTTTCACAGCATTCAACTGATTGTAAACTTGATCTTCTTTCATTTGAAGTGGCTATAGCAAACTACCTTTTCCTGTCTGTTGTATTCTCAGCTGCTGCAAGGATCGTCTCAAAGGAGCTAGAATCAGTCCACTTTTTAATTCATTCTGTTTGGAAGTGGTTCCTACAAAAGTTAGAACCACAAAATGCCAAGTATGAAATTGCGAACTGCGAAAGTCAGCATATTATCACTAGACACACTTTTTGAGAGCCAAATTTTCAAAGATGTGCCATTTTCTCGAGAAGACCCATTTGGACGGTATATCCTTTGACAGGTGTGGATAAAAGCTACCATTTTAAGACCTTGAAGCAAGCTAACGCAAAAGAGATGCTAATGCTTCAAGATACTGCAGAAATGGTATGGCCGAGAATGTACATACACTTTTCGCATCAAGTAGAAAGAAGGATACTTTTAAAAGCAGAAGAGAAGACATATCTAAGGCATACATATGGCACACTTGTGCAGTACATTCAAGCAAGTGAATTGTGACCCTGAGGAGGGAGTTAAGGAGGGAGACCTGTAGAAGACCTGGGTAAGAATAACGGTTGCAGCAGTAAATGTTTTCAGTATAGTTCTTTTTGGTGATAGTGCAGAGAGTGGCAGCTATAAGGCAGCCATCCTGGGCTCTCTGGTGGGGAAAAAAGATTTAGTCAAATGACCTAATCTTTGCCAGACAATGTACTAAAGGGAAATGTATGGCAATCAAATTTATTGAGTTCGTCTGGGCAAACAAATAGATAATTTTGGTATATTTGGCCTACTTTGTCTTTACCAAATCCTTTTCTTACTCCCTACATAAAATTTGAAAGCGAATGAATGCCCTTAGGGAACGGAGCCCATGTTGTAAATTGTGTTAGGACCAGGATAGCGGATAGTCACAAACCATATAATGGTAAATGGACTCCTTCTGAGAAAGGGTGTGACAAATGTGATGCAGTAAGAAAGGTGCTCTTTTGTGAGTAAAGTCAAAGCTCACGATAGCTCAAGAGGCAAGTGGTGTATTTTCACTGGTTGTATGACTGTATCTCATGGTCCGGATCAGAGTAAGTAGCAGAAAACACTGTAATTAAAATAACCTGGAAGTCCTGTCAAAGGGTCACACATTTTGGAACAGAACTGGACAGGAGGTGATGGATCAAAGGTCACCAAACAGAAGTTGGGGGTCCTTAGAGGACGAGCTTTTAAATGACTAGGTTATAAAATAATGGAGGCTTAGAGGAACACATGAGCGATGAATGACCAGCAGGAAAGTGTTGCTGTGTTTTGACTATTAGTTCAGTTCCTGCTTATTTGAAGTACTGTCTAGTCCAAGAGGTCACACCTCCGGAGATTGACTGTCGATAGTGCAGAGGTAGTTTAAGAAAATGAGAGCAGACCACAAGTCCAACAAGGAGAGTGACTCAAGAATACAGGCAGATGGAGACTTTCAAATTCCTAAAGTGGATAAACTGTGCAAGAGGTCACTATATGAGAGAGAGTTCATAGGTAAAAATCTCAATTTGAGACCGAGAGGATGCTTAGTCGGAACTCGGAACAGGAGAAAAGTAATTTTCTCTGAAAGTGTAGTGAATGCAAGGAACAGCTTCCAAGCAGAAGTAAAGAGTACATACATTTTTTAAGGCCTGGTAAAACCAATAAGGTGCCATTACTCAGAGCAGAGCTGGATCCATGACATCTTCTGTATTGTGAGTATCTACGAAGTATGCAGACTAAATGGCAAGCGCTGTTTTTATAATGCATCACATCTGATTTCTATAACCAGAATTTGGCTGGACCGTGTTTATTGGGGTGCATTCTGTACATCTTAAAAATCAATTTTGTAGCGCGTATCCTGGCATGCCACATCTGAAATGAGTCACTTATAGTTAATATCTGTTCACATTCTTTTTTGAGTATCTGGATTGGCTGTAACAACAAGATACACCAAAACTTTCGTTTGCAGTTTAGTTATATCTTTTAACTTGCCAACTCGGGCCTTGAATCTTTTACTGTCTATTTGAAAAAGACAGAGAGGCTGGTTTCAGCTGATGCTTTAAATTTAGTACATCGCAACTACACGCCAAACCAGGTCAAGCCCAGTCAGCTAACACCATTTAGACAAAATCCAACCAATCACTGATGATCCAGGAGGATTTACTTGAAAACCCCTGTCATTTGTCAGGAGCTTGGTGAAAGGGTCGCCTATGACACAGGCAACCACAGACACAGAAGAAGGCCAAAGAGTTCCACCTCACATGATTGGCCTCAATCTGCTCGTCCCTTTAAAGGCAGAGGCTTCCCTGACCTCACCCAGTCTTTAGGCAATGGATATAGCCAATGCCTTCATCAGAATTGTTTACTGTAGCCCTCCAATACCCTCACTGACCATTCATTCATGTGGATGAAAGAGCTTTGCATTTAATTGCTCTGAATTTCCCGGGAGGGCTCGGGGAGGGGGGGACACGTGAGCTCTATAAAACCCCTTTGAATCTCTGTGTTAATTCTTCATGGTGAAATGTGTAGTAATAGCAACTGAGTAACACTGTGCCGAAGTTAATCATTAACAAGTCTCATTATGATCTTGGGAAGTGTGAAATAAAAGCTGCAGCCTTGGAGAGGGTAGAAGGGATTCCCCCTGCAATCTAAGATCATTTAGATGCATGTTGGTAAAATTGAGCAAGGAACTGCTGCTGTTTACGAATACGTGTGGGGCTTTAGGGGATTGGATGCCACTTAGACTTGCCACAAGGTGATCTCCCACTTTATGATGTGGAGTGTGTGGAAGCTCTGATGTTCCTTTGTTCCTGTAGACAGAGGTCTTGTGTTTTTTTTATATTTATTTAGAGTCTTGTCTGTGTGAAATGTGTCTTTATTGCCGAAATCTTGTTATATTAGTGTGGTACAGTACCATTGGCACACGAGTAAAAACAGTCCGTATTTATTGCATCGTGAACATCAGCATAGATAGTTTGTCTTTTAATGTTGCTAGCGTGTGAGTCAGTTATAAAAAATTATAAAAGCATGTCCATCACTAGGTCTTTCCCAGGTTATGAATATTCCTCTCACTTCCTGCTTGCCAGTTGGCTGACTAGGAAGCATTCTGAATTCCAACTCTGCATTGAAGGAACAATACCCATGGGCGTATATTGCCTCAAGTAAGATTTTCTGTTGGTCAGTTTGCCCTAGTTCTGAGTTGGTGCTGAGAGAAAGGACCCCCATGTTTCCCACTCCTCATTTGTCCTCATGCGCCAAGATTACCATGGATGGAGTGGGGAGAAGTTGAGTTTCGCCCTGGTGGCTGCTACTGCAGCTACTCACCTATCTTTGGTGATCGCGCTGTGGGACACCGCTATAAATCTGGCCAACAGACTAGAATTCTTCACTATCCAACCCTAATCAAGTCAATTATCTATATTTCATAATTTACACTTCATTTTAGAAAGAAACAGGCAGTAACTTTGTATTTTGGTGTCACGGACATCGTTAAATTAACCTTTTGATTTTCACTTTATACCAGCTGATACCGGTACTCGAAAGAACTTTTCTCAACCTGCAACAGCTTTAATGTGTCTTTGTAGGGGCGGGGAATGTTCATAAGCCTGGGGCGCTCCTGGTAGGTCACTCTGACACACGAAGGGCATCTTCTCCTCTTGGAATGAATGAAAGGTAAGCCCTGACGTTCATGTTTGCTTACTCTAAGGGTCCATGTCCAGATCTCCTCAGACTTGGTGTCTCTCCTAAAGTAACCTCCTCAACCAGCAAGAGACTGCTCGCCCAGACATAAATGAGAACTCCACTTTCACGTTATTTCAGAGCTTGAAGGCCAGGTTCTGTCCTTACATGCTTAAGACAGCCGATTTTCCCTTTGATACGTTTTAGCTATGATGATGGCAATGAACGTCATCAGCTCTTTAGAGCTCACTAAGCCTGGGTTTTGTGGGTGTTTCGCATTGCTTACCTAAGTGAAAGGGGCTATGTGGTGAATCATGTTGCAGTAGATCTCAACACTCCTGCTGACTCTTACTGTTGGTGATTGTTATAGATGCAGGATTTTTTCACTACACAGTTGGCCCCTTTAATTTTTGTTTGTAGCCCAAACAGGGCTCAGTGTAGACCTTCAGCAACTACCTTAACAGCTGTTGAGGGTTACAGGAATGTTAAGTCATTATGCTCTTCTCTCTGAGGGAGAGGATTTGGCCTAATGGCTAGGGCGGTCGACCTCGAATCTGGGTAACTGGGTTCAAGTCTCGGCAACGACACTGAACATCCTGTGATTCTGGGCAAATCACTTAATCACCCCGTGCCTAACAAAAATGAATGTGTCATCATGTAATGCAACTGGTGCTATGTAAGCGCTCTAATACCCGATTCGGGTCAAGTTCGCGCTATATAAAACTCTGCTAAAAAAACAAAAATGTCTTGATTTTGTACTTTTGTATTTAAGGAAACCTCATTTTAATGGCATCTGAACATATTCTGTCTATGCTGCTAAAACCCTCATTCCAACCTATGGTGTCCTATAAACCGAGTTGCTAATCTGGGATCCTTATAAACTTAATGGCAACCCGCAAAAATGAGCTACAATTTTGTTCATGGGTGAATGGTTTGCAAGGCCTTGAGATTTCAACGTTCACAAATAGGCCTTTCAGTAATATCAATGTAGGGACTCCTCTTGAATGGCGGTCAGCAGATGATAGTTTTTCTCGCTTATCCCCCTTCTAATAAACTATGCTACCTTTGAGATTGTCATAGTACAAATGATGCTGTTAAGATTGTTCCTGGTTCAAGCATGCTTGCAACCTTCACCCTACTTTTAAATATCTGCGGATGCTCTCACAATTCACTATTACCTGTCTGTATTTGCTCGCACAATGCTTTCTTGCCTTTCCAGGCATGTCCAACAACCTACGCTGTTGCCTCTTGGTACATGCTTGCACCCTGTCCCGTGCATGTTCTCACCCAACACTGTTTCCTGTTTGTGCATGCTTGCCCTGTACACGATTTCTTGACTGCATGCTCGACCTATTCATAATTTCCTGTCCATGCATACTTGCATCCTATACTGTTTCTAGTGCATGCATACTTGCATCCTACACTGTTTCTAGTCTATGCATGCTCGCACCCTACACTGTTTCCATCCTGTGAATGCTCAAATCATATGCAGTGTCCTGTCTGCATGCAGCCAGTGTACTTTTTTCTGACCATGCATACTTGTGCTGTTTGTTGTTTTCTGTCCATGCCATCTCTAATTCTGTGCCACATCTTGCTTTTGCTCACTCAAGTGGTATACCTTTCAGTCCCTTACATTATTCAGCTCGAAGGATAGCTGGGAGTCGCCAGGTTTTTCATTTCCATTACCAAAATGGGCATGATTTTGGTCCAAGTATTCATGTAAAATGTGAATAGGATTTCCAACTATCACTAGCATGGATTTTAAGGCTACATCGGTTAATCATATTCCTTGCTATCTGAGGTAGTACAAGTACTTATCAATTGGGGAGGTTGAGCATGTTCTTCAAACCCCAAAACACAGACATAGTTTGATTGTCTCCAGTGTGGATTTTAAGCCTACATTGTTTCATCTTATCCCTTCCTACTTCAGCTGGTTTCAATACTTTTCAATTGGGGAGGCTGAGCATGTTCTTCAATCCCCCAGACCATACTCATCCTTGATCTCCCAAATGGACCTGCATCACTGCCCACCTCCGACACCTCCACTGGCTCCCCATCCAGAAGAGATGCCAGTGAAAGATCCTCACACACGCAGTCAAAGCTCTACACAATCAAGAACCACCCTACATCAACTATTGACTGAAATCCATTTGCTCGCAAGACCTCTGTGCTCCGCCCCACTCACCCTCGCAGACACATACCTGCATCTGTCCCAGCCTCATCTAGGGCTGCTCCTTTTCCTGCATTGCCCCCAAGACCTGAAACGACTTGCCTCTCGCCTCTCTACCTCCCAAAAGCTCAATTTCTAGCGGACTTCAGACAGAAACTCAAGACCTGGCTCTTCGACTGAGACATTGCAGCCTCAGTGCCCAGCTACCCCTAGGGGTGACAGTGCTGTGCTTTACAAATGACTCATTCATTGATTGTCTCTAGTGTGGCTTTTAAGGCTACATCGGTTGATCTTATTCCTTGCTTCTGAGGTGGTATCCGTACTTCTCGATTGGGGAGACTAAGCATGTTCTTCAAGCCCCCAAACACACACACAGTTTGATTGTCTCTACTGTGGATTTTAAGCCTCTATCTGTTCTTATTCCATCCTACCTCCGGTAGTATCAGTACTTCTCAATTGGGAAGGCTGAGCATGTTCTTCAAGCATGCTGCTGCGGCTTGATTTGTAGCATTGTAGGCTGCAGTTACTTGACTTGGGCAGGTGACCGTTTTAAATACTGTGTTCTTAAAGGAATTTGGAGTTCTAAGCTGTGCACGATTTAAACCTTAGTTTTCGAAGTATTCGGGCAGTGGGAGACTACAGTGTCGAGTGCTGTCACATAAAGAAGCGGTTGAGGTTCCTGGCAGCTCGTGAGAACAGAGTTGTAGTTCGGTTGAACGTTTTGGATTTCTGCCAGTGTTCAGAGTCTGTACCCTATGAGCTGTGGCTCTGAAATGGTATGATACAGTGATTGCTTAATTAAACGCAAAGGTAAGTATGCAGACCTGCCGCGTCACCGCGTCATGAGGTGATGTTTGCACGGGTGCAAAGTCCTTCTGTATTAGGTGGCCCAGGGTTTACACAGGTTTTTCCAGGGCGTTTCCCGTAGCAACAGCTCTTAACAAACCCTTGGCCACTCTGACGGGTATTCTGGTTTGTAAATATAATTTCCCTGGGAACTGATAAATACATCGGCTGTGTGCGCATGCTTGACCATGTGGTGTTGAAGCTAGACTATTGGGAGGATGTTTTGTTGTTACTTGACTGCTTGCACATCACTGGTCCGGTTAGTCGTAGGAGTTTAAAGATGTCCTCGGGGCTGGATGCTGTGGTTTGGGTTTGTGGTCGTGGCACCTATTGAGCTCCTCTGTTACCTGGGCTGTATGAATCCCCCTCTATAAACGGTTTTCTTACACTGTGTGACCACATGGATATCTGTTCAGGCCAGCAGGCATCCTTTCAGGCGTGGGCAGATGGCTTTCACCTGCCCTGGACACATTTACGACTTCGAACAGCAAGTGTGCTGAGGAACATAAGCTGCCAGCTGCTTGAAATAAAGCGAATGTAAGCAAAACAAACAATCGAGTGCAGTCCCGTGGAAACATCGACTGAGTGTAAGAAAACACTGTAATGTGTTAAGTATGGTGCAGTTACTATAATTCTTAAATGATCAGTGAAACTGACGAACATTCAGATACGTTATTTATCAGTGAGTTGGACAATCTCAACGTTGTTACTGTATTTTGTATGTGACATTTCCCTTCGAGGGTCAGGCTCAGTTATGAAGGCTTTCTGTACACAAAAAACAGTAATAGGTTTGTCTTCTGCTTCACAGCGGTCTTTGTGTACATAAGCACGTCTTAGTGGCATATGTCTGCAGATGATTTGATGTCAGCCTGACGACTTGAAAACGATCCACCAGTGAGTGATGGGCACAGAGACGTCTACAAACAAGCACATACACACCCAACCAGTCTGCACACTCATACACGTTGGGCCAGGGCAATGAGTAGGATGAAAAGCGCGTGTGTGTGTGTGTGTGGGGGGGGGGGGGGGGGGGAAAGGGGCAGGGCCCACATAATTATGGGTGTGGCTTTAACATATACACTAAAGTTCGCGGAGTGCCACCTGCCACCATTCCCACACATTTGCATAGAATCACAACTGCAACTGGCATACACGATCATTGTTGCTCTGTGCGCTTTGCAGAGAGGCCAAGGATTGGATGACCATGCATTCTGAACACCTTTTTTGCTACTGACCGCCACTAGAGAGAAACCTGCGCTGCCTTCTGCACAACTCAATTGTACCCTGTTGTAAACACCTAGGTGATGCACAATTCAAGTTATGCACTAGCCAAGAGTAATATACTTCCTGGAAAAAAATTACACAATTTCCTGGAAAAAGCAAACACTCCTAGGGATTGCATGAAAAAGCATGTGAAATATAAGCACGAACAACATGGATTCCCTTTATGTTTTTAGGTCGAGTCTGGGCAATGCATGTGCTGCTCTGCGAGGCATGCTGTATTATGGTATGGCCTAGCAGCTCCTCCTATTTCCCGCCCATCTTTTCAATTGGCTCCTGTTACTGTTCTTGCGAAATTGTTGCTTTTCCTTTGTGAATAGGTTTACTAGTCCCTCCTTGGTACCTACCGCCTCGTCTGCATTTGTAACCTCCCATAACGACTGGACTTTTTACTTGTGTTCCAGCAATTGCTCCAGCAATTCAAGAAAGAACTAAAGACCAGGTTGTTCGAATTATCAAACCATCGCACAGCAGCCAACATCTCCAGTGCCTCTAGACCCTCATGGGTGATTTGCCATGCTTTATAAATGTTTGATTGATTGTGCACCTGTTGAAAGGGATTTTGTTAATGATACTGAGGCAGGTTCTGCCGAATGTGCTTGGTTCAGTATAGTTACCATCACTGCTGGTTTCTCTTCTGCCATTAAGTAGGCAATGCAGTCAAGGAGTACTTGAATAAATACGTCTTCAATTACTAGTTTTGGCAACCTCATTTGTCTTATAAAAATGTACAGAAGTTTACACACAGTGTATTATTAGTTGACCGTTATGTCCCTCGACGGGTGGTATTGGTTACTAGGGAGGAGCTGAGTGTTTGACTCTGTTTGAAGGACTTACAGGACAAATGCACAGTGATTCACATCTGTTTTGGGTCATTCGTATGATTGGTTAACTTTGCATGCGTAGTCACTGGCTTAATTGTTTAGCCGACTTGTATCATGAGCACTGTTTCAAATGTGAAAACATTTATTCCTTATGTTATACTAATGGTACCACACAGCTGTTAATCATTGTGTATTTTGCGTTTTGCATACAGAGAAGGCTGGTTTTGTTGACAAGTATAATTTTTTTGTATAGTATAGTTTTTTAAAAAAAACTCATGATCCTTTGATACTACTAGAAGCACAGCCCATCACATTCCAAAGTATAGTGCCACCAGTTGAGATTCTAGTGCGAGCGGACGTCATGCAGTGACGCGGTGTGTGTACACTATTTTGCTGCTAAAACTCACATTGCAGCTTTCCCATTCTGCAGGGTTGTGAGTAGTTTAATCTGAATCATGGCTTGTGTAGTCTCTTTTGTGTTCTTTAATCTTCGTGTCACTGCCATGTTTAGTTGTAGTATATTGAAATGCAGAATGTAGCTCTCTTTCTAACCGATGACTAAAATTTCAACAGGCAGGTTCCTGCAGTGGAAAGTCTTTGTGAATCTACAGTCCACAGTATTATGCTGTTATTTTAGTTTTGAATGGATTGTTTAGATAGTGTGCTGTGTGGAGGAGTCTAATGTTGAGAACATTGAAGACCAACTGCATAGTGAAAATATGTATGTTTTTGGTGGGTGGGTATTTCTGCTCTTAACCCCTTCGACGCTCATGACGAGCTGGGCTCGTCATGCAGTAGCCTCCTCGCACGCTCATGACGAGCCCAGCTCGTCATGTAAAGTGGTATCTGTCAAATTCCAGCACAGGGGAAAATCCCCATAGCATTCAAGGTGTTAAACACTGAATTGCACACTGGATTAATGAAGTTGAAGTGACTGAAGAAATGGAAAGGTTTTACTAACTTTAAATGGAAGTTGTTTCTTATAACCAGTGCATCTCTGCATGCCAAAGGCTGCTTTGCAACCATTGTTGAATGTTGGTGGTGTCCCACTAACACCACTGGGTTAAATCTTTTGGCATTGGTACCTCACAGTTGTGAGTACCAAGTTGCATACATTCTCTTGTCCCGAAGACAACCGTATATTGCCCTTTATGATATTAAAATCAACACAGAACATGATATGTGTGACTAATCAGATGCAGCATACAGCGGCTATGTTGATGGACTAGCTGGAGCTTTTTGAGAGCCCCATATCCACTGCACTGAAGTGAATTGAAACTTGTTAAGAAATTACTTGAAAATCTTGTTAATTCAGTTTGTCCATCATTATTACTTCAATGGACATGTTGTGTCCTGTGACTCCATCAGCTTGGCCGGAGATCATGGGACTCTCGTTCTTACACCCAATTACGAAGGTTGCCCCTTATTCTGTTTGTGCCGAGATGGTGTTGTGTTCAGCATTAGTAGAGGAGAAGGACGTTTCGGGGATTTCATGAAAACGTTACATCTCTCTACCTCAGAAGTTTCTCCTAGTCCATTCAGTATACTTAGATTATTTCATTTCATTTCCAGGTCCTCGTGGTCTTAAGTGGCACAGACTTCCAAAGTTCTGGGTTTCTTTGTCGTCCTCATGTTGCTGGGTCTGAGGGGCAATAAAGACCAATAAGTCATTACTATTGATTACAAATTCTGTTATAATACCCCTTTAGGTGGAAGTGAAAGGGGTTACCAATGTAATTAATAGCAAGAAAGTCGTTGACAAATACTGATGAGCATGCAGTGGTGAAACTACAGACATTGCGCCGGAGGACCACAATTGGGAACTGTGGGGCTGCTAACAGGAGGGAGGGCCGAAGAGCAAACTCATTAAGTTATAAAGTATGTGTGGTGTGAATGGGACCTTTTTAAGTTCTACAAGGGGGAATCTTGTCATGGGAAGAGCTGGTGAAGCTTTGTCAGTTAACTGGTGGAAAGTCTGCGGGGCTGTGCAAATGCCCTCGTCATAATATCTGGATGTTGATTTGTTCCTCCATCAGTGGGAGTGCTTTAATGACATGAGGAGAAAACAGGGGAACCCAATATACCCTTGTAGGTTTGGGCAGTTAACGTTTGAGGTCAGTATGTACTACAAGGGATTTGCTCGAGAGTAACAGTCAATTATAATTAGGAGTAGTACAAAAATATCATCCTCCAGTGAATCAAAATTGATTACAAACTTAAAAGCTAGTATTTATCAAGCAGGAAATGGAAGGAAAAGGAAACACAGAGAAAATAAATTAAATGCAAAAAAGTTGTTTTATATTCAGTGTCAAAGCATCTATACCTTTGTTCATAACCTTGTTTTGCTTGATTCAATTTATGTATCTCCCCATAAGATGCTTTGACACTGAATGAGTTATGAGTTAGTCCAGTCGGTCCACTTCCCACCATGGATATATGTCCAAAATCTGCTACTGAGAGCCACCGAAGGGCCCTCGCTCACAAGCTAGTCTTCTCCAGTAGCGCCCTCCAGTCCTAAAGTCGGCAGGTCCTTGTGTGTGCCTCACCTTCCATTGTTACAGTAAAGTGGACCATTATGTACTCCGGACAACTTCACGCCTGCCAGTAACTCACTCTATCGACTTGCACTGATGCTGCTTCTGGCGTGGAGGTTCCATAGTTAAATACCATCTTCCACTTGTTCTGTGCCATACTGAAAGTGGAAAAATAGTTTCACTACAAAAAAGACAACATTATTGTGCTAGTGCTTATTAACATACCTACTCTTGGCTTGTGCTGAAGGCCCTCTGCGTGTCCGGGAAACTACTTGCAGAGTGGAAGCGTAAAGTCTGTTGTTGCCTGATGCCGACGGCGTTTGGACCTTTGTTCTTTGAAATAAAGTAGCAATTCCATACCTGAACCCTATTTTAACAAGAAGTGTGTGATATTCACGTAATATGCTTTTGTGTAATTACGCAAAATGAATGCAAAATGCAAATCGATCATTTTAGCGCAAAATGCTGTGGTCCATGTAGGGTCCGAAGCCTCCTTTGTAATAGTGACATTGCTCCTTATTTGTTAACTGATGATACCAGATATAGTTAGTCCCTATGAAAGGGAAGCGTGTTCTTAGCAAAATTCTGCCTTGCAGCATACCTGGAGAGGTTTATATTTTAGGCACTTGTACTTCCGTTGCATAATTGATCTTTGAAATTGCTGGCTGCCACGGCGCCCATTTGAAGCTCCCTTGCAGAATTCCCAGGTATGTTTAGACTTAGAATATTGCATTGCAATAGGTGGCGAGACAGCCATTATAGGTCACTTTCTTACTCTGGTCGCTGTGAAATTGCACAGTTGTATCAAGTTATAGCCCTAGGTTATATTTAAGTAAAGAATACTCCGCAAAGACGAATGTGTTTGTGTATGTTTGTAAACGTGTGTGGGGCAGATCTCCGCACGATGCTGCTACATTCGTATTTACAATGGTGGTGCATGGCCGCCAGGTTCTCTTTTCTGCACCAAAGGGAACTTTTCTTAAGGTTAAAATCTTTTGTTTTGACAGGAGAGCTGTGATGGCATAGCTGCTGCCTTAGTACACTATCATTTCCAAGTGGAGAGAGCCATGTGCTTTCATGGGTAGGGCGCTTTTAAATGTGTTACTTTAGTCTTCCAAAAAATTGGAACAAAACAGTTGCGAATGAGGCTTTTGAAAACCGCTCTGATTGTTAAACCATGAGTGGTGCGCCCTAAAAGTACCACATGCGCATGTGCTCGCTGTATTCAGATCTGTTATGTTTCAAAGGATTGTTTTTATCTCTAGCTCAAATATGAAGACCTGGCTTTGTGGCTTCACCTTGTGGATAGTACTGAATGTTGTAAAGCTGAATCCTTGTGTTGTTGTTGTATATGTTGTTCTTACATCAGTCAACCAGTTTCTTACATCAGCAGCTCATTCATACATCGTATGTCAGGGTTCAGGGGTTGGGTTTGCTGAGATTATGTGATTCTCCTTTGTCTTCATGGCATTTACTGCTGAGGTCATTCTCATAGGAGAAAACCACAGAGGACTAAGTGGACTGCTACTTTTAATTTCTGCCACTGGTTACTACTCTGTTTTGCTTTTCAGTAATATTTGTGTGCTTTTGGTGCCACTTCAGGCAGAGACCAACTATATGGGTGCGCTTCAATTGGAGAAGATCACTCAGAACTGCCAACCACACTCCCTCTGGATGGGACAAATGTAACCTCAGACCGCTTTCTGCATGAGTGATGACAGCTGCAAGTTGAATCAGCAAGCCTAGGGACCTACTAGAATCGATGAGAATTATAAAGAAAATCCCTGGAATTCAGATACCTTTCTCATGACTGAAACACCCCCTTCAGGGACCTATATACATAGATTGCCTACAATGTTTGTTTGGCTTCTCCGGGGTTACATGATTGTTCATCATTGTTGACTTCATTTCTTGCTCATCGTCATGCAATACACAGCACTGGACCAGGAGTTTTTGGTGTAGGGTCAGTTAATTTAGTGTAGGATAAATCATTTATTAAGAAAGTGTCTCCACTAGAAAGAAAAGTACCGAATGATGGTGCTTGATTTTCGGTATCAGAGTGTCTTGCTTATTGGGGCTTCTTAATCTAGATTTTGCCAGCCTACTGCTCTAGAGGAAGCACTTTCTGTTCCTTGGTCAGCAGGTGTACATTTATCGGACGCCCATACCTTCACAGAGCACCTTCTAGGGGGTGAGCTGGGCTTAAGTAACATATCCATCCTTAAGGTCTGCTTTAAGCAGGTTCTTGTTGCAGCTCAGTCACCTGTCTCACTTTGGGTCCAGATATGTTGTCACTGCCGGCTGTATTGTGCAGCTACTGCCCAGCATCATGTTCCATCGGCGGGTTGACAAATCATGCCTCAAAGGCACATGCAGGTCATCCTAGGTGTAGGACTGTCGTACAGTGCTGAGTGAGCACCTGAGTCATGCCAAGATTTTAGGATTACCGCAGACTATGTGAATGAGTCCTACTTAAACTCCATGTATGTAAACCTAGCACATGAACATTCTGAAAATCTGTCATGGATCCGGTGACCAGAACAGATTTTGGGCACTCGTGGTCTGTGGGACATCATTACCGTCAGTATGTCAGTCACAGTAAAATGGCATCTGGTGTAGCGTTCACCTGCTGTTAATTGATCTATATAGAATGTGGAATGGCTTGGACAACGTTCAGTTTCAGGCAGTCTAGTGGTGCTTGCCTTTGCACCACCTCTCTATGGTATGAGTAATATCAGTGTCCATGCATGGATGGGTGGGCTTACCTGGATAACCATTTGTTTCTCTGCTCTTCAGTGTATAGTATTGACATTGAGTCTGAGGTATTCTTATGATTTGGTAGTAAATACTTTTCTCTGTCTCCTACATTCCTTTCCTTTGCACCTATATAGTGTTGTCGCCGTGCACAGAGCCAAGTTGCGGCACTGTGAAAGGCCTTTAATTTTGCTTTCAAACAGCAGTTGTTGAGCCCCTAGTAAGACCGATAGGCAGACAGGCAGGCCGTTATCCTAAAGGATGCAGTGCCCTTAACAGAGGGGACGTGTGGTTATGTGCTGCCAGCCTGGCTAATGGTTAATATCATCCAAGCGTTGGGACTGCATAAAATAGTCATCAGAGGCCATCGGCCTGCTGTTCCTGAGCGCTCTGCTGTGTGACTGGAAGACAGCCTTAATGAGATAAAAAGCTTAGCTGGAGTCCAATTAAATTCACTGTCCTACCTGTTTATGCAGCCCTTTAAGTCTTGACCTGCACTGTAATGCCTTCTGCTGTGCTCTTGAAGCCTCGGGGTGTGGGCAGGACCGCCGACATCCACCTCTCCATCTTTGAAGCCTTACAGCAGCCTGTCCATACGAGGTGACCGCACAGACCATCGGCTCAATTCATTTACATGCAATGAGATGTAAATGGTCATTGAACTTTTCAGTTCCACTTATTTATATTGCATGATCTGCCCCAATAAAATCTGTATTCCAGAAGCAGTTTGTAGAAGTCGGTTGTATCAAGGACATCGCCGGCTGTTGTACTCTTGCTTCCACGCAAGGCGAGTTTGTATTAACTGTGAAGCCACAGCAGGCACATTCAAAAGGCTAGACTGCTATTGATTGTTTCCGACTCTAGTAAAGGACATATCCGCAGATGCTTGCCACTAGAACTGAGAATGGCATTTACAGTTCACCCTGGTTCTGTCTTGGGCACAAGTGTCCACACATAAAAATACTAAATATTCTCCGGGGCAAAAAAAAACTAAAAGAAGTCTCTGCCTAAAATATATGGAAGAGGACTGGATCCATCTGATAAAATGCCTTGCACTGGCTGCATTTCGATTTTGTGGTGTGGGTTGAAGTAAGATGTCGGAGGTTGTTACAAAGGGAAAGTTTGGTGATTTGCTTAAATTTGGGGCATTACACAAATAGAACAGGGGGTAGTGATTGTATATATATATATATATATATATCAATTTCTCGTGCAAGATCTGGTATAATGAAGGATGGCGTCTTGCTGACTATTTGGAGTGGTAGAAGGGAGTCAACATATGGATGTGCTAGACGAATTGATGTGCAAGTTGCAGAATCGTATAAGTCGATGTAAAAACGCATGTTTGGCAGGAGGAAGAATGTATATACCGCTTGCGGTGGCTTTATATGCTTGAATATTGAATGTCTAAGATTTAAGTGACCATTAAAAAAAAATTGCAGTTTTTTTTGTTAATTTGATTTTGAAGTAAACTCACTGTTCTGTTATATGAGATGGTTTTGCAGAAATGAAACTAAAGAATAAATTAAGGGACGAGTGACAATTTCAAAAGCTCGTAAAAAAGTGCACTAGGTTTCAAGTACTTGCCGCACCCTCTTCTCTGAATGATGTGACTGCTATTTATTTATTTATAAAGTTTTATATAGCGTAATGACACTGGCATGTAAAGTACCATTGGGCTGCTCCAATTGATGTTCCTTACAGGAAACAAAGGAACTGCTACCTTTTAGGTAGGTTTTCAAGGTATATGTATAAAAAAGCGCTGGACTTGCTTGTTTTTTTTTTATTTTTTATTTTTGACCTTCCAGTGCCTAAATTAAATGTACCTTCTATAGATGCACAATTGTATGTTTCTCCATTATTAGGTCTCGCTTACGAATTCCTTTGCTTTGTTGTGTTCGCCCCTCCCTGTAGCATGGAGCAAGTTCAGGTCTTCTTCCCCGTGTTTTTGCCATACACTTTTTTTTAAAATCTGTTTTTTTAGACAGTTGCTCCTGCCATCTAGTTGCTGCTAGTGGGTGCGGGGAGTTTGGCGACTGAACATTATTAACTCATTCATATCGTCTGTTGTTGGGTATTCCTGGAAGGGGCTTCTATTTCTTTGATGGTGACCCCGTCTGTCCTTAGCAATCCACAACCTTCTGGTTGGTGTCTCTTTTGCTTGTCAGTGGTGTGTGGACACTCGGTTATGCCCATGGCCTACTTTTCGGTAGGGTTGTGCTGTTTGGGCTAAATTATAGTCTGATGCATCAGGAAGTGACGTTACATCCTCTTTAAGCATGGATGCGTCCACTGATGTGATTTGTGGGTCTTGCGGGTGTGGTTCATTAAACGGATTGTTCGGCAATTTTGAATTTGAACACGTCACTTAGTGTTCCACAAGCATTAGCAAATGCGAGATCTTTTGGCTTTGTCAATATATCTTTGTCATGTTGTACAGCAGCACAGACTGCTGCTGTGCCGCATGGCTGGGGGGAGGGTTTTTATTTTTCAACTTTAAGCCACGCTGCTGTACATACAACATGGTAAAAAAGAGAAATTGACCAAGCCAGATGATCTCTCATTGCCAAGAACAATTAGCTTTGCCAATGAATTAAAAAAACAAAAAAAACAGGGAGCCATGTATAGTGCGAGCAAGAAGATGTAAGAGTGGCACAAAACTGTAATTACATTGTTGTTCCAAGTTGTGAGTCTCAGCAGCATCTGTTCCATTAACGCTCTTGGAATGTTGGACTGTGCCATGAAGCTCTTACCCCATTCTTGATAATAGATCACGAGAGGTGGGTAGGTGCAGTAAATCGGCATGTGCTGTCCCTTGATGTGCATTGAGCTGCGGCATCATGGGAAGTGGGGATCGCCTCTGTCCACACAAACCTCCTCCTGAACAGCTGCACCTACTACTCTTGGTCCAGCTTTGTCTTTTCTGGGATATCGTCAGGCTGGGCTCTTCCACAATCTACGTACAGTAAATAGGATTTAGTAATAGCACCTCTATCCATTGGTTCATTTAATTGGGTGAAAGTATTGTTTGCTTTTTGCACTTGAATCAGCTCAGCCTACAATTCATCTCTCTGACGTTGATGTCTCCACCTCTTGAATTTAAAATAAATAGCAACATTGCCAGTCTAGTGCCAGGTCACACTCCCCAGCCTGTAAATCGACATTCTACCATTAATTGTCAATATTTCAGCATCCAGATTTCAATGAGTATTGTTGACTGTTGTTATTTAAACTGCTGCTGTTGGAGCATCCCTTATGCTTTGCCCCAGAGCTGACCAGTTTTGGAGGACTGAACTGTGCGAGCCTGCTCTCATCCGCTTCCTGGCTGTGATGACTTCCTGGATGCCATCTCATGCACAGGATGGCTGGTGTTCAGTAGCACAGCTTCCCCGTGCTCATCGCTCTTCAAGCTAGCAGGGTTTCTGGACGCACAGCCAAGCGCACATCAGTTTCTGTGCAGAGCTATGGGGAGGGGTGAGCGCGCGCTGCATGACTGAACTCATGTAGATAATGTAAGAATCCAGACTCTAACTGCGGTTATTTTGTCCAATTTATCTTGTGTTCTACCCAACTCCTTGCTTGCAGGCAGCGGCGTTAAATCAATTAATGCCCCTGATGGATTGTTTAATGGCTGACAAAATCACACAGGAGCCAAAAGCTTGGATCTCTCCAGCAGTACCAGAGGAGGCTAGGTTGACTTGTGGTGGAGACTAAGCAGAGATTGTTAGCTCAATTAGTGTGCGATTTAAAGGCTTAGCCGCCATCTGCTGGAGTAGCAAGCCAGCATGTTGGCTAGATGTCTAGACCTGGAAAGAATACTCCAAACATTTATGTGAGTTTCTGTTGCACGTAATGCTCCGTACTAAGCACAGTAGGCATACTCTCTTGGAACTGAAACAATGGCACTGTGTGTCTGATGACAGTAGTCTATACCATGATGGCATTGTCTGATGACAGTAGTCCGTACCTCACAGCACCATCATCAACAATGCAAGACTAGCTGAGGGCGCTTTGCCAGCTCCTTCACATGCCCTCAGATGCTGGAAATCTGTCTTAATGGTTAAGAGCACGATAGCAGAGCTAGGCTTAAAGCATCACTGCCAAGTGCTGTGATCATGCATGATATGAAACCCTTCCAATATAGGCTCATAGCAAAGCCAAACCCCTTCCCACCACACACCCACATGGTGTAGCATGCCATCTACGTGGATAAGTGCTTCAGCGCCCCACATAGTGGCAGTAAGTAACTGTGGGACTTCTTCAGGTGAGATACTTTCTTCTTCATAGTTTTGCAGGTCTTGCTCTCATCTCTATTTGTATTCCCCTTTTGCAAATAAGGCAGGTAATAAATCCAATAGCAACAGAAAATTGTGATATTGTCCAGTAAGGGATTTCGATATACCCGTTTGCAGGTGTAAACGTCACTCCAAAAGGGATAAAGTAGATTTTAATGGACTCTCGTTGATTGCTGCTTGTAATTTGTGAATATTGATCACACCATAGTTGAGATCGTCCAGTGGTAGCTATCAATGAGTCTTCATTTTTTTGAATTTTTATTTAGTTGAGCAAAGCAAATATGATTGGGTCAACACTAATCAGCATGCATGTCACACACAAGTCCTCTGCAAGGGCTCAGGTAGTACACAAGAGTGGGGGCTGGGAAGATGGGGGCTGTTTATTCTTAAATGCTGCATGTGCTACAGGTATTTTAAGGACGGTTGAGTTATACTCTTTCCAATGTGCTTGTTGTACGAGTTGTGGTATACATGCTTGCATTGTTGAAAACAACAAAAAAATCAAGTTTGTGCAAATAGCTTAAACAAGCTTTCGTGGCTAGTTGTTTAAGGGTGTTTATGGATTCGACTGAGCTTGTACACGGTACCTTGCTGACTATAACGTGGAGGCAGTGGAAAAACAAACTGAATATAAAAGAAACTAACACAGATTCAAGTAGCGTGTCAAGTGTACTTGGCGCTAAGTGGATTCAGGGTTTTTCTTGAATATATTGTGTGCTGTTTTAGTTTGTTTCAGATCTTCGTAAGACTTCCAAATCTATAAATGTGAAGACCATTCTGTCACATTCCAGGAAGTTTTCAAATGTTGCTCATTCCCTCCGGCTTCTGTCGTCATGCAAGTAGTGTGTATGATTTAGCACACAAGTGGTCCTAATGCACGGAAGAACTGCTCAAACCTTCTGTTCAGTGACTTTTATTCTAAATAGTTTTGAAGCGTATTAACATACTCCAGTGACAAACCTATAATGCTTTGAGAATTAATTATGAGTTTCACAATTGTGAGTGTGGTATGTATGTGTGATCTGTAGATCCACATACTCTGCATACTCCTATCACCTAGCGTTGGGCCAAGATGTGCAGAACTTACTTTTAATAGGTCTTCGAGTCATGAGGTATAGTAACTCCACCTATTGCTGGTAATGCGGATTTTGGCTCTATTGTTAGTTTTTTTCCCTGCTGCATGGTTCGAACATGTTTTCCCTGAGCTCCAGGTCGCGCCTCTTGGTGTTGTCTTCGGGCCTGTTCGGATCCTCTGTACCGGTCAATCTAACAATCACTGCGTTTCCTATCGTTTCCACTTGTCACGTATCCTCGTCTAGTGCAACTGAAACGTTTTCAACACCCTGCTTAGGCCCTTGCCTCTTTGGGTCCTACTCCAAGTTTCGGTGACCAAGAATGTCTTATCCTTAATTGAAAGGAACCCTTTCCAGAACTGTCCCCAGTATCGTGCCAAACAAACCCAGGGCAGACCTCCATATCAGGTGTGCAACCTCTGTCTGTCCCCGGAGGCAAAGGTGGTGACACCAAGAGGGCTGACCCCAAGCAATGACATACTCCCTTCCCCCCCGCCCCCCCCTCCCCTCCACCTTCAAACCACATTACAGCTTTCGGGGGGGGGGAAACTGTAGGTATTTTGCCACGGGGAGCGTAAACCACCTCTGACCAATGAGTCCTCAAAATCATAGGTATGGGTTAATGCTTGCAACTCTCACACTGCCAGACATCCCTCCCCACAAACACATCCACTCCCCAGAACATCAGAGTCTCCTTCAGGAGGAAGTAGAGGTACACATCTGCGAGGTGGCCATAGATCTTGTACCACTACACCACTGTGGCAAGGGAGTGCACTCGCCAAGAAGGACTTGTCTCTCCGGCCCCAAAAACAAATGCATTCTGTCAGAGCAGTTCCACATTGTGACACTTCGGATGTCATCCATCTACTGCAGTAAGGAGACTTCATGACTGCCTTGGACCTGAAAGATGCCTACTTTCACATCCCCATCCACCCTGCACATTGCCAGTACCCCTAGTTTGTTCTAAGTGGCCAGCATTGCCAATTCAAGGTGCTGCCCTCCAGGGTCGCCACATCCCCCGTGGTGTTACCAAAATGTCTTGCTATGGTAGCCGCTCATCTGAGTAGGAATGAGATCCACATATTCCCTTACTTGGACCACTGGCAGATCAAGAGGGCAACGAACAGCAGTGCTTGGCATACACAAAGGCCACCATAGACCTGCTATATGGTCTAGGGTTTATCATCAATACAACAAAGTCCTACCTCCAGCTCCTTTAGGTCTAGTCCTTTTTGGGAGCCGTACTCAACCCTTCAACAGAACCGGGAAAGCCTATCCCAGCCAGACACGGGTTCCAGCTTTCTAATCGTACTTCCCTCTTTGCTGCCAGATCGCCAAGTAATGCTAATGATGGTCAAGCGCCACCTTTGTATGATGGCTTCTTGTATTGCCATGGTTTCCCATGCAGGATTACAAATGCACCTGTTGCTTGAGTGCCTAGCTGCACAGTGAGCACAAGCGGAGAGTTCCTTGGAGGATGTAGTTTTGATCTGGGGCCGCCGCCCTCATTGCTCTCTACAGTAAAGGTACAGCAACAAACTGTTGCAGGGCTGGCCCTTTCTCAACCTACTGCCGCAGGATATCATGACAATAGCTTCTCTTACTGGGTGGGGGTAGCACTTACAGGATCTGACCGTCCGGGTACGTGAGCGCCCCATCAGCAGGGTCTCCACACCAACTGCCTGGACCTGCTAGACATCCAGCTGGCACTCACTGTGTTTCTTTGTCACATTCAGCGCAAAGTAGTCCTCATTCGCACGGACATGACAACCATGTTTCACCTACAGAAACAAGGCTGCACTCACTCTCCACAGTTGTCTGTGTTAGCTCCAGGCGTTTCTCGATGGGCACTTGACCACAAGGTCAATCTATTGGCGTCTTACTTACCAGGAGTTAACAACGACTATGCAGATGCAACAAGTCTATGAGTAGGGACTACTACTACAAATACTACTCCTGTACTTCAATTGTTGGGGCTTTCAAGGTGTATACCTCTTTGCCACTGTCAAATGCAACATGTCCAATCTTCACTTCCAGTCTTATGTGGAATGCAGTATAGACAGGGCCACTGGCATTATGCAATTGTGAAGCCATGGGGATTTTCGCATAATTATAGATCTACTGAATTTGCCACATAATCCATCATCTGCCACATAAACTACAAATTTTAGCAAAAGAAAAATGTGTTTCTAGCTCTCAATAGGTTAAAAAGTTACTAAAAATACGACATATTGCTGTGTAGTGGAAGGCCCTTTGCCATGCTAGACTGGTCTCCTTATGTTGCTTATTGCTATATTTGGGTGTTAGACTGTCATTAATGAGATGCAACCAATGCCCTGACAGTGTTCCCAAGTTAACAATGATGACATAAAGAAGTAATACTATTACAAAATCAGCTGCATAATTTGGCTTTTGTTGCTGCATAATTTGCTCAACCCAGCCACATAATTTGGTCCTCTCCTGTCACGTAAATCCAATGGCCTTGAGTATAGATAGACCGATACAGATATATCCTCTCCCTTCACCCAAAGGTGAGGTCATGTATTTCATGTTTTGCCTGTATGGCAAAATGATATGTGAGATATGGATTGTGAAGATAACCATAACTTGGACATTTCAGTGGCTTTTAGGTTTCGTAACAATAACTTCACTTTAACTGTGTTTAAGTCAATTCGATAGATATTTTTAAACCTACTTTAAGGTGTTACAACCAATCAAGACCGCAACTTCACTTAAAATGCAGTCTTGTCAGTGGATTATATGTATTGAAGAATGCAATTGTAAATGTAAATAATCTTACAAGTGAGATTACATGTCAAATTACCAATAAAAGTACAAATGAGACAACCATGAATGTTTAATTTATGAGTTTGAGTATGTTTTGTTATTATTTTGGATGGCTGATGTGTGAGTTATGATTTGCAGAGCTAGACACTTTTAACAAAAGGGGGTAGAGAAAATGGTCCAGGTGAACATAAATGTTTTCTTATAGACTTTCAAGGAGTGAAATAACAAGTCTCCATGGTGGGCTGTTTTTGTGCAATTTAGGGAGCATATAGAAATATTGCAATTTAGAATAATCCTTTCTGAGAAACTGATATTCTTCTTCCACCCGTAATCCTGGCTTTTTCCAGTCTACTAGTTTGTTACATACCTTCTCAGGAGTTCAATTATATTACTCAAAATCAGGATAGAGATATATAGGATTATTTGTCTTTCAGCTGCTACTGCTACTCTCAAGCACACCATGAACATACAAATTGACCCTCACACCTTTAGTTTTTACTTATTATTAGAGTAACAATAATCAGGACTGTTTCTGATTATGTGGGCTTAATTAGTTTAGCCCTTTACTTTATTATTCATTTAAGTCAAAAACGCCAGTTGCAACGAGCCTGACATAGCGCACTGAGGACTTCTGAAAACAAAAATACAGTCAGCCACAGACCTAAAAGACGAAATATAAGAGATATAACAAACATTGATTGATTTGTATCCATCAGCCTTCTCGTAGATTCTTTCAAAAGAATCATCATCTTTTTTTCACTATTGGATATATGTTATCACTGTAAATAACGTGCAAAGTTTTTTACTTTAATGTTTTTCTCATGTCTATTTTGTATGACTTAATGTGTTTGAAAATAATGTGTTGTTATTTGTGAATCTTTACATTTTGATAGATTAATATATGTGTCGTGTTTTTCTCATACACAACTATCGTTTGACTTAAATGAATAATAAAGTAAAGGGCTAAACTAATTAAGCCCACATAATCAGAAACAGTCCTGATTATTGTTACTCTAATAATAAGTAAAAACTAAAGGTGTGAGGGTCAATTTGTATGTTCATGTTGATATAGATGGTCCAGCCCCTCACATGACCCAGGACCTAACTCCTTTTACTCTAGCACTCTCAAGCACACAGCATTGCCTCAGAAGACAATAGCTCCCCTTTAGCTTGAGGTTTTATCACAGCTTTTGCAGATTTTCAGTAGCCTCACATTGGACTGTGGTGGTTTCCTTAACTCTAACTAGCATCCCTACATAGTTGCATTAGATCTTCTGTATCAATATGTTGCAATATATTCGTTGCATTTTGTTTTAAAAATCAAACTTCTACTTGAAAAAATAATAAAGTGTCTCTTTGCAGTAGTAGTTTTCAGTCTGTATCATCTGAGCAGCTCGAATCGGTGTCTGAGCTCAGTTTGTCGCTCACTTCAATTATTGTTGCATTCACTCTTTCTCTTTACCATATTGACCTCAGTTGTCATCAGAAGATCATATCATTGGCAAAGGGAAAGAGCCATCCTGTTCATAATAAACTGTCACACACTTTTTCTTTGTTTTTTTTTGTTTTGATATCTCTTTCAGTGGTTATAATCTTTTTTTCCATGTCTCTTTAAATTATTTAATTTTATCTTGTTCAAGGGTTTCAAGATCAGCTAATAGTTCCACCAGCTCTTTTAAGTATTATGTCTCTATCATTGAAAGCATATTTCAGTAGTATTTTCAACCACTGCTTAGCACACCCATTTGTACCTTCAAGTCACTCTTCCAGCATGGCTGGATTTTCGTAACCTGAAATGGTTCAAATGCATTGTCAGTCCCTTGGGAATTCTATAAAACTATTTTATTAACAATATAACCTTTTAAAGAGCCAGAAGCCAATCTTCATTTACTGTGTAGAAGAGTGTTTTGATAGATCTATTTACTGAAAAGCACAAAGGTTAAAGAGTCGTTAAAATTAGGTGAATGTCAGTTAAAAAGTACAGTTTTAAACAAACAGAACAACTGAAATTCACCAGTTCTAGTTCTCTCAAGTAACTATAACTCGTACCCTAAAGTAACTATAACTAGTGCCCCTGCCATGCACAGTTTTTTAATCAATAATGTTGTTACCCAAAGAAAATATAAATTCCATTCATATGAAGAAAGTAACACAATGATACCCTTCATTATGCTAATAGAATCCTCAACTACTGCTTTTGACTGCTGCAGAAATTGACATAACAAAAGCATAGTTGCTTATAACTGAATGACTTATGTTGTTTTATAGGTGTGGTTACCCCAGTGTAGTGCTTCCCAAATCTTTTTAGACATATGACCAACGTTTTAGGGTGATAAACTTTCACGACCCAACTAGCTCTAATGGGCATCAGAAGGGCACTTTTTTAAAATGTAACTAAAGCATTGTGTTTTCAACTGCAATGGCCACTAAACTTGCACAGACATATAGTTTTACTGATAAAACTATTGCACACAAATGATAATGTGTGGAAATCGTGTTTTAGTAAATATTTATCATTTAGGCATCACCAAGTAAAGTGTATTGATTTGAGCCTATTAAATTCCCTATCTCCATCACACTTAAGGATTATTTTTAAATGTGCTTAATTTGTACTATCCTAACTGCTGAATTTGTAAAGTTAATTTACAGTTATTTACATTTTGTGTGTTGCAAAAATGACATCCAGCAGCCTTTACTTTTACTCTCACTTTACCTCTGCAAGATTGTCATATAATTCCCTTTACTTTTCTTTCTCTGACAGCAAAGAGGAGTTTGTAAACACCAATTCAATCTTAAAAAATAAAAAATAAGCAGAAATTTGTCAAAATACATAGCCTTCTATTTGACCTCTGTCTTTGAAGCTCAGTAAATGTGACAAGATAAATACAGATTTAAAGGCATCTTTATGTATTGCTTGGAGTTTCGCGACCCACCAAAAATTGGCTCACGACCAGTCATGCGAGTTAAATAAGAAAATGATGTACTTCTTAAAAGTTCTTGTTCTGTTCATGCATTTTTTTTATTGTGGAGATGGTCGAAACTGGTTTCACTGCCTGCAGATGCAATGTAAGTGCATTAGTTCTGTAGGCGACGTTGGACCGCATGATTTCTGCCCAAGGTGTTAGATAATTTTGTCAAATGAGTAGGCTTGTTCTGTTAACGTTTATCTGAAAATCTTTTCCGTGATTAGAGCAGATGCTTACTGGACATCCAGACCATTTAAATTACCAAAAAAAACAAATGAACAGCTTCCTAATCTGTTGGAAAAAAAAACATCTCAGCCTGAACACAACGTGTTTCGACCTGGATCTTTGTCACATATCTCGCTCGAAACGCGTTGTGTTTAGAATGAATCCAGTTAGACTTTCCTTTTCACGTCACAGATATAGCTATAGTGAGATCTAAGTAGCCTGCAAAAGTGTCCATCTGGAAGGTGACTCTAAAGAAAGCTTTAGCATGTCTTACTGTGCTAAAATTGTATGTGACATAAGGGCTTGTGCTAGAATGTAGAAGGGGCATCAGAAGGAAAATGCTAGTTGCTGCATAATATGTGATAACAAGATACGGTGGTATCCAAAAATAATGTCTGAATTAGTCATTTGTTTGTCTTGTGATATTCTGGTTCTCTACTTGAAAGAGCTGCTTGTTTCCAAAGTTTAAGTAAAGTAAAAGTAAAGTCCACATTTGTATAGCGCACAATCACCCGTAAGGGTCTCTAGGCGCTGGGGGGCCGTCGGGAAGATTAAGCGAGCTATTGCCCAGAGTCACATGGTGCTGGGCTAACCTGCCGCCGGAGCCGGGGATCGAACCGTGGTCCCCAGATTCCAGCGTCAGTCGCCCTGGCCGCGGCGCCACACCTCTTAAGCAGACCAGCAGCCTATTTGAGCGTGTTTTGCTAAGGATGGCCCACCTCAAATGTCCTTTAGTCGCAGTTCATGTGTAGAGGTTCCCAACAAATGTCATTTGCAATACTCCTTGGTGGTTTCTTGTGACTTCTGAAAGTAATGTAAATGTACAGGAATTTATATAGCGCAAATCACCAAGCGGTTTCTACGCGCTTGCTTAGGGAACCCGTCCTGGTATTCCCCTGTGAGATAACCCCGGCAGGGTATCCGCAAGGTGATAGCCAGGAATTTCGCCGCGAGGGGCCGTTGTGGAGATTAAGCAAGCTATTGCCCAGAGTCGCAGAGTGTGAACCTGTGAATCGAGTAGGCACCGGAGCGAGAATTGTCGAGTCCATGGACATTTTAGGACTCAAGAACCCGCCGAGCCAGGAATTGAACCCTGGTCCCGGGCTGATCTCTGCTTCCAGGTCTGCCTCCTCTAACCAGTGAGCCACACTTCTCCACAGTACCATTCTTATGATGGATGTATGTACCTATAACTGAAAATTGCGGCGGAGCTGTACCTGAGGTACTGATGTTTTCTGTACTGGCTGTGAATGCTTTGCAGAACCGCATCAGCACTTCTTTCATAGCACAGCCAAGCCATTGCTATGGTTGTAATATTAAGGTGTTCATGTTACTAGTTATTGATTTTTGTTGCAAGTTATTTTCTTTTAGGTAAATCAATCAAATAATGTTTACATCGATCTCTGTATTAACTGTATTCAGGCCACCTCTGCTTCAGGGCTGTAGGGACGTTCTTCCTGAAAGTCTCGTTGTGGGTTACTCTAGTAGAGAAGGCGATGTGGTGTCTAATTCGAGCTGCATTCCTCTTAAGAGAGGCTCGAAGCTCTGGCCAGTCCTTTATGGGGAGCATTTTACTTTTTGACTGCAACAAATGAACATTACTCATTTGTACTGAACCATACTCAAGTTTTTAATCTAGTTAGTTGCTGCTAGTGAATCCATATTTTTTTAGTGTTTTTTTCAAGCTTCATAGTTGAAAGACCATGGTGCTGGGTAAGAGGATACCGTTACATTTGAATATCTAGTTTTATCTCTGACGGCTGGCTTAGTAAATATTGATTAAAGTTTGAAAATATATTTATTTATTCACCCAACAACGCTTCTGTTCAAAATTTTATTAGCAGCTTTTTTAGGCTGTCCTCTTACACTAGGGCTGAGCACTAATCTTAACCACAGTGCCTCTCATTCCCACTCAATGCGATTACTTGTGGAGATGGTAGTAGATTTGAAAGAGCGGCGCTCTGTTGCTTCTAGGCGCCCTCCAGCATAACCTCTTGCCGGTAGCAACCTTCTGATCTGTAGAAGACTTCTCCAAAGCACGTAAGCCTTTAATTAGCCCGTCTAATAGTGCCAGCATCCCCCCTCCCACAACACCCTAGTTTATTATGTCAGGCAGTCCTTACGTAGAGTAACATCTGCCGTTTAGCTGGCCTCTTGGCACACTAGTCTATCCTGGATTAGGAGAACATCTGGTGGTCTGATTGCAGGATGTTCCTTTAGGTATTTGGCTGGGGGGGGGGGGGGGGTGGAGCAACAGTGGCAGTTGTCTTATGAACACCCTTACCTGTCTGAATCAAGTCTATGATAAATTAGCGTACACTGCTATTCATTTGAGTATTTTGAAGTTTAATGGAGACTTGTGTCTGTTGGCTCAAATGTCTTCTTGGTGGTTGGTGGTTTCTATACAGCTGTACCATTTACAGACACCCCACCGACCCCCTCGCCACCCATGCCAAAAACAGCTGTATCCCTACCTTGGAAGTGCCGATTCCCACCTACTCTAAACCCCGAAGGCCACAACTGAGAGGAACGTTCATAATCTGGTATGGTCACCATTTGGTATGGTCGCCCTGTTTACCTGGGTGTGCCATCTTCTGAAATGTAACTCCTCTGCAGTTATTATCAGCGTGAAAAATGTATTTTCTTTCGATGTCCACCAAGTTCGTTTTCAGAATACCATCTTCTAAACTGTATCTCCAACCCTTATTTTGAGCAACTGCATGATTCACCAACAAAGGTCAACTTATTCTTATGTAATAAAGGGTTTTGACTCCACATATATTTAATTATACAGCAATAAATTATTCAGATTCCATCATTCCTTTAAAATCTGAAAATAAATGCACACAAGTTTAAACGATCCTCCATAGCATCAAATATTTGTGAATGCCACATAACAGCCTTAACATTTCTCAATTTCTATAATTTGATACAAACACATGCAAATATCACGGTGCTTTTTTATTTAATTATTATTGTATTTTTGTGTAGCAACGCCAGGTTACTTGTCTATCTCTATGGAGATTGCAGCGTACAAAGAGACATGTGATTAACAACACCTAATACAACAAAAACGTGAATAATTACTTATTTTGATACTTGAAAGAAGTGTGTTTGGAGCGGTGTAGCATTTGCAAGACATCTATAACAGCTTGGTGATTTCCTCACGTAGTTGATGGCTTGCCAGTATAGAACACTCCTCAACCCAAGATTGTTTCTTGAGGCTGAAATGGACTATGCCTCTTTACTTCAGTATAGGTAACAGTGCAAGATATGTAAGCTGTCCTGTTATGCAAGACACTTTAACTAGACTGATGTTGCTGATTACATTTACAGAAAAACGTGCTGCTCTGTCCTGCGCGCTCAATTTGACAACACTTGCATGGACACAGCGTTGTCGCGTCAACAGCGTGGGAGCTTTTCCCAGAAAATCGTGCATAACACCAACACTTCATATATTCAGCCATACAGTTCTGCCATGCAAACACATGGTTAGGCTGAAGACCGTCACACAAGCTCTGGCTTGCATTAAATCCGACCAGGCAACCTGGCATGCAAGCTCCGGTGTGCTGCATTTGGACATGGCAATGAGGCACGGTAACTCCTGCTTACACCATATCCGACTATGCATTAGTTTGACCTTTTAGTTCTGCAAATGGTGCCTAAAAGTCTGATTTATTAGAAAAATTTGGGTCTAATTCAGCATCGCATATTTTTTTGACCGGGGGCGGAGCAAGGAGGTTTTTGGATAAGACCACAGTTTTAAATATGAGTTTACAGCCAATAAAAAGAATATGTCCATAAATAAAAAGACAACATTCATATATCTTCAGCTTTCTTGGTCTTCATGCTGGCTGAGTGTAAGCGGACTGTTTAGTGGCCTGTAAGCGGGACTGCTTTTGCTGGTGTTGCAGGATAAAGAGGACCAACTGTTGGTAAACGTGGGAGATGTTTCAGTTCGACGCAGCCAAAGGTGAGCAGATATACAGCCTTTGACGGAATGAGGATGTGCATACTGCTGGGCGGTGAGACTGTTTCCTAGGTGGCGGTGGGGGAAGATTGGGTAGATAGACCTGCATTCTGTGAACTTTGCATTTTACTTTGAGCATTATCCTGCGACCTTATACAATATGTCATTTGTACTAATAAATCTCAGTACGATTCCAAGTTATTGATCTACTCTTTCCTCCAACATGGTTTCTTGTAAACTTGATGTAATATACTCTGAACTTTACTTTGTATACTGATTTACTTTACTCTGCGTAGGGGTGATTTGAGCTCAAAAGGATTGAATAGTGTATCATGTGCAAAAGATACCATCCTGGGCATGTTTGAGTTAAAAATAGATGCACTGCTTATGTGTGGAGCACAGAGACATAACATTGGTTAAATTAGCATGTGTAGTTGCTGATGAGCTGCCTGACCTTGACAGAGCGATTACCGATGTAGAATTCTGGAGTGGATGAAAGATAGCCATTAGTATGTGCTAATGTTGGGCTTTGTTGTGCCTGTGTGTGTAAATCCTCTCAAGTGAGAGCGACTTCAGGGATGCCAAGCGTTCAAGTAGTCCTCTGTCTTGAAGGGCTCTCAAGGACCTCCCGGCTGTTGCTGAGGATGTGCCATACAGCTGCGGAACCTCATGGCTACTGAAAGCATTCGATACAAACATGAACTCCAGAGCATGTGATTCCAATTAACCAGCCCTCATCCCCCAAAATATGGTTGCCATGTCTCTAAATTTCTAAATTCTGTTACGTGGAAGTGGATATGTCATCTGTCCAAGAACAAGGTGTACTAGAGGCGTACAAGTGTTGAAAGTTGGAGCCTGGTTAGCATTTTTTTGTAACCAGGGTACGACAGGGCAGTCCTCTACAATCAATAGTATACGTCAGTTCTTGGCTGCCAAGGGGTATGGGCCTTCTTAGACTGTAGCTAATGAGTTCCTGAACTTCTAATGCTTTTCCTCGCCAGCTGCAAAATCAGTAGTTTAGCCAGGCTAACCATTAGCAGTCTGTAATTAAAATAAGGGCCTGTTTTGCCGTCTGTATTGTTCCTTATGCAATTGAATGATCTGTACGCACATCATTTTTCTCATAAATCCTCAACTAATAAGCTGCATTTTAAAAGCAGCAGTTTCAGTTCCTTCGAGTAGATCAGCCTTTGTCACTATTGTGTTGACTTCCATAGACAAGCAGTTTGTTTATCTTTGGAAAGTAGTTGGATTGAGTCTGGTCTACTTCTAAGTACCGATATCGTTTGCCTTAAGAAAATTGTTCTAGTTTCTCTTTGAACTGATTAAAATGGAACATTTGAGTTTGTCTGATGGGCAGTAACCCTCGAAATTCAGGTGACCTAATCCGCTCAGCAAATTTATTTTAAACTATAAAAAAGCTTCGTTTTTCAGAGCCACTTATTTGCTTTGAAGGTAAGCTATAATGGAGAAGCACAGACCAGTTATTGTTGTCCTGACAAGTACTTTGCATAGAAAATGAACTAATTAATCTTATACATTATATACAAATGATGATAACTAGAGTGACAGGGGGTCCTGAAACTATACCAGGAAGTTTGTGTTCAATAGACAAGATGTTTTGTGACTGCAAAAGGCATGTTGAAAAAATGTGTGAAAGGCAGATTGTCAAATCTATTGGCTTTTACCTGGGAATAGTTTCGAATATTTTGTAATTTGGGTCGGATTCAGATGGCCTTCCTAGAACTATTAAATGCAGATGCTAATATGAGAGATGGCTGAAATGCCTTGACTAAAGGAGCCCAGATCAACAGACCACGTTGATCTGTTTATGGCCAGGTGTAGACTGTCTTCAAATAAAGCTAGCAGAGACTCTTTTAGGCTGAGCATGGCTACGTGCATTGTTGTGACAAGTTCATTCTGTTTTCCTACATTTTCCCACAACATAGCTTGAATCTTTCAAGACTTTTATGTCATTTATGGTGGTTGAAAAGTAATGTTTTGTTGCTCTTTTGTAATTAATTCTGTATTTGCCATTGTGTAGATATTCTCTGTGCTTACTTTTGGTGGACAGGACTGTAATCCATATTTTTAACGATAAGACAAAATGTGATTAATATTAATCAGCTGATGCAATTGTGGCTAAAAGTTCGATGTGAGGCTCGGCGTTTTAGAACTTTGTGTCCTAGTGTCCCTGAATGTAATGCAATAAAGAGACTCCCAGAAAGGCAGCAGATCTCACTGCTGGTAGTCAAGAAAGCATTTACCCATAACTGGAATTAATTGAATTTACTACCTATTCCTGTGACTGGAAGAATGCCTGCATGCACTATCACCGTTACTTTCATGTTAGTGTAACGCAGGGCTCAAAAACACAGAAGTACAAATAAACGTGCACTGGGTATCGAGTGCCTGACCCTGCGTTGTGGATTCAACTGCCGATTCCCCATTCTACCTTTATTATAAGGCCATTCAGGGTCCCTTATCTATCGCCGGTGTTTCGGAGTTCTGCTAGTTACAAGTGTATAAATTCAGAATTGCAAAGTTTGTAAAAGATGTATCAGGACTGTGGGTAATGCAAACATACTGTTTTTTAGAGTTGTTTGTATTGGGGGGGTCATCCACCTTTTAGTGCATTTCTCTGCAGATGCGTTGTGGATTCAACTGCTGATTGCCCCTTCTACCTTTATTATAAGGCCATTCAGGGTCACTTATTTGTGGGTAACTGGGGGCCTTTGACTTGCCCCTCTCGTCACAGTAGTCTGTCTTTAGTGTCCTTTTCTGGATTCCCAGACCAAGTACTGCCTCCTGAGTGAACTTCTTTTGACATGTTCCCTACTTTTGATCACTTACCATAGCTACTAGTGTAACCGTTAGCTCCTATTTTTGCACCAGCGCTCTGATCTCAGTAACCCCGTGAGACATGTCTCAAATCCAGCTGCCAGAGGTACGTACTATTAATATTCCATTAAACTCACACTTCACATCATACTCCCAAAGTAAAGATCTATAGAAGGAAAGCCAAACCTTTGTGCCTATATTCTTCTGGTGCTAAAATGTTAGCGAAGTAGTTTATTGTATTCCCATTTCAAAGAACTTCATGGAAATGTTTCTTTCTAAAAAAATAATACCTATCATATCCATATATATTTCTATATCTATCTCCGGTGTTTCGGAGTTCTGCTAGTTACAAGTGTATAAATTCAGAATTGCAAAGTTTGTAAAAGATGTATCGGGACTGTGGGTAATGCAAACATACTGTTTTTTAGAGTTGTTTGTATGGGGGGGGGTCACCCACCTTTTAGTGCATTTCTCTGCAGATGCGTGTTATGATTTCTCTTTACCCCTCAGGGTTAAGGTGGAGGTACATCCGCGTTACTGCAAAAGAGCCCCTCCCATTGAGAGTGAATAGGATTGCCTCTTCTGATCTCATGTGACTAACACTGGTGCCCAGGGACACAGCCCTGGCTTAGGGACCCCCTATGGTCATTGTGGCGCTCATGATCTGCGGCTCTTGTTTTACTGCACTTATGGGTTCAGTCTGTGAATGAGACCAGTGTCTGGAGGGTTCCTCCACATGGGGGCCGTGTACTACTGATGATGCTTATGTCTGGTAGAAGTAAGTTGTACTGTGGTGTATTTCCATTTATAGGGTGTTTCATAAACTTTTACACAACAACCTTAAGTCATGATGATCGACACCTCGTCCAGTCACTGTTCCCCAGAAGTGGCGGTCGTGTCAAACCTGAACAAACTAATTACTCCATTTTTAGATGATTGCAGACTCGTCAAACTTTTTTATGATTAGAGTTCGAGACTGTTCCACTCCTAAAACTAACCCCCAAGGTTGAACGCAAACTAAATTAATATTGTTCTTTATATGGACTGTGTGGATTCCGATTTAGGGTTTTATCTACAGCAGATGATCAGGAATGTAAGTTTGTTAATTTAAGGACCTCTTTTGTAAATGCATTTGAGGTGATTTGACCTCCATTGGACTCACTTAATGAAGAGTTGTTGAAGACTCTTGCTGAAAATCCGTGTTATGGAAAAGGGCCACATAGGAATGCTCAAAGTTTGGACCAGACCTCTGCATTCTGAGCTCATGAGATACTCAACCCAAAACGTTGACCATAGGGTGTGGCTTCTTGAGGGTGAGGGCACAGGGGATAGGTGATAGCAGCTTTTTTTTAAGGAAAAGAGGGTGTAACTAGCACGTTTGCGTGACCTGCGAGAGAGCAGGTCTGCATCTTGAGTTTCGGTGAATGCCTTGTATCCTGATGGCCTTTATGTGGTGGTACATATACTCTGCCTATTACAGAGGGGGGGAGTCAGAGTAAGAAGTGATTAAGCATTGAGCAGAACGTGCATGATATGTAAAGTAGATCTCATGGCCCTTCCTCATGTGTTGCTTTGGTTACTTGCAGAGTGCAGCTGCTGCCCCCAGTCCAGTGCTTGGAAACATTCCCCCCAACGATGGGATGCCGGGTGGCCCGATCCCTCCAGGTTTCTTTCAGGTAAGACTCAAGCTTTTCAGCAATCTTTCCATTCATATCTCATGGCTTTTAAGTTTGTGGTACAGTGCATGTTAGCTTTAGTCTCTTATTGACTTGGCGCACCATGTGACTAGTTGTGACTCTAGCCTAAATGCGGCGACCTTGGAGTAGGCTGGTGGGTATATCGGCCAAACGTTGTTTTAGGAATTCTAGAGAAAATGGATGAGAACAAACCGTATCTATTCGAAGGGAGAACGGTAGAAAGTTATTTGGAGCAACTTCTGCTCGTACAAATGGATGTCACTCGGTTGAACCCTAGACTGCTGTGTTTCATTTTACAGCGTAGAAGAAAATGCTCAAATTGAAGTCTGTTAATGGAAGTGCTGTACCTCTAAACAGCCATGTTGCATTCAATGTTGTGTAGAATGATGATGGTTGTTGTATAGCACTTAGTTTAATTTTATGGCACCGTAGCGCTTTCTCCATCTGGGTACCCCACCATGCTGCTCTGGACCTGCCCTTTGTTGTATGAGTTTGGTGGTGTTTGATTAATGAAGTTATTAAAGACAATGGGAAGTGTTTAGCTTGAGAGTGTGTTTAAGTTTGTGTCGAACATGCTGTTGTCCAAAGTAAGGTCTCGGTTGGGGTCAGGGAGGATGGAAAAAGTATGCAAAGTATTTGGAGTCGCATTTTCCTTTTTTGGACAATGGAATACGCTGCTCCTGACAGTTGGCATCGTATAAAGGATTTCATGGTTGGATTTAAAATTTATGTGCACATAGACCCACTAACATTGGCACCCTCATGCCTTCTGATGACGATAAAAGCATTAATTGTTCACTACAGATCCTCAATGGATATGCACCTGTCTGGCCGCATTTTTGTCAGAAGGCAGTGGGCATTTGGGGAAGACAGCAGGGCAGGTCCAGACCTTAGTGCGATTCTGTGGAGTTTCTCCGCTGCGCTGCCAGGTACAGCGCAGCTACAAGAGGCTTCTGAACAAAAATTTAAGGGAACCACCTAATCAGATCGCCTTACAGAATGAGAAGGCTGTGCCTTCACGTGAAGTATTTGTTCAAGGCTTCCTCACAAAAGTTCACAGTAGCACTGCAAAGCAAGTGAAGAGTGGTTGGGTTCTTGGAGCACTATAGAAGTGTCTTCAGTCCGACAAACTTACGTGTAGGGTATTCGCCACAAAAGCTGATAAAGGTGCAGTGTAGGAGAGAGCTGAATGCTCTGGGATGGGGGACGACCATTGGGCAGCGCTGCTCCACTCTCACACTACACCGCTGGCTCCCTGGAAGTGGAAGCAAACTGTCTGCTTGTGATAGCTAGCCGATCTTTCACCTTTTTTCTTTATCGCCTCAATGTGTGTATTTATTTGCACTATCTTTTGTTTGCATGAACAGCAAGAGCAAAGTGCACCTCCCGAGGCGGTGTGTGTGCGTGGGCGGGATGTGTATATTCCTGAGGCACTCGTTGCGGTGGCAAAGAGGGAGATTGCGGAGTATTTTGAATTATTTAGACACGCTCATGGCACACTAGGGTTTTCTTTCGCAAATCTGAATGTTGCTGTTGACTGTGTTGTGGGGTTGGGGACAAGCGAAATAACTCAAGATTTCTTAAATATTACAAACATTATTCTAGTTATGCACTAGGTAAACTCGGCACACCTGGCCAGTGGTTAGAAAAGGGGTAAAGGGGGAGCGCAGGGCACTTGACCTTCCTTTTAGACTTATTTGAAGAGCCTGAGAAACCACACTTGTCTGTGGCCCACTTGGGACCATTGGCTGCATGTCTTTCAATGTCGTATCTATTGATTTGTTTTGCACAACACCATGGACCAGATTGTCTAGAAGCATAGTCTACCCCCTTCCACTCATAGCAACTTATTTGGGTCAGTCACCTGGAGCGTGCAGTGCCCTTGGTGTGTGTGGCCCATAAAGGCCGCTTGTGTGGCACTGTAGCACTCCTGCCTTGCCAGGGAGACAGAAATACATGTTATCCTTCTTGGTGCTTAGTCTGGAATCTGGAAGTGGTGGCTTCCAAGACCTTGCCTTCGTGCTGGTGGAAGGTTTCCATGAGTGGTGTGATGCTTGAGGGTCCTACCATACACTTCAAGATGATGTGCATGTAAGATCCCCTTTGGCCTCTTTTTGTCATGCTCCTTTGTCCGGTACTAGATAGTGTCTTTTGTAACTTTGCCTTACCCCGGGTGCCTTGCTTAGGAGCTCTGGGGATCTGTGCCCCACATCCCTTGAATTTTTTTTACCTGGGAGTGTACAGACCCTTGTGCTGGGGAAACTGGGCAAAGGAGGCCTAGAAGGTCAGAGTGGGAAAAGGGATAATTTTACCTGCTGTAGTTTACCGCGGTGCATTCATCTGACAAGAACTGGCGTGCACGCCATCTTTTATTTGCATGGGTGCCCTCCTGTGTGGGATTCCGCATCTGCATTCACGATTTGGATTGGCTGCCTCTTTACCCACGCTGGAGCGAGCACCTTGCTGACTTGTCCGTTTATATATCTGCATCTTTATCATTAGGACTGGTCTCTCCTGAGCAGTCCGTGAGTTTATAGTGGTGCAAGTGAACCGTGACGGTGTACACACCTGCCTTCTCCGAGTTCGCACTACTGAACGCATTGTGTTAAGTTCTTCTCCTGGCTTTCCATTTCAACTGGCTGAGGGGGTGGGTGGACGACTCGCTGTCCCATTACCCTAGCTTATGTCCCTTCCCAGACTCTCCCCAGTGTACTGACGGAGCCGCCCGTCCAAACACGCACGCACGCACACACGTACACATGCATGCACGCATTCATGCACCCTGAGGGCGGGCTCGCGAGACCGCTCGTGGTCTTCGGCCCATAGTTACAGTTAGTGTCTGTGTGGAATCTTTGACTGAGAGTAGATTAGGCCCCACTCTGCGGCCTAGGCGTTCACTTCCCTGTGCCTCAGCACGACATCCAGCATCCCACGCTTGACCCTAACCTCTTTTAAGTGTTACTCACACGCAGTCCTACCGGCAGGCGCCTTGAGGCGATTCATTGGCGCTGCCTTATGGAAGAGTTTCCCTTCAGGGCAGTTGGATTGCTCCTCTGTTCAGGTAAGAGGGGACCTGGAAAGCGCTGGGGGCTTCAGTGAGGGTTTCGCGGGCCGTGAGTCCACGGGGGGAGGACCAGAGACGATACATTGTGTGGCGAAGCAGTGACTCAACGGTGGCTACGATTCTAGGAAGGCCACGTTGTCGAAATGACTGTAAATGACGTCATCACCCATCCATCACTCTATTTTTAGAATTACTTCCTGGTAATGGCCGGCATTGTCTTGTAAGGCAGAAAAAAGCGAAGATTGCCAGGGCACACGGTCCGTTAGCTTACTAGCTGCTGGTTCAATATTTGACATTTTCTGTTAGCTGCAGTGGGCGGGCTGAATCGTCATGTCCGAGGTCTTCCGCAGGGGGGCGCTGTCCTGGCGTATGCAGATAGTTAAGACAAATGCCGGCGTCGCGCGCTATATTGTTGGTCTGCTGACCTGTGGAACTTCGTGTTCTCTCTCTCCTTTCCTGGTGCTTTGTTGCTGAAGTGTGTGGACGCGGTTAGTGTGGGTGCGCGCAGGATTCGGGAGGCCAAAATGATCTCAACTGAAATACAGAATGACCAACTTCTTAGTGAAGTTCTGCTCTCGCAAGTTAGGTTTGGCACGTGGCAATGAACGCTGGCAAGCACGTGCCCGCCAGGCTCTTGACTTCCACAAGATGGTGGCGCCGAGGGTGCCAGGTAGACACTGCGTGTTTGCTCAGTGACACAGCTTTGTGTTAGCAAACATACAGTTCAGCTCCCGCTCTGCTGCTGTTTACACACCACGGCAGGTTTGTAACAAAGCAGATTGCGGCAAGCCACGCTCTTCCTGATGAAACCCACCCTTCCTGAAAGAAGCAGGCATAGCGCCTGGAGTGCCAGAGGACAGGCAGCCATGATACTTGTTTTTACCGTTTCCCCTTTTCTTTCGTGGATATTTCAACCCGCACACCGTTTGCCTGCAGAAGGATTCGTTCTTGTTTTCCAGCACATGTATTCAAAATAAAGAGAAGTGGGTGCCCTGCCAGCGCGTGGCCGGCCTGCTCCTCTTAATCCTGCTAGCTGCTTCTGGGCGCCTGCCTGGAAAGGATGTATGGGGTAAAGTCTACCCAACTGTATGTTGCATTATCCTGTAAGTTTCAAGGCGGTACGCCACCATATAAAGAGAACAGACCTTAGGGTTCCTTCATGGAGGCACAACACCCTGATTATGTCGTGTTTTTTTAATCATTATTTTCGGTGTTTTATTCTTATACTACACAGGAGCAGGAATTCAGTCCCTAATGCTGCTTGTGCCACCCACTTTATTTTTTATTAATAGCTTCTTTTCTTGCAGGTGTAAGGTGTAAAACAGAACGTAATTTTTTTTTTTTAAACACTTCATGCATAACCATTTCCAGGGCAGTGGCTCTCTCCTATCGTGTATCTACACATGGAGACATTCCAGGCTCCTTGAGCCATCCTCTGCTGCTTCTCCAAGTTAGAATGGAAAGCTAAAAACTAGGTTAGTGCCTTAAAACCACTCACGGCCTCTCCTTCGCTAATGCCTTTGTTTGCCAGAGTTCCTTGTTTCATACCAGGGCTATAAATTCAGCAGATGGAGAGGGCCTGTCGGATCTTGGGTGGACGAAGGCCTGGAACACTTGGAGCAGGTTCCATGGTGCTGGTAGAAGGAAGACGAAGCTCAAAGAGAGCCTGCATGGTTCAGAAAGGTGGAGAACTGAGGTGGACCAGTATACAGAGGGTAACAACCAAGGGCAGCAATATTTAGGGTTTGAGGGCACTCGTATGCACTGCTGGCCTCAGAGCACACTGATAACCAGGTTTCAGGAGCGCACCTCCTTTCCCACACTGATGTGAATAGTTGCTAGTATTACACTATTACATACAGCTAGCAACGTCATATGCTGCTACTGCTACTCTACTACTTTTGTCTATTACAAGATCTTTCCAATCTTGAAATTTGACCAAAAGGGGGTATTAATTTGCACAGGAAATACGGCGCCTGGAGTGTATCGTATTGTGGATTAACACATAAAATCTAACGGTGCAACAGGTGAGGGAAAAACCCCTAAAACTTTCTGATTGGAACCAAAGGGTCTTAAATACATAAAGTCCAATCCTGTGCACACGCGTGTGTGTAGTTTGGAAGTCTGATCCAAGGTTGAAATCAAAACCAGTCTAGTCTTTAAGTGAGAATTCTTTTATCTTTATTCCAGAGAACACCACAAGGTCCAGCCAACACGTGTTTCGTCGTTGGGGTAATCACCCTCGACTTCTTCAGGGCTGTATGGCTTCCCAACTGGCAGTTCTATGCCTAGTATCCGGTTCTACTTCCAACACGGCTAGGTCTTTCCAATTAAATAATCTTGTATCCAAAAGAATGTAATTCGCCAATCTTATAATCTTATAGAGGGCATATAAAACAACAAATAAAAAAAGATAAAACACAAGAAAAATAATGATCGCCCACCGGAGGGTAGGTGAAGTGACCTAAAGCGATGGTGATTGGGCCCAAAACAGTGGAGGATGACGCTTGAGAAATGAAACTACAATAGTCTTAATAAGGCTGAAAGCTCAAAGGAACGGAATCGCAATCCTGAGGGGAACAACATGAAAGATGCAAGTGGTTTGCATGATATAAAGGTGAAAGTCTGGGAACACCGGAACTGTTTGGAAAAGAAGTAATAACGGGACTATATTGAATTGTAATTGTAAAAACTACAACCTCCAGAAGGCTAAGGGGCGACATGAACAATTACCAGGAAGTGATGTAATATGCTTTTCAATGTGTATTCACCCTGGGGCCAGGTTGATCGTGAGCAAGGGAGAGGGCTCCCGAAACGCGTAGATCTGTGTTTGCCTGCCATATTACCTATCTGAAGGCTGAAAAAAGAATACAAAAAGTAAAATAACTCTAGCTCGTCCTATTTTATTCACTCTGTGAAGGGTGGATTGTGTTGAAATTGATAGCGGCCTGGGTCTGCTGCAAGGAGAATGAACCGACGTGAGAGCGCTGCAAATACCCGGCGGAAAGGAACCGAGTGAAGGGATATATATATATATATATATATATATATATATATATATATATATATATATATATATATATATATATAAAATCATGGTATCAGAATAACTCTATAGACATGACACAATATGTGTGTATTTTATATTTGCTATTATTAATTATAATGGCTCTCACTTTTGTAATAAAAAATATAAAAAAGTATTGCATTTTGATAAATGAAAGGTGCAAGCCAGGATAGAATCCATGACCGGGGCATCTGGTCGGGGTAAAAGCCCACTGTGCTCCCTTATGAGTTGCAAGTAGAAGTTAGCCTATTTGAAATGCTCCCAGTTACTGGGCAGATTGTAGATGTGTGTATGTCATTGTCTCCCAGTACTAGAGTTACACATATGGTGAAAGGAAGAACCTATGATTTGATCTCTAGGCTATAAGGTACATAGCTGATAGTTGATCTGCTAGTCAAGGATTCATCAGCTGGTAGTGTTTAAAGCTCGGGGTGTGTGAGGAGTGCCCTTGGTGCAATGATGAGTATTTAGTGCTCATATATAACCTTGGAATTTACTTCTTGAAAACACAAGAGTGTGTAAGTCACCTCATTACATCTCCCTTGGTTCCTGAACTCCATGCTTGGTCTCCAGTCACCTGTGCTGGATATAGCAACTGCTTGCGGAAGTTTAAGCACTGATCATGTGGTGCAGGCTCGGAGACTAAGGCCGTGTGCTCATCATCCAGGAGTACATCCTAGAAACAATCCCATCAATTTGATATTTCTAAAAGCAAATGTGACGTTTCGTTTCACTGAATGTTCAATAAATGCTCGAAAGTGCGTTGCTTCTTTTGTGGTAACAAAATGTTTTTATTTAATATAAACTCGTTACAATTCTGCTTGACTGATAGAATTAGAGTAATATCCTAAAATAATCTTGACCCAAACGAAAGGAAGTGATGAACAGGGAGTGTAAAGCAAGGTAACATAATTGTATTCATGCCACCTCATCATATTCTTTATTGTAATCTTAAGGAAGGGTGAATAAAATGTAGACGAATTCTCTTTTGGCTCCGGAGTAGTGTGCTACTCGTGGAAAAACACTTTGGATCCTCGTCCGGGGTCTAAAATGGCATGGGACCAAAGTAGTAGTTTTGAGCGTCACCATAGGAGGGCAATCAGATTTGGACCACAAAGGAGTGCAAGATGCAGCTTGAAGCCTCCAAATGGGGGTCACTTGAGAGCAGTGTAAAGAGAAACTACGCAGTTTACTTACTTTGACAATGTCATCACAGTTAAAGTATATTTATAAAACCACAGTTTACAGCATTTATTTGTAGATCTAAATCTTGTAATGGGGATTTTAAGAGAGTAATTTAAAATGTATGTCTAAAAAAAGCTTCTTGAAATGTTACAACAGGCAATGAAAGGGCACCAAAGGACTAGTCATTCTACATTTTCCACATACACGTAGCCCATGAGCCCGCTACCTTCAGTGAGTAGGTTGAACGATGTAAGTAATACCTTTATACCCATTAAACCAAGACTAGTTTTTATTGTGTTGGTTGTATTCACCGAACTTCTGTGTGCAAACCCTCATAGGTGCTTAGTAGGGAACCCAGACTATTTTGTTGGTGCAAATCTCAAACTGTTATGTCCAATAGCAGTTGAACTCTTCACCCTCTTTTTCTCCACTGTGGCACCTGCCTAAGCTGATAGTTGGGTGAAGGCAGTTTACAGCTCCCTGGACACCTCCTTTTGCAGTTAAGGCGGCTTCTAGGAGTTTCTCCAAGCAGCTGCGCCTTTGTTAGCTAAACTACAGTTTTGGGAGGTTGAAAGTCCTTTTTGTCAGACTAGTGGCTTACTGTCCTTGCCCAATCAGGGTCCCGTCGTCCTTATGACCTCTTCCTGGGCTGATCTGTATGCCATACTATCCTGATCTAAAAACACGGATCATTTAGCAGCTCCAAACCACTTTTTGCGGGCATGGTCTGAGGCTACACAACTTTAGACGCTCGTCTATGAAGGGGCACTTTTTAGTTGGAGTCTGGGCAGCACATGCGCTGCTCTGCGAGCCATGCTGTATTGGAGTATGGAATAGAAGCTCCACCCACTCTCCACCTATATTTGTCATTGGCTTGTGTCATTGTCATTCATAAATACTTGCTTCTGATTCATTAATAGACTTGTTAGTCCCTCCTTAGTACCGCCTTGTCTTCATTCATAACCTCCCATGAGGACTGGCCCTTTTACTTCGGTTGTTACAGATTGAAAAAAGACTCACAGTGTAAGCACTATTTTATGTAAATAGTTTCTGCTACTGCACGCACGACATGCTTTCCTGCAACATTCAGCGCACCATGCCAATGGCGGCAGCTTCCTTGTATAGGTCTCCCATTTACAAGAGTTTGAGCTATTGGCATTACTCATGGCAATGCCTTTTATTTATGTGTTAATTATCAAAACATGCAAATAAAAGGCATTGTCATTTACAATGCCAATATCTTAAACTCTCTCAAATGCGAGACCTATTGCATTGCAGATGCTTGCTATAAAATGTAATGAACTGCATTTTACTGTATACTTTTTAATTTACAAAAATACCAAACCTCTCTTTCATCTAATATCAACTTCCTCTTAGGGGACACCTCTGGAAAACAGAGCAGAAGTACCTTTTTACCACTTTGATGTGTGCTTTTACATTATTGTGCCATTTTTATCCAGGTTTAGGGTTAACCTAAACAATGCCTGATTTCTAGAATTAAAAGTAATTTAAGAACACTTGATCACTTACTGTTTGAAAATCATGGTTTGGCCATGTGTCCTCATATGGGGTTATTCCTGGCTTATCTTTTTAATGGCCTGTTCGGCAGTGCCAAGTGAGTGGAGATGGGGACTTTTTCACCATATTGCTATGAATGCAAGCATAGATTCTATGAGCGTGTGAAATGGCAACCTTTGCCTAGTCCGAAGAAGCATTGGCAAAGCCAGTAGGTGCATCACAGACTGCCAGTTTTGTCAACGTTTGTTTTGGCATGCTTTTTTATGTAACTTTGTTAGGGGATCTGCAGACCTTCAACAAAATATTAAAAAATGGTCGATTAAAACCGAAAATATCAATTTGATCTCAAAAAGCACACTTTTCCATTGTAGACTTTGGCACTGAAGGGAACTACTTTAAATGTGGATGTGCTCTTGTGAAAGAGCACGATGCCGCCGTTTATTGTAAAGGTAGCCAATCAATGGCTGAGTAACCTGGCTTAATTGCTCCATATTGTATGCTGTAGTGAGCAGAAGTAAAACATTGAATGACGCAACACACTCGTGGATTAAGTGGGCAGGTGAAAGTTCAAGTATATTATACACATTTTTTGTAAAATCAAGAAGTCTTGGCTAACAATCAGACCTGAAATGGCAGCAAAATCGAAACAGATCTGTTACAAGAGCACCAGCAAAATCCTCACTTAAGGATATCAAATATTTTTTCGGTCTTAATTCCATTTTTCGCAAAGTTTGCCAACAGATGAAAAAAAGATGTAAAATATTGCAGGGTGTGTTCTTTGGTGCTAGCCCAGTATTTGATTGGTTGAGATCAGTAATATTTGGATTTCCTAAATCAAGAGTTTTTAAACAACAAAAAGATCCAATTATTTTTTCAACTGTATCTGCAATCCTTGGAGAAACGCATGTTCTATTTAAATTTTTTGTTTTGCATTAACATTAAATACAATATGGTAAAAAGTATGTTCCCATAGAGGCACAGGCATCATTTAGAACAGAAATAGGGCACCGAGGAATATTTTTGTCGTGGGGGTACAGCCCACGCGCAGTGCCTGCTGTCTAAAGTCATCGGTGAACCTTGCATTCATGGTGTCCTAGTCTGTAAACTTGGCAGCACCACGAGAAAGGGGTGCTGGGGCCTTCCTTCGCCCGTGTTGTGCTGTGTAGGTCTCCGTAGTACCTCGCCGTGGAACAGCTGCCCCCCCCCCCCCGCTGCATGATGTGTGGGGGGGGGATACCCCTGAAGGTGTAAAGTGCTGTACATTAAACTACATGATGCGAATTGACATACTTCTCTCTGTGTTTATCTCGGCTTCGCGCCCCTGACGATATACCACCACCACCACCACCACCACGTGGCTGACTGATGTCCGCAGGGGGCTTATCTAATCTTCGTTCTCGCTCTGTCTTCTGCTACCAGTAGTCATGGAGCTCGCAAAGCTTAACTACAACTGGAAGTACAAGGCAAGTGCAAAGAAAGATACTCTAACCGGTCGTGGAGTTGAGATTGTCTTGCTGTTGCCTGTAGTACCTTCCTGGATGAAGCATTGATGCTCCCGGTACCCTACAGAGCATGTCTTGCACTGATGATTGAGAAGGGCGTTACCCATAGTACATTGTGTCAGGAGGGTACACCGATGCCCATTCATACATGTTTATTCAATCCCCTCTCCCACCAGTGTCCGCTACCTGCTTAGGTGGGTAACCTGTAGCTCAGACCCCATGTTTATTCAATCCCCTCTCCCACCAATGTCCGCTACCTGCACAGGTGGGTTATGTGTAGTTCAGACCCCATGTTTATTCAATCCCCTCCCCCACCAGTGTCCGCTACCTGCACAGGTGGGTTATGTGTAGTTCAGACCCCATGTTTATTCAATCCCCTCCCCCACCAGTGTCCGCTACCTGCTCAGGTGGGTAACGTGTAGTTCAGACCCCATGTTTATTCTATCCCCTCCCCCGCCAGTGTCAGTTACCTGTTCAGGTGGGTAACGTGTAGTTCAGGCCCCATGTTTAATCTATCCCCTCTCCTGCCAGTGTCCGCCACCTTCTCAGGTAGGTAACGTGTAGTTCAGGCCCCATGTTTAATCTAACCCCTCCCCTGCCAGTGTCTTTTACTTGTTCAGGTGGGTAACGTTTAGTTCAGACACCATGTTTATTATATCCCTTCCCCCGCCAGTGTCAGTTACCTGTTCAGGTGGGTAACGTGTAGTTCAGACCCCATGTTTATTCTATCCCCTCCCCCGCCAGTGTCCGTTACCTGTTCAGGTGGGTAACGTGTAGTTCAGACCCCATGTTTATTCTATCCCCTCCCCCGCCAGTGTCAGTTACCTGTTCAGGTGGGTAACGTGTAGTTCAGACCCCATGTTTATTCTATCCCCTCCCCCGCCAGTGTCAGTTACCTGTTCAGGTGGGTAACGTGTAGTTCAGACCCCATGTTTATTCTATCCCCTCTCCCGCCAGTGTCCGCCACCTTCTCAGGTAGGTAACGTGTAGTTCAGACCCCATGTTTATTCTATCCCCTCTCCCGCCAGTGTCCGCCACCTTCTCAGGTAGTTAACGTGTAGTTCAGACCCCATGTTTATTCTATCCCCTCCCCTGCCAGTGTCCGTTACCTGTTCAGGTGGGTAACGTGTAGTTCAGACCCCATGTTTAATCTATCCCCTCCCCTGCCAGTGTCTTTTACCTGTTCAGGTGGGTAACGTTTAGTTCAGACCCCATGTTTATTCTATCCCCTCCCCCGCCAGTGTCCGCCACCTTCTCAGGTAGGTAACGCATAGTTCAGACCCCATGTTTATTCTATCCCCTCTCCCGCCAGAGTCCGCCACCTTCTCAGGTAGGTAACCTGTAGTTCAGACCCCATGTTTATTCTATCCCCTCTCCCGCCAGTGTCCGCCACCTTCTCAGGTAGGTAACGTGTAGTTCAGGCCCCATGTTTAATCTATCCCCTCCCCCGCCAGTGTCCGTTACCTGTTCAGGTGGGTACCGTGTAGTTCAGACGCCATGTTTATTCTATCCCCTTCCCTGCCAGTGTCCGTTACCTTCTCAGGTAGGTATAACGTGTAGTTCAGACCCCATGTTTATTCTATCCCCTCCCCCGCCAGTGTCTGCCACCTTCTCGGGTAGGTAACGTGTAGTTCAGACCCCATGTTTAATCTATCCCTCCCCCGCAGGTGTGTCTTACCTGTTCAGGTAGGTACAGTGTAGTTCAGACACCATTTTTATTCAACCCCCTCCCCGCTGCCAGCCGCTCAAAAGGACCGTCGTTAGATGCACAGCCTTACCAAACTTGACACATCGCATATCTTCAGACTAGTCACAACAAAGGCTTTCATTGGTTGTAAAAGGTCATCTCTACTGGTTTTGTTCATGCTTGCTATGAAATGTTTGTTATGCATATGGCCATCGGTGTATATAAAAATAGAAAAAATATGCCCCTGGAAAGCCTGATGTCAAGACTGCATTTGAGTATCTTGCGCATCTTATAAAAGTTAAATGAATCTTCTGCTACCCGCTGGGTGGCTTAAATAGCTCTTTGCCAAATCGAAGGAGAAGGTGCTGGCTTGGGGGGAGGGAGGATAGGGGGGAGATCTTGGAGTGGGGTATGGGAAATGTGGGGTGTGTGTCCATGGCGTGCACAATGTTTGTTTGTTTTTGCGGGACTCTGCTGGACAGATTGCAGCCCTGGGTAGGATATGTTGAGCGGTGGAGTTGATATATGTATAAAATGCAGTTGATTTCAGTTTGTTTAATGGATAGTGTGGGCTTCATTCTGTATACTGGTTAGCAGTTCGAAGTGGTGCAGGCCAGGAGCAAGCGCTATACAAGACATGACATATATAAATAACCCCGGCATGTGGTAAGATTTGGGCAGAACCCCGAAGAACCGTGCGGCCTCTCTGGCTTGTTGTACATCTCCTCGAACAAAGAACAAAAGGTCACCACTTAAACAAGCTCATTTTTTATTGTTAAGTCGGACAGCACCACAGCTAAAGGTTAAAGCATTACCGACGTGATGTCCCGTGGGTCATTTACATATACAGTGCTGTTAAAATATATTTTTCTCCTAAATCCGAGCTCCTTGCCCAGCAGACGAACACTCACTGATGAAACGGAAAGTTGCACATAAATCAATGTCTCCTGGTGTGTTAGCCATGCATCAGCAGCTATCGCAAGAGATGCTGAACCCCACAGGCCCTGGTCTCTCGGTGCTCCTTTACTGCCCCCTGGTGGAGGCAGGCTGGAAGCTGCAGTGATCTGCTTCAGCCCTCTACTAAAACACAATTCTGCTTCCTGCTTTTCATGGCTGTTGGGAAAATAGCAGATGGCTGATTGGAAATGGCTATGGTTGGAAATATAACTCTAAAATATGTATGCTAACATGGTGGAATTTTATTTGCAATGAACATAGAATTTCTACTGTTTCATCTTAATCATTGTCTCAAAAAATCAATTCTGAATTTGTATGGTTACCTTTTACTAATTTCCTATCTGCACATTCATCTCTAGTATAATAACTATTTGACTATTCCCTTTCTCTCTTTCCTCATTTTCTTTTCTTCTCTTCCACTTCTTTCTTTCTTTCTTATATTTTTAAAATTATATAAATAACTGTTACCCTAATCTTTTTTCTTTCTCAAGGTATTACCTTACCCGTTGTATTTTCTAACATGATATTTATCTTCCTTATGTGATATGTATCCTTGGTACTTTCTTATTTCAGTCAATAAAAAATTAATAAAAAATAAAAAAAAAGCCAATCCGCGGCAAATTCCTGCCTATCACCATCCCCATTGTTGGCCCCGTGCGTGTTCTCTGTGCCTCCCAGATCAAACAGTTCAGTCTGGCCATTTTAGTTGTGTTTCAGTGCTGCTCTGTAGGGAGCAGTGCTAATCTCTGTGCATTTAGTTTCTACTGGAGCCGTAAGGAAGATTGTTTTTGCAGTAAGGCTACATCTTTGTTTCACAGTAGCCTGTTAGTTTTCAGCGTGTCCACCTACATGGAAGTGGACTTGGCCTTGTATCAACAAATTAATGCTTTCTGCCTACCCATGGGCCATGTCCTTGCTATATCCCGATCATGGAGTATGTTCCTATGTTTATACGTAGTGGTATATATACAGTAAACCTAGCTGGGGAGCTGCAAAGGACTGGACAGTGGGCATGATGCCAGAGTCACGATTAAGGATCGCTCACAGCTTGGCAGGTAAGGTGTAGTGCCCCGTAGGGTTGCTTTAAATGAGATTAGCATTTTGTGCTGTATTGTAACTGGAGGTAGCAGTTCTGATGTCAATGGGGAAGTTGTTCCACATCCTTAGTGACTAGATAGACCATTAACCTGTTCGGTGCCGATGACGGCTCCCGGCCGTCATGAGTTACGGTGGGCATGTGCTGATGACGGCCGGGTGCTGTCATGACCACGCCCGCGATCGGAATGTCCAGCACTAGCGCGGAATTCCGGCCGCAGCCAAGGTGTTAAGAGAGCTAGACAACCTCTTATGTGTGTCAACCCTAGCGCCATACAAAATACAATCCTGAAGAAAACAAATGTAAGAAAACAATGTTAAAACACCGGCCAAAGTGGTGCAGTAAATCTCAGATAGTTCTGCTGGGCTCAGAAATGTACTTTTGTATGAGAAGGAGCATTGGATCTGGTTAATGTCCATGCCCGGGAGATGTAATGTGCATAACTGTTGGACAGAAGCTGGCCAGACAATCCAAAAATGGGGCCGTGTCCAGGTGACACAGACTTACTGAAAATGCTCTGTTTTTTGCACTTCACCTTCTAGTCCAGTGTCAACCTTAAAGAATTGCCTTAACTCTCACGCTTTGGATTAGGAGATCAGGGATGGCGCGCTGACACACCTCAGCTGCCCTTCAAGCAAAAGGTCCTACTGCACAAGATCATTCGAGTATGTTTGCTATCAGATCCTGTAATTCGGACAGACATAATGGGAGATGTGGTTCTCTTCTGTGTGGTTTGACAGACTTGCCTTGCAAACGGAAAATATATACTCTGTCGTTTGGTTGTGTTGTGCTGTTGAGTGTGGGAGATGGCCCTGTATGCCACGAGCTGTACAGTACCGCCTACTTATACTTGGGGTTTGGCGTTTGTGGGTGCGTACGTTTGGTGAAATGAGATAGGCGTAGTTCTCCAGTATTAGGGGTGTCTTTCATAGATTCACATGCCTGAATCATTCCCCGTCGTCGGAGTGGGAGTCTCACGGTACATAAAAAAGCAATAAAATGCCATAATAACATAGGAAAAAAACAGTAATTCACAACCAGGAAGTAAAGTAGCCAAAGCTACAGGAGAAAAAACTTCCACACTCATGACTATCCTAGTCATTTTGTATAGTCCAAACTACAGCCAATCAGGCGACAGCACCCACCAGAATGTTCTCCCCAGAGGCTCAGGCTCTCAGATTTTCTACCGCACGTCGTGTGAAAGGGAGTCTCCCTGAGCTCTGCTCAGTTTCTTCTCTTATTCCAGTTGGATTACTACTTTTCAAGTATGCATGAGGAGATTGGTAGTAGTGTATCCAAAATGGATAGACCCGCCCATACACAAATGAAAGTGAAATAGACACAATACTGGAAAGAAACAATTTTAGAAAATTTTTATAGTTTTTTTAAAGACGGAGTGCTACATAAACCACTATCCCCCACTACCAAGAGGGATCAATGTCAATCAAAAGAATGACAAATGTACAGACAAAAAGAAGGGGTCAAGGAGAGCACGATCCTAGAACACATATAAACAGAGACTAGTAGGTCATATAATGTCCACAATATCTAAACTGTGTATATCATATATCGTCGTCGACGGCGCCATCTTCAACTCCTTCGTCGACGAGGATCTCCATCGACGCTACATCTACGTCAACGGTAACATTTTCATCTCCTAAGCCTCATATGATCATGTCGACGGCGGCTTCTTCGCCTACTATGGTCTTTGTTTCTGTCAGACCTCTCTCGTCGACGGCGCAGCTTTCATCCGCCGTCGTCGGCGCATCGTCGTCGACGACCTCTTCGTCGGTGCCTTCTCTTCCGTCGACGAAGAAGCTACCGTCGGCCGGCTCGTCGACGAGTTCCACTCCGTCGACGACGATTCCATCGTCGACAAAAATGATTCCGTCGACGAAGGCCGTCCCGTCGACAAAGTCTGTTCCGTCAACGAGTTCTATGTCGCCGACGACACCAACACCGTCGACGGATCCTTCATTGTCCATGTCGACGACGACCTCGTCTAAAGCTAAATCCACTGCAACGAATCCTTCAGTGGAACCAACGTCAACGCCGCAACTATCCTCTTGTACCACCTTACAGGTCTGGTCACCTTCTACGGTTTTCCTGACGCTCAAACAATCTTTGCTTCAGAGACGTGGGTCGACCGTGGAGCTCTCACCCCTGCATATTTCTCCACAAAGGATACCCCTACAGGTGCCTGAAAAATTTTTGGATTCTGAACGCAGTGAAGAAGACTCGGACATTGGGGAAACCTTTGGCACAGCTACTAGTCCATCCGAGTTAAATATCAAGTATCAAGAGGACGAACAGGATGATCAGCAGTCACCTGAACATATGCTGTCCCCTGTAACTGATGTCCCTGCCACGCAGGTGCCGATCGCATTGCTCACCAACCTCCAATACATGTTGGATGACTACTACAAGAGGTTCCCACCGTCAGAATCTACAGGCTCGGTGCCTCCTACACCTGCTACGGAAGCACCTATACCAGAGTTTCAACCAATAAAGTCTCCTCCATCTCGGCCGTCCACTCAGCCTGCGGATCAACAGCTTTCAGATGAAGAAGACCAGAGAGAGGAAGGCGAAGTGGATGATATGTCGGAGTGGGATGAATATCAGGTGCAAACTCCCTCTCCATCACCTCAGGCTACCTCGGACTCACCACCTGTTGATGTTGGTGGTTTCCACCTCTTGATGGAACGGGCTACTAAGCATTTCCATATTGATATGGAGCAAACGGAGCAAGAATGTTTTCTTTATGACTTTAAAGCCCAGCCTAGAAAACAAGTCAAATCCATACCGATCATTGACTTTATCTGGAAGGAGGGTATAAAAGTAATGTCTATTCCAGCATCCATTCCTCCGGTCTTGCCATGCATCGAGAAAAAGTACAAGGCACCTGCAAAGTCACCTGCGTGCCTTATAGGACCACCAAAACTGGACTCAGTTATCATCCAGGCTGCGCAAAAGAGAGCTAGAAATCCTTCATCTACAGTTGCAGCCCCACCGGACAGAGATGGCAGGCGATTGGATGCCATTGGGAAACGCGTTTCAACGATGGCAGCTACCACAGTCCGGGCTGCTAATTCTTTGGCCATCCTGGGCAGGTATGACCGGCAGATGTGGTCGGACATAGCTCCGTACATAGACCCCCTTCCTGAGCCTTCTAAATCTGAAGCGATGAAGATCTTGCAGGAAGGACAAAGAATCTCAGAGGAGATTGATTCGGCGGTTGACGTCGCCTCAACTGGTTTCCGGCAGCTAGCTGGTGCTGCTGTTTTGCGTAGGCAGGGGTGGCTACGATCTACTGCTTTCCGTCAGGAGGTACAATCTAAGGTATTGGATATTCCTTATGATGGTGAATTTCTGTTTGGCCCACAAGTTGAAGAAGCTCTACAAACAATAAAGAAAGATACGGAAACCGCGAAATCCTTGGGTACACTTCAATTTCGCAAGCCGCCCTTTCGAGGAGCGAAAGGACGTGGATCGTTCTCAAACAGAGGTGGATACACACAACAATCTTCCTACAGGCAAGGAAATCAGCGCTACCAGACCCAGCGCTATCAAACCTACGGCCAGAGGAGAACTAATTATTCCCAGAACAGGGGAAAAACTACCTACCGCGGAAAGGATAAGCGCCAATGAGAACCGTCACCTGCCACCACTACTACCCCATTCTCGAAAAAAGGTTGGAGGACAGATATCAAAGTTTTACTCAAATTGGCTATCGATCACATCAGGCGGGTGGGTCCTGGATATTGTAGCCAAGGGCCATGCCTTAGAATTCGACCATTTTCCTCCGAATGTCCCCCCAAAAGGCCCACCTCCAGCTCACCTGGAGGGGCTTTTTGCCCAGATCAATTTGATGCTATAGAAAGGAGCAATCGAGAGAGTACCTCAAAATATTAGGGGAATGGGATTTTACTCCAGATTTTTCCTAATAAAGAAGAAGTCCGGAGAATGGCGTCCGATTCTGGACCTCCTTGCCCTAAACAAATATTTTAAGTTAAAATTCAGGATGTTATCACTTCAAGAAATACTGCATCTTCTAGCAGCGGGAGACTACATGACCACCTTGGATCTCCAAGATGCATATTTCCATATCCCCATCTTACCTCGCCACAGAAAATTCCTGCGATTCAGAGTAGCTGGCAGGGATTACCAATTCAAAGTACTTCCCTTCGGTCTACGTTCGGCGCCAAGGGTGTTTACAAAGGTCTTAGCCCCAGTGGCTGCTCACCTCCGGCTGGAGGGGATTCAAATATTTCCATATTTGGACGACTGCCTTATCAAGACCAGTTCTTACGAGGAAGCGGACAACCATCTACAACGGTGTCTGGACCTTTTCCAGTCCCTGGGTCTCCATCAACTTCGACAAATCCCAGCTGATACCATTACAAAGACGGGCTTTCCTGGGAGCAACCTTGGACACCCAGTTGCTCCAAGCCTTCGTCTCGGACGAGAGACAAGTCAAAATACAAAATATGGCCACAAATCTACTTTCAAAAGGGTCAGTTTCAGTTCGACTGTACAAGTCTTTTCTGGGGATGGTATCGTCTTGCATTCCGTTAATACCGAATTGCCGACTCAGAATGAGGCCTCTACAGGAAGAACTGAGCTTATAATGGCTACAGGTTTCCGGCTCTTTCGAGGATCTCATTCAGATCACACCTCTCAAGCGGAGGTCTCTCCTCCGGTGGAAGCAGAGAAAACATCTACAGCAAGGTTGCGCTTTCCTCCAGGATCCGCCAAGTTTCACAATAACCACGGATGCATCCCTCGACGGCTGGGGAGCTCATCTTCAGGGCCTAACTATCAGCGGCAAGTGGAACCCTCAACAAAGGCGTTGGCACATCAACCGGCTGGAACTGAGAGCCATTTTCCTGGCGCTCAAAGCATTTCGGGCAATCATCCAGGATGCCAATGTGTTGGTACGCACAGACAACACAACGAGCATGCACTACGTAAACTAGCAGGGAGGAACAAGATCACTTCTTCTTTCTCAGGAAGCTCAAAGGCTATGGACATGGTCATTACAACACAATCTCAATCTTCAAGCGGTGCATGTTCCTGGTACGGAGAACGTCCTGGCAGACGCACTCAGCAGGACAACCGTATCCACTCACGAGTGGGAACTTCATCAGCAGACCGTGGATCGGATCTTTCAGCTATGGGGTCATCCAGACCTAGACCTCTTCGCAACCAAGACCAACAGCAAATGCCGACTCTTCGCAAGCTGGCATCCCCACAAAGACTCTCAGGGGAATGCATTTTCGATCGACTGGTCTCTGACATATGCGTATGCTTTTCCACCAATTCCGCTAGTTCCCAGAGTCCTGCGGAAGATGAAGAAGGAGCCATGACGGCTGATTCTAATCGCTCCCAGATGGCCTCGCCAGTACTGGTTCACAGAGCTCCTTCTCCTATCGGAGTGCAAGCCGATTCAACTGAGTCCAATCCCGGACTTACTCTCCATTCAAGACGGCCAGATTTACCATCCGGACCCAAAATCGCTGAAATTAGCGGCCTGGCGCCTGAGTACCGTGAGTTTGCCCATCTAAACATCCCTGCGGATTGCAAGGAAGTTCTGGTCAAGGCAAGGGCACCTGCTACCATAAAGACGTACAGTCTTAAATGGAAACGTTTCTGTGTCTGGTGTAGTTCAGCTGGAATTCACCCCTTTTTAGCTAAACCAGAGGAGATTCTGCCTTTCTTCCTTCATCTGGCTCGCTCAGGATTATCTCATGCTACCCTAAAAGTTTTCCTGGCAGCGATTTCACTGTATCGACAAGATGGGACTGATTCTCTTTACTCTGCGAGAATTATATAGCAATTCTTTAAAGGCCTTTTTAGAATGTTCCCTCCGTTACGTCGTCCACCTCCATCGTGGCATCTCAATGTAGTGTTGGCACAACTCATGCGACACCCATTCGAACCTATCCACAGAGCAGATCTGAAATTTCTTACGTGGAAGGTGTCACTTCTACTGGCCCTAACCTCCTCTAGGAGAGTCAGCAATATCCAGGCTTTTACTGTTCTTCATCCTTTCTTACAGTTCACAAATGACTCTGTGGTGCTCCACACCAATCCGAAATTCATTCCAAAAGTACCTTCGGATTTCCATCTGAATGAACCAGTGGTTTTAAAAAAAAGAAATTCCTAATCCTCAGACACCTGCGGAAAAGTTATTGCATACTCTGGACATTACAAGATGTCTAAAATTCTATTTGCAAAGAACATCTACATTGCGCAGGTCTGATCAACTATTTGTCACTTATGGGACAATTCGTAAGGGACAAGCAGTTTCTAAACAAACAATTGCAGGATGGATATCTGCAGCTATTGGATTCTGTCACGCTCAAGCAGGAAGATCGTTGCAAGCAGCTCCTAGAGCGCATTCTACAAGAGCGGTGTCTTCCTCTAAGGCATTATTTGCTGGAGTTCCTCTTCAGCACATCTGCAGAGCAGCAACCTGGGCCAGTCGCCATACTTTCACCAAACACTATTGTTTGGATGCAGCCAGCGAAGCCGATGCTTCAGTGGGTCGAGCAGTTCTACGAAATCTTTTCAACTAAGGTGAGCCTCTGTTTCCCACCTCCTATTACTGCTGTCAGACGCTTATTATGTCTCTATATTGCATATGCTTTTAATTATATGTTTATTTACATTTTGAATTGCTATGTGCTGTTAATGTTGACAAGCTTAAGCTACCTGTAGCGTCTGACAAGCACAAATATGTACTGCTATCTACTCTGATTCAGGCATGTGAATCTATGAAAGACACCCCTCATACTGGAGAAGAACAATAGTTACTTACCTGTAATCTGTGGTTCTCCAGTATTGGTGTCTTTCATAGATTCACATGCAACCCGCCCACCTCCCCTCAGAGGCTCTTGGGCTACATTGGTTTACCATCACTCCTTGCGAGAAAATCTGAGAGCCTGAGCCTCTGGGGAGAACATTCTGGTGGGTGCTGTCGCCTGATTGGCTGTAGTTTGGACTATACAAAATGACTAGGATAGTCATGAGTGTGGAAGTTTTTTCTCCTGTAGCTTTGGCTACTTTACTTCCTGGTTGGGAATGACGTTTTTTAGGTCTCGGCAACGAGAACTATTGTCGCCTAGTAAGCTAGCAAGGGACTACAGAGAGGTGGACGAGCCGACCAGGGTCTGTGGACGCGCACAAAGGCAGGCAGGCATGCGCCAGACACACACACAGACAGACAGACAGACACACGCACGCACGCATGCATGCATGCACACAAACACACACACACACTCTCACACTCTCTCTCTCTGACGTCCCCCCCCCCCCACTCACCGGGCTCTTTCCCTCCGCATCGGGTCAGTCACGGCAGAAGGCAGACTCGTGTCTTCTCCGGCGATCTTCAGCTGATGTGCACGCCCACGCTGCGTCGTGCGCGCCCACCACGCTGTATCGCGCCCGTTGATCCTCAGCTTGTTTACAATAGCGATCGTTTCTTCCGCTAGCACTCCGTGGCATCTCAGACGCACAGCAGGTAGCATTAGCACCTCTTGTTTTAAAATGCGTTTGTTTATCTAGGACGGACACGTTTACTGGTTGTTTGTTTTTAAGTGTTCTCATGACGGAATGGTTCCGTCATGAGCACACTTGCACTTGTGCTCATGAGTGAACCATTCCGTCATTAGCATGGAAGGTGTTAAAGCAGATGTTTGTAAATATTAATTCTGTTGAAAAAATAGAAGTGTGAACTGTCGAGGGAATATGAAAGTCATTGGAACGTCTCAATACCAAAAAAGAAACGGCGAGTGTGCATTAAGGCAAACCGAAGCCTGGACAGGGGATTTAGCAGGAAGGGAGCTACGCAGAGTGCGGGGAATGAGGAGATGTAGTTTGTAGGGGGAGGTGGACCACAGAAAAATAAATATGGAGTGCAGGGACACCCCGTCCACAACTCTCTCTGTCACATGAGGCGTACTGACAGGCCTAGAAAGAAATTAAGTGCACACGCTATTTTAGATGCGACGTGGACTGACTCTGACTCCCGCTGCGCAACTTCCTTTTATTATTCCCTGATGTCACCAAGGGCAAAACTAAACATGCACTGATGGCGGGGGTCTTCCACATGCACTACCTGTGCATTTGGTACCGTCGTCCGGGACGTGCTCCCAAATTTGGCACAAAAGTCGGCACTTGGGTTAACACGCGGGAAAAAAGATTAAACATTTTGAATAATCATATAGGTTTGTTTTTTTAAATAGATGTTTATTCATTTTCAGCAGGTTATACAATTGAGCTTTAACTGACATTTGTAGGTTACTACAGCACAGGTTACAGAAGCGGCTGTGGTGAAGTGTCTCACAGTAACTCAAAATAATATTTTTTAACCAGTATTGACAATTTATAACTTGGACGCAAAGCTTACTGTTTCTATCGGTAGAATTGCAGATAACTGAATATTTTCCTTCATCGACTGCCTTATATTCGGGAATAAGAACTGTTTACGTGCCTTCAGGTGTGGGCGAGCAAGTGTGAGGTCAGGGAGTGTCGGTGGAGGGGAGAGAGAACCCCATAGGCTGTGTGTGTGCCCACACAGCGCCTACACATCCATGTCCAGACAAGGGTTTGTAGAGTGTGAGGATATGCGGTATGTGTGGTGATTTCACTTCTACTTGTGGTGGTGCACAGGGCGAGGGAGCATTCTATGTTAGTTGAGACAATTGTGTGCAGCTTAGTTTCGATGGCAGTCAAATATTCTTGCCCTTGTCGGGGATTGATTTGTGAGGGTAGCCTAGATGCATCTAGTGAGTGTGACTCATGTTCTGCGACAAGTACTCTACGGAGGTCCTGGAGCCATAATTGGGTGCTGGGGCCTGCTCCGACTTCCAAGACATAGCTATTCTGCGCTTTGCCTGCACCAGTGCTAGGTCCAAGAATTTATTGAGTCTTGCGCGGTGCGTTGGCGTTCGTTATTCCCAGCAGAAAATGTGGTCCCTGGGTTGTTATCGGGGTGCCTGCTGCCTTTGTTAGTGTCCCAGCCACCTCATCCCAAAATGGTCTGCGACATGGACACGTCCACACTATGTGGGGAAATGGTGCCTCTGGAGCCAGACATATGTCGAGGTGGGATAAATGCGTGCAAGCCTGTATGGTGTTAATTATGTATGGTGGCGATAATTGAACTGTGTATATTTCAGCCTAGCATTTGGTGATACAACTCTGGGATGATTTATGCATTGTGTCCATTGTTTATCGGTAATATTAGTGGACAGTGCTGTGTCCCAATACTCGTACAATGGGACCAACAGGGGTGTCGGATCAGGCCTAAAAGAGTTGTAAATCGCTGTGATTGCACACCTACCCTGTCCATGTGTTAATACGGTTTGCAGAGGCTGGGAAGAGGTAGGTTTGTTACAAGTGTTACCCCATAAGTATAACAAGTGCTTTGACAGGGTGGTGTAGAGCAGGAATATCTCCGGTGGTATCCCATAAACGTCCACCAAACCGTGAAGTCCTGTAATTGCAAATCTGCAAACAGGTCTCCCCATATGTCCGGTCCCGCTGCCCTCTAGGCTTCGATTTCTGGGTGCCCATAGTAGGTGTAGGTTCCAGGAAGGACCTCCAACAGCAGATTGGGAGTGTACGGTGTAGACCACCCCTTGGGTAGCATGTATTTTAGCCAGCAGCATCTTGCTAGCATTAATAAATTGCCCTTTTTAGGTCTCGGCAACGAGAACTATTGTCGCCATGTAAGCTCCCAAGGGAGTACAGAGCGGTGCACGAGCCGACCAGGGTCTGTGGACGCGCACACACAAAGGCAGGCAGGCAAGCACACACCAGACTGACACAGACAGACACACGCACACGCACACACACACACACGCACACACACACACACACACACACACACACACCCTCCCTCCCTCTCTGCCCACTCCCTCTCTGCCGCCCCCCCCCCCTCTACCCCCACTCACCGGGCTCTTTCCCTCTGCAGCGGGTCAGTCACGGCAGCAAGCAGGCTCGGTGTCTTCTCCAGCGATCTTCAGCTGATGCTCACGCTGCGTCTCCTGCGCGCCCACCACGCTGTTTCGCGCCCGTTGATCCTCAGCTTGTGATTACTACTCCTTCTAACCCGGATTCTAAATTACTATTTCTTGGTTCTCTAACTCCACTCTGTTGATTCGTAACAAACTGATATTCAGCACATTTCACAGTCTCGCTTTTGCTTCTCATAAATACAATAAGATTATTTTAAGCAATGTCTACCCTTCTTTTGGTTCTGTGCCTATTATGCTTCGGACTATAGAGTTTTAGAAAGTGTGGTGGAAGATTCCATGATATCAGCAGCGTGCACAGTGCAGAGTGAGTGTGCAGAGTAGTGAGTGCAGAGTAGTGAGTGCAGAGTAGTGAGTGCAGAGTAGTGAGTGCAGAGTAGTGAGTGCAGAGTAGTGAGTGCAGAGTAGTGAGTGCAGAGTAGTGAGTGCAGAGTAGTGAGTGCAGAGTAGTGAGTGCAGAGTGAGTGTGCAGAGGAGTGAGTGCAGAGGAGTGAGTAGTGAGTGCAGAGTAGTGAGTGCAGAGTAGTGAGTGCAGAGTAGTGAGTGCAGAGTAGTGAGTGCAGAGTAGTGAGTGCAGAGTAGTGAGTGCAGAGTAGTGAGTAGTGAGTGCAGAGTAGTGAGTGCAGAGTAGTGAGTGCAGAGTAGTGAGTAGTGAGTGCAGAGGAGTGAGTGCGCAGAGGAGTGAGTGCGCAGAGGAGTGAGTGCGCAGAGGAGTGAGTGCGCAGAGGAGTGAGTGCGCAGAGGAGTGAGTGCGCAGAGGAGTGAGTGCGCAGAGTAGTGAGTGCAGAATAGTGAGTGCAGAGTAGTGAGTGCAGAGTAGTGAGTGCAGAGTGAGTGTGCAGAGTGAGTGTGCAGAGGAGTGAGTGCAGAGGAGTGAGTAGTGAGTGCAGAGTAGTGAGTGCAGAGTAGTGAGTGCAGAGTAGTGAGTAGTGAGGTAGTGAGTGCAGAGTAGTGAGTGCAGAGTAGTGAGTGCAGAGTAGTGAGTGCAGAGTAGTGAGTAGTGAGTGCAGAGTAGTGAGTAGTGAGTGCAGAGTAGTGAGTAGTGAGTGCAGAGTAGTGAGTAGTGAGTGCGCAGAGGAGTGAGTGCGCAGAGGAGTGAGTGCGCAGAGGAGTGAGTGCGCAGAGGAGTGAGTGCGCAGAGGAGTGAGTGCGCAGAGGAGTGAGTGCGCAGAGGAGTGAGTGCGCAGAGGAGTGAGTGCGCAGAGGAGTGAGTGCGCAGAGGAGTGAGTGCGCAGAGGAGTGAGTGCGCAGAGTAGTGAGTGCAGAGTAGTGAGTGCAGAGTAGTGAGTGCAGAGTGAGTGTGCAGAGTGAGTGTGCAGAGGAGTGAGTAGTGAGTGCAGAGTAGTGAGTAGTGAGTAGTGAGTAGTGAGGTAGTGAGTGCAGAGTAGTGAGTGCAGAGTAGTGAGTGCAGAGTAGTGAGTGCAGAGTAGTGAGTGCAGAGTAGTGAGTGCAGAGTAGTAAGTAGTGAGTGCAGAGTAGTAAGTAGTGAGTGCAGAGTAGTGAGTAGTGAGTGCAGAGTAGTGAGTAGTGAGTGCAGAGTAGTGAGTAGTGAGTGCAGAGTAGTGAGTAGTGAGTGCAGAGTAGTGAGTGCAGAGTAGTGAGTAGTGAGGTAGTGAGTGCAGAGTAGTGAGTGCAGAGTAGTGAGTGCAGAGTAGTGAGTGCAGAGTAGTGAGTGCAGAGTAGTAAGTAGTGAGTGCAGAGTAGTAAGTAGTGAGTGCAGAGTAGTAAGTAGTGAGTGCAGAGTAGTGAGTAGTGAGTGCAGAGTAGTGAGTAGTGAGTGCAGAGTAGTGAGTAGTGAGTGCAGAGTAGTGAGTAGTGAGTGCAGAGTAGTGAGTGCAGAGTAGTGAGTAGTGAGTGCAGAGTAGTGAGTGCAGAGTAGTGAGTGCAGAGTAGTGAGTGCAGAGTAGTGAGTGCAGAGTAGTGAGTGCAGAGTAGTGAGTGCAGAGTAGTGAGTGCAGAGTAGTGAGTGCAGAGTAGTGAGTAGTGAGTGCAGAGTGCAGAGTAGTGAGTGCAGAGTGCAGAGTAGTGAGTAGTGAGTAGTGAGTGCAGAGTAGTGAGTAGTGAGTGCAGAGTAGTGAGTGCAGAGTGCAGAGTAGTGAGTGCAGAGTGCAGAGTAGTGAGTGCAGAGTGCAGAGTAGTGAGTGCAGAGTGCAGAGTAGTGAGTGCAGAGTGCAGAGTAGTGCAGTGCAGGTGAGTGCAGTGCAGGTGAGTGCAGTGCAGTGCAGGTGAGTGCAGTGCAGGTGAGTGCAGTGCAGTGCAGGTGAGTGCAGTGCAGGTGAGTGCAGTGCAGTGCAGTGCAGGTGAGTGCAGTGCAGTGCAGTGCAGTGGAGTGCAGTGCAGGTGAGTGCAGTGCAGTGCAGTGCAGTGCAGGTGAGTGCAGTGCAGTGCAGGTGAGTGCAGTGCAGGTGAGTGCAGTGCAGGTGAGTGCAGTGCAGGTGAGTGCAGTGCAGGTGAGTGCAGTGCACGTGAGTGCAGTGCAGTGCAGGTGAGTGCAGTGCAGTGCAGGTGAGTGCAGTGCAGGTGAGTGCAGTGCAGTGCAGGTGAGTGCAGTGCAGTGTAGGTGAGTGCAGTGGAGTGCAGTGCAGGTGAGTGCAGGTGAGTGCAGTGCTGGTGAGTGCAGTGCAGGTGAGTGCAGTGCAGGTGAGTGCAGTGCAGGTGAATGGCAGGTGAGTGCAGTGCAGGTGAGTGCAGTGCAGTGCAGGTGAGTGCAGTGCAGGTGAGTGCAGTGCAGTACAGGTGAGTGCAGTGCAGTGCAGGTGAGTGCAGTGCAGGTGAGTGCAGTGCAGTGCAGGTGAGTGCAGTGCAGTGCAGGTGAGTGCAGTGGAGTGCAGTGCAGGTGAGTGCAGGTGAGTGCAGTGCTGGTGAGTGCAGTGCAGGTGAGTGCAGGTGAGTGCAGTGCAGGTGAGTGCAGTGCAGGTGAGTGCAGTGCAGGTGAGTGGCAGGTGAGTGCAGTGCAGGTGAGTGCAGTGCAGGTGAGTGCAGTGCAGGTGAGTGCAGTGCAGTGCAGGTGAGTGCAGTGCAGGTGAGTGCAGTGCAGTACAGGTGAGTGCAGTACAGGTGAGTGCAGTGCAGTGCAGGTGAGTGCAGTGCAGTGCAGGTGAGTGCAGTGCAGGTGAGTGCAGTGCAGGTGAGTGCAGTGCAGGTGAGTGCAGTGCAGTGCAGGTGAGTGCAGTGCAGGTGAGTGCAGTGCAGTACAGGTGAGTGCAGTGCAGTGCAGGTGAGTGCAGTACAGGTGAGTGAGTAGTGAGTGCAGAGTAGTGAGTGCAGAGTAGTGAGTAGTGAGGTAGTGAGTGCAGAGTAGTGAGTGCAGAGTAGTGAGTGCAGAGTAGTGAGTAGTGAGTGCAGAGTAGTGAGTAGTGAGTGCAGAGTAGTGAGTAGTGAGTGCAGAGTAGTGAGTAGTGAGTGCAGAGTAGTGAGTAGTGAGTGCAGAGTAGTGAGTAGTGAGTGCAGAGTAGTGAGTAGTGAGTGCAGAGTAGTGAGTAGTGAGTGCGCAGAGGAGTGAGTGCGCAGAGGAGTGAGTGCGCAGAGGAGTGAGTGCGCAGAGGAGTGAGTGCGCAGAGGAGTGAGTGCGCAGAGGAGTGAGTGCGCAGAGGAGTGAGTGCGCAGAGGAGTGAGTGCGCAGAGGAGTGAGTGCGCAGAGGAGTGAGTGCAGAGTAGTGAGTGCAGAGTAGTGAGTGCAGAGTGAGTGTGCAGAGTGAGTGTGCAGAGGAGTGAGTGCGCAGAGGAGTGAGTGCAGAGTAGTGAGTGCAGAGTAGTGAGTGCAGAGTGAGTGTGCAGAGTGAGTGTGCAGAGGAGTGAGTAGTGAGTGCAGAGTAGTGAGTGCAGAGTAGTGAGTAGTGAGTAGTGAGTAGTGAGGTAGTGAGTGCAGAGTAGTGAGTGCAGAGTAGTGAGTGCAGAGTAGTGAGTGCAGAGTAGTGAGTGCAGAGTAGTGAGTGCAGAGTAGTAAGTAGTGAGTGCAGAGTAGTAAGTAGTGAGTGCAGAGTAGTGAGTAGTGAGTGCAGAGTAGTGAGTAGTGAGTGCAGAGTAGTGAGTAGTGAGTGCAGAGTAGTGAGTAGTGAGTGCAGAGTAGTGAGTGCAGAGTAGTGAGTAGTGAGGTAGTGAGTGCAGAGTAGTGAGTGCAGAGTAGTGAGTGCAGAGTAGTGAGTGCAGAGTAGTGAGTGCAGAGTAGTGAGTGCAGAGTAGTAAGTAGTGAGTGCAGAGTAGTAAGTAGTGAGTGCAGAGTAGTGAGTAGTGAGTGCAGAGTAGTGAGTAGTGAGTGCAGAGTAGTGAGTAGTGAGTGCAGAGTAGTGAGTGCAGAGTAGTGAGTAGTGAGTGCAGAGTAGTGAGTGCAGAGTAGTGAGTGCAGAGTAGTGAGTAGTGAGTAGTGAGTGCAGAGTAGTGAGTGCAGAGTAGTGAGTAGTGAGTAGTGAGTAGTGAGTAGTGAGGTAGTGAGTGCAGAGTAGTGAGTGCAGAGTAGTGAGTGCAGAGTAGTGAGTGCAGAGTAGTGAGTGCAGAGTAGTGAGTGCAGAGTAGTAAGTAGTGAGTGCAGAGTAGTAAGTAGTGAGTGCAGAGTAGTAAGTAGTGAGTGCAGAGTAGTGAGTAGTGAGTGCAGAGTAGTGAGTAGTGAGTGCAGAGTAGTGAGTAGTGAGTGCAGAGTAGTGAGTAGTGAGTGCAGAGTAGTGAGTGCAGAGTAGTGAGTAGTGAGGTAGTGAGTGCAGAGTAGTGAGTGCAGAGTAGTGAGTGCAGAGTAGTGAGTGCAGAGTAGTGAGTGCAGAGTAGTGAGTGCAGAGTAGTAAGTAGTGAGTGCAGAGTAGTAAGTAGTGAGTGCAGAGTAGTGAGTAGTGAGTGCAGAGTAGTGAGTAGTGAGTGCAGAGTAGTGAGTAGTGAGTGCAGAGTAGTGAGTAGTGAGTGCAGAGTAGTGAGTGCAGAGTAGTGAGTAGTGAGTGCAGAGTAGTGAGTGCAGAGTAGTGAGTGCAGAGTAGTGAGTGCAGAGTAGTGAGTGCAGAGTAGTGAGTGCAGAGTAGTGAGTGCAGAGTAGTGAGTAGTGAGTGCAGAGTGCAGAGTAGTGAGTGCAGAGTGCAGAGTAGTGAGTGCAGAGTAGTGAGTAGTGAGTGCAGAGTGCAGAGTAGTGAGTAGTGAGTAGTGAGTGCAGAGTAGTGAGTAGTGAGTGCAGAGTAGTGAGTGCAGAGTGCAGAGTAGTGAGTGCAGAGTGCAGAGTAGTGAGTGCAGAGTGCAGAGTAGTGAGTGCAGAGTGCAGAGTAGTGAGTGCAGAGTGCAGAGTAGTGAGTGCAGAGTGCAGAGTAGTGAGTGCAGAGTGCAGAGTAGTGAGTGCAGAGTGCAGAGTAGTGCAGTGCAGGTGAGTGCAGTGCAGGTGAGTGCAGTGCAGTGCAGGTGAGTGCAGTGCAGGTGAGTGCAGTGCAGTGCAGGTGAGTGCAGTGCAGGTGAGTGCAGTGCAGGTGAGTGCAGTGCAGGTGAGTGCAGTGGAGTGCAGTGCAGGTGAGTGCAGTGCAGTGCAGGTGAGTGCAGTGCAGGTGAGTGCAGTGCAGGTGAGTGCAGTGCAGGTGAGTGCAGTGCAGGTGAGTGCAGTGCAGGTGAGTGCAGTGCAGTGCAGGTGAGTGCAGTGCAGGTGAGTGCAGTGCAGTGCAGGTGAGTGCAGTGCAGGTGAGTGCAGTGCAGGTGAGTGCAGTGCAGTGCAGGTGAGTGCAGTGCAGTGCAGGTGAGTGCAGTGGAGTGCAGTGCAGGTGAGTGCAGGTGAGTGCAGTGCTGGTGAGTGCAGTGCAGGTGAGTGCAGTGCAGGTGAGTGCAGTGCAGGTGAATGGCAGGTGAGTGCAGTGCAGGTGAGTGCAGTGCAGGTGAGTGCAGTGCAGTGCAGGTGAGTGCAGTGCAGGTGAGTGCAGTGCAGTACAGGTGAGTGCAGTGCAGGTGAGTGCAGTGCAGGTGAGTGCAGTGCAGGTGAGTGCAGTGCAGTGCAGGTGAGTGCAGTGGAGTGCAGTGCAGGTGAGTGCAGGTGAGTGCAGTGCTGGTGAGTGCAGTGCAGGTGAGTGCAGGTGAGTGCAGTGCAGGTGAGTGCAGTGCAGGTGAGTGCAGTGCAGGTGAGTGGCAGGTGAGTGCAGTGCAGGTGAGTGCAGTGCAGGTGAGTGCAGTGCAGGTGAGTGCAGTGCAGTGCAGGTGAGTGCAGTGCAGGTGAGTGCAGTGCAGTACAGGTGAGTGCAGTACAGGTGAGTGCAGTGCAGTGCAGGTGAGTGCAGTGCAGGTGAGTGCAGTGCAGGTGAGTGCAGTGCAGTGCAGGTGAGTGCAGTGCAGGTGAGTGCAGTGCAGGTGAGTGCAGTGCAGGTGAGTGCAGTGCAGTGCAGGTGAGTGCAGTGCAGGTGAGTGCAGTGCAGTACAGGTGAGTGCAGTGCAGTGCAGGTGAGTGCAGTACAGGTGAGTGCAGTGCAGGTGAGTGCAGTGCAGGTGAGTGCAGTGCAGGTGAGTGCAGTGCAGGTGAGTGCAGTGCAGTGCAGGTGAGTGCAGTGCAGTGGAGTGCAGTGCAGTGCAGGTGAGTGCAGTGCAGTGCAGGTGAGTGCAGTGCAGTGCAGGTGAGTGCAGTGCATGTGAGTGCAGTGGAGTGCAGGTGAGTGCAGTGCAGGTGAGTGCAGTGCAGGTGAGTGCAGTGCAGGTGAGTGCAGTGCAGGTGAGTGCAGTGCAGGTGAGTGCAGTGCAGTGCAGTGCAGTGCAGGTGAGTGCAGTGCAGTGCAGGTGAGTGCAGTGCAGTGCAGGTGAGTGCAGTGGAGTGCAGTGCAGTGCAGGTGAGTGCTGGTGAGTGCAGTGCTGGTGAGTGCAGTGCAGGTGAGTGCAGTGCAGGTGAGTGCAGTGCAGTGCAGGTGAGTGCAGTGCAGTGGAGTGCAGTGCAGGTGAGTGCAGTGGAGTGCAGTGCAGGTGAGTGCAGTGCAGTGCAGGTGAGTGCAGTGCAGTGCAGGTGAGTGCAGTGCAGTGGAGTGCAGTGCAGGTGAGTGCAGTGGAGTGCAGTGCAGGTGAGTGCAGTGCAGTGTAGGTGAGTGCTGGTGAGTGCAGTGCTGGTGAGTGCAGTGCAGGTGAGTGCAGTGCAGGTGAGTGCAGTGCAGTGCAGGTGAGTGCAGTGCAGGTGAGTGCAGTGCAGGTGAGTGCAGTGCAGTGCAGGTGAGTGCAGTGCAGTGGAGTGCAGTGCAGGTGAGTGCAGTGGAGTGCAGTGCAGGTGAGTGCAGTGGAGTGCAGTGCAGGTGAGTGCAGTGCAGTGTAGGTGAGTGCAGTGGAGTGCAGTGCAGTGCAGGTGAGTGCTGGTGAGTGCAGTGCTGGTGAGTGCAGTGCAGGTGAGTGCAGTGCAGTGCAGGTGAGTGCAGTGCAGGTGAGTGCAGTGCAGTGCAGGTGAGTGCAGTGCAGTGCAGGTGAGTGCAGTGCAGTGCAGGTGAGTGCAGTGCATGTGCAGTGCAGTGCAGGTGAGTGCAGTGCAGGTGAGTGCAGTGCAGGTGAGTGCAGTGCAGGTGAGTGCAGTGCAGGTGAGTGCAGTGCAGTGCAGGTGAGTGCAGTGCACGTGAGTGCAGTGCAGGTGAGTGCAGTGCAGGTGAGTGCAGTGCAGTGCAGGTGAGTGCAGTGCAGGTGAGTGCAGTGCAGGTGAGTGCAGTGCAGGTGAGTGCAGTGGAGTGCAGTGCAGGTGAGTGCAGTGCAGTGTAGGTGAGTGCAGTGGAGTGCAGTGCAGTGCAGGTGAGTGCAGTGCAGGTGAGTGCAGTGCAGGTGAGTGCAGTGCAGGTGAGTGCAGTGCAGTGCAGGTGAGTGCAGTGCAGGTGAGTGCAGTGCAGTGCAGGTGAGTGCAGTGCAGTGGAGTGCAGTGCAGTGCAGGTGAGTGCAGTGCAGTGCAGGTGAGTGCAGTGCAGGTGAGTGCAGTGCAGGTGAGTGCAGTGCAGTGCAGGTGAGTGCAGTGCATGTGCAGTGCAGTGCAGGTGAGTGCAGTGCAGGTGAGTGCAGTGCAGGTGAGTGCAGTGCAGGTGAGTGCAGTGCAGGTGAGTGCAGTGCAGGTGAGTGCAGTGCAGGTGAGTGCAGTGCAGTGTACAAGACTGCAGTGCAGGTGAGTGCAGTGCAGGTGAGTGCAGTGCAGGTGAGTGCAGTGCAGGTGAGTGCAGGTGAGTGCAGTGCAGTGGAGTGCAGTGCAGGTGAGTGCAGTGCAGTGCAGTGGAGTGCAGGTGAGTGCAGTGCAGGTGAGTGCAGTGCAGGTGAGTGCAGTGCAGGTGAGTGCAGTGCATGTGCAGTGCAGTGCAGGTGAGTGCAGTGGAGTGCAGGTGAGTGCAGTGCAGGTGAGTGCAGTGCAGGTGAGTGCAGTGCAGGTGAGTGCAGGGCAGGTGAGTGCAGTGCAGGTGAGTGCAGTGCAGTGCAGGTGAGTGCAGTGCAGTGCAGGTGAGTGCAGTGCAGGTGAGTGCAGTGCAGTGCACGTGAGTGCAGTGCACGTGAGTGCAGTGCAGTGCAGGTGAGTGCAGTGCAGGTGAGTGCAGTGCAGTGCAGGTGAGTGCAGTGCAGTGCAGGTGAGTGCAGTGCAGGTGAGTGCAGTGCAGGTGAGTGCAGTGCAGTGCAGGTGAGTGCAGTGCAGTGTAGGTGAGTGCAGTGGAGTGTAGGTGAGTGCAGTGGAGTGCAGTGCTGGTGAGTGCAGTGCTGGTGAGTGCAGTGCAGGTGAGTGCAGTGCAGGTGAGTGGCAGGTGAGTGCAGTGCAGGTGAGTGCAGTGCAGGTGAGTGCAGTGCAGTGCAGGTGAGTGCAGTGCAGTGCAGGTGAGTGCAGTGCAGGTGAGTGCAGTGCAGGTCAGTGCAGGTCAGTGCAGTGGAGTGCAGTGCAGTGCAGGTGAGTGCAGGTGAGTGCAGTGCAGGTGAGTGCAGTGCAGGTGAGTGCAGTGCAGTGCAGGTGAGTGCAGTGCAGGTGAGTGCAGTGCAGGTGAGTGCAGTGCAGTGCATGTGAGTGCAGTGCAGTGCATGTGAGTGCAGGTGAGTGCAGTGCAGGTGAGTGCAGTGCAGTGCAGGTGAGTGCAGTGCAGGTGAGTGCAGTGCAGGTGAGTGCAGGTGAGTGCAGTGCAGGTGAGTGCAGTGCAGTGCAGTGCAGGTGAGTGCAGTGCAGGTGAGTGCAGTGCAGGTGAGTGCAGTGCAGGTGAGTGCAGTGCAGTGCATGTGAGTGCAGTGCATGTGAGTGCAGTGCAGGTGAGTGCAGTGCAGGTGAGTGCAGTGCAGGTGAGTGCAGTGCAGTGGAGTGCAGGTGAGTGCAGTGGAGTGCAGGTGAGTGCAGTGGAGTGCAGGTGAGTGCAGTGGAGTGCAGGTGAGTGCAGTGCAGTGCAGGTGAGTGCAGTGCAGTGGCATGCAGGTGAGTGCAGTGGCGTGCAGGTGAGTGCAGTGCAGGTGAGTGCAGTGCAGTGCAGGTGAGTGCAGTGCAGGTGAGTGCAGTGCAGGTGAGTGCAGTGCAGTGCAGGTGAGTGCAGTGCAGGTGAGTGCAGTGCAGTGCATGTGAATGCAGTGCAGGTGAGTGCAGGTGAGTGCAGTGCAGGTGAGTGCAGTGCAGGTGAGTGCAGTGCAGTGCAGGTGAGTGCAGGTGAGTGCAGTGCAGGTGAGTGCAGGTGAGTGCAGTGCAGGTGAGTGCAGTGCAGGTGAGTGCAGTTGAGTGCAGAGTGGTGTGTATTGACAATGTAAATGACAATGCCATTTATTTATGATTTAAAGAAAAAAAAAGAAATGTCATGAGCAATGCCAATAGCTCTACCTTTAATGATGCCGAGACCATTGCATTGTAAATGCTTGTTTTCCTATGTTATTATGGCATTTTATTGCTTTTTTATGTACCGTGAGACTCCCACTCCGACGACGGGGAATGATTCAGGCATGTGAATCTATGAAAGACACCAATACTGGAGAACCACAGATTACAGGTAAGTAACTATTGTTCTTACCTACAGCTACAAGTCAACAATGTAGGTCCACTGCTGCAGACAACCAACTGAGTGCATGTGGTTTGAACCCCGCGGCGGGGGTTACTTGACCCTTAGTACTTTTGAGGTACAGAGTAAAAATATAGTAGTGTTTGTTGTTTGCACTTTGAGTGGTAGGTAGTGTAGTCAAGTGAAATAGATCCACCAGCTTTCTTGTGTGCAAGGGCATGTTCAGCCTGGCCCTGTGTGTGCCAGAACAGGGTGCTTGAAGCCTAGTTACAGGTTCAGGTAGTCTGAGCTGGTGCACACTGAACTCTGCTCTCCGGTGCTTGTTTCGGAATAGTGTACAGCAAATCTATGCATTCTGCACCCCGGCTCTCCAGTGCAAGTAGCTTATGCATACTGAATCTCAACTCTCATGTACTTGTTACTGAATCGTGTACAGGTTGTCTGTGCCAGTTTCTGAATCATATACAGGAAGTCTGTGCATACTGAACCCCTCTGCTCCCCAGTGCTTGTTTCTGAATCGAGTTTATGAAGTCTGTGCATAATAAGCCTCGGCTCTCTGGTGCAGTTAGTCTGTGCATACTGAACCTTACACTCTCATGTGCTTGTTTCAGAATCATGTACAGGTTGTCTGTGCAAACTGAACTTCAGCTCTCCTGTGCTTATTTCAGAATCGTTACAGGAAGTATGTACATACTTAATTTAACCCCTCTGCACCCCAGAGCTTGTTTCTGAATCAAAGATTCAAGATTCAAAGATAGCTTTATTCGGTGTTTTGACAAAAAACCATAAAAGCAGACAGTAATGCAGGATACATACATAGAACACACACAATAGTTTTCTCTTTAAAAAAGACTTATTACAAAATACATCGTCATACAAGCATATAAAAACAATTCTTAAAGTACATATAAAAATGGGAAAATTCATTAAAAATCATACAATTCATATGGTATCCAGGGAGACATGTTTTCATTATGACTATTATGTATTATTTGATGTAATTATGCACAAGATAATACATTTTATCATCACGATCCTAGTCGTTACCCATGGTCCCTCTACATTTTACAGCGAATGTCAAAAATTTAATCGCCGTAACAATGGTGAGTTCATCTTGCAGCATATACAGTCTGGTCAATGCAATTTTACAATTTCTCAGACCCCATAACTTTAAAATTGGTATCAAATATCTTTTCCTACCCCACTGATAATACTTGCAAAAAAAGATGCAATGTACATTTGACTGGGTAGATATGTCATCGCACGGACATTTTGTCAGTTTAACAGACCAATCATTAGGAACAGGGAACGATATTAACCTATAAAAACAATCTGTCCTCATTTGTGTCAAAAGCATTCTATGGTAACACGAATAGGCTGGGGCCAGATAAGGATGAAGGCCCAAACCGTGAAGAATACGACGGTGGGCTACAATTGTAGATTTATTCCCATCTAAATACCACCTCCTCTCCTCCAATAAGTCGAGGCATGCCACTTTTAAAGCTTTTTTAGTTATTCGTGCGCATGATGTGGGGTTTAGATAAAGATCTGGCTGACCAATGGAATTCAATTTTTTTTAACATAGGCTAACCATGGCTGCTTGCTAGAGGCGGATTGGTTTAAGCAGTCTTGGATTACTTCCCTGCTGAAGATTGTTTCCTCACATGTCCAAATCTTGTACCACAACATGACTGGAGCTATCTTTATCAAATCAGTAATATGAACTCTATCCAGTTCGTTGTGGCATATGGTTGTGGAAGTGGATCGTGGAACTGATAGCAGGTACCTCAAGAATGCGTTTTCCACAGTTTGTATTTGGGTGCAGTCTGCCAGTCCCCAAATGCCGGCCCCATATACAGCAGTGGAGACACATTTAGCTGCGTAGATCTTAAGCAGGGTGTCTGCAGGTTTTCCGCCCAGTCTTTTGGCAAATTGTTTAACTGCACCTATCGTGCGAGAGAAGGCCAAGTTCCAAGAGCTGATTGCTGTAGACCATGTGGCCCTATTATTAAAAATGATACCCAGATAGGAGAATGTTTTAGTTGTGGCTATCTTTGTATTATCTACAAAGGTTTTACAGTCTAGTTTAAAAAAAATTCTAGAGGTGCAAGACATTGTAAATGTTTTTCCAACATTTATTTTTAGACCTCTAGTACTCATAAAAGTTGCGAATCCCGTTAATGCCCTCTGAAGACCCAACTGTGTGCGAGCCATTATCACAGCATCGTCAGCGTATAATAGTGGGACTGAGAGGGCATTTATTTTGGGGTAATCCACTTCTAGGTCATTTAAAAAGACTGCTACCTCATTAATATATAAATTAAAAAGGAATGGCGCAAGGATGCAGCCCTGTCGAACGCCCTTTTCTATAGGGAATTTTCTAGTTCGCTCTCCGTTTATACCGTATCTAATCGTGGCGCCTGCATCTCTGTACAATTCCTGTATAAAAGCTAAAATATTTATATCTATCCCCATTTTAATCAAGGTTTTCCATAACATTCTGTGATCCAAACAATCAAAAGCCGAAGTTAGATCGACGAATGTTAGGAACAGGTTCCCTTTTTTACTCCAATATATTTACTTATTATTAGGGCCAGGTTTAAACCCTGCTCTACGGTGCCTAGTCCAGACTTAAAGCCGTATTGGAATTTCGAAAGAATCCCATTACTCTTGGTCCAGGCTTGTAATTTAGTTAGCAACACTCTGCCTGCAACTTTCATCAGAGTGTCTAGCAGGGAAATGGGACGATAGCATTTTGGGTCCTGCCTGTCTCCTTTTTGGGTTTCGCCTGCCGAAGGCTGCGCTCTGCGCAGCTCTTCAGCGCAGGTGAAATCCTATGTCGTCAATAAGGACTCCTGGAACGTCCCCCGGCTCTCATTGGTTAGCTCCATAAATGGAGGCTAGCCATTGGGTGCCGGATCTGTCCATCAAGGCTGGACCAGATTCGGGGGCGTTCCGGAGATTTTTTCCCAGGGCGGAGTTACGTTTTTTGCCGTTCCCTCCCCTTTCACTGAAAGTGAATTCAGATGCGCTGTCCATTCCCGCCCCCTCCGTGTGCCTTTCCGCCCCCCCCCTCGCTGTCCTGTGCACGTTTCCCGCCGTCCGTGTCCTCTCCCGCCCCCTACCGCCGTCCGTGTCCTCTCCCGCCGTCCGTGTCCTCTCCCGCCCCCTCCCGCCGTCCGTGTCCTCTCCCGCCCCCTCCCGCCGTCCGTGTCCACTCCCGCCCCCTCCCGCCGTCCGTGCTTGTTGTCTTTTGTTTCCTCCCTCAGAGCTCCGTCCAATTACTTGTATCTTTATACTTCTGTGTCCACTCCCGCCCCCTCCCGCCCCCCGTGTCCACTCCCGCCCCCTCCCGCCGTCCGTGTCCACTCCCGCCCCCTCCCGCCCCCTGTGTCCTCGTAGGTGCTTGCCGGCCGCAGTGACGGATCTCTGCATAGGTCTACAGGCGCCGCTCGTGCAGATGGATCTCAGTGTGGTCGGATCTCTGCATGGATCTACAGGCGCAGGTCGGGCAGAGGGATCTCAGGTTGGACGGATCTCTGCATAGATCTACAGGCGCCGCTCGCGCAGACGGATCTCCGTCCGCGTGCCCTGGTAGGCCGCGCCGTGGAGTGGCAGGGGCGGGCAGCCATGTGCCACTCCAGCAGTCATTCTGCATTCATACAAATTGACATATTTCTGCTCGGCTGATCAGGCCGGCGCGCGGCTATAATCTGGATCTATCCCCCCCCCCCTCTCAGCTCCCACCCCTCCCCCGCCCACCAGTTTATCATCCACTCAACGTCCCCTCAGCAGCAGCTGTGCGAGGAGCACCCCCGCCACTTATAATGGGATGTCCGCCTCCTGCAGAGACTGGGCGCGAGGGAAAGCGGGGTGCGGATTATAAATGGGTTCAGGGGCGTAGCTGTAATGCGTGCAGCAGGTGCAGTGACACCCGGGCCCAGGCGTGCGAGGGACCCAGTGCATTTCAAGTATGCCTCTCTAAGGGGGCGCGGGCAGGGGATGCTATCCCTGCTGGCATTGGGATTCAGGACACGCTTGCTACACCACTCACTGGATTGCTGGGGTGATGCCACCCCCGGGACATTTTCTACACGAGGCTGCCCCCTACACATACAGTGAGCCTGCAGGGCTCAGGGTGGCACCACAGGGCGGGCTCTCGCCAGCTGTTGCAGGCCGCGCGAATCTGAAAACCGCTGTGCGGTGTCCCAGCTGCTCTCCTCAGCCTGTACTTGCCGGCTGCGCCTATATTAACGTGCCTATACGCGCCTCTGTGCGCCGAAATGTTATCTTTCCCGCGCAGTCAGCCATTTCTGCTTAGGTTTCACTATTAATAGTTCAGCAGTACAGTATTTGGGATCAGCTGTGAAGGGAATCCTGTCTTAAATTAAGCCCTGCCTCCTCATTGGATAACAAGAGCGCTGCTGGGTGGTGATTATAATATCACATTCCACATACAGCGCTATGAGGCTGTAGGCCTTCAGTAAGCGCTCTGTATGGGGTGACTTACACCCTACTGCACGTAATGAAAACACTGCAAGACACTGTGGAGCTCCATAACCGAGTAGGGTCATAGGGCAGACACTCGCATGACTCCTAATGTTCACTCTACGCACAATGGGGGGTACTTTGCTTCATATAATAGATAGTCGTGTGATGAGCTCCTATCCTTTCCCTACATTTCTACATTTGTAGGGACATTTAAACTCACGAGCTGTTTCTATGTATAAACAAATCTGGAAGTCAATTACACAGAAACTAGGTACTGAGCATGTTTTTGTCAATGATTTTTACATCTGGACACAATATCTGCACGTGTTTTGCAGCTGTTTTGGTCCCGTTACTAAACCATCCACACTTTAACAAAGGCGAAACCATTGCATTGTAAATGCTTGTTTAAATATTGGGATTACTATGGCTTCGTGCCATGTATCTGGAAAACCTGTTTTACTATAAGCATTTATTACGTTAGCAAGCAAGGGCGCCCAAAGATCTACGTTCTCTTTGAATAAGTCAATAGGGACCCCGTCTGGTCCAGGGGCCTTTAGATTAGCACTCTGGCAGATTGCTTGCTCAACCTCTAATGGGGTAAAAACTACGTTTATTGGGAAACTATCTTGAGCAGGTCCGCGTTCACCCTGCCCGGTGTTCAGATCATCTTGTGGGGCCGTGCATGCGTTAAGCATTGTTAGTGAATCGCTCTTGTATAAGGACGTAAAATAGCTAACCCAAACATCTTCCGTTATGGCTATCTCCATGGAGTCAGCCTTACTATCCGCGAAGAAGGGGGCATTAATTTCTTTCCAAAAAGAGATATTGTCCCGTAAGGCACTTGCCTTTATCAAAGCTTCCCACGCGTGATTTTTTAATTCGTCCTGCCTGCTTCGGAGGGTCTGCTTGTAGGCTCGCCTGGCATCCTTAACTATGCCAATATCTTTTGGTACACTCTTTAATGCCTGTAGAAGAACTTTATGAGCTTTGGTACAGGCAGAATTAAACCAACCAAATAATCTTCTTTCCTCCCCTGTCTTTTGTTTTTTAGTTAGCTTCTCATTTATAGTGGCAGTTATCCTGCCATAAGCTACTCTAATCAACTGGGGATCAGGGCAGGATTCCAAGCAGGTAGAAAAATGTTCCAATTCTTTATGGAGTAAATCCTTCAAGAAATTTGTAGAGTCTATCTTCGCCCATTTGATAGCATATCCGTTTTTCCTGGCCAAAGAGACCGAATGACAGTGAAGCATATCGGATATGCTTGTTATATGGCTCCCACCCTTTCCTACAGAAATGCTAGCGCTGATTGGGAAGTGGTCGCTTAATGCCAAATCTTCCGTATCAAACCCCACCAAACAGCCCTGATTTATATTGGACGCTAAGATGTAATCAATTACAGTGCCTGCCCCTCGTCCAAAGAAGGTTGTTTGGAATGCTACAGGTGGCTCACAGAGTTCGTTCGCGAAACCCAGATCCCAATCATGCATGAGTTGATTTGACATATTACCAAAAGTAGAGTGTTCAAAATGTGTGGTGGGATCCCCTCTTAAGTTAAATATGCCACAATTATTTGTGTGACTATAGGGGCATAAGTGACAGTTAAAATCTCCGGCTATGAGGATACAATCTTCGTCCCCACCACCTCTCTTTAGCAATGCGATAAGCTCAGCTATTAATACTTTGAGGTCATCTTTTGGCACATTATTGTATATGTTAATCAGGAAAAGGGACCGCCCTTTCGCTTTGATCGCAAGTCCTTGTAACGAACTGCCTACACCTACTTTAGGTCCTCTCCCCTCATGTATGGTCAGTTTTATGTTGCACAAATTGGAGACAAAAATACACAAACCACCAGAGCCTCTACCTCGATTTCCCTGTGTGGAGGGAATATAGAAGGTGCTAAAGCCCTCTATATGGGTCTCCTCCTGGTCCCAACACTCCTGTAAACAAATTATGTCCAAGTTTTCCATGAAAGTTAAAAATAGCTGGTCCCTTGATTTTTTGCCTAGCCCTGCAATATTCCAGGATGTTATTTTTAGTCTGGATTTACCCTCATTTTGTGGAATGACTTCTGCCTGAGAAATTAAAGTCTCAGTGCACTCTACACTATATGCAAGCTCTTTTTGGGCTTGTGTGGTATCCAGCAAAGTTAAATAAATGCTCGAGCTGTCAGATTCTTCATAGGCTGGAGATCCTTCCCCTATTGAACCCCTAGCTGGTTGGTCTAATAATTGGTGGTCTGGGAGGACTAGTTCCCCAACTGGAGCGTCTGCTAAATTCCCCAATGGCAGGATAGTGATAGTATGAGTCTGGGGATTATTATTATGGATCTGAACAGGATGATCTAAAACCGGGTGAACGGGACATGGTATTGCTGGCTGGTGGGCCACTTGATCCCCTTTTGTTAGCATTATTGGTCAATCGACCATATCTAAACAGTCGTACCTATTCCTTGTGGGGATGCCCCTCCAATATTCAGGGTTTGGCTCTTCTCTTCTTGGTAACCAGGGGCACACATCCCAACCTCTAGACCAATGATTATTTCTGGTCCTATTTCTATTTCTATTAGTGTCCCACCTGTGTCCAGGGCCAATCCTGGACTTCCTCCCATCTAGCAGGATCGCCATAAGTAAAAGTATTTAAAGGTGGATAGAAAAAGGAGAGACGCTGTACATCAATCCCCCCCCCCCTTTTATCTAGAGCTGGCCATGAAGAGATATAGTCAACTGTGGCAGGGTCATCACAGTTGACTATAACGCAGTCACCCTGTATGCTTTTTTTGGTATCCCCAATCCAAAACACTCTTCTCAGTGAGGTGATTCTGCTGGAATTTGAAGATTGTAGGGGCCTATTTTGACTCAACCACTGCAGTACCTTATTACGCAGTGACCATGGGGGTTCGTCGACATTATCTGCCAATTCGGGGACCCCAGTGAGGATGACAGTATATGGGGTCGCCTCAGGCGGCAGATGTATCGAACGCCTATACCTTGCGCCTTTTCTCTCGTCGGCCTGAGGTTGAGAGGGCTGGCTTTTATGAATTATTTGTGGAACCTCCTTCAGCTTTACTGGCTGAGTTTTTGCTTCTAAAGGAGCCGGAGTTATTTGGGAGTTATCAATAGCGCAATTTGGTTTTCCCTTCCCCACTGTTGAGGTAGATTTTGGAGTATTTTGTGTGTTTTCTGTGGCCCTCTTAATAAGTTGAGTATTTACAGCTCTTTCGAGCGGTAGAGGCTGTGGTATAGTGACTGGTAAGGAAGGTTGGGCCGGTTTACTTGGCTCTTTAGGTTTCCCCTCCCCTGTGTCGAGTGTGCCTAATGATTTCTGTGTAAAAACTGGGGTGTTTAGCTTCGCTAGTTGTTTTTCAATAATCATAAGGCTCTTTTCCATGGGTTGCAAGTGGCGTTTTAACAGCTCCCCCATACTTTTTATGAGGAAATCATGTAATGTTACACACGAGGTGCATTGATCCTGTAAGCCACCCACCGCTCCCCTGGTCTCTAACATCACCCGCGAGGCAGTATTTTGAGTTAGCGGGGTGTTATCAACCAGGTTTTTGGGGATAAGAGTCGGCTGATCTAACACAATTATATGGCTGTTTGGATTGAGCAAAGTCTTAGTATTGTGTGGATCAGGAGTATTCTCATGTGAGTTCGTCTCTGTAATCGGCCTTTTAGCTATTGCCCCCTCCCGCCTACCCGTGGAATTCTGCCCTAATGTGTCCACATGACTGTGAGAAAGTTGTAGGTCTGGTGTTTTTTCCAGATCCTCACTATAGTTAAAACCTAGTGACAGTTGGGTGGCGGATAGATCCACGGTATTTGGGACCGTATGTATTAAAGCATTCGTATTTTCTGCTTGGTTAAGCAGAGGAATAATCGGTCCCTGGTGGATAGGAGTTTGGGCAGAAGCTAGAGGACCCATGGATGATCTTCTCGCAACCTCAAGTTCGTGTGAAACTCTACGCTCCAACATGTGTATACTCTTCTCAATTACTTCGTTAGTCTTAGTAATGAATAGGTCTATAGGGCCTGTTATCTCAGTGACTTTAGGGGCCTTTTTCCTTCTAGTGCCCCTATTCATTACTGCACCGCAGGAAAGAACTACGATGATAGATGTCAAATGTAGACTGGCCGCAGTGTGCAACAGCCACGTCAGTCAAATACAGTATCTAACAAATGCAGGAGCTATAATATGAAAATTTAAATACCGTGGTCCAGTCTATCACAGTCTTGAACGGGCTTAAACGGGCCCGCCCTTGGCCCGGGCTTCGCCCGGCGTCCCGCTCGTGTCCCGCGAGACGGGGGTGACGCTGTATTTAAGCGCCTCCTGGCGCGCAAATGTCGCGGAGTGTGCCGCTATGGGTGCTGGGTATTGGAGTCTTTTTACCCCACACGACGCTCCACTCGGCGGCCGGACCCCAAGATGGTACAGGAGTCAGGCGGCGGGGGCGGGTGGTCAAAGACACAGGTTCTGGCAGTCCCAAGTAAGCACAAGGTCAGCAAAGGTCCGTGAACACAACAGGTGATGTCGCAGAAAGTTCCCCCCCTCGACCGGGGTGACGCTGTATTTAAGCGCCTCCTGGCGCGCAAATGTCGCGGAGTGTGCCGCTATGGGTGCTGGGTATTGGAGTCTTTTTACCCCACACGACGCTCCACTCGGCGGCCGGACCCCAAGATGGTACAGGAGTCAGGCGGCGGGGGCGGGTGGTCGAAGACACAGGTTCTGGCAGTCCCAAGTAAGCACAAGGTCAGCAAAGGTCCGTGAACACAACAGGTGATGTCGCAGAAAGTTTCTGAATCGTGTTAAGGTGATCTGTACATACTGGATCTTGGCTCCCCGGTGATTGTTTCTGAATCTTGTTTATATAATCTGTGCATACTAAACCTCGGCTCCCTCGTGCAGTTAGTCTCTGCATACTGAACCTCTGCTGTTGTGTGCTTGTTTCTGAATCGTGCACAGGTAGTCTGTGGATACTAAACCTCGGCTCTCTGGTGCAGTTGTCTGTGCATACTGAATTTCAGCTCTCCAGTGCTTGTTTCTGAATCATTGTATATGAAGTCTGTGCAAACTGAACCTCAGCTCTCCTGTGCCTGTGCATGCTGAACCTCCGCTCGTGTGCTTGTTTCTGAATCATGTACAGGTAGTCTGTGAATCTTGGCTCCCCGGTGATTGTTTCTGAATCATGTATATGAAGTCTGTGCAAACTGAACCTCACCTCTCCTGTGCCTGTTTCTGTTTCGTTTACAAGTAGTCTGTGCATACTGAACCTCCGCTCTTGTGTGCTTGTTTCTGAATCATGTACAGGTAGTCTGTGCATACTGAACCTCCGCTCTTGTGTGCTTGTTTCTGAATCATGTACAGGTAGTCTGTGAATCTTGGCTCCCCGGTGATTGTTTCTGAATCATGTTTATGAAGTCTGTGCAAACTGAACCTCAGCTCTCCTGTGCCTGTTTCTGTTTCGTTTAAAAGTAGTCTGTGCATACTGAACCTCCGCTCTTGTGTGCTTGTTTCTGAATCATGTACAGGTAGTCTGTGCATACTGAACCTCCACTCTCCAGTGCTTGTTTCTGAATTGTGTTAAGGTGGTCTGTGCACTCTGAACCTCTGCTCGTGTTTGCTTGTTTCCGAATCGTGTACAGGTAGTCAGTGCAGGCTGAACCTCCGCTCTCTTCTGCTTGTTTCAGAATCATATACAGGAAGTCTGTGCATACTGAACCATACTGCTTCCAGTGCTTGTTTCTGATTCTTGTTAAGGTGATCTGTGCATACTGAATTTTGGCTCCCTGGTGATTGTTTCTGAATCATGTTTCCTAAGTCTGTGAATACTAAACCTCGACTCTGTTAGTCGGTGCGCACTGAATCTCCGCTCTCGTGTTCATGTTTCAGAATCATGTATTTGAAGTATGTTCATACTGAACCTCGGCTCTCCTGTGCCTGTTTCTGAACCATGTATAGGTAGTCTGTGCATACTGAACCTCGGTTTTCCAGTGCAGGTAGAATGCGCACACTAAATGGCAGCTCTCCAGTGCTTGTTTCTGAATCATGTACAGGTTGTCTGTGCATGCTGAACCTCTGCTCTCGTGTGCTTGTTTCTGAATCATGTACAGGTTGTCTGTGCATGCTGAACCTCTGCTCTCGTGTGCTTGTTTCTGAATCATGTACAGGTTGTCTGTGCATGCTGAACCTCTGCTCTCGTGTGCTTGTTTCTGAGTCGTGTACAGGTAGTCTGTGCATGCTGAACCTCTGCTGTTGTGTGCTTGTTTCTGAGTCGTGTACAGGTAGTCTGTGCATGCTGAACCTCCGCTCTCGTGTGCTTGTTTCTGAATCATGTACAGGTTGTCTGTGCATGCTGAACCTCTGCTCTCGTGTGCTTATTTCTGAGTCGTGTACAGGTAGTCTGTGCATGCTGAACCTCTGCTGTTGTGTGCTTGTTTCTGAGTCGTGTACAGGTAGTGTGTGCATGCTGAACCTCCGCTCTCGTGTGCTTGTTTCTGAATCATGTACAGGTTGTCTGTGCATGCTGAACCTCTGCTCTCGTGTGCTTGTTTCTGAGTCGTGTACAGGTAGTCTGTGCATGCTGAACCTCTGCTCTCGTGTGCTTGTTTCTGAGTCGTGTACAGGTAGTCTGTGCATGCTGAACCTCTGCTGTTGTGTGCTTGTTTCTGAGTCGTGTACAGGTAGTCTGTGCTGCATGCTGAACCTCTGCTGTTGTGTGCTTGTTTCTGAGTCGTGTATAGGTAGTCTGTGCATACTGAACCTCGGCTCCCCGGTGCAGGTAGTCTGTGCATACTGAATCTTGGCTCCCTGGTGATTGTTTCTGAATCGTGTACAGGTAGTCTGTGCATGCTGAACCTCTGCTCTTGTGTGCTTGTTTCTGAGTCGTGTACAGGTAGTCTGTGCATGCTGAACCTCTGCTGTTGTGTGCTTGTTTCTGAGTCGTGTACAGGTAGTCTGTGCATGCTGAACCTCTGCTGTTGTGTGCTTGTTTCTGAGTCGTTTACCGGTAGTCTGTGCATGCTGAACCTCTGCTGTTGTGTGCTTGTTTCTGAGTCGTTTACAGGTAGTCTATGCATGCTGAACCTCTGCTGTTGTGTGCTTGTTTCTGAGTCGTGTACAGGTAGTCTGTGCATACTGAACCTCGGCTCCCCGGTGCAGGTAGTCTGTGCATACTGAATCTTGGCTCCCTGGTGATTGTTTCTGAATCGTGTACAGGTAGTCTGTGCATGCTGAACCTCTGCTCTTGTGTGCTTGTTTCTGAGTCGTGTACAGGTGCTTGTTTCTGAGTCGTGTACAGGTAGTCTGTGCATGCTGAACCTCTGCTCTTGTGTGCTTGTTTCTGAGTCGTGTACAGGTAGTCTGTGCATGCTGAACCTCTGCTGTTGTGTGCTTGTTTCTGAGTCGTGTACAGGTAGTCTGTGCATGCTGAACCTCTGCTCTTGTGTGCTTGTTTCTGAGTCGTGTACAGGTAGTCTGTGCATGCTGAACCTCTGCTGTTGTGTGCTTGTTTCTGAGTCGTGTACAGGTAGTCTGTGCATGCTGAACCTCTGCTCTTGTGTGCTTGTTTCTGAGTCGTGTACAGGTAGTCTGTGCATGCTGAACCTCTGCTGTTGTGTGCTTGTTTCTGAGTCGTTTACAGGTAGTCTGTGCATGCTGAACCTCTGCTCTTGTGTGCTTGTTTCTGAGTCGTGTACAGGTAGTCTGTGCATGCTGAACCTCTGCTCTTGTGTGCTTGTTTCTGAGTCGTGTACAGGTAGTCTGTGCATGCTGAACCTCTGCTGTTGTGTGCTTGTTTCTGAGTCGTGTACAGGTAGTCTGTGCATGCTGAACCTCTGCTGTTGTGTGCTTGTTTCTGAGTCGTGTACAGGTAGTCTGTGCATGCTGAACCTCTGCTCTTGTGTGCTTGTTTCTGAGTCGTGTACAGGTAGTCTGTGCATGCTGAACCTCTGCTGTTGTGTGCTTGTTTCTGAGTCGTTTACAGGTAGTCTGTGCATGCTGAACCTCTGCTCTTGTGTGCTTGTTTCTGAATCATGTACAGGTAGTCTGTGCATGCTGAACCTCTGCTCTTGTGTGCTTGTTTCTGAATCATGTACAGGTAGTCTGTGCATGCTGAACCTCTGCTTTCGTGTGCTTGTTTCTGAATCATGTACAGGTAGTCTGTGCATGCTGAACCTCTGCTCTCGTGTGCTTGTTTCTGAGTCGTTTACAGGTAGTCTGTGCATACTGAACCTCGGCTTCCCGTGCAGGTAGTCTGTACATAGTGATGAATCTCAACTCTCGTTTTTTTGTTCATGGATCGTGTATAAGAAGCCAGTCCTCTACTCTTCTGGTCTTGGGTCTAGAAAACTTCTTCAGCTTCTCTGTCCAGTGAGATCCCAAGGCCGGAAGGAAGTTATGAATAATAGATCAGCTGAGATAGGGAACATTTCAAAGTCTTCTATTCATATTTGCTGACAGCATAATATGTGCATACTATATCTTAATGATATGTTCAGCTAGTGTAGTTTGTTTACACTGATTCAAATTCAAAGCACTCTACACAAATCTGCTCTGCCCCACACCCCTCTGCAGCACACCTGCAGTCTTCTGCACCAATAGTGTGTGCTCCTTTGGACCACAGTTGTTCCCTCCCTTTGCACCACTACTGCACACCCTCTATGCATCAATGCTGTGCACCCCTCACTGCACAGCTTCTGTACCACTGGCTCACAGCCTCTACCACTGCAGTGCAAGTTCGGCACCACTGAGGCACACCCTCTGACCCACTGGCACACACCTCTTTGATTCAGTACTACACATACATACATATATGTCACTCTAGGAACTACACACGGTGCTGTGGTAGATTCTAGATGTTGACGAGCCACTGAAAGCTCGAGCCAGGCTCAGGCCTGAAGCCTGGGTCTCGCTCAGCTCGAGGTTCTGTTGGTACTTCGAGCCCAGCTTTCATGTTCCTTGTGCCTACCTCCCTTCCTGTGCCTGGGTGTTGCGCTAGAGCCAGAACTGCGAACTTTGCAACTGGGGAGCAAGGTTTGAGCGTCTATGTCGCCTCTACATCCTGTGATTCTGGGCAAATCCCTTAACCTCCCCAACCCTATAAACAATGTGTAATGTAGGCGGTGCTAATGGAAAGCGCTCCAATCCGAGGGTCGGGGTCTTGCTAAATAGAAAATGCAGAGGTAAAAACAAAGCCTTAGCACAAGTGAAGACAACCATTTACTACTGGCTGTTTGGTACAAAGGGAAAACAGAAACCGTGGACAAATCGCAGCTTTCTCTCTTATATTGTGTGTTCTTAGGCAAATATTTTATTTGACCAAAATGTTTTTATCCTTCATTATAGCGCATGAAATTATTTTCAAACCCGTACGTTCAGAATGCCACTTGTAGAGAAACCTATTGTTTTTTATTTAAAGCGGTATAATGCTCTGTAATAATCTGAGCCACATTTAGGCTTTATGAATACTGTCTTGCCTCTTAGTTCACTAATATTTTATGTTTAAAAACGGTCACGTAAAGTACTTCTCGGTGCAGTCTTATAATGTGATGTATTAATGTCAAAGCTTCTACATGTTACAGACATGTTTTTGAGACTATCATATTGTACCTGATGTTTGTTGTATCATGATTTATATCGCAGACATTTTCAGGGCTCACGTCGGCTCGAAGATAGGCCTGTGGCTCGGCTCTCCCTGTTCATTCCATTTCAGGGGCGGCGACAGCGCCTCGTGAAAGGGTGAACCGCCTCGGTTTCCTCACTGCGGGTCGGGCTGTCACTTGCGCGGGCGGATCGCGCCGGTGCAGTCCGGCCGCGGCCTGCGCGGGATTAAAGGCGCAGCGCATCGGTAATCCCTTCGGCGGCACTGGGCCTCGCCCACAGCGGCTCGTGGCCGACGTAAACCGGCTTTATGAAGGAAAGGGGCCGCTCGCCTTTCATTGGTCCCCTGCTCGACGCGTGCCTGCTGGCCACAGCCAACGAGCAGAGCAAGATATGTGTTGTGCATCATATAATGGCGCTGTTATTAGTTATGCATCTTTGGGCGTTCTATCCCAGAGGCCCTGCCTGTACTTCATTTCTGAGGAAATACATTTTAAGTGCAGGGTCCCAAAGTTTTTCTTGGGATCACTCTCCCCGTGTTCAGAGTGTAGATTTGTCTGGCATCAGCGTTGCCTAGTTTTGAATCCACCTCATGCCCTTTACTTCCACCAGCCTGCACTTCTTATATGTTTAGTTCACTCTTGCAAGCTTTATTCATCCTTACTTTACCCCCCCCCCCTCAGCTTTACTCGTGCCTTCGCTTAATATCGCATGCGGCCATAGACAAATTACGACTCTGTCTCATGTTTTTTCTTCAGCAGAGAGTAGCACTTTTGCTATGCATGTAAAAGAGGAAACATTTGTTGGGGGGGCACCAGTCAAATAATAGTAGCCCAATTACCAAACGCAGTTCAAGAGCTTTATCCCGGGACGTATAGTGCGCTACAAGTGCACCCTCGATTGTTCAGTGCTTCGTGCCTGTACGCATCCAATGTGAAAGGATTAGTCACGCACTCCCTACTTTTTGGTTTATTCTGATCAGTCTGTATACTTCATGCGGTCATTAATATTATCTGTTTTATGAAACCTACACCATAAACTTTCAAATCCATACATTTTACTTAAACAAGTGTGGCTTTATATGCATTTTGCCTAACCAGAGGAGGCTGTGCACAGTTCTATTTTTTATTGTTATACATTGAACCGTTTCAATCGTCACCTATGTAAAATTAATCTTTGATTAAAAACCCAGAACGCGCGTCGTTCTCCATCAGCAAAGTGTGACAACATTGCCACCTTGTGGACACTGCTGGGCGTATGTCTGCAGATAAGAGTAGCGAGGTGTATACATGCATTTTACTGTTCCTGCCAGGTGCTTAACTTCCCTAATCAGGGCCGGCTTACTACTGGTGGCGCCCTGTGCGATAATGTTTGTTGGTGCCCCCCACAGGACTCCCTCACTACCACCCTTTAACAGTGCCCCCGCAAGTCTCCATAGCCACTCTCCCTCTATCAGATGTATTTGATTAGTTAGATAGCGCCACCTATACCAGTTTAGGGCGTCGGGGCACTTTACATCACACACACATTACAGAAAGACAAGCATCATATGTGTGTAAATCAGTGTTTAGGAAATGTTACATAAGCCATAAGACTACAAGGTGAGTCACTTGTCATCCATACAGACAGGCAATATAGTTTGAGTGCTTGGTCTGGAGAAGCACAGACTCAGAATTTAAAACATAACCCCATGGTCTGGGGTTACAATTAATTATTTAAGATTTTTTTTCTTTACCGAAATTAACCTGTTTTTGAAACATTAGAATAATGAAAGACGGAGGAAACAAATCATAGTGCTCTAATCTATACCTTGCATTTAGCTCTTTGATGACAGTTATTAGTTCACTGTTCCATGTTGGGATTGTAACATCTATACAGCTAGTAACAAAAGGATCTCTCTGACAAAAGCACTGATCTTTTTAAACTATATGCACTTTGTGATCTGCATGGTACACGTTCTTTGCAGCAGGGATATTAACCCTCTGTGCTACCATAAAATCAGATAGAACTTCCACCAGACAAAACTCCTCTCTCCAGGAAGAACATTAATCACAGAGTTATCTTTACGTTTTTATTGTTGTAGGAAAATTGCCGGAGGCCAGCAATGCAGCAGCACGTGCTCTTAAAATCATAAAATACTTTCAAATATGGCGCACCCTTGAAGAGTCAGAACCCGGTGCGGTGGCACCAGTCGCACCGCCCTAAAGCCGGCCCTTTTAGTAATGCCATGTAAGTAAAATGTTTCATAGAGAGAGATGTGGCACAGCGGCAGAGCGGTTGATTTCGAGTGCGGGTCTGCTCGCGCCCAGCTCAGCATCGTGTGACTCTAGGCCACAGGTCTTCAAATTGGGGGGCGGGCTCCCCTATAGGGACCTCAAGTGATCTCGGAGGGTGGGGGAGGGGCGGGGGGGGGGGGGGCAGACTCTGACCAAAAGAGGAATTATGTTGATAACAGTGCTGTGTTTTAAGTAGAAAAAAATGAGCAGCAGTAAGCCTCTCTGTATATCCTGGCTGGAAGAAGGTGTCCAAAGGGAAGAGTCTCCAAATAATCTTCGAAACCAAAACTCAACTGCAATGTTAAAATACATCTTCATATATTTAAACATTGCCAGTTTAAAAGAATAATTGTTAACATTTATGAAGGGGGCCTTAATGATTTGTTTTACCCACTGGGGGGAGGCATTACAATGTTTGAAGACCACTGCTCTAGGCAATAGCTCACTTAAGCTCCTCGACGGCCCCAGCACCTGGATACCTTTAATGGGTAAAGTCACCTACGAGCCTGGGCAGAAATTACAGTCCGGCTGCAGACAGGTCAGGTACATTTCACCGACCCACTGTCAGTGTGTGGTTTCTCCCGGGCCCTTTCCAGAAATGGAACCCACCAATGGCGAGAATCTGGAATTAATATAAAAAGCAAATACCTTTGAAGGCCTTGAAAGATATTTGCTTATTATAATAAATCCAGATTTGGCCCTCCTCTCCCTCTCAATTGGCCAGTGGGATGAACCATACCTTCTTACCTGTGTCCCAGGCTTCTCGACCTTGGTGGGTTCCACTGCTGGAAAGGGCCAGGGACAACCACGCTCTGACAGTGGGTCAGTGTAATGTCCATGGCCTGTCTGCAGTGTCGGTGTAGTTATTTCTGCTCAGGCTTGAGTGAAAAACATCAGTGTATGTGCGCTTGCCCTCACGGTAGAAACGAAACCGGTTTCGGGGTGCAAGTAAGAAAACGTCAGCGTAGGTCTGCCGCAGAATTCGATCACACTGCCCGTCAGTAGGCAGCAAGGTGCAAACCAGTCAAGTATTACTCGGGACTCCATACAAGCATATAAAATAACAACGAATAGGAGAAAATAGTGAGATGGGGTGAATCCCTTGAGCTTCTTTTAGTGAAGACCGTTCGGGTCACTAGGGGCCAGGTGTTTACTGGTAAGGCCATTTTCTTGCTGTCTCATAGCATTACTTCTATGATGGGCCGTGTTCTGCATTCAGCACTTTGAATCTTTAATTTGAAAGCCTGGTGAAAACCTTAAAGGGAAGGTTTGATTTCAAGCTGAGCTTGTGTCCTGCACTGTGGGTTGTGGTGGTCTTTGGGTAGTTGACTGCTTGGGGGCCTCCTGTTGGCACTGAGCACTTCTGTCCTTCCATTCAGCTGGACAGACGGGCTGTCTGAAGCAGTAAGGTGGACATAGTGATTAATGCCATTCACAAACAGGCTTAATACTACCTTCAGTCCACTACCACCCCCAACAGCGCTCCAAAGGCTTTTATTGGGTTCACTGGCACATTTTGAAACACACCGGGAAGTAGAGCACATGTCCAGCCTTTTTTAATTTTTTATACACATTTCTTTATTGATGTTTTCAAGTCGAAGACCATACAGATACAAACACGGTCTGCAGCAGCAGATAACACGTGGATTGCCACATCGTTTCATGACACGTCTCCTAAAGCCCATCTACAGCCCACCAAATTCATTGTGTGTGCATGTGCGCATGTGTGTGTGTATGTATGTGTGTATGTATGTATGTATATTCCTTGGCCGGGTGGTCAGTGGTGGTAATTCTGAATAAATGGTCATTTGTTCCTGGCAATAAATTAGGCCCTGCAGCCAGTCCCTAAACTAAGGGGCCTGTCCCCATCAACAAGTCACTCTCCGCTTTGCCAGCAGCAACTCAAGGGGCACAAATCAAACACCAGGACACTTTCAGCAGTGCCTGCACGTTGTCTGCTTTCCATCTGCAACAAGCAGCAACGTGCAGGCTGGGACGGGCTTTCTTATTTAAGACTCCTGCTCGGCCCATAACAAAGGCAGAATTTGAGGGGTCATCAGGCCTCCTTTTGGTTGATGCTTTGGGCTGGGAGCAGTCAGGAGCCTCACACCTGATGCAAATGAAGCAGAGGGGAAACAAAGGCTCTCACCTTGTTAGCACTTCACACATACTTAAGAGAGGCAGCTCCAGTCCTGGTTTAGGAGATATGCATGCACTGTAAGAATATCAGATGTGTTCATCTTTCCCAGTATTTGCTCAAAGCATATTGCGTTTATAAAGAGCTTACTTTCCCTGAGAATGCGTTGAAATAATCTAAGCACCACTATTTTTTCTTGTATAGCCCTACTCATTCCAATGCAAGGTGTCAGAGCACTTTACATCAACACATGCATATTACATGTACAATAAATTACATAAGTGTGTTAATGAATGTACAGGATGTGTTACATAAAACTGGGGGATTGCAAAGTGTAGAAGTCGTATATCATCTTCCATAGCTCACTGTGCAATTATCCTCGCAATGTGCTCAAACGTACACATGATAGGCCTGCTAAACATATATGTGAGGGATTTAGATTTGATGTCATTTCTTGTGATGCCACTTCGTGTAAAGTCGTGGCTTGTGATGCCACTTTCAATGATGTCAATTCCTGTCATGTCAACTCCTGTGACATCGTGCGCCGTGATGTCGTGCACAATGATGTCGCACGCCGTTATGTTTCACGCCGTTATGTCACTTGCATACTGCCTAACTAGGTTAGTCCCCGCCACTTCTTTTTTTTAGGACTTGTGCCCTGTCTATATCTATGTAGTCGGGCTGGGTTGTAGTAGAGCCAATGTAAAAGCTTAAAATGTGTAATACGTAATCGGCTACTGGCCAAGACTCGCCCAGTTTGTTGACCGCAGTAAAGCCACTGTTTATCACTAATGGTTAGTCCCAATTCGTTGTCCCAGCCCATTTGTGCACTCCCCCCCCCCCCCCCCCACCCCCTGTGAATCAACCTACTCTAAATCAGTTTAATAAGGTTGAGACTACATGCTTGGGGCTAGTGATTTGTAATATTATTTATTTATTTATTTATTTATTTATTGCATTTATAAAGCGCATCTATCACCTAAAAGGCATCTTGGCGCTTGCAGACTCAAGACAGCAATGAGAAAGGAGGGCGGTAGAGGACTAGAGTCTAGGGAAGAGAAATGTTTTCAATCTCCTCCTGAACAGGAGGAGATCGGACGTGTGTCTGAGCTCAGCCGGGAGAGCATTCCACAGTTTTGCTGTGGCTACGCCAAACGATCTTCCTTCTGCTTTGATTTTCTTAAACCGAGGTATTGTCACCAACCTAGCAGAGGAGGAGCGTAGGCTGCGGGCTGGAACATACCATCTAAATTTCCTTTGTAGGCCAACAGGACCTAGATCATGCAGGGCCTTAAAGGTCCGACAGAGAGACTTAAATTGTACCCTCTGTCTCACCGGGAGCCAGTGTAACTGGGCCAAAGCCGTAGAGGAGGAGGCTCTCGTCGGCCACCCCAGACCTAGTTTAGCGGCCGCAGACTGGACTCTCTGAAGTCTATCCATAAGAAAGCTTGGAGAGTCCAGCAGCAAGGAGTTACAATAATCTAGCCTGCTGAGCACAGTGCAGCGTACCACCTCAACCCGAGCAGGGGGCGGAAGTAGGGGGAGAATTTTTCTCAGAAGTCTGATGACAGCTAGACAGCCAGCTACTAGTTTTGATACCTGCACCTCCAGAGAAAGCTCCGTGTTGAACATAACACCTAAGTTACGCACTACCTTCACTGGCTGTACCGCTGAAGAAAAATCCCCAAGCCAGAAGTTACAGGGTAAAAGAGTTTGCACCCTAGGCCTAGGGCAGTATAGCACCTCCGTTTTCTCCGCATTAAATTGCAGTGAGTTGGCTTTCAACCACCCCGCCACATCTCGCAGACAACTATGAAATTCCTCCAAGGAGGTCGAATTATCTCCCTCCAGGGAAAGAATCAGCTGCGTATCGTCGGCGTAGTTGACGATTTCGATGTTATGTTTCTGGATGATTGCAACTAAGGGCCTCATATAAATATTAAACAGCACCGGGCTGACTACTGAGCCTTGGGGAGCGCCGTGCAAGATGGTAGAAAAGGTGGATTGGAAGGGGGGGAGGGCCACCGCTTGTTCCCTGTTCTTGAGGAAGGACTCAAACCACTCCAGGGCCCTGCCAGCAACCCCCCTCTCTCTCAGCCTGTCCAACAGGATGGCATGGTTCACCGTATCGAAGGCGGCAGACAGGTCAAGCAGTATCAACACACCTGCCTGACCCCTGTCTGCTCGCCAACGAAGCTCATCCAGCACGGTCACCAAGGCCGTCTCGGTACCATGGGCTGGCTGGAAGCCAAACTGCACTTCATCCAAGAGCTTGTATTGCTCGAGATGTCTGGAGAGAGTGCCTGCCACCACCCGCTCAACAATTTTTGCTGGAAAAGGTAGAAGCGAGATGGGTCTAAAGTTCTTCAAGCACTTAGGATCAAGGGTGGGCTTTTTCAGTAACTGGGTCACCACCGCCCTCTTCCATTTCGAAGGAACCACTCCAGTGGAGAGCGACTGATTACAAACAAGCCGAAGCGTGAGAAAAAGCTCATCCTCAAACTCCTTCCAGATTTTCAATGGGAGCGGGTCAAGTGGAGACCCAGATGTGATAACAGAGGCCACTCCCCTAAACTAATCTGTAGTCAGCTGCGGAAATTCCACAAGGGAATGAACTCCTCCCTGTTCGCAAGCCGCTCCAAGATTGTAATGATGGGAGGGAGGGGTGACTAGGCCCTGCTTCGGACCAATACCGAGGAGTCTAAGCTATTGGCTCTGGATTGTTGCTGACCCATCCCCAAGTCTTCAATGATCTTATTGATTTTGTCCTGGAAGAATCCAGCTAGATTCTCACACAGTTCCTAATAGTGCATGTAAAGGGTTCATTATGGGAGGTTCCTGAGGGAGTTCGGGGGTAACTGCCTTATTGTTATGTCTTAGTCTGCCATTGGTCCGACTCGGCAACCAGTGCCGTTGAGCGGAGGGCGGGTCAGGCAGAGCCAGGTCACTTCCGCACTTCCGCATTGACAGAGCGGTCAGCGCTCTAGTTGCTGTACCTGAGGGTATTTAGCCCCCTCGTCACAGTAAGCGCGCAGCGGTCGCGCGCAGCGAAGCGCCTGAGACGCGCCAGAGAGAAGCCCGTCTGCGCCCGTCCGCGACAGGACGTGGCTAGGGGCTATGGAGGAACCTTCGGTGGACACCAGGGTACCTAGGCGGATCTATTCCTCGCAGTCCCTACGGCACTTACGTTGTAATCTGTTAACATCTACTTGTAAGTTTCCACCTTATTGTCTCCCTGAAGGGCCATTTCCGTGTAGGTCTTGCCAAAAACAATTTTCTACAGAAAAAACTCTTCCTCCTACAGCGCCCTAGTAACACTCCTGTAGCTCCGACTCAGGGAGGAAAAACTTTAAATATTTTATTGTGCAATGCAAGATCTCTAGTCAAACATTCCTTTGAGGTTTGGGATCTTATTTCCACTCATAAAGCAGATCTCTGTTTTTTAACTGAGACCTGGCTTAAACCCCATTCCACTCCCGCTATTACTCTTGGAATACCGGAGGGTTACAGAATTGTCAGATTAGATCGACCAGAAAAAACTGGTGGGGGTATAGCAATTGTATTTAAAAAGGAGATTTCCATATCGGTCATTGATCAGTGTTGTAATCCGACTTTTGAAATGCTGATATTCAGGATCGGTTCCTCCACTAAATATAGTAGGAAAGGAGCCTTAGTCTACCGTCCACCAGGTCCCTTGAAAAATATGTCCAAACAGCTAGTGGAAGCACTAGCTCCCCATGTGTGTCAAGATAAAGAATTCCTGCTACTTGGGGATTTTAACATTCATAGTGAGGAGAAGACTAATAGTGAGACACTGTCCTTCCTTACTGATATATCCTTTCTAGGATTAAAACAATGTAATAGTGGACCAACACACCAAGCAGGACATACCTTGGATATGATAATATCTAACTTTCCTGGTATAAAATGCTGTGCTCCCAAACAATATCCGGGGACATCACTTCTGAACCAGCGGCAGTTTTTACTATTTCCAAGGCACAACATAGCGGTGTTTCGTTTAACTCACCTCCAGACTAGCGTTTTAAGCCAACTCTTCGCCGCACCCGCTTCGCGGGTGCCGCTTCACAGGCTTTGGACACCGGACAAGCTGAGCATCTTTCTGTGGCGGTAAGGCGGCTGTGGGCGCGAGGCGTCAGCGGGGCTGCGAGTGTGCAGGGACTTCATTTCCCAGAAGTCCCTGCTAGACCGACGGAGAGCTTCTGGTCCGCTCTCCCTGCTGGCCCGCCCCCCGCCCCCCCCACGAGGTGCTTAAGAGGAGTTTTCAACCGCCAACGCGTGGGACATCACTTCTGAACCAGCGGCAGTTTTTACTATTTCCAAGGCACAACATAGCGGTGTTTCGTTTAACTCACCTCCAGACTAGCGTTTTAAGCCAACTCTTCGCCGCACCCGCTTCGCGGGTGCCGCTTCACAGGCTTTGGACACCGGACAAGCTGAGCATCTTTCTGTGGCGGTAAGGCGGCTGTGGGCGCGAGGCGTCAGCGGGGCTGCGAGCGTGCAGGGACTTCATTTCCCAGAAGTCCCTGCTAGACCGACGGAGAGCTTCCGGTCCGCTCTCCCTGCTGGCCCGCCCCCCGCCCCCCCCACGAGGTGCTTAAGAGGAGTTTTCAACCGCCAACGCGTGGGACATCACTTCTGAACCAGCGGCAGTTTTTACTATTTTCAAGGCACAACATAGCGGTGTTTCGTTTAACTCACCTCCAGACTAGCGTTTTAAGCCAACTCTTCGCCGCACCCGCTTTGCGGGTGCCGCTTCACAGGCTTTGGACACCGGACAAGCTGAGCATCTTTCTGTGGCGGTAAGGCGGCTGTGGGCGCGAGGCGTCAGCGGGGCTGCGAGCGTGCAGGGACTTCATTTCCCAGAAGTCCCTGCTAGACCGACGGAGAGCTTCCGGTCCGCTCTCCCTGCTGGCCCGCCCCCCACGCCCCCTATATTACATCATCCGCCTCCCGCAGCGCGGGACGCAGCCCGGGCGAAGACAGGGCAAAGACTGGGCCGTTTGAGGCCAATCGAGGACGGCCGAGGACTGGACTGGCCTACCCTCTTTCGCCCATCTGGAAACTGTCAAACTGTGGTTTGAGCTGTTAGGAACTTTCATAATCTATAGAAGGTATTTATTAGGTTAGGTTTATTAGGTTGTTATTGTTTATAAACATGTCAGTTAGGATAACCCGTAGTAAAACTGGTAAGGGAAACACTTCAATCAGTGGCCCTATGGATGATTTCATCACTCGCACTAACCTGGCCATTGATGAGGAAATTTCTAAATTACAGACTCGTGTTTCTCTTGAGTTGGCAGCCGCTAGAAGATTATCGGAGGTAATTACTGCTTCAAAAAAATCTTCTCTGGGGCATATTGCCTCTGCCGTTACCCCGGAGCGACCTGCCACTCTTAAGTCACTAGTTTTGCAGGCAGAGGTCCACCAGGTTCCAACTTTACAGCTTGTTCCACAGGTTGTAGAGCTAATTGAAGATGCCGGTGATACTATTCCATCTGTATCGTCTCCTGTGAAAAATGTTTCTTTTAACTTCTCTTTTCCAGCAACTGCAAAACCCCTTGCTGATACGCAGGTCATTAGTTCTAATTTCCCTGACCCTATAATTTTTAATTCATCTAGAACTAATCTAAATTTGGGTACTTTCCCGAAGAGGAAAAAGATCCCCCGGTATACCTATTATGGGAAAAAGGCAAGAGTTGCACAGAAATCAATACCGCCCCCTATACAAATTCCAAAAACAATTGAAGGGATTATTCCTAAGGAACAGATACACCTAGAAGGTGCCAAGGGGGTGCCAGTACCCACCCAAATCACTAATACACCCCAAGAGGGGGGCCTAATTGCTGAGGGCCAGGAAGGGAAGGAAGGGAAGGACGGGGAATTCATAGGCATAGTTTGGGAAACACTTAAGAAACTACTCTCCCCTCTTGCTCAAAGACTCTCATCCATCGAAAACAGTCTGTTGGAGATGGAGAAAAGCATTATAGCCTTGGCTACTCTTGGCTTGAGAAGTCTAGAAAATCAGGGCATTGGGGTTGAGGATTCGATCTCACAGGTGTCTTCTATTCCTTTACCTGTACCACCACCGGAACGGAACGTCCAGTTCCGAAACCACGAACAGTGGGTGTGAATCAAACTGTTGCATCTAAACCTGCTGTCCCTCCCCGTTCTTGTATTATACCCATAGCAAACCCTACTGTAGTCCCTCCTTCAAAACCACGGCCCACAGACTCTCGTCAACAGCACTCCCGGGGTACCTCTGTAAAGAACAATTTTAGAGGGGGTTATATCGATCTTCCCCCACAGGCAAATGACTACGTGGTTGTTTTGACGGGTGTTTCTGAACTTGAAAATGATCACCACGAGAACCATTGGTCCCTGAAGAACAAGACAATGCACTGGCTCAATACGAACCGTGCAATTCCTAATGGAAGAAAGAGTAGAGTGCTGATGGTACGACGTGTCCCTTGGGTGGGCCCTACAAAGAAATCTGTGGTTGGAGATTGTGTAGTGGTGACCTTTGAGGACCCACATACAGCACGCTATATATGTTCTTGTCCCAATGGGGAAGGTTCTTGTGTCATCCCTAGACTTTTGTCCTTTTTCTACCCCCCACCCCCCAAAAAACCTCTGAATGATGGTTGGTCTCTGGTACAGCGCCATCCTTGGAGGACTTATTCCTCCAATTACCAAGATCCCTTTATGTGCTGGAATGGTCTACCCACCCAGAACAGGTTTGGGAGCCTTGAGGAGGTAGATTGACTTATAAGGCATCCAACGCCCAATGTAGAATTAACGGCCTCTGCAACTTTTATGGCAGGGCCTCTTGTAAGTCCCCTTGTAATGTCCGATTACAATCATGGACATATGGAAAGCTATCCATTTCCGACATTAGCACAAATTGATAATGTTGAGGAATGCACTGTTGCTAAGACTAGTTTTTCATCCAGGGTACCGATTATGGACGCTGAATTAAGGTTAGATGACCCAAACCAAGATAGTGTAGCCCCCCCCCTTGGTACCATCGGTTCCTAATGTTGAATCTGATTCCCCTGGTACAGAGTCAATCCCACATCTGTTTTTCTTGTCATGGAACATCGCTGGAGTGGGCAAAAATCTGAGGGACCCAGAATGGGCAGACTATGTCGACACCAGCGACTTTTGCCTATTGCAAGAAACTTGGGCATTGGATATTCCACACAGGATGGGATACAAAACTTTTGGCATTAAGGCCACTCAGTCCGATAGGGGAAGGCCATGTGGGGGATTGATCATATGGCTCAAAATTACTTTAGCCATAAGAGTTGATGTCATAGATACAGGAACCCCTGACATTTTGGCCTTAAAAATTGCATCAACTGAAGGGGGTGAATACTACATTATTAATGTCTATAATAGACCGATAGGGTATTCCAAAGTTTCGCCCACCCTGGAAATCCTGGATACCTTTTTAAAAAGGGTGGTGGGAGAAATCCCTGTAATATTAGGGGGCGATCTAAATTGCAACTTCGAACCGATCCTTGGGATTTCGGATGTCTTCCAAGATGAAGACCAAGCATATAATATCCCCCAGCTTGACACCGTGAACTATGTCCCGTGTAGCACTCTGGCGGTTCAATTAATGAGGCTAACAGTTGATCATGGCCTCAGAGCGTGCAATGGTCGCCTATCATCAGATCTTATAAAACAACCTACCTTTGGGAAATCGAATAGCAGATTAGATTTTATTCTTGTTTCTTTAATTATTTGGCATTTTATGATTGATTTTAAAGTATCATTGAGGGTAGAGAGTGATCACTTTCCCTTGGAACTTTTTATTGATCCGCACATAATTAGAGACACTTATGGTCCGGCCTCATGTGAGGTGGTTGCTGATGTCCAATGTGAGCAGGCACACATAATTAATAATAACAGACGTGCTTTAAAATGGCCACATCTTTTAAGTGAGGGTAAGACCTTGGCTGCAGTTTATTCATTGTTTGACAGCACTTTTTCACCCCTAGTAGGACAACCTTTATCTACTGATAACTGTGATCACTTTGTTGAGCTACACAATGGTTTTTTTGATGAATTAAGAGTCCATATGTCCAAATTGCCTAGGAAGAACCAGCAAAATGTACGCGTGGGATGCCATGGGAAACTTTGGTATGACCATGCTTGTAAATTGGCTAAGAGGAAGCTCCTATGTGCGATTAAAAACAAAACCCAAGATGATGTTAGACTGGCTAGGGAGGAGTATAAGCGAGTCCAAAGGGTATCACAGAAAACATGGGAAGAGTCAATTTGGGCTGATATGTTGTCTGCTGCAAAACACAATGATAATGTTGGCTTTTGGAGGTTGGTTGCAAATGGGGGACATGCCGGTAGACCTGTGAGGGACTCGTTCATTGATGAAATGACATGGGTGACGCACTTTTCCAATTTGTACAAACTATATGATAACGGCAAGGAAGAGGAGCTCCCATGTCCACTTCCACAACCTGTGTGTCTCGATTTTACTTTGGAAGAAACATATAGGGCAATCAATGAACTAAAAAATAACAAAGCCCCCGGCCCAGACAAAATATCGGGTGACCTCTATAAACATGTACCTGAAGTTTGGGCACCCTATATTAATCGTTTGTTTAATGCTTTGTCCATAAATTGTAATTTTCCTGATAGTTGGCGTGCAGCAGAAGTTGTCCCGATTTTTAAAAAGGGGATAAGATCTGTTCCCTCTAATTACAGACCTATTAGTTTAATGGACACTCTGCAAAAACTTTATGCTAAGCATCTACTATTTAGGATAAATGACTGGTTGGAGGAGTCGGCCATACTTTCCAAATTTCAGGCAGGCTTTAGGTCTAAGACCAGCACGATAGACCAGGTCTTTAGATTTTGTTGTCTGTTTTGGAAGTATGTTCACATTCGTAAAGGTCATTTGTATGTAGCCTTTATCGATTTGAGGGCGGCATTCGACCTTGTCCCTCGCAATCTGTTATGGAGATCATTAAACACAGCCGGTCTGCCAGAAAGTCTTTTGGTCCACATTATTGAATTGCACGCTAGAAATCACGCAAATATCAGATGGGGTCCGAAAGGTGAACTGACGCGTGATATCCCGATCAAGCGTGGTGTCCGACAGGGATGCGTCCTGGCCCCAACTCTGTTTTCTATTTTTGTTAATGATGTGCCTGATTATCTCAATACTTGCAATAACGATTCACCACAACTGAATGGAGAGAGAGTGCCTGCGTTGCTCTTCGCGGATGATACCATCTTAATATCCCAAACTAAGAAGGGCCTCCAGGCACTCTTAAACTCCTTCAGCAGCTACTGTGTGACTAAAGGGCTAGAAATAAATGTTGATAAAACAAAATGTATGGCTTTAAATCCTATTAGACCGGATAGAGGGAACCTGACCCTGAATGGGGAAACTTTAGGCACTGTGGAGAATTTTACTTATTTGGGGGTGGTACTCGATTCTAAGCTAACATGGAAAGCGCAAATCGAAAAAAGTAAGGTGTCATACGCCCATAATGCAAAACCTATAATCTGTAGATTGAATGCTAGTACAAGTAAAAGTATAACTCCCGTACTTGAACTTTTTAAATTTAAAATTCAATCTGCAGCTTTATATGGGGCTGAGATATGGGGTCCTTGGGCCAGGGAGAGTTTCCAAGGACTCGATAATAAATTCATGAGATCAATTGTAAAGGTCCCAACCAGCACACCACTAATACCTCTCCATCTCGATTTGAACTTTAAACGAACCGACCACCTAACTATCATAAGACCGTTAATGTTCTGGATAAGGATTTGGTCCACCCCGGAACTGGTAGATTACAGAAATGGTCTTCAAGAAGTATTGAATTTAGATTCTTTCAATTCCATTCGGTGGTTCGGGCATGTTAAAAAATGGTTTGACAATCTGGGGTTGAGTTCCTTCTGGGAAAACCCAGAGAATCTACCAGCTCTTGCCAAAAATACAGTAAAAAGAGCATACTGGTGTTTCATGAATGATAGATATATTCATGATAGTAGAATCGGCACCCTAACCAATCATTTTTTAACCTTCAAAACCGAACCATGTTTTGAAACGTTTTTGGATGAAATAGAGCCTCCCCTTGCCAAGACTCTCTTCCTGAAGTTCAGGTATGGGAACCTCATGCTGAATTCCAATACTGAGCGTTGGACAAATAAAAAACTGGACTGTCCTAATAGTACAAGTGAGAGATGTCCTATGTGCTCAGAATTATGTAAGGATAATGAGGTCCATATGCTGTTTATATGTAAAGCATACTTGAAAGCCCGAAAAAGATGGCTCAAACCAATGTGTGCTCTTTTAGGCACTAGATCTTGTCTTACAGCATACAGGATCCTAAAAACTAATACTGCACAGTTCATCGTATTCAGTATCAGTAGGTTTCTTCATTCAGTTTTTATTGTCCGAAAGAGAATGGGACAGGTGCTCTGAAGATGGATAGACTTTAAATAGTGAATTTTGCTGCTAAAAATTGTATTTTCCCGCTGAATGAACTATGTTTTTGATTTAACTGGTGAGAATTAATTTTACATCCTATTTTTGTAATTATTGTCTTAATTGATTTTACGCATGTATTATGTTCTAAATGTATGAGCTAATGAATGTATATATGTGTGTCTTTTATGGCCGCTGGCCGAAATAAAGAATTAATATCCTTGTACTGATCATTTTGTACTTGAGTTCTCCATGCCAGTGAATAATCCCCCTCCTGTTCCTCACATTCAAATTCAATCTAAAAGAAGGCAGTGGCACAAGATAACCAATGTTAACTTTGTACAAAAATACCTCCCTCCCCTGATTGTCTGTACAGATGATATTAACACTGCCCTTTCAAACTGGGATCGTGCAGTTGATGCTGCAGTACAACGCATTGCCCCGATAAAGACTTTTAAACCTAGACTTGCCAGGAAACAAGAGGTTTGGTATTCAGAGGAATTACGCAGTCTCAAACGCCTGGCTAGAAAGTCTGAAAAAATATGGAGAAAATCCTCCAGGGAGGAAGACAAAAACTATTACAGATTTAATCTTAACATCTATCATAAAGCCATACGATCAGCCCGGAAAAATCATGTGACTGCTCAGTTAGAAGCAGCTGGCAATGATTCAAAAGTTTTGTATCAGATTGTCAACACATTCATGAAACCAATAGCTTGTGAAAGTGCTGACATGGCGTCACAACATCTGTGATAGTATTTCCTGCTTCTTTTCAGAAAAAATTGATGCCATCTATAATAAAATCAAGGCACTTGGTCCTGATGTAAATAGCTTAGATAACCACACTTTGATACAGACAGCACCTATCAAGACCTGCTCTTTTAATGAGTTTCCTGAAATATCATTGATAGAGGTTCAGAAACTGTTTTCTGATATCAAAAGTGGGAGCCCGGCAGATCTGCTCCCAGCTAGACTCATGGGTCCGCTGGGGAGTACACTGGGTCCTGATGTTCAAAGACTAGTGAACCTATCACTTACATCTGGAGTCGTTCCTTTGTGCTGGAAAAAAGCCCTAGTTAGACCCATTAGGAAGAACACTTCTATTCCTTGGTCCAACATGTCTAACTTGAGGCCTATTTCCCTTCTACCCTTTCTAGGGAAAATTATTGAAAAGCACACCAACAAGCACCTATCCACTTACCTTGAACAATCTGGTAGCCTCGATCCCTCGCAGTCAGGTTTTAGGCCTAAATTCAGTACTGAAACGGCCTTACTGTCGATAACAGACGATCTACGGCTGTACCAGGACAGGGGTTATTCTGTTGTCCTGGTGCTGCTGGATTTATCGGCAGCGTTCGATACGATTTCCCACACTATCTTGATCGAACGACTGTCTGCGAGTGGAATCGGCGGCAGGGCACTGGATTGGATCAGAAGCTTTCTCTCCAACCGCACCCAATCTGTCACCATGGGTGAGTTTAAGTCGGAGGAAGTTAGCATTGCCAAGGGGGTCCCGCAGGGCTCCTGTCTGAGCCCTACCTTATTTAACACCTATGTGGCTCCCTTGGCAGATGTTACTAGAGCTTTTGGATTCTGCCCAGTGTCCTACGCTGACGATACGCAGCTGCTCTTCCCTTTTAAACATCTTACCCCGGAAATTTTACAATCTTTTTCCGATGGGATGACTGCAGTTGCAAGGTGGATGTCTTCCAACTTTCTCCAATGTAATGTTGGAAAGACAGAGGTGATGCTCTTTGGAGAAGCCAGGATCCTATGGTCCCCTGAGTGGTGGCCTTCTGACTTGGGCCCAGTTCCTGAGCCTAAAACAGTAGTCAAGAACTTGGGAGTTAGATTGGAGCCGGAGCTAACCATGAAGCAAAACGTTAATACCACCGTGGGCTCTTGCTTTCATGTGATTGGACTCCTCCGTAAAATCTTCCCTTTTCTCCCTGACTCCCACAGGAAAACCCTTGTTCAGGCTCTGGTTATCAGCCGGCTTGACTATTGTAATGGTCTCCTGGCAGGTGCAAGTGAGGAAGTTCTGGATCGTTTACAGGTGGTGCAGAATACTGCAGCCAGGTTGGTGCTAAATGCACCCCCCAGATCCTCCTCCAAACCGTTACTTCATAAACTTCACTGGTTACCAATACCGCCAACGAGTGAAGTTTAAGACCTGCTGTATTATCCACAAAGGCCTCAATCAATTAGGACCAGAGTATTTGGCGAACAAATTTGTTCCTTATTTTCCCACCCATGCTCTTAGATCCAGTGACCAGTTGTTATTAAATGTCCCTAAGATAACTAAAGCCAGGTTAGGTGGCAGGGCTTTGTCTGTTGTAGGTCCCAACTTGTGGAATTCACTCCCGCTTTCATTGAGGCAATGCAATGACCACCTTCAATTCAGAAAATACCTCAAAACTTTTCTGTTTGATTCACTCGAATTAGCATTTATGTGGGCTTACAGTGTTTTTCTAATTCTTTGCTCTTTTATCAGTTTCTGTACCGGTTGTTTGCAGCGCGGAGATACTCCTTCGGGTGTTTATTCATAGCGCTATATAAACCTGTAAATAAAATAAAATAAATAAATAAAATTGGAGTGGGCATGCATTGCTTGAAGAAAGCATCACAATCCAGAAAGGTTCCCCCTTCAAACAGGTCTCCCCATGTGGTCACTCCAATCTTCTGAAGCATCTGTCAAGAGGTAGCTCACTGGGTGTGTCACTGGGAGCTGAGGGGGATAGGATAGCCACAGCAGCTGAGGGTAGAGCAGAGGCTTGTTCAGCCGTTTAGCCTGACGGTACCAAGCAGCAGAGGAGCAAGCAACTGTAGAGGAATCCCTGTTCGTCTCATGAGAGCGTGGCCCCAAAAACGCAGTTGGAGGGGCTGGGATCATATATCCCTGCTTTATGGCTAGATGAGGCATAAAGGTGGGGGAGGGAACAAGTATGTAGCACAGTGTGCTTGAGCATAGATGAAGTATAACTCCAGGTCCGGGGCTTCAAACCCTCCCCTCGAGAATGGCTCCGTGAACACGTCTTCTCATAGTCTGGGCTGTTTTCCCTCCCCATGCCAACCGAATGAGCTGTTTTTATAGACTTGTAAAAAAGTGATGGCCTGGTGTATATGGAATATTAAGAAAAAGAAACAATAGTTTTGGTAGTATAACCATCTTCAACAAGGATATCCGACCTGCTAACGAAAGAGGCATGGAGATCCTTTGTGTGATAGTCTGTCATGGCATCTAGTGTCCTGCCATAGTTGGTGCAAATTATTTCTACTTTGTCTCTGGAAATAATTATCCCTAAATCTTTGATTTCTGTGTCACACCATGTCAATGGATAGTCTAGGATATGTTGTAGGGTGTTAGAAGTGAATGGAAAAATCTGGTACTTCTCCCAGTTGATCGTTATACCTGAGCATCCTCCGTATCTAATAAACTCCCATTAAATGGAATTAAGACTGACATGGGGCTCTCGAACATACAGTATGATATCATCAGTGTAAAGGGGAAACCAGCATGTGTCTAGTAGGATATTGAAGTGCATACTCTTGTTGATGTTGCCGGAGTTTGGCTGTCAGCGACTCTACTGCAAGCGCAATCTGGGAGGAGAGAGTGGGAACCCTGCCTGGTGCCCGTGAAATTGTGAAGTAAGGGAGCATACATCATTTATATGTACTCTCCCTTGTGATTGACAGTGCAGTAGTTCGATACACTAGAGGAGCGGAGGGGGAGCCCAAACGGGTGAGGTAGTCCCATTATAGGAGTCAAACCTCCAGCCTTTTCTTAGATGTTTATGTAGAGTTCACACCTGCAGTTAGTGTCCATCAAAATGCTTCTCAGATGCTCGGTGTCCGATTTCGTCGTAAAGTGCTGCAGTTTCTCCTCTGCACAAAGGATTGTTGGGAATGAATGAAGCTTGTGGATGTTTCTCTGTTAACTTCTTCGCGGCGAATCATTTTGGCATGTAAGGAGTGATCTTTGGTTGAGGGCTTGCTTTGCATATCTGGATCTGTTGTCTCCTTCAAGAAGATTGCAGATTGTTTACGAGCATCTCTCGAAAACCTGTGCAAAACTACTATTTCGCACACGTTCATCAAACATGAAGACCTTTGTAAATCAAAGAGCAACATTCGTGGAAATTTGGAATTAAAATGTAGTTGCGCTTGGCTTGCTGCTCTGTGGTAGGTGTATTTCAGACACCTAGTTCCTGCCCTTCAGCGGCGCCTGCTGAATGTGGCTTGTTCCCACTGAAATGAATGTTAGTGACCACCAAGTGGCTGTAGTGGCTAAGCTCTTGAAAATGAATCATGGAGAGAACAAACTCTTGATTGTGGCATCACATTAGCCTCACTGGGCCTCCAATACAGCACAATCTGTGAGTGCTTATAGATGGTCAGTACCTGTCCTGGCCATTATTAATGTTGGAGAGCATTTACATCAGAATTGTTGTCTAACCAGTTGAACTTCATTAGAAGCTCGTGAAATAGCAATGGTAAGCGTGTGTAGCCACATTTTTGTAAAGCGATTTTCAGTAGCGGTTATACAAGCCTTGCTAATCCGAACATAATCTTATTATCTGAAGCTCTCAGTAGTCGTGGCAAATTCAGAGCTCAGTTAACATAAGAAGAGCACCCAGACCACAAAGGGGCTGCAAGTCCTTGCAAAGGCTTTGCATATCCTGTATATTTGTTCATAATGTAACCGAACATCAGAAAGCGTATTTATTGGAATGATTTTAAAGCGCTAATGTCACCAAGGCAACTTCGCAGTGCTAGGTAAACAGATTGTTTAGTTTATTAAACTAATTCAGAGAGTGAGATGGAGGTAGTTCACTTGCATATTTGCTAAGAGAGAAAACCGTCTCAGTTTTGGTGCAAGGTCTCTTTTGGTTGCGGTAGGTGGTATAAAAAAGAGTTGGGGGTCTTTAAGTCTGATCATGCGCACAGTGTCTCTTTGAGGTGGTCAAGTCAATCAAAGTAAAAGGAATATCATGGTATTATTTTTCTATCAGATAAACCGTATGTTAGTCATAAATTCAAATTAATTAGATCTGTCTGATTTAAGTAAAAGTTAAAAAAAAAAAAACCTTGATGGAAAAGGCAGGGTATAGGTTAGCTGGGTGTGGTAATTCTCACAGTTAGGGAAAAATTTGCCAATCATTCTCATTCCTAACCTGTCGGTATAATGGACCTTTCTGCTTGTTAGAACCACCTGAGTGCTTTAATGATTTCCTTATGTGTGTGAAAGAGCATGTTCTTGATAGCTGTATGGGGATTTGATAGCTTGTGCAGCTTTTGTCGTCCCTAGTGTGTGAAAGAAGAGTCCTTATTGTTGAGCATCAGTTTTATCTGTTTCATTCATGGAGCACCAACATTTTCTCTATTTTTCAGCGGTTGAAGCATGGAGTATTTCCGAGGAGCTTTTCAGTAGTTGGCAACTTTATTAGTTTCCATCCTTATCTGTGGGGGATTATTTCTAATGAAAATGTTATTTGCTTTATGTAGACCTGAGAGAGTTTGCATTAACCATGTGAGATGGTTTTAGTTGTGTAATTGGGAATGGACACCTTCTTAGTCTCACCTACCGGACAGTTGTAGGCAAAAGCCTCTTGTGGACCATACATAAAACTTAGTGGGCTCAGAGCCTCCCCAGCGCTTACCATTGTGAAAAACGCTTGAGGGTGCACCCAAATAATTTTAAAACAAGTCTGATCCAATCAGTAATGTTTCTTATTTCTTCTTAATTGGATACTAGAAATGTTCTTCTTATTGCATGAAAGTAACTACAGCCAACACCTTTCTTTCTATGCAAATGAACTGTTGACAAGTGTATATCCTGAAAATCTTTCAGGATCCGCGAGTTGTGAAGTGTATTCTCATTACTAACTGTGTACATCTTTATAGAATAAATAATTTCTTCCTTCAATCCTATATTAGTATGGTAATGCACATATCTTGTCCAGCTCACTACTTGACATGTTGGGAAATTAATAAACCAGTGTTGGCACCACAGCACCAGCGGTTTCTGTCCATGGGCGTCGGGGCTCCGCCCCGCCGTTACATTCAGCAATAATAACAATGCTGAATGCTCATATTTTGTTTTAGTTTAAAAAAATCTCCCCTTTTGTAATTTTGTATGTTTAACACTTGGCACTGTCTCCTCCACTCGCTGACACCAGTGTTGTCCAAAAACCAAGGGGACTCCATCATCACGTGACTCAGTCACTGCGTCTGCTTGCTTGCTCCCCGGTTGGTCCCAAAAAAGTCTTAAGTGTTTGCCAGGCTGACAACCTCACAACCCTGAAGCCTGTGAGGTCATCAGCTCGGCAAAGACCTGGCTTCAAGGCCCAGTGTCAACCCCCTGATGGCGTGGTGGTAAAGTTAGTCCCGTGCGTTTTAAATGCGAGTCCAGGATCGCTAACCCTTCACGTCAATCAGAGTGGAGAGGTTGTCACCCCCACCCTTTCCCAACTCTTTACAGGGACCCACCCTGTGGCGTGTTGGCAAAGCGCGTGGCAGGCGTTTTATGTTGTGCTATAGGTCAGACCTTGTTCCTTCCATTGGCTTATATTGAAACAGAAATGTTCAGTGTGGCAACTGGCAAAATCGTTACGTACCAGAGCTCTGCTTCCAGGAACTCTCCCTTACCCCTATTTGTAAACAAGGAGAAGCGTTTACTTATAGGGGGAAGGCGGTTTAACCAAATAATCTGTAATCAATGCTCTGTCATTCATCCTTTTAACTCGTATGTCACTATGATTGCTTTACTCTACTGCTTGTATCTATCTATCATATCTATCATGTCTATCATATCTATCTCTATCTGTCTGTCTGTCTGTCTGTCTGTCTGTCTGTCTATGTATCTATCTATCTCCTACTGGCGATAGCCAGTAGGTAGTTCTAGTTAGGACCAAAGAAGACTAATGTTCAACACTACAAGCAGTTGAACTGGTTGCAAAGACAAATTTGTGACTATACTGCTGTGTACCCTGAGACACCTATGTCTAGTAGAGTGTTCACCCACAGGACTGGGCACAGGCAGATGAACTCCCTATAGGCCAACCCCCCCCCCCCAACACCCCCACCCCCTCCCGCACTCACCAGCCGACACTGCACCACAGTCCTTGTTGCACTTCATACAGGGCACATAGCTTTCTGCTTACCATTGTTGGCTTTAGTCTCACTCTCCTGTACTTTCGTCTTGTTCATCGATGGCTTACCTGCCTCTTCTGTGTATGTTCATCCCTTGGAACATTTACCCTCCTTGTGTCCTTCAACCGCACACATTTAGGGAACTGCTTTTTTACCTTTTCATTGAACACTCCTAAAGAATGCATGTGCTTTTTCTCTTCCCCTCCTCTCAAATACCCGCCCCTCTTTCATTCCCTTTGACACACCCTCACCTGTTCCTCCATTGCTCTCCTAGCATTCTTGTGGTCTTATTACCCCTCTGGGTCTAATTTTTGAGAGCGAGTAATGCAGTCTTCTGAAAGGCTTTTTATTGGGATTTATTTTGGCGCTGCTCTGACATGCTTTCCCTTCAGAGACTAGAAGGGTCTCCTAGGGTGAGATCAAGCAACAACATCAATAATACTTCATCAAAGTCCTTGCCGAACTCCAGTAGGTCTAGACCTAAGCACATGGTAGTGCCCAACCGCCATTTTGCAGCTGCATTGAGAGGCAAACCCTGTCCCTTGGATAAACAAGGCATCTGGGTGGTTACAAGTTTAAATTAGCTTTTTGTTCCACTGGGAAATGATTTACTGCTTCATCCTTTGCTGCGAATTCACCTTCTTTTGGGCTGAAGAAACTTTCATAATATGATCATGGAATTGGAATCCTTCATGCAAGACACTGTAATTGAAACATCTAGTAATTCCGGTGAAGACTTGGGGAGCCGAGAGTGATTTCAAGAAAATGGGGCACATAATTGAATTGGTACTGCTTTTTCTTAAGGATTTATGTACAGTGATACGTCTTTAAAGTATCGCTACTAATGGCAAAAATTGGAAAAATGCAATCTTAAAAAAAAAAAAAAGTGCAATTGGGTTAAAGTTAAATAAATTCCATTGGGGCTAGTGACAATGTGCCCACTAAACAAATGCTTCTTTTGATACATTAGAGATGCAACATTTATGCGACTGTCCCAGGCTAACCAGCAATTGTTTCTTGGTTGAAATTCATTTGTAGGTTCCACCGAAAGGGACAGTTTTCCCAATAATTGGTTTGCTTTGTAGCTGAGCCAGAGTGCTACAAAAGCGGTGCAGGTGCACGTGTCCTGCCTGTGTTCTCCCTGCTCGCACCTCCCTCCCACCGTACATTTTAATTTGCGATTTCAATTTTCCTTTCCCTGTACTGTTAATTAGAGGCCCCTCTAATCAGTACTATTATCACAGTGGTATTCATGTTTAGGAAAGCTGCTAAACAAATGCTTACAAAATTGCTAAATGGCTAATTAATGTCTGTTAATTAAGAAAATTGCTCATGGTAACAAACCATGCCATAGCTGGCAGCAGCTAGAAGGCTAACACTTGTTGAGATTAGTAACGTGGCAGGTATGGAACATCTGCTCCCCTGCTGGTCCCTTGGCACAAAAAGGCTTTGTCTTCTTTTACAAAAGGTTTCTTTTCGGTCTTTTTGATTATGTTGCAGGCATTTAATTTTTTTTGATGATCTAGCATTCCATCAATGGTACTACCCGCTCAAAATATTGCGGTGGTCGCTCGACTCATGTCTAACGTAAGGGAGAGTTTCATTTTGCAGTAGATCTTAAAGCTCCCTGCCTGGAGCTTCTTTTCTCAGACAATTCGTCAGTCACTCACGCTGAGCATAACTTTAAAGGATATACTCCCTACTCACAACTGAACTGTAACATTTGTTTCAGATATCAGTTTCATTCAAAGCCCCATTTATTCGATCAGAGTCTTGATTTGACACCGTTCCTCTATCAAGGCCTGTCCTCCATTCGCTTTGTGCATATTGTTACTTTGGCTTCTTTAAATGAGAATGAAATAAAGCAGAGTGCAGCGTAAACCATGGATCTACACTAGCTGCAGCCTGCCAGCTATTTTACTGGAATTGAGTCTAAGTGGTGGCATGTCCCAGCTCCCATGATGTGTTCAGAATGTAAACGTAATGTCTTAAAATAGTTATGCTGTTGTTTGGTTATACATTACCTCTGCAGGTGCAGGAACTGGGTCTTTCTTGCATTGCATGAGTACCTGCGGTCGTGTCACGAAGGAGGATAGACCTTTCCATCTGCAGTCGTTCAATTAAATATTAATTAATTAAAAAGGAATACTGAATTAGGATGTAAATGTATGGAAATGAGGAAAATTAGGGAAAACTGCAACAGGGGAGCTAATCGAAGAACACAGCCAGGGCCTCTAGATTCCAACACCCCCTGCCCTTTGGTATCATCCCACAGATTGTGATTCACCTGTCTCCCTGCTTTCTTCACCAAACAAAGTAAAATAACACCGCTTATGATCACAGGTGCCGCCCGTAGGTAGAGTGGAAGCAGATCCAGATTATGGTTTCATTGGTCCCAAATGCCATGTTTTCTGCCTGTTATCAGCAAATCAAAAGGGAGAGAGAGGACTAGGTAAGCTAGTCCGGGTCCCCTGATTATATGTAGAAATATCAATATAGGACTAGCTAGGTTGTGTTAGTGAGACTCAGGAGGTACATCTGCGGGCAAACCCTTAGGTTTGGTCATGAAGCCCTCACACACCAACCTAGTTGGTGTCATGCTTCATCATCGGGCCCACCACAGTGACACCGAATGTGTCCCGGGTGTGCTGCGACTCCAGATTACTGAGGAGCTGGTATGCTTGCTGAGTGTGCAGTGATAGTGAGAATGAACGTGAAAGGTTAAAAGCTATACAGGTGGTCCCAGTTCCCGAGGGTGAAAGGTAAATTTTAATATCTGGGCCCCTGTTAGCAAGATAAAAAGGCTGTGGACGATGTGGAGTGTATTAAGAGCTCCTGCGTCCTTGTGGTCTACATGTTTCAGCCAGGCCTTTTGATTAAAACTGGCTTTCCTCAGGACCAATGAGTATGTGTGGGTGACAATAAACTATATTAAGTGACAATGTGTGGTAAAAAAGTGTCGCACTCGCTAAGGTGCTGTACGTGTAAGAGGGGGATTCCCTCTACTTTACTGTACATAGAACATAGAGACAATACAGACATACAAGGGAGAACCAGTGAGAATGGTATTTACCAAAACACAACATTTGGCCGACTTCTAGTGTGCGTGAGCGACCTAGAGCGGCAGATAACGTGGCCATGAGTGTTTTCCATGGCTGAGGTGAAATATGGCGGTAAAGTTTTAAACGCAGTGGCGGTGGTGGGCTACACAGCGAAACAGGCATAGCGTGAGGTACAGGTAAGTATGGTACATAATTCCTCACACTTGCTACTTGCTGTTAAAGCCTCATGGGTCACTTGGCAGGGAGGGGAAGAAGACCCTAAACGTTGTAAAAGGTCAAAGTTAGGATGGTACCTGTGGGGAGAAAATGCTGCTTACCCAGAGCGTCGTGTAGAGATCACTCGTTTACTCACGGTATTTCCGATCAGCGTGCTCCTGCGACCTATCGTCCTGCTCCAGTGTCCCGAGTGAACTTTGCATGGCTCAGGCATGGGCTTAAATAGCTTGTTCAATTGGTTGCACCTGGAAAAGGGGAAGAGGGTGCGGTCGCGCTGGCTCTAGGTGCGCGTGTGCAAGGAGACAGTGGCACTCGCGTTGCGCATGCGCGGTGATTAGTTCCAGCGCATGCGTGTACTGCAGATCCCTACACATTAGCGCATGCGCATTGGAGATGTGTAGAAGAAATGTGGCTTGTGTCATGGGACCAATGTGTAATGGCCCATTGGGGGTAAGGAGACGATAGACAACAATAGTAGCGGCATCTGCACACTAGCGCATGCGCTATGGGGAAGTAGTAACCAAAGGGTAATGGCCCATTTGGGACAAGGGATGATTAAAAAGCAACAGTTTAGCGAATTTAGAGGCATAGAGGCAAATACAGAGTTGGGACAGACCACGAGTCTGAGCGCAGACAGGGATACAGACTTATTGTTGTTAACACACATGGAATGTTTATCTAGCTAAGGCATTCCACGGAATAGAATCATTGAGCCCCTCTATATGGGTAGAAAGGCGGTAAATCCAGCGTTGCTCTTTGGAGAGCAGTGTTTTCTCATCGCAGTTGGATAGTGCGAATTGTTCAATGACTGTCCAGGTGAAGTCATTTGGGGTATGATTTTGGGTGATGAAGTGTTGGGTCAGCTTGCTGATGTTTTTGCCACAGCGCATTGTACTTCTATGTTCAGTCATCCTGGTTCTGACTTTCCTGGTGGTCATACCGATGTATCTCAAACCACAACGACAGGTGATCAAGTATATTAAGTTGGATGAGTTACAGTTGGTAAATTGTCGTTGTGTCCAGGTTTTTCCATTTTCCAAAGATAATGTTTTGGAAGGGGTAGTCAGGTGGCAGACGCTGCAATTGTAACACGGTTGGTGGCCTGTTATCTCCGGTAGACCCCATGCATTCAAAATTGTCTGGCCTGTTTGTTGTTTCTTTCTGGGTCTCGTGGATACCAGTTGGTCCTTCAAATTCTGTGCTCTTTTGTATGCAAACCGGGGGAGATCCCAGCTCCTGGTGCCTGAAATGATGATCTTCCAATTCTTGCGGATTATGTTGGAGACCTGGTTTGAGGCGGTATTGTAGGTGGTGACACATGTCATGGTGGGTGTTTCTTGTGGTTTGACAAATGTGTCAAGAAGAGCCTCTCTGTTCTGGTTACGTGCTCTTTTGCAGGATTTTGAAATGATTCTGAATTTTGAATGCATGGGGTCTACCGGAGATAACAGGCCACCAACCGTGTTACAATTGCAGCGTCTGCCACCTGACTACCCCTTCCAAAACATTATCTTTGGAAAATGGAAAAACCTGGACACAACGACAATTTACCAACTGTAACTCATCCAACTTAATATACTTGATCACCTGTCGTTGTGGTTTGAGATACATCGGTATGACCACCAGGAAAGTCAGAACCAGGATGACTGAACATAGAAGTACAATGCGCTGTGGCAAAAACATCAGCAAGCTGACCCAACACTTCATCACCCAAAATCATACCCCAAATGACTTCACCTGGACAGTCATTGAACAATTCGCACTATCCAACTGCGATGAGAAAACACTGCTCTCCAAAGAGCAACGCTGGATTTACCGCCTTTCTACCCATATAGAGGGGCTCAATGATTCTATTCCGTGGAATGCCTTAGCTAGATAAACATTCCATGTGTGTTAACAACAATAAGTCTGTATCCCTGTCTGCGCTCTGACTCGTGGTCTGTCCCAACTCTGTATTTGCCTCTATGCCTCTAAATTCGCTAAACTGTTGCTTTTTAATCATCCCTTGTCCCAAATGGGCCATTACCCTTTGGTTACTACTTCCCCATAGCGCATGCGCTAGTGTGCAGATGCCGCTACTATTGTTGTCTATCGTCTCCTTACCCCCAATGGGCCATTACACATTGGTCCCATGACACAAGCCACATTTCTTCTACACATCTCCAATGCGCATGCGCTAATGTGTAGGGATCTGCAGTACACGCATGCGCTGGAACTAATCACCGCGCATGCGCAACGCGAGTGCCACTGTCTCCTTGCACACGCGCACCTAGAGCCAGCGCGACCGCACCCTCTTCCCCTTTTCCAGGTGCAACCAATTGAACAAGCTATTTAAGCCCATGCCTGAGCCATGCAAAGTTCACTCGGGACACTGGAGCAGGACGATAGGTCGCAGGAGCACGCTGATCGGAAATACCGTGAGTAAACGAGTGATCTCTACACGACGCTCTGGGTAAGCAGCATTTTCTCCCCACAGGTACCATCCTAACTTTGACCTTTTACAACGTTTAGGGTCTTCTTCCCCTCCCTGCCAAGTGACCCATGAGGCTTTAACAGCAAGTAGCAAGTGTGAGGAATTATGTACCATACTTACCTGTACCTCACGCTATGCCTGTTTCGCTGTGTAGCCCACCACCGCCACTGCGTTTAAAACTTTACCGCCATATTTCACCTCAGCCATGGAAAACACTCATGGCCACGTTATCTGCCGCTCTAGGTCGCTCACGCACACTAGAAGTCGGCCAAATGTTGTGTTTTGGTAAATACCATTCTCACTGGTTCTCCCTTGTATGTCTGTATTGTCTCTATGTTCTATGTACAGTAAAGTAGAGGGAATCCCCCTCTTACACGTACAGCACCTTAGCGAGTGCGACACTTTTTTACCACACATTGTCACTTAATATAGTTTATTGTCACCCACACATACTCATTGGTCCTGAGGAAAGCCAGTTTTAATCAAAAGGCCTGGCTGAAACATGTAGACCACAAGGACGCAGGAGCTCTTAATACACTCCACATCGTCCACAGCCTTTTTATCTTGCTAACAGGGGCCCAGATATTAAAATTTACCTTTCACCCTCGGGAACTGGGACCACCTGTATAGCTTTTAACCTTTCACTATCACTGCACACTCAGCAAGCATACCAGCTCCTCAGTAATCTGGAGTCGCAGCACACCCGGGACACATTCGGTGTCACTGTGGTGGGCCCGATGATGAAGCATGACACCAACTAGGTTGGTGTGTGAGGGCTTCATGACCAAACCTAAGGGTTTGCCCGCAGATGTACCTCCTGAGTCTCACTAACACAACCTAGCTAGTCCTATATTGATATTTCTACATGTTTTCTGCCTGCCCTGCTCACTTACATCAGCGGTTGTAGGTCAGCTTGATTTAAGGTCATGTGATCATCTAGGTATTTGTTGGACTAGCACGGTAGGAACAGTTATGGGTCTCAATTCCCTAGGTTTAATTTACACATCATATGCTCATGACCCTTGTCTATTCATACGATTTATGCATCTCCATAAATTACAGTTTGCTAAATTCTGCAGCTTCTGTTTGTGGCTTTAACTTTTAACACAAATATTTGTTTTGGGATTTGATCCTGTTGAAGTTATGGCTGATTCTAGAATTGCCAGCCACCACAAATTAAAAATAATGGTTAAATGTTCAGCCTGTTGAATTATGGATGGGTAGCTATTAAAGCAAAATGTACATCCATAGTTCGTTTGCACAGAAGACTTAGCTTTCTGCTCAAAGTTAGACCATAATCTCTCAGTAAAATTGATCTGAAACCTGATGTAGTAATATCTTTGAGTTGCTAGACTGTTACTTGGGTGCTAAAAAAATCGCGCTAGGTTATAGGACAAAGTCAGGGAATATGTGGTCCTCAACCTGAAACCTCAAAAAAATTGCTCAGCATCTGTCGGATCCCCCCACAGAATGACTACTAATTCTTCATCAATGATGGTTGATTGCTAAGTTAATATGCATTCTATTATATCATAAAACGGTTCCGTTTACACTGTAGATCCAGAAGCTCCAAGGTTAGCATGTTTGCAGTATTGATTATGCTTTTCCAAAATTCCACAAAATACATTTCTTCTCTGTTTATGTATCACACACTCTAATAGAGCAGATGATACCTCTTTGGAACATTTAAGATCTTACGTCAACTCCACCCTGATCAGATTTTATGCAGTCCACTCACCTTCTATCTTCTCAGTCTGATGTAACTGGTACCCACCCTGTACTGTAGTACTGGATTTTTGGTAGTCAACTAACCTCAGATTAAGCCTAGAGGGCCTTACGTTTCCAAGAAAAAAGCTTCCTAATAAACCCATGTTGTAATCGAAGCTGCATCCCTTTGTTAAGCCCTTAGCAGGCCACTTCCAGGATTTTTTTTTTAAATATGAGGCTACATTTTTAGGCTGGCAGTAGCCCAGACTGGCCCTGCTCCCTCTGCTACTCTTCTAGCTCTTCACATAATCTGTGCACGACATACTCATTCAAACACATCTGGCTGCGATTGTCTCCTCCTGACTTTTTACAGAGTTATCATTACACTTGTGTCTGAATGATTTTACCTTTATGGGGTAGAAGCTTTAGGTGGCTTCTTGTCTCCTCTTCTGCTCCCACGGGCATTAAGTTCCTGCTGAATATGAAATAATAACTCATTGTTTGTGTTAACTGTCCCGGAGGTGCCAACTTGCAGGAGAACTACCTTCCAGAGACGATTAGGGGGAGAATTTGCACATTCCTTTGGAACCACATCAGCCCCATAACAAAACCCTTGCATCCCTAAGCACAACTTTTCTCTGACTCACCAACTCTCACTCAGGTGCTCACACCTATCCCCTTCGCTTGGCTCTTGCGGGCCTTTCAACGGATGAGGAATATCTCCTTCAGCATGAAGTACACAATCTCATTGCCTTTCTTTTGGTGTATAAGCTTTCCAAGGAGTTTGGCTCCATTCATGTTGCCTATAAAACCCGCAGTATGAAGAACCCATGGTCGTAAAGGGCCCACTTCCACTACTTATTGCAATATTACAAGTGGATGCCAGTTTACAGCAGAGGCTCTATTTGAGCCCGCTCTTCCTAGCACACTGTCCGTTAAAACGTGATTTACCACCACCTTTCAATCCTATAATGCTTCTAAACTTGTGCTGAAGGTAGAAGACTTTCTACATATGTTTATCTTTATTTCTTGCTCCGCTTGAAGGAGGAAAGCTACCTGGATATGCACAGGAGATTGGGGGGAGGGGGTGATATCAACCAGTGCTGAGGACTATGTATGGTCCGATCGCCATGGATTCAAATTGTACCGTACAAGCTGTTTACAGACATTTGATTGCCCATCAATTGATAATAAAATGTAAAAGTTCTTAAAGAGTTGACGATTTTTAAGTAACTGTGATGAAAAATATTAGTTTTTTAGTACTTCTTAAGGAGTACAAAAGTGCACACATGCAGGCTGATTGACCCAGAGAGATCACTCATTTCAAGTTGAGTTTGGTTAATCGAGTTCTTCCAGAACTTGCTTGAAATGGGTATGAAATAAAACAAAATCATATCTGCTTCTATAGGCAGAGGCACAAGACTGAGGCATGGTCCATCGCTTTCAGTGAGTGCCTTGCTGGGTTTTGCCTGGACCAAGCCGAATTCTCCCCATTGGCGTGATTTTGTGCATGTGTGTTTTGTCACCTTCTCCATCACTCAACACTGATCACCTCCTTTATGTCGTGGGTGAGTGTATCAATAATATAAAGCTCTGAATCCGGTCGAAGTATCTTTTATTCCGGGAAATTTAGTCTTCAGAAACTAGATGCTTTTCCTACGTACATTGAACTTTGCTAAAGCTTTCATCATGTTTTTATGATTTGATTTTCTTAGCTTTATATGCACTGTTGTTTTCTTAATAAATGTGACCACCGTTGTGTCTTAATGTCTATCCCATTAAGCGGCTATACTAATAAAAAAACAAAATGGCTGTGTTTATGCTTTCCGCCTCTTCTGTTCTTTCCCATGCACTAATACCTAACCTGCTTCTCCTTTCTGAACTCACAGGGACCACCTGGCTCTCAGCCCTCGCCACACGCACAGCCTCCACCTCACAATCCCAACAGCATGATGGGTCCTCACAGTCAGGTAATGAAGAAGACCTCATAGACTGTTATTTGATCTTAGACTCACCCACCACAGCAAGCTATGGATGCCTCGAACTCTCCTTAGATAGCCTCCTTTTTTGGACAAGGTGGTGACAATGTGAAGGTTTTAAGGACTGGTGCTTTTCCGAGGATCGTGGCGGTAGTTTGCATAGACCTCTGAGGGCACACAATGAGTATGAATATGTGGACCTCGCTCTGTATGTTGGAACAAGGTCCACTCTAGAGGGATGGGTCTCCTCTCCAGAGACAGGCTGTACGAACCACTCTTGTTGACTAGTATTATTTCGCCAGGTAAAGCTGCTCAGTAATTGTTGTAGAACACATGTTGAGGACTTGCTAATTTGGGTGCCTACTTACTCTTCCGTAGGTGGTGTGGTTTTATTTTCTGTTGCTATAAACTACACGAGCCTTCTCATAATTAAATTTATACTGCTTCAAATCAGTCAAGTGTTTTGCAGAAAGAAGAAAAAAATACCTTTCCACATGCTCTCCCGTAGCTTCTTTGGGTCTGCCATGTAATATTGTGATGTTAGTGTCGTCTCAGTTGCTTAACGCCTATGTTACGGCCCTTCCCAGTGCTGATTGAAATGGAGCGTAAAGATGATGGCTTGGCCGGTGTTGCCGCTGTTCAGGCTCCCCATCTGTCAATGCCCTCTTACTCCCGGATGTGCATGCAAAAGGATTTCACTCATGCACACCGATACGCTGGTATTTGTCCTCACCCGCTTTGCTAACATCAGGGATCATAATCAGACACCCAAGTATCGGAGTACTGATGTTGGAATACTAAGTTATCCTCTTCTGGAATAGGAGTGTATTTTCATGCATTTCCTCAGTTTATAGCAAAGCACAGAAATACAGCACAGAAAATTCTAGGTGACATGCGGCGAGACGGAGGAGAGGGTTACTTGGACTGGCTGGTTAGAATACTGGTGGGCCTTTATGTTAAGCTTGTTTTTCTCTTGTGACATTCTTGGATTTCGTTCACATAACTGATCATTTTCATTGTTTGTACTCCCACAAAAAATCCCTCTGTCTTTTTGCCCAAGTGTTGGGGGTTCAGTTGGAGGAGATGCTCCCTGGTCTATCAGTGATGTAGGGAGGCGTCCACCAGTCCTCAGTGGGTTCCTTTCTACCAGGTCACAGTTTCATGGAAAGTGATTCATGTGGTCTAATTTTTTGGTAAGAACGTCCTCCCAGGACCTCTATAGAGTAAAATGTTTGTAGGAGAGACGAGTTTGGCAAAGTGTCTTTGCGTTCTCCTTTAGGCGATTTGGTGCTCATTTCAAATCATTCCAATTCGAGTTACACTTCAGTTAAAACGAGCTTTTTATAAACTTTTATTTCACGGAGTAATAATGAATCCGAAGGACTTGCTGTGCCACGGCGCCGCTGGTTCAGGTGGCCTTTGTGACTGTTCGGACAGGGGCTGGGTGATGGGGAGGGTATGGGTGGACGGGCACTATTGTATTTTGTCATTCCGCGCCACACCGGCATGCAGCTAGCTCCCAGAGGAGGCTGGCTGTGTGCTCCGCCCTCGGAGGGTGATGGGTGGGGGGCACGTACGTTTAAGTCTGCTCCAGAAACAGAGGAGCGAAGGTGTGAAATGGGTTATTTCATAAAAGTGGGGATGGACAAACCATTCCAGGGGCGACACTGGGTTTGTGCACCTCTGCATTTTGGTGGAATAGACCTTTGGCATTCAGAGTCCTTCTCGCTGGCACTGGGAAGCTGCATCACCGTTAACCACTTTTTTACACCTCTTCCCCTAGAAACTCAGTGATGTATGCTTGTTGCTCTATATAGGGTGGGGGCGGAGGTCTGCCATGGATGCCCCTTTTAGTGGAGGTGTGAATGCAGCATTTGCCTACATTCCACTTGGGGTGAAAAGGAATAGAGACAGGGTCCCCCTTTGAAATTCAATGAGGATCTCCTTGGAGAGGGGCTGGTGATTACTTGTTCCTTCTGAGCACTGCATGTTTGGAGATGGGAAGCGTGAGGGCGGGGCTGCAGTTTCTATTGCTCAGGTGAAGGAGTTCTAGGCAGGGCTTTTTCTTTTGTGTGTCTCATTACTTCCACACGAAGGTAAAATAACAACCAGATGAAAGATCTCACACTACAATGCGTCTATGTTGTGGGACCTTCAGACTGGAGATAGTTCCAAAATTCACTAAAACAGACTCTGTTTACCTTTATCCCACCTTCATCATCAGTGGGAAAGGAGAGATGCACCTCGAGCACAAACGTTTAAAATACAACATTCTTGTTTGGTAGTTTCCTTCCATCAGTTTTATGGAAAAATCAAACCATGTATACTTAACTGCATTTATCCGATGCGTGTTGGAGGCGTGTGTGAATGCTGGGGTTCCAATGGCATACAGTGGTATTGAACCAAGCAAATAATGTTTCCTTCTACAGTTTTTGCATGCTGTCTCAGAGAGCCTTCACAATATTACTAAAAACCCTGCACTACAAACCAATCTTAACTTATAGCTACTACTCTTCTTTTTCCTTCAAAAGGCTCTACCCTTCCTTTCCATCCTCTGCATGACTCCTCTCTCTGAGCACTACTCTGTCGCATGCATATTTGTAATCCCTATTATTGAATCTGTAAATTGGTCATGCCGTATTTCAAAGACCACACCCTCTCCTTTAAAAGTCATACCCATGCAACCTAACAATACATAATCGCCTGAAGCTTATCTATTAAATACTGCCAACCAATATATGAAATTCCCACCCCTCCTCCACCCTAAAGATCATCCTAATTTCCTATTAATATAATCTACCACATAGAAACTGAAGTAAAGGCTTGAAATAGTTTCTGTAGAGCACAAGACTAATCCGAGTAACCAAAAATAACTACAAAAGCACTAACCCTGGGTCAGCATGCCGACTAGCGTAAAGCACATTAATGCATCATCTGTGTAGTAAATGCTATATAGTGCAATAACAATACAATATATAACCCACAACTAATACAATAATGCTCAGCAGTCAGACAGTCGATTGTAGTTCATACACACTGCTTAATAATTCCCATTTTTGCTTGACTCTTGCACTCACATAAGAAAGTACTGCTAAGAGTCATATCCATCACCCAGTAGTGTGCTAGTCCACAACAATAAACCATCCGAACAGGCGTGGAATAACTGAACAGTTCTGACACATTCCGCTGACCGACGGAGGACTCATAATACATACTGCACTGCTTGGCTTCTCACAATGACAATCCAGTTTGGGATGATATTAACAAAGAACATCCCAGCAGATCTCTCCACCATGTCTCCCTTTTAACCTATGGCTGGTCAGGACCATAAACAAAATAAAATATCTTAGAAGGGAGAACCCAGTGCAGGAACCATCTAAGTGGACTATGAACATATAAACATAAGAAATACCAAAAAGGGACCTGCAGAGGTTTGCTGAAAACCATAAACTGCAAGTCTCTTTTACACATTTTCATCCATCACACTGCTAAGTGCTGCGTCCCATAACATGATAACCGCACCTCGGTTGACTTCATGCACGACATGAAAACACTTCCCACAGAGGATCAAAGCAAAGACAGCACACTTCCAACCAAACTCCGTACATGGTGTACCGTGCTACCCATGCAGGAAAGCGCTTCGGTGCCCCACATAGAGGTAGTAAGAGCTATGTAAATGTTGCACTACAATACACCACTTGCTTAAAAATGTCAGCTCTTGCATGCTATGGTGGGGTTATTTGGGAGAAAATGGAAATTGTGGCACTGGTCATGGGCTGTTTCAGTAACCATGTTATTTTGTTTTCAGCCTTTTATGTCGCCGCGATATGCCGGAGGCCCACGGCCTCCAATCCGGATGGGAAATCAGGTAGGTCCTTCTTGATCTCATTGTTTAGTACCTGTACTATTATGTGGCATCTGTATACAAGCTGTGGGTTGGGGAAACAGATAGGTGGAAGTGTCACTGGAGAAACTTCCTTTAATTTTTGCGAATGCGAATCTGAGAAATCATGAAGAAAATGTAAATATAAATGAATATCAACGCGAATTGTATTTGGCCTAATTTGTCCACTAAAATAAAGAGTGCTTGTATTGTACTTTTTGACTTATAGCAAATCTTGTACTCAAATCAGCATGACTCAGTTAGTTATAGCTGAATGTCAGTAATCATGGCTGTAGGTCTGTTTATAAAGAGATTTTTCAATAAAGGCAGTAGACCTGACGTATTTATTGTGGAAAGCCTATTTTAAAGTCAATAGGCATTTACAGGTGGATTGTTATTACTCTATATCAGAGCCTACAGAAATGTGTTTTGACACATGGAATCTCTCAGATTTCTGCAGTGCGTATGGATTTTGGGGTCATTATCACCTGTGACAAACAGTGACTATAGAAGATTTCCATTGTGAGAATTCTTGCTAAGTCCTCTTAGGAGAGCTAGTATTTTGCTTTTACAACTATAATGTTGAATACTTTCTCTATTTTTGGGACTGTGAGGTTGACTGTTGCCTTGTGGTTTGGTCTACTTATAAAATGTTATGACAAAGGCAGTTGATCTCGCTTATTTATTGTGCAAGCTCTCTTAGCAATATACAATACCAAAGAGCAAACGAAACAATTAGTTATATTTATACAAAAGTATACATAATATTTTAAAAATAAGTGGTGAGATAATAACAAGAAATAGTAGGTGCTACAAAACACGATGCAGAATATATGCATGCTGTTGACTGGCGGAATCATTTTGGTGCAACAAAACACTGTTAATCAAAGTTTTGTTTTCTCATTCCATGAATAATTGCAGTCAACCGGATTGATTATCAACTTTTCGATCCCCCTATTACAACTTCACCTGGGTCTTCATCAGGACTAATAAACTATAGCAACCTACGATGAATAAAATCAATATATCAGCCACTAAAGATTGTAAAAGTATCCCAAAATGGAAAACATGTTATCTTATTGGTTTGAAAAGAATGATATTACCCCAATACTCAGCCATGTGGTATGCAAAAAGGGATTTCTCAGTTTTGCTGGATCACCAAAAAGGATGTCCAAATGCTACAAGATCACCAATTCCTGAAAAGCAGTGTAGGGTATTGTAAATGGAGCAGCTTCTTTTAATTGGTTTATGCCCATGCCCTTATCTGTGCCTCCCTGCAAGTTTGCACTAAGAAGCTTTCAAAGGAACTTTGAGACACACAGTTGAGTCTTTTCTTTGAAGTGCACTACCCGTTAAATAGAATGTTTAGAAACGGCTTAATTTATCCAGAACTCAAGCAACCCTGACCCACTTACGTTTAACTCTGGTGGAGGCAAATTAACTTTGTGTGAGATTTTGAAGCCGATTGGTTCGTTCTTACTCGGTTTAGGATTTCGAATTCTAGGACAGTTGATAGTCACTGAAACATGCTATTTCAGTTCTTAGTTTTAATTAATTTTAGAAACCTTTCTAGACATTTAGGATCTATGGATAACTGTAAACAAATTGTAGTTCATTTTATTTCCAGGCTGTAAGGCAAAACATGGTGAACACCGTGAAAGGTGATTTTTGATTGTTGTAATGGAAATACCGTAGTATTTCGGATTTAAGTATTTCAATGTTGTTGCTGGCACTAGACACTTGATAGGCCTATATTCTCCAATGCAAAAGGTCCTCCTTGTGTCTAGCACCACACGGTAGAAGGCCAATCTCCTGTTATATAGCAGAATCTATTTCTTGGGCCAGTTCATGGGCAGCTGGTGTCTCGAAATAGTGACTGGACTCAGCCCTGCAGGGGTCTGCCCTAGTTTGTTACACTACATTTATATTTTTTTGTTTTAAATGGCAGCCTATTTCAGTCACACGCCTTCAGACCTCAAGCACCGTAAAATTCAGATGTTATAAGGTTGAGACATAAGTGTTTGTTGGCTTAATTCGAACTACTTCAGAACTGACCCTGACAGCTTCTGTGGTGCAGATGGAGATCTATGCAACTCACCTCTCAGAATTCCAATATCTCAACATAATGTTTAGCTGCGTATGTTTATAATGCACCTAATTCAAAACGTCTTGAACGATTAAATAGCAATTCATTATTTTTCCATGCCTAAGTATCCTTTAGGATCTACTGTATGGCCATAGTGGTTTAGATTTTCCCAGTATTTGGCCAGCTCTGTGTGAAACAAAAACAATAAAGTGAACATCTTCTGGCCATCTTAAAGGGCATGGGACGGTCATATTTTTGAGGACTTTTGGGTTGAACATAAGAATGTGAACAGGTACATTTTAAAGCTTATTTAACGTAAGGGATCTGTATTACTATGAATTTTAATTCTAGCTAAGATAAGTTTTTGGAAGTTCCCCACCTTTTATGTTGCACAACTGGAAGAGTGCTAGTGGCCAGCCCGTGAAAGTAGCTGATGCTTTCCTAGAGCAGGCTCTCTTCATGACTCTAATCCCATCGCAGACTTGAGATGTTCGAGACCGCTGATGAAATGAATACTTGCAGAACCAATGGTTTATATATTCATGTGTTTTCTGTAGCGCCAAGTGTCACCTTGCTGCCACTGAATAATAAGCACTGTATTTTAGCAGAAAAATCCGAGTGTAATCTATTGATAAATTACAGTACTAACTTCAGTAAATTATGTTCAGGTTCTGCACTGTAAGAGTGTTGCCCAAGTCTTGTAGTTAACGGGTGAGAGTAGGGTTAAAGTGTGTTGTGTAAACTGCATCTTTGTAGTAGTTTTGAAATGCTCTGAATAACCTCATTTGTTCACTGTGCTTGTTCTACAATACAGTGCAAGACGTACAGTGCAAGACGTACAAAGCGCCCATTGCTGGGTGGCAGCCTTCGGCATTGGCTTTGAGTACTGTGCTAGGATGCGTTAGCATGTGGTTGGGAGGTTTAGCAAAAACAACTTTGAGAAGTTGAACAGTTGCACCATTCTTTGCTGGACTGTACGCCATGTACAGATCCTCGTCTCTGCAGTGGCTGTTTATTCCTTAGAGTTTCGACTGCAAACGCTGTCGCTGTGCTGCAGGGACGTACCAATTTATTTATTTATTTATTTTATTACCAATAAACACTACCGACAAAGTGCCTTTATTGCTTTTAAACCAACAAATGGACACCTAAGGAAATAGGAAATAAGTTTCGACTACAGGACAGAGACGTCTTAGGGCATGTGCAAAGTGGGCTCTAGCCCAGTGCCCTAGACTTTTTAAGGGTCCCCTGATAGAACCAACTCTGTTCCGCATAGAGTCTTGACCTGATGATCTTGAATAATTCTTAAACAGATTGTTTTGAATACCATTTCCCTTTAATTTATTTTTAATGTTTTAATGTGGGTGACATTAGTCTATTACAGACAGAGAAATGTTATATATTTTTTTAACACTATGCAACATCCATAAAAAAGGTTTCGCTTGGGTCAAAACAGAACATCCCATATAAGAAATAAAGTTTATTTGCAATATTAGAGAGGTACTGCAGTATTATAATTTTTAAAAAACAGGTCACTATCCTTGAATATTAGATGCAAACACATTTAGAATTTGCATCAATTTGCCTGTGCACTGTCGGTGACCTGGCCAAAGAGGGCTTGAAAGATCAGAAACTGGATCGTGAATTCAAAGCTGTTCCAGACAGCGTTCCTTAATATTCGTCAGATGGCTCTCCGCGAGTCTCCGACTTTACGCCAAACTAAAACGGTCACATGTCAGTCAGCACCGTTCCCTTGCTTACGGAAACATTTCAGGAGGTTTCGTCATATTACAAACCTAGATCGAGGAGGGCACTGGATTAAAGATCATTCTCATGCACAATTCTATGTATTTCCAATCCGTACTCTTACCATTCCGGGAGAGTTCTGTTGAGCCTCCACTCACGTGTCAACAACTAGTACTGCAGGTCTAAAGGTCTCTAAAGTCACCACACTAGAAGTACAGCCTCTAAAAGCATACTCCAAATCCAGACTTTGAAAATACAAACAGGTTGGCAGCAGGTGTATAAAGTAGCAACGAAGCAACCAATACAACTGAACAAATGCCAGCAGCCGACGTTATAGTAAAATGATAAGCAGAACTTGAATATTCAGCGTGCTGCTGCCTTGTGGCTCTGTGCTTTCCCAAGTACACTTTCAAAAGGGCACACTTCTGCAATGAACACATCAAATTTCCAGTTATTCTAATGCTTAACAAGTCTGAACACTTTCCGAGACAGACTCCTGCAGCAGGGACATCTTAAGGATTTCAGGGGTCCTGAACCAAACATAATTTGGAGGTCCCCGAAGATTTTGTGTGTAAAGTCAATGGCGAGAATAGCTCTTAATGAGATGATGAAAGACCGACATTCGATACCTAATCCGTCAGGAGTGCCATACCTAATCCGTCAGGAGTGCAAACGATGTCTGTGGAGGAACCAGCAGCCAGAAAATGAACACTGCTAAAAATAGTGTTCATTGTTTTAGTACACCAGAAACATACGCCCAGTGGTTGTGCACAAGCAAGCAGATATAACTTTATACAGTGATGTAACTTTATACACGCTGTGTATATGCGAGAAAAGCAGTGTACTCGTGTCCTCACTAGTGGTTTATATTTGTTGTGTTTACAACAGCTCCATGCTATATGCCTAGCTGTAAAATATAAACAGTTTTTGTAGGTGAAATATATGTTTAATATATATTGAATGGAGTCCTAGATGGGACTTTTATGCTGATGAGAATAAGTAAAATCTACACCGTCTCTGTGCCTTGGGGAAGTTGCGTTACATTTGGAACAAGTTGAAGCCATCTCTAAATCTTAGTTCTGACTTCTGAGATACATGGCATTGTGTGCTTCCACCTTGGCAATCATTATTTACTACAAATGTGATTGGCATCTCTGAAAAGCCCTTGCAGTCTTTCAGTATATGTTGATGAACTTTCGTGTCTTGCTCCTGGCTTCAAAGCGAGCAGCTTGACATTGACTGTCCATGAACTTGATGGCTAGTGGCTGCTGCTGCTGTTGAAAAGGTTGACGTTGTATTCATGTGCTTCCAGAGCCCACACCTATATGTGGAATAACCTAGCTACCTTGAAATATTATTTAAGGTTGGTATTGAAAAGCATTTGTTTCACTATCCTTCTACGCCCGTTGTGTGAACCCAGGTTACTTATGTATCTTCTGTGTAGAATTGCTAGAGGCTGGTTAGCCACAATATTGTCTTTAGTATCATAGTGCCCCATTGCTGTAAACACGTACAACATGACCAAGTATAGAGATAGTTGTTAAATTTTTGAGAATTTTCAGCCTTCCTGCTTAACTAGAATGATATATAACTGTTTAGGTCATGCCTTTTCTTACGGTGATCACAAGTAACCATTTAACACAATAGTCTTCTGTATAGTTATTTTTTGGCGATGTCACTCCACTTGATGCTGGCCAAGTGGTCACTCTGGCAATATTGCTCGGAAAAGTAATCCTTATATGATCGTAATGAAGCCTCTGTGTGAGGTTGCAGCTGTTTCGAGTAGTTCTGCGAAAGGGAAAGTATAAAGGAGTTTTGAAAATTTAAAGACTCCAAATATTATTTGTATCCTAATCGTCAGTGTTCTGAGAATGCATAAAACAAACTTGTATTACATTTTTTTGTGTTGGTCTTTCCGTTCTCCTTTGTTCTCATTTCTGTATCTCTATCCCGTCAAGATTCCTCATTCTTTTTCTAGATCTTCTTGATGAACGAAAGGCCATTAAGCTCCCAATAGAACATTACTCTCCTTCCCTAATATTGTCTTTTAGCAGTTTCTTCCTTAAAATACTTCAATTCTCTACAGGTGGAGTAGGTTTCACCCACCAGCCAAGGTGATGTCTGTATTTCTAAATGTAAAGTTTTTTTTTACTGTAAGTGGGGCTGGTGTCCATGATCTCCACCAATAATAGTTCAAAATCGGTCTTTTACTTGTATAAACCAATTTGGTGTAGTTATCTTGCCGTCTCATCCTCAGCAATTATGGTAGACATCTTTGCTGCAAGGCAGTAAAACCCATATACCTTCAACTGGCAGAAGCCAGGAAGATAGATAGATAGATAGATAGATATATATATATATATATATATATATATATATATATATATATATATATATATATATATATATATATATATATATATATATATATATATATATATATATATATATATATATATATATATATATATATATATATATATATATATATATATATATATATATATATATATATATATATATATATATATATATATATATATATATATATATATATATATATATATATATATATATATATATATATATATATATATATATATATATATATATATATATATATATATATATATATATATATATATATATATATATATATATATATATATATATATATATATATATATATATATATATATATATATATATATATATATATATATATATATATATATATATATATATATATATATATATATATATATATATATATATATATATATATATATATATATATATATATATATATATATATATTCATTCACCAAGAAGGATCCTTCGTGAATGGTTCCCATGGTCAGGTGGCGCATGTTCCGGCCGGACCCATCACGCCGGTAAATTTTGTAAAACACCAAGTTCCTTGCAGAAAAGGAATTCAATGCGCACTCGGGTAGAGGGTAGAAAACACCAAGTTTATTAAATCTCAACGGAGCACACTTGCATTAGACTTTGAAGAGAAATTTGTCCTCCTGCTCTGAACCACGGTTCCCTATTAAATGAGAACCCGCCTAGGGTGCGCAGTCCCAGCCCTTTGAGATCTGAACTGATCGTCTTACCTCTAGACCATAGCTAGATGCAGGATCCTGCAAGGTCCAGCCTCGTGTCTCAGGATAAAAGTACAACTCTATGCTCCTCCCTGACATTTCTAAACTTGAATTCTGGGCTTGTAATAAATGGCCATTTATGCAGCTGAATCTACCTCCTTTAAAGAAGCAAATCCATAGAGCCGTTGGCAAAGATTCTACTGTATCACACTAAGTGCCTGATTTTATACTTTCGCGCAGTCCCTGTCGAAGGTTTTTCTCGAGAAAATGCATCAGATTTCTGCACTTCTGTTATTCAAGTGTATGGAACAGTTGTTGTGATGAGGGCAAACTTGTTTCAGACGTTCCTCATGGTCTACCCAGATATTAGAGTAGATTAGAAAATAGTCTGATTCACATTTATTTGGATTTAAAGATATACTTCACTGTGCTGCTTTCTCAAATTGCTTCACCCTGCTGACTTTATTTTAGTTGCAATCTACTCCAATGATAAATTCTGTGAGATGAGAAATGTTAAAGAAAGCATTTGTATTAATCGTTGCTATCTGCTATGTGGATTCTGACTTTTGTAGCAGACCTGTAGTGACATCAGTGCAGCCAGTATGTTGGTGGCTCTCCCTTTCAGCTTGGTAGAGCAGGGTGTATTTGTGGGTACAAATGGGGTGCATGGCTCTCCTTGATTCTTCTCTGTCTGTATTGCTGATTTGGGTGGTCGGCGAGCGATATAAACCTAAAATTGATACTGACTATTTATCAATGTGGAGTTTTTCACCTGAGGCAGCTATCAAGTGACCTCAAGGAGCCTCACTCTTATTACCATGTGCTGTCACTTGGGCTCCCAGGATTATTCCATAAACCTTACTCAAGGAATGCTCTCTCAACTGCAGATGCTCACTTTGCAAGCAATCCTAATATCTGCTTTCTTGATGGGGTATTTTAAATCGTTCGCATCCTCCCACTGTTTTCGGATTGATCTCTCCCAGACGTTGAGGATTGCAGACCACAGAAAAGTTACCTTTTCATATATTTATGCATATTTTGAGGCCTTCCTTCTCAGCTGTAGCTAGATTAATATACATGAGTGGCTGTCCATTTTCAAAGTGGAAGGAGAAAGAAACATAGTGAAAATTAAGGGGGCAGGAACTTAGGACCACAAGTGCACTCTGCATTCTCAACGCATATTCCCTGAAAACACAATTTCAAGCCGGAAAGGTTCAGTTTAACCTCCAAACGTTTGAAGCAGTTGTTTACTGAAGGAGTCGCTTAACTACTTTCTGTATCATTCCCACTACTACACCTGCAATTATAAAAGCTTCATCGCCACATTTCAACTAACACGTTTTTCGCCAAGTACATAACACAGCCAGGAAGATGTATATCTACAAATGAAGAAATGTTGTATCCTAATTTGTATTATTTACTCAGGTGTTAATTATTAACACAAGAAACAAGATTTATTTAGGCTCACTTCTAGTGCCACACTATTAAACGCTTTCATTGGTGATTAACGTTTGTCTACTGTCTCTTTTGCAGACTCGCCTTCCCTTGTTTGTCTCGCCCATTGCACTGGAGACTAATTGCCTGTCTGCCATTAAATACTTCATATCCTCCTTTTTCCAGTTTGCCAATCGTATAAAAACAAATTATTCACGACCCTTAATTTAATCCACTCACACCTATTCCGTTTTTTTTCTTCTCCATGTCTTTTTGTTATCACCTCCCCATTTTTTAAATCCTACAGCAAGTGTTTATTTGGACAGGGAAATTAACCTTTCTCTTCTTCTATAGGTCACTCTTATAGGATTCAACTTCTCAATCCCGGCAACAAGAAATATATAAAATATCATACATTTGACCAAGATTTTGTTTAACAAGCTTATCTTCTGCAAACTAGACCATGACAAAAATCCTCTCTTTACTTGTGTTAGTCCTGCCCCTGAATAAAAGCTTCTTAACATACATTCTGACTGCTAAAAACGCTAGGGAACTACTCTTTAATTAAGTTTCAGCACTTCAATGCAGTTCATTGCTTTCCTTTTGTTTTCCCTTCTGCTTTACCACCCACTCGTCCATTGCTCCCTACACCTCCTCCACACGCCCCAGCTTCATTATTTTTTTTATTATTTTCACTGGCCATGTACTCTCCCTGCCCCATATGTAATGCCATTTAAATCAAACAAGCTTTTTTTCCCTCTTTTATTTGTATGCACATGTCACAGACTAGAGATGGGATTCTCCCACCCCCTTAACATTTACAGTCCAGTCAAAAGACTGGCGAGGGATTGGTTTGTTAAATAGTGGTAGGAAGGCTCACAGTAAGTTGGCTCCTCACAACATCAAGAACCGCTCTGTCACTTTCTCATTCCTCATGCGCTGGCTCTCACCCTATCAGAGTTGGGTCACCACTGGTCATGAGATCAGCCTCTGCCCATACACACTTCATGGACACCCCTCTCTCGTCGCCGTGCACCCCACTTGCATTCCTAAAAGGTCTGAGCGAACGAGGCATTCCATTGCCCTTGCTGAAGCGTGCTGCCTATAGGTTCCATCTGAGGACTCCCTCACACACTAACCACATCACACTGCGACAGCAGTGCTATCTTCCTTATATGTAACCGATACGGTAAAGATTGCCCTCCTCTCTAAATATTTCAGACAAAGACATTATACATTCACTGTTGCTGGTAAGGCAAACAAGATACTGATGTGCCTCAAGCAAGGAGGACATAGGTAATTTAGAAACAAAGTCTCAGACTTAAGAGCAATGCAATATTGTATAGATGGTTTCAGCCCGGTGATCAAATACATTTAAAGTGTAAATTAGAAGGTATTCCTGTTGTTCTCTGGTATATTCAACTGCTGAATAAAAAGAACATTCTTGTTAAGGTCCCAATCAAACCGAATTGAAGCTTTTATATTTGTTTTATTTTGAAATTGAGATAGGGAGCACAGCTGTTGAACGGAGGCAGGAGTATACCTATAACCACCCCAGTTTCCTGGAAAAAAGGACTGGCCGCTCAGCATTTGTGTAAATGTTTTTTCTACCTTACATTCACACAAGTGCAGCTTGCTGGTACAGGGGAGTCTGGTTGAAGGGAAATGATTGATCGATGAATGTGATCGGTATTTTTAGAGAACGCGTTGAAAGAATGACTGAACAGAGTTTTTTAATTCCTGCGGAGCATCAATTTACAAACCGATCCAGGTGCCATACTTAAACTGCTGCGCGCCAAAACACGGTGCACATCGATCAGTACTTTTAAGTAGTACCTGTGGCTGCCTACTCCAGTCTCATTCTTGTGATACTAATGTTGTAATTTACCCTAATTATGGGACTTGAACAAAGTAAAATAAGAACTTAAATGAAGTACGATTAAAAGGTTGGGGTCATGGCAGTTCTTTTCTCCTTTGTCAGAAAGGTGTGTTGATAGTTAAACTGCAAACTATGTTCTAAGTGTAAATGCTGTTCAGTGCTGCCCATCATTACAGTACTTTTCCTTCTACCTTTTCAGCCTCCAGGAGGTGTTCCAGGTACGCAACCTTTGCTTTCCAATTCTATGGACCCTACACGGCAACAAGGTACTATTTGATGCTAGTCATGTTTGCTGACTCAGTTCTGCGGTTTCCTTACATTTCTTATATTTGTTTTTTGTGTCAAAACAGGGCATCCAAACATGGGTGGGCCGATGCAAAGAATGAATCCTCCACGAGGGATGGGCCCAATGGGTCCTGGTCCGCAGGTAAATGAGCCACTGGCGGTGTCCTTAGTACCTGCTTATCCTGTGTGTACACACACACACACTCTGTTTTTCCTGCCATGCCATTAAATAATAGTAAAATCTGAATTTAAATATCGTTGAATATAACCTAAAGACATAAAATGCCAGTGGCAAAAACATTGGGTGTGTTGATAAGCCTAAATGCTCATATGTTTTGTGCGGCTGGCTCCAGGTTTATTCCAGAATTCTGAAGTTATGCATATTGTTTACTAAAGAGTCTAATAGTATTGTGTAGAAATGAGGCGTAATTAGAGGATTCTATAATTTGTCTTCTATATTTCACATGGAGGACCTCTTCTTTCAGCTGGTTCACCGTCAATGACTGCAGATTTTCTGAGTTACTGTGAATTTGCATCAAGGTTCATCGTGATTTTGCCAAAATGTGGGGCACACCTTGATGTTTATAGGAGCAGTCTAAATTTGATATTTTCTGTATTTTTCATTATAGCGAATATTGTTTTTGTGCTAGATTTTAATTCCAACAACTTTTAAAGGGGTCTGCTAGTGACTGGATTTGCTTCATAGCGGACGTAAAGTCTATAGCGGCTTCCTTCCATTGAGATTTTTTGTTTTGCAAGCTGCAACTTTAAGAAGCGTTGCAAGCGTCAAAAATAAATTGATCAAAAGACAGAAGTAAGTTATAGAAACCAGCGTCGTTCTATAGAACTTACTAATTGGGACAGTCTGTAGTTGAGTTCCTCAGTATTGTGCAATAAGAAACGTCAATTAACTGCAAGAAGGAACAGGCATTGCCAGACCCGTACTGTGAAGGGGCAGATGAATGTTACTACTTTAGGCCGTTGGACAGAACGTTCAACACAAGCTTTAGTTTCAGAGTAAGAGAGGCTTACAGAACCCCACCATGGCTTCCCTGGAAGTTAAAAAGACACTGCTTGCAAGAGTTCCTGTAAGCAAGGCTCTGTTAAACCTGAAGTGGAGAAAAGCAACGCCTTCCCGCCTAGTAATGTTGTCTTAGCCACACATTGAATGTCCGTCTCAGTAACATGTATGTAGAACAACTGCCAGAAGATGAATCTTTTTGAGTGCTAAGAAGACCCTATGTGAGCGAGGCATGTTCTTCAATGGGTGCGAGTCTTTCCACCAAGGCTGGGCTTTCGGTTAATCCGTGTCACGATTGCGAATAAAACACCAGGTTGTGAATTTGCTTGAGTTCGGTCCTACGTACCTCCTTGCTATCCTGCAGAGGAGTTCCAGACTCGTGCCTGCTTTTTTAAAAGCAAATGGACTAAATCTGGTTCTACTAGTTGTATGACAGGAAGGAGGGGGTCATTTACGTGTCATTGAATTGGATCATATTGTACTGTTTTATATTGTATTGCAGCATTTATATAGTGCTTACTAAACCTATGAAGGGCACTGATTTGTGCAGACAAGAGAACCAGAAAGCCAGTCCCCCATGCCCAGTGCATAACTTACCCCGGTGGTTGCAGGTTGTGGCTAACCACACACATTTATGGGGACCAGCACTTATTTTTTATTATCAGACTTGAACCTAGAGCAAGAGTGAAAAACACATGGGGAGGAGGGGAAAAGAGAATGATGGAAAAGCATGAAAAAAGGAGAAAATGGCAGCTCTGGCTGAGACGTAATCAGAAAAAGTGGCATGGGTCATTTTATGTAAGCTTTCTTTCTGCTATCGAAGGGAAAACATGAGTCATATAATGACACTGGTTCCCTGCTACATGAGTAAAATAAATAATAAAATGCTAAATTTCAATATTAACCCTTCCACTAGGTGGCAGTGATTTGGAAAAATGTTTAGCATAATGGGTCAGAATTTAGCTAGAAGCCGGCTTGTAGTTTAAGGAAGATGTTTCACATTTGAGCAACCTAAGTTTCCATTACTGGTGTGATGAACTAACTAGTGCTCTGTTGCCATACAATTGATTTAAGCTCTCCCAAAATTATTTTTTTAGTTTAGGAATTTATTCACGAAAAGGCCGACTTTTATGAGCCACACAACATTATATAAAATCAGAAGGAATAACATGCTTGTATATTAGCAATATTTTGCCAGCACAGCTTTGAAGTTCTTCAAATTGATTAACTTTGCATGGGATTGGGAAGCGCCCAGAGACATGGGACTAGATCACCTTTGATCATTAGCAGTGGCGTAATTCCATTTTTATAATTGGAATTTTTTTGCATGTGACAACAGAGGACATAAATGATTTGTTTACAAGAATACATTGTTTTGTATAGATTTTGACTACAGACTTCGTGTGATAACATTTTTAATTCCTTGTCTCCAAATTATGATTTATTTTTAATTTTTAGGAATGACACAGCAGTGGGTAAACAGATTTGGAGAGCATTAAGCATCAGGCAGCTTTTCCTCTTTTACCTCTACAAATCCTGTTATTCAGTCAATAATGGTTATTTATATAGCGCGACAAATCACCCGTGAGGTTCTCAAGGCGCTGAGGTTGCTGGTCACTATGTTATTGGAAGCATTTTACCCTAGCTGAGCTGCTGTCTGTTTTCTATCTGGTATTTTAAGTGTTAGCAACTGTAAGTGATCTTGTTTGTAAGTGACTTTAAAAGTTTTATGTTTATTTTGTTAAAGCTAACCTGTCTGGTTTGTGTTTGTTTTTCCCCCCTCCGATCCGTGATTTTCATCTTCCTGCGGTAGAACGATCCTTGGTTATCGTTGCAGAGCTATGGCGGTGGCATGAGACCTCCACACAACTCTTTAGGGCCGGGCATGCCTGGAATCAACATGTAAGGCGCAGAACGTTTTCCCTGATTGACTCACTGGCATTTTGACAAAGTGGTGACCTAAAAACTGAATTGCTGTGCTATTGAAATGAATTGTAGGGCGTTTTAGCATCACCTGTTGCTTGGGTTTCCAGCGATGCAGTTTTGATAACTTTGTTTTGATTTCATCTACTAGGGGTCCAGGAGCTGGTAGGCCGTGGCCAAACCCCAACAGTGCGAATTCAGTAAGTGTAGTGTTATAGTGCATGTATTTTTGTTGTCCACTCACAGTACCGCTTCTGCTTTGACCCCTGATACACAGAGATGGGACACTCCAGCACAACTAAATTGAGCACTAATTGTATGGGAGAGGAAGGAGAATTGTCATTGTTCTTTTTTGGGATAGTTTTAAACACATAAAGGAAAAGATACCTTTTCCCGATAGAACCCAACGGTTCTTTTGAAAGACATTAGGGAGTCACACTTCTCAGCTTTCACTGTTTTGTACAGGCAGGTCTGTACAGACATCTGGTTGTGCCCCTTATGATGGAACTGAACATGGTTGCTCTTCCACGTCTATCTAAGTCACAGCATATTGTTTTGGGGGACAAAATCACAAGTTAGCTCATTCTTATTCCTTGGACAAAGATTTCTGTACAGTAGACTGAGTTCTAAGGCAAGGCTGTCTAGCCACCTTCTCTTGTGCCACTAGTATAACACAATAAAATTACCACTTAATGCATCTGTTATGGTCCTACTCCCAAGGAAACGGACAGTAAAATGCAACAGTACCGAAAATCCTATCACTGACCTCTATAGACCCCGCTGAACCACACATTATTCTTTGATATCGAACATTTTAATGCACCTGTAATGCATATGATGTCACTGGAGATACACAAAGTAGGGGTCTGACCCAGTAAACTGTGCTTTGCCCCGTTTGCAGTTTGCATGTAAAATGTGCTTTTCTGAAAGGCTGTCCACGGGCATCAGTATTTGATTGTTCTAAGGTGCCCATTCTCATGGCTGAGGTGGAGACAATGCAATGGGGGAGTTTCGCTTTGGTATTGTGAAAGATATGATTGCGCCTCCATCACTTGAACGATCATCTTGGTATGGTTCTCCACAATCTTGTTACTTTACCTCGTTCATAATCAGAGGCAAGTGGTGGTACTGATACTTAATTGACTTGTTGCAGTGCTTATTCTGAAGGGACGTAGTATGTGTTGCTCATTTTTGGTGTGGTCTATGATCTGAATAGGTTTTCTAGCGTAAACAGCGATACCTATCTTTAAATTTGAAGATGTAAATGGTCTATAGTGGTATTCTTGCTTCAGTACAGCTTCTAGTCGTGTCTGTATCAGTGACTCACCACTAACTAAACAATCCCCTGTCCGTGCTTACATAGAGACCCGCATAATTAACCAAACCCATCAATCCATGGTAGGCACAGAAATGTGCTGTGGCACAGGGGGTAGGTTTTAGAGGTGGGAGTGTAAGACCTACTGTACAGCCAAGATTACAAAACCTACTATGAACTCCTGCTAGAATCTAGATGACCTTGTGATGTCCCTTTATCCATAGACTACCCCAGAGTTTAGTTCTTAGTAATTGACATGGTGAAGGGCTGCAACCCCATGGTGTCTACAGTGAGAATGAGAGTTGAAATCTTAAATTTTCAATTACAGTCTACAGTGGCATCTCTCTAGAGTGGTTGACCAGTGCAGACACATGCCGGTGCTTACGTGTAATGGACTGGATTTATTTTCATCGCCTTCATTCTATAAGGAGGTTTATGGTAGCCTGAGGTTCTTCATATTGGCCTGTAATGTGATACATGGGAATTGATATGCTGAACAAGGGTCGAGACTAGAGTGACTGGGCTTGTAAGTTTTTTTCTTTTTTTAAATCCCCTTTCTCTTTAGATTTCATACTCGTCTTCGTCGCCTGGTACATACGTGGTAAGTCGTTGAAAGCATACAGTAAACTCTGATTTATGTAGTTTAATGACGTGGCTTCCTGTTCTGTCATCCTGTTTTATATAAGAACATGTCTCTCATGTATTCTTTACTTGCCAAGTGGTGGAATATTCGTATATCTTTTCAGCAGTATGTCATCAATACCTCACAAAGTGTTACCTTGAATAGTTTTAATGCGCAAAGAACACTTGTTAATTTGAAATGCAGAACTGCTAAACAAAATGATATAGTGGGAAGAGGTGAGGGGACAGGCGCGAACACTAGGGAAATGAGCAAGGCTAGTAGCACAGAAATATAGGTCTGGAAATAAACTCCCAAACAAAGACAGAAAAGAAAGGAAAAACACATTTGCGAATATGTATTGAAAAAGATGGTAGAAAGAATAAAGGTGAGATATGCGAGGTGCTCTCCTCCCATAGATAACAAAAAAAGAAGGATAACACCGCAGTACGAAAGACAGAGCAGTCTAGGTAGACACCCGAGAAACACACAGCCCTAAAAGAATGGTACGACTAGCCTATCCAGAAAACGCAAAAGTGGAAGAGAGCAGAAAGCAGGAGGGGACGAAAAAAAGCAAAACCGGTAACTGCAACTGAAGGGGAAAAAAGGTTGTTGAAGGGACCTCAGAGCAATTGTACCTTTAGGAAGGAAAGAAAGCGGCGACAGGAAAAAATTGAAGTGATGCTTTTCGAAGTTAAACTACTTGGAAGAGAAAAATGCAAGAAAACAAGGTTCCACCAAGTCAGTAGTGTGTTTGTGTGGTGCCTTGAATGATGTCCGCATGTAGAATTAAAATGGATGTCCATCCCTTGTTAAATCCATTAATGCCTTGGTAATGCTTCTTTGTTATAATGTTCTTCTTCATAGCTTTTAAATGTGAAAGTTCCTGGGGAAGGAAGGGGAGTGAACGTTTTCTGTTTTACTGTACCTAGACATTGATGCTCTGCTCGATAGCAAAGCAAGCTGGATATTTTTGCTGACAGCAGCAGTATCTGGCTGCCCTATTCCAATATGTTCACACAGTAGGTTCATTGTTTGTCTAATTTTGTCTTTAGGGTCCACCGGGTGGTGGAGGTCCACCAGGAACGCCAATCATGCCCAGCCCTGCAGGTAAGAGAAATGTGCACCTTTGGTCAGCATCCTAACCCATTACTTAGAAACTGCATTATTTTATTTTGGATGTAAGCTAAGTGACTGTTTAAGTATCCCAGGGTGCAGCATATCTCCTGGTTTAAGGTGGTCAAGCATGTTTAGTTTGTGGTCTGTCAAATGTATAGGAAGCCTGACTAAGTAAAATTTGTTTGGAGTCGAGAAGCTCATTTGATTGTATGGTGGAAATCTCCTCCCATCTTGTCTACAGTGCAGCACTCTTTATTGATGCACCTATATACTTGTGCATCTCGTAAGCTGATATTAAACGTTGTTAAGCTTTCGGAGTGTTCAGCTTATTTTAGAATGTATCATAGGTAGCCTGGCCACTTCATTCCATATCATTAAGTACACTGACTCTACTCTACAGATTTCTCTGTGACAACCTAAAGCATTCTGAATTTTGTAGTCTTGGTTTCAATCCATTGAATCAACTAGACTAACGCACATGATTAGCAGGTAAAAAGCCCACGACTGGAAACAGTGTCTGCAGTGACATGGATTTAGGAGAGACACTCGTTCTAGGTAACATGTTACAGGTGGGGATAGACACTCTCTAGCTTTGTTTTATGTAGGGCTGAATAACACACAGACAAATTGAAACAATATAAGATTAATGTAGAATCTTCCGTGTTTTATAGCCGATTATAGTAAACATTTACGGGTCATCGTTCATGAATTACAAAGAGAGAGAGACTCCATTGAATTTTTAGTGTCACCTTAAAGCAAAGCATTTAATAGTTTAGGGTGTTTTGATGTGAGGCAGGAAAAGAAGTTCAAGTAGCAATGCGGCACACTGATTCATTTCAGGTAGTGTTTTTTCCTGATTGTTAGCTGCTCGACTTTCTTCCATTTCATATTCTTTAACTTATATGGAATTAGCTTCCACAAGGATAATAAACATATATTATGTTAACCATTTAACACTTAAATATATGTTTACTCAATTGGCAAGCAACTTACTACATCGGTTATTTGACTATCTCCTCGTAAGCTTTTGAAACGAGCAGAGTGTTTGTAAAGTACAAGTCCTACAGTTATTAACCCCTTCGTTGTTAACTTTCAGAAATGTCTGGGTTAGATAGGTTTCCCTAGATTGCCGCTGAGCCCAGGACTAAAAACGCAGATGCCTCCCTTGTAAAACCAGGTCATTTTCTGATAGATCATTTTGAAGTCTCCTCAATATGTTTTGGGCCCTTTCCTGCCGTGGGTGCTTGGCTCACCCACACAAGTGAGGAACCATTTTTATCGGGAGACCTGGAGTTAGGAAATGTGTGTCAGCCCGGTGTTCCCGAAAGTTTTCCAGACAGAACTGTGTGAAAATCAATACTTTTCAGCTAAATTTGAGGTTTGCAGGGGATTCTGGGAAGGAAAATGTTGGGGGATCCACACAAGTCGTACCTCCCTGATCTACCCCCCCCCCCCCCTTGAGTACAAATGCAAAAAAGATTTTAACACTCTAAAAAACAGAAGCTAAACATACTGCTGTTTTCACACCATTTACAAAAACACATTCACACATGGAAATTAAACTTATTTATAGTAAATAGTACAAAAAACGTTTTCTTACCAAACACATGCAACTATACAACCTGCAGAACCACCAATGACGAAACCGCAAAGTGGAACATCAATCAAAAGGGCAAAAACCTTGAGCTAGAATAAAAAGGAGAAATAAAATATTACACTTGCAATTGACAATAAATAAAACAATTGACATTATAACAATCTATGTTACTACCCAATTGGCCAATCTGCCACCAAGGAGGACCGAACAACTGCCAAAAGTAATTAATAACTGATGCCTCATCTCATTGGGGCAGCCCTTACCCAAGGGACCACAACCACACATAAATATATACATATCCTTGGTGCTAATGGGTTTTCTAACCCCCACCGGGCGGATGGGCCTTCAAATAGGGGCAGTCTGCGCCCCCCCGGGGGTTGGGGGTGGGGTTGGGGTTGGGGATTGAAAACCGACACATGCATTAACATACACAAACATTATAAATCCCTGGTGCTAGTGGTGTTTTCTGCAACCCCATCACCCCCCGGGGGCAGATGGGACTCAATCAGCCGATATAAAATGCTCACATTTGGAAACAACCCTTGCCCAAGGGGTCACTTCCATTTACAAAAATATTAAATCCCTGGTTCTAGTGGGTATCCTGCCCCCCCTTCCCGCCCGCTACTCCCCAGAGGTAGATGGGCCTTTAAAAGGGGCAGATCTGCCGATGGGGGGAGGGAGGGGTGTCGAAAAACGGCTCCAAGTCTTATAAAAAAAAAAAAACTATTAAGGGGGGTGATCCTTGCCCAAGGGATTGCCCCCATGCACTACTAAACATCCCTGGGTGAGGTTTTCTGCCTCTACTGGTGACAAAGGCCAAAGAATAGGCCGTTTTTGTCCCCAGGGTGGGGCCGAAAATAGTGAAAATAACATCACCCTTTTGGAAGCGACCCTTGCCCAAGGGGTCACTTCACTTCCCCCCCAAAAATCCCTGGTGCTTAGTGGGGGCATTCCTGCTGCATGATCGAGGCCCCATACGCAATCATGCAGCAGCAATGCCCTGCATAGAGACTTCCGGGGAGAGGAAAATCTCTTACCTCTCCTCCGATGCCTCTATGCACAATAAAACAACCCCCCCTTCCCCTGGCAGGAAAACCCTACCTTCCTCTCCAGACACCTGGAAGCAAATGGCTTCCAGCAGTTACCGGGCTCCTGATGACGTCCGTGCGCGCCATGCACAATGACATGGCATTGCAGAGGGTTGGGGTGGCAGCGGAAACTCTTCCACTGCCATCCCTGTTTAGGGGGGTAGATGAGGTGCCCTTGGGGGGAGGGGGAGCACCAGTGCTTCCCCCATGGGTGGGAGCCATGACTGAATGGTTCCTTCATGAGCACACGCCCACCGTCGCTTATGACGGAACCGGTCCATCATGAGCACAGAAGAGGTTAAGGCTGCCCTTTCAGCTCTATTTATTTAATAGTTTTCGATATAGAGAGTGCCGTATCCATCTCAAGGCTCACAACACATAGGCACTTGCCGAGGTTGGTGGGTAGAAAAGAAATCGGTGGGCTACATGATCCAGGGGGAGGAGTTATTTGGTAGTCTCTGGGGCAATGGGGACTGTTCAGACTGAGGTATTTTTCGGAGCTTGGTGTTCCACAATAGGTATGGTTCTTTTTCAGGGTGCTTTGTAGGCTTCTTTGTCCATTGGTTTGATGCATGTGTAGTTGATATATGAAAGGCTGTTTTATTTTTTAAACCACTTTAAGAATGTAAAGACTATCTTTGGCTGAGCAAATCGATCACACCTTTGATACATATTGACTCTGCCAGCTCCATTTGTTCATGATGTACATCATTGGCATTGCAAATGCTCTACAGGAGAAACATAAAGAAAAATGGCACAATGACATGGCTGCATCTTTTTAGCTGTCTTTCCTTCAAATAAACAAATATGGATTTGATTTGGGAAGGGAGGCTGCAACAGAGGAGTGGGTAAGAATAGCAGGATAGCAGGTTGGGGGAGGCACATGAGGAAGGGAGCAACTAGGTCAGGGAGATTCACTCAATGGAGAGAACTGAGGCAAAGGGAGAAGCACTCAAGCGAGAGCAACACTGAGCATGAACTGGAAGAGAAGCACATGGGTAAAAATGAGCAACATGGAATAGGTGGGAAAAGCACACAAGGGAGACAGCGGGAAAACACAAGCACTCTTATGGAATGCTCAAGCAAAAAGAAAAATTGTAGCTCCCTGAAAGTGAACAGTGGAAGGATACTATGAAGCTATGCTCCAGACGAGGGACAAACACAAGATGGACATTGCAAGCCGTTGAATAAGATGCAGGGAAATGAGTATTGATAAAGCCAACCATTGCGTAATCAATGGGTGGATTTTAAGCTCACTGACAGTAGGTCTTTTGTCTGGTAGGCTCGACCTAATGAGAAACCGTGAGGCTTGTGAAAGGGGGTACAATTGGAAAAGAACATTCCATTTTCACGTCAGTTAGTTTTTTGTTGCATTGTTTATTTCAATTTGGTTTTAGGTGTACGTTCTTATTTCATTAGGAATTCTGTCTATCTAAAGACATAAAACTAGTTTCAAGTTAAAAAAAATATTTGTATTAACACACAGATTGCAACAAATGTCAGTGTAGCTCTCAGCATAAAACATACATGCACATTAAAGCATCAAGGTACATGTTCAGCATTGATATATCAAGTACATTGTACAGTTCGTAGTAAATTATACAGGATGTACTGTGTGGCCTACTGTGTGAAAAGATAGGGGAAGGGGGGGGGGGAGAAGCCGAGAAGAAGAATAGTTCAACAATTTGAGAGCTCTGAGGTCCATGAGATGCAGGTTATAAAATGGTGAGTTAGCTCACACTCACTTCACATTTACGGCGGTGACCAGTACAACATGCCAGCAAGAGTGTGCACCACGACTTGGTGTTGTTAAATATGCGGGTTCGGTAGTCGCTGAGCGTGCCACAGGCAGAGAGTGGGTCGGTGGAGGACGACTGCAAGGTCGGGCAGCCTTACATAGAGGGGGCCATTGCAGGGAATGTGTGGGGTGGCACGATGGTTAAGGAGCATTGTTGTGTAGAGTGGAATCATGGTGTCGCAAGTCGGTGTGTCATGGGTGAGTGTGTGCGTTGCGCAGTGTGTTCATGGTGGTGGTTCATCGGTTTCGGCTTCAACTGCAATCAAATACGTCTCCTAGCCTTCACCCCCAGTGCGGGAATCTCCCTTCATATGAAGTAGTCTGAGTGTGTGCCTCCGCTCTGATCCACAACAGCAGCACGCGAAGCCGTCCCCGAATCTCCCGAGGAGCAGGAGACTTCCAAGCCATGCTCTGTTCCGCTTAAACAGAATGAAGGGCAAGTGCTTGTCTCCCTTCACCCGGGGTCATAATCCCAGTAGGCAGGATTCAGGAGTGGGGTCCGTTGAGTGTCCTCGTTTCTTAATCGGGTGGGCCAGTGTTGAGGGCAGAGTAGAAGAATGTGATGGCAGGTCGTTGGCTGTCAATAATGTATTTAAGGCATGTGACATTGGTGGTTCGGCCTCCCTGCTACTCCGTGTCGCATGGACCAGTATGTGAAGTACTGACACGCATTCAGTCCGTGCGTCTCAACCATTTCTTGGAATGGCATGAACTTGCCCTTGTTGTAGAAATCACCCGCCGGTGTGATTGCAACATAGGTCCATGGGGCAGAGTCAATGCGCCTTAACGGCAAGTCCCAAATGGGGATCGAGGGAAAGTAGGGAAGGATTGGGCCCTTGGGGTGCAAGTACCTAGGCCACCAGCTCAGGGCAGATGGTAGGGTCATACAGCCAAGTGTAAATGTTTGTTCCCTGTAATATACTTAGAAGCGAGGATTCAGGATGGTTCGGGGGAACTTGTTTCAATTTGAGAGTTCGGATATATCTTTCCCTCTGGTGTCACACTGACTATTCATGTGATATGGAAAAGTCCTTTGCAAGACTAATTATTATTATTATTATTATTTTTTACTTTTATATAGCGCAAACTAGACCCGACGGTATCGGAGCACTTTAAATGAGCACCAGTTGCGTTACAGCTGGACACATTCATTTTTTTCGCGCTCCTCTATATATTTTGAATATTATAATGGTGGTTCATAATTCACCTTCTTATTGTTCGTTTTCTGCGTTGCCAAGCTAACTTTATTGCGTGTAATATTGTTTTTTTTATATGTCTTTGTATTGTGTAACCCTGTAACTAATGTCATTTGTAACTTGTAACTCACTTGTCCTCATGTTAAAGCGCTCGGATACCTCCGGGTCTAGCCAGCGCTATATAAAACTCTTCAAATAAATAAATAAATTAAAGCAAAGCTGATTCTTATAGCCCCATCTCATACCCTTCTGCCCTGTAAATAGTCATGGGGATTGGTGTTTAGCACCATACAATAGCCTTTGCATATGCTTAGCTCCTGTTGTGTGACTCTTGTGTTATAATAAATGTTAATCCTCGGTTCAGCAACTATGTACTTTTTTACACTTTAATATTTGCAATTATACCCTTTGTGAATCTTCATTAAAGACAAATTACCCAGAAAATGGTGGTACTTAGAGAAAATGTAAGGTGCTAAAATGCCGAAGGAGGAGTTCAAGTGCAGCAAGTTGTTTTAATTAAGGAACCAATTAATCACCCTGACTTAATGTGTTTCCCTGTTTTACAGATTCAACAAATTCAAGTGACAACATCTACACAATGATTAATCCTGTACCGCCTGGAGGCAGTCGATCGAACGTGAGTCTGTGTTCTCATAACTTGCGTGTCTGATACCGTAACAAATCATAATTAGCTTATCAGCTGGTTAAGATGAGACATGTTTAATTGATTTCTGCCATTTGTTAGCAAGAAGGAAAAAACAGGCAGCTAATATTCAGTGAATTCTGGGAGATGTTTTTGGAAGCTCTTTCTTATTTTTAGGATTCTCCAGGACTGTGCATTTTTTTGTTCCGGTATGACCCACTTGATGGAAGTGTCATGAATGCAAAATCACCTATATATGCTAATTAACTTTACTCATGTGATTCTTCTCTTAGCTTTTAAATATTAGTCTTTGCCCAAAGAAGTGAGTGGGGGCATGGGTGCAGAATGGGTTTGGGCACTCCTTGTATTCAGCAGGGCTCCATTCAAACAAAAGTCCTTGATGTGAAAGCAAACCCATTAACTAACCATTGTGAAGTTCTGGACTTTACTGTTGTACGGTAAACTGTCTGTTTCTTAATACAAAAAGTAGTCTGTATAATGCACTTTTTTAACCTTTTCATGCTTCAGCTTTTATTACTCAACTTGTTTTGTCCTTGTATTGTGTAGTGGTAGGTCAAGAAACCGTTTAAACTAGTGGAAGCTTAGAATACAGCTCTAACAACATTAGCTTTGAATCCCATTTTCGAAACCTGTCCAGAACACGCCCTCATGTGTTCCTTCGTTTTTAGGTCTCGGCTGGCATGGGCTGCGAACATGCGTAGTCTCACTGGTGAGATTTAAGAATTTAGAGGGCTTTCAGTAAAAGGCTTTAAGCCCCACCCCTCTTTCCCATTGGCCAGCGTCACAGTTTATGCTAAACGGTGGCCAGCAATTGGGAAAGAGCTTTTTGTGACATGGGCATTTCTCTGTTACAGACGGCCCACTAGGACGGGCTCGTCTGCCTTCCTTCTGCCGTGAAAGGTTTCTTACCTTTATGGGGCCATGTGTTTAAATACATGGCCCCATAAAGACAAGAGATCCTCTTTCACTTTCGGGGCTGCACCGTGCTTGTTTCTTTGTGAAGTGCAGTGGAAGGTACATTTTCGTTTTACAGGGACAAAGCAAGTATCTGCATCATGCACATTTCTAAAAGCTTTTTTCACAAACATGGGTTCGGTGGCATAATTGTAAAATCTGTTCAGTCATAATACTCTGTTTATGTATTTTTAACAACATGAGGTAGCCTTTCACCGATTATTGGTTCTGGCCTTCTGTATCAGCGCTGGTCATCTGTTTACTGAACCTCGTCTCCTTATCAGATATATTTATTCTCCTGAACAACCCCCCCCCCACACACACACACACACACACACACACACACACATCACTGTGCCTGCCATGAGGCACCTCAATGGTATTGTGGAGCCTCCCCTAACTGCCGGTCTCCTTGTAATAGTACTCCCAGGACAGTGAAGTCTAAATCCGGGTACCGGCGGGAGATTGTCTGCACCCTTGTGTGCGCCACCCACTGTTTCCTTCACATTCCCGGGCTAGTGCCACTCACTCGTCTTCCCCCCCCCCCATGACGCCTCCCATGTGTTGCTGAGCCTTATGGTGCCTGGCGCCGCAACTCTCCTGCCCTCCCCCCCCTTCAAGATGTGGGGGGAACGCCCATTGGATCCTAACCGGCCAGACTCTATTGTTCTCATGTTGCAAAAAACTTTCTCCTGGCAGCCTTGTAATTAGACCACTAACTGTCCTGTTTTAAGCTGGCGAAATGAGGGCCCCCATGCTCCCCCCCCCCCAACCCCCATTCCCTCGCTCAATCTCCTCCCAACTGCCCCCAACCTGAAGTGTCTGGTGCCGCCCATGCTGCTTTACCACCGAACCAACACCTTCCCTGCGCCACTCTGAGACACATGAACCGCACAGGATGCTGAGCCACTCAGATATTCTAACTCCACTCATCTGCTCCAAACAGGCAGGTCCACGCCTCTGGCCCCTTCGCCTCCCCTTCTACCCTGCCATCCCCTGCTATTGTCTTGCGCCCATCTACAACATAAATAACTCGCAAAATGGGCCTCCTGCATGCCATCTCGCCGCTCCTCACTCCGATACTCAGTACATAACCCCCAGGCCAAAGACCTCCCCGTGGTAGCCTGAGGACATTGACCCATTTGCCCAGGATCACCACATGTCAAGCCAACCTCCAGTCAGCCGCCCTGCCCATAGGGCCACATCGCACCCCCTTTAGTCTCCTCCACTGACCCCTGTGGTCCAGTGGACCCCACCGACCACTCGCAAACCTACACCAAGCTTTTAGCATCCCGAGCCTCCCCCACGAGCACCACCCCTACCCCAAAGCCTCTCCCAGCCCCCCGCCGCTATGAGCAACGAACATTACCCACCCCTACCCCATATCCACATTACTACCCCCTGTTGCCATCCATGGGCACTTCACCTCCCTGCAACATTCTCATCCTTGCCCCATCGTATATCCCGTGTGTCGCTGCATGTTGGCGGCCAAAGCCTCGCACCTATCCTTCGCCAACAAATGGTCCCGAATCCCTGCTGTGCCCCCCCCCCCCCCCCCCCCCCCCCCCCCCACACCGCAACCTTGCCTGCCCCATCCGATTCCCTGATTTGACTCCTAACCGGGCGCGGGACACGTTGTTGCCTAGCTTAATGAAGCCCTCATTTTCATTTATACTTCTGCCAGTATCTGCAGTGCTATAAACTCATTTTCTTTTTTTTGTACAAGTACATACGCATTGTGGTGTACTTGAGTACTTTAATTGTACATTAAACACAGTAAGCGTGTCATCGAGTTACTTCTTCTGGTTATGTTTGCTACCGTCTGTATGTCGTTCCTTGCCTTCACGTTTTGTTTTCAGTTTCAGCCTACGTTCGTAGTGACACCTTACCTTTTGCCCGTATCACCACATTAGCATTCTCACAAACCCAAATAAACTAGGTTGCTGTCTGCGTGTCCTTAATACTAGCGGCCCAGCCACAAACCACCTGCAGGCTGCAGGACGCATCTCGCCTACCCTTCCGTTTAACGGTACTTTCATCCCCCCAAAGCCCACTGCTCCCTCAACCCCCCCACCCCCCTCCACCCCCCTCACCTCACACTCTGTAGCAGCAGCACCTCTCTCCTCTGTAACATTCCCAGGGGAAAGAAATGCAACTTTGTTGTGACTCACCTATAACATCCTGAAGCCATTAGATAGTGAAAAGGAAATACCATCAAACATTACACATCAGGAAACAAAAAATTGGGAAAAAAAGAAACCGCCTTGATGGAAAAGAGAAAGAACAGGAACGTAATACTGCAGAGCAGCTTTAAAAGGCAGCTGCAAACCCTCTGGCAGGCCCTCAGGCCTTTTTATACATATCCGAGTTTTCTCAGTGGCTGTAGACATTGTGCCGAGGTGCTGGGTTAGTTTAATATTCAGAACTTCAGAGTCCCTTTTGACTGCCAGGTCTATTGTGGATGGGTCTTTTTGCTCAAGGCCATGTTTTTAATGCCTACCATCCACCTGTTGGAACATAAAGGCCCTGGTTGTTCTTCCAGAATTCAGTACATTACGTACTGAGGAAGGCACTAGCGGTATTGTGTGCATACTGTATCATAGTCTTAAAATCTGGAGATTGCTGTTCAGCCCAGTCTGTTGTATGCTGTCTCCTAATGTCTGTGCTTGTACATGCAAACGCACACTTGACAATGAGCTGGAAATGTCACATGTATGTTTTCCAAAATGATGATGCACTTCGTTAATTTTAAGACTGCTCAGGGCAATTTTTAATGGCATATTTTGCCATCACATAGATTCCTGTGGACCGATTGTCAAAGCATTAAAAAAATCTATACATTTTATTATTTGAAATCTACACATGACGTATATTTCCAATGGGTGCACCACACTCAGCAGAATATACTCATGTGAGTTGTCCTTTTGGCACAGGCTCATTGTGCACAAAAGTTTTAAAATTGTGAACAACATGACACTACTGTCATGTATTTATTTACCTTTCCAAGATGGCAGATGGACGCCTATCTAAGAGTGCTGAATACAAATTAATACAATGTGTGCAGAAAGCTGTGGCCTGGCAGCAAATTGCAGCTTTCATACCGCCCAAAAAAGAAAAAAAGAAAACAAATTAGAGGGGTTGGAGGAGCAATGGTGGATTGGGTGGGAAGAGGATGTAAATGCTGCTGATCAATGTGAGTAGTAGGTGTTTGGGCAGGCAAGGAAGAGCGAGGGTTAAAAACTTCTGGCGTGAGGAGCAACTCAGATAGTGGGAGGGTGAATTCAAAGGTGGAAGCAGTACATAAGTGAGAGAGCAACAATATACCTTAGTCTCCCGGACTGCTAGAAGAACAAGCATTGAAAATGTAATAGGTCTTGCCTTTAAGTTAAAGCTATTTGCTTTGCTAATGGTATTGTATAGCAAAGCAAATGGCTTTAACTTAATCAAAGGCGAGACCTATTGCATTTTTAATGCTTGTTGTTCGGTGCTGCAAGCGTAAACCTGTTTTCTGGTTGTTTTTTCATTTTCCGGTACTAAAGTCTATTTTGTCCTGATCTGCTTTTTAGGTCTGGGTTTTCACAGTACAGCCGTCAAAGAGATCTTTTGATAAAACAAAAATTTTTTTATTTTAAAAGTTTTATATAGCGCTGGCTAGACCCGGAGGTATCAGAGCGCTTTACATGAGCATCGGATCATAGTTACAGGTTACATCGTTACAAAGGTTACACAGTTCTTAGAGCATGGCAACATAGTTACTTGTAAGGTCGAGATAAACAATAAGCACAAATACGTAAGGGGAAAAGAAGGCAAGGTGAGAGATTCAGGGGAGGGGGGTTGGAGTAGGGGAAGTAGACAGATAATGAAGGCGGGAAAGAGGAGGGGAGAGTGAGAGACACAGCATAGGGAGAGGAGGGGAAGGGTGACGGGGACACAAACCGGTAGACGAGTCAAGGCAACGTCCAAAGTCCAGTAAGCTGTGATCCCAGGGGAAGTGGTATCCCTTCCCTATCTCTATTGTGAGAGGCACCCTTTACGCAGTGGACTCTCTCAGAGGGGTCTCTGAGACTCCAAGGCCTACATACTGGATCCTTCCCCAAAAAGGGGAGAGGGAGTGCTTTGGCAAGGGGTGCCATACCATACCTCAAGTGTGAGTGGCTCCCTAGGCACAGTGGACTCACTCAGCGGGTTCGCTGAGACTCCAGAGTATAAATATTGGATCTTTCCCCAACAAGGGGAGAAGGAGTGCTTAGTCAAAGGGCACAAAGGACAGGGGGGTAGGCAGAGTAGCAGGCAAGGGGAGAGATTCAGGGGAGAGAGGATAGGAGCTATGGAAGAGACAATAAGGAGAGACGAAAAGAAGTCTGCCTAAAGACCGACTGGGTAGGTGACTGCAATTTAATAGTAACTTTACGACTACAGAGAACTTCGCACATAAAAAGATAGGCCTGTCCACCTTTTTATGTGCGGAGTACTCCTCCCTGACAGTTGCTATGAAATTGCGGTTTTATGAATACTGAAAAAGTGTAAACGTATTCAATGTGTAAGTTTCCCTGTACAAAGACCGTTTAAGTCTATGCATTCATTGATCAATGATGCCTCTGGTAGCTATAAAGTCAAATCAGCTTGAAAAGCATTAACAAATTGAAGCTATTTTACTAAATAGGTCTATGGAATGTCAAGTTGAGAGTATCAAGTTGGCACTGGCTACAGTCACTGTAACCACTGTAGTGTAACTTGCCTTGCATACCACTCTCTGTTTTGTTTGCTTCTAGGGTTTTTTCTTTTACCTCTCGGTTTACACCACTGCGAGAAGGCATCAATTGCTCCCTCCAGTCCCTCCCTGTTTTATATGTCCCTGCACATTCACTTCATCTCTTGGCTTCCAAGTAGAGTGTGTGGATGTGGACGTCAGAACGCTGATGAGCCTGCTCAAGGAGAGGTCACATGCACATTAATCTGCCTTCATAGCATTGAGGGAGGAGGTATGCGGATGAGGCAGCACCAACTTGTATTTTGTCTCCAAAGCAAATTTAGGAGAAAAGTAAGTGAAGTGGCACCTTGACCTAACCCACAATTGGACTAAGCTTTTGCATGCATAATTATGCATATGAAGGCAGAGGAACTTAATCTCCAAAAGTGAGTATCTTTAGGAATATCCTAGCTGCATACATATAACACTTAAATTTACTTTTTTGTTAATCCAGCCTATGGCCTATCCAGCCTGTCTGTTAAATCACTACGAGCATCTTCTATTCTTACCTGAACTCCAAGCCCCTAATAAAAGGCTCACAGGACATAGACCAATATTCCCTTACATCTCGGAATAGTAGCTTACAGTTGTGATGTGGAATGCTGTTTCGTTCTGTGCTCGTTCTTTTTGAATTCTGAGGTGGCCATAAACTTAGATGTAACCTGGCCCCTTCAGAATTGCCATTTCGTAATTGTTCATGGTGAAAGAAGTGAATTGTATATAGAGAAGGAGCTTGCTGCAGGTTATCAGGATCCCTCCTGCCCCCACTTTGGTGTAGGGTGTTCTTTTTAATGTCGGTTGTTGGTTGGCTAAAATCTATTTTGAATATGTCTTTTCAAGGAGACGAAAGGTTAGGTAGCCAGACCAAACAACATCTGGACATTCAGGCACCAAACGGAGCTATGCCTAGATTAATTGTAGTTGAATTCCAATAGGATTGTGAATAAACTGAATGATCTATTGTGCTTGAAAGACTGTCACTGTTTATTAAAGCAAGGGGGTCATCAGCATGTGCAAATAGGTTAGCTGCAGGCTTACTTTAATTTACAGTTTGGTTCTCTTTGAATTGAAATATTTTTTAGCTTAACTGTGACCTCGAAGATATCCTGGCGTTTGCCTCCTAGAAGACCTGGCAGACGTCCAAACATAAAGTAGGCTTTGGGTCTGCCTGTTTCAGCTACAGGACTTGTTCGATTAGTCTCTTTCAGCAATTGTTGGAGGCTTTGTCAGACATGTCTTGGTTCAGCCCAGTGCAGAGTTCACATTTTCCATTGGCTTGTGTCATTGTCCTCTGTAAACTGTGGCTGTTCGTTGGTCGAAAGGCTTAGTAGCCCCTCCTTAGTCCGGCCTTGTCTCATTTTGTAACCTCCCATGGAGACACCCCGTATTACATGTGTTGTTACTCAGTAGGCTTTAATTACGGCCTCCGAGCACTATTTTCTTCAATAGCTTTGTCCTGCCTGCTGTTGTTGGCAGGACACGCTCTCGAATAATACTTTCAAATAAATTTATAGCACGGGCGCTGAACACATTTGCAATGCAATAGGTCTCACATTTGCGAGATTTTAAGCTATTGGCTTTGTTAATGACAAAGCCTTTTATTTATCTGTTTTAAAAACAACACATAAATAAAAGGCATTGTCATTTACAGTGCCAATAGCTCAAACTCTCGTAAATGCGAGTCCCATTGCATTGCAATCTGCTGTTGTAGGGGGCTACCGGAGTGCGGGGGGGGGGGTGCACTTCCGCTCGGTCTTACAACGCTCAGAGTACTCACATGGCCATCGGTGCTGTGCCCGCTATGCCTGGGGCTCAGTTTCACGATTCCATGACGTTTCCCAGTTTTTGGCCGCCCTCCGTACCCCTGTGGGGTCTCCTTCAGCCCCATATCCGCATCTCGGCAAAGTCGGCCATTTTGCCGCTACCAGGGTGCCGTCCGCAGTGTCTGGAATCGGACGTCAGCCCCTCGTCGCTTTACAGCTTCAAAACACCAATATCTCCTCTCCTTAGAGGTGCCGCTTTCGCCCATCGCCAGTCAAGTGATCGCTCCCAGGCCCACAGCGTAGCGGAACTAGCTGGAACACTGCCCGGCCGTCATACAAGGCAGACGGCTGCGATACAGGTTCGCTTCAGCTGAAGTGTGCTCATCCACTACCCTTGCGCCCCCCCAAAAGTGGTCTCTAAGTATTGTGCCTCCAGACTAGTGGCATTTTCGGCATTTGGGTGAGTCTGGACACCGATTACAGTGCTCTTGCGGGACTCCGGTGCGGGAGCCGAGCACAATCACGTCCTCGCAGCCATGATGTTTACCAGCCTGGAAAAATATACTGATATAAAAGATACCAGTCAAGAAAACAAAGGGTCAGTTTGGTTTTGATCAAGTTGTTGTTTCTCTGCTCAGTACACTGCTCCCAGAGTCGTGGAATGGAAGGGGGATGGTTGTGGATGCAATTATAATAAGATGCTGTAGTAATTCAGTGAGATTCATAGGCCCTTCCAGGACCCCTTATTCCCTGGCTCAGCTAGTGGTTGTTTTAATTTTTATTTTCATTCTTCTTTTTTTCTTTTTGTGGAAATGCTAGAATTTTTTTAGTGTTTGCCCCCCTTGCTTCTTTGTTTTTAGACTCAACTTCCATTCATGATAGTGAGTGGCATAAGCTATTCATAATGATGCAAGTGTGGTCTATGCAAGTGCTTGTAAGTTTGTGCAAAAATGTATGTTTACTTTATTTTTAAGATGGTAAATTTTGTAGCACAACCTGCTAATTGTTGTGAATTAGGTAATTGTGATTTCCTCTGTTCTTTTTTTAGTTCCCTATGGGGCCTGGTTCTGATGGACCCATGGGAGGCATGGGTGGAATGGAACCGCATCACATGAATGGATCATTAGGTAAGGCACAATCTTCTGAATGAAAAGTTTTGTGAAGTGACACCAAATATCTGCATCTGTTACAATATGCCTCAACAAAATGACCCTATCAATCCCACAGCATAAAATCTATCACGCTACCTACTACATCTGCAACTATCAGGCCTTGCTTACACATCCATCTATATGTCTTCACCTTGTAGCCATTGCTGTGTATCTAGAAAATAGAGAACACCATTCACTGTTTAAAATAACTGTTGTCAAAGCGTTCATGGAAGGTATGAAAAGGGTAATACCACATACCACCGGTATGTAATCTCAATGTGGTGCTAAATAAACTCATTGGGCCCCATTTTGTGTTTTTACATCCATTTGACAGTGTAATAACTTATCCTCTTTCGGGAAGTTTAAACACAGAATGGCTCAAGATGTTGGACATCCTGTGGGTCGGCATTATACAGTTCCAAAGGATTGTCAGGGCTTAGGGTTTTCAGAAGGCCCCTCCATATCATCCCCTGGAGAATATGTGTTAGTGTGTGTGTGTGAGTTATTGGTGTTGGCCTTTGTTGATGTTGATCATATGCCTCTTTAGTTGATGCTGTATCAGAGATTCTCTGTAATTAATCAAGGTCTCTCAAATATAAGGCCCTACCCTTCCTCCGGTGAGGAGTGTTTCAGGGTTGCCTTGAAGTTTGGTGCCATAATGTCCTTGTTAGGGCTTTTCAGCTGCCTCTTCAGCCCAGATTGCTCCGATGTTGACAGCTTTGACGCCAAAGGCTTAGACTCCATGACTTAAGGTAGTTGTGGCATCCGTAGTTCTGAGATTTCACTGCCTCGGCTTCGTGTTTGTGGCTAGGAACTCGATTAGGATTGAGAGGCCTCTCGTCCTCTCTCGGCTTAAAAAATCTGTTCGAGGCATGTGGGCTGCTGAATTCATATCTGTGAATAGATCGCTGCCTAGTGTTGGGTCCCGATGATTGCACTTTGTTGTCTTGGAAGAGTCTTCGAAGTATCACGAGATCGGTGACTCCTCCCCTGGACTACAGTGCGCATGGGCATCTTCTCCATCCTCAGATTGTTTTTTTCCGCCATTGGGTTCGGATGCAAACTCCTATACTCCAACTCGGAATCGAAAACTTTTCTAAAGGCCAAAAGGCCTTAGGCTCCGACGGTATTGTTCTCGTTCGGTACCTCTCTACTCGATCCAACCTTCCATCTCGATCCGGTCGTCGACGCGGGCCGTTGGGCCTTTTCGACGCCACGTGAGCCGACCGTCGATGGAAAGAAGCCCTTTCAAAAGGTGCCCACAATGCCACTCCAAGTTCCCACATACTGATAAACATTCAGTATGCAACAATTGCCTTTCCCCAGACCATAGGGAAAAAAACCTGCTCGGCCTGCGCCCAGTTTCGGTCGAAGAAAACTATAAGAATCCGACGGGCCGCTAGGCAAGAAATGCAGCGACAGGTACCGGAACCGGACAACATCTTCGATGATGACCAGGAACTACCGGACGGTCAGGACTCGGACCTAGAAATCGTCACCGTCGAGGACTACTCTGACTCCGACGACGAACTCCCGTCAGGGCAAATCGTGAGTACAACACCTCCGACACCAACTGTCCCGTTACCAAAGGCTCCGGTCGAGGCATCGCCAAAAGGCCTTAGCCAAGATCATAAAAGACTTTCGACAGCCCCGCCTTCCGGCTCGGCTCCGAAACCGAAACCTTCAGAAACCCCAGGGCCCAGTACCATCGCCCCGAAGAAGGTTCCAGAGCTAAAAAAGGTCACCGACCCAAAGGGCGTCGATCCAATAAAGGCAGCACAGCCAAAGAGCGTCGAGCCAAAAAAGACTGTCGACCCCACAAAGGCCGTTCAGCCAAAAGCCGTCGACCCCAAAAAAATCAGTCGACCCGAACAAAAGCACGCAGCCGAAGGGCGCCGAACCGAAGAAGGTCGTCGACCCGAACAAGCCTGCTGTTCCAAAACCCGTCGACCCGGCATCCGGTGCCGTACCGAAACCATGGAAGCCAGACAAACCTGTCGACCCGAAGCCAACGGCTCCAAAAACACCAGTCGATCCAAAGAAGAACATCGACCCAGTGAAAGACACTCCTCCGAAGAAGCCTACGGAGCATAAAAAACGTGTCGACCCGAAAACTTTGGTCGAACCGAAAAAACTTGTCGACCCGAAATCAGGCCCCGAGCCTAAAAAGTCCAACAAAACTCTAAAAGTCATCGAAAAAAACTAGTGTTGTCGACCACAAAAAGTCAAACACTAAACCCAGGACTGTAGAGGAAGAACTATTCCACCCAGATCCATCAGACGACCAAGCCAAAATATATATTAACCCAGAGACTGGCAAATTTACCGTCCTGCATAGGAAGAAGAGGCCCTTGGACTTTCAACCTGATTCACCTATTACACTAAAAAGAAAGGACTTTGGGACTTCTCCATCAAGACCCATCAGCCCTTTTCAACCTATTATGCCTGCCACACCTCTTGCACCTACATCACCTTCTTACCACGGGGACGGTGAGGGGGACGCAGTGTATGAACCACAACCTCTATATGATTTCCCACAAGATCCTCCTCAGGAGGAACCTTGGGAAGAACAAACAGACCCATATGATACCCATCCCATCCCTGATGTGCCCACTTATCCTACTAGGCCATCACCCACTGATGACACAGTAGTTTTCAACCAGCTTATTGACAGAGCAGCACAATTCCACAACGTGGACATGCACAGCGACCCTGTAGAAGAAGAATTCCTGTTTTACACATTTACTACTGCAGAAAAAGTGTCAAAACTCTTCCCATGCTAAAGGGAGTTCTAAAACACGCACCCGACATATTTAAGGACACAGCCAGGGCACGGGTAATCAATCCCAGAATAGAAAAAAAATATAGACCGGCTCCTTCAGACCCTACTTACATCAAGGGACAGTTGCCTCTAGACTCACTGGTAGTTGCTAACGCACGAAAAAAAGCCAACTCCCAGACAACAGGGGAAGCACCTCCCCCTGACAAGGAGTCAAAAATCCTAGAGGCATCAGGCAAAAGGGTAGCTGCACAAGCATCCAACTCCTGGAGAATTGCTAACACACAAGCCCTACTGGCTCGTTACGACAGGGCGCACTATGATCAGCTCGAGAGCCTTATGCAACACTTGCCTGAGCCTTTCAAAGCACAGGCCAATGATCTCATTCAGGAGGGTAAATTCATATCAAACGCCTCCATCAAATGTACGCTTGACGCCGCAGACACCGCAGCTAGGTCTATTAATACTAGTGTCCTGCTACGCAGACATGCATGGCTGCGTATTTCCGGTTTTAAGAATGAGGTGCAGTCCACCATTCTTAACCAACCTGTCAATCAAGACTTCCTATTTGGCCCTGCGGTAGACACCATCTTGGACAAAATGAAAAAGGACACAGAAATCGCAAAATCTATGGGTGCATTGCAATTTCTGCAACATAGGGGCTCCTTTCGTCGCTCCTCATACAGAGCAAATACACGAGGGAATGCTTCACAAACATCTGCCTCATACAAGGGTAACACACAAGGCTCCTTCACGAAGAACACAGCCAGAGGTGGTTACAGAGGTAACAGCAATAAGGGAAGAGGACGTGGAGGCAATAACACCAGGGCCTTCACTGCCACAAAACAGTGACTTCATTACGCTGCCTCCAGACCACTTAACACCAGTCGGAGGCAGACTACAACAGTTCCTCGCTGTCTGGCACGCAATTACCACGGACAGGTGGGTGAGAGAAATTATCCAGTCTGGTTATTGCCTTGAACTGACTTCTACACCACCAAACATACCACCCAGACATCGTCCGATGTCCACAGAGCACATCACCCTTCTACAACAAGAGGTAGAATGCATGTTGGAAAAGGGGGCCATAGAGCAAGTCCCTTTCCACCACCAAGGGAAAGGAGTATACTCCCTATACTTCCTTACTCCAAAGAAGGACGTGTCTCTCAGACCAATATTGGACCTCAGGCCCCTGAATCAATATATACTATCGGAGCACTTCCATATGATCACACTACAACAAGTGCTCCCGTTGCTACAGCAAGGAGACTTCCTAGCAACTCTAGACCTCAAAGATGCGTACTTCCACATACCCATCCATCCAGCCCACAGAAAATACCTCAGGTTCACAATAGAAGGTCAACACTGCCAATTCAAGGTTTTGCCCTTCGGGGTAACCACGGCTCCAAGAGTGTTTACAAAATGCTTAGCGACCGTGGCAGCGCATCTCAGGAGGCAACACATCCATGTGTACCCTTACCTGGACGATTGGCTAATACAAGCGAAATCGTACCAACAATGTGCAGCACACACATCCCAAACAATCCAGTTGCTACACAGCCTAGGCTTTTCAATCAACTACGCAAAATCGCATCTGCAACCTTCCCACGTACAGCAATACCTGGGACCCACTATAAATACTTCAGTGGCAAAGGCATATCCAAACACAGCAAGGATAGCCAGCATGCAGATACTCATTCGCAAATTCCAGCCACAACACTCCCTGCCAGCTCAAGTGTTCATGCAGCTCATAGGCATGATGGCCTCCTGCATATTTATTGTCCCCCATGCCAGACTTCAGATGCGCCCATTACAGGAATGCCTGGCAAGGCAATGGAACCAGGCTCGTGGACAACTAAAAGACCAAGTGTTGGTGGACAGTCGCGCTCACAACTCTCTGCAGTGGTGGAACCCACAAAACCTTTCCAAAGGGCGACTGTTCCAAGAGCCGGTTCCACAACTAGTACTAACAGCGGATGCATCACTGACAGGCTGGGGAGCCCATCTCCTCCAATACACAGTACAAGGGCTGTGGACAACCAAGCAGAAAAACCTGCATATCAACCAACTAGAGTTGCTAGCAATATTCCTAGCCCTAAAAGCCTTTCAAAAATACGTGTACAACAAGACGGTGTTGATCCGGACGGACAACATGACTGCAATGTACTATATCCAAAAACATGGGGGGACGCACTCTCCATAGCTGTCCCATCTGGCGCAGAGCATATGGAAGTGGGCGATCCCAAACAACATCTTTCTCCTGGCAGAACACCTTCCAGGGAAGGACAATCAGATTGCCGACCTGCTCAGCAGGCACAGCCAACAAATACACGAATGGGAGATTCACCACCAGGTTCTCCAGCCATTCTTCGAGGAATGGGGTCACCCAGAGTAGACCTGTTTGCCACAAAAGAAAACTCCAAATGCCAGTACTTTGCCGCCAGGTTCCCACATCCGCAGTCACTGGGTAATGCGATATGGATGAACTGGTCAGGCAGATTTGCGTACGCTTTTCCCCCAGCACCGCTGATCCCGCTGGTGGCACGCAAACTGCGGCAACACTCGCTCACCCTAATACTAGTTGCTCCCACGTGGGCCAGACAACCATGGTACACAACCTTCCTGGAACTTTCAGTAGTTCCTCATCAAAGACTGTGCCTTGCTCCCCATCTTCTAACTCAGAACCATGGAGAAATAAGACACCCAAATCCCAATCAGCTGAACCTAGCGATCTGGCTCCTGAGGTCTTAGAGTTCGGATACCTTAACTTTCCCCCAGACTGCATGAACATTATTAGGGAGGCAAGAAAACCAACCACGCGAGCGTGCCATGCAGCTAAATGGAAGAGATTTGCTATTTACTGCAACAATATCCAAATCAACCCATTAGATGCTTCCATACAGAACATTATATGTTACCTGCTGCATTTACAAAGATGTAACTTAGCATACTCTTCTATACGACTACACCTTGCCGCTATAGCAGCATACCTTCAAAACAGGCAGCACCTTTCACTGTTTAAAGTGCCAGCAATCAAAGCCTTCATGGAAGGCTTAAAGAGGGTGATCCCTCCGAGACACCCCCTTCCCCAGTCTGGAATCTCAATGTAGTGCTCACCAGACTCATGGGACCTCCTTTCGAACCTCTACATTCATGCGAATTACAATTCTTAACATGGAAAGTTGCATTCTTAATTGCCATTACCTCACTCAGAAGAGTGAGCGAACTCCAAGCATTAACAATTCAGGAACCTTTCATGCAGGTCCATGCTAACAGGGTAGTCCTTCGGACAAACCCTAAATTCATGCCCAAAGTAGTATCCAATTTCCATATCGATCAAGCAATTGAACTGCCAGTATTCTTTCAGAATCCACAGTCAGTAGCGGAGAGAGCCCTGCACACACTAGATGTAAGAAGAGCTCTACTCTACTATGTCGACAGAACTAAATCATTTAGGAAAACAAAACAACTCTTTGTTGCTTTTGCACCAGAACACAAAGGAAATCCCATTTCAATGTCAGGAATAGCCAGATGGATAGTTAAATGCATTCAAATATGTTATCTAAAAGTTAAATGCACTTTAATTGTCCCCCCTGGAGCGCACTCTACACGCAAAATGGGGGCATCCATGGCTTTCCCCGGGAATATTCCTCTCGAAGACATCTGTAAGGCAGCCACATGGTCCACCATTCACACCTTCACTAAACACTACTGTGTAGACGTGCAAGCAAAACAGCAAGCTGCTGTAGGCCAGGCTGTCCTCAAAACTCTTTTCCAAACTGCTGCAGCTGGCACAGGTGGCCACCGCTAGAGGAGATACTGCTATTCAGTCTATGCACAGATATGAATTCAGCAGCCCACATGCCTCGAACGGAATATGCTACTTACCAGTATGCATCTGTTCTTGGCATGTAGGGCTGCTGACATTCATATCGCCCGCCCTCCTCCTCCCCAGTGCCTGTAGCAGCTGCAGCATTCTCTCTGGCATGGCCATCTCTTACTTTCATATCTCCATCTCTGCCACAATGGTGAAAAACAATCTGAGGATGGAGAAGATGCCCATGCGCACTGTAGTCCAGGGGAGGAGTCACCTATCTCGTGATACTTCGAAGACTCTTCCAAGACAACAAAGTGCAATCATCCAGACCCAACACTAGGCGGCGATCTGTGCACAGATATGAATGTCAGCAGCCCTACATGCCAAGAACAGATGCATACTGGTAAGTAGCATATTCCTTTTTCGGTGTCGACTGGAACCACTAGGCCGCAGAGCTCCAAGACTTGTTCTCTGATTGGGCTGCTGGGCCTATCCGCTCTATGGTGTTGCTCCGAAATGTCTGGCAGCTGTGCTTTTTGTGTCAGGACTGGAAGGGTAGAGTACTCGCGACCCGTGGCGTTGTCTTTGTCTTAAGGCCCAGGAATAACTATAGTTTGTTGTCAGGGCTCCCTCAAAAGAAAATTGTGGGCTGGCCTTCATCGCTGGCTCCGGCATAGACTTTGGAGACTCCGATGCGGCTTACTGGTGGCTACCTATTAGGTTATCTCCCTTGTACTTGCCTTCCTCATAGGCCCGATCTCCTCTCTCTTCGTCACATCCTGTTGGGTGGTGGTCTTCATGATGTGGGCAAGAAAATGCTCAGTGGTATCTTTAAGTCTTTTTCTGATTTGAACTGTTGATGCCTCACAGTCCTGATCATTGTGTTCTAGAGAGAGGCACAAATTGCAGACCACATGTTGGTCGTTGTGCAGGTACTTACCATTGTACCATGGCCACCTTTGAAATTGGGTCTGTTTAAAAACCTCACCCGAAACATTCTCTGTTCCTAATGGAAGGCGCTGAGTGCTCGTCGACTCTGTTTTTCTGCGATTGGTCTCCGATGTCTATGCCACAACAAGGGGTGAATATTAGACTATGGCGTCCACTTTTCTGAGACAAATACGCCTCGATGAGGGGCTACGACACACACATCCAAGCCTGAAGGCAGAGAATTATCAATTTGAAAAGTGAGCTGATGACCATGCTCATTACCTGGAAGAGGAGTCATCACTGGATCTCGTGACGTGAACGATTTCAAAGAAAAAAAAGTTGTAAACGGCACAGTCCAACACTAGATGGCAGGAGTGTGCACAGCATGTGTATCTACAGCCACAAATGCTACACATATACATTTTCTGAACCTAAACTGAAGCTCTTCTGTGGCCACAAACCCTGCTCTTTCCCAGTTTCACTAAACAAACCTTCTGTTTCATGCCTTTTCTATGCTTGTATTTGTAACAAGCTGAGCGAAGTTGGAACTAAAACTACCTAGACAGATTAAAATGGTTTGAAGGGCACGGTCCAATTCTGTAAACGAAATCCTAGCATATACACATGTAGAGTTGTAACAAGGATCTCTTTTATATTCGCTTGCTGTGCATTATTGCGCCAATAGTAATTTGGGCCCTGAAGACTGTTTTTTTCTCCCACGGGCGTTGTGTCAACGACCTCCTAGTAGGTTGAGACCCTCAGTATGTAGTCGTCAATCTCAGATTTGTTTTCTCAATTGTAAAGCACCATCAAGGACTCAGAATCAACAAAGAAAAAAAACCAAAGAGTCACAGCGACAACCATCAGTGAATTGAATTACACAAACATCAGTATGGCAACAGAACAACAATGAAAACCAAAGAAGACATGGTTTTCCCTCTGGGGTTCAACCCGAGAGTAGTCTGGAAAAGCATAGCGGGGGAATCACCTGTGAACCCTTGGCCTTGTCACTGTTTTCATACTTGGAGGGATGGGAAATATTTATTTAGAGTCTCCCAAAAGTGTCACCACAGAATTGCTTAAAAGAATGTGCACAGACTGTTACCTATTTTTGCCAAAGTACCATAAGCCTGAAGGGTTTGTAAAGCTTTCTTGCCCAGACCTTTTAAGGTACAGTAGAACTGCGCTGGGCACAGTGTGCCATGGCAGAGACAAAATATTGGGAGACCCTGGACTTCCAGAAGGCGAGGAAGGGTCTGAAAAGGCTGGGGAGGGGCAGTTTGGCTCGGATGTTGGACAATCAACATAATTTGACCCTCATATCAAGGATTATACAAAGATGTGGAAAAACTGCTTTTGTCAAACACACACACACACGCTTACACCCACAATGCTTCCAACACAGCACGTCCCAGCCAAAACGATCAGGTCAAAACACTACAGTTAATTTTGCTCCCAAAGATAAGGATCCTATTGAGTCCCAACCAAAAGACACCAGAGCAGACAAACATTTGTACTCCTACTCATAGCGGAGAGGTGATCACTATAGGAGGAAGGATAGAGCACCTCGGAAGTAAGCGTGCATAACACCACCCCCAAGACAGAACGAAACATGCAGCTACATAGTGTTGAGCAGTGTTAGAAGACAATAGACCAAATGAAAAATCTTTGTCTCAAGGCCTAAATGTCAGAACTCAGTGCATTCAGATATGCCACCAAAGACAGCTAGAGCAGGAGAAGGAATTAGCTCTGTAAACTCCTAAGCCAAGGAACGAGCCTCAAGTTCTTAAAAAAAAAGAAATTAAGAGGCACCCCTGAAAGAGAAAAGAATGTTGGTTTTCAGGAAAACACGGAGACAGGATCTGCCCAGGAAGAAGTGGTCTCCGGTCCATCTAGACCTTCCGGACTGCATAATATTACCGCATGCCATGCATAGGTGAGGAAGGCTGAATATCAATGGGATAACCTGTGTTCCTCAGAACCTAGGTATCATACATTGCGCAAACAAAATGGTACTGTCGGATAAACTTAACACCCACTCATTAGCAAGTAAGCAGTTTCTCAATCACTTACACAACATGATTTATTCATATAACCCAGAAAACATGTAGGTCTGAACAACTTAGTTACTGGGTGAATAATATGTATTATAATCATATGATATCAGTTCATAAAATTAAGGTGACCCTCTCTACTCTAGGGCTTGGAGACTTGATGCTGTCCTTGAAATTGGAGGATGCATATTTTCATACCCCATTTTGCAGTTCTATAGATGCGATATCAGATTCAGACTGAGGTTGAAATCCTTCTAAATTGTCAGGCTGCCCTTCGGCCATTCACAAATATGATCGTTATTATTGCAGTTTATCTTCAGAGGTCAGCGATACATGTATTCCTGTAGCAACTGGCTGCTCAAGATTGCCTTGTCGGAGTCAGTTGCAGACCATCTCCAGATAACTTGTGCTCTCTTGACCTCTTCAGGGTTTTGCTTCAGCGAGCTGAAGTCACACCGAGGCTCTACACAGAGACATTCGCCTTCATAGAGGCTATCCTGGATTTGGTAGTTTTCTTGATCTTTCCGCCTACTCAGTCAGTTTGGCACATTTAGGATGAGCTGGATGTTTAGGGCTCAGTACTAGGTCTCAGTGGTGATGGTTCGGAGGCTTCTTGGGTTCCTAGCCTCGTGCAGCTTCCTTGTCCCATATGCCAGATGGAATAGCGCACCCCACAATGGAACCTCAGGTTTCAGTGGGCCCAGCAGTGGAGTGGTCTCTCTGATTCCATTCAAGTTTCTGAGGAGATGGCTTGGGTCTTCTGTGGTGGCAGGCGAACACCAGCATGTCCTGCAGCAGGCCACTGTCCCTTCCCATCCAGATGTTAAGGTTGTGACAGACATGTCACTACTGGGTTGGGAATATTCTGGGAGAAGTGGAAAGCAAAGCCTCAGGTCTCCAGTGCAGCGACAGCTCCATGTCAGTCTTTTGGAGCTTTGTGCAGTCCAACTGGCTCTGAAAGCCTTCCTACAACCATTAGGGGAGGCTGGTCAGGTCATCACAGAGAAAATGATGACCATGTTGAACTGCAACAAGCAGGACTGAATGGCACCATGAATCCTTGTGCTTTTGTAGCTGACTGGACCAGCAGACCTTTCTGATGGACAGCCACATGGCAGGATCCCTGAAGGCCAAGGCAGAAAATCTAAACAGGCAACCACTAGTGAACCATTAATGCTGCCTCCCTTGGCTAGATCTGCCTGTCACCACAGAGAATGTGCAATTGTAAACATTTTTCAAATTAGAGTTCTCTCAATGCCAGTTCATGGGAAATGCATTTAGTCTACGATGGGGCACAGGTCTCCTGTACACCTACCCACCATTACCTCTCTTGGCCAGAGTTTTGAAGAAAGGTAACTGTTCAAGGATGCAGCAGAGTAGGAGTTAGAGCCAAAAGGCAGGTCTGGGTGCGAACCAGGGAGTGGACTTCCCAGGGAGAAGAAGGGCACAGAAGGCTGGTATGTGCTGTTCCAGAAGTATGGAGTGAACTCCTCTGGCTCATCGGATATCCACAACCATCTCTCCAGGCACTGGTGCTCCTTTAGGCCTTGGAGCTACTGGGCTGGGTCAGGGCCCTAATGAAGTGCTCGTCCACTATGGTGCTGATGTCGCCCTGGAAGTAGGTACAGAGCACTCCGTGGGAGCTGAGGTACTCTGCCTCAGGCAGTCACTCCTTCTTGGGGCTACACTTCTCCTCCTTCATGCTGGCCGGGTCCTAGCTGGAGAAGGAGAAGGAGCTGCCATTGCTGCTGGCACTCTATGTGGCCTTTTGCAACTTCAAGTAAAGGTGAGCTTCTGGTGGTATGGGCAATAGGCTGCTGCAAAGTATGGCTGGGGTGGACCACAAACCTGGTACATAACATCTCAACAGCTCATAGCTGGAAGAAGCTAGTATTTTGTTTATGTTCGTGCAGCTCTTGTTCTGCAGGAGACAGGCGGTTGCTTCATGGGCGGCCCGCAGCCCTAGACCATTGCGGGGTTGGGGGCAGGTGCAGATGGTGGTCCGTGAGTTTCCTACACGCTCTGACTTCAATGCAGAGGCCCAGCGTAGTCCCAATTGAACATGACCTTTATTTCCAATGCCACTGGTGTATTTTATGCGCCATCTATCATGGTATTACGTGAAAGTTATACAGACCAATTTTCTGAAATCCATATTGCCACTACTATTTTAGAGAGTTTTGTTTCTTCTTTGCAGCTTGATGGTCCTGAGGAGAACCCCGCTATTTTTGTTTGGGTGTTCGAAACGCGTCGACCTATTTGTGACTAATTGAGTGTGTACATCTATGCAAATTGTTTTCAATTTTGTATTAGGTTGTTGAAATTAATTCACCTTTAGTCTTGTGTAAAAAAAAAGTGTTCAAAAATTGTTCATGCTACTTGTTGAATGTCTGCTTGTTCTAGTGAGTATGGTAGTGAGGCTGCTGGAATGAGTGTGGTAGGATTGTAGAATTGTAAAAAAGTGAAGTAGTGAGTGTGAAAAATAGTTACAGATGGTGGTATGAGAGATATGTTGATGTGTGGTTTTCTAAAGAAATTTTGGTATTTGGATGAATTTTAATGATTTTCAGTGATTCTCAATAATCCATAGAAATGACTATGTGGATAAATACATTTTGGTTGATTCAAACAGACAAAAGGTCTGGTGGTCACATTATTTGATATCAATGTGGTACGTATAAAAAGGAAAAGTGTTAATCAGTACTGGCATCTTGCTGTTCATTGACTACTAATTTAGGGCAAAAGAACAAGTGTGGGACTAAATAGCAGTGTCACAGTGCTTATGCCAGAATAAATTGAGACCTAAGAGAGGTGAAAAATCTCAGGTGACCATGCAGGCTATGTGAATCCGCAACAATGAGTCAGTACACCAAGGAAAACAAAAAAGACAATGAAATTGCAAAAGTTTTGGGATCAATACAAGCCTGAGGATCCCAAATAATAGATGGTGGAGAGGAAATCCACCCTTTTCAGCTTCAGAGGCAGTTTTATTGCGGTCAGCCATCTGGATCGCAAGCGACATCAGCTCAGTTGTAGCCTTTTGGACAGCTGACACAACCCTTTCCAGCCAGATCAAAAGGAAGGCCGAACCTCAAGATGTTTAGGACAAACAACAAAATGACTCCTGCAAACAACCCCAACACAGGACAGCTGTATGGGAGCAGACAGGGAAGGTTCCTAAGAAAATAGAAAAGGATATTTCCAGTGCCCATTAAGCAAAACCATCATTTGCAAAGCCTATACATCTTGCCATTTGACCTACTGGCTTTGTCAGTGGTTTTTATGCAAACTGCAGAGCATCCCTGATGATGTGCAGTGTGGATAAATTATAAGAAATAAAAATGTATAAAAGCATTTGATGCTGCAGCCAGTGGCTCTTTATAATCATCATCATTGACTTTATTTCAATCACCTTGGATCATAAAAGTATAGACAGCAGGACAACCACAATACACATACATAAAAATACACGTAATACATATCAATACATAAAGATTAATTGTTAAAAACATAATATAAAAAACACCAAATTCATGTCACAGTCGTTGTCGTGAAATACAAAAACTAAAACCACAGATAAAGTTTGCAGCTAAAAAAATCCTACCACATAGCTTAATAAACATCGAGCACTTCATATCAAAAATCGATGACAGACTGTAGCAGTTTGGCTCGCCTAATCCAAAATACCTGTGAAAACATAGCCTCACAAAATACTACAATCTGGCTAGTATCACTCAATGCAATATTCTAAAAGTTTCCTTATGCTCCCTACAGTCCAGATTTTTCATAGGGGGACAATGTAAGATCAACAGTGGCCTCACCCGTTTAGCTGGGCATACGCTAGATATTATCTTTACTAACTCCCCTACTGTCATCTGTGGTGCTACCTCTCCACTTACTTGGACAGACCATTCACTGATAGAGTTGTATATTAGGGGCCCGGGAACATCCAACAGTTCCCGTACTAATTCACCTAGGTGGCACAGACAGTGGTACAAACTCCCACCCAAGGATTTTCAAAATACTTTTCCTAGCCCACAGAATTCTGACGCAGACAACATGGAGGAATGCCTTGTCTGCTTTAACTCCATTATTAAAACCACTATCGATCGTCTGGTCCCGCTGAAATTTTTTTCCAGCGTAGCCAGGCGTCCTCAGAAAGCTTGGTTCTCCCCAATCCTCCTCATAGAATAGAGCAGCTTTAAAAATATGAACGACTATGGCGTCTATCACATGACATACTGGATAAAGAAAGATGTAAACTTACACTCTCCCAGTACTATAAAAACATTAAAACTGCTCTCAGAACCCATATAGCGCAGAAACTCAAACAGGCAGGGAATGCCCCTAAAACCCTCTATCAGATTTTAAAAACTTTCACCAATCCCAAGGCTTGCTGTAAATAAGAAACACCCTCTCAAGCCCTATGCGACAAATTAGCAATACTCTTTACCCAGAAAATTGAATTGATTTATAACAATCACTTCAGCCGGAAGTCCTCAGACCGACTCCACGGCAAACCACCCTGTGGTTACAGACAATGCACAGAGGTTAGATACATTCATGGCACTCAAGTGCCACATCATCCCAGCCAAGACCACCTCACTGCTTGCCAAACAACTTGCTGCTCCTATTTGCTCAATCTTGAATCGTTCTACAGGAAAAGGGCCTCCTCCGCTCCGCATGGAAAGCGGCACAAATAATTCCCATCCGCAAAAATCTTAAAGCCCCTATGGAGGACTTATCCAAGTACCGACCCATCTCATTGCTACCTCTCCTGAGCAAGGTACAAGAAAAGCATATTAATAGACATCTGTCTGATTTTGTCGAAGCCTCGAACTGCCTCGATTCATCTCAGTCGGGCTTCCGACCTAGACATGGTATGGAGACTGCTCTGATTGAAGTTACTGACAACATCAGAATGTCCCTGGACAACGGACAAGCTGTGCTTCTGGTGTTTCTCGACAGCCTTCAATACTATTTCCCATCAGACTTTGCTCAGGAGGCTTGCGTAAATTGGCCTCCAAGGGAGCGCTCTGAAATGGATGACGATTTTTCTGTCTGACAGAACACAACCGATAAATCTCTGCTCTTTCTGTTAAAAAACCACAAACCTTACTAAGGGAGTATTGCAGCCCCACCTTATTTAAAATATATTTTGCCCCCTTAGCGGGATTACTAAGGAATCTAGGATTTGTTCCTATGTCTTATGCTGATAAAACTGAGTTCCTACTTTCCTTTGACAAGAACAATCCTAACGCTCATTCTACCTTTTCAGAGGGTAAGCGTACCATCTCAAGGTGGATGCGAAACAACTTTCTCCAACTGTCGAGGGCAGAAGATTGCTGGGTCCGAGTCCTCTCTCGGTGTTTATGTGCCATATCCAATGGGACTCACCTGTTAAAAACCATCATGATAGGTTGTGCCGCTTTTCAAACACAAGCAGATGAAGGCAAAACGCCAAAACGCTTCCTTGTGAATAAAGCATCTTCAATCTGGGCCCCGGGAGTGCGGTGTGTTTCTTTTTGGAACCGGAGCATTGATATTTATATGGACCCACCTCCATATTAACCGCGCCCGTCTGCAAGAGTGCTTGTATTGCCGAGGTGGACTTTGGAGCTGGAATTTAATTAGCAATTGCACCGCCATCAGGGAATCGGGGCGCCAACGCCAACTTTCATCAACAGGAATCATGCCTGTGGAAGCTACGGCCATTTGACCTGCTCCTGCGCTGAGTGCTGAGAGACCCTGTGGCAAAGGCGAGGGGTCCTGGGAGAAGGTGCACTCCACGGCGCTAAGGTGGTATGGCCAGTATGACCGTCAGGACACCAAAAGAGGATGGCAACTGTGCTGTAATAAAGAAACATTTTCTTTAACAGACTTCAAATCCCAGAATACATCAGGGCAGAAGATTGCTGGGTCAGAGTCCTCTTTCGGTGTTTATGTGCCATATCCAATGTTAAAAACCATCATAATAGGTTGTGCCGCTTTTCAAACACAAGCAGATGAAGGCAAAACACCGAAACGCGTCCGTGTGAATAAAGCATCTTCAACCTGGGCCCCGTGAGTGCGGTGTGTTTCTTTTTGGAACCGGAGCTTTGATATTTATATGGACCCACCTCCATATTAACAGCGCCCTTCTGCAAGAGTGCTTGTATTGCAGAGGTGGACTTTGGAGCTGGAATATATATATATATATATATATATATATATATATATATATATATATATATATATATAATTTGCCAACTTTCTCCACAGGGGGAGAAAAACGGGTCGCACAACCAATTAAAGTATTTGCAATCTTCTTTATTAAGCTTAGTTACAGGGCATATCGTGAGCAAGGTGGAGACACACCGAAACGCGTAGATCTAATGCGCTATATGCCCTGTAACTAAGCTTAATAAAGAAGATTGCAAATACTTTAATTGGTTGTGCGACCCGTTTTTCTCCCCCTGTGGAGAAAGTTGGCAAATATTAGTGGCGTGGGTTCAGCCACAGGATAACGCACATACACGAGCGCTGCAGATTCCCGAATTATGAACCAACGTGGAGACGATATAGATATATATATATATATATATATATATATATATATATATATCTCCAACGAAAGTTGCCTGCAATGAGGGAGGCCACAAAGGTAGGTTGATTACGCCGCACTTTTAATGGAAAAGAACCGCTTCAGAACAGCAGCAGTGCCTCGCTACAAATCAAACGTCCTGCCCAACGCGTCTCATGCTGAGAGCTCTTTGTCAAGGGCCACGGGCATCATGCTGAGTAAAGTTCACGGCAGATTCAAGCATCAACATTTTAAAGGTTTTTTCTCCGCCCAACTGGACGTGGCCACGCCAGTGGCCTGTGGTTGCTGTAGTGCCTAGTTATCTCCAGTGAGTTGCCGTGTTCAAACTCAATTCCATCAATTTATTTTCCCCAGTGGGTTGCGATGAACACATTGCCAGCGTCCATCATGCTTTTAGTCTCCTCCATTCGGCATACCTTTCCCAATGCCGCAAAGTCGCTTGGCTCCACAGCGGGGCTGCATTTGCATGCAGCGGTCCTCACCTCGCGGCTCAGGCGGTGCCGCTTTTACATCCAACGAAAGTTGCCTGCAATGAGGGAGGCCACAAAAGTAGGTTGATTACGCCGCACTTTTAATGGAAAAGAAGCGCTTCAGAACAGCAGCAGTGCCTCGCTACAAATCAAACGTCCTGCCCAACGCGTTTCATGCTGAGAGCACTTTGTCAAGGGCCACGGGCATCATGCTGAGTAAAGTTCATGGCAGTTTCAAGCATCAACATTTTAAAGGTTTTTTCTCCGCCCAACTGGGCGTGGCCACCCCAGTGGCCTGTGGTTGCTGTAGTGCCTAGTTATCTCCAGTGAGTTGCCGTGTTCAAACTCAATTCCATCAGTTTATTTTCCCCAGTGGGTTGCGATGAACACACTGCCAGCGTCCATCATGCTTTTAGTCTCCTCCATTCCGCATACCCGCTCAAAATCCTCTTTTCTCTAAAAAGGACAACAGCACTCCGGGGGTGGTGAAGATCACAGCGGTCTTTAATGAAAAGTCAACAAACGCGTTTCGGTGCAAGCCTGTGTCAATGACACTAAGCACATGACTCAATTTTAAAGCTCCTACTCAGTAGTAGACATCGCAAAGGACTAGCCCAAAGTCAAATATAGACGCCATCTTGTAACGAGTAGAGTCCAGTACATAAAGTATGTAACCCGACCCCGTGCAAGACAATAGTACCGTACATCGGTACACAAACAAGAAGTATGGGCATAAGATATATATACATACATACATACATACATACACACACACACACCCATACATACCCCTTGCGGATTAACTTGCAGTCTTGCATTCACACAGAAAGATGTAAACCCACTTTTGTGGGCAGGGGCTTGGAAGAGACAGATGTCAAATGTGTCAATTAAAACACCCCATTCATCCTTCTCCAGTAGCTTGGTTAATCCTGCTACGTTCCATGACAATATTTTAATGCGGGAATCCTGGGGCTGTAAAATCCCATTTAAGAGTGGGGAGTCTAATTCCCCTAGAGTGCTACCCCCAATGCTTGCACTCTCTGAAAGCAAGATCTGATCCATCAGTCTTCCTCCTGTACTTAGTTCTATGTCCCCCCCCCTTATCCAGATGTAGAGGATCGATCAGTGTTGGAGCTGTTAGAGGATGGATCAGATGTTCCTCCACAAGAGCCCTAACAACAGACTTACAGCAGGATGTTGACTTAGGCTGCAGTCAGTGCAAGGCGGCAGTCGACCCACTGTTGACTGCCTCCTTCCCAATCTTGACCCGTGTGAGATCCAACTCTCAACATAGCGGGGTCACGAAACTTAATTTGAATCAGTGTGTTTGCATTGGAGATGCTACGAGCTTCGACTGCCACAAGACCTTCCACCAAATCATTATTAACAAAGGAGATACGCAGTTTATCATAACAGTGATCAGTGATACACAACCTTTCTACCCCTATAATGTCACTCCTGATCAGTGCATAACATTGTCTTGTTGTTCTACACCAGTATATTACCTTATTATTTAAGGAGCCTGAATCTTCTCTGACTCCAGAGGCTAGCTTAGGAGCCCTGTCCAGGAATATCATAGTTGGCTGACCTCCCACAGAGCCCATTTTGAATTTTCCCTCCTGGCCGACACCTCCTTACTTCGGGAGAACTCTGAGTGCAAACATATGGTGAGGGCTGCTGCTGCCGCCAGGCCACTGTAAAGGGTTCCCATTCAAGTGGACTCGACCTGGGATGAAAAGATTGGGGCCAACCATTCCTATCTGCCGAACAAACCCTTTTCTGCACTAGAACTGGCTGTAGATCAGTAGTATTGATATGTGCCTGGGAAACATCTGAACTGGGGCATAGATTGTTGGGCATCCTAGTATTCACTACGAACCCCACCACCCCCGAGCCCCTATAGGGATGGACGTCTGGTTCGCTAGTTTTTGCCCTTCAAGACTCTCAACCGTCTTCTTTTATAATCACATACACCACACATGCGCACGCCTACAAAAGGACGCTGACACTTTAAAAAAAGAAAAAAGCACACATCTAAAAGCATTATTTTTGGGGGGGGTTTGTAAATTGAGAGCAACACTCTGGAGGGTGGATGGATTGAATGCAAAAGCAACATGGACGGACGAAAAAGCAGTAGGGGGACAAGAGGGATGGGGAAGCAACACGGAGAGAGTAGTTAGGAGAGGGAGGCGATGGAGAAAAGCACACAGACAAGCTTAACAGGGAGGGGGCAGGTAAAAGAGAACAACACAGGGAGAGAAGAACCCAAGGGAAACAACTCTAAAACACACTCGCTTGCTGCACACAAAACAAAACAGAAAATGTAGCGCTTGGAAAGAAAGCAATGGAAGCAGAGATGCCACCCAATCAAAGCAATGGTAGAGAGGCGCAATGCTCCAAGGGAGAAATCAAGAGAGGATTGGCAAGCTGGGACCCAAATAAGAAACAAATACATTAAAGTGACAAGGAAAACCAACCAATGGTAGGCAATGGGTGGGCTCCTAGCCATTCTATGCAAATGGTAATTTACAATATGCCATGCATCAGGCAGCATGTGCGCTGTATACTAAGTTTGAGCTAAAAATAACAGGTAATCTTCTGGACCGAAGTACTGGATGGCGGAATAATGCTCAGCATATGAAACTAGAAGCACTCCCAAGTTGAAAACTATTGTACCAGCTAGGTAACTTGTTTCAGCTCCACTATTCGTAGAAGAGCAGGTGTGTAAAGGAGACTGTCTATGCAAAATTGTGATGTACTCAACGATGTTTAGTTGGCACACTATCGCACGTGATTAGGTAGATTTAGTTGTACTTCAGGATGGGTAATTTACTGTTTAAAAGTAGAAACAAGATCTTGGTGGCCTCTAATATATGGGGAACCTACATGCTGGTTTTCCAGTGGGTGCTTATAGGATGCAATGTAATGTTTATTTTTTTTAATTCGATCCACCAGCATGAAAACTATATATAAACCACACTGTAGAGTGAATAATGTAAGGAATATATTTGGACATACCTTCGAATTCAGGCAAAAATCATATGAATGAACATGACAAACTTTGTTCAGTTTTAATAAGTGACACTTGTCTTAGACTGAAAGTTATTCTCTTTTCTCCTAGGGTCCGGCGACATAGATGGACTTTCAAAAGTAAGTTGTAGTTACTGCATTAAAATGTAATCCTGGAGTGTACACACAGGTCATAGTTAGCACATTGAGGCCTTTACTTCAGGAAAGAGATTTCCGCACTCTGTGTATGGTGAACTGTTGTCATAGGCAATAGATACTCAAGAATTTCCATGTATAATACGGCTATCCTAAGTTTAAAAAGTTTACACGGCAGACTTGGATTTTTTTTAATGTGCATACTTGGAGTATGTAAAGGTTATATAGAGTATGGTATGTGGAAAATAAATTTGTGACCGCTTTTAAAAGCACTACTTTAAAAAAATAGTATTATTAAAAACCAGTTTAGCATTTCATACTCATAATGTCTTTCTTAGTAGAACATTGTAATATTGGGAGCTCTGTTGAAGTCAGTACAGTGTTTCAGAACCAATATTGACTGGCATAGCTTTTGCTCCCATATTCCAAAGATTCTCTTTTTGTTTCTTTCTATAACTTTTGTTAAAGGCCCCCTATTCTCCTTAAAGGTCCACACCTATAACTTGGGATGAGGCTCTTTAACAGCTGGTATAGGCACTGGCTGCAATGCTATAACTGTAAATAAAAAGAGGGAGGACTGACGTCAAACCAATGCTTCTATAAGCATACACTACAAGCCTGTGGTTGCAATCCTAACATGATTTCCTTATTTGCAGAACTCTCCAAACAACATAAGTGGTATTAGCAATCCTCCAGGAACACCAAGAGATGATGGGGAACTAGGGGGAAACTTCCTCCATTCTTTTCAGAATGAAAACGTGAGTCTTATGGAACTTGCTTGCGTTCCTTGCTTTTCGAATGTATCTAGTAACAATTTAGACTGTATTTTCCCCATGGCGCTTTTATTTGGCTTTTGGGCTCTGGAGGGACTATTGCAGAATACAGAGTCTTAAATGTGTTCTTTAGGTGAAATTACAATTTTTCCAATGATTTTTAGACTCTTCTCCCATCATACCATGACTAAACGATGTCTGCTTTCTCTTCAATCCCTCAGATTACCACCGTGCTTTTTACACTATTTGCAAAATGGTCCGTGTATTCCGCAATAGTGTATTTCACATTTCGATCTTCTTTTGTATTGATGTGTGTTTAGTGCGCTTCAAAACCGTGTGAATTTGACCATGTGGGATAATGTTAGTGGTTCTTACACATCCAAGCAAGTAAGCTACATGACTCAAAAGCGAGGGGTAGATTTTCGAAAGCCAGCCATGGATGACTATCTGAGGCGTGTGCCTGGATGACATTGCAACTGTAATTGTTTGCATTGCTGTGCACAAGTATTCAATGTTCTTCAGTGACTTACCAGTCACGTGGACTTAACTATAATGTAAATATGGAAATAAAGATGATATGGGGCATAAAATAAGGTGGTACTTAAACAAGACCTTGCAATCCAATGCATTTCTCATGATCCACAATATTGAATCTATAACTCTAGTCAGAACATTTAATACTGTGTAAAAAGGCTTTGGGATCCTGCTCCCCCAGCAATATGCCATACTGTACCACAACACCACTGTTTCTGCTGTTTCACTGTAAAAGGACGCCCGCACACTGCTTGTTCCTCCTCTGTGCCCTTATGTTTTCGACAATGCATGCCCCTTTTTATGGGTGTGGTACAGAGGGTGAACCTTTTTTTTTTTTTATAAATCTTTTTTTGCAGCGTGAATCTTTCTGGATTCACTATGCTTTGCATATTCCGCAATCTGGTGGTTGGGTCCAGAATCGTAGTCTTTTTTTTCTCTCTTTTTTTTTTCCGTAGCCCAGGTGGGCGTCGACGTCCCACCATTTGGTGTACCTTCGGTGACGTCGGCATGCTTCCGGCGGAAGCTACCACCCTTGGGCGCCATCTTCAGATTCTTTTTTCCACCGTTGGGTCTGGATCGTCGCGTGAAGCTCCAGAAGTTTTGGAGGAGAAATGAAGGAAATACAGCAACTCTTCGACGGTAAAGACCGGAGAAGATCGGGAGAAGAGAACCATCAGAGAAGAGACGACGAAGAAAGGAAAGAACTTCGAGATCTTCGACGTCCTTGGAGGAATGCGCACACAGGGGGCCCCCTGAGCGCAGGAATGTACAAGACACCCTTTAAATTCTGCAAAAACTGCCACCACAAGTTCGCGCAGAAGGACCAGCACCCGGTCTGCAACCTCTGCCTGCCAATCGACCACGAGAGCAGAGACTGCAACGCCTGCTCCGTCTTCAAGCCGAAGACACTCCGAGTTCGAGAGAGACAGAGGACATCTCACCACACGATGCAGGGCAAGGGCCAGGCCCCGACGCTTTATGAACTGGGCCTCTCCACCGACGACGAGGACAACATCGCCGAAGGTCCAGATGACTTCACGGTCGCAGAGACCGATAAGAAAACGCCTGACAAGGTAGGAAAGTCTACGACCCCGAAAACCCCCACAGGGTCTCGAAAGCCAGAGGCAGACTCTCGAAAGTCAGAGCCCAGAGCCTCGAAAGGAGCACCGGCGCCAAAAACTTCGACGACCGAAGCTGCATCCTCCGAAAAAGAGCCCAGCGGATCCTTCGAGAAGGACTCCCGGAGGCCGAAGACCAGCGAAAAGCATAGGTCATCGAAGCAAGCCCCCGAAAAAGGGTCTTCGACTTCGACTTCGAAGGAAAAGGAGGCGAAGAAAGTTTCGACGTCGACGCCGCCGCCGAAAAGAGCAGCCGAAACGCTCGACGACAAGCAGGCCGCAGAGATGCAGAGAAAGAAAAGAAGGCTCGAGGCCGAAATGGAGAATATCCTTCAGAGAAAGAAGGACTTCGACGAAAAAATGAAAAGTTACAGGATCCCCTCGAAGCTGGCACCGACCGTCGCTGAGGTACAGGAGCACGAGGAGTTCGACGTTGAAGAGACGCCGAAAACTCCGGACCCCTCGGAGCACGAAGAGGAAGAAGACCTCTACTACACAGAAGGGGATTACGGGGAGCAGCAGTCAAGCTATGGCTCAGGTTCCTCGACGGCCCAAGACCAAGAATGGCAAGACATCGAGGCCGAAAACCCGGAGGAGGCTGTGGAGACATACCCCTCGAGGCCTTCCTCACCGGTCGACATTGGGGCATACAATGAGGTGGTCAGGAAGGCGGCAGCAGCCTATGGAGTTAAGCTGGAGGAGGAGAAGCCAAAAGCAGATTTCCTGCTGGAGACATTGCTCCCCACACAGACAAGAAGCCAGTTCTTGCCCATGCTAAAGAGTGTCACAGACCAGGGGAAGGAAGCCTTCAAGGAACCGGCTACATGCAGATCAGTAACGCCGAGGACGGAGAAGAAATACAAATTCTCCTCCCAGGACCCAGCTTACATCAAGGGATCCGTCACAGCAGACTCAATAATCGCTGCAACGGCCAGAAAAAGGGCAAACGTCCCAACTACATCTGGACCTCCACCTGACAAAGAAAGCAGGAGGATGGATCTAACTGGCAGGAAAATAGAGAGGAACGCCGCAACGCACCGGCGGATGGCGAACTCCAATGCCCTCCTGAACAGACATCAATACCTGCATTGGGATGAGATGGGCCAGTTGCTCAAGCACCTCCCGGAACAATACCGTGACAGGGCATCACACCTTGTGGAAGAGGGGAAAAGCACGCTAACTCGTGCCTCAAGACAGCCTTGAATGGGGCAGAAACAGCCAGCAGACTGATGGCTATAGGCATCACAGAGAGAAGGCAAGCCTGGCTCAGGATCTCAGGCTTCAAGGCTGAGGTTCAGAACAACATCCTGAGCACACCCTTCAACGGTGAAACACTGTTTGGAGCCCCAGTTGATGAGAAGCTCACCCAACTGAAGAAGGACAACGAGACGGCAAGGTCCATGGGGGCCCAGCAAATCAGGGGGATGAGAAGGGGCACTCCTACACGGAGGCCTAACGGCAGGGGTGGAAGCCAGCAAGGGCAATCACACCAGACATTCCACCAGGGACTACAGAGTGACAACCAAAGTCACCAGGGCCAGCAGAGGCAAAACTGGAACTACCAGGGCCAGGGGCCAGTCCTTTCGATCAAGAGGAAATGGACGGGGCCAGAGAAGGAGAAGCCTTGAACAACCCCCCTCTAAGTGACTTCACACGGAAAAAGGTGCTCTCCCACTCGAACCCTCCGGGGGAGGAGCACGGGAAAACAAACAGGAGAGGGCTACACGGACAAGACACAAAGGAACATGTGACGCCAGTAGGAGTGAGATTGAGATTTTTCTGCAGGAGTGGAGAAAAATAACAACAGACAAGTGGATACTCAACATTATGCAGTTCGGATACTGCATAGAGTTGGAAAAGAGACCACCAAACAGAAAGCCAAAGAAAAGAGAGCACTCTGGAAGAGAGCTGCGATTACTCCAAGAGGAAGCTCAAGAACTCCTCCTCAAAGCGGCCATCGAACGGGTTCCATTCAAAGAACGGAACAGGGGAGTGTACTCAAACTACTTCCTGGTGCCAAAAGTGGACGAAAGTCTAAGACCCATCCTGGACCTTCGGTTCCTAAACAAATACGTAAAGACTCAAAAATTCAAGATGACGTCCCTACAAGCGGTCATCCCGCAGATAAAGGCCGGGGACTTCTTGTCCACCATAGACCTCAAAGATGCGTACCTGCACATCCCCACGAACAGGCAGCACAAGCACATGCTAAGATTCACAGTGAACAAGGATCACTACCAATTCACGACCCTGGCGTTCGGCCTAAAGTCCGCACCAAGGGTGTTCACCAAATGCCTCGCGGCAGTGGCCGCACATCTAAGAAGAAAGGGGATACACGTGTACCCCTACCTCGACGACTGGCTCGTAAAGGCAAGCTCTTACAAGACATGCAAGGATCATGCAGAGCAGGTCACAAGAACGCTAGCAAGCCTGGGATTCTCCATACACTGGGGAAAATGCTCAATGGAACCAGAGCAAGTGAAAATCTTCCTGGGAGCTCAAATCGACACCGTCCAATGCAGGGTGTTACCCAGCGAGAAGAGAACACTCAGCCTACTGAGGGAGAAACATCACTACCAGAAGGGGCGAGCTCTGACAGTGAGGACTGTGAGCAAGATCTTGGGGATGATGGCGTCATGCATACACCTGGTCCCCAATGTACGCCTACAAATGAGACCACTCCAAGAGTGGCTGCAACAGCAATGGTCACAAGCTACAGGAAGTTGGGAGGATCTAGTGGTTGTAACGCACAGGGTGCAGGAAGAAATAAGGTGGTGGACCAAGGAAAGAATTACAGTAGGGAAGCCTCTAACACCACCGGACCCAACAGTGACCATCACCACAGACGCATCCCAGAAGGGATGGGGCGCACACATGAACAGGCTCAGAGTGAGGGGTCTGTGGAGCCCTACAGAAGGACGCCCGCAAACTGCTTGTTCCTCCTCTGTGCCGTTATGTTTTCGACAATGCATGCCCCTTTTTATGGGTGTGGTACAGAGGGTGAACCTTTTTTTTTTTTTTTTTTAATAAACCTTTTTATTAACCAGACATCGATTCAAATAAACAATACAGCGGAATCAGCCAGTTTATGTACAGCAATGATGTACAGGAGGAGAACAAGTTCATAAGAATTTGCCTGTAGAATAAAACAAAATCCTATGTCATTGCAAAGAATGATGCAACAAAGAAAATGCTCATGGTTCCCTCTGTACAGTAGCTGAAGAAAACTATTCTAAGGATACTGTCTCATTGGACCAAAACCGCAGTTTTTCCATCCATTTAACTCAACCATCAGGCAGTGGCGACAGTTCCATTATTTTTCAGGCTGCTCATTTGAAAAGGTTTACTGGCGAAGTAAATGGGTACAATATGAGGTTCGGATACTTTTGCACTCTAAACTTCTCTTGGAGACTTTACTGGTGTTACAACTGGGGTGTTAGGGATGTCTTTTGAAATCCTGGAGGATGCTCTCTCTTTCGCTAGAATGAGCTCAAGCCAGGCAACTTCTGAAAGAGGTGATTTGGATGGGATTGTGCTGTGCAACATCTATTTAAACTGGAATATTAGTTTGCCTTCTTTAAAATAGCTTTTTAAAGGAACAAGGGAACCCAAAGGCAATAGACTAGGGACCTTGGGCGCTTAATTGTTACTAAAGCTAGAGGTCCCCAGAACATGGAAGTTGAACACTTGAATTAACATACGCTAAATAGTCAGTATGTTCTTTGTCCAGCCGAACAGAATTTTATTTTGACCGGTATAAATAATAACACAAAATTGAGAGGTAATGTAAAGGGGCACAGCCTTTGACCCAAACAGAACAAGACAAAACAGCAATTTTTAAGGCAAAAAACAGGCGAAGCGGTCTGTTTCCTAGTATTCAGTAGACAGACTTAATTCAATCAAGGTACCATTGTGCAATACATTCTAAGTTTTTAGGAGACATATGGTACATAGGTGTCGACGTTTCGATGCCGAAACTTAGATGTGTGGCATCATCTTCAGGACAGTAATATAAAGCATGCCTGTCTTGAATTCAAACAATTGCCATGGTTTTGGCAATCCGTGGCAAATTGCAGAATGAATGGAGATCAGGCGGGTTTGATCCAGGGTGCGTGACAGTTACCCAGAGATTACGGGTATGTCGGATTCACACAATAAGAGGAAGGTGCCGTCGCAGATGGCGATATTCGGCAATTCTAAGTAGATACTCGTGGTCTTCGCCGGTCGGGGATTCTTTAAAATAGCAGCATCTGAATTAAATATGCCTTCTACATCTGTAATAGCTTGTTCAAGCCTTCACCAGGATCCCTGGGTCTCCACTGAGAATTGTTTTGATGTAACAGGTTCTCCAGTGTTACTCATCGAATGGGTTTTCCTGCAAGGACTGAAACCATTTTTGCATGGGTCATCCATGGACAAAAATGACTGCCTCAGGACTAGGAGAATGCTTGAGATCCGATGGTCTTTTACGACTGTGTATTTCTGCATCCTAGTCAGACTACCCGAGCTTAAGATTGTGTTTTTTTATTTTGTATTTTTTTTATTTTTTTTTTACACTTTTGGCCAGTGGTCTTTTGTGAATTAAAGAATAAAAATACAAATCTCAATGGGTAAAGTGGTATGTAGGAATATGTGTGTGTGTGTGTGTGCATATACATATATATATATATATATTTTTGTGTATATATACATATATGTATGTAGTGCAGCAGTACATTATTTTTATGAGTGATGTGTTCAGTCTTTTTCAAAGTTTTGCTGTTTTATCTTCTCCCCAAAGCCGCCATGTTTCGTCCAGGAAGTGGCCTCTGCACACCACTAACAACTCTGAGTTTGCAGATAGATAGGAGGAAGAATGTTGTGGGCTTGGTATTCCTTGTTCCAGAGGCTGTTAGTAGTGCCCATATGGTTCTTTTGCAAGCAGGGGTCATATGTTCTGCGTAAAAGAAAATGGTGGATTCATGATTCCGAGCGATACATGAAATAGAGACATGCTGATAAATTGGTCTGATGTTTCATGACCAGATGTTTGTTGGGAGAAAGAGTGCTGCTCCGGTCCATGAAAAGGAGACTGTTCTGTTAGAAAGGGAAATTCAAGTATACCTAGCAGGCTCTCAGTTTATCAAATCTGAGGATCTCTGGCAGGTTTAGGCTTTTCTTCATTTGAGACGCTCTTCTTTCATGTATGTCCTTTTTAAGAGTCTTTTGGTTTGGGTTTTGTTTAGGTTGCTGGTGTATTTGAAGTTCCCTGTTCATTTCGGATAGAACCTTGTGCAGATTGAGAAGAATTGGATTCTTTGAATTTATGGCTTCTTTCCATGCTCTGCCTAACAGATAGTTTGATGGCCTGAACTATTTCTTAATGGTAAAAAAGAGGGGGCATTTGCTACTCTTTCCTCAAGCGGGTTATACCCTAAACCTGTTTCTAGCGCAAAAAATGTTGATGATTTTGCCAAGCCAACCTATTTATTCTTTACGCACCTCTCAGCTTTTCTCATTGCTGATAGGTCCAATGTTCCTTCCCAGATTTTGCACCATGGTTCAGAAGGCCTCCAACGTTAGACTGGGTCACTGGTTCCAGGGTATAAGAACAAATGTAATATATGCCTTAATTACTTATTGTTGCAGGGTTGCATAAACACCCTTTTGATTGGGGCCTCAGATCATTACCTTGGATTTCAGCTAACTATAGATCTAAAACGTTTTGGGTTTGCACTGGTAAAATTGAATAGTCTGCCTACGAAAGTAGCCGAATGTTTAGGTGTGTACCATCGGGACATCTGAGGTAGCACCCTTGAGTTCAGTATACATATAGTTTGTGTGTAGATTAAGCAAGAGTGCTGTCAGTATGCAGCCCTGTTTGATTTTTTTTTTTGCCAAATCTTGTTCTGGCGCTTTTTACTTCACCCTTATTTGGTCTTAAGTTTTGTCATGGAGGCCTGCTGTTATTCTCAGGAGAAGGGGTGGCAGTCCCAAGTTTTTCAGTTAAGTACAAAGTAGTCGATGGAGCATGCTGAATGCTTGAGAAAAGCCCTGGAAGGCTGAGGACATTGTTCTCAACCCAATCGTTTTTATGCTTTAAAATTATCTTTGTTAACGGTTGTTGCTCTGTTTGTAAGGGTGACTGGTCTACAGGAGGCTGGGACCGATGGTTTACCTTTTGTGGTACTACTAGGCTAGCTTTCCATGACCCCAGAAATCTTCCTTTATCTGCAATGACTGTGAAGGCATTGGATACGAAGAATGATCACCAATATGCGAAGTATTTGAAGCCTTTAGGCGGGGGAAATCATGCTGGCAGTGGAAGTTTTAATTAAGCTTCAGACCTGGAATTATTTTGTGTATTTTTTCAAGTGCAAAGCAATTGAATGGACTGGTGTTTCTTTTGCTAGCAGTTGGTATACCGTTCAGAGCTATGACCATATCCTTCTTGATAGATGTTTTAAAACGTGCAATCAGTTCTTCTTCTGATATGTCGAAATTAATGTTATTTTATGAGTTTCCTATTGCCTGTTACAAGAAGCCTCCAAAACTCTACAGTTTCTTTGGTTGCCAGTGCCTCTACCAACGGATATCATTGCTGTTTTTTGCTTTCCTTCTTCTTGGACCGGGTTAGGTTTTTGTACTATGTTTCTAAGTTTTTGATCTCTGATGGCGTTTTTTTTGTTTCAGGGCGAAGGCGAGTTTAGATTTGGTCTTTCTGCCCTCCTTATTAAACTATTGATTTTTAGAAAGCTTTTAGTGTGAAGCATGGTCATATTTTCTGAATAAGTCATATGTTCTTGTGAAGAGTACTGAGTTCATTTTTTCATTTGATCCTTGATCCAACTGTTCTAGCTTGAACTTGAAGCATTCGAGATGTTCAGTTAAGGAGTCTGAAAGTTTAACCTTTTTAATCATGCCCCAGTGTAGTCTGACTTTATTTCTGATTTCAAGTTCCTCACTTTTTTTCGTTTTTTATAGTTAGGCAAAAGTGTGTAGGAAGGAACGTCCCTAGACATGTAAATACTAATATACTTAGCAGGTAGCAAAGTATTCGAACATTCTCAACTAGTAATCAAAAGAAGATCAAGATGTATTACTTCAGTGTCTTTATTAAAAATATGAACATGTCTGCTCATAATTTCTTAATATCACAAACCATTTGATGCAATCAATAAATAGTCATTCTGTTCAATTGATTAACATGATCTGAATCACTGGACTTTCATGGTATGCATTGGCTCCATCAAAACCTAGAAGAATTCTAATGTTTATCTAACCATCATGTGATACGTGTTCTCCCATAATTTCCAATTGTTAAAAGCCCACATGATTAATACATCCACAGCCAACATCTGTTTTGAACTGAAAGCCGCTTCCTGAGGTTTGTAATGCAAGCATATTACACAGGAATCGGCATGAAATGCACGGCAAATTTATCAGAACAATTCAGTGTACTCACTGATACCTATAAATTCATTATGTGCAATATTTACACATTCCAGAAGTTCCATAAATTAGTTCACGAAAATTATACATTTAGAGTCTTGCATGTTTCTTACATCATTAATACATATTTCAGATAACTTACACAAGAGAAAGAAAATAAGACCTGTGCTCAACCTGTTGCTCATCTGTGGGATTGTTATAGCTCTTAGTAGAGCGACTCTGTGCATGTCGTACACTTACTGCCCACTAAGGAGTTGCTGGGTGGCTCCTGCAGCTCCTGTCATATGGACTTCTACGGCTATTGGAAATGGGCTCTGTGATCTAACTAGTCATGTAGAACCTGCTCATTCATGGTTCTATAAGACCTGGGGGGGCCGTCCAGCGATGGGTCTGGTCTTTCTGGCACCTCTTTTCATGGGTGATGGGTCCCTGCCATCTACAAAGGGTATGGTGGGGCAGAGGCCCTGCAGAATTTCCCACTAGGATTACTCTGCTCTCTAAAGACCAGGTCAGAACTAACTCAAACCTACTATAAAGTTCCACTCATTGTCTCTTAAACATGCAGTTATACAAAAGCACAGCCCTGAGTCATACAAAAACATGTCACATCATCAGCTCTTGCAACATCCTTCCTTTCTGTAGGATATACATTGGTATTTTCCTCTCAGCCCTCCAAAAACCTGTTTTGTCTAGTGGTTAACAGCCAAGGCACTGCTGCTCTAGTCTCCCACGTGCACCCTCACCTACCTGCAGGGATATCGTGTAAAAATGACAGTTAAAGAGATGTCTGCTTTGAGTTGGTCCTAGACTTCTCTTTGGGGACCTTGACATAGTATATTACATACTTCATTATGCCCTGTATTCTACAAGCATAACCTGTGCTCTATTCACATCATGGTATTGGGCTTGGTCTCTCTCCTCATGTCACCTGATTATCCTTTACTGAAAGGCACACCATTTTTAAAAAAAGCATCTGCTTCGGTTGTATGATGACTGAGAAAGTGATCTTTTGTGGTCCTGGGAGTGATTAGCTAGTGCAATAAAAGCGTAATTAATTGAAGATCATTTTTTACAATTATATACAGTAGGAACTGAAATAAACCAGATGGGTTTGCCTTTTAACTGGAAACGTGAGCCACCCTTTTGTTGTATAGATTGTGTTTTTTGGAGTAGTAGGACTTGGGGAATTACGGTGGAGGATGTGTACATTTAGCACATATCAGTATTCCAACACACCCCACTTCACACAAAGAGAAATGGTAATTGATCAAGATAAGTTTTGAATAGCTTCAACACTTTCCATATTATAAGTGCCAAAATATGGCACCAAACTCATTGTCCTAGATGCCACCAACTCTTCATCAACATTCGTCACTGAGAAAAGTTTGAACCAAAGCCAGTAGATACCCTGATATTATCAAGTTTGGTTTGTTGACCTCTTCCAAGTGCTGCTATGTTAGTACAAAAGTTTGCTCAGGGATGAACATAGTCTTGGGCTTTTTAAAACCCCCCTAAAACCAACAGAGTTGCATGCTGTGGCATTATATCAACTCTTGACTAAGACTGTGCGACATTTCAAATCCACTCCCAACAGGCCGATAGAAATGCAATATTTTTTTATTTATTGACATTTATTTAAGGATGGATACGGAAATACTTTATTCCACTGGTGCTTCGACGTCATGAAAAGCATTATGTTTGCAGCACCTCCCTTTCTTTTTGCTAGATTTGCTCTATAGAAATACCATAGGCTTACTTACATGCACTATAAACTAACAGTAACTGCCTGTCAGTTAAATTGTGAGTATGATTTAATTATTTGCTAGCATTTGTCATTTGAAGACTGGATCTATATTTGCATTAGCTTGACTGTTACTTTTCCCAGTTGGGGTTGGGGTTGGGCATGCAATTCTCGCCTATTTGTATTTCACATTGTCGCTTATAACTTTACTGTGGTTCTTACCAGCTCTTTTCTGTATGGCTCTCTTTCAGTACTCGCCCAGCATGACGATGAGCGTGTGATTTCCCCTCCTATTCTTCAGGAAAAGAAAGCGTCAGCTGCCAACTCCAAGATTAAGGAATTTATGCAAGAAGAAGCTAAGTGTATGGGCAAGGAGACAGAGGGGGCAGCACCTCAGTTTTAGTTTCATGCAATAAAAAGGTTGAACTTTTTATTCCATAAAACATGAAGGACAACAAAACAAAAGATTCAAGACCTGATCGATCCTTCTTCTGGAAGGATTTCTGTATGTACATGACACTTTTTTCTTTTTTTTTGGAAACAAATGGAAGCCTCTAGCACCCAAATCAACCTCCTGGTTTTGTCCTTTTAAACTTGTTGTATGTTTGTGCTGTGCTACGCAAGGAAGCTAGGCTAGAGACCCAAAAAGCTCCTGATGTCTCTCTGTTGTAGCATATTTTTTTAAAGAAACTGGACATTTACAGTTGGTGGCTTTCTTCCCGAAGAACGTCTTTTCTTTTTGCGGCACAGCATAGCACGTCCTCCCTCATCCAGCTACAAAGCATGCTTTGCGGAGGGATTGTTCATGGACTGAGCAGTTCGCCACCCCTCTATGAAAACCCCACCACTATACTTTTAATGCGGCCACGGTCCCATGTAGGATTGTATCCTCAAGAATTTGTTGCGATCCTGTTGTCCGTAACCCTGGCATGGGTGCACCCTATGCTAGGCACACACTGCAACCCTCCCCTGCTTCATGTTCACCTGTTGGTGCAAGGAGACGTCATTTCCTGATGTAGAAATGACAGCTTTTGTTTATATCCAGGAACAGAACGAACGATAAGAGGCCATTCTGACCTGAGACTTTGAAACTGTGATCTCTTCAAGCCAATATCTTGTTCTAAAAGATGCGATCGTATCAGGGCTTCCGCTGTAATGTGCTTGGGAACTGGATTAAGATATATATATCTATTTTTTTTTAATTTTGACATAATTAAGAAACGTGTACTTGCTGTACGGCAGGCTCACTGTGTGAAAACAAATCACCTCCTTTTACATGTTAGAGGCGACAAAGGAAAAAAGAACTGAAGCACGTGTAAAGTCGATAGCAAATACATTGGGGCTTTGTACATTACACTACCCCCATTGCTGGTCTCTGTTTTATCACTTTCCACTTCTGAACCATGTATGCCCTGTATTGTAAAATATTATCTGCCTGGACATACCTTTGTGCGGACTTCTTGAGAACATTGTAACTGTTTCTGTGTTTTCTTATCTTGTAGTCTGGTTCTAAATGAGAGGAAAAAAAGTAATTATCATACGTTGTAGTTTGTGTTCGATATTTGTTGATAATGTTTTCCTAAAGGGTTGTCTTTTTCTGCACCCCTTCATGAGATGTTTTTTTTGTTGGGAACATTGGCTTGGTATTACACTGATTGCAAGACATGAGATGTTGATAGACTTTTTTTGGGTGTAATATGACTTTTTTATCAATATTAATATTATTATTTGCCTTTTATTAGGCATTTCAATTGTGCTTTATCTGTAGAAAGTTGCCGGGGAGGGGTGGGCGGGGGAAAAAGTGTGTCAATCTCATAGCTGCATTCAGATGAATATTAAAATTCTGAAATAAAAATGAGAATTTGTTGTATTACTCTATGCTCTGAATTTTCACGGTAGGCCAGTAAACCGAAGTGTCAGGCTGGTCGCTTATTTTAACATGAAACGCTAAATTATTGCCTTTTCCCGTCTAGGATGGTTTTAAATTAAAGGTTTTTTTCTCTCCCTCCAAGCCGTAATAAATATAAACTTAAACAGTTGGTTTGTTTTTTCTTCTTTTTTGCCATATTATTGGTTATGGGGAAACACAATCACAAGGTTTAGATGACAGTATTGGCAGCTGTTTCTGAGATGCTACCAGATTTCATTGGGTGAAATACAAATAAAAAATCCATATTCAGTCTTATGCTGTCTGGGTGTTTTGCTATTTACTGAGGTTTTATTCACATCTGGTAGATCTCTCTCATCTTTCAGGCCCTGCAGTCCTATCCTAGGAACCCGATGAAGAAGAGAACATCTGGTCGTCCCTTAAACCCTGCCATGGAATATGTAGTAGACTGGGTCGGTTTGGAGATTTGCAGTCATACTTCCCAAAGACATAGCAGAGAATGTGTGGGATGTCCTTAGTCAGACCACAAAACAGTACACATGCACAGTTTTATATCCGTAGGTCTTTATTATGCAGTACCTGAGTGTGAGTGCAGGCTATATGTATCATGATTACAGCAAGAATGGTATTGCAGCATGCACCTTTTCTGGATTCACATGCTATGCATTTTTCGGCCATCAAGTCGTTGGGTTTGGAACTCTGTTCTTGTATATTAGTCCTTCTTCTCTTTCCTTAAAAAAAGATGTATTTTATTGTTGTTGGGGCGTTTACTGTTCTCACCATTTGGTGCCTGCTTCACCTTCTTCTGATGTCAGTCGCCCCTCCCTGGATATGAAGAGAACAGTGCGAACGTTATAGTTCCAGTAACGCTTCTCAACATTGAGAGCATTGTGCTGTGATCAGTGGTCGCTGAATTTACTTAGTTTTCCTTTTGTTACATGTGTAATTCTCATGAGAATTATTGGGGTGGTCATTTGTGTGGATATCATATGGGTAGTGTCTGATGATTTGCAGAAACACCTGCTGACTGATCTTGATCTTAAAGTAAGTAGTTTATTTGAGTTGTGCGGCATAAAAAATAGCCATGGAAGAGATGCGTAGCAAGATGGAGAGAATTCCTCCCTAACTGGCAGCTACATAGAAGTCCAGCTTCAGACTCTGCTTTCCATTCCAGTACTAGACATTCCATCATACCACATTCCATACTGAATTTCAACATGCCTCATTCAACCAGTGCGAATTTAAATATGATACTTCGGCCCCTTTACCCCGAACAAAACAGCCAACAGAAAAAGGCAAAGAGGAAACAAAAGACCTACAAAAGCAACATCTCCACGGTATCTACGAATAGCTCCTATTACAGGGCTGTGGAATTTCTACAGAAGAATTGCTTGCCCAAGGGGGAGGAAAGCTTCAAAAATCTACTTGTTCTGCAAAAGAAAAATCCACTTTTCCTTTAGAATGTCATGTAGTAAGGTGACAAATTATGACAGCCTCTCTGCTTATATTAGGTCTCATATTATATTGGGGTTTGGACTCCAGCAAGGCCTTGATTTCACCATCTTGCTGCAAATCTACAGAAAAGGGGCCTGGACAGTGTGTTGGTATTTCGCAGCCTTTCATATATAAGAAGGTACCTTGCTGTTTGGATAAGCTGAATGTGTCCTGTTGAATTACCGTTTGGGAAGTGCTATAGTGGAATGGGGAGTGTTAGAATGGAAGACGAAATCAGATGACCTGTATGTAACTGTCAGTTAGGAAGAACTACTTCCTCATACCATACCTCTTCTCCATTAATCCTTTTAACTTCAAATAAGAATAAACCTCCCTCTTACTTTGAATCCAAATCGGTCAGCAGTATTTTCTTTGATTCATCACTGGTGATCTTTACCTTGAAAAATGTTCTCCAGCTGTCATTGGCAAACTGCTTAACCCAAGCTAGATAAGTTAAAATTCATTTGCAATGAGGTTACATAGTTGGGTCAGACGATTTCCAAAGAAGGTATCAAATTCAAACTGTCACCTCAAAGCTGACCGGAAAGCTCCTGAACCAGCTTCCAAGGAACAACTGATGTCCTTTTTAGAACTAAGACTTTTATACCAAATGTGTTGAACACTATTATTCCAGTGTAAAACCCTAAAGATTGTTACTTTTAAAGAATGTTCTATTTGGGATGTTGAAACAAGGATGTGTTAACATTTCTCCAGCAGGATATAGTGCATGCACCATGCAGACCCCCCAGGATATAGCGGCATGGATTGGCAAATTTAGCGGCACAAAAATGAAAATTTAGCGGCACAAAAATGGAAATTTAGCAGCATTTAGCGGCATTTTATTTTGGGGTTTTTGCAACACCAAACACAGATATCTTACTGTTTGACCTTGCCCACGTAACGCTTGTTCCTGTGCCTGAGTGTCTAGCACTTATTGCAGTACTATACCTCAAATTATACTCTGTTTTCTCTTATAACTGCACACTTGTCACTTTCATCTCCTCTTGTGCACTTTTGACTACCTCATGCATTTTTGGTTGCTCACAATTTTTACTCAAGTACTTTGTTTGCTCACGATTGTCACTATTACCTTTACTACCTCATGTATTTTTGGTTGCTCACAATTTTTACTCAAGTATTTTGTTTGCTCACGATTGTCACTATTACCTTTACTACCTCATGTATTTTTGGTTGCTCACAATTTTTACTCAAGTATTTTGTTTGCTCACGATTGTCACTATTACCTTTACTACCTCATGTATTTTTGGTTGCTCACAATTTTTACTCAAGTATTTTGTTTGCTCACGATTGTCACTATTACCTTTACTACCTCATGTATTTTTGGTTGCTCACAGTTTTTACTACCTCATGTATTTTGTTTGCTCACAAATGTCACTATTACCTTATGTAAGTAACCTATGTTTTTGCAATCTGTCCTTTTGTAAGGTTTCTCATTATGTTTCATCTCTGTTCCTAATGTGAAGCGCTTTGACGCCTTCAGGTAAAGTCTGCGCTATATAAAAATGCATAAATAAATAAATAATAAAAACTTTACCCAAGGCCGGGCGAGGCCTGCAATAAAAGATTTTCCCTCTCTCCTCTTCCACATCTCCACTGCCCCCCTCCCACCCGGGCAGCGCTTCTTAACGCAGCTGCTTTTAAACTTGCCTACGGACGGTACCTGTCAGTGTTCTGTTCGCCGCCGGCCGGCTTTCCTCCTGCTGCGAGTCTCTGAGGAATGAGGAAGAGTCTTCCTGTGTGTCGCTGCCGCTTCGTGCTCTCTCCCCCTCTTGCTGGTGTGGTGCTGGTCTTCTCCCTCTCTCGGCCGCCGTGGTCTTCTCCCTCTCTCGGCCGCCGTGGTCTTCTCCCTCGCGCGTCCTCGACCTCCTGGCTCCTTCTCTTCTCGCCGCGCAAGCCGCAAATCAAATAGAAAATGGGTGCGGAAACGGGAAACGGCAAATTTCGCGGGCTTTATGCCAAATATCGCGGCATTTGCATAGATCGCGCGATTTCGCGATTTTTTTGCAAATCGCGAAATCGCGATAAGCTGGAGGGTCTGGAGGGTCTGACCATGTTTAAGACAAAGCAATGTTTGGAGGCTAATTTACAGCAACATGATGACCAGAATGAGTGGATTGTGGTGTATGGTTTCCAGAACTTTGCGTAAGTCTGAAAGAAACTACTCTGTTGTACGGGAAAAAAAACCTCCTTGCTTGCACATTGCCAGATGTTCTGTTGGTGAACTAAATTCATTATTAGAAGTGATCACAACCCCCTGGTGAATGTATTCTGACCAGATGGTGGCAAGGTCCCCTATGGCAGGTTAGGAAGAGGTGCTATAGTGCTCCAAGCTTACCAGTATTGTATATCCGGTCTGTTCAATTATCTAGGGATAGTGAATGTGAAATAGTTACTATTTATGATGTTAATTTAACAGGAAGTCGTATTTAGGTTTCGCCTGGCGTCAGCTGCACAGCAGCGTTTGCGCAGGCGAAATCTAATGTTAGAACAGTACTGGCTTTGGTACCGCCTTCTCTTCCATTGGCTAGCTCCATAAAAGGAGGCTAGCCATTGGAAGAGCGATCTGTCCGTCATTGCCGGAGCAGATTCGTGGGCGTTCCCGTGATTTTTACTCATCCCGCCCCCTTGCGATCGTCATGCGGCGGTGGGCGTGTTTTCTTTTCTTTTTTTTTTCTGTCATGTTTTTGTCTTTTTTGAAGTGTCTTCTGTTGGAGTGGGCTGCGAGTTTTAAGTTGCCAGGAAGTACTGTGTATTTGCGACCAGGTAAGCAGCATTTGTTTCTAATATCCTTTCCCTTTGTACGTCTCTCGCCTCGTTGTCTCCCTGTCTGTGTCTCCGTGGTGTTGTCTCTGTTGCCCCCGTCTCATGTCCTTACCAATGGAATGCTTTCGTTGGCATGTTTACGTTGTTTCTGTGCTAAGTCTTGCGTGTCTCCGTGGTGTTGTCTTTGTTGGCCCCGTCTCATGTGCTACACCTCTCATTCCGACCGCCGCCGGAAGAAGTCCAGGTGAGTGCTCCCCCCCCTCCCGCTGTCCGTGTACCCGTTCCCGCCCCCCCATCCCCCCTCCCGCTGTCCGTGTCTCCGGCCTCTGGGCTCCCCAGTCTGCTTACCCGTTGACACGGATGATCTGGTCTCGCATGGGTTTGATGTCCTGGAAGCTCTGCTGGTTCACCATGCTGTAAAACCTCCTTGTGCTTGCTGTCCCTTCTTCCTCGTTTGTGCTGACCCCCCCCCCCCGCACGTACGTTGTGCTTGCTGTCTCTTCTCCCTCGTTTGTGCTGCCTCCCCCATTTCGTTGTGTCGTTCACCTCTAACTTCGGTTTCTCTATCAATTTAAAGAGATTTGTGTTAAAATCGGGTTTCTCTTCAGAATAGGTTTTGTTCCAGGCACTTCCAGCCTAGAGTCCTCCTTCCCGACACTACTACGTCAAACGCACTTAGATTACGGCCCAATGATCGCCCTTACTACACTTTACACAGCAGCAAGGGAGGAAGGTTAAAGTAGGTCGTTCCTCGCCTCCTCAGGTCCGCCTCCTCCTCAATACACTCCCCTGGGCCATCTCTCGGTTTCGTTTCCTCGGAAGCAGGGTGTTTCTGCCCGAGAGTTGACCCTTCTGCGTCACAAGGCCTACTTGTAAGTTTCGATTCCTCACGGCACTTGCTAAACTCCGAGGCAGACGGTCAAAGCGCACCGAAGCAGCTATTTAGACAGCAGCAACCAAAGTGACCAAAATCCTGTTCATAGGTACCAACCACTAAACGGCTGTGGGTCTCGAGCCCCCATGATGTTTCAGCTGAGCGAACCGCCGACCCCCAGACTCGGCCCCCTTCATTGCAGCAGCATTGTGTCAGCTAAAGTGCAGAGAGGGCAGTGTGCAAAATGAGCTGAGTGACCAAATGGCTGCATGCATGTCACCAAGACACAAGATTTCCAGTTCTGGGTTTTTATTTAACTTATCAGTGCATTACGGGAGTTGTAGTCCTGGCTCATTTTGAAGGCGTCAAATGGGCCAACACACCTGATAACAATAATAGGTAAAAGTTAATTACAGTAATGTTAAAGTGGTCTCCCTGTGACATGGAACCATTTTGTCACCCTACAAATGAGGCATGTAGGGGAGTGTGAGTGCTTGTTATGTACAGGTCGAGCATGGAGGCTAACTGCTAGGTACCAGCCTTGTCCACGATTTCCAACACCGAGGGCGACGAATCCACCTCGATCTCTTTGCGGTAAAAGTCCTCGATGGTGGGGTCATACTTCTTGATGAAGTTGCCCGTCACGAACTGCACAGTCAGCGCGGACTTGCCCACACCGCCGCTGCCCAGCACCACCACCTTGTACTCGCTCATGGTCCCCCGCCACCGGCACCAGCCTGTGCCCCCTCCCTTGCTTCCCGTGGCATGTACTCACACCTTCCCCGAAGATCAAAAGACACCCCTCTAGGTAGCAGTAAGCGTGGAGTTAGTAGCCATGTGGCAGTACCAGCCTATGCCGCGGTGGCCATACGAGCGGGTAGAGGGTGCTGGCGAACTAATCCTGTGTTTGCCGCCCCGCGTGGCTGCAGGTAAGAGCGGGGGCCCCCAAAACTCGTGCCACCCTGGGCGGGCCGCTCCCCTCCTTGCTACACCACTGTTTCTACCAATGGTCCACGGCGCACCTTCATCCCAGCTTAATCGGGTGCTGCCTGTGCAATGGACCAAAACTAGAAAGTTTATTATTATTTTTTAACTTTTTTTTCTTACAGTATCATGGCCGCACACCAAATCTGGTGCAGCCTCTGGGTCAAAGGGCGTGTTTCCACTGCTATAGAGAGAAATCAAAAGAGCGATTCCCCTCTCTGCCCTAATGGAAGTGGAGCACAGATGCAAGCAATTATCTTCACCTTTCCCTGATAGCAATTAGTTGTGATGTCAAGCGCATGGTCCCCCCCGCCCCCGGCACCAGCCCCGTGCCCCCTCCCTCGCCTCCCGTGGCATGTACTCACACCTTCCCCGCCCCCCGCGGAAGAGCAGCGGCACCCCCAGGCGGCATGGGCGGGCCCTACGCCCCCCCCGACTGCGGCTAATGCTGCACACAATGAATGATGAACCGCGCGCCCCCCGCCTGCCCGCGCGCCGGTGCCTAATGTCCACCCCCTTGGCTTTTGGGAGCGGGGGAAATGTATCCCTGGCTTCTTACATGAGCGGGAGATAGTCGGCCGAAATGCCGGGGGCCCCTGTGGTTAGGCTGCCCATGTTGTTGGTGGTGCTCCTCTCTGGCCATAACTGCTGGCTGCGCACCAGTGGGGCTGCATCCGAGTCCGTTGTGTCTTGCGTGGAGCCCGGAGGGGGCTCCGATCTTCGGGACCACCGGTGAGTCGGCGCCGCCGTAACCCCCTCCCCCCCCACAGGGCGGGGGTTGCAGCTTCAGACCGAGACCCTGTCATGGAGACTTGGATGTAGCTTGTTCCCTTGTGCCTCCAATTACTTTTTAGGTCTCGCGACCTATCAATGCGCGCAAGCGCATTGAGCGGAGGGAGAATTCATGTCCTCAAAATCCTTGTCAAACCAAGGGCTTTTTGCTGCGGTTTTCTTTAAGTTCACGTGAATCACGTGACCAAACAAGCACGCGCATCAGCCTCCCTCCCTCCTAATTGCATATTTTTTTTAACAGCCGCACAGCACATCAAAGGGCTTCGCCCAGCGTGCGCTCTGCGGCTTCTCCTCCCCTAATTAATCATGGCTTGCCGGCCGTACTTTCAGTTTCCCGGCCGCTCTTCCTGTTCACACACCCGTTCTCTCTCATTTCACGTCTTCGCTATTGTCACGCATTTACCTTTTTTACCCTACTTTCCCTCATCACTCCTCACATGTATCTTTTTTTCTGTCGTTTTGTCTCCCTGTCTCTCACTGTCTGTTCATCATCCCCTCTACTCCAGTTCCTCTCTACCTTTCTTTTCACATCTCCAAGTATCAGCTCTTCTCTCCTGTCTTTGCTCTTGTATTTTCAAGTGTATGATCTCGGTGCAACAGCTCGATGTTTAGGAAACCTTGCGCATTTTATAGCTTGTCATTCTTTTGGCACCTCAGATTGTAGCCAGGCTCGTTTCCTTTCCGCTGATCTTGGTGGACCTCATTGAGGATTGCCATTCAGTTGTTTAACTTTAACTTTGAAACTGAGCGCGGCGCCGCTTCACGGACAACGCGCTCGGTTTATTTATATATTTCTTAACTTTAGCACTGAGTGCAGCGCCCGCTTCAAGGACACCACGCTCAGTGTTGAAGTTAAGAAATATATAAAGAAACCGAGCGTGATGTCCGTGAAGCGGCACGGCGCTCAGTTTTAAACGTAAGCATTTGCAATGCAATCGGACTGATTACATTGCAAATGCTTGTTTTACCAGTCGCAATAGTAAGCCACAGAAACGCAGCGAGCCGGTGCCTTGTATTCCATTAGTCAGTGGTTAATTTGTATCTGACAAATGCAGACATGGAATGATGAATTCCTTAGTGTACTCTGGCGATTTATTATGCGATCGTCTTCAGACTGGTGCAAATATTTTCAATGTCTTTCTTTCTCTCACATGTGCACTGACCCTTTATTCGGATTCAACACGTACACGCTTGTGTTCACACTATAAATACATATGTGCAGACAGGGTGCCTCTCACACGCGTGCGCATTCACTCATTCTGATCTCTACATAACCAACACAGGTATAATGCTTACAGACTATGCACGTGTAAACAGAAACAAACACACGGTTACACTTGCGCGCTCTTAGCCCACTACAACATACATATACAACCACCACAATACTGATGCCAGTGGTGCACGCATGTGTGTAGAAACACATTTTTTACTCTTCACGCAAACAAGTTCATATACAAGATCAGCACATGTATAGACAATCCACCTAACCCCTACATGCAGCCACAAGAATTGCGCACATAAGAACAACACAGATGAAAGGAGGAAGGCTTGCTGGCAGCTATGACGAAAGTAGGCACACAATAGTAGTGTGTACTATGCAATCAGGACACATGTGCCCTCCATAGGTAATTAAAACAAATACCAGCAATCAGTGTACACGCGTGCAGCCACACACTATGCACATTTCCTTTATGCGCCATCATGAACTCAGTCAGGCAGTAGTCACTCGTTTGTAGACACAACCTTTGTACACGCAGTGTTCAGTCGCACCCATGTAACGAATAGGCTTTTTAACAGTCGCAATAATAAGCCACAGAAACACAGCTAGTCCTTGCCTTGTAATCCTTAAATCAAAGTTTACACGACGGCTCAAAGCCGTGAAATAAAACAAGCCGAGGGAGGTGAGGGAGAGGAGTGAGCAACAAGAACATACCGGGGTGGGGTAAGCTACTTGAGTTACTGGGAGGAGGGTGGGACACCACACCACTGCAGATAACATAACACTATAGAAGCCAGCTTTGTGTGTCATTTACCAACAACGCTGAGCTACAGAAACGTGTACAGTACTTTAGGAAAACAACCAACGGGGATTGACCGTTCAGTTCACAGTAGGCTGTCAGTCGGAAATCGTCCGCTGCTGCAGGGAAACCATGTCCTGGCTCCTGTGTTCGACCATCACTCAAACTCACCATTCGGAGTCAAACCCAGAACTTTCCCTTTCCCTTCAATCGCACATCAAAGTAGGAGGGCATGTGCGCGCAGCGACAAACTGTCACCACCAGTCTCACATCTAACTTCCAGATCCTGACTACCTCCCCTTAAGACACTCCCCTAGCAGAGTACAGATCGGCCTACTCCAACCCGCACGAGATCAGTCAAACGTCACAGAATGACTGTGTATTTACCAACATAACTGCACACACACACACCCAACCAACGGGGATTGACCGTTCAGTTCACAGTAGGCTGTCAGTCGGAAATCGTCCGCTGCTGCAGGGAAACCATGTCCTGGCTCCTGTGTTCGACCATCACTCAAACTCACCATTCGGAGTCAAACCCAGAACTTTCCCTTTCCCTACAATCGCACATCAAAGTAGGAGGGCATGTGCGCGCCGCGACAAACTGTCACCACCAGTCTCACATCTAACTGCCAGATCCTGACTACCTCCCCTTAAGACACTCCCCTAGCAGAGTACAGATCGGCCTACTCCAACCCGCACGAGATCAGTCAAACGTCACAGAATGACTGTGTATTTACCAACATAACTGCACACACACACACCCACAACACCACAACCACACAACGACACACACAACCACACAAATAAAGCCTTTCCTCCTCAGGTGTGATGTGACGTTACACACGCTGCTCAAACAAATTGATCACCCTTACCAATATCCAACAAGCATTGGCATAGCCAATAGGTCTCGCTTTTGGGACCTTATAAGTAGTTATGCAGCATAATATCCTTGTTGCAACAACATAAAGTGTCGCATGGCTAAACACTTACATGGTCCCAAAAGCGAGACCTATTGGCTATGCCAATGCTTGTTTTGTATTGTAGCAATGCTCGGGCTAATCTTTTTATTTGTATTATTTCCTAGGAATGGCAGCTCTCATCCTGTGGCTTAAATGCGAGCTTCTTTCCATAGCCAATGTTCTTTCCATAACTAACGTAATAATTAGGTTTAACTGTATTTCTTAAACATAAGTATCAAAAAACGTTGTCGACATACTGTCTGTGCCCGTCCCCCCCTCCCGCTGTCCGTGAGCCCGTCCCCCCTCCCGCTGTCCCTGGTTTTCATTTATATAGCGCTGGTTACCCCCAATGGGGTGTTAAAGCACTTTTTTGGCAAGTAGGTATCCAAGGCAGGTCGGGGATTAAACTATTGGCATTGTAAATGACAATGCCATTTATTTATCTGTTTTCAAAACCAACACATAAATACAAATTTTGTCATTTACAATGCCAATAGCTCAAACTTTTCAAAAGGCGAAACCATTGCATTGTAAATGCTTGTTTCTGATGCATCCGTGTTGTACAACCGGAGGAAGGATTTCACATAGGTTTCCTCATGAGGAACAGCTGATCTGAGTTAAGTTACCTGGAAGACAATAGAAATTGCACTCAGTGTGGTCAAATCCAGTCGTGTTACTAAAGTTTTAAATGGAGTGGTTAGAGTCGGGGGTTGTGTGGGATTTAAATTGTTTTGATTTGTAGTGTTGGGAAGTCATGACTTAGATTTAACTAAGTTTGATAATGTAACAGGCATTATTTTCCTGGATCTCAACACTTAATAAGCGATTAGAACATTGTGGCCATACTTCGGTTGGCCCTGAAATTCAGAGGTTGGTCCTAGTACATGTTATGATGTGGTCACATATGATTCGTTGGAAACCACTTTATACTTTGCAATTCACTCTTTCAGGTTCAGCAGCGACCACATCCCTGATTGAAAGTATCTTGTCTATTCTGCTAGAGTTGTGATTACATCAAGGTGTCGAATTCCTATTGGCCGACATCCAGAACTGGAGGTGAAGGGCATCAAAGTTTTCTTGTGTTTGTCCTTTGGTCACGTAGGCCCAACCCCCTGCAGCACAAAACCTGAGCTGCTAGTTCATATTACCAGAGTAGTAACAAAGGTCCTTTTTTTTATTTATTTTTTTAGAGTTTTATATAGCGCGAACTTGACCCGAATCGGGTATCAGAGCGCTTTACATAGCACCAGTTACGTTACATGAGGACACAAATTCATTTTTGTTAGGCACGGGGAGATTACAGAATCACAGGATGTGTTTTTGGCGTCGTTACCAAGGCTCGAACCCAGTGTTCTCCAGGTCCGAGGGCGAGCGCCCTAGCGGTTTGGCTGACCGGTATGTTAAGAACAGACCTTTATCAATGTCAGCTTGATCTTCTTGGCGGTTGCTGTCATGGAAATTCTCAAAACAGAGTGGCGTGAACACAACGTTGCTGCATCTGTAGGAGGCACAATGGCTCTGTACAGGATTGTGATACAACAAGTTGTATACTCTGGCTGAGAACCCGGTTCAGTCTACACCTCTTACATTGTATAGACAGAGAAGAAGTCAACAGTGTGCTTCTCAAGATAACTTGTCAATCTGACAAAGAACCTTGAGCCAGTAATTTAGGAACGGGCCTTTAGTTTTGAGTCCAGACATTGAGATGCAGTTAAGCGAGCAGACCATTCATAACTGACATGGATCTTGGAATAATTGGAATAAAAACACCTGTATGCTTGAAACAAATGGTGCAAAAGCTTCTATGATAACATGGTGAACTCCTGCTAGCGCAGCACACTTAGTTGACATTCCACTTGCACAGTACAATTTGCAGTCTTGCAAAACAGACAGAAAAAGTAGCTTGATGAAGAAGGATGTCTAAGTGGCTTGGAAAGAAGCTCAAAGGTCCACTTCACATTTTTGAGCATATTATAAATAGCACTTTAAAGGAAAAAGACATAAACAAAGAAACAAGTTGTGGTGAAATGTTTGATAAGATATACCATGGCTCAAAAATTATCTTTGGAGATGGAAGAGAATGAATTTCGTATTCTTGTAGACATGAGCACATTAGAAGACCTCATGATAGTGTCTTCAAAATAGTCGGAGCAACAACCTCTTATCTCCTGACCAGAGAAAAGTCTTTACCAATGTTTTGCAGAGATAATGAAGAATGATTTCCGGTAGATAGTGTTCGAGAAAGATGAAGATTTCTTGATCTAAACTCTTCTTCAGCAGTAGACAAATGGCAGATTTTTTGCTTTGCTAAAAAGTTTAGTCATGCAGAGTAAGGAGTGCTTTCCCCAAAACATGCCTTCTCTAAATCGGTTAGTCCAACAATTCAAGAGAAGTGTTAACCTGTGCATATAGACCTTATTTACCTTAAGGTGAAGGAGTTCAGAGCAGACTCCGTCATCACAACAGCTAGAAAGCAATGTTTTTAAACCAATCATATTATTAGGAGAATAAACCTGGAGGCATGAAATACTGCTACATTGCAGAACATCAATGAAAGTTGAAATTGAGCAAGCCATCTCATGTAAGACCTATTAAACCAGAGTGCTCAGCAAAAGGAATTTTAATCGCATTAGTACTTAGATGCCACCATGACTAAGAATATCAGATTTTTAGATCAGAAGTACAGTTTACAGTTAAAAGCCCTAAATATATGCTTTGAGGGATCGCACCTGCTTGAGAAACCAGGCAGTGCTGCTGTTAAAGAATGTTATTTGGGGTGTTTAGTATAAGAAAGTGGATTGTAAGGTGCAGCAATCCCTTCAGAGGCCTCAGACAAAAATACCTCATTTCCAACCTGAAAACTAAAACTACCAACTATGTGCAGTATCAAATTCCTCCATATCATACTAATCTGGAGGAAGCAGAGGTATGGCGAATCTAAGAATTACATTGAGTATACACTGGAGAATGAGGACCTCTACAGGAAAAGGGGCAAGGAATGTACTTTTCCACAATTGAGAAGTGCATACGGAGACTGCAACTTGATCTGTGACCATGGAATAGATGAATTAGAGCACAAAGGTTTCAATTGGTCACTCTATAGGAGGTCATATTTCACCATAGAATACAAATTCATATTGTCTGTTGCTCTGAAGGGTGTCGACTTTGCTTCCTACTTCTTCATTACATGAATAAATTACATTCATCATCAATCTGAAAGCCTTTCAGTTGGCTGTATAAAAGCCACCCTCAAGGCTTTCACCAACTTTGTGGTAGCTGCTTATCAGCGAAGAACATGCATTGATGTCAGCTGGTCAAAGGACATTATTGTAAGAAGTGCCAGTATTGGGCATAATAGACTATTTAGTTACTGAATCATCCATAGTGAACATTAAGAAATCTCACATAAAGTTGCCGCTGTTCTGGGCACCACCATAAACATGCAGCATCTGAAAGAGACACGTTAGTATTAGATTCCTTACCTTAGAATATCCCCAGGCGTCAGACTGGATCCGGAAATTTTTGCGTAGCAGTACCCTTGCGCGTCGGTAGGCGTCGTCTGCGGGTCCGTCGTCGGCGTCGTTGGCGCCGTGATGACGTCGTCGGAGTACTTAGACGCCGCCTCCGCGTGCTGACGTCAGTTCTTCTTTTTTCCGCGCCAGCAAGCGCAGATCTGGAAAAAGCAGTAACCCTAGTCATTTTTTGACTAACTTTTTTGATCACTTTTGATTGTTTCTCGAAGTCTTTCGACTCCGAACGGTGCCGTAGGGATGCCCGGCTTTAAGCACTGCAATGATTGCGACCGCCTGATGTCGGTCACGGATCCTCACCGCGTGTGTTTATCTTGTCTCGGCGTCGACCACGACGACAAGGCCTGCTCCGACTGCTGGGCCCTCTCTTCGAAAGCCAGGCGAGAGCAGTCCCGCAGGCGACTCGAACTCCGGCAGTCGGTCCCGCGCCGCGAGAGGTCCCGGTCCCATGGGAGGTCGAGGGACAGGTCGCGGGCTCGGAGCCACCACAGCTCCGAGAGTAGGCCGCACTCCTCCGGGTCGTAGTCGTCGTCAGGTAAGAGGCACAAGAAGTCCAAGCGGCGTCATCGCTCTTCGGACTCCCCCCGTCGCTCGCGCGATGCGGCCGGGGGTTCGGGTGACACCACCCACGCGGCTCCTCCAGCCCCATACCCTACGGTCCCTGGGCTAAACGCGACGCAGGAGGAGATCGAGCGCTTCCTCATGGCCATGAGGAACCTCTCTCCTCCGGCGGGCTCCGCGGCGCCTTCGGGCCCAGCGGACCCGTCTGGGGCCTCTAGCGGGTCCGGGGCTTCGGCCCAGACGCCGTCGGGTGCTTCGGCCCGACGCCGCCGACGCCTTCAGGCCCGGCGCCGCTAAGCCCCTCTCCCGACGCCGCCGGCGCTGCAGGGCCGGCGCCGCAGGGTTCAGCGGCCCCTGCGCCTTCGGGCCCGGCGCCGCGGGGCGCCGCTGGCCCTCCTTCGGGATCTGGTTCGTCGCCGGTGGACCTTACGACCTCCCCGGCGTCGGACCCTCAGGTGTCGCCTCCGGCGCCGTCCCCGGTTCCACCTTCGTTCCTGTTCAGACGTCGGGACGGCCCCGATGGGCGCCGCTCCAGACGTCGTTTGGTGAGTTTCACTTTTATGAACAGGCCCCATTAGTTGAGAACCCTGAGTTTCAGGAGATGGGTGATGAAGAGGACTGGGAGGGGTCTGAGGACCCTCTGACCAGGGAGTGTCAGTCTCATGAGGACTGGACAGGAGACCTTGGGGAGGCCAGTGGCTTGGACACTTCTCCAGATACTGGTTTTGTCTCCCCTCCTACTGTGGCTTCGGAGGAGGGGGCAACTTATAGTGTGGTGCTGATGAGGGCTGCCAAGGCCTTGGGCCTTGAGCTCCCCGTCGCGGCCATGAGGACTAATCTCCTCACTGAGGTCCTTAAACCGCAGTCAAGCTCGGCCGAGCCTCTACTGCCTTTTAATGAGGCCTTGACCGACGTTCTTCTGGGCACTTGGTCCAAGCCCGCTACGGGTTCGCCCGTAGATAGGAACGTGGCCAGACGCCACCGCCCAGCCCCGGGCGACCCATGTTTCCTGTCCACCCACCCCACCCCCGAGAGTCTGGTCATCCAGGCATCCAATTCCCAGACCGCGTTCCCGTCCGCCCCGCCGGACAGGGAATCCAAGAGGTATGAGCAGTATGGAAAGAAAATATTCTCATTCCTTAGTCTGGGTCTGTGGTCTTCCAACACCGCATGCCTCTAGGGCCGCTACACCCACTCACTGTGGGATACGGTCGCGGAAGTGCTGCCAGAGTGTCCGTTGGAGGTACGGGCCAAACTCGGCCAAGCCCTGGTGGAGGGCCGGGACGCAGCCAAGTATTCCATTAGGTGTGGGCTGGATACCACCGACTCGCTAGGCAGAGCGATGGCAACGATGGTGGCGGTCAGACGCCACGCCTGGCTGAGGTCCGCCAACTTTTCGGCAGATGTCCAGAACACACTCATGGACATGCCGTTCGATGGCCGTCGCCTCTTTGGCGACAAAGCAGACCATGCGCTTGAGCGCTTTAAGGACTCCAGGGCTACGGCCAAGTCCTTGGGCCTCTCTGCCCCGCGCCAGCAATCGGCTGCTTATCACTCCTTTCGTGGCCACGGAAGGGGTGCACCCACACGTGCCGCTAGCCACGCTTTGCAGGGCAATACCCAACGCAGTGGTGGCCGTGGTAACCGCCGTCCGGGCGGTAGGGGACAACGGCGAGGTCAGTCCACACCTTCCCCCGCAGCATCCGCCTCCAAGTCCTCCTAGTCCGTGCTTTCAGGCCCATGTGACGCCAGTGGGTGGCAGGGTTCGCCATCACCACCTCCACTGGCGCACTGTCACTTCGGACAGGTGGGTGCTGCAAATCGTCCGAAGGGGCTACTCCCTCCCCTTCAAGGCGACTCCTCCAGCCATGCCACCGCAGAACCACCGTGTATCGGGGGATCATTTGCGACTACTGCAGGAGGAGGTTACGGCCCTCTTGGCCAAGGGGGCCCTCGAGCGCGTTCCTGGGCCAGAAGTAGGGTGTGGTTGCTACTCTCACTACTTTCTGGTACCCAAGAAGGGCAAAGGGGGCCTACGCCCTATCTTGGATCTACGGAACGTCAACGGCTTCCTCCGGAAGGAGAAGTTCAAAATGCTGACACTGGCTCAGGTCTTAGCTGCCCTGGACCTAGGAGACTGGATGGTAGCGTTGGACTTGCAGGACGCCTATTTCCACATCCCCGTCCTGCCGGCCCACCGGCGCTACCTGCGGTTCACGGTTGGCCACGAGCACTTTCAGTTTACCGTGCTCCCCTTCGGCCTTACCAGTGCCCCACGGGTGTTCACAAAGGTGATGGCGGTGGTCGCAGCTCATCTGCGCAGGTTAGGGGTTTCAGTCTTCCCCTACCTCGACGACTGGCTGATGAAGGCGGGCTCGCCCCAGACAGTCGTCAGCCACCTCCAGACTACGGCGGATCTCCTGCACCTGCTGGGGTTCTCCATCAATGTGCCAAAGTCACACCTGTGCCCCTCTCAGAAGCTCCTCTTCATCGGAGCGGTTCTAGACTCGGCTCAGTTTCGGGTTTATCCACCCGAACAGCGGGTCCGGGATATTCAGGCTCTGATTCCCATCTTTCAGCCGTTATCCCGGGTCTCGGTCAGGTTGACGCTGCGGCTTCTGGGGCTGATGGCCTCCTGCATCCTACTGGTGCATCACGCCAGGTGGCGGATGCGGGCTCTGCAGTAGGACCTGAAGTTTCAGTGGGCCCAGCATCAGGGCAACCTGTCCGACCACGTCCTGATCTCGGAGGGCACTGCGGGACAGCTGCAGTGGTGGCTCACGGACCGCGATTGGGTCAGCGGCAGATCCCTCTCCCTTCCCCAACCGGAGCACGTAGTTGTGACGGACGCGTCCCTCCAGGGCTGGGGAGGCCACATGGGAGAGGCGGAGATCAGAGGCCTCTGGTCTCCGGCGGAGGCCCGGCTCCACATCAACCTGTTGGAGTTACGGGCGATTCGTCTAGCACTGAAGGCATTCCTCCCCTCTGTCCGGGGGAGTGTAGTGCAGGTGTTCACGGACAACACCACCGCCATGTGGTACTGCAACAAACAGGGCGGGGTGGGGTCGTGGACCCTTTGCCAGGAGGCTCTGCGCCTTTGGCAATGGCTGGAACGCCAGGGCGTGACCCTGGTGCCTCAACACCTGGCGGGTTCTCTGAACGCCAGGGCGGACGAGCTCAGCCGTCGGTGCATGATGAATCACGAATGGCGTCTGAACTCGGACGTGGCGCAAGGCCTCTTTCAGCAATGGGGAGAGCCTTGGTTTTGCAGCGTGAATCTTTCTGGATTCACTATGCTGTGCATTATTCCGCGGTCTTGTGGTTGGGTCCGGATTCGTAGTCTTTTCTTTTTTTTTTTTTTTTTTTTTCTTTTTTCTTAGCCCAGGTGGGCGTCGGCGTCACACCCCCTTGGGTGTATTTCCGGTGACGTCGGCATGCTTCCTGCGGAAGCTCCCACTCTTGGGCGCCATCTTCAGATTCTTTTTTTCCGCCTTCGGGTCTGGATCTTTCCCGTTTGGGCTCCAGACATTTTTGGAGAAAGAAGAAAGAAAATACAGAAAATACGAGGAAAAGTCATCTGAAGACTCCAGGGGACTTCATCAACGAAAGATCAGCAAGGATAAGGCGTTTTCCATCGAGATCTTCAACGATCGTCGACGAACACGCGACCAGAGAGGCCCTGGACGCTCGATGATGGACAACACGCCGTTCAAGTTCTGCCGTAACTGCCACCACAAGTACGCGCAGAAGGACCAGCACCCGGTATGCAACCTTTGCCTACCGGTGGACCACGAAAGCGGAGACTGCAACGCCTGTTCCGCCTTCGCCCCGAAGACCCTTCGTGTGAGAGAGAGGCAGAGGGTAGCACACGCCGCCCTGTAGGGGAAGGCCCCGACTCCGTCACTCTACGAGCTGGGGATGTCCTCCGAGGAAGAAGACCACGCTGCCGCCGAAGACGACAGCTACACGGTCGTAGAGACCGATTACACAAAGACTTCTGACAAGGTAGGAGACTCTTCGGCCCCCAAGAACCCGAGAGACTCTGAGTCTAGAAAAATCGAGGGCAAGACCCCGAAAGCGCCGACGCCAAAAAAGGCGGCGTCCGCGACTACTCCCAGGCCCAGTGGATCCTCCGAGAAGGAGTCCCCGGTGCCGAGAGCTGCTGATCAGCAGAAAACGTCGAAAATCGTCCCCGAAAGGGATCGATCGACGCCGAGGGAGAGAGACCCAAAACTGACGACGACGACCAGAGACCCAAAATCCGGTTCGACGTCGAAAACTTCGACTCCGAAAGGCACGGCGACGAGCCATCCGCCGAAGAGAGCGGCCGACCCATCCGTCGCGGAACACGCGGCCGAGATGGAGAAGAAAAGAAGGCGCCTCGAGGCAGAAATGGAGAACATCATGCAGCGGAAGAAAGATTTCGACGCAAAGATGAAAGCCTTCACGATCCCTCACAAGACCAAACCACCGGTGGTGGAGGCGGTCGAAGGTGGAAGAGGAGATCGCCGAAGTCACCGAGGAACAAGACCAGGACGTCGAGGTGATCGACGACCAGGAGGAGTACGAGAATCCCTACGATAGTTACAACTATGGGGAGGAAGAGGATGGCAGGACAGACACAGAGTCGGCACCCTCTGACCTTCAGGAGGTAGATTACATCGATGTCGACACCGACAGCCCGGAGGAGGTGGTCGACACTTACCCCTCGAGGCCGGACGACATCGGGGCCTACAACTCGGTGATACAATCTGCCGCAGCAGCTTTCAAGCTCGACGAAGAGAAGCAGAAAGCAGACTTCCTTCTAGAAACATTGCTCCCAACACAAACGAGGAGCCAGTTCCTTCCAATGCTCGAGAGCGTCTTGGCTCAGGGGAAGGAAGCTTTCAGGGAGCCCGCAACATGCAAGGCAGTAACTCCCAGAACTGAGAAGAAGTACAAGCATGCCACAAAGGACCCGGCCTACATTCGGGGCACGGTCTCCGCAGACTCCATTATCACGGCCACAGCAAGGAGGAGGGCTAACGTACCCACTACCTCGGGCCCACCACCGGATAAGGAGAGCAAAAGGATGGATCTGGTGGGCAGAAGGATCGAACGGAATGCCGCGACCCACTGGCGCATGGCTAATTCCAACGCCCTGATAAACAGGCACATGTACCAAATCATGGAGGGACTAGGGCAGTTGGTGAAGGACTTGCCCCAGGATGCCAGGCAGAAAGCTGAAAAGCTGGTTGAAGAGGGAAAGAATGCTGCAAATTCTTGCCTTAAGACGGCCCTGGATGGGGCAGACACCGCCAGCAGGCTCATGATGATGGGCGTCACGGAAAGGAGGCACGCCTAGATCAGGATATCCGGTTTCAAACCGGAGGTGCAACACAGCATCCTGAACACACCGTTCAACGGCAGCACGCTTTTCGGACCAACAGTTGATGAAACGCTCAGCCAACTGAAGAAAGATAACGAAACAGCAAGATCCATGGGAGCATTGCAGTTCAGAGGGAACAAGAGGGGCACCCCGTCACGGAGGCCCGGCGGGAGAGGTGGAAACCAGCCAGGTACATCACACCAGGCTTTCCAGCAAACGCACCAGGCAGACTCGCAGACTCAGCAGGGTCATCAGAAGCAGTCCTGGCAGCACCAACAAAGAGGCCAGTCCTTTCGAGGGAGAAATGGACGGGGACAAAATAGAAGAGGGGGGCAGCAGCCCACCTCCAAGTGACTTCAAAAAACTCCGTGTGCCCGCCCACAAAAAAGACCCCAGGGGGCAGCACGTACAGATGGGTCAAGACAAACTAGACACCTACGACCACAGGACACCAGTGGGAGGAAGATTAAGATTCCACCTCCAAGAGTGGAGAGAAATCACATCAGACAAATGGATCCTCAACATTATCCAATTCGGATACTGCATAGAGTTGGAGGGGAGGCCAACAAGCAGAGAAACAAAAAGAAAGCCACTAGCAAGCAAGCAGCTGCAGTGCCTTCAGGAAGAAGCAAAAGAACTCCTGCAGAAGCAGGCCATAGAACGGGTACCCTTCAAGGAAAGAAACACAGGAGTATACTCAACGTACTTCCTGGTACCAAAAGTAGACGAGACACTGAGACCCATTCTCGATTTACCGTTCATGAACAAATTCATAAGAACGCAAAAATTCAAAATGACCTCCCTGCAAGAGGTGCTCCCACAATTGCAGATCGGGGACTTCATGGTCACAATAGACCTCAAAGACGCATACCTGCACATCCCAATGAACAGAAAGCGCAAACACATGCTCAGGTTCACCGTCGGAGAAAGCCACTACCAGTTCACGACACTGGCCTTCGGTCTAAAATCAGCACCAAGAGTTTTCACAAAGTGCCTCGCAGCAGTCGCAGCGCACCTAAGAAGGCAAGGAATACACGTATACCCTTACCTGGACGACTGGCTGGTGAAAGCAAACTCATACCAGAAATGCAAGCTGCACGCACATACAGTGACCAGCACGCTCATAAACCTGGGGTTCTCCATCCATTGGAAGAAATCATCAATGGAGCCAGAACAAGTGAATATCTTCCTGGGAGCACAGATCAACACCTTACAGGGCAAGGTGTTCCCCAGCGAGAAGAGGGCGAGGGCGCTGGTGAAGGAAACTCGCCTCTACCGGAAGGGACAAGCTCGGACAGTGAGGACTGCGAGCAAGATCATGGGGATGATGGCATCATGCATCCACCTGGTACCGAATGTACGACTCCACATGAGACCCATTCAAGAATGGCTACAGGAGCAATGGTCACAAGCTACAGGCAGTTGGGAGGATCTAGTGGTTGTAACGCACGCAGTGCAGAAGGAGATGACATGGTGGACCATGGAGAACATAGCAAGGGGAAAGCCTCTAACTCCCCCAACGCCAACAGTGACCATCACCACAGACGCATCCCTGAAGGGATAGGGCGCTCACATGGAGGAGCTCAAGGTGAGGGGACTGTGGACACCGACGGATGCGACAAAGCACATCAATTACTTAGAATTGAAGACAATCTTCCTTGCACTGAAAGCCTTCCAAACGAGACTGTACAAACACACGGTGTTGATACAAACAGACAATACCACTGCGATGTTCTACATCAACAAGCAGGGGGGCACCCAGTCAGCCCCGCTTTCAACGCTAGCGCAGGAGATATGGAGATGGGCCATCCCTCTCAAGATAGACCTGCTGGCCATACACCTGCCAGGGAAGGACAACATACAAGCAGATTGGCTCAACAGGCAGACATCGGCATCCCACGAGTGGGAGCTCAATGCTCAGGAGACAAGGCGCCTATTCGACAGATGGGGAACTCCATCGGTGGACCTGTTTGCCACACGCCAGAATGCAAAATGCCGAAACTTCGCATCCAGGCAGCCCGAGGAAGGGTCACTAGGGAATGCCCTATGGATAGATTGGTCAAGGACATTTGCCTACGCCTTTCCCCCGATACCACTGATGCACAGAGTACTGAGCAAGTGCAGAGCGAGCAACATGACACTGATACTGGTCGCACCACAGTGGGCGAGGCAGACATGGTACTCGCAGATCATGGAGATGACACAGTGTGCACCCCACAGATTCAGCAGGAGGAAAGACTTACTCTCCATGCAGAACGGAGAGGTGCTACACCCAGAGCCAGAGAGCATGAGCCTAGTAGCGTGGCTCCTGAGGACATAGAGTTCGCACATCTAAGATTGCCAGAAAGTACACTGAAGGTCCTGCGGGAGGCAAGAAGGCCTAGCACTCGGAAGTGCTATGTTGCGAAATGGAAGAGGTTCACAATATGGTGCAGACAAGAAAGACTTCACAATAAAATGAAGAAGGACTCCACAGTGCTAAAGTACCTGACGCACTTGCTAGAGAAGAACCTTAGCTCATCCTCCTTGAGAGTTCCCTTGGCAGCGATAGTCGCCTACACAAGGGGTGAAACTTGCAGGAGTTTCTTCACATCACAGGTGGTGAAGAGATTCCTAGAAGGGGCGAAAAGGATCGCACCGCCCAAGCGGGTGCCGCCACCTGCATGGAACTTGAACATAGTCCTAACGGAACTCATGAAAGAGCCCTTTGAACCGCTCCACAAGGCGTCCTTAAAGATGCTAACTATGAAAACAGCTTTCCTGGTTGCAATAACGTCCCTACGCAGAGTAAGCGAGCTTCAGGCTCTGACGCTACAAGAACCCTACATACAAATACACAATGATAGGGTTGTGATGAGGACTGACCCAAACTTCATGCCGAAGGTGGTATCTAAATTTCACATGAACCAGTCTATACAGATACCGAATTTTTTCCAAAAACCAACAACTGCCGCAGAGCGAGCTCTGCACACCCTGGACGCCAGAAGGGCAGTCATGCACTACATCAAAAGGACGAAGGGACACAGGAAAACAAAACAGTTCTTTGTGTCATTCGCCAACAGTTACATGGGAAAAGCAGTAACCAAAAAGACCATTGCACGATGGATCGCACAGACAATCCAACTCTGCCACAAGCGTGCAGGACAAGAGCTAGCAGAGGGGACACGTGCCCACTCCACTAGGAAAAAGGGCGCTACAGTAGCCTGCCTGGCTAACACACCCATACAAGACATATGCCTGGCGGCAACATGGGCTTCGGTGCACACGTTCACGAAGCACTACTGTGTGGACATACAGATGAACAAGGAAGCTCAAGTTGGACAGAAGGTGCTACAGCACATATTCAATACCCAACGCTCATCTTCCACCCAACCGCCACAGAGATGAGAAACCGCTACAAAATCTATGCACAGCATAGTGAATCCAGAAAGATTCACGCTGGAAAACGAATAGTTTTCTTACCTGTCGGTGTAGTTTTGCAGCTTGAAGATCTTTCTGGATTCACTAGCGAACCCACCCACCTCCGCCAGAAAGATGAGGCTGGAGAGAGAAGAGGTGGTTAACAAAAGAAAGGATTTTTAAAAAGTACAAAGCGGTAAAATACCAACTAAATAGAACATTGCCATTACTTCGGAAACGAAAGAAACACGGAAAAAAAGAACCCGAAGATGGCGCCCAAGAGTGGGAGCTTCCGCAGGAAGCATGCCGACGTCACCGGAAATACACCCAAGGGGGTGTGACGCCGACGCCGACGCCCACCTGGGCTAAGAAAAAAAAAAAAAAAAAAAAAAAAAAAGACTACGAATCCGGACCCAACCACAAGACCGCGGAATAATGCACAGCATAGTGAATCCAGAAAGATCTTCAAGCTGCAAAACTACACCGACAGGTAAGAAAACTATTCGTTAGATCTATTCGCCACCGAAGAGAACGCACAATGTCATCTGTTATGCGCGTTGGAATTTCCAAGGCGGCACTCGCTCGGAGACGCTTTTCGTCGCTGGTGGAGTTGCGGTCTGTTGTACGCCTTTCCACCTATACCACTTCTGCCCAGAGTGCTGAAGAAGATCAAGCGCGACCGGGCCCAAGTCATCCTTGTGGCTCCGGACTGGGCGAGAAGGTACTGGTATCCAGAGCTACTCAGTATGTCAGTCGATCCCCCGGTTCGTCTGCCTCTTCAGGAGGACCTTCTGTCGCAGCAGCAGGGGACGGTCCTCCACCCGAACCTGTCCAGTCTCCACCTCCATGCTTGGAGATTGAGCGGCAACAATTGAGGCCATTTGACTTGCCTCCTGAAGTCTGTGACGTCATTCTGGCAGCCAGGCGTCCCTCCACAAAGTCGGTATACGCCTGCAGGTGGAACAGATTTGTGGCATGGTGCACAGCAAAGGCTGTGGATCCTCTTGCTGCCCCTCTTTCTGAGGTTCTTCTCTTCCTTCTTTCTCTAGCCCAGCGGGGCTCTGCTCTGGGCACTATTAAGGGCTACCTTTCTGCCCTTTCAGCCTTTCTCAGGCTACCTGATCAGCCTTCCTTGTTCAAGTCCCCTATTGTAAATCGATTTCTTAAGGGCATCACACACACGTTTCCTCCTGTTCCGTTTGTGATGCCTCAGTGGGACTTGAACCTGGTTCTTACATTTCTGATGTGCGCTCCCTTTGAGCCACTTCACAACTGTCCTCTTCGCCTTCTGACTTTGAGCCACTTCACAACTGTCCTCTTCGCCTTCTGACTGTTTCAAGTGGAAGACAGTTTCTCCCCCTACAACCCAGTAGAAGACAACTACGAGGCTTTCTGTACTAAGATATCCTCAATTACTGACTCCCTTGTTCCCTTAAAAAGATGCAAAACTAAGGGCAGAGCATCAGCCCCTTGGTTCGATGATTCCCTGAAAGCCCTTAAATTAGCCTGCAAACAGGCTGAGAGGAAATGGAGGCAAGGATATTCCGACACTAACAAGCTGATCTGGAAAAACAAACTCCTGGAATATAAAGCTGCAATTATTAAATGTAAATCCACCTACTTTTGCTCCACTATAGCTACAGCCGCCAACAGTTCCAAAAGCATTTTCCAGATCCTTAACAACCTCACCCACCCTGACTCTGCCAAAAAAACTATCCCTCCCACACAAGCACTCTACGACAATCTCGCACGGTTTTTTAAGGACAAAATTGAGACTATCATCCATAACCTGAGCACCAGCCCTGGAGCTGACTCTATTGACTACAAAAAAATTAGCCCAGGGTGTTCTCCCACTGAATGCCTGCAGGAATTTCCCCCCATTTCGGAGGCGGTTTTCGATAGTTTGGCTCGCGGGATTTCTTCGGGTTCCCCTCTTGACCCTCTGCCCCCTAACACCTGGAAAGTTTTCGGAGTGGAACTCTTCTGCACTCTTTGCAGAATCTGCAATCAATCCCTGTGTTGCGGATTTGTTCCGGCTCCTTGGAAGCAGGCTCTCATTACTCCACTGCTGAAGAAACCCTCCTTGAACCCCGAGTGTCTACTGAACTATCGGCCTATTTCCCTATTACCATTCCCGGCGAAAATCGCCGAGCGCTGGGTGAGCTCTTGTCTTTCCAAACACCTGGAGCTGAATAACATCCTGGACGAAATTCAATTTGGTTTTCGTCCGGCCCATGGCACGGAAACAGCTGTTCTCACTGCCATGGAGGACCTCCGTATGCGTGCAGACAGGGGCCAGGCAGTAGCCCTGATCCTGCTGGACCTGTCTGCCGCATTCGATACGGTCAATCATGTGACTCTGCTGGAAAGACTGAGGGAGGCAGGGGTTGAGGGCACCGCCCTGCTCTGGTTTCACTCCTTCCTGCGGGACAGGAAGCAGGCTGTGTCCCTCCCCCCGTTTCAATCTGCCTTCTCCCCAGTTCCCGATGGGGTGCCCCAAGGCTCGTCTATCAGCCCTATTTTATTTAATGTCTACCTTAAACCTTTGGTCACGTTAATAAAATCCCATAAACTAAAAGCCATAAACTATGCTGATGACACTCAGTTCATCCTCTCTTGGGAGGGGGAAGAATCGATCCCCCTGGAATCATTTCACGACTGTCTGAGAGACACAGCTGGTTGGTTGCACAAAAACTCCCTGCAATTTAACTCCTCTAAAACCGAGGTTCTGTACTGTGCCGGAAGTCGGATTCCTCGCTTGTTCCCAGCCGATTTCTGGCCCCCTGAAGCCCCGGTAAAGCCTCAACCGGTCACCACCGTTCGCAATCTGGGTGTCATGATGAACGACAAACTTAGCATGGAAACTCAGGTTGCGAAAACAGTGTCCACTTGCTCGGCCCTCTTGCGCTCCCTACGCAAGATCATGCCACTTCTTCCCTCACAGGCCTGGGCGCTAATAGTCAGGTGTACTATTCTTAGTCGCCTTGACTATAGCAATGCGATGCTGCTAGAGGCTCCAGTTGTATTGCTAGACCGACTCCAAAGAGTTCAATCTGCCGCTGCCAAACTAGCCCTTGGCTGGACAAGGAGATCTTCGGCTACTGCGGCTTTGGCCGAGCTGCACTGGCTTCCTATGAGGCAGCGAGTGGCTTTTAAATCACTGTCTTGTTTTTAAGGCATTACACGGAGTTGGGCCCAAACCCCTGCAATCCATGTTCACGTGGTACATTCCTACTAGAGCCCTCCGCTCCTCCACAGCCTGTCTTGTCTCAATACCAAGATTCTACAAGGTCATGACAGGGGGAAGATCCTTTAGAGTTGCTGCCGCAAAACTTTGGAACAGCCTACCCCTTGACATTCGCCAAATCACTGAACTCCTCCCTTTCAGAAAGCGGATTAAAACCTGGCTTTTTCCCTAAACGTTAAACTTTGGTTTCCTTTATCTGTTGTCCCCCACTGCTCTCCATCTCAGGAGTTATATTTTTCACAGCGCCAGGATACCTGCAAGGTGATAGCTGCGCTATATAAGTGTTATAAATAAATAAGACTGCTTTCCTGGTTGCCATCACCTCTGCCAGGAGAGTGAGTGAGCTCCAGGCCCTTTCTTGTACTCCACCTTTCCTTTCTGTCCATCCGGACAAAGTGGTGCTACGTACCAAACCTTCTTTACTGCCCAAGGTTGTCACGGCCTTCCACATCGGGCAGTCTATCACCTTGCCAACCTTCTTTCCGCCACCGCATCCCTCTAAAGAGGAAGAGCGGCTCCACCGTCTGGACCCAAAACGTGCGCTCTCATTTTATTTGGATCGCACACGCCAGTTCCGGGTGGATGACCAACTCTTTGTTGGTTACGTGGGCGCTAAGAAGGGGAAAGCGGTACACAAGAGGACCATCTCCCGGTGGATCATCTTGTGTATCCAGGCATGCTACTCCTTGGCTAGGAAGGAGCCCCCTGCTGGATTGCGGGCTCATTCTACCCGAGCCACGGCGGCTACCACTGCCCTGGGCAGGGGTGTGCCCTTACAAGACATCTGTCAGGCAGCTACGTGGGCATCGCTGCACACGTTTGCAAGACACTACTGCCTGGACAGCCAAGTCCGGAGGGATGGCTTCTTTGGCCGTTCCGTCCTCCAGGACTTTCTGGTGTGATTATTTATTTATTTATTTTTAAGCTTGTATCGCGCACAGCTACCCACAATGGGTTTCCCGGCGCCAGTGATAGACTGTAGAAGAAGGAGGAAAGTATCACCTTGGCTTAAGGCCACAGCCGACTATTGGTCACGCTTAGTGAAGAGCAGAGTCTTCAGAGCCTTACGAAAGCGGAGTAGGTTGGTCTCTGATTTTAATGCCAAAGGGAGGGAGTTCCAATATTTGGGACCCAGAGTGGAAAAGAACGGCCTCCCATTTTTGTCCCATTTTGTCCCATTATTGGTTCGCAGACCCACCACCGGGGTTGGTATTGCTGGGGTATCTATTCTAAGGTGAGGAATCTAATACTAACGTGTCTCTTTCAGATGCACAAGTTACTACTTGTGTAACGATATATCTGTAAGAGACATTAGTTAGTATTAGATTCCTTACCGACCCACCCATCCTCCCCGTTCTGTGAACCGATATCTAGGGTTAGGGTTATCCCCTTTCAGGGCCCTAGTTTCAATGGCACCAGTGTTGGTTTTTAACATGGCTCTGCGTTTCTGGCGCGGAACAGCTGTGTCTAAGAACTGACGTCAGCACGCGGAGGCGGCGTCTAAGTACTCCGACGACGTCATCACGGCGACGCCGACGACGGACGCGGAGCCGCAGACGACGCCTACCGACGCGCAAGGGTACTGTTACGCAAAAATTTCCGGATCCAGTCTGACGCCTGGGGATATTCTAAGGTAAGGAATCTAATACTAACTAATGTCTCTTACAGACATATCGTTACACAAGTAGTAACTTGTGCAACAGGTACATGAAGTTCTTGAGAGGGGATTCCTCATTTGTTTTCTTTTTTAGAAGAACATACCCCTCTATCAGTGTCAGATCCCTATTCAGACGAGCACAGGAAGAGTGGGAGCTATGAACCTACTCCCGATTTCTTACGTCCTGACCTACTATGGATCTTGATAAACTGAGTCAAATACCCCTTCAGCATTTTACTCTCAGTGGCAGTGCGGATCGAGTAGTCCAAGGATTCTTAGGGGTGAGCAGAGACTTGCATCTCAAAATGCGTTCAATAGCAGCAATACATTATTGACCAGTTTATATACAACACAAAGTAAAATATGGCATTTACAAACAATATACCCAGTCCCCTGAGGTCAGGGCGCTAGTGTTTAAATAGGTGGTACCTGAGTCACACTTAACTGTCACTAGTGGTAGAGCTTCCCCCTCGTGGGTGTTGAAGTGTCTGTGTCCGGTGTGTCCAGCAAACGTGGCCCTGCAAGGACAGTCCTCGGGTATCTTCCAGTTCCTCGAACCAGTCTTGCCGGGACAGTGGCTGGGGGCAATTGACGCTCCTCTGATGCCGGTAAGCTTCTTCAGATCCTCCCCACAGGTGGAGGGGGTAAAAATCAACACTCCTGTTGCAGATTCTAAGCAAGGGTTTGGGTTACCACAGCAGCCTCTTCCTCTCAAAGATGGTCTCAACCAGACCACGCTGCTTGCCTTTTTCCCTGGTGCAATGAACTGAATTCACCTGCGTCACCCATGGGTGGGAAAGTAAACCTTGTAGATCTATGCTAAAGTCATAGTTTTACGCAATACCTTCTACAACTATCGTCCAGGCCTCCCGGAGCTCCGGGCTCTTCAGGCCACCTAGTGTCCCGGCCTCCCTTTGGAGAATGATGATGCTTTTGAGGTGCTGGAATAGATGCCTTTCAAGAGATGCCCCCAGTGTCTCTCTAATTATTTCTGAGCCAATATACATGCTGTGTGCAACTTGGGAATGTCACTGAACTACAGCGAGAGCCGCTGTGTCTGCTGTTCAGTGCCCAGCATTAAAAGACTGCCAGATCCAAGATCTTCAGTGGGCACACACCAGAATGTTCCAGTCCACTTCAGAAATCCCCAACATATTTGGAGAGGCTGACCACCTAGTTGCAAAAGAAGAGGACAACGGTTTGTCACCCGAGCTCTCGGCCTGCCAGCCCAGCCACGAGTCTACATCTACTCCAATGCCTCAGAGTACGGCAAAGAGTTCTTCAAGGAGGTTGAAGGAGATTCACCCGAGGATGCCCCAGCCACCTCTGTCCACGTGTCGAGAACACCAGGCGTGAGTAGTATCAATGCCCCTGAAGCAGTCACCCCTCATAAGCGACTGCACGTCTGAGCTGAGCACCGCACTTCCTGTTGAAACCGGCCCCATCTTCAGCTTCTTACATTTTTTCTTTTCCCCAAAATTCCTTAAAGATAAATACATTTTCTGTTCCTTTTGAGTTTTCTGTTATTGGTTAGGCCGCGCTGGGACGCTTACGGGCAGCCATGCGCTTTATAAATCCAATTTAATTTCATTTCATTTCACCATTGTCCAGCAGCACTTGTCGACGCCGAAGCAAAGATCCTCGACTGGCCTCGATGGAGATTCCACCCATTGGCGCCTATACACTAGCGGCACTGAAGTAGCAGACTTCTCAGTGCCAGCCCAACTACCATTGAAGCCACCCTCTGCACCAAAACTATTGTCGGTGTCTAAATCACCTTTAGCACTAAAGGCTCACACACTGGACGTCCCATTCTCAAGAGGTCCAGGAGGAGTTAGATGTCAGACATCACAAAATCCTCATCTGTCTGCGCACTGTGACGATTGTGGCCTCTCAGAAGGTTGTACCCCAAAAGCACAAAAGGCCCAAGGGCAATATGCTTCATCCACCTCCTCCTTAACCCTCATCACCTCTGCCTCTTCCTTCCACCTCTTCCCTCATCTCCTACTCACTCCCCACATAGGTCCACAGAGTCTTATTCTAACACTAGGAACTCATGCCCCTATTCACTAGCAGAAGATTTCACAATTGTGTACCATGGTGTTTCCGGTGTCCCTTGAGAAGACTACAGTGTGGACATACCCACAGACTTGGAACACATGCCAGTCAGGAACTCACCCCCCCCATGACACTACGCATACCATATTCATTGTGCGTGCTGTCTACAACGAAAAACGATTTCCTCCTACAGACCCTCTTCAAGTCTCTGCAAATCTCCTCATGCTCAAGGGAATGATCACATCTGTTTCTGTAAGATCTTGCTGGGTTACTCCGCACATTGAGGAAAAAATATAAGCCAGCTTCCTCTGACCCACTGTACAAAATGAGACGGACCATAAAGTCTTTCATTAAAAGTGGGTGTGCTCTTTAAGTTCACAGTAAGTTCTTGGTGTAGCTTACAAAAGGTCTTTTGCAATCAGACCGCTGTTACTGGCTGTGAGACGAGGCCTCAAAAACACATAACAAAGGAATTTGTCTGTTAATTTTTGCTCAACAGAAGTGCTTTCTGTCTAGACTGCAGCAGGTTCCCTGGGTACCACCTGAAATGTAAATGCCAGCATTTGTAAAGCGCACAGCTACCTCCGACGGAGGTGTCTCGGCACTGGGAGACCTCGGCAAGATTAAGCAAGCTATTGCCCAGAGTCAGATGGTGCTGAGCTAACTTGGAGCCGGGGATAGAACCGTGAACCCTGTGGTCCGGAGTCAGGCACCCTTGCCGCTGCGCCACACCTTTTCAAACTTGATAGTCTCTTGACACCCAGTTACTATTTGTTTTATTTGGGTAGGACCCCTGTTTTTTTGGATGGTGTGCTTTTCAAAATTTTGACTGGAAATTCAGTAGCTAGTGTGCTGCATTGTAACTGTATACAGCACCTCTGGTCATTAAAATAGATTTGTTCAATCACTAGAATAAAACAGATAAGTACCAGGTAACCAAGACCTCACAAGCATTGCCAGACAGGAATCCAGTGATGATGTTACTATGCTTTGTTAGAAAATTAACTGCTGAATCCTTTCCCCGTTATCCCTCCCCCTCCATACAGAGTTGAAGAGAATTGAGGCATTTGGGAAACAACTGTTTTAATCAGCCAGACTAGCCCTGCAGTCAGTCAATGCCAGCTTTTTATTCAGACAATATTCCCATGCTAATTGGGATATAGTTTTCAGGCTTCCCCTGCTCAAATCATCCAGGATGGTCAGAATCACTCTCAAAAACTTGACCCAATCCAGCCTGGACACTCCTGACTTCTTAGGCAGAGTAGTTTGAACGAACATGGCGCTTGAGTGTCATATATAGATGAGGCCCAGTGACTTATCTGGAGATGTGCATGCATCACTCTTCGATATACAATTCGACAGGTCTCGCCTGTTCAGTGAGAAAGCAGATTCTGCCTTAGAATGTGAGCTGAGCCACGGCAGGTACCTTGGGCCGTTTTGCTCCTGCTAGGTAATTTCCTCAGCAGTTTTTTCCCTTTAAGGGATAATCCAGAGGTTTGGCATACCAGCAGGTGCCAAGACCCACCACCCCCACAACAGGCACCCCAGCTCTTTCCGAAATGTTTGGACACCAGGGACTGTGATCTTCCAAGTCCACCATCCCGTACAGCAGCAGCCTCCAGCCCGCTTTAGTTTGCCTTTTGTTGTACACAACCACCCTGTGGGAGGCAGGATCAAACATTTCTTCCCTGGGCAGCAAAATATAACATCCAGCAGATGGGCCAATCAGATCGTTCAACTTGGCCATGCCCTGTCATTATTTTCCAACCCATGCATCTCCTGCCCACATCAAAGTGGCTTTCAGAGCAGCATCTGTCTATCTTGCTTCAAGAGATGCAGGCTGTTTTGATTGAGGGAGCCATAGATAAGGTCCTGACCTCCAAAATAGGGGCTGGCTGTTACTCCAACTGTTTCCTCATCCTGAAGAAGCGCAAAAGCCTTCGTCCTATTTTAGATATTTGCTCTCTAAACCCCTTGTAGAACAACTATTCAAGAAGCTCTTGTTGCACCAGTTCCTGTCTGCTCTTGATTAAGGCCACTGAATGGTGGCTTTGCGGTTCCGGGTAGGTCAGGAGCATTTTCAGTTTGCTATGCTCCCCTTCAGCCTCCCCAGTACCCCATGCATGTTCACAAACGTGATGGGGGTGGTCTAGAACACCTTTGGAGGTTGGATTCCAGTTTTCTCCCACTTTGAAGACTCTAATTTGAGGGTGGGGCTAACACAGGCAGTCTAGATCACCTCCAGACAAAGGAGAACCACCTGACATTGAGGTTCGCCATCATTGTGCACCTGACTCTTTCATAAAGTCCCTTTTATTGGAGCCACTTTATATACAGTGCATTTACGTGCCTTTCCCTTCACTAGGAGTTCAGGACATTTGGGCTATAATCCTGAGGTTTCAGTCTTGGTCCTGATTCTTTGAGAGAGTGGCTCTGAGGCTTCGTGGCCTCTTGGCCTCGAAGCCTCAGTGAGTCGAGCACTCCATCCAGGTTTCGGAGAAGACTGCAAGAGATAAGCAGTGGTGGCTGCTCAACTGCAATTGGATCTGCAGCAGACCCCGCTCCCTGCCCCACCCAGAGCTGATGGTGGTGACGCGTGTCCTTGTTGGGCTGGCAAGGTCATCTGACAGAGGTGGACCTGCCTCCACATCAACCTGTTGGAGTTGCGGGCCATTCGTCTGGCCCTGAAAGCCTTCCTGCCATTCAACAAAGAGACGCTGGTTCAGGTTGCCTAGAGAACACCATCGCTATGTGGTACTGTATCAAGTAGGCAGTGTGGAGTCCTGTGCAAGAGGCCCCTCTGCTCTGGGTAGTGGTATGTTTACCAGGACTGACCAATTCAGTCGACAGTTGCTGGCAGTTTATAAATTGCAAGTACATCACAAGATGCCACAGCACATCCTCCAGCAATGGAAAGTACCATGGCTAGCTCTTTTTTTCAGCATCGAACAATTTGCTCATTAGAGTTACCAAAAAGGCTCTCCTTCAGAAATGCATTCCTGCCAATGTGGAGCACAGGACTCCTGTACACCTTTATACCGCTGCCTTTCGTGCCCAGAGTTGTGAAGAAGATCAGGAATGAAAGGGGCAAGTTATCCTAGTGGCTCTGGTTTTGGCCAGGAGTGTGGTATTTGGATCGTCTATGCATGAGCATCTGTCTGGCTATAGCTACGGAAGAATCTCCTGTCATAGCTGCAGGGCACGGTCCTGCAACCGTACCTGCACAATCTACACCTTCCTGCATGGAAATTGAGCACCGACAGTTGACTGCATTCAGTCGTCCTCCCAAATGTGTAGATTTCATCCTTGCTTGCAGGGTTTCCTCTATGAAGTCTGTGCTAGGCGCGGGGACAAATTTGCGGTCTGGTGTGGCACCCCTATTACGTACCCATTACAGGCCAAACTGTTGGATGTCTTGTTTGTTTAATTTATGGCCCAGAACACCCTTGCAGTGGACATTATCAAAGTTTGTGTTGCCCTTTCTGCCTTTCTTTTGCATTTGCAGGATCAGTTTTCCTTGTTTAAATCACCTGATGTGATGAGGGTTTTAAAAGGTTCCCCCCCAAACTCTTTGTTATGCCACATTGAGATCTCAATTCTGTCCTCACTTTCCTTATGTTCACTCCCTTCGAGCGCTTGCACAGCTGCACACTACATCTTTTGACTCTGAAGACTATTTCTTGACGTGATTGTCCTGGTCTACAGCTTGTCTCTTGAGTGAAATCCTTGGTCTGTTAGTGCATCCGCTGCACACAACCTTTCCCCCCCAGACAAAATGATGTTTTAGGACTAGAGATACCGACACAGGGTTTGGCTTGTGCGCAGCAAGGCCAAGCCAATGAAACAATTAACAAAACAAAACGCCAGTGCTGCACCTTTCTTTTACCATTTATCCAAGGAGCAACGAGTCAAACAAATGCCACGGTAACCACTTTTTCAGTTTGATTCAATCAAAACATTGTTTTCACCAATTTACATCTCTTTTTTCAAAACATCTCGAGTTATAAATACTTCATTTTCTTAACCAAAAAACACCCTCACCCCCTTTCTATATCCTTTGGAAGCCCAGTTGGAATTCCCCTTCACCCACACTTCACTACACTCTCCCTGCACAACAAACACTCTTTACCTGAATCATACCCATTTTCTACTAATAACCACATTCATACCATCACACTCACTTCTTTCACACCGATGCCCACCTTGCGGTGCCTCAACAGAATCTTTTGCTGAAAAGACACTAATTTAGACAACCTACATAAACAACGAAACAACTACAGACAAAAGGCCATCAACAGAATCAAAGATGAAATCAAATCTTAAACAGATTTTTGGGTCTCGCCTGCCAATGCTCTTGCGCATTGCTGGCGAGAGATATAGAGGGGCACCAGAAAATCCTACCAAGAGGGCTTTGGAATGCGGATTATGGCCAGTGCATGTGCGACGGGCGCTCGCTCGCCATTTGCTCCCCGCCCCCCCAATCAGACTTGAAAGGAAGCCGCTCGCAGACTTTCGCCTTTATTCGCCTTTCATTTCTTTCATATCTGCACTCTCAGTTTGTTTCCTTTCTGAATATATTTGTAATTTTTTTCTTCACTCATTCATGCCACCATTTATAACCCTTCAAATTTCCTTATTCCCATCCTTGCTTCACCCTTTCCTCTCTAGCTTCATACCGCACTCCTTTCTCTTATCCTCTACCTTACGTTCATCATTCCACCTTTCTTCCTTCCCCCTCCCATCCCTACTGTCTCCTTTCTATCCTTTTCCGTCTTTCCTCTTTTGCCCCCTCCTTTTTTCTTCCTTCCTTCCAGTCCATCACCACTTTCTTACTTTAATCATCACTTCTTTTCCTCCCTTTATTTTCTCTTCATGTGTTTATTAATGTTTTGTTATTTTCTCTTCTGTTTTACACTCCCTCCGTCCTCATCCCCTTCAATCGTTCCTCTTTCAGTCTTTCTGCTGGGGCAGCGAAACATACTGGAAAGGCAAGTATAAAAAAACACAGGTGGATCCATTTTACCGCAGCTCCGTGCGTTATTGATCGGCGAGTGAACTGAATGAAATGGCAGGGTCTGAACTTCTAGTCACAAGCTATCAATCAATCTGACTCAGAGTGCGGGATCCCCTCCTAGACCAAATAACAACCCTCACCCCCCCCCGACATATCGATGCCTGTGTGGGGGCACTTCACGGGTGGCACACCTGGGTGGGGGGGCCAACAGGCCCATGTGTCTCTTCGTAGAGTGACATTCAGAATGCAGCCTATAGGACGTGAGCTAGCGAGCCGTCGTTCCAGCTTCCACTGAAAGCATGTTCATACGCCATTTCCGGCCTCTGTTATTCTGTAGGTTCCTGTGCGCACGTGTCAACCTGCTTGTATTCAGGACTTAAAGTGGGCAGGGTCTCGCAGAACTCCACCCTCCAACTCCACCCTCCAAATCCAACTCCACCCTCCAACTCCACCCTCTAACTCCAACTCCACCCTCAAACCCCAACTCCACCCTCTAACTCCAACTCCACCCTCTAACTCCAACTCCACCCTCTAACTCCAACTCCACCCTCTAACTCCAACTCCACCCTCTAACTCCAACTCCACCCTCTAACTCCAACTCCACCCTCTAACTCCAACTCCACCCTCCAACTCCACCCTCCAACTCCACCCTCCAACTCCACCCTCCAACTCCACCCTCCAACCCCACCCTCCAACCCCACCCTCCAACCCCACCCTCCAACTCCACCCTCCAACTCCACCCTCCATCACTCAGGGGCACCACCACATCACTCGGGGACACCACCACATCACTCGGGGACACCACCACACCACTCGGGGACACCACCACATCACTCGAGAACACCACCACATCACTCGGGAACACCACCACATGACTCGGGGGCACCACCACATGACTCGTGGGCACCACCACATGACTCGGGGGCACCACCACATGACTCGGGGGCACCACCACATGACTCAGGGGCACCACCACATGACTCAGGGGCACCACCACATGACTCAGGAGCACCACCACATGACTCAGGAACACCACCACATGACTCAGGAACACCACCACATGACTCGGGGGCACCACCACACGACTCGGGGGCACCACCACATGACTCAGGGGCACCACCACATGACTCAGCCCAACCACATCATCACTCAGCACCACAACAGCACTATCCTTGCTTGCTACTAACAAGCATTGCCATAGCCAATAGGACTCGCATTAGGAAAGTGTAAGCTATTGGCTTTGTGAATAACAATGCTATTAATTTATATATTTTCAAAGCCAACACGTATTTAAAAAAAGTGTCATTTACAATACCAATAGCTCACACTTTCCTAATGCTGGACCTATTGCATTGCAAATGCTTATTTCTCTTTTGATTGGTCTAAACGCCGTGGTCATACAATCGAAGGGAATTATATCAACCTTCATCTTTTAACTTTTGAAAAAACAATGGTACATGAACCTGTCTTAGAGTGGTCTTTTGTCTAGCAATTTGTGACGTTGGGCGCAAAGCGCCAGAATGTAAACAAGTCTCCAGGTGGATTTGGAATGAATCTCCAAGACAATTTAGGCCTCGCGAGCATTGTATTGAAGATCCCTTTAAAAGTTGCTCTGCCGCATAGTTAAATGTAACTCGTACCTGATCGTAATTTGTATTTGCGGGGCATGGCTGACGTTCGTGACTCCGCTGCTTGGGGTTTAATTATTCGCTACTCTGTAGAAGAAAGCATTTAAAATCCTGTAGCAGGGATTCTGCTCCTACACAGAACTGTGCATAGACTTGGAACCTCGGTGAATTATTGTGTGCCAAAACTCACCTTAGTAGCCAAAATCACCTACCAGACTAGCAATCAGTCTCTCATTGGCTCTTCCATAACCCCAATGATTAGACAACCCAGAACATGGAACTTAGAATACCTCGGGCAATGTGGAACACATGAACACTCTATCGTTATACTCTCATACCAGTCCAAAAACAGGGAGTAAATAGAGACAGGTGCAAGTTTGAAATATTTATTTCTAATGCTGTGTTCTCATGCGCAGTATTTTAGCTAATACAAGCAGACATATTATAATCAACAAGATTATCAGCATAGTTACTATTCCATAAAATACAAAGGGAGAAAGCATGTTACAATGCTAAATGGAAAACAGGTTAGAATACACCTATACCTCACCCTCCCTAGCTAGTAGGTTATTTTATATCTACAGAAGGTCTCTTGGGATTACAAGGGCGGCCCCATACCTCTGGTCCTTGCAGAAATGGATCACATCAGTTTCTGCACCAGCTCTCTGCATGCGAATGTTCTCCAAGTGTGTGTGATCATGCTTACGCAGTGCATTATTAAACGCGCCAAAATCAGAGGTGGCCACATCTGCATATATGTTATGTCTAGAACGTGCGCTGATCAGTCCGAACAACCACTGTGTTGAAATAACCTTGAAGGCCTCGCCACTCACTGTTCAGACAAAGCTTACCAAGCAAGGCCGCTAATATAGAAAAGCATATTATTCTCGTGTGAAGCAAAACACTGCTAAACTCTAAACATTTATAATAATGTGTGCCGTGTGCAAAGGCAGCAGAAAGGAAAAATGCCGTTTAAACTTCTAATAAGGTCATGCCAACTTAACACAGTGTAAATGCAAGGCTCATCCCCATGACGCCCTCCCTTGATCTGAGCACGGATAAGACCGGGGCAAATTTGGAAAGCAGAGTTCACGAACAACAGTCGGAACCAAGTTCAAATTGCCACAGTGAAAAAACGGGAACAAAACTCCATAGATTGAATGTACTTCAAATTAAGCAATTCTAGCCATGGACATAGGGAAGTCAATAGACCTGGGTAGAAAAAAAATGAATAAAAAAATATCCGATGTCCAACTTTTGACCTCGGTCATGGAAGAGAGAGAAGCGATGACCCATCTCAATCCCAGAATGTATATGCAAAATATGTAGCAACAGCCTCCAATAGGAAGTCACTGTTATAATCTGAAAAGATTTCAGCCATCTAATTCAGCAAAGGGAAAGAACATACATGTTCTTCAATTACCAAAGCCTCTAGCACCAGAGGGCAACTCGGTGTGTCAATGAAGCTGCTTGCCAATAAATCTTGCGCCGCTGCGAAAACATTCCAATGTCCCAGGACTCCATGCATCGCTGCAAAGGCCACAATCCCTCCGCCAGAACAAAGCAATTCATGAGCAACTAAGGGGCTCATAAACTGATCATAATCCGCATTGGGAGATACACCGTATTGCAGAGACACAAATCCAGGGCCCAGTCGAAATCTCAACTCGGGCAAAGAAAGACAGGCTGGACGCATGTAAACAAGGAAAATCGGAACGATAATCCATAAGCCGCACTCAATGTAGCAAGAGGCAGCACCCCATAATATTCAAGCATTCGGTTGCGCAGCAGCAACAGCTGTGACAGATCTTCACGCAATACAAGACGTGCATCCATTTTGGAATAAACAAAACAACAGAAGTACGCCTGCCACCAGTGCGAGCATTAAGGGAAATCCACCAAACAGGCTGGAAAAAATAGAATGAAAAAACGCCGGTAACACACCAAATGTAGTTTGAAAAGAAGTCACAAGGCCACTGCTAACAATTTTAAAAAAGTGATCCAGCACTGTGGTGGAGGACGCATTAAAGATGGTGGGAATTAATTCACCGAAATGCAAGGGCAAATCTGTATTTAATAAAGCATGCACCTCTGTGCGGGTGTTTGCCACGTGAAGGACAGATGTTTCACGAGCAGATGTGAGTGCGACTTCTTTCTGAGACAATAGAGCTCTTATACGACTCATCTTGTTGAACTCTGCTTTCAAGGTCGGAATCGTCGGCCAGATGGAAACATCAAGCTTCCCATGCGGAGGAGGAAATTACATTTTTACAACAAACTGCACGCTCACTGACCGTAACCACATAAGGAATTCCGGCTACCATCCCACAACAATCTTCATTATTTAAAAGTAAATAACTCCTGTTTGCCAGTAATGTGAATGTGGGTATGATAGCAGGTGCTGGTGTACCTTTTAAAATACAGGCTAAATTTGGCTCGTTCTGGTTACAAGAGCTATGTAATTGGATATTCCTACACATTAATGAGTGATCTGGTGTTGTAGTGCAATCCTCACCATTAAAGTAAACCTCTTTTCCCTCCCTAAGGCACCTATAGGTAAATGGTAGTGACCAATCTTCATGAAGATAAGCGGTGCCCAGAGGCCTATTGCATAGTACTTCATACAGGCTTCGAATTTGAAAAGGGGAAAAGGTAAAGTTATTAACCCGTGGATAAGCCGGATCACTGACATAACCTCGACAGACCGAATATCGACTGGACAAAATATCGATGACTAATTATCGATTTACTATACTTACACAACAAACATCAAAAATATCGACTACACAATATCGACTACTAAAAACAACGACTACAACAATATCGACTCACAACATTATCGATTTCTAAAACACCGATTATTAAATATTTATATAACAACAGTCAAAATATCGATTACACAAACATAGATAGCAAATTTATCGATTGTAAAAAAATCGCCATTAATAGATCCTAAAATAAATGACTTTATTATTTAATAATTAAGTCATACTGATCATAAAAAAACAGATTTAGTTAATATAAATAGATAACATATATTATTTATTTTCATAACATTTACAACACACAATAAATACTAACATACATTTTATAATACATAAACAATGTTTCGACCTTCTACACATTTTTTACAACTAATTACATATATTCCTCCACTTTACAAATATCAAAATAACATTACCTAGAACATTACCTATACAAAATAAATCCTTACACATTCAATAAACGTTAATTTGCGTCACCCATATAAGGAAAGCAATTAGCATAACAGAAAAAAAAATTCAAATCAACAAATAAAAACAGACTATCCATTTAAACAACCAATCCTATTTCTGAAACAATTAACCTAATACTATATAAATGAAATAATAAGTAACTAAAAACGCAGTATACATCTCCTAAGTAAAGGAAGACGAAACTCTGCTGGATTTCTGGAAGAAAACTGATGGACTTCAACAGAAAGAGACCTACACATATCTAAAGTAAGTACTACTACATTATTAGTCAGCAAAAATGTAACTCTCAAAGCTCACACCTATATTTTAAAGCAAAATACATCAAATATATCTTTTTTTTTTAGCACTCATCCTACAGATGAAAAAATAAAACAGAAGACCTACACAACACCTGGACATCAAAAGTTACATATAAAAAAGTAAGTATATATTAGAAATGTAAAATCGAGAATTAATAGATAGGTAACTAAATCAAAACTAGCAAAAAACGTCGAACAAATTATCATAAATAGTAATAAAATATTTCTACACATTTTCTCAACTTCCACAGGTACAAAAAGATATACACAGAAAATAACAGTTTGAAGAACATCAACAGCTGAAAATAACGACTTGAAAGCATCAAAACATTTGCAGGTAAAATACAAATGTGTGAAACTGTATAATGTGATTTGAACATTTATTTTCCTTAAAAAATATTTACATTCTCTTTTAATTACCTCCTAGCACTACAATACTATCATGACTGAAGGAGCTAAATTCATTTATTCACAAAAAGGGAAAATGCTTCTTTGTTACATGGGATATGTCTACACTCAAGAGAAACAAAAAGATTTGAAAGTGTTTTGGAAGTGTACGAAATATTATGCCAACAAATGTTATGGTAGAGCTATAACTCAGGAAACTACTGTTACTTATACTAAAGAACATAATCACCCACCCAATGTAACAGAAATAGAGATTAGACAAATGATAGATTCCCTTAAAGAAGCTAGTACTAGCACTGATCAACCAACAACTGCTATTCTGAAACACCATTTAAGTGTACTTCCCCAACATGCTTCTAGCCAATTACCATCTATAGAATCCCTTAAAAGAACAGTAGCTAGACAAAAAAGAGCAACATGCACTACTCCTCCCACACCAAAAACTTTAGAAGAAGTCCAAATTCCACCTGAACTCTCTGTAACTCACAATAAAGAAAATTTTATACTCTATGACAACAAATCTAAAGATAAAAGAATTATACTGTTTGCCACAGCAAACAACATGACAAAACTTACCCAATGCCAAACTTGGATGATGGACGGTACTTTTTCTGTATGCCCCAAACCTTTTTATCAATTATACACCATCCATGGTCATTTCCAAAATGCAAATATTCCATTCCTTTATGCCCTTCTACCAAACAAACAGCAAACTACCTATCAAGAAATACTAACTGAAGTCAAGCAACATACTAACAACTATTTTCCACAAAAAATTATCATTGACTTTGAAAAAGCTATGATAAACAGCATCCTTAAAACATACCCACACACAGCAATACAAGGTTGCTATTACCACTTTAATCAATGTATCTGGCGACATCTACAAAAATCAACCTTGAGTATCCAATACGCCACTGATAGCACTTTTGCTTATCAAATCAAAAAACTCATCGCCCTAGCCTATGTTCCACTAACAGATGTAACTGAGCACTATAACTTATTAATAGACAGCCCCTACTATAAAAGAAACGAAGATAAACTAAGCCCTATGCTTGACTACTTCGAAGACACATGGGTAGGAAGGCTACACAGATCAGGCCATAGAAGACAACCCAAATACCAAATAGCTTGGTGGAATGTCTACCTTAGCACACTAAATAAGGAAGCAAAAACAAACAATGCAGTTGAAGGATGGCACAATGCCTTCCAAGCAACTACAGGCCGAGGAACGCCTACCCTTCACAAATTAATACAATCCTTACAAAAAGAACAAAGTTACCAGGAGCTCCGAATGGAGCAATCAGTAACTTTGATTGGACCTAAACTCACCAAAGAAACTAAAAAAATGTATAACACACTCCAAAGTCAAGTTACCCTCTATCCAACTAGCAAAGGACTAGAATATCTATCAATGATTGCCAAAACTATTCTTTAAAACATTACATAACTATACACGTAAAACTAAACATATTTTTCCTAAAATTCTTCATTATAATATGTAACAAATTGCAATTAAATTATCAAATACATAATATTAACATATATAAAATGTATTTAGATAATGTATTTACAAAATGTTACATACAACGTAAGTAAAGCAAAATTAAAAACAGTTTTCCCACCCATTAAAAATCCTGAAAATACTTATATTTCTGATACAGCTTCAAACGTAATCCAATTCCAAGCAATCCATAGGACACCATTCCAAAAACCCATACAATCCATGAAAGCCCAAAAAAAAAGCAAAAATACAAGCAAATGCATAGCGACTCCTTTCCACTTCAGTAGACACCAGATACCATAGAAAACCCAAAAATCCGTAATGGCGAAAAATAAACGCTCCAATAAAATGTAAAAACCCCAAAAATAGTGTGCAAAAATAAGAGTATATAATACTCGTTACACAGCTGTGATCAAAAAAGAAGGGAGTCCTCCAAAACAGCGAAACGCGACGATAACCTAGAAAAAATTAAATAACATACCCACCCACATAAAAACACCCATACATATATAAAAACACATATTTATACATCAAACATATTATCTTAGTAACATTTAAACATATTACCTCACCTCACACACCTACAACAAAAACGCGGTAAAAATCCAATATCGTACACTCTACCTAACACCGAACACACAATCTTCTCTAATTAACTCTACCTACATAAACATAAACACAGCACACATACACTAGCAATAAGTTCAGAAACTTATAAAACACAATTAAAACAAACTTACCCTCTCTAACGCGAAGCAGCACCCAACCGCGATCTGTTGAAGCACCAAATACGCCTAAGTAACATTACGCGGTTAAAAAGTAGTCCCTGTATACAGCTAAATGCTATTTAATTTCTATATTCCAACACTTTAAAAAATACAGAGTATTATATTAAGTGTAAATATTTATTTAAAGTGTATAAAATTATTTCATAAATATTCATAAGTTTGAAATAATTATTCAACTGTTATGTTATAGTTAAAAAATTAATTTTTGATTTATAAATACATTTAGTAAATAATGTTAATGTAAAAATAAATTGCATATATAAGTTTGTTACAAGAAATGTTTTTTTTAAATTTGCAAATATTATGTAAAACATTATGTATGTATATAATAAATGTTTTTGGTGTTTATGTATTTAAAAATGAATATTATAAATATGTTCAATATTCATAATAATTATTTCCAAAAATATAACATGACTTGGTAATAAACAAAAATGTTACAATTACAAAAAAATGTACATAATTTGCAATGACAATAAATTCAATGTGTATCTGAATAAATATTTTGTTATTAAATAAAAAGTACATATTACCAATTTGTTTCTGAAACTATTTAAATGTTAATATATGTAAAAGATAAAAAAATTATGTTAATATAATTTATGTGTTAAAAACATATACATGTACTTCATATTTTTGTTATGTTAATAAAAACATTGAATGAAAATTTTTGATTATAAATAAAAAATGATTCTCTATTTACAAATTTTTTTTTATATGTGAATAAACAATTTTTCATTTATGGCATTTAACCCTGTCTATGTTTCCTTCTTTATTATTGTATATAAATATTATTTGCATATTAAATAATCTATTTAAAAATACCTTATACATTTAAATATATTTAAAAATTGTATTAATATTTAAAGTCCTACAATACCAATAATTGTTTTAATGTATATTAATTTAAATATTTTATACAAAATATATGAAAAAGTAACTAATTTAATAGACATTTAAATTGACCATATTTTTACCCTGTATCCCTCTAACCTAAAACCCTAAACTGACCCAAAGCCCTAAAAACACCCCTTTACCCACAAACTAAAAACTGACCCAGAACCCACAAAATACCCCTTTACCCACTAACTGAAAACTGACCCTGACCCCTAACAATAACCCTTTACCCACTAACTGAAAACTGACCCTGACCCCTAAAAATACCCCTTTACCCACTAACTGAAAACTGACCCTGACCCCTAAAAATACCCCTTTACCCAAAAACTGAAAACTGACCCTGACCTCTAAAAATACCCCTTTTCCCACAAACTGAAAACTAACCCTGCAACCAAAAAAATACCCTTTACCCAAATACTGAAAACTGACCCTTAACCCTAAAAATAGCCCTTTACCCACTAACTGAAAACTGACCCTGACCCCTAAAAATACCCCTTTACCCACTAACTGAAAACTGACCCTGACCCCTACAAATACCCCTTTACCCACTAACTAAAAACTGACCCTGACCCCTAAAAATACCCCTTTACCCAAAAACTGAAAACTGACCCTGACCTCTAAAAATACCCCTTTACCCACAAACTGAAAACTAACCCTGCAACCAAAGAAAGACCCTTTACCCAAATACTGAAAACTTACCCTTAACCCTAAAAATAACCCTTTACCCACTAACTGAAAACTGACCCTAACCCCTAAAAATACCCCTTTACCCACTAACTGAAAACTGACACTGACCCCTACTAATACCCCTTTACCCACTAACTGAAAACTGACCCTAACCCCTAAAAATACCCCTTTACCCAAAAACTGAAAACTGACCCTGACCTCTAAAAATACCCCTTTACCCATAAACTGAAAACTGACCCTGCAACCAAAAAAATACCCTTTACCCAAATACTGAAAACTGACCCTTAACCCTAAAAATACCCCTTTACCCACTAACTGAAAACTGACCCTGACCCCTAAAAATACCCCTTTACCCACTAACTGAAAACTGACCCTGACCCCTACAAATACCCCTTTACCCACTAACTGAAAACTGACCCTGACCCCTACAAATACCCCTTTACCCACTAACTGAAAACTGACCCTCACCCCTACAAATACCCCTTTACCCAAAAACTGAAAACTGACCCTGACCCCTAAAAACACCTTTATCCACAAACTGAAAACTAACTCTGAAAGAAAAAAATTACCCTTTACCCAAATACTGAAAACTGACCCTGAACCCTACAAATACCCCTTTACCCACTAACTGAAAACTGACCCTGACCCCTAAAAATACCCCTTTACCCACTAAATGAAAACTGACCCTGACCCCTACAAATACACCTTTACCAAAAAACTGACAACTGACTCTGCACACAACATATACCCCTTAATAACCAAACAGAAAAGTAACCCAGAAGACTAAACCAACCTCTTTCCCCAAATACAAAATAATATATATATGAGAATATCTATAATTATATATCTATATGTTATATATATCTTTATATATCTAATTATAAATATATTATATATATATATAATTAAATGTAATTAGACAATTATATTTCATATATATATATTTTATATTTAATTATTATAATATTAGTTATATCTATTTATATCTATATAATTAACATATTTTAAGTCTTTATAATCCCACAACCCACTACATATCCTAAAAAAGTTTGATTTTACATATTCAACAATAATTCCATTTATTTAAATAAATTAACAATTAAATTATATATAATTAACATATTTTAGATAAATAACAAGTATTTACTTATTCTTACCAATTAATTAATTAACAGATTTAATTACTTACTATTAAATTACTTACCACCCTAATCCCCTATAATCCCACAACCGGCTACATGAAAAAAATTATTTAAATAAGCATAATTCTCAAATAAGCTATTAAAATAACATATTTACCAATTACATATTATATATTTAATTAAATAGTAATTTAACAATTAATTACATATTAATACCAATAATTATATTTACATATTTAATTAATTAATACCAATTAATATATTTACATAATTAATTAATTAATACCAATTAATATATTTACATAATTAATTAATACCAATTAATATATTTACATATTTAACTAATTAATACCAATTAACATATTTACATAATTAATTAATTAATACCAATTAATATATTTACATAATTAATTAATTATATTTAAAATACTTCCCACCCTATTCCCCTAAAAACCCACTACCCGCTCCTAGAAATTATTATAGTAATATAAATTTTATTTAATTTATTAATTATTTTTAACATTAATTCTATATAAATAAATAAATAAAATTAATACATTTTAACACAAAATGCTATTATAAAACATTAAAACAATGTACATTGAACTATTACATATTATATATATACATATTAAAATTCGATATCATGAGAGTCGATATTGTGACAGTCGATAACACAACTTTCGATATTTTTAAACTAATAAACATATCGATATTTTTTACTGACGATATTACTTACTCGATATTTTTTATGTCGATATTTTTTACATACATAACAATCGATAAAAAAAAAATCGATATTACTTACCACGATATTAATGCCATCTCGATATTCTCTAGTCGATATTATGTCCAGTCGAAATAAATGACTCGATATTAAGACTGTACACCGGATAAGCCACGTAGCTGAATTTGTCTCAGCCACAGAAAATGGTAACAGTTCTAACTTTTCAATATGTAACATAGAAAAAGTTGCATCTTTCATAGACATAAAACGTTGCTTTTCAGTGAAATTAAACAGGGCAAATAACGATGAAGTGTTCATGTAGTGCCAAGGCACTTTTCCAGATTTCAAAGTCTGCAGAGTCCAGGCAAACTGCATAATAGAACGCGATTGGTTTTAGCCATGGTACAAAACAGACACATCTTCTTGCACAATATCAACAACAGATGAAACTATATTATCCAATGTGTAAATGCGGGAAGAAAGCGTGTTAATGCGGTTATCTACAACTGCTAGCACTTTTTCTAAATTTGCTTGATCTATTGCTCTAATGCGGGAAGCCCCCTCAATTTGGGACAGTTTCCAGACTTCGTTGTAAATAGCATATATCCACTTTTTAGATCTGCCGGAAGCCGGGCCTTTCACAAAATCATTTAGATCAACATCGCCAGTCAATTTAGATAAATGCATCTTAACTGACGCCAAAGTGGAATGTTTGAGCCAACTCTGACATAATTTGCCTACAGAATAGGTAGTCACATAGTGGCCACTTTCAAAACGGGGATCCACCCTGACCTGTGTGTAGCCTGGAGCTAAACCCAGAAAACGATGCTGGCAAGAATCTGCACTTTTCTGCCACAGCAGCCAACCCTTAGGATCCAAACTGAATATGTTAAAGGTAGAATTCAGTAACAGAGTCTGTAATTCTCTGATGGAGAACTTGGTATTATCATCCCAACCAGAATATTCTTCTAATTCAGGAAAAGATGGAGCATTTAATTTTTTAGTAGTAGCCAATCCAAAGCAAGTTGTTTGTGAAATTGTAGAATTCAAAAACAACATATGGTTTGGGATGAGGCATGCTCGATGCAAAGCCTCGGTGCCTTGCACTTGCCAATCTTTAGAACCCCAAACAGATTTAAGATCAATAGTATCTTTCCACAGCTTGTAGCCCCCAACAGCCAATTGGTCTAAAAAGGACTTCGAATACAATAATTTTGTGTGGGTACGTCTAACCTTGGAAGTGGACCTTTCAGTCATTTTAAAATAAAATGCATTTGGGATTTCACTGATTAAAATCAGTAAAATACGTGAATCTCTGTAAAAGAGAAGTGGAACTGCCTTGTACAGGAGCGGGACAATGTTCCCATTGTGTATAATTAACAGTATTCCTCCTGGTATTAGCTTTATGCAGGTAGTGATTTCCAAAGTGTTGATAGCAAAAGAAATCACCATAATTTGTAGAATCTAAATACAAATCTTCAGCATCAAAGGCAGCATAATATTTCAAATCAGAAAACAAAGCCTCTACGGCCTGAACATCCCAATCATCAGAACGTATATTTTGTTTAATCACATCCCCCATAGAAACCCTTATGACTTTTGGGACATTTATAACTTCTGTGGGCCCGTGGATTTGAAATCTAATAGCATCCCACACAATCCCATCTAAGACGGGCCAAGCAGTAATGTTGACAAAAGCCAGGTCCCTCTTCAATCTGTGTGATGAGGAATGGGGAGCCAATGTTCCATTAATATGTTGAATGCATGTTCTCTCTTCAACATAGTGTCCGTTGACAAGGCGGAAAAAAGACACCACAAATCCAATAGACATGAACAGGTAAATCGAAAAAAGCACCAACCATATGTAGGTCCAAGGAGGAATCAAAAAATGTTTTTTAAACCATGTTGCAAAAACAGACATTTTTGAAGGGGTCTTCGATGTGTGAGAGTCAGAGCCAAATCAAAATCTGGATTCAGTAGCCAAACAGGTTTGCAAATCAGGCATCGATAAGTCAGTGGGGTAAGTATATTCAGTTTCATCGAGGTGAGCATCAGGTGGTGAACTTAATAAACGAACTGAAACAGCAGACATCTCGAGGGCAACATCAGGCCTGGGGTTAAGAGCCGGGGCCAAAATAGAATTTCTCAAAATCGATGGACATGAAAACGAAATGCAGGGGATAGTATTGATGGGGTATATGCAATGTATTCTTTATGTATGCGTCAGAGAAACGGTGTACTTGTACCATCAAGGAACAACACATATTTAAAACTGCCAACATGTGTAATTGTTTAAGGTCTTTGTTACAGCAACGAAAATAATAAATATATATTTTTTTTAAATCAACAAAAAAAATCGATGGACTTGAGAGTGCCGGAGTCATACTAAGAAGAATCAGCCACTCTGTGTAGTTTGACATTGTCAATAGAGATGTACTTTTTTTCTTTACAACCTGGAAGTGGTGGTAAAATGACTGTTCTTGTGCCCTTCACGCCAAGCACTGGAACTGGAGCTCGATATGAGGGAACACATTCTTTCTTGTTTATCTTCTCTCGAACCAGTTCTCCAACTTGGGGTAGCCAGCCAACTACCCGAATCTGCAACGCAGCACCAGATGTGGAGGGCAAGTTTTCCTTTGCAAGACTGTCTCTCGTCTTTTGTAGATCCTGTAAAATATGACAATGTTCATCTACGTCAAAGGAGGCAGCAACCGCCGCCTGGCCTAGACCGTCAAGGTCCGGGACGAACGTTTTGATACCAAAGAGCATCATTTCGTATGGGGTCCGCCCACCCAGAGACCTTCTAGGGAGATTATTAAGAGTACGCTGTACGCTATTGAGATGGGCCAGCCAGTTCCTGCCAGTGCCTATAACCCTAGCTGTCAAAGACTGCTTTAAATCTCGGTTAATTCGTTCCACAACACTTACCCTCAGGTCTGTATGGAGAGGAAAACTTGACTTGGACCCCCAACAAACTCATGGCATGGTTGTACGCCTTAAAGGCGAAAGCAGGACCCTGATCCGAATGGAAGGTACCACAGGCAAAATCCATAGAAAGACACGCAAGTCTCTTATGACAGTTTGCGAATCAGCGCTGCGGTGTGGCCACACCCATACAAAGCGCGTGCAAGAATCAACCGCAACTAAGATGTACTTATACGCAGTATCAGAGGGAAAATGACCGCAGTGATCTAAATAAACACAACCAAGTGGTCTATTAGAAATGTACAACCGAGTTTGGGGCGGACGCGTAGCAGTTGAAGGCTTAATCTGCTGGCAAATGTCACATGGAAGGACATAATCACGCATCTGTTTGTACAGTCCCCGCCACCAGAAACGTTGTTACAACTGAGAGACAGTAGCCGAAACGCCTGCATGTGCAGACGCAACACCCTCGTGGGCAGTTGTAATCAGCGTGGACCTGCTGTCCGCGTTGGGAATCAATCTTTCACCAACGTCCGGTATTTTCACATAAGGAAATTTATCAGGACTTAAATGATAAGAATACTTTGAAGGGAATCCTTAAGGATATTTACTTCCCTTCTCAGTTGCAAGATGTCATCATCAATCTTACTTTTGGAACGTGTAACTGCTGCAACCAAACATGTCGATACTGCTGATTTTACGGCCTCATCGGCCTAACTATTGCCAACAGAATGAACTCCTACGCGCTGATGACCGAGAGTATGAATTACATACACGAGTGGTAACTGCTCTCTAAGCTCAGCCACTCGAACCCAGATCGTTTTATGTTTTATCGTGCTACCCTTGGAATCACGAAAATCATTCTGAACCGAAAGGAACAGGCTTTCATTGTAAGACTGGACACAGTAAGAATCACTAACAATAAGAGTCGTCTTACTAGGATCAGCGTACTCCAATGCAAGCATCAGAGCACGGAGCTCTGCCAATTGAGCGGTACAGTCCCCTAATGTCTGCGTATGCACGACATTGGACTTGAATTAATCATTCACGATGGTACCTACCACAATGGCGCAAGCTGAGACGTATGCGTGCTTAGACCCATGCGCAACTTGCGCTGAACCATCAGTGTAAATGATACAATGGAAATCCTCCAAAGCCCGCATAGTCAATGGCGCAGGATGAACAAACTCATACTGCAGATACTCTTGTGACTGTAAGGAGGCATCAAAAATAAATGTGACATCCGGAGACGTCAATGATGCTGCCCATTGTATCCACTGTGGGTGCAAAGCTTTAGAATTTGGTACACTGGCTTTCGTCACTGCCTCTAGTGCAGGATACGGGGTAACAACCAACATGCGTTTTCCCCGCGACAGTGCACGTTCCTTAAGAATCGCCATTTGCACTGCTGTCAAAACTTTTTCCACAGTGGAAAATCGCATTTCAGCCTAAGTGTACAAGTGTGACTTGTAATCGATAGGCACTGTCACCTTTGTTAAAAGTAAGGTAAGTGAAAACCACCACACCAGGGATGATTCTTATCACCAGGTTGGTGTGGTTATCACGAGTCAGTAAGAATTTAGATTCTAGAAGATCAGCCTGCAATGATTGCAAAATGGCTGAATGTTCAGGCAGCCAGCATGACTTGGTAAAAGTAAGTTGTATCAAAGCATACAAAGGCTTGATACGCTGGGCATAATCGGGAATGTAAGTACGCCCGAAATTAAAAAATCCCAGCAAGGACTGTAACTTTCAGTGTTGTAGGAGCGCGCAACTGTGCGCATTTCTCCAAGAAGTGAGGAGCCAATCCTCGACCTTCATTGTTGAGCTCGTAGCCCAGGAACAACCCTGTGTACTCTGCAATGTGAGACTTAGCAAAGTTGAATTTGTAACCGAAGTCCGCAAAGTTACAAATAATGCGGTCAACGCGACACAGATGCGCCCAAATTTCGTCGTCTGTGAGATAGATATCATCCACATAAGAACACACATCTGGATAAACTCTCTCTGAGAGAGACGATACGGGCGGCAAACACACCTGGACTTGTGGAGTAGTGTGGCTCACTGGTTAGAGGCGGCAGACCCGGGAGCAGAAGTTGGCCCGGGACCAGGGTTCAATTACCGACGCGGCAGGGTCGTGGACTTGGGTCAGCGGACTCGATAATTCTCGCTTCGGTGCTTACTCTAATCAGGGGTTCCACTTGGCAACTCTAGGCATTAGCTTGCCTAATCTCCACAACGGCCCCATCAATTCCGGGGATGCCTGGCTCCACCTTGGGGTCTCCCAGCAGGGACCATCCCACAGGGAAAGCCAGGACGGGTTCCCCAGAGTTATACAGCGCCAGGAAACCTACGGACGGGTAGCAGTGCGCTTTACAAGCTCAAATACATTTACATTTACTATTCTTATAGCTCATGGCCAGGCGTTTAAATTGGCGTTGTTTGCCGCCACTGGTAAAACTGGTCCATTGGGAACTTAGACCATACAAATTTTGGGCAAAAAAAACATTGGATATGTCAAGTGTGGTCTTAAACCGTTTTGCACAAGACCATCCACCAAAGCAGAGCCGTGGGTATTCTGTACTGCACAGGTACGGCAATGCGAGTTCAAATGCCAGTAATCCAATACCAAACGGTACGAACCGTCAGGCTTGGTCGCAGTAAAAAGTGGGTTATTCATCGTTGACACACAAGTTTCAATCACTCCTTGATATTCTAATTGTTCAAGGATTTCCGCAACGGAAGCCTTAGCTTCACGCCGGATGGGATATTGAGGTTAGGCTGTGGCAGAGACCGTAAGGGAATCTCGTGGTGCGGGAAAAATTATCCCAACCACAGTGAGTACGGTACAAAGCCGGCGCAAGGGCCTTAGCCCACTCTTCTGCAAAATTCAGCTCATGTTCCTTAGACACTGTGTGTGCGAAACTAGGGAGTATTACCTCCTCCCCTCTCGGAGCTGCGAGAACAAAAGGTGGGGGCCAGTCAGCCTCCGCTAACAAAATGTCATAGGTAGTTGTAAGATTTTTCCAAAATACCCCTTTTATGGTACGTTGTATGTCCCCTTCAATTAAAAGGACAATTTCAAAAAGCCTATCAGGGGGAGCTAATCTAGTATCAGCTGTCTCTACAACAACATATTGATCAGTCGCTGTCACCTTCAGTAGTGGACGCAGGGCCTCTTGCACTATGGTAATCTCTGCTGCGCTGCCCAACAACGTCCGCGCCCATGTCTGATTCCGAAGCTGCGTTCTCCCTATCTGTGGCATAATTCACTGTTAAAGCTGCAACTTTCTTTTTCTGAAACTGGGGTCTTTTCTGTGAAGAATCGTCCTGCTTGCCTTTTCCGTCTTTCGGGTGGGGCTTGTCGCGACTCTGCTGGCCACCCCTACCTCTTCCGCCGCCTCCACCACCGGACGAAGAGGCCGTTGTGTCCTGTAAAGAACGAGAAGAGCGTTGATCAGGAACCTGAAATCTATCAGGCGACTTAATCGTAGTGCAGTCGCGCAACTCATAAGCGCGCTCAGTAGACGCAGGCACGGGGACGGGACTCCTGTTTCTGTTGCTGTTTCACCTGTTTTTTATTTCTGTTCCATTTTTTCTTTGGAGCAGTGGGTTGAACGTCCGTTTCAGACTTCGAATCCTGAGGTTGTTTTTTGTCTTTAGCAGAAAAGAGCTTGACACCTAAACTATTGTGGCCAATGGTTTTATAAGCCGCCGTAATAATTCACGGTAACTGTCAGGGTTTGTCGGCATCGGGGACATCGCGTAAGGCATTAGCCACTTGAAAGTTCACTGCATCTCCCTTTATATTAGAAAGGACTAGATCCGAAACTATGTCAAATGTGCCAACGAGTCTCATTCCCAATTCAACCGCAGCCTCAGGTCCGTGTTCGTCCTGAACTCGTTTAATGACCGTCGGAAGGACAGCCATTGATGCAGTGCCGAAGCACCTCGTGTACACTGCCGCAAAAATCCTACCCATGATTCACAGTCACTGGCTTCCGGTACCAAGTCCTTGGGTAAACTAATTGTAAGAATCCTGTGTTTTTCAATGGGAGTCGAATTAGGAAATACTGCTTCCAGCTTGTCAAACTTCTCGGCAAGCCAAAAAGACATATCATCCTTAACCTGGGGACGCTTGCCCACTACTGCATTGACCATCACGGTACTAAGCTTCATTCCGCTCCGTTCAGCTGGAAGTGCCGCAACACCAGGGGCCCCACCATGGAAATTGCGGGTAATATATTGAACTAGGGCCCGAATAACACTAATAGAAGAGTTATGAGTTATACAGGGTCCGTAATTCAGCAACGGGGACTTGCCCCGCACGAGGATGCGGGGTGAATCCAGCCTAAACCAGCCAAGAAGCGCCCGGAATGGACAAAGGACCTAATCTCATCACCGTTACACTGTGGGGAAGGGCGCCATTAAACCAAACACAGTGCTGCCATGCAGAAATCGGAATCTCCTGTGCCCTGTAAGGAACATATTCCTAGGGCACAGCTGTGTGAGTATAAGTCTAAAATACCTGAGTAGCTGCCTCCACAGCGGGAAATGTCACCCATGAGTAGAAAATCTCAAAGGGGTAAGCAACCTCAGCACTCACCACCAAAATACCTGCCATGCCCTCCAAACCAACGTTATAAGCTTGCAAATGATTGTGGGCCGCAATGCGACTATGCTGTGGTATGTCAACGTTAGCCATAGTGACACAGAGAAGAAAGGTACAATGTAAAACAAAGTAGCACAATTGGGTAGTAATCCAAAAGGAAACCGTTTTGAAAGATTCAAGCTTGAAAGGACCTATGTAACTATAGGTATGTTTGTCCAACACTACTGTTAACCGGAAACATTAGTGAAGGGGCTAAGGACTGATAGAAGTACTACTCAAGCGTCATGTAATAAGACCACCATCGTATGGGCGCCATGTAGCAGGTATTCTGCTCCTACACAGAACTCTGCATAGAGACTTGGAACCTCAGTGAATTAGGGTGTGCCAAAACTAACCTCAGTAGCCAAAATCCCCTACCAGACTAGCAATCAGTGTCTCATTGGTTCTTCCATAACCCCAATGATTAGACAACCCACAACATGGAACTTAGAATACCTCAGGCAATGTGGAACACATGAACGCTCTTTCGTTATACTCTCATACCAGTCCAAAACGGGGAGTAAATAGAGACACGTGTAAGTTTGAAATATTTATTTCTAATGCCGTGTTCTGATGCGCAGTATTTTAGCTAATACAAGCAGACATATTATAATCAACAAGATTATCAGCATAGTTACTATTCCATAAAATACAAAGGGAGAAAGCATGTTACAATGCTAAATGGAAAACAGGTTAGAATACACCTCTACCTCACCCTCCCAAGCTAGTAGGTTATTTTATGTCTACAGAAGGTCTCTTGGGATTTCAAGGACGGCCCCATACCTCTGGTCCTAGCAGAAATGGATCCCATCAGTTTCTGCACCAGCTCTCTGCATGCAAATGTTCTCCAAGTGTTTGTGATCATGCTTACGCAGTGCATTATTAAACGCGCCAAAATCAGAGGTGGCTGCAGCTGCATATATGTTATGTCTAGAACGTGCGCTGATCAGTCCGAACAACAACCACTGTGTTGAAATAACCTTGAAGGCCTCGGCACTCACTGTTCAGACAAAGCTTACCAAGCAAGGCTGCTAATATAGAAAAACATATTATTCTCGTGTGAAGCAAAATACTCTGCTAAACTCTAAACATTTATAATAATGTGTGCCGTGTGCAAAGTCAGCAGAAGGGAAAAATGGCGTTTAAACTTCTAATAAGTTCATGCCAACTTAACACAGTGTAAATCCATGACAATCCCATGTTATTCAGAAACGCTTTCTGTTTAATAAGTGCCCCTAATACGCATGTGTATGTCACCGGTATTACAAAAGTGTGCTCCGCTGCGCTCTGCTTTAGAAAAAATGCAGAGTTTTAAACCCTTTGTTATTCGAAAAGCTTCCTGGTTTTTTAGTGCCCCTGTTAAGTTTGGTTTGGTGGCCGGTTTTGCAAAGGCGCGCTCCGCTGTCCTCCGCTCTAACAACAATGCCGAGTATAAATCCCTTGTTGCTCGGGAAAGCTTCTTGTTAGTTAAATGCCCCTATTGAGCTTGTGTATTTAACCGATATTGAAAAGACGGGCTCCGCTATAACGTTCTTCTCACCTCTGACTAAATGGTCTAGTTCGTCATGGAGAAGTCTGCAGTAATCTCTCCTGCGGACGCTGGTTCTCTCGTATGACAGCTGTTTAATCGTGTGATCTTGCGATTGAAGGACGCGTTTTTTGGATGCCGTGCTGGAAACGGAATTCTGGGAGTTGGAGTTATTTACACGGCTTTAATGCTCTGAATGCTCGTCCATTTGAGTCAATTCACAATAATCATGGGTTCCTATCACGGCTTTATAAAAGTCAAGTTTGTTATATTAAATAATGTTTTTTGTGAAGCTGTTTGCTCGCGCGGTTTCGCGCTTGGATATAGAGATGTTCCTTACATGACAGTGTGATTGTAATTGTTGTGAGAGTTAAAGTTTGAATTTGCAATAAACACGACTGCAATCTTTTGGAAGGTAATATTTTTGATGGTAATACATTTTTTTGATTTTAGCAGAACTCTTTTTAGACGGCCTGTTTCTTTGTGCGAATTTATGAATGCCCTAGACCATTGTCCCGGCTTTGAGCAGGTTGATGCGCTAGTGTTACGTAATCTTTTTCCCAAAAAAGAATAATAATGAATTTTTTGGAAACTTTATTGGAAGCCCCTTACTTCAAGGTGATGTATTAAACAAACGCATTTTTTGCTAAAAGTTATAATTTTGCTCTACCGCCCCTGTTTTTAAAAAAAATTGATGATTCTGCTTGGGAAATCGCTTGAAATTTGGCACCATGGGAAGTTCCTACTGGATGATGTTACAACCAGAACCAATTTTTATGCAGACTGAACATTTGAAATTCCCGCCATTATCCGTAGTGCAAATTATACAAAGCGGTAACTAGGCTTTTAGTGTCTTGTCGCATTCCTGTTCGTATTGATTTGTTTTCTAGGCACCTTGTGGGTGCCTGCACTTTATTTGAGACCTATGGCTTGAGGCTTTATCCATCGACCTACATGCTGTGTACATAAAATCGCATACCGCCAAAGTTTATCAAGACTTACAAATGGTAGATTTCCGAAAGTTCATTAAGATCATCTACTGCTGTATTAAATTTGATGATCAATGTCCCTTCTCTTTCAATCAGTTTAGCCTCCAGGTCACCCCCTCTGACTCTGGCAGTACGCTATTTTATGTACACAGCATATAGGTCGATGGATACAGCCTCAAGCCATAGGTCTCAAATAAAGAGCAGGCACCCACAAGGTGCCTGGAAAACAAATCAATACGAACAAGAATGCGACAAGACACTAAAAGCCTAGTTACCGCTTTGTATAATTTGCACTACGGATATTGGTGGTAATTTCAGGCTGCATAAAAATTAGTTCTGGTTGTAACTTCCAGTAGGAACTTCCTATGGTGCCAAATTTCAAGCGGTTTCCCAAGCAGAATCATCAATTTTTTTAAAAAAAACAGGGGCGGTAGAGCAAAATTATAACTTTTAGCAAAAAATGCGTTTGTTTAATACATCATCTTGAAGTAAGGGGCTTCCAATAAAGTTTCCAAAAAACTCATTATTATTTTTTGTGAAAAAGATTACTTAACACTAGAGCATCAACCTGCACAAAGCCGGAACAATGGTCTAAGGCATTAATAAATGGGCGCAAAGAAACAGGCCATCTAAAAAGAGTTCTGCTAAAATGAAAATTTTTTATTACCATCAAAAATGTTATTACCATCAAAAAGATTGCAGTGGTGTTTAATGCAAATTCAAACTTTAACTCTCACAACCCTCTCCGCTGAGGTACACCCAAGAAACCCTCCTCCAACTCGGGAACTTTCCTCCCACTCCCTGCTGCCGCACTATCTCCCTAGAGGAAGGACAATCCTGTTGCCCGATCTGCCCATATAGGCTGACGCCACGATTTCCTCTGATAACACGCTGGATTAAGATGGCTCTACTCAATTGCAGGTCCCTCCCGAAACATCGAGCTGAAATCAATATGCTCTTGCTAGAATTCGATCTTGAGATTCTTTTTCTCACTGAAACATGGATCAACCCCAATTCAGACCCGGACATTGTCCAATCACTCCCCCCCGGTTACCTAATTAAGCATCATGACAGACTCTCCGGGACAGGGGGCGGAATCGCGATTATCTACAGAAATAACCTGTCCTGCCACTTCAAGGACAGCCCAATTCAGGACTGTGAAAATGTCCGGTTCTCTATCCACTTATCCCCTTCAAAAACCCTCTCGGGGATTCTTGTCTATCGGCCCCCAGGACAGCAAAGTCTTTTTTGCAAATCCCTTATGGAAACCATCTCCTCTCTTGCTTGTCTGTCGCCCAACTTTAGGGTCTTAGGAGATTTAAATCTCCACTTCGACGACTCAACAAGCAAAACAGCAGAGGACTTTAAGGAAGATCTAGCCTCCCTTAATATTCATTTAAAATGCAATCAGCCCACCCACTCTAAGGGCCACTTGCTGGACCCCATTTTCACTAACCTCCCGAGCCTAGTAGTGAACAATCCCCTCCCTATCCCTTGGTCAGACCACCACTTAATCCCTTTTAAGCTTCAACTCTCAAACGAAGCGCCGGACAGATCTCCTCCCCAAGCACCCTCCCGCCCATGGCAAAAATTGGACACGGCAGCATGGATCCAAGCTCTAGCCTCCACTACACCTGAGCTGGACCCAGATCCCTCTAGAGCAGATGTCCAACTCCGCTCCTGGATTGAACAATCCCTCGACGTTATACTCCCAGTCAAACCCCTCCCCAGTAAAAAGGGAACTTTTAAATCTCCCTGGTTCACCCCGGAACTACGCGAACTTAGGAAAAGGTGTAAAAAACTCGAGCGCCTCTGGAGAAAGGACTGGGCTAACGAAAGCAAAAATGAATATAGGCCAGCCATGAAGGACTACAAAACTTGCATAAAAAAACACCCAGGCAACTTTCTTCGAGGGAAAAATACTAGCTGCAGCTAACTCCGCTAAAGAAACCTATCGTATTGTTCGTCTTCTAACGAAAACCCCGGAACCACTGCCCATACCAGATCCATCGGGCACTAGATGCAACCAGCTAGCTGAGTTCTTCTCAACAAAAATTAACAACATCCTAAAAACCCTCCCCACCCACAGCACCTCCCAACTCCCCCCGACTCCCTCCACTTGCCCGAAGGCCTCATGTCTCGAAGCGTCCGCTCAGGGGTCCACAGAAATGTTTCTGACCACCCTTCATACTGTGAAGAGTGGGGCTCCCACAGACCCATCTCCTATGAGCAAACTAAATTTGGTCGCCTCCACAGTTTCCTCCCCCTTCACCAACCTCATTAATGCGTCTTTTGCACATGGCACTGTCCCAACCAACTGGAAAAAAGCCACAGTCCGTGCGCTTCTCAAAAAGCCCCATCTCGATCCCACTGACCTGTCTAACTTTAGACCTATTTCCCTCCTCCCGGCCATTAGCAAAGTGGCCGAGAAAATCGTCAATCACCAACTATCCCTCTTCTTAGAATCCAACAACCTCCTCCGCCAATCCCAGACAGGGTTTAGACCGGGACAGGGAATGGATACCCCACTTCTAGCCGTGGTCGAAGAGGCAAGAACCATCCTAGAATCGGGAGGATCAGTGGCAGTGATCCTCCTGGACCTGAGTGCTGCCTTCGACACGGTGGACCATGCCATCCTTATCCATTGTCTTAGCACGGCAGGAATTTCTGGCACCGCCCTGTCTTGGATCAAATTCTCCTAGAAGGCAGAACCTTCCAGGTGTCCGACGGCACAGTTAACTCCAGAGCTCTTCCCCTCCAGTGTGGGGTCCCCCAGGGCTCCTCCCTGAGCACCACACTCTTCAATGTATACATGTCTCCCCTCGAAGACATCGTAACTCCATTCAGCATAAAAACTGTTATGTACGCCGACGATACCCAGCTGGTCGTCTCCATAAACCAGTCGTCTAAATGTCTGGACAACCTGTCATCCTGCTTCCAGAATATCTTTCAATGGATGTGCAATTCCCGTCTAAAACTAAACGGAGAGAAATCCGAGATTCTTCTTCTGGGAGACCCACGCAGACTCCCCCCATCCCTCTCCTGGCCACCCTGCATGGGATCACCCCCTACTCCCAAGACCGAAGTCAAGAGCCTAGGTATCTGGATGGACCAAGATCTCAACTTTAAAGTCCAGGCCAGAAAAACCGCCGGCACATGCTTTGGCCTCATTCAGACAGCTCGAAAGATCCTCCATTTAATCCCCTTTCATTCCAGGAAACTGCTCATACAGGGGCTAGTTAACTCTAGACTGGACTACGGAAATGCCCTTTATCTAGGCGCTCCCGCATCGGTCATCAACAGACTGCAATGCGCCCAAAACGCCGCTGCCAGACTCCTGACCGGGACCAAATCTAGATGCTCTGCCAAACCGGCCCTCAGATCACTACACTGGCTCCCGATCAAGGAAAGGATCATCTTTAAGACCCTCTGCATCTCACATAAAATACTTCAAGGCAGAGGCCCGTCTATTCTGAGATCTCTCGTCAAGCCACATCACTCCAACAGACAGCTCAGATCAGACTCCCTCTCCTTGGCCAGCGTGCCCAGGATAAAAAAGGCCCGCTCAGAGGGGCGTTTGTTCTCATACAATGCCCCAAAGTTGTGGAATTCCCTCCCACTCTCCATCCGAAGAGAACACAACCTACTAGCCTTCCGTAGGCGACTAAAAACTTGGCTCTTCCCATAAACCCCTCCCTATATCTTCCCCCCTCTGAATGCTACAGGTTGATTGTCAGCGCTGGGACGCCCCCTGGGTAGCTACGCACTTTACAAATCTGAAATCAAAATCAAATCAAATCAATCACAACACTTAGAATCACAGTGTCATTTAAGGATCATCTCTATATCCAAGCGCGAAACCGTGCGAGCAAACAGCTTCACAAAAAAGATTATTTAATATAACAAACTGGACTTTTATAAAGCCGTGATGGAACCCATGATTATTGTGAATTGACTCAAAGGGACGAGCATTCAGAGCACTATATAAAAAACTCCAACTCCCAGAATTCCTTTCCCAGGACGGCATCCAGAAAACGCATCCTTCAATCGCAAGATCACACGATTAAACAGCCGTCATACGAGAGAACCAGCGTCTGCAGGAGAGATTACTGTAGACTTCTCCGTGACGAACTAGACCATTTAGTCAGAGGTAAGAAGAACCTTGTAGCGGAGCCCGTCTTTTCAATAACGTTTACATATACAAGCTTTAATAGGGGCATTTAACTAACAAGACGCTTTCCCGAGTAACAAGGGATTTATATTCAGCATTGTTGCTAGAGCAGAGGACAGCGGGGCGAGCCTTTGCAAAACCGGCCACACAAACAAACTTAACAGGGGCACTAAACAACCAGGAAGCTTTTCGAATAACAAAGGGTTTAAAACGCGGCATTTTTTCTACAGCAGAGCGCAGCGGAGTACGCTTTTGGAATACCGGTGACATACACAAGCGTATTAGGGGCACTTATTAAACAGGAAGCGTTTCTGAATAACATGGGATTTTAACTCTGCTTTCTTCTACAGACTACCGAATAATTAAACCCCGGGCAGCGGAGTCCCCAACGTCAGCCATCCCCTGCAAATACAAATTACGATCAGGTACGAGCTACATTTAACTATGCGGCAGAGCAACTTTTAAAGGCATCTTCAATACAATGCTCACAAGGCCTAAATTGTCTTGCAGATTCATTCCAAATACACCTGGAGACTTGTTTATATTCTGGCGCTTTGCGCCGACCGTCACAAGAAAGAATTCGTAGATATATGTTGTTTGTTTCAACAAATTGCTAGAGAAAAGACCACTCTAAGAGAGGTTCATGTACCATTGTTTTTTCAGAAGTTGAAAGATGAAGGTTGATATGATTCCCTTCGATTGTATGAGAAGGTAGGAGTATAAGTGCTGCAGAGAGTGTGTGTGAATGGAGAAACACATTGAGAATATATAGTAAGACAGGACTATCTTTCCTGTCTTTCAGAAATTTTCGGTCCTGAAGAGAATCCCCGCAAAGGGAGGGATTCGAAACTCGTTGACCAGGGCATTTAGGCAAATCAAAAGAGAAAAAATCTGTTTAAGATTTGATTTTGTCTTTGATTCTGTTGATGGCCTTTTGTCTGTAGTTGTTTCGTTGTTTATGTAGGTTTTCTAAATTAGTGTCTTTTCAGCAAAAGATTCTGTTGAGGCACCCCAGGGTGGGCATCGGTGTGAAAGAAGTGAGTGTGATGGTATGAATGTGGTGATTAGTTGAAAATGGGTATAATTCAGATAGATACAGAGTGTTTGTTGTGCAGGGAGAGTGTAGACAAGTGTGTGTGAAGGGGAATTCCAATTGGGCTTCCAAAGGATATAGAAAGGGGGTGAGGGTGTTTTTTGGTTAAGAAAATGAAGTATTTATAACTCAAGATGTTTTGAAAAAATAGATGTAGGAGCAACGAGGGAGAAGTTTTAACGAATAAAATCTTGACGGTTGACAGAGAATGCGCTCACAGGGGGCTCCCTGAGCGCGGGGATGGACAAAACACCGTTCAGGTTTTGCACCAATTGCCACCACAAGTACACCCAGAAGGATCAGCATTCAGTCTGCAACCTCTGCCTGCCGCTCGACCACAGAAGCAAAGACTGCAACACCTGCTCAGCGTTTACTCCCAAAAACCTTAGAGTAAGGGAGAGGCAGAGAAGGGCGAACCACAACATGCTGGGGCAAGGGTCCCCTCCATCGCTACGAGACTTTGGCCTCTCCAGTGGAGAAGAGGACAACATCGAAGGAGGACTGCACGGTCGATGAGGTCCATAAGAAGACGTCGAAGGAGGTCCATAAGAAGACGTCGAAGGAGGAAAGCGAGTCGTTGACCCCTAAACATCCATCCGAGTGGCACTCGAAAGAGTTAAGCAAAAGCCCCGAGCGACACTGGTAGAGGTGAAGCTAAGTCCTCGAAAGTTCTACTGCCGAAACACTCGACGAAAGCAACAGCCTCCAGGGACAGTCAACCGAGCGGATCCTTCGAGAAGGACTCCCAATCGGCGAAAACCCTCAAAGACAGCAAAGGTTGCCCTCGAGAAGGACACCTTGGCACCGAGGAAAGAAGGGCCGACATCATCGTCGACCGCCTCGAAGAGAAGCGCTCCAACCCTCGACGCCGAACATGCCGCCGAGATGGAGAGGAAGAAGAGGAGGCTCAAGGCCAAAATGGCGAGCATCCTGCAACGGAAAAAGGACTTCGACGAGAAGATGAGCCAATACAAGACCCCACCGAAACCCGCAGTCGAATTCGAAAAGCACACGAAGACGCGGAACCGCCGAAAACGCCAGAACCAGTCGAGGAACTGGGAGAAGACGACTACTATTTCGAGGGAGAAGGCGGCGAAGATCTGCAATCCTACCAGGACTCGACGTCCTCAGAGGCACAAGACGTTGAATGGCAAGATTTCGCCGCCGAATCGCTGGAAGAAGGCGAAGACACTTACCGTTCGAGGCCCTCGCCGCCAGACGACATAAGGATCTACAACATGGTCGTACAGAAGGCTGCACAGACTTATGGAGTGAAAATGGAGGAGGAGAAACCCCAGGCACGTTTCCTCCTGGAAACTCTACTGCCTCAACAGACTAGGAGCCAATTCCTGCCCATGCTTCCTAGTGTGCTGGACCAGGGAAGCGAGGCCTTTAAGGAGCGAGCAGTATGCAAAGCTGTGACACCCAGAACGGAGAAGAAGTGCAACCATTCTTCAAAGAACCCTGCATACATTCAAGGGTCAGTGCCAGCCGACTCCATAATTGCAGGAACGGCAAGGAAGAGGGCTAATGTTCGCACAAATGCCGGACCACCTCCAGACAAGGATTGTAGGAGGATGTATCTCACAGGGAGAAAGGTGGAGAGAAATACGGCAATACATTGGGGCATCGCAAATTCCAACACCCTCATCAACAGGCATGCATACCAACACTGGGATGAAGTGGGGCAGCTCCTAAAGCATCTACCAGACCAGTACCAACAAAGGGCAACTCACCTGGTAGAAGAAGGAAAGAACATGGCAGGCTAATGATGATAGGAGTGACTGAGACAAGACACGCATGGCTGAGAAATTCGGGATTCAAGCCAGAGGTACAAAGTAACATCTTAAACACACCCTTTAATGGAGAGCAACTGTTCGGCACACCAGTGGACGACAAGTTGACGCAGCTCAAGAAAGACAACGAAACAGCAAGGTCCATGGGAGCATTGCAATTCAGGGTAATGAGAAGAGGCACACCCACAAGGAGGCCAGGGGGTAGAAATGGAGGCAAAGTGCTGACCACATTGCACCAAACGTTCCAGCAAGACTACCGAGGGAACAACCAAGGCCAGCAGCAGCATAACTAGCAGTACCATCCACGAGGACAGTCCTTTCGAGGGCGATGAAACGGACGAGGACAACAGCCCTCCGCCATGCATCAGGCCCCCACCCTAGCAACACCTCTGGTGGGCGAAAAGACAAAAAGAAAAAATAGAGCCAAATGCTCATCGACAAACAGTACCTTGAACACTCAACACCGGTAGGGGAAAGAATAAGAGACGTCATCCAGGAATGGAGGAAGGTCACATGGGACAAATAGATACTAAACCTCATACAACACGGATACTGTATAGAGATTAGAAAGACAACCTCCAAACAGAAAACCAAGAAGAAAGGCACACTCAGCAAAGGAGCTCTCGCTCTTACAGCTAGAAGCGCAAGAATTGCTCAGCAAGGAGGCAATAGAGGTGTTACTGCATAACCAAAGGAACAAGGGGGTTTACTCCACTTACGTCCTGGTGCTAAAAGTGGACGAAACACTAAGACCTATCCTAGTTCTAAGGTTCTTGAACAAATTCATAAGGACTCAGATTCAAGATTACCTCCCTGCAAGAGGTAATACCACAAATACAGCAAGGAGACTTCATGGCTACTATAGATTTAAAGGACGCATACTTGCACATCCCCATCAACCACAAACACAAGCGCCTACTAAGGTTTGTGATCAATCAAAGCCACTGCCAGTTCACAGTACTGGCATTCGGCCTGAAATCCGCACCAAGGGTGTTTATAAAATGTCTAGCAGCTGTCGCAGCACACCTACAAAAGCACGGGATACACGTATATCCCTATCTCGACGACTGGCTCGTAAAGGCAAATTCGTACTATCAATGCAAACTACACATCCATCAGGTCATACTAACACTGACAAGACTGGGATTCTCGATTCGTTGGGAGAAATGGTCAACAGAGCCAGAGCAAATCAAGATATTCTTAGGGGCAGAGATCGACACCATACAGGCCAAAGTGTTCCCCAGCAGGAAGAGAACAGTGGCAATACTGAAGGAAACACATCATTACCGCAAGACAGTGAGGACGGTGAGCAAGCTAATGGGAATGGAGGCGTTATGCATTCACTTGGTCCAAAATATTTGACTACACATGAGGCCATTCCAGGAATGGATACAGCAGCAATGGTCACAGGCAACTAGGAGTTGGGAAGATCTAGTGGTTGTCACACACGCAGTGCATAAGGAAATAGCGTGGTGGAACAAACAAAACATATCTCTGGGGAAACCATTCACACAACCAATTCCAACAGTGAACATCACGACGGACGCCTCCCAGCTGGGGTGGGGCGCGCATATGCACAAGCTTAAGGTGAGAGGGCTATGGTCTCAACAGGATGCGGTCAAGCATATCAACTACCTGGAACTAAAAACAGTGTTCCTAGCCCTGAAAGCATTTCAGAAGCAGCTGTACGGAAACAGGGTGTTGATCCAAACAGACAACACCACAACGATGTTCTACATCAACAAGCAGGGAGGAACTCAGTCAGTAGCGCTATTGAGGCTAGCACAGGACATATGGGCAGGGGCAATCCCACTAAGGATAGACCTACTAGCAATACATCTACCAGGGAAGGACAACATGGAGGCAGACAGATTCAGCAGGCAGACGTCAGCATCCCACGAATGGGAGATCAACGAACAGGAAGTACAAAGAGTATTCTGGAAGTGGGGGACACCGCAAATAGACCTATTTGCAACACACCAAAATGCAAAATGCCAACACTTCGCATCCAGACAACCACACCATCGGTCACAAGGGAATGCGCTATAGATAAGTTGGTCAAAGACATTTGCATATGCTTTCCCCCCGATCCCACTGATACACAGGGTACTTAGCAAATGCAGGATCAGCAACATGTCGCTGATGCTAATAGCGCCTCAGTGGGCCAGACAGTCATGGTTCACGCAAATTGTGGAGATGGCGCAGGCACCAGCGCACGAATTCCCAAAAAGAAGGGACCTGTTAACAATGCAAAACGGAAGGGTGCTACACCCAGAGCCAGAGAGCCTCAGCCTGGCAGCATGGCTCCCGAAAACCTAGAGTTTGCACACCTCAAACTACCGGCGAGCACAATGGCAGTGCTCAGGGAGGCAAGAAGGACTACCACAAGGAAATGAAATGTAGCAAAGTGGAAGAGATTCTCAGAATGGTGTATTAGGGAAAAATTCCAAAGGAAAATCACAAGGAAGTTAACGGTGCTAAAACACTTAACACATCTACTGCAAAGCAAACTAAGCTACACGTCCCTAAGGCTACACTTAGCGGCGATTGTGGCGTACACTAGAGGAGAAACGGGGAAAGGTTTCTTCACCTCCCAAGTCGAAAAGAGTTGTTTAAGGCATATGGGCTGCAGACCACTCACTAGTGCATAGATCGCCTTCTGGTGGTGGGCCGCCCGGATGATTACACTGTGTTGTTGTTTGCTTGGAAGAGTCTTTGTCTGTTAGATAACTCCTCCTGTAGATCGTAGTGCGCTTGGGCATCGACTGCATCTTCAGATTGTTTTTTTCCGCCATCGGGCTCAGATGTGTTTATCGTTCGGTCCCAGTACCGATCTCCTTTCGACTTCCAGTCCTACATCATACCATCGGTATCGTCTTCGATAGTAATTCCAGTTACTCGCGTAGAAGAAAGGCTTGCGCTTCTCGATTCCAGTGTTCGTCATTGGGTCTTTGGCTCAGGGAAAGAACACCCTTCAAGAAGTGCCCTCAGTGTGGACACAAATTTCCCCACACTGATATTTATGAGGTTTGCAATCTGTGCTTGTCCCCAGAGCACGAGAGTTGAGATTGCCTGGCCTGCGCTTCGTTCCGGTCCAAGAAAACCATCAGAGACCGGCGAGCTCGAAGAGTCATGGCGCAGTCCTCTTCATCGACACCAGATCTCATCATAGACAAGGCTCCGATCGATCTAGAGTCCGAAGAACAACAACAGGACGACATCGTTTCTGAAGCAGAGGATTCAGATTCCGGAGCCGAGGGACAATCAGAAGGCGATGATCTTCTTCCAGCTGGTCAACAGGTCGTGAGTACAAGCATCGACCCTGTTCACCCCCATACCGGGACAGGCTTCGGTTCCACCTCTGGGTCCAGGTGCACACCGACCAAAACCTTCCGACGCCCGCCTTCTGGCTCGGCAACGAAGAATCCAAAAAAGCCTCCAGTCGACTTGGGCTCGAGTCAGTCTGTCGGTCTTGACAAGCAGAAGGTCCTCAATCCAAAACTAACTCTGGCACCGAAGCAGCCCTCAGTACCAAAACCGGTCAAGCCAAAAACAAGCTCAGCGCCGAAAGCGGTTCCCAAGTCTATCGAACCGAAGACTACTCAGGTTCCGAATAAAGTCGACCCTAAGCCCACCTCAGTACCGAAACACACTTCGGCTCCGAAGGTCGATGATCCCAAACGTGCTTCGGGACCAGTAATACCGGATCCGAAAAGCTCCGATCCGAAAAAGAAACGTGACACCAAGTCTTCGGAACCTAAACCAAGATCTGCTCCAAAGACCGCAATAGACACTGTAAAACCTTCTAACCAATTCCGTCCTAAGCAGGACAAATTGGCACCGAAAAAGGATACTTCCGCAAAAGAGCTTTTCCACCCAGATCCAAAACAAAAGACTCTTTGTATTCATCCAAAGACTGGACATGTATTCACAGTGCCTGAAAAGAGGAAAATGAACTCTCCCAAGCCACCTCCAGTTCCTCTTAAAAAACATGCTCAAACTTCCCCTATAAGAATTCCTTCACCATTGCTAGAGATACCAATAGACATTTCTCCTGGACACTCACCATCCATCACACATAGCCCTACAGCAGAGGATGATGACGATGAATACAATTATTCACATGGGGTAGAAAGTGAGCAACACATAGATGACACAGGTGACCCAAACAATATTCCTGGGCCATCAGATGATCCCTGGGAAGATTATAATGCACCAGATCTGCCCCAAGATGACGCATACCCTTCTAGACCATCTCCTCCAGATGACACTATTGAGTTTACACAGCTCATTCATAGAGCAGCTACTTTTCATGGAGTGGACTCACATACAGATCCAGTGGAAGAAGACTTCCTTATGGATTCATTACTGTCGTCACATAAAACCACAACCAGCTTACCAATACTTAATGGAGTTGTAAAACATGCATACATCAAAGGTCAGCTGCCATTAGACTCATTAGTAGTCTCAAATGCGAGGAAAAGAGCTAACTCGCAGACAACAGGGGATGCTCCACCCCCTGATAAGGAGTCCAAGCTTTTAGATGCATCAGGAAAACGCACCATCTCACAAGCAGCCAATGTCTGGAGAATTGCTAACACTCAAGCTTTGTTAGCAATATATGATCGAGCTCATTATGATGAGCTGGAAACACTTATGCAACATTTACCGGAACAATATAAAGCCAGGGCTTCTGACTTAATAAAAGAAGGCAAGGTCATTACCAATACCTCAATCCGCTGTACGCTAGATGCTACTGACACAGCCTCTAGAGCAATAAATACAGGAGTACTGTTAAATAGACATGCCTGGTTACGCATCTCTGGGTTCAAGCCAGAAGTACAGGCCTGTATCCTAAATCAACCTTTTGACCAGCAACATCTTTTTGGTCCAACAGTTGATAATGCACGAGAGAATGAAATAAGATACTGATACGGCAAAATCCATCGGAGCCGTACAAACTCAGACCCACCGAGCGTCCTTTCTTCGCTCCTCTTACAGGTGCGCCTCTAAAGGTTTTCAAACTGACAACACCTCCTCTTCTTATAAAGCGCCCACCCAAGCCTCGCCCAGTAGAGGTTATTACAGAGGAGGATATAGAGGTAATAACAATAAAGGTAGAGGCAGAGGCAACAACAACCGCAATGCCTCTACTCCCAAACAGTGACGTCCCTCCCATTCCCCCAGACCATTCCACTCCTGTGGGGGGGAGATTACAACAGTTCCTACCTGTCTGGAACTCCATCACCACAGAAAGGTGGGTAAAACCAATAGTTCAGTCAGGTTATTGCCTGGAGCTCACTTCCACTCCTCTAACAATACCACCCAGACAACGTTCCATGTCACAGGAGCATCTCACACTCCTAAAACAAGAGGTTGCATCTCTACTGCAAAAGAATGCAATAGAACCAGTCCCAAAACACCATCAAAACACAGTAGTTTACTCCCTATACTTTCTCATACCCAAAAAGGACGGTTCCCTCAGACCTATACTAGATCTAAGGCCTCTAAACCTTTACATACAGTCCGACCACTTCCATATGGTCACATTACAGCAGGTTCTGCCTCTGTTAAAACAAGGCGACTTCCTTGCCACATTAGATCTCAAGGATGCCTACTTCCACATTCCTATCCATCAAGCTCACAGAAAGTACATTTGGTTCGTACTAGACGGTCAACATTACACGTTCAAAGTACTCCCTTTCGGAGTAACTACAGCACCTCGAGATTTCACAAAGTGTCTAGCAGTAGAATCAGCACACTTAAGAAGGGACAACATTCATGTCTTCCCATACCTAGAAGTCATACCACCAATGTGTACAGCACACGCATCAGACCATCTGCCTGTTACACAAGCTAGGATTCACAGTAAATCAAAAAAAGTCGCATCTCCAACCATCCCTGTCTCAACAGTATCTGGGTGCCACAATAGATACCTCCAAAGCAATTGCATCCCCCAATCCAACAAGGATACAAAGTATGCAAGCTCTTATAAACTGGACAAATTCTTCGATGAGAAGATTCAGAAAATTCTCGCCTCTCTACCTCCTGTCGACTTCAGTATCACCGAGGAAGACTGCATTAATTCAAACCTTACTATTCCCCACCTAAACTGTCTTGGACCAGTAACTATTGAAGAGGTCTCAACCACGCTAGACACTATCAAAAGCGGATCTCCCAGGGACCCGGTTCCCCTACGTATCCTTAAAAAAGTGGCCCCCACCATCGTTCCTCCACTTACTGACCTCATCAACGCTTCACTGTTCCAGGGAAAAGTTCCCCCTAGCTGGAAAGAGGCTGTCGTCAAAGCGCTCCTAAAAAAACCTTCTCTGGACCCCTCGGACATGGCCAATTACAGGCCAATCTCCCTCCTCCCGGGAATCAGCAAAATCGCGGAAAAGCTAGTTAATTAAAAGCTTTCGCAGTTTCTGGAGACTAACAACCTGCTCAGAAGCTCGCAAACCGGATTCCGCCCAGGGCAGGGCACTGACATCGCCCTACTTGCGGCAGTGGAGGAGACCAGAGCTCTTCTGGACGCAGGAGGATCAGTGGCAGTGATCCTCCTGGACCTCAGTGCGGCCTTCGACACCGTGAACCATCGGGTTTTAATCCAGCGACTTAAGAACATCGGTGTTGAGGGCACTGCTCTGACTTGGTTCAAATCATTCCTTGGCCACCGCTCCTTTCAGGTTTGGGAGAATGACACCCGCTCTCCCGAAACCCCCCTCCAATGTGGTGTGCCCCAGGGCTCATCGCTAAGCCCGACATTATTTAATGTCTACATGTCCCCATTGGAGGAGGTCGTCATCCCGTTCGGAGTGAAAATCATCAGCTATGCTGATGACACTCAACTAGTGGTATCTCTTTCTCACCCAAACCAAGAACCATCGGACCTCTACAACTGTCTTGCAGAAATTCAAGGCTGGATGAATAGTTCATCACTGAAACTTAATGGTTCAAAGACAGACATTCACCTCCTTGGCCAAAAGGGGCTATCCCTCTCCCCGAACATCTGGCCCCCCTGCCTGGGTGAACCTCCAGTCCCCAAGTCTGAGATCAAGAGCCTAGGAATTTGGCTGGAAAAAGACTTGTCTTTTGAGACTCAAGCCAAAAAAATTGCTGGGACCTGCTTCGTGCTCCTCAAATCTATCAGGAAGATCCTGCCCCTACTTCCCCCTGCCTCCCAGAAACTGCTCATCCAAGGCCTCCTACTATCAAGGCTGAATTACAGCAATACTATCTATCTGGGCGCTCCCGAGGCAACCCTTAATAAACTGCAAAGGATCCAGAACGCCGCAGCCCGGATTCTCACTAATACCCCGGCTAGATCCTCGGCTAAACCAGCCCTGAAGCAGCTCCACCGGCTTCCAGTGAGAGAGCGAGTTAAATTTAAAGCTCTCTGCTTGTCGCACAAACTCCTACAGGATAAAGGCCCCCCCATTCTAAAAAAATTCATCAGGCCTTACAAAGCTTCAAGATCTCTCCGATCTGACCATGAATACTTCATCACCATCCCCAGAGTGAAGAAGGTGCGCACTGGCGGACGGCGCTTCTCTGTCAACACAGCCCGCCTTTGGAACTCCCTCCCGCGTGACCTTAGGACGGAATCTGATTACCTCCGATTCAGGAAGCGACTGAAAACTCACCTGTTTCTCTAAAGCTCCTTTTTACCTGTCTCCCCCTCTGTTATCCTCTGGACTGTCCTGATCTTAGCGCTGGGATACTCACGGGTGACTATGCGCTCTACAAAAACCTAATAATAATAATTATGCAAAAATTCCAGCCGCAACACTCACTACCAGCTCGAGTGTTCATGAAATTAATCTGAATGATGGCATCTTGCATTTTCACAGTGCCACACGCAAGACTCCAAATGCGCCCCATGCAAGAGTGCCTAGCACGTCAGTGGAATCGGGCTCAACAACAAATAACAGGTGGTGGTGGACGACCGGACACATCGCTCTCTGCAGTTGTGGAACACCAAAAACCTTTCCAAGGACCGGCCGTTCCTAGAGCCTGTTCCACAAGTGGTGCTAACCACAGACTCATCTCTCACAGGTTGGGGAGCGCATTTGGAAGAACACACAGTACAGGGCACATGAACACCGCAACAAAAGCTACTCCACATAAATCATCTTGAGTTGCTAGCAATTTTTCTAGCTCTAAAATCGTTTCAACATTACCTATCACGCAAGGCTGTACTAGTCCCTACCGACAATATGACAGCCATGTATTGCATCCAAAAACAGGGAGGAACACACTCCTTACAGCTCTCCCGGCTGGCGCAGAGCATATGGAGGTGGGCCATTCCTCAAAAAATCTTTCTGTTATCAGAACATCTACCAGGAGTTTACAATCAAGTTGCGGATCTGTTAAGTCGTCAAAGACAACAGATACACAAGTGGGAACTTCATCCTCAAGTTCTTCAACCTTTCTTTCACAAGTGGGGCCACCCAGAGATAGATCTGTTCGCCACACACCGCAACTCCAAATGCCTAAGCTTCGCCGCCAGATATCCACACCCATTGTCCAAAGGCAATGCAATATGGGTGAGTTGGTCAAACAAATTTGCGTACGCTTTTCCACCTCTCCCACTAATTCTGTTAGTGGTACGTAAGCTACAGCAACATTCCCTCACATTGATTCTCATAGCACCAACGTGGGCAAGACAACCGTGGTACACCACACTACTAGAACTCCGAATTAAAACTCTCTCCACATCTACTGACACAGAACCATGGAGAGATCATGCATCCAGATCCAATGCAGCTCAACCTAGGGATTTGGCTCCTGAGGTCTTAGAATGTGGATACCTCAATCTTCCGCCAGATTGCATGAATGTTATAAAAGAAGCGAGACCCCCCACCACTAGAGCATGCTATGCAGCCAAGTGGAAAAGGTTTGTTGTGTATTGCACAAATAACAACATTAACCCATTAGATGTTTCTATCCAAAACATTGTATGCTACATGCTCCATCTACAAAGATGTAGTTTAGCGTACTCCTCAATCAGGTTACATATTGCTGCTATAGCAGCCTACCTTCAAAACAGACAACATTTGTCATTATTTAGAGTACCTGCCATCAAAGCGTTTATGGAAGGACTCAAAAGAATAATTCCTCCCAGGATACCACCCTCCCCGGTATGGAATTTAAATATTGTTCTCACTAAACTTATGGGTCCTCCATTTGAACCCTTGCATAAGTGTGAATTACATTTCCTTACATGGAAAGTTGCTTTTTTAGTTGCTATTACCTCACTCAGAAGAGTAAGTGAGATCCAGGTATTAACAATTCAAGAATCATTCATACAACTCCATCACAACAAAGTGGTTCTTAAAACAAACCATTTCAGCGCTCCACGTCAACCAATCTATTGAGTTGCCAGCATTCTTTTCTCAACCACAAACAGTTGCGGAAAGAGCTCTACATACATTAGATGTAAAAAGAACGCTCCTCTACTACATTGATAGGACAAAACCATTTTGTAAAACAAAACAATTGTTTGTGTCCTTTTGTCCTCCACATTAAAGGTAAAGGTAATCCTATTTCAAAATCTGGGATTGCAAGGTGGATTGTTAAATGCATTCAAATTTGTTACCAAAAAGCGAAACGCACTCTATCCATTCCCCCTAGGGCTCATTCCACCCGTACATTCGGGGCATCTATGGCATTCCTAGGAAATATACCTCTAGATGATATCTGTAAAGCAGATACATGGTCTAAACTGCACACATTTACAAAACACTACTGTGTAGATGTGCAAGCAAACCAACAAGCTAGTGTGGGCCAGGCTGTACTCAAGACATTATTTCAAACTACTGCAACAGATACTGGTGGTCGCCGCTAAGGGAGAAAACTGTGCAGTCAGTGCACTAGTGTGTGGTCTGCAGCCCATATGCCTCGAACTGAAAATGCTACTTACCAGTATGCATCTGTTCTTGGCATGTAGGGCTGCAGAGCCACACATGCCCACCCGGCTACGTCTATCTGTTCGTTCCAGTAATATCTTAATTAGATACACAAGACATGGACATCTTTTTCTGTACTCATACAACTCCATAATTTCCCCAATGGCGAAAAACAATCTGAAGATGGAGTTGATGCCCATGCACACTACGATCTACAGGAGAAGTCATCTAACAGACAAAGACTCTTCCAAGACAGCAACAAAGTGTAATCATCCTGGTCCACCACCAGATGGCAATCTATGCACTAGTGTGTGGCTCTGCAGCCCTACATGCCAAGAACAGATGCATACTGGTAAGTAGCATTTTCCTTCTAGAAGAGGCGAAGAAGATCGCACCTCGATACAGAATTCCAGCACCCCCATGGAACCTCAACGTAGTGCTGACCCAATTGATGAAGCCACCATTCGAGCCCATGCACAAGGTTACACTGCACATGCTCACACTAAAGACAGACTTCTTAGTAGCAATCACATCACTACTGAGAGTAAGTGATTTGCAGGCGCTAACACTTCAAGAGCCATACCTGCTGATACACAGTGATAGGATTGTAATGAGGACAGACCCACACTTCATGCCAAAGGTGGTGGCTCGGTTCCACATCGGCCAAACAATCCAAATACCTAGGTTTTTCCAAAAACCAACCACAAGCACGGAGAGAGCGCTGCACACACTGGACGCCAGAAGGGCGGTGATGCACTATATAGAAAGGACAAAGGAGAGCAAAAAGACAAAGCAACTCTGTTTCCTTCGCAAGCCGTTTTTTGGGACGACCAGTTACCAAAAAAAACCATTGCACGATGGATTGCACGAATCATTCAACTATGCCACAAAGAAGCTGGGCAACTGTTACAAGGAGCACCTCATGCTCACTCAACAAGGAAGAAAGGAGCTACAATTGCGTTTCTAGCTGACACACTGATTCAAGACATTTGCCAATCTGCAACATGGTCTTCAGTGCACACGTTCACTAAGCACTACTGTGTGGATAGCCAAATGAACAAACAAATGCAAGTGGGACAGAAGTTCTTACAACACATTTTCAGTAACCAGTGCTCATCTTCCACCCAGCCACCACAGTAAGGACAAATCTCTACAAAGTCTGTGCACAGCATAGTGATTCATGCTGCAAAACATATAGTTTCTTACCTGTCGGTGTAGTTTTGCAGTTTGAAGACTTTCTGGATTCACTAGCGAATCCACCCTCCTCCGCCAGAAAGATGAGACAGGAGGAAAGGGATTAAGAAGGAACAAGACTTAGAAAATAACAGGAAAAACAAGAATAACACAAGAAAAAAGAATCTGAAGATGCCGGCCAAAGGTGGGAGCTTCCGGAGGAAGCACGTTGACTTCACGAAGTACACCAAATGGTGGTATGTCGACACCCACCTGGGCCACGAAAAAAAAAAAAGACTACAATTCTGGACCCAACAACTAGATGGCGGAATAATGCACAGCATAGTGAATCCAGAAAGTCTTCAAGCTGCAAAACTACACAGACAGGTAAGAAACTATACGTTATCTACTTTTGGTAATGCTCTTTCTAGTGGATACTTCATCTAACCACAGATTCCTCACTGCCCTCCCACCTCCTCTTTCTGTGAATTGTCTCATTTACAATCTAAAAAGATCCTAGAGTAGGAAACTGCATACTGGTACCTCTTATTACTGTTGGGGTCTGTGTCCTAGGACATGGACAGAGTCCAGAAGCAAAGTGATGTTAGTGTGCAGAGGTGCCACTTATATGCAACTCCATTTGTCACTTCTGGGATGGAACAAAGTCATACAGAGCTGTACAAAGCTACCTACCAAGGTCGCGGGAGCAATGATGCTTTTAATCATTCGGATCTAGTCTGGCACCTCGGGATATTGTAAAGGTGAGCCGTCTGCAGTTAGATAGCAAACCTTTACTGAATTTAAGTACATACTTTTGGATTTCAGACTTCTTCAAAAAGTATGCAGAGTTTTCGTACATGTGTAAGTTGCTTCAGAATTTATGCTTTTTTGATAGGTTTATAGGCTCTCCAAGCACAGCTTATTGTTCTTGTACATTTTGTTTGGTAGACTTTGAAAGGTCCGGTTTTCAGCTTAATTTACATGTCCAAATTGACATGGTACTATTGCATTTGAAACTAAATTTCTATGACTTGAAGGAGTACTTCTTCCTGGAATATGTTGGGCCTCAAAGTAATCTTGTTCGTTCGAAATGAATGTCGCATCTTGTGTGTTCATTCTTCATCATTTCTGCAGCACACAGTCAAGCGGACTCATGGTTAATTATTTCATCTGGCGACGTTCTTGATGTTCTCAAAGAAACCTTTGTCATTGACCCACTAATGTTGCAGTTTCCCAATACCCTTCCTCTAGCTCACAGTACTGCATTCATTCACAATAGTCTGCTGTTTATTCTTGTAACTAGTTTGTCCTGCCCTCACAGGATGACACTAACAGAGTGGCAGAATCAATTTTCATGTAGTGGGATAGTGCTTAGATGGTAAGGCAATATGACATGTATTAGAACTGTGTTTTGATTTGCTAAAAGTGTAATTCCTTTGGTCACACCATGATGATTTTGCAGAAACTAATGCATTATTACTCAAGAAAACTGTATATAAATCCCAGATTTTGGGGACGAACCAGAGCTTTCCAGAAGGTTGCTATTAAGATGACTTTTGGGGTGTAAAACAATTTAGAGGTTCCACTCCCCATCAAAAGTTTGGTAGCAAAAGAAAGTTTCAAGATAAGCGCACATCTCCTATCTAGTTTTAGACCTTCCTTTTTTTTAATATATATTTTTATTGAAGAAAGGAAGGAGTAAACATTACACAAGTCTGGTGTCATACTCAAATTACATTACAATATTCGGCAGGCGAGTGAGGAAATGCAGAGAAAGCAATACATGGATGTAAAATATACCAACAGAATGTATTATATAAGCAGGAGAGTCAATACGGTCAATCAGTTCGATAAACTATAGTCTGCAGAACCCTTCCACCCACGACTCAGGATAGTTAGGACCAGAGTAGACACCATGATAAGTAGGAGAACACGATTCAGGATATGCGAAGCACCTCCCGCAAAGAAGGAAAAGAAAAGAAAAAGAGGCCATAGAACTAAACAAAGACAAAATAACAAACCCCCCACCCTGCACCCCTGCAATGGCTACAGCCTTACCCCACTAGCAGCGTGCCTGTCGCCCCAGAACTTGCCCTAAAAGAAGGGAGAAAGAAAGTGGAGGAGGAGAGAACAAACAGGCCCCCGGTTTCCGTACCCCCCGCCAGAAGCAAACCACCCCTGATCAAAAACAGGACAATATTAAGCAACAGTTAGCAACATCGGGGGAGTTTAAAGAATAGCCAGACTCCCACATTATTACAAACTACACATCCCGCGTCAAATGAAACCCTTTCGTCACACCCAAGCAGTCAAATCAACCCTGGCCACGTCAACTCTTCGTACGAACCCTCTCCGCTCGGACCGCCACACCAATAACAAAGGAGAAATGTTTAACAAAGTCAAAGTCAATTTGGCCGGAAAGTAACCAAGACATCTGTGCTGGAAGACCACAAGTCAAACGGCAATCATCCGCAAAAAATAGGTCCAAGGAGAGAGGTTGCAGCAGTAGAGGGGAAAAGGACGATGAATCACTCCCATGGTCTCTGGTAAACTTGGTAAATCATACAAGAACTTCTCTGTCCATCTCGGGCGGTGTAGGCATTGATCGTACTGGGCTTATGGTAGTCACGGGCTCACTATCCGTTGCGTGGGAATGGGCAAAAAACACCAGATCTGGCTGCAGCACGGGGCACTCAATCACAGGCATAATCTGTTCCGCAGGTAACAAAACTTGTTGGAGACATATCGAAGGGCCGGTGTCCGGTGTAAGACTGATAGAGTCAGCTTTTTCAATCATTTTCTGGATGATGGCGGTGACCCTCGAGTGGAACGCCCCAATGGCGGCCATTATGGTCAACAACGACGGCTGTCTCCACCCGCTCCATCCCTTCTGGCAAAACAGCTGAGCAGGTTTTGAACCCCAGAGGTCGACTACTCAGGGGTAACAGGCACAGGCGGGGCCGATGGAGACAGTGGGCGCTCTCAATGTCGCAATATCAACACCGTCGCCTCCTGCGAGGGCCCGAGCCCGTCGACCCAGGGCGGGCAGCAAAGTCTCCGGGCAACGGACCCCCGACCACGGTAACCGGTGCAACACGCCGTTATACTTCGGATTCAACCGACCATCAAAGCGCCATTCAAACCAGGCAGGATATACTCCCCTTCGGGGGACCGGACACGGCCCAAGTCTCGCGGCCGATGTTGTTCACTTCCAACCCGGATGGATTCAAAATTGAGGCCCCGGCTTTCCGCGCTGGGTAAGCCGAGAATGACACACAGCGTATCTTCACTATCCGAAAAGATAGAAATCTCGGGATTGCATCTCCAGACTCAGGAACTCTTCAGCAACATGGGAGCCCGGTGCAAATTCAGGATATTTGTCAGGATTGACGAGTGGCTGGCGGAGGTCGGCGGAGCCGGGAGCTTATGCGGCCATCTTGGTTGCGAGCGTGGCTCCTCCCAGACCTTCCTTTTTTGCTCAGTTTTTAGTGAGACCACCGTGGATTTTACATTGTGGATTTTCCTGGTGGATTATTTCCCAAACCCTGACTTGCAGTGCTGTTCCAGAGCAAAGAGGAGTGCAAATATGAATATGACAAATGTTTTTGTAATTAAGAGTGTTTTGATATGTTGTAACATAGTGATTCTGTGTTGCGTTATGGTTCAATATGCTGCATGAGGTTTTGGTTATAGGATGACGATTATTGGTTCAGTTGGTGGTTTGATTACTGTGATAATGATGTTTTCGACTAAATTGTAATTTTCATCAAAAATGTTTTGGTTTTATTATTGGTTGATTTGGTAATCTGATTTGTCGAAATTCAAGATCTCAAAATATTGTTGAACTTGTCACAAAGGTAGTGTGTTTTGTGAGGCACTACATTCACACAGATGGAGATGCCATTTTAACTAGGTTTCTTACCTTTTCAGGGTTTGCATGGTTAATTTTATTTGCTCTTTGGTGCACAACAGTAAATACACTAGCTGGGGTGGATTGCGCTGGACAGGAGTCCACTTTAATGTTAATTGAGTTTGGCAAGTGCTGCAGAAGTACTAGTCTTGTACTATCATTGTTTGTTAGATTTATTTCATTCTAAGTTACTGATTTTAGTTCCTATTTGGATTGACCAGACAAGATTTATTTTGTTCATTTGTATGCATTCATTGATAAAGGTTGTGGACAATTTTTTCCATTCGCAGAGAAGATGTGCTGTGATTGATTAGACAACCCAGGAGTCATGCTGGGATTGGTGAAACGTCCACATAGAGTAGCACTGTCATTAGTTGGTTATTATCAAAGTTGTGCTGTGATGAGTTGACCTTTGCTTTGGCACTCTAATATTGCTTGTTCTTTTGTGTATTGGTTTTGTGCAGTGTTTTGGGGGAGATAATTTTATGTGATGATAATGGTGCGGTCTAAGGAAAGTCTATAACTCCTAGAATACCTGCTATGGAGGGACATACTATATCATCAGAGGGTTTGCCTGCGTTCAAGATGCTGATGAATCTAGACGTATTCATAGATTTACGATTGCCACAGATACACCTCTTTTAACAAGGACTTATCATTTCCTTTAGAGGGTATCTTTAACATTAATAGGCTAGATTTCTTAAGACAGACATTGAGTGAGCGGAGGCCACTACCTAGACCTACTCAATTCAAATCATTGAATACATGAGATATAATGGCTAAAGAAAATCAAGAAATTAAAGGGTTACCTGAAGAAGTGGTTTGAACCATGTGCAATAATCAAGAATGGGTTTGGATAGAAGATATGGTGAGGGAGTAAGAAATCTCTGTGTGTTGGTTAATTAAACTACTGGTAAGAAGGAAGCTGGAGAGTGCGACACGGGAACTGAAATATAGAACAAGATTCAGATGAGGAGGATCATTTTTTTAAATGACCGTCTCTCAATTGTAGACCACCTCCATATACACAGACACAAGTGGTTTCAACCCTAGTACCATATATGGGTGTATCAGGTTAACCAAGTATAAGCGCACAGGGATTGATAGCATGTGCATTGTCATGTACAGGTATAACATCAAATGGAAGTGTCCACCTAAGAATACATTGATGCCTTTGCTTGCTACTGATCCTGTGCCCATTATTGCTCCTGCCTCCCAAGAACCAACCTACTGCACTTCTTAAAGAGTGAGAAGTTGATATTGGATTCCTAAAGATTGTATTTTGAGAACTTTTTTAGGGAACAGTTGATTTAAACAGACTGATGCCATACAACACCGATGAAATACCTGATCAGAAAAGCAGTATGTGCTTTTTGCCAGCAGAACAAAGAGGACCATTGTTTTTATGAATCATATTGGCATATCAGGGGGCTCATTTACCACACTCCAAGCAGACTTCAATGAGATGCCTGTTTGCAATGGGCTTAAATATGGTTTCGTGATTGTCTGCTTATTCTCTAAATGGGTCGAGGTCTATCCCACCTGGATATTTGACACTGGTTTAGGGAATTAATACCAAGGTTTGACTTGCCAACTTCTATTAAGATGGATCGGGGAACTCATTTAAAAAATGAGATCCTAAATTTGATTTGTACAGTTTTGCAGAATGAACAGAGGTAGTTATTGTCCTAACACATCTGGTGTTGTAGAGAAGGTAAAAGGGACCATCAAAACAAGTTGACTAAAGTGTGTGTATCCACTAATCTGAAAAAGACAGTTGCTCTTCCTCTTTTTCTGATGAGTATTAGAAGTACCTCAGATAAAAAGACTGGACTATTGACCGAGGAAGTGCTAATGGGAGGTGCTTTGCAGATTGCGTACATATCCTCAGCAACCCTTGTTTCAATTACTGATTATATCATATTAAGTTACTGCATAGGTCTGGCTGATGTGGTGAAATCTGTCTCCCATCAGGTGAATTTGGCTACAGAAACAAAAGAAATGTATTGCCATCCACTGCAATCTGGAGAAAGGGTCCTGATTAAGAAGCTGTCATGAGCTCAATGAGAATAACACTGCTGTGAAATGTGCTGGAATTCCACAGTGGACCCAAGCAGCTCACACAAAAAGAGTAAAGATGGCAGATGAAGAAGGGGTAGCCACAGCCACTAATTAAGAGTCAAGCTCAAGTTTGCAGCATGGACCCGGAGGGGAGTGAAGACAAATATGAAACTGGTGAAGTTGCTGGTAAAAGTAAGGAAGATCCTGGTGAAGGTACCAGTGGCCAGTTTTAATGACCGAGTTAAAAACATTTCAAGAGTCACACGCAACAGCAAGGAGAAATAGTCTCTCATTCAGCTCATGAAAAACTCCAGCTGAGAATCCAAGTCACGAAAACCCAAAGGGAAAGAAATTGATATACAGTGAGTTGAGTTGCTGTCGCTGGTCAAAGCTCAAGATGAGCTGTGAGTGAAGTAGACTAAGCAGTAGTCACAAGTGAAGATACAAGAGTTGTATCTCCCAAGGCAGTGAGGAGAACTTGCAAAAAGAGACTTTGGGAGATTGAAAGGACAGAAACAGAATGAATCAAAAAAGATTTACAGAGCAGTGATATTGAATTGCTTGTTGCTAAAAGGCCAACAAGAAAGACAATCCCGAATAGAAAGTATGCCTCTCCTGAATGGGCATATCTGGCATCTGTGTCTGAAGAAGAGAAAAAAAAGAAACTTACCAGTAGACTGTTCTAGTTTCTTTTTTGAAGAACCAGCTAGAAATTTGCAAATCCTGATGGTCATACAAGTTTTGAATCTTGAAAGATATCCAAATGAAGAAGTAGCACCTTAAATATATTAACTGGACAAATGAACCGAAAAATAAACTCTGAAGTTCATTTTTCTCTTTCAAAAAGAGAATCTAAAAGTTTTCTTTGGAAAACAAAAAAAGTTTCCTGAAGTCTGGTTTCTGAATCTCTTTTAGTTTTTGATCTCAAAAGAAATGTCATACAGCAAATTCATTAAAATTATTAGAATTATCTTTTTAATAAATATATTAATAGTTTTAGCTGGCTTATTGTTGTGCCTTAATACTATGGTTGGATACGTCTCCATTCAGGTAGAATCAACTACAGTACATATAGTAAGATTGAATATAACACTTTTATAATAACGTTTAGTTGTTATGCTGCAGGTGAAGGAGGTACATGTCTACAATGTTCGTTCTCAGTTTATCATACAATATTTTTGTTAGTGTATTTAATAAGCAGCAGTTCCCATATCCATACCCGTCAAATTTCAACTTTTGGCTGGAGAATCTTCCAGTTTCTGAAGATGCTGGGAATAGTGTGACCTTTGGTAAATATTTGATTACAGTTTCCCAAATTAACCCTAACACTAAAACTAGTAAATGGAAGTGTGTGTGTAATTTGAGTAAAGAGCACAAGTTTGTTAAGGAATAGAATGAGAGGTGAGTGAGGATTTTGAGAGATTGTAAGTATGGGCAGAAAATTGGCAGCAGATACAGATTTAGGATGAATTTAGGCTTTCAAATGTGTATCCAAAATTGAGTTTGGGGCAACAGAGTTAGTTTTGTACTGTGCATCATGAACCTACGGATTCATTTCAACAGAATTTGTGGGTGAGAGTGAGTGTGATAGAAGGTATGTTGCTAGTGGGGATTTTCTGGTGGGTGAAGAAACAATATTTAGAGGAAATTATTATGAGGGTGATAAGACTGCTTATTTCAATCTACCTCGTAATTGTGTGGGTTATTCTTATTTAACTCTGGTGTTTCCTAGAGAGCATCATGTGAGTGAAATGAATGATGCTGTTGTTTTGAAGAGAGTGAAGCATGGTGTGGACACATTGTGCTAAATGTATTAGGAGTTACAATTCCATGAATTGTTGTGTCTATCAATGATGTCAAAATTAGATTGTCTATGTTTGTGGATAAGCTTCCTTCTAATACTGTTGCAGTGATAACAGATTAATTCAGAGCTAAGCGCAATAATTATGCAAAACTGCTCAGCGCTGGATATCCTTCTTGTGAAGGTAGGCTGTGTTTTCAGGGTTTTGAAGGTTGGAGAGTGCTGTACCTTCATTCCTGAAAACTGTAAGATTATTCATGCCTATATTAACTATATTACTAATATATCTCATGAAGTCCAAGCTGTAGAAGAGCATAGCTTGCGAAAAGCAGTATTGTCTTGGGTAAGTGAAATTGGAAGGGGTTTAGTAAGTTGATGAATAGATCGATTGTTTGCGAGGTGGTATGTGTAGGACCGAACTAACCCCTGTAATTGCTGTGTTGATTTGTGCAATTGTTTTGTTTCTGTTGTTTAAATTTTAGGAGCTAATATTTCTAAATAATGGTGTAAAAAGGAAAGAGGATCAAGAGAAAGGGGGAAGTAAAATGAAATGGAGAATGCCACAGATCCAGGGTATCATTTCATTTCATCAACTTTTATTCGATTATAAAATTTGTATAATCATAAAAAGTACAATTTAAAGAACACAAGAATAATACGAAATCAGAAAGAGGTCAGTGACATTTGAACACATACACTATTAAAAGACGATTTTACGACGAGTTGATGTTACTATTTTTAAAAAGGTCGCTATCAATTTTGCTTCATGCGGGGATTTCGGCAATTGAAGGTAAGCAAGTGCTGGGTATGATTGTCTTAGTCCGCTTAAACGGAGGAGAGGCAAAATCCATTTTTTCCTTGCTAATCTGTAGTATTTGCAAAACAGGATGACATGTATCGTTGATTGTTTGGAAACTCCGTCGCAGGGGCATCGCATCAGGTTTCGAGACCAGTTCTTCGTTTCAGGAAATGAGACTATGCGGAAGAAAAGATCGAACCGTAGTCTTGTCAATAGAAATTTTTCATAGTTCGAAAGGAAGTACGTCAGGTAGGGCTGTATGAGTTTCTCCGTTTGCAATGTGCACATTTTTTCATTATGTGGTTTGACAATCTCAACTTGATTGCGGAGCTCTCTTAAATGGCCCATGCATAATTCCTTCAACTGTTTCTTTGAAATGTCTTCTATTGAAGGTGGTTCTAAAAAGTATTGCTCACGGTCAAGATCTTGGAAAAATTTGTGGATGTAATTGAGCCACGGTATTTTCCTCCAGTACGCTAGGCCAAGACATTCGGTAATGAGGGAACGTGTTATGTGGCTTTCGGGATTACACCATATACGGTGCCAGAGTATCAGAGGCTGGCATCGTATGGTATCGGTCACGTATTCCATACCCAGCTCCCGATGTGAGGCCAAGATCGGGGAGCTTTGAGGGAGGGCTAGGATGTATTTAATGAAAGCATTCTCCGTGATTTGGAGTTGGTCGATACATCCATTACCCCAGATACCTGCTCCATATGTAGCCACACTGTGGCATTTTGCATAGTATATGGTTAGCAGTTCCGCTGGGGCCGGTTTACCTAGTTTCCTAGAGAAAGCACTTAGTGCTGAGACTGCTCGGCGAAAGTTGAGATTTCTGGCTTCGATTGCCTTGTGCCAGGTCATTTTGTCTTCCACTAATATGCCCAGGTATGGGTATACCGATGTTTTTTCCAGTCTGCTGTTACTAATGAATATGGGCTTTGAAACTCCACGTTTTGGTCCAATAGTCATTGTAAAGGTTTTTTTAATATTTACTTTTAGACCCAGGGAGTCCATGAATGACACGTATTTGTTCAACTGCCGCTGAAGTTGGTTAGGTGTCCGGGCCAGGATGACCGAGTCGTCGGCATACAGGAGGATGGGTATCGGACGGTGTGCTATCTGTGGGAGATCCTGGCTCCCTTCCAGCATTGCCTGTTCAAGGCCGTTGGTATATAGATTAAACAGGAAGGGAGCCAGTACACACCCTTGCCTTACTCCCCGTGATATTTTGAAGGGACGTGATAGTTCACCGCCGATGCCGTAACGAACTCGGCCTTCCGCGTTGGTATATAGCTCCCTCAGGAAAGCTAATATGGGTGGATCCACTCCAAGGTTTGTCATAATCTGCCACAGCTTTGCATGCTGTACGCAGTCGAATGCCGCGCTCAGGTCTACGTAGACCAAATAGATGTTAGGTACCTCCTTTCGCGCATGTATACTTCCCAGCCAAGAGGGTCAGGTTTAGGGCCTGTTCCACCGTTCCAAGCCCCTTCTGGAAACCATATTGCAGGTCTGTGATGGTATTATTCTCTCGGGCCCAAGATTGTAGTCGGTCCAAGAGTAGTCGACCTGCAATCTTGCCCGTGGAGTCCAGAAGGGAGATCGGTCGGTAGCACGCAGGGTCGTTGCGGTCCCCTTTCTTGAATATTGGCAATAGGGTAGATGTTGACCATGATGGGAGGAGTCCAGTTTCAGTGACTGCAGCCATTACCCGGGTAATTATTAGTGACCAATAATCAATGTTGTATAAGAACAGGTCCATAGGTACCCCATCTGGGCCGGGGGCCTTGCCAGTTTTTGAGGCTTTGATAGCCTTTCGGACCTCATTAAGGGTGAAACGCAAATTAATGGGGTATATGTTATTCTTTGCTTGTTCCTGGTCTATAGTTTGGGGAAGGTCCGTTGGTATACCAAAGATTTTTGTGAAGTGGTGGACCCAGTCATTCTCAGTTATTGCCACGTCTAGATGATATGGGTCAGCGATGTTTTCCAGGAAGGGTGATCTTATAGTCTGCCAAAATCCAGTACTATCTTTCCTTAATGCGCTGTCATGAAATTGATGCCATAGATCTTGCTTTATCTGCTGCTTGCGATTTTTCCGGGCGTTATTGTATGTTTTCCTCCTTTGTGAAATTATTTGGACGTCTCTTGGTTTCTGTCGAAGAGCTTCTTTGAGGCATGTAAGGGCCTTTCGACAATCTGTGTCGAACCATCTCGTCATAGGGAGTCTAGGTTTATTTGCTGTGTTTTTAAAATAGCTCTTCCCTTATTGCTCCTTGGATGTTATTAAAGGAGATAATGATTGATTCGGGGGATGCCTCTGCAGACAGACAGTCCGCTAGCCATAGGCTTGTTTTTTCAAATACTCTTTGTGTTGTCTCTTCAGGGTCGATTTTTGACCATTTAATCGCATAGCCATTTTTCTTCTTTATGGCCAGCGAGTGTTGATCGAGGGAGCTGGCTTTTATTGAAGATGGACCTGTTTTATCCATGAGGAATTCCACGCTAAGGGGGTAATGATCACTAATTGGACTAGACCCTACTTTGTAGTTTTTTAATAGTCCTTTACAGGTGTTTGAGGCTAGGATGTAGTCAATGGTTGTCAGACAACCTCGCCCATGGAAGGTGGGTTGAAATTCCTGCGCAGGATTGACTAGTTCGTTAGCGAAATCGAGATCCAGGGTAAAGAGGATTTCGTTCAGCTTATTGCCACCCGGGGTATGTGCAAAGTGAGGGATGGGGTTTCCAAGTTCATTCTGTAGTCCACAGGTCCCATTTTTGTGATTTGGACATAGTGTCTGGTTGAAGTCACCTCCCCAGATATAAGTAAGTGTTGCGTTTTGGGTTCTTGTTTGTAGTGAAGATATATATGCTACCATTTCTTCTAAGTGTGAGCAGCGTTCCAGGGTACCAGTGTTATTGTAATAGTTTATGAGTATGAGTAAATTTCTCTTTGTTGCCATCTTGTGCGAAACTTGAATAATTTGATAGGTGCATGTTTCCTTTAATAGTTTTACAGTAAGTGGAACGATGTTGGAGAAGTAGATCATGAGTCCACCTTTTGGCCTTCCCATTGTACTAGGTGTTGCTTTGGTAAAGATTGTTTTGTAACCCACTAGATGGAGAGGGGTTGTACGCCAGGTCTCTTGCAGACACAAGATTTGTTTGCTCCTTGCTGTGTTCAGCCATAAGGGGCATGTTATTTTTGCGGTTAGGCCTGCTACGTTCCAATAGGCAATACCTATACCCATGGACTGTGTTTCTTTCACGTTGGCAGATGTTATCCAGTTGTTAATATTAACTGTATTGACTGCATCTTGCTGGATGCTTGGTCCCAAGTTGATATCCGCTGCGGCTGGAGGAGTACTAGTCAGGAGATTATTTGGGTTTGTCGATGCTATCTCAGAGATGTGGGAAGACTCTGGGGATGCTGTGTACTGTTTATCGGATGCGAAGTGTTGTGTAATGTCAGATTTATACTCGCTAGATTTATCCAGGGATGGTCAGTCGACCATTTCGAGGCAATCAAAGCGATTTTGGGTTGGGAAGCCCTGCCAACCTTCGTATGCTCGATAGGATCTGTCCTGCCGGTAAGGCATTTGGCGTTCTAAGTACCCTTCTCTCGATCCGCCCCTGGCTATGTATTCGTGTGGGTATTCCATCTGATTCCATGGCACTTGGTACCATGGCTCCTGGTTACGCGAATCTTTGGGGTGATGATGCCATGCCCAGGGTGGTGGGTTACGATATTGGTTCACTGGGGGGTAGAAGAAGGAGAGGTGTCGGGCGTCAATCCCCCCTTTTTTGTCGAGTTGAGGCCAAGCACAAATGTGATCTACGGTTGAGGGATCTCTACATGTTACGATGATACAATCACCGCGTATTGATTTTTTCGTTTTGCCTATCCAGGCTACCCTGCGGGCTGTAGTGATCCCACCCGAGAGATGGAATTCAAGGGGTCTATTGATGCTTAGCCACTGCATGGCTTTGTTTTTAAGTGACCATGCAGTTTCTGATGTATCATCTGTTAGCTCGGGTACTCCTGTAAGGACTATTGTATAGGGAGTAGCTTCCGGGGGCAAATGGGCAGGACGTCTAACTGGAGGAGGTTTTTTTGGTGTATTTTTAGGTGTTTTTTGAGGGGGCAGAGGTTTCAATGAAAGAGATTCAGACTTATTTACTGGACAGATTCTGCTGGAGTCTATGTTTGTTACTGGACCTGGGGTATCTACCGTATCTTTATCTGTGGTTACAGTTTGCTGTACTGTTTTGGGAGGTGGTTTCTCTTTCTGGGGATGAAGCGTGTTTGCTATGGATTTGGGTAGTGTAATATTTTGTTTTAAATTTTTCTGTACTGAAGAGGTTGGGTTTGTATGATTTGCTGTTTTCTGCGTGTGTGCTTGATATTCTTTTTTGGATGGGTGCGAAGTGTTGCGCTGCCCCTTTATGTCTATACGAGTGTTTGAATCTAGGAGGGTGGCCGAAATTATAGTTAATTGAGCTTCGAGATTTCTGATGCTTAACTGAATAGGCTTTAGATATTGGTATAATAAGTCTTTGGTTGTAGTAAGAACTTGCGAGGTGATTCTGCAAGTCTTGCATTGGTTAGTGATAGTGTCATTGGGGATTGCCTTGTGTGGAAGGGTGGTTTCGGGGAACTGTAGTATACTGTTGGTCGTTGAGGAGTTTGAATGAATTGTTGTATGTTCCTGACACAATGGTCTAAGTATTTCTTCACTGTTTGCAGGACGAGTTTTCGGAATTACTCCTTCTCTCTCGCCTTGTTGGAACGCGATTTCAGAGGGTTGAGCGTCTCCCTGGGTTTGACAACCAACTAGGTCGGGAGTTGCTTCCAAGTATTTAAGTCTGGTACTGACAAAGTCACTGGAAGGGAGCTGTTTTGAGTATTAAGATTAATTGGAGAGGTGGCATTGGCTATAGCGCCTAGCGAAGAGCGCTTCGCGTTTGCACTCATGAGATCTAAAGATACTCTCCTCTCCATCAAAGCTATGCTTTGGTTTATCGTCTCATGGACACGCGATATAAATAAGTCAATAGGGCCTGTTACCTGTGCTACCTCCTGCGCATGTTTGGATTTAGGTTTGGAGGTACTTCTTGTTTTGGGTGGCATGTTTGTTTGTTGCTGGGTTGTTGTTGAACGAGGAGTGGCCCGGTCCGGACTCTATCGGGCACTAACGGGCAACAACGGGCCCGCCCTTGGCCCGGGCTTCGCCCCGGGCTGCGTCCCGCGCAGCGGATGCCGCGAGATGTTGTAGCGCTTCGCTGGGGGCGGTGCACTGGAAGGGGGCGCGGCTCTCACAGGAAGAGGACCAGCTGAAGGTGGTAAATGCTGGTCCTCGCAGTCCTGGGGCCGGCGCCTCGTCCTCCTCTGCGGCCTCGCGCTCACAGTCACTTCAGCGGCACTCTTGGGGAAACAGCTATGCTACTCCTGTAGCAGGGATCAGCAGCAGGAAAGGGAGTCTAAGCGCTATCAGGCGGTGAGTCTTTCTCCACGAGTGGCACCCGCACAGCGGATGCCGCGAGATGTTGTAGCGCTTCGCTGGGGGCGGGGCACTGGAAGGGGGCGCGGCTCTCACAGGAAGAGGACCAGCTGAAGGTGGTGAATGCTGGTCCTCGCAGTCCTGGGGCCGGCGCCTCGTCCTCCTCTGCGGCCTCGCGCTCACAGTCACTTCAGCGGCGCTCTTGGGGAAACAGCTATGCTACTCCTGTAGCAGGGATCAGCAGCAGGAAAGGGAGTCTAAGCGCTATCAGGCGGCGAGTCTTTCTCCACGAGTGGCACCCGCACAGCGGATGCCGCGAGATGTTGTAGCGCTTCGCTGGGGGCGGGGCACTGGAAGGGGGCGCGGCTCTCACAGGAAGAGGACCAGCTGAAGGTGGTGAATGCTGGTCCTCGCAGTCCTGGGGCCGGCGCCTCGTCCTCCTCTGCGGCCTCGCGCTCACAGTCACTTCAGCGGCGCTCTTGGGGAAACAGCTATGCTACTCCTGTAGCAGGGATCAGCAGCAGGAAAGGGAGTCTAAGCGCTATCAGGCGGTGAGTCTTTCTCCACGATCTCCAGATCCAGGGTATGAACTGTAGCTGTTGGAAGAATCGCAAGAAGCAGAACGTATTATAATCATTAGATTAATTGCGGGTTTTAGTGATTATAGAATACTAAGAAGGGCAAGTTTTTTAGAGTGTTTGTTAATAATGCACCAAAATATAAACTGCATAATGTGCAGAACATGCATTTACTCCTGAATGTACACGTACACAATGACATGGTGCTATTGCATTTGAAACACATTTTCTATGGCTTGTAGAAGTACCTTTTCCTGGCTTATGTTAAGTAGGCCTCAGTTTGGCCTTTACAATATCTTGGTCAAAATGGATGTCTCCTCCTGTGTGTTCACTGTTCATAATTTCTGCAGCACACAGTCAAGCAAAGTCATGTGGTTGTTTATTGACAAAGAAAACGTTGACATGTACACAGTAAAGTTTCAGTTTCCCAAGACCCTTCCTCTAGCTCACTGTACTGCATTCATTCACAATAGTTTAATATTCTTGTAATTACATTTTTCTGCCATCTCCGGATGACGTTAGTCTAGAGCGGGCAGAAGCAATATTCATATAGTGTGATAGTGCTTAGATAGTAAGGCAATATAATGTTTATTAGAACAGTGCTCTGATTTGCTAAATGTCTGAATTCTAATGCATCTGCACTTCATGATTTCTATATAGTGCCTTTTTAAAATATGTGTAATAAATCATTTTAAATTGCTATTTCTACCCTAGAATTCAATTATTGAGTCTATACTTGAATAACTGATTACATTTTTGTGATACTGAGTTGTGCCTAATCTTGGGACACATTGCCTCATGAAATGGAGGTTTACCATCGTCCCGGCTCATTCATCCATGGGCATGCTATTAAGGTGACTTTTGGGGTGTAAAAGATTTAGGGGTTCCCAACGCCCACACAGCTTTTCTATTTATTATGTAGTTTGGATGTGGATTCAAGAACAGTGATTTAAGAACACTGACTTTAATTTTTTTGCATTGTTTGGGGAGGACCTTGGTTTTCAACGTGGTTAGCATTGACAGTGTGGTCGGGTGGTTGTATTGTAAGCAAATAGTGTTGAATACTCCAGGTGAGAGGACACTTCTCACTAACAAAGGGGGCCCTGAAGGCGAATAAAGACAGGTTGGACAGGGGAGCAAGAACCAATAACAATCAAAAGGACCCAGCCTGTTTACAGGTAATATAAACAGCGCCCATAAGGGTCACTAAATAATTAGAACATTGCTAGGCAAACATGCCTATGGTGGAAGGAAGACAAATTATAATTATCAATAATGTAACAGTCCAGCTTGCAGACTAAGGGGCCCATTACGATCGCGGACGGACTTGCGTCCGTCAGCGAGGCCTGAGTAGGAGGGAACGTCCGCATGTGATATGGCGTTCCCTCATGTGCAATTAGGATGTGACCGCCACCTTGGCGGTCACATCCTCTATTTTTAACGTTGCGGCGGGTGCTGCTTGAAGCAGCGACGGGCCCCCAAACAAAAATCCGTATGCCTTTGCACGGCGGAAATGCCGCCGTGTAAAGGCATAGAAATTCAGACATCCTAATATGGCTGGCGGTGTCTGAGAGACACCGCCACCATATTAGGCCTTTTCCGCCGCGGTTGTAAGCCAACCACGGTGGAAAAGCAGCAGACTTAAACCAGGACCCACCAGCCATCCTAATGTGGCGGTGGGTCTTTGGTGGGTCCGCAGAGGATTTTCCGCATCCGCCGGCCCGGAGGATGCGGAAAATCCTCCATCATAATGTGCCCCTAAGATTGCTGTGGCAGCTTCCAAAAAATGGTGTTAATGATTAATAAACGCCTTCACTGCTATAATGGATGTTAACTTAGCCTCTGAGATCAATCTGGTATAGTGGTAAACTACATGGAACTCTTGTACATTAAAGCTAAATACATGACAAAAGAAACATCTCTTCAAAACCTTTAACGTGGGCCATCTTGTTTTTTTGTTCAGCCCAATAGGTCCTGGATATTGCCAGAATTGTTTTCCTGTCCCACAAACATGTTTCTTCCTACAATCCTGTTTTGTAATCTGTTCCAATTACCACAGAGGGCTAACAAGCGAGGTACAAAAATTAAGAAGGGACCTAAAAAGAACATTAAGGAAATTATACACAAATAACAGTAAAGACGTCACATGGGAAGCATTTCTGCAATAGAGGAAACTTTAAAAAAAGAAGCTATGGGAGAACAAAAGATTGTGTGCGGATAATTTCTGGGTCAAACACAACGCAAGACATCACAATTCAAAAAAAGTCTGGCAAACAATAAATTAGCAGAATCGGGCAAAGAACATCTTAACATCAAACGTGCACGAATGGGACTGGGCCAACTACATAAACCAAAATATTAAAACCCAGGATCATACTCATCAACAGGCACAGTCATTGCAGGTCCTAACAAGTTATCCACACCAATAAGGTGCTGGTGACCATTTTTTCCAAGCAAAAGCTCCGAATGAAAATCTTGATTCACTAGAAGATTCCAACCCAATCTGTTCCCCATTCTCAGCGGATGCGATAAAATGTCGAACAAGTAAAAAAGATGGCGCCCCAGGGCCCAACAATGTTCCACAAGCCGTCTTTAAACATGACCCAGTTTTCTGGAGCACCCAGCTAGGGAATCTTTTTGCCGAAGTTGCGTTCCTAAATCAAATCCCTGACAGCTGGCAAGGATCCATTTTAACACCAATATACAAGGGGGAGAAATATCTAATCCATCTAACTACTGGATGTTGAATCGAAATACGTCGCCTCCTTGATCCTGGTCGAATGATCCGAAGACCTTAACCTGAGCCCCACAAACCAGATGGGCTTTAGAAAAGGGATAGGAACAATCTCTAACAACTTATCAATCTCCCTAATAGCAGAGAAATGTAAACAAAATCAACAGAGTTTGCATCTCTGGTTTATCGACCTAAAAGCCGCTTTCGATAGTGTGGACCGGAACCTTCTGTGGGCCAAACTACGATCATGGAACATCCCAGAAAGAATTTTAAAAAGATTAATGCTACTTTATACTGGCACATGGGTAAGAGTGAAACTTGGGGATGGCTCAAGAGTTTCAAGAAAATTGCACACAAATAAGGGCCTGAAGCAGGGGTGCTTGCTGGCCCCTCATTTATTTAATCTATTCATATCTGACCCGTCAGTAAATCTTAATACAATTAATTCCCATTTCCCTCATCTTGGCACCTTAGCCCTTTCGCACCTTTCCTACGCTGGCAATATCTTCCTACTCAGTCTAACCAAGATTGGTCTAACCAGACTACTAACTGAACTTGCAGAATTTCTAATAATAAACAAGTTAGAAATCAATACAACAAAAACAATGCTGATCAGTAACCGGTCAGTCCATCCGCTTACCATCTGGCTCGAAGGCAAACCACTGGAGAATGTCCATAGCTATAAATACCTGGGATTTTACATTGCCAACAAACTAACTCACCATAACCAGAACAAGCATTTACAATGTAACGGTCTCGCCTTTGCAAAAGTTAGAGCTTTTGGCATTGTAAATTACAACATTTTATTTATGTGTTTGTTTTGAAAACAGATAAATAAATGGCATTGTCATTTATAATGCCAATAGCTTAATCTCTCGCAAATGCCACACACAGACCCTCACAGACCCCCACACACACAGACCCCCACACACACACACACACACACACACACACACACACACACACACACGCACACACACACACAGACACACACACACACAGCCACACACACACACACAGAGCCACACAGAGCCACACACACACAGCCACACACACACAGCCACACACACACAGCCACAAACACACACAGCCACAAACACACACACACACAGCCACACACACAGCCACCACACACACACACACACACACACACAGCCACACACACAGAGCCACACACAGACAGAGCCACACAGACAGAGCCACACACACACAGAGCCACACACAAAAACACACAGAAACACACAGAGCCACACACTCACAGAGCCACACACACACAAAGCCACACACACACACAAAGACACACACAGAGCCACACATACACACAGACACACACACACACACACAGACACACACACACACAGAGACACACACAGAGCCACACACACACAAATAGCACAAATGGCTGATCTGCTGAGGCAGGGCGAGTGTCGATGCCATACAAGCCTCATTTTTAAAGTACAAAGAATGACATTGTGCATCCCTTCATTTTTCCTATTGACATATAAATGCAATAAAAGACATTTAAGCAGGAGACCCCTATTAAGCCATTTTAAAAATAGAGTCTTCGCCTGAATCGCGCCTGTTGGCATGTTTGTGACGCCGGAAATCGTGGCACGCTTTTGCTCAAGTCAGCACTGAATTACGTCACCACTGATGAAAAAACATTTTCAGGCCAAAGAGGGAGATTCCAGGTGAGCGAGGGAGACTATAGTCAAGGGAAAGAGGCTGGTGGTACACGAGAGACTGGCTGAGTGAGGGAGATTTGTGGTAGAGTGGGGGAGGCTCTGTTACACGTGATGCTTCTCTTCGCCCCACTCGGCAGTGCCCTGACCCGGGCCAGGAAGTATACTCGTAGACGCAAAGAATTAGGAATGTAAACTAAACAATTACTTATTTTAAACCTTCCAGACCTGCAATAAGCTTTAAGGTGGCGTAGGAGCCCGCTGCCCTAATTGACTCAAGAAGGCTCTCTTTTAAAATGTGTTTTGTCTGTGCTGAGGAGCTTTCTGTATTGCATTTTTACGGCTTTAGCGAAGTGTAAATCCTCAGCCTGTCCTCAGATGCGTGGGCCGGCCCGAGGCCTCAGTGCGTACTTGCCACCTCTATGACAAGTGTTGGAATGTCCCCGGATGTCCTTGGCTTCTATTGGTGTCTTTGACAACAATGAGTTCCCTGTCAACAGTATTGGCCATGAGCACGCATCGCTAATACCCTTCAGTGACTCAGTTTTAATGTAAAAGGAATATTGCACGTTGTTTTAATCGCAGCACCTACACGCGTTGTGTGTTCCCTGGCCGTGCCTAGCAGGGGAGCAATGGGGACTGCCTTCTCGCGCTGCCTTGCATCCAATGGCAGCTTTGCCCTTTCTCGATAAAGCACTACCGAAAAAGGGAATTTGCTATTGGCATTGGGGGCCAGCGCATAAGTGTGGTGACATTAGGGCGCTCACGGCTCGTCGCGTTGCACTGGATGGCCTGTGGTTGCGCAGCTGGGCCTGTTTATATTGGCACAAGGCGATTTCAAGCAGCAATGTACAGGCCACCCGATACGTTGACAAAGGCACAAGGTCACGGCAGCTGTAGGCCCGCACCAGCCGCCACAGCGCAGACCGAGGGTGACAATGTTGATATAATAGGAAAGTATGTATGAAGGATGTAATAATGCTTTTCCCACATGCTAACTAATATTTGAACCGATGTACAATGTTCTGTTGCATCATGCGTTCGGGGCCTTTTTATCTCAATTGGTTACGGTGTGGTGCGAAGATTAACATGGTTGCAGGTTCGAGCCACATACAGGTCAGTTATTTTACTACAGATTCTGTATCATCAGGACAATGCTTCTCTTCCCTGGATTATCTCGCCCACAATTTTTAGCCAAGTGTCCATGCAGCGGTAATGGCGGCCGCCTCGCACTGGGTTGTGCATTTATGTTGGGGCTATAGCAGTGCTTTACAGTAAGGGGCGAGCTCAAGTCAATGGGTATATGGTTTTGGGGCAGCTTATTTTAAGAGGAACGTTTATTTCATGGTCGGTGCGATTACATGGGTGCGTGCGCAAACATGGGTCAGCCAACCCCTTAGCAGGTTACGTCCCGAAACTTAGAGTTTTTCGGTTTCAGAAGCAACAAAAAAGCAAAGCACAGGAATCATACAAACGGTGGAAGACTTAAGCCAAAAGCAACTTGGAGGTAAGAATAAGGGGGAGAACAGGGCGGACAGAAGGGTCCTGGTGCTTGCCAACTGGAAGTTAGCGAAAGTGGCACCAGGGGACTATGGGAGGGAGGTATTGCACGTACCGGACAGCCTCTTAAGTTGCTTTCTCTTTCCAGACAAAGACGCACATGCATACCGAGCGAAATGAGCCGCCGACAGGTAGTGCAGGCTAGATTGTTGCAAGCACCGGCGAACGAGCAAAGCCAGCTAAGTAGAAGTCAGCGTTAACTTCACCACGCAGAACCAGTCCGTAATGGAGGAGCAGAGCTCGCCAGCCCTATTCTCTATGGATGAGACCCCCGATCGGACAACGTACACATTTCTCTTTTAGCCCCGTCCTTTTCAGACTGGGCTCCCGGACTTCCTGCTGACTTAAAAGGTTTCCTATCGTCTTTAAGGTGCTATCTGGACCCATAAGGAAGATAAGAAAGCTTTTACCACAAACGTAAGGCAAGGAACCCAGTCTGAAAAGGACGGGGCTTAGAGAGAAAGAAGAACGTCACTAGGACCTCTTCTCCAATGGCTGGCCACCGTTTAGGAAGCCAGCCAATGGAGAAGAGGGGCGGGGCTTAACCCTCGCTAGTGAAGTACACTCTAAAACATAAAATCTCGCGAGCTCTACTGCGCATGTGTGCAGTACGCCACACGAGACCTAAAAACAACATGGCTCAACGGGCAAGCGCATTAACCTTTGCTTATAAGTCACTGGCATTAAAATTGGAGGGCCCCTCATTCAAACCACTGATTTCAGTAATAACAGCCAAAACACTTCCAACTTTAACATATGCGAGCACAGCCCTGCAAGGTAAAGATTCAATTCTTCATAATAATTGAACAACTAGCATCTTTAAAAAGGTTTTTCAGCTCCCACAAACTGGTTTGCTGGCACAAATGCGTCTGGACTTTGGCCTAATGAACGAGACTTTGGGCAGACTCTACTCATCGATAAAGGTTTAGTATCGCATAAAACAGAACACAAAGAACTCTAGCCTGAATAAAGCATTGTGGTATGAACTGGAGAATGGGAATAAATCATAATAAACACACTTTTTTCACAATGCACTTAAATCCACTTGCACTTTGAATCTATGGCACACAAATCTGCCCTTTCCACCATTTAAGTTAACACTTAATAAAGCTGCAAAATTCCACTCTCTATTGCTAAACAAAAGCATTTTTAGCCAGAGTTCCCACTCATGGACAGTACTAAATAACTATAAAGTCCTTAAATCGGCTGCTTACTTAGATCTAACCTTTCTGTCCATTTAAAAAACAGCTAATGGCACTGGGCTTTGGAAAATATCACTCTCTTTCAATTGCGCTGAGGTGGAAAAACAGAGACAAAAATGTGTTGCCTTTGCGGCAATCATAAAGAAGATCTTATCCACCTGATATGTATCTGCCAGAAACTTCATCCAGCACGTGTCACTTTATTAAAGAAAGTCTTCTTGGATAGAGGAATACGATCCTGCCGGTCTGCTATCATCAAAGTGCTTGATCCATCGGATCCTCAGATAAACTGCAAAATAGTCAAGTTCCTTCACATACACAAGCAAGCTGTGAGGTCGAAACCCCAACGAGTGGGTTCACTCACCGAAGGAACAAAGCGAGCAGCAACTGGCCCGTATGATTCATCATTTTAAGGACGGTGCCTGACGCAGTCTTCAGTCAGAAAAGGCGGGCAGCAAATAAACATGTGCCGCTCTGGGTCGACCACTGCTGAAAACCAGCAACAAAGGAGCCTTAGAGACTCCTACATCTAATCTTAAACACATTTTTCCAGAAATGCATTAAATAAGTTTGCTACCTGCTAACTGAAGGTGTTTCTCCTGCCTGTCCCCTAGTTAAATAGTGGTTTTACATGTTTTATATCCCGCTTTACAGGATTTTAGAGAGCAATTATTGTTAATTGAAGATTTTATTAATTGTGAGATATTGCATTGTTCAACTATTGGCTCGATGAATTGATTTTATTTTTTTCTAAAACACATTTTTATTAAGTCAGCACATGAGACAGCCACATTTCGAGCAGAAGAAATACAGTTTGTTCTGTTCAGAATTGTAAGAGTCAGGCTGGTGACTTCCATATGACATTTACAGAATAAGTAAATAAACATTTCGGGCTTGTGAACAGCAGCTCACAACTTTACAACCAGGTGTGCCATGTACAATACAATAATCTGTTTAACATACCTTGCAAGCCAATTCCCATAAAACGCAGGCTCCTGTATCTTCTCTTGTCCCCCTGAATCTTCTCTTGTCCCCCTGATCTATCATCCAGAAGTTTCCACATCGGTAATGCTTCTATGAAGCGGTTATTAACGGATTCAGGTAGGGCATCATTGAGGGTATATAGATCGGCATAATATGTCGCGAAGCTGAATGCAATGTGGGCAGGGTCAGTCAGTGTTTGGCCATCGTCGCCCAGAATACCAGGTGTTGTCGTTGGGTGGAATGCCTGTTGGCATAGGCGATGCAGGAGAGAGGACGACCTGTCCCCCCACTGATATATTCGGCTGTGCGAGGCCAGCCAAGCCTGGCTGGCCTCATCTCGCAGACTGTTGGCGTGTGTTTGCTGCGCGAGAAGAAGCTGGTGGTGAATTTGCCTACCCTCTACATCTCAACTCTAATGTTCCAAATCTAGCAGCTGAACCTCTGTCTGGAGCAATGCTTCCCGGTGCTTTTTCCGTTGGGCGGTGCAAAAAGATATGTCAGTACCCCTATGGGTTGGCTTACCAGCCAATCGCCGAGCTCACTGTCCCCAAGTTTTCAGTGAAATAAGCCATAATTACTTGTTACATGTAGGTTTTATATTGTAGGTCATGGAGATGCCATGTCGAAAGGCGCCATCGGAAGAGAGGGCGGGCTATGCCCAACCGCAATGTCAGCGCTATTGGAGAGTGATCTGACAGGCCCCTAGGCAAGATACTTGCCACTGCGATCCGATAATAGTAACTGGTTGGTACGAATATATATTTTAAGCGTGAGAATTAATCATGTACTGTAGAGTAGTATGTGTAGCTGTGCGCTGTCTGGTGTAGGTGACTCCACGTGTCCACCCAGCCCATGTCCCAAACCAATGTCTGTAGTCGTGTTTCGCTGAGTGTCCCCAGCCCTCCACGCGATCTCCATCTATCCTAAGCTAATATCAAGACATCATTCCAGTACCCACCTATAATGGATAGGCCTTTGGGTATCTCTAGCATTATTCTAGTCAGGCATTCCACAAATGATTCGGATAATGGGGGAGGCGCATAAACACTACCAAATATAACAAGTTCCCCATATAACGTACCAGTCCCAACTATATACCTACCCTGGGGGTCAGACCATGTTTTTACAAGTGTAAAGAGGACTCTCCGATAAACAAGGACCGCCACAGCACGGGAACCCCTGGTGAACCCAGCATGGAAGACCTGTATGTAGCCAAACCGAGAAAGACATAGCGCCTTAGAACCCAAAAGGTGAGTTTCCTGCAGTAGCAGGACATTGGTTAAAACGTGCTTGGCCTGTCGAAAGACCGCCCCTCTCTTGATCTTGTCCAGTGCCCCGTATAATCCAGCTAACTATCTGGAGCCTACAAGCGGGGTCTGACATATGCCGTAGTGTGAAAAATAAATGTAGAGCATGGCTTGTCGTGGGCATGGAGATCATAAGCATTAAAAAACATGGCACGGGACACAGCTCAGTCAACTCAATTAAAGAATCCCCCCCCGCCCCCAATACCTCAAAGCAGGTTAATTGATTTTAAACTTCTGTTTTTTAATTATAGTTGATATGAGTAGCAAAATTGTTATGGTTTTAATTAACGAAACAATACACTTTACTTACTTGCTGTTTTGTATTCAAATAGTTTGCCATTTCTTTGTGGTTTGGAGCTCAAGCTTTGAGGTGTACCTCACGTTTCCATCTCTTCGTAGAAAATTAACAAACTACAAGTTTTAAAACCTCCATAATTGACATAAATGACCTCTCCAACAATTCTTTTAATAAAACATCTACTAATGCTTGTCTACTTGTTTGTCTCAGTGTGGTGAACAACTTCAAATTTCTTCTCAAACTTAGAAATCTGTTTTGGTGTGTCACATCCGTGAAAAAGAATGAAAAATTAGATTCTAAAGATTAATGTATCAAGACCCTTGGATGTTCATCTGATCACTTCAATGTCTAAACAATTAAATATTCTCAAAATCCAGCATAAGCAGCTCCCATTGCTGCCACTTTATAATATTCTGAAAATGTTCTACAATAATGAACACAATTCCAACATCACTGTGGCATTCCAATTATAGTAAGTAAAAAGGGAATATCAGGTTCCAATTTTATTTTATTGTGATTGCATTTGTACAGTGCTTCATAATCCAGACAATGCGCCTAAGAGTATATAGGCAGATGGGTAGCATAGTTGCAACATGGAGTGCTTGGTTGGAAAATTGTTTAATTGTAGAGCTGCCTATGTGGGAAGTGTTGTAGTATACGTGATTCACCAGAGTGGTGCGCTTATCCTACCATAGGTGCTGCGTCTAAAAATGAAATAGGGGGAAGACACACAAGGGCTACAAAGCTTGTGCTTTACGTTAATTTATTAACTTGTCTGGTTGAAAGCATATGGGCTATATGTGTGGTGTGGGCATTGTTTTGTTGCCATGCTTGTTGAGTACTAGTGTACCTGTGCTGATGCTTGGAGTAGTCTGTAGAACAACATGAGATAGCTGTGCATCTGGACTAACTGGTATTGTAAAAGGGGTAAAGGTTCTGGTTCTTGGCTGACTTTGAGTGGCAGATAGGCAATCCATAGGACTGCAGTGGATGATAGGCAGCCATGTTAAATGCTCTTTGGAGTACACCAAGAAGCGACAGAAGGCAACCCCCAGGTATGCACTGCATACTGGCAGCCATGAAAAACTGATCAGCCTACTCAGGAGTGAGCAAAGACCAGCATGCCTTGGCCGCAGATAATGTATGTAGTCTGACCAGGAGCAGTAGAGGAGTTACTCAGTGGCATACTGGGGATACATGGAGCCATGGCAAATGACCTATATCGTCCATACCGAAGTGACACAGACGCAACCCAATTGATTCTCTAGCTACAGGCAGGCAGCCAGGTCCCAGGTAACCCAATCAGGCGAGCAGGCCCACGAACAAATACAACTTGACAATCTGCAAAGAAAGGAGACCAACTAATTCTGCTGGTCACAAATCAGAAGGCTATGGCCTAAGGTCCCCAATGTTCAAGTCCCATTCTGTTCTCATTGACAATTAACAGTGCCAGCTATAGCGTATGTGCCCTATAGAGTCCAACAAGGAGCAACAGAGGGCAACCACCAAGGATGCAGGTGACTATGTAAATGAACTGCAGAATCCATCCAGGAACTACAGAGAAACAGCTCCAGACATGCAGTGTATACAGGCAGCCTTGGCAGATGATCATGAGTCTACCCAGGAGATGACGGGCATGGTCTGGATACAATCATTTATGGCAGGTAATCTGTATAGTTAACAAGAATAAGAGTATCAAAGAATCACTTCAATGTACTCCCAGCTCCACAAATTTCACCTTGCGTCTAAAATCCTAGAACAACTAGTCTAAACTAGTCTAGGGTTAAAGCGATGTCCCAGAATGAACTTCTGCCCACCATTTCCAAACTCAAACTCTCCAACCAACCATTTACTGACCTATTACCATGTTACATAGCCAAAAAAAAGGAACATGTATCTTGCTAGTCCAACATCATTAATCTACCCCCTCTATATGAGTATTACCAGATCATCTGCAAATGGCACAAATAAAGCCTCTTTAAAAAAAAAAGTTTATAAATGTGTTAGCTTTCATTCTGTCTAGGTTTTTACAATTTTTCAACAAAATTCTATAAAGTTGTGTGAACAAGCAGTTAAACCGTTTGCATCTGACAACTTCCTGTACAAATTCCAGTCCAGTTTCGGCGCTAAATGCAGTAATGAAACTGCTTTTTTTATTTTATTTTTTACTTTACTTATATTTTGTGAAAGTTAACACTTTGGCATCAAAGGAAGTTTACTTTCATCACAGACCAGATGCATGAGTCTAGGCCTAGTTGAAATACAAAATGGAATGACTAGCGGCAATGAATATTCACAAAACAAGTGCAGGGAGTCTCGAAAGCAACAGTTACCAATGAACATACATTCGACTTCGACTCCAGTGAGAGTCTTCCAGCAATAATCAGGCATGCAGGGGTATTCAGCGCAGGATTGTAAGGGCCACACTCGCACATCGCTCTGGGACACTCGCACATCGCCCCCCAGATCCTTTAAAAGATATTTTAAAAATATATAAAGCGAAATGCATAGCAATAACTACCTATGGTGCTGCTATTTGGGGTTATACCCCAATGACAGAGATACAAAGGGCTGAAAATAAGGTATTTCGGTGTCTTCTCTCGGTCCCTCAATCTACTGCTACTTTTGCAGTACACCAGGAACTAGGCATGGGGTTCATGAAGACCTGATATATCTGGCCCCCCTTATCCAATGGATAAAAATATGGCTTAACTCAGATTTAATTCTAAATCAGCAAATCTTGAGGGATTGTCTGTCCCTTGAAAATGCTAAAAACATCAAATGGCTCTCATATATTAAGTCTGAAATCAGTAAGTTAGGAAGACCTGAAATTTATGAAAGGCCCGTCTCTATTGTGAAAGGAGAAATAAACTGGGTCAAAACACACTTCATGTCCTTAAGAACTCAGGAGCGGGAGGCGGTGGAATTGTTGAAACCTACAGTAAGAGCTTATTCCATGATTGCTACTCCATATTCTTTGGAATTTTATTTAAAGGTAGTTAATAGACCCTTTCATAGATGGCTATTAACAAGGTTTAGGTTCAACCAAATTCCTTTTTTGTTGGGAACAAACCTGGTCTGGAGCCCTGCTGATAAGGCTTTACCCTGCGATTGCGATAATTGCTCTACCCAGGACACCACTCTTTTCATGTTTTTTGTAAACACTATTCAGTCATAAGGAAAAAATATATTATCCCATTACTTAAGGGTACGGGGCTAGGCCAAGCTAAACCTGCTCAAATGTTTCTGCAATTGTTGCAAAATGTCTGGGTCATTTTTAATATTGGGAGCTACTTGGTGGCAGCTGTGAGACTGAAAAAGTTAAGACCCATAAATCACGTGGAATTATGATGTCCCATTTTTTACTAGGGATTATTGTATTCTGTTTATGTATCCTTGCACCTTTTGTTATGTTATGTTATGTTATGTTATACACAACTTATATAGCGCACGGGCACCCAGAGGTTTCATGGCGCTAGAGAAGGGGAAAAAAATGGTGAGCAGTGGCCTAACTGTGTGCTTGTTTAAATAACCAGGTCTTCAGTTCGCCCATGAATTGCATCAGGTTGGTGCAGCTACGAAGTGAGAGGGGAAGTGAGTTCCAGATCTTTGGGGCCAGGTAAGTGAATCGGCAGCCGCCGAGGCGTTTCTTTTTAAAAAGGGGCAAAGTGAGGAGAGACAGGTGGGCAGAGCGGAGATTGCGAGACGGTTCGTGTTTTTTTATGAGATGGTTTATAAACTTGGGGCTTTTTCCATGAAGAGCCTTGAAGGTCAGACAGCTTACTTTGAAAGTTACCCGTTGGGCTATAGGTAGCCAATGGAGGGTGGCTAGCAGTGGTTTCGCCAAACTCCTGCCGTTGCATTTGAATATTAATCTTGCCGCTTGATTTTGCACTATCTGCAACCGATTGGAAAGAGCCAAAGGGATACCTAAGTAGATGGAATTGGAAAAATCAAGGCGGGAGAGGACCAAAGCGATTACCACCTGGATGAGGGCGGAGTGTGTAAGCAGATGAGAAGTTTTCTTGATCTTCCGTAATTGGAAGAAACATGAGGAGATCACAGTTCCCACCTGATTTTTTAGTGATAGCTCGGTGTTAAGGGTGATCCCAAGATTTTTACCGATGGAGAGGGAGACGGAGGAGATCCCATAGAGGGTGGCCAAAAATGAGGGTCCCAGCTGGTTGCGCTTTTGCCCAGGAGTACCAACTCGGTCTTTCCGGGGTTGAGTTTTAGATGGTTCGTCTCCATCCACCCTTGGATGTGCAGCATAGTGACCTGAAATTCTTCAACGGCGTCTGAGGAATTTAGTGGGAATATAAGCTGCAGATCGTCCGCATAATTGTATATGGTGACCTTCCTGTTTTTTAATGACTGTAGCAGCGGTTTGAGGTACAGATTGAATAGGAGGGGGGACAGTGATGAGCCCTGCGGGACGCCACAACTGGTGGGGAGTTTGGGCGGCGTGAAGTTCTCAAGTTTGACAGCCTGGAAACGGTCATTCAGAAAGGATTTGATCCAACCGAGGGCTATGCCTCGCAGGCCGGCCTGTTCGGCACGGTGTAATAAGATGGTATGGTCCACCGTGTCGAACGCTGCCGACAGGTCCAGGAGCACCAAGGCCTGATGTATGCCCTTATCGGCATTGGACCTCATAGTGTCCAGGACTGCTAGGATCACCGACTCGGTAGAGTGTGCCTGGCGGAAGCCGGCTTGATTGGGTTCTAGAAAATCGGATGTCTCTATGAAGCTCGAGATACAACTAGCAACATGGGCTTCTAGGATCTTTGCACCAAAAGGGAGAAGCGATATAGGTCGATAATTTGAAAGGTTAGAGGGGTCGGCCCCGGATTTTTTTATTAATGGGACCAACGTAGCGTTTTTGAACGCATTAGGGACTATTCCTTGTGATAGGGATTCATTCAGGAGGGGAATTATTCCTTGGGCTATTGTCGAGTAAACTTCTTTTAGTATGTGCGGAGGGCAAGGGTCGTTAGGAGATCCGGAAGTGACTCGGTTAATTAATTCTAGTAGTTTCAGTTGATCTATCAGAGGAATAGCTACGAGTTCGTAGAGGTTTCTAACGCTATCTACACTTCCTGCAGAAGTCATGCAGGGTTGGATGCTGTTTTTTATATTATCAATCTTATCCTTAAAAAAGTCATTGAGTTGATTGCATAGCGTTTGCGTGGGAACTTGAGGGGAAGAAGTTCTGGCATCATTACATAGGTCGTTAACGACCCTGAAGATTTCTCTGGTTTTATTTTGAGCGTTAGATATTTTTTCAGAGAAAAAGAGTGCTTTTGCAGATAAGAGAATTTTTGTACTTTCTGCGGGCAGCTGTATATGATAATCTGTCTTCGACAGAATACCCATGTCTCCATTTTCTCTCTAATTGGCGCAATTCTAATTTTTGGTTTTTAAGGTCTGCGGTGAACCATCTATGTGCATCCATGCGGCGAGCACGTGAGAACTTGGTTAAGGGGACATGCTCGTTACTAGCTGCCAGGAGCCAATTGGTAAGATCTTTATCCATGAGGTTGATGTCTGGGGAGAGAGCTGGGAGAGAGTTGGTCAAGGTAGACATGAACTCTTGTTTGTTTAATGAGATCCATTTCCTTGCTAGCCCCCCTGCGGAGGCGGGGGCCTTTAAATGGCCGTGAAAGGTAATGAAGAATTGAAGCTGATGGTGATCCGACCATATGCAGGGCGTTATCGTTGGAGTGGATAATGGGACATTACGGGACCATATTTGGTCTAAAATATGTCCCTTTTCGTGGGTAGGAGTCAGAACTGATTGAGAAAAGTTCATATGGGAAAAAAGCTCAAAGAGTTCTGTGGCCTGGGGTCCTGCTTCCGGATCATTGTACCAGTAATTTAAGTCTCCGATTAGCAAGACTTTGTCGTAATTGATGATTTTCCTGCTAACTAAATCATGCGTGGCTTTTGGCTTTTAAATTTTATGAACATTACCGATTTTATATAATACTCACTCATCGATTGTATGTATTTTTAATGTATTTTTATACTGTGTCCTTTTATGATTTTAATCTAATCGAATAAAGTGTATTGAATTGAATTGACCTATTACCATGCCAAAAAAAGGAACATGTATCTTGCTAGTCCATCATCATTAATCTACCCCCTCTATATGAGTTTTACCAGACCATCTGCAAATGGCACAAATAAAGCCTCTTTAAAAAAAAAGTTCATAAATGTGTTAGCTTTCATTCTGTTAAGGTTTTTACAATTTTTCAACAAAATTCTATAAAGTTGTGTGAACAAGCAGTTAAACCGTTTGCATCTGACAACTTCCTGTACAAATTCCAGTCCAGTTTCAGCTCTAAATGCAGTAATGAAACTGCTTTTTTTATTTTCATTTTTACTTTATTTATATTTTGTGAAAGTTAACAGTTTGGCATCAAAGTAAGTTTACTTTCATCACAGACCAGATGCATGAGTCTAGGCCTAGTTGAAATACAAAATGGAATGACATAGCGGCAATGAATATTCACAAAACAAGTGCAGGGAGTCTCGAAAGCAACAGTTACCAATGAACATACATTCGACTCCGACTCCAGTGAGAGTCTTCCAGCGATAATCAGGCATGCAGGGGTATTCAGCGCAGGATTGTAAGGGCTGACGGCCACTGCCACTCAACCCTCGGCACACCGCACATCGCTCTGGGACACGAGTCGCACATCGCCCCCCAGATCCTCCCACCCACCTGTGCTGTGTCTCATGTGAGTCAGATACTCCTGGCATGGGCCCCATATTTCTTACAGGCAACCGTGGGGTGGCACAAGATCATGATAAGCATCAGATTTTGTACTGCAATATGTCATATTAGTTTGCCATTCTATCACTGTTAGGAGGGGTCCCTTCCTCCAACGCATTGCAATTCTAGCTGTGCCAATAAGAGACCCAATGCCACAGGTCACTGGAAGGTCTGCAGGATTTCGCAAGTGTAACCCAAAAGGGCCACAAGCGGTGTTCAGGCCAAAGCACCCCTTGTCCGGCCAAAGCACCCCTTGTGTCTCTCCCAAGACCTTGAATACCTTAAGCCAAACGTGCTGCACACCAGGGCAATACCATGCTATGTGTGCAAAGCCTGAGTCTTCAACGCCGCGTTGAAGGCATCGAGTGTCATCGCTCGGAGCAAATTGGAATAATCTGGTCGTGGTATAATAACCCGATTAAGCTATTTAAAATGCACAAGTTGATGGCGGGCATTCGATGAAATAGTGCGTCCTCCAGAACAGAAGTAAGTTTACTGCTTTCCAGTGATGTCTATGCCCAGGCCTTCCTGCCAGGCGCGGCAAGCCTTAGGAATACAAGGTCATCTGACCTCCCGCGAAAAAGCATATAACGCTGATATTGCCCGTTGTGGCGCCATCGACTGCATTAGAATAGGTAAGAGCGGGCACCTCCGAATGCTCAGCCATTTTACCATCCAGCAAGGTCCGCAACACATGACACGCCCGGCAGAAACAGAATTGCACTAGCACGGTTGGCGTGTCAATCTACGTACTGACCTGGCACCAGTCGCGAAGCACCTTGTCATCAAAAATGTCACCCATATTCTGAAATCCCGTCCACGCAGTGACATTACCGCCTCCTGCTCCCACTGCACCACTCCAGTGGAAGTCGCGGGGAGTAAAGCAAGGTCGCCTGTTGTATCTCTGCAGATTTCTTCATGAGGTTCCGAGCGGTGCTCACTGGATCTATTCCGTGAAGGCGTCGCACTAGCTTGCTAAGAAGAGGGGAAGTGACGGAGGGGATCCTCTGTCGTCCTCCTGCCAAGGATGCAGCAAAGCCGGCCCCCGTGCAGCCAGTAATGGGCAGTCATGGTTTGCGCTGTCCTGCCCTGTAGTATGCCTCAAAGTAAGGCGCATTACGGCCGCCTGCCGCATAAGGAAGAGTCAGTGTATCCCATTGTACGCGGGGCTGCTTACCGGCCCACGAGTATCAGAATATTCGCAAACGGGGACAAAAAGCAGGGCAGTACAACCATCTTCATGATGGGTATGCGACTGCACAGAGAAAGTGGATGGCAAATCCAGTGACCCACCGCCTCAGTGAGACAGCTACAGCCCACCCGTCGTTTTTGCTTACCACTACCACCAGATCCATGTCGACCTGGATGACCAAGTTGTGGACTGGCTCATTAGTCCACGTGAGCAGGAACTCTGTCGGTGTGGGTGTCGTTGAGTCAGTAAGGGGAAACATGAGGCAGTTCAGACTGGCCACCAAAGAGTACTACCTCTCTGAGGACCGAAGAGAGATTCCGCTCTGGGTCTTGGAAGTACGAGAGCGTATCATCAGATTATGCAGCAATTATTAGGTTGTATTCCCGCAGTGAACAGGCCAAGGGTTCCGTGACAAGTGCATACAGAAGCGGAGACAAGGGGCAGCCCAGCCGCGTGCCCTGGTGATAGCGTTCAGGCACACACTAAGCCATTAATAAGCACATGTGCTGTTGGGGCCTTGTATAGAACCCCGACCAGCTTTAGAAAGATGTGACCCACTCCTACATGACGCAACACAACAACATAAATCTCCATTCAATGGAATCCAAAGATTTGTCTGCGTCCCCAAAAATAGCCGCAGCATATACATCAGGGTCAATGCGTGAGCTTGTTCCGAAGAGGGTTTGATGATTGTGGCTAAGGTACCGGACAGGTATAAAGCCCAATTGTTCTGGACCTATTATTCCAGGGAGCAAAGGAGCTGGCCAATTTGCTAAGACCTTTGCAAACAGCTTTGTATCAGTGTTTAAGAATGGTAGTGGTTGGTAGGACGCGCAATGATCATGTGGTTTGCTTGGCTTAAGCAAGGTCATCAGTAAAGTCTCACGCATAGTTGGGGGCATGGAACCGTTGTGCACCATCTCCCTGGAGAGATAAACCAAATGGGAAATAAGTTTATCTTGCTAGGCTTTATAGAAGGCGACTGTCAGACTGAGGTGCTTTACCTCCAGGTATATCTTTCAGTGCCGCAACAATCTCCGTGGGGCGAAGCTGTGCCATGAGCCACTCCCTATGCGTATCCGAAAGCCATTTCATGGAGATATGTTCAAGGCAGTTAGCAGAGGCCTGTTCGTCATACGTTAAGTGTGATGTCTCCAAGTCAGTGCAATAATGGTGGAACTGATCTGCCACCTGTGTGACCCCATGTATAGGTTCCCCCTGCTCGTCTTGAAGAAATAGCACCTCACTGTCCTCATGACTAGGCCAGTTGAGGGCCCCTAGAGTGGCACTCGGTCGCTCGCCCTCACAATAAACCCTGGCAGTGGCATACTTGCCTAAGTGTCTGAACTCACTCTGAGCCAGATCATTATATTCTTCTAGTTTGGCCCTAATATCACCCAACGGGCCCTGTTCAGCCGTCTCCCAATGAGCGCGCTCTAGGAGAGCTAAGCTGGCTCTAACCTCTCAAGGTGACCTTGAATGGAGCGGAGCACCTGTGCATGCTTCAAGATGGTAACCCCGCGAATATAAACGTTAAGGGCCTACCAAATAGTGGCACATTTGTCCACTGAGCCCAGGTTAGTGCGAATATATTCATGGATCGGCTGTCCAGTTCTTCACAAAACACTGCATCCAGCAGACAGTTTTGCAAGAGGTGCCAGGAGAACGTGCGAAGAAACTGCAATTATTGACGAATCCATGTGCATTGTCAGCAGTTGTGATTGATGATTACTGATACTTCTAAATCTGTCTCCGGTGTTTAACACTGTTAACTATGACTTCCTTATTCTCCGTCACAAACAATTTTGAAGGAAAGATACTAGATAGAATTAAATCCTAGTTAAACAATCATTTACAGACAATCAGAATCAACAGCCCCTATTCCAACTCCAAAATTGTTCCACACGGAGTTCCCTAGGGCTCCCTGTCTGTTATAGCATCTGTACTCTTTCATCTTGATCTCAAACCCAAGGGTGATCTCATCAAAGTGTCTGGAATTTTAAATCACCAATATGCTGCCAACACCCAGCTGAATCTGAAAGTTTCCATTCCACAAGGTGAATTGTGGACCTTTGAAAACATTGGATCCTGTATCACTGATCACCATCCCACATTTAAGTCTAGCAAAAAAGACTCCCTATTCATATCACCTCATTCCCAATCCAGAAATGGCCTGGGCCATATGAGGGGCACCCATAGAAAGCTCTGCCTTGTGCCTGACACATTTGCATAAGCAATGGGCATGACTCCATTAACTTCAATCCATGTTTTGAGGGCTTGATAACTTTCAAGCACACATATTAGGAATTTAAGGTCCATCTCAGTCCTCCTATATGATAACCGTACATGGTCAAACACTTTTTTAGCGCATGGGAAAATCAGGATTGCTTTTTTCTCAATGAGATGTATTATCTGATTGAGACTTCTATCCACAGATTCCTTACCTTAGAATTATCCCCAGGCATCAGACTGGATCCAGAAATTCTTGAGCACTATCCCTGCATGCTGGTAGGTAGTGTTGCTCGGCTCTGTGCCGAAAGATGTGAGCAGTGCTTATATAGGTACCAGCCCAGTACACTGGCGTTAGTTCTTTTCTTTCTCTGCCAGTCAGCACAGATCCGGAGGTTGACTGACTTTTTTTCGACATTTTGTTGAAGCTATTTTTGAGTTTATTTCTACTGGTGTGTTAGCGATGTCCCTTAAAAACAGTGGGTTACAAACCCTGCAGTGCCTGTCATAGGCAGATGTCTGTGACAGACCCACTTGGTTTGTTTGTGGTGTATTTGTATTTGTATTTGTATTTGTATTTGTATGGGATATTTATAAAGTGCGAACTATCGCTCCGAAACGAGCATCCTGGCGCTGAAATAGTGTACAGTACATCGACGGGACCTAGATGGCAGCCATTACAATAACATCAGACAAGCTGTAAATCCAAGTTTTTAATTGCTTCCTGAAGACATTCTCCTTATCCAGGAGTCTAAGATTTTTAGGCATGGCATTCCACGCCTTGGAGGCCAATACAGTAAGGGTCTTTCCCCCCCTTTGTTTTGAAATGAAAGTGGTGCTTGGAGCAGGACCACAAATCCAAGACCTGTGAGGACTGCTGCACTATAACTTCGAAGACGCTGTGAGAACATTACCTGAAGCTCATCACCACCCAACAACCCCATGACGGTCACGATCCCGGTCTCACGGAAGGTCCGTGGATCACTTGTGGTGTCGATCCAGATGATCAATGTTTCTTTCCAAGTCATCAGGTAAGTTGCACAATCGTAAGAAGTCAAAGAAGTCCAATTGCTCTTTGACATCACCGCGCTGGACCAAGTACAGGGATGAGGTGCAGCAAAGACAACACCACTTGAGGCCTCGCTCCTCTGCGGAGCCTGTGCCTGGCTCCCCTCTGTGCCTTTGAGAGTTTCCCAGAGCCGGAACGACCCACACCCAACTCAGAGTTTTATGAGGCCATGCTCCTTATATTTGGGCACCTGGAACCGTCTGGAGTGCCTCCGAGCCCCATGGGTTCGACAGGGGCCCATACTGGATTCCCAATGGCGGGTCTGCTGTTGCCAGTCCAGTCCCATGGATCTGGTGCTGGATCCGGAGCGTTACCCCTGCGAGTCTGTGACCTTTCATGGAGCCTGCTCAAGTGCAGTCATTCCCAGCACCGCCACCACCCCACAGGAGCATCGACCCCCGTCTAAATCATTCCAGACTCCAATACGGAGCCGGATCAGCGCCGCTCGACCCATGCCTTCTGAGTCTGAGCCAGTGCCTTTTTCTTTTGACAGGTCTGGAGAAATGGGCGATTAGGAGGCTTTTGAGGACGCTTACGGATTCCACCACCCCTCTTATGAACTAACTGGTATGAGGAACTGACGGATGCCAGTGGTTTGGACACCTCACCAGATGCTGGCTTGGTCTGTCCTACTGTGGCTGCAGAGGAGGGAGCCTACTTGCAATGGTAGTGATAAGGTCCTGGACCTTATGCTGCCCTCTGTGGCAGTTAAGAATAATGTCTTGACAGAAGTGCTTCAGCCGGGACTCGCCCCACAGAATCTTTCCTCCCAATCAGTGAAGCCCTCCCAGATGTCCTGCTAGGGCCGTTGTCCAAGCCTTGCACAGAGGCTCCTGTGCATAGGACCATTGTCTACTGGCATCGGTCTACTCCTGGGGACCCCAGTTTCCTCACCCAGCATCCTATCCTGGAGAACTTGGTGGTCCACGCTTCCACCTCCCAGGTTAACCCTGGTGTGTTTCTTCCACTCAACCGGATAGGGATTCCAAAAGGCTGGACACTTTTGGTAAGAGGATTTTCTCTTCCACCAGCCTAACAATGTAGTTGGCGAACACCGCATGCCTATTGGCCCGATACACTCACACTGTGTGGGATTCAGTTGCACAAGTGCTGCCCTTGGTCTCGGAGGAGGCCTGAACCATACTGAGCCAAGCTATTGCTGATGACCAAGATGCAGCAAAGTAGACCATCTGATGTGGACTGGAAATGACCGACTTCACAAAGCAGACCAATTGTGTCATCAGTGGAATTCGGGGGCCATGCTTAATTGAGAACCACTGGCTTTTCAGGGAATGTCCAGGCTTCCCTCATGAACATGCGCTTTGATAGCTTTAGCCTCCTTGGTGAAAAGGCAGACTACGCTCTAGAGTACGTTGAAGACTGCAGGGCTACGGTCAGATCTTTGGGCCTATCCATGGCTGCACGCCAACAGCAGTGTGCCTTCCTCCCCCTTCCGTGGCTACTGGAGGGGCTAACAACTGTGTCCTTTCCCCCCAGCCACCAAGGCCAACAGGCTTCCCAGCCTTTTCATGGCTGCATTTCTGACAAACCAGATGGGACCATCAGCCAGAGGTCTGGCCAGTCCACTGTCGCCCTCCTCATCCCCTCCGGCAGCTGCAACCCCTAAAGCACTTTAATTTGCCTTCATGCCAGCACGGGCACCCAGTGGAAGGCAGGATTCACCATCACCTGTCCCACTGACAGTCCATATCATTAGTAAGAGGGTTCTTCAAATCGTACAACAGGGTAGCTCCATACCCTTACTGGAAACCCTCTGACCATGCCACATTTTCATAGCAGGCTGACAGATGACCACCTCTTCTTGCTCCGTCAGGAAGTACTGGCCCTTTAGCCTATAGGAGCTATTGTGATGGTGCCGGCATCAGAGGTAGGTCGTGAGTGCTATTCCTGCTACTTTTTGGTGCCCAAAAAAGACGGAGGCCTCTGTCCAAATCTACACCTATGCCTTCTCAACTTCCTCCTGAAGAAGAAGAAGAAGTTAAAAATGCTCATGTTAGCTCTGATCCTGCCTGCCCACGGCCCGGGAGACAGGATGGTAGTACTGGGCTTGCAGGACGTATATTTCCACATCCCTGTTGTGCCTGCCCAGAGGCATCAACTGTGGTTCATGGTGGGCCACAAGCACTTTCAGTTTGTTGCGATCGCTTTTGGACTTACTAGTGCCCCTCGAGTAGTCACTACTTCACAGCTTATCTGCAGAGGTCAGGGGTTTCAGTCTTCCCCTACCTCGATGATTGACTATTGAAGGCAGGCTCGCCCCGGGCAGTCGTCTTCTAGTTTCAGACTATGGTGGACCTCCTGCACTCACTGGGGTTCACTATCAACCTGCCGAATTTACACTTGACTCCCTCTCATATGCTGCCTTTCATCAGAGCTGTTCTGGACACAGTGCTGTCCTATTGTGGTAAATAAATAATTAATTACAGGTACTATTTTTGAATACATTAATAATAACAGATAGCTCAATAAATAAGAGGCCAGATCCGAGGAATCTGAGTCGAACGGGCTTTATTCAGGCAAAAGGGAGGGGACAGGATCGGGACAGCCTGAAATAAAATAGAGAGGCAGCTGCAACGTCTCATGAACAGTACAAGCTATATATACTAAAACATCACAATTACATTACATACAGTAGGCGTAACAAGTGACAAGCGTAAGATAAGAACACATGGGCGTGAAAAGAAGGCGTGCACAGGGCGTGCACGTAGACATGTGATGAGAACGTCACAGAAGTGTCATAAAGTGGGCGGAAACATGGAGGGGGCTACCCGAGCAGCTGGGACCTTTAACCTAGTGGTGCGCGCAAACGGGCAATGACGTGTTACCGGGGAGAACTGGGGGCTATGACTTCTGCACTAGAAGAGGAGACTAAAGTCTGCGGTGTCAGGACGACATGTACCTATAGCATATCTGGTATCTGGTGTTTGGAGTACATGTTGATAGAAACTAAAAGTTATCAAGGCAAAAGCTACTTGACACTAAGGCTGGTGCATGCATATATTCTACATGTATTGCGTGTGCTATGAATCTTCTACGAATATTAATACAGTAATTCTCTTGCAAGGAGACAGAAAGACTAGACTATAGCTGAAGCTGTTTATACGGTTCGCTAACTCAGGAATGTAAAGACGAGGAGCTGAGCTGATAACTGTAAGCATAACATATTCTTGGCAGACAGGCAGGCAGAGCCAGGTCGGGCACCGCGCTGCGCGGCAGGAAGTAAGTGAAGGGTCAGGGATGCAGGTGGGGGCTGTATCGCTCCTCGGAGTGGGTTCAGGAGACTGGAGCTTGAATCTGGTGTCCGGGCCCTTTTGAGGCCTAGAAACGGGGACAATTCACTGAATTAACGTGCACACTGTAAAACGTGGCAACATAGGCCTAAAAGCCTAATTCACGTTGCTTTCACGAGAACTGGAAACTGGCATACTAGAGTTGGACACAACAATAATTGCGTCTTTATTCGGTCATAGGGGGATACATGCATATCGATCATGCACATATATATGGGGAACACGTAGGCACATATGACAAGGCAAAATTCAATTTTCCTCATTCCCTCCTTGTGCCCTACGTTTCCATCAGGAAACATCAATATTCATGATACCATCTATCATTTCATATAGCATCATTTGCTCATCTCGAATTTTCTTGGAACGGGACTTTGGACTAGGAATACAAGAGGTAGCACACAAGCCGCAAATCGCAGGGCCACATTGTAAACAGAGACAGCAACTGAATATAATCATTACTGCTATACCTAGGAATGACAATACTTTCCATCCCCAGGCAGATATAATACTCCAGAGCCAACCGGACCATGTCCAGGTGCCTGGATTCTGGTGTAACTGATGGGCAATTTTATGAAGTCTGGTTATAGCTGAATAAACAGACGGTGTGTTATTAGGAATGAAAATGCAGCAACTAGATCCGATGACTCTACAAGCTCCTCCCCTATCGGCCAGTATGACGTCAAGGACGAGACGATTTTGGAGCACGACAAATCTCATAGCAGATTGTTCTTCAGTTAAGTTACCTAGAGCGGAAGTAGTCTCATTCACTACTGCTTCAAGGGTTCTAGTTAGCCTACGTATTAACTTACTATGCTGGACAGGACCTATGAAGAAGAAGAAACCTTTATTGAAGTCTTGGTATTGTTCTAAGGCAGTTTCAGTTTGATCGACAATTGGGGACTCGATCTCCCTTCTATGTCTAACGTGTACTAGAAGTGTGTTTCTGTGATAATCAGATGGGGCTAGGAAAACTGGTGGCAGTAGGAAGGCAATGTAACATGTTCCATCCCAATCGAGGGGCAGACGTACATATGCGGTCTGACCACACACAAAATAAGAATGACGTGAGGCTTTGAAAATAGATTTCCCACTGTCACTATACTCGACCACAGTAGTACAATCACTATGTCCTACATGTGCGGAACCATTCTTTCTGACACATAATTCGCCTTTAACTGGTAGAACTGATATAGCAGGCAAATCTGGAGTAGTCTCGGACTGAACATTCAAAACCATGAAATTCGAGGAATAATTACCTAGATCATATACTTCATTTTCTAGATCTAACCCTGTTCTATGGGAAAGTCCTTCCTTGTCTGGGAAACATGTTCTATTCAGTAGGGACATATCATTTGGGGATGACGTTAACGTGGACCATGCTCCACACGAACCATTGTGTGAAAATGGATAGGGAAAGAGTGGCAGAACTCCCTTCGGTGTCTGGAAAGGGGGGAGTCGACCACACACCCAACAATTAGTGGCATTGCTGGTCTGGTGTGAATAGTGCAGCATTCGGATAAAAGTATTATTACGCATAGCAAGACGATAGGATAACTCGTGAGGAGGCAGGTCACTAAATGTGTGCTCTACTGTAACATTAGAAAACATATGTACACGTGAAATAGAAAAACATAAGTGTAAGGCATAACTTATGCAGGTAACCATAAGACTCAGAAATATCAGAAAAAACAGAGTAACGATACATCTACTTCGAAGATTCTTTTGATAACGTATTCTCTTAGAGTTTTGACTAACTCTCTCACTGTGTGGGTCTATCTCATACATATCAGGAACCTGTCTAACCGTTTCACCCGAGAGGGACTTAGACAATTAAACTGGCTGACTTACTAGACCGGAGCTTATCTTTATACTCCTGCTGTGGAGTTTTCTCTAACAGGGGAAGCTTAGAGTCAGTATCTGGGCAGTCCTTGAGAAAAGTCTTTGGTTTGAGTCCATGGAATCTTTTGACATGACTGGAATGTAGCCACCCCTTCTTTCCTTCAATCTTCACGGCAGTCCTGGTTGTAAGTAGTACAAGGCGGGGCTCCTTCCAGCGGGGCTCCAGCGGACTTGAACGATCAAAATTCCTCACAAGGACCAGGTCGCCTGGTATGACCTTATGCGGTTTCACTTCGGTGTTGTCTGGAAAAGCGGCGGCAACCTGTGAACGACAAGATTGTAGTGCAGACATCAAGGAGGCCAAGTAATCTGTCAGCATATTACTGTCAACATCTGTAATTGTACGTGGTCTAGGTGTACCCCACATGTTTGGGGGACGACCGAAAATGACTTCAAAGGGGGACAGACCTGAACGGGAGTGAGCGACCATTCTCATATAGAAAAGGGCGACTGGCAGTGCTACTATCCAATCTACGCCTTTCTCTGCGCATACTTTGGCAATGCGGATTTTCAGAGTCTGATTATGTCTCTCTACGAGACCGGCTGCTTCGGGATGTCGTACACAATGGAACTTCCACTGGTACCCTAACAGAAGAGATACTTGTTTCATGAGTTCGGATGAGAATGGCTGGCCGTTATCTGAATACACGACCCTAGGCAATCCATAGCGGGGGAAAAACTCACGAACCAACTGCCTGGCAGTGGTCGCAGCGGCGTAATCTGGAACTGGATATGCTTCTGTCCACCTGGACAAAGCGCATACAACTACGAGGACATACTTGAAACCTCGACATCGCTCCATCTGAATATAATCCATCTGGAGGACTTCAAAAGGGTGGTCAGGAGGATGGAATCCACTTGTTCCACCGGGACACCTTTTCCTGGATTGAACTGACAACAGATCATGCAGGTACGCACTTTCTGCTTGGCTGCTGCTCGTAAATGCTTGTTAAACCAGAGGTTCTGAATACTGTCTAACATGGCCTTTTCTCCTAAGTGTGCTGGACTATGTGCGGTGTTAATAATGACTTGAACCATAGAGTCGGGGAGAAACCATGTGGCTTCTCCCTTCGTCAACCATCCCTGATCTGTCTGGACCCCTCCTTGTTCAGACCATTTCTTGATTTCATCGGGAGTAGCATGTGACTGGATATCTAGTACGTCTTGTGTAGGGTCCTTAACTGTCATACAAGTAGTCTGGGCTGGAATGTCTGTCTGTGTCGTGTTAACTGGAATGTCTGGAGTCTGAGCTGTAAGCTTGGCTGTTCGATCTGCTAAATCATTACCTTGGGAAATGGTGTCAGTGACTTTCGTATGTGCCTTGCACTTCATGATAGCGATAGCTGTCGGTAAATGTATTGCATCTAACAGAGCTTGAATGAGGGGGCCATGCTGAATCTTGGTTCCATGAGAAGTCATGAAACCTCTTTCTTGCCAGAGTACTCCGAAGTCGTGTACGACTCCGAATGCATAACGTGAATCTGTGTATATGTTTACTTTCAGGTTCTTGGCTCGTATGCAGGCTTGAGTCAGAGCGACGAGCTCTGCCGCTTGAGCAGACAGGGTGTCAATACGATGTGTTTCTATAACTTCAGTGTCAGTAGTCACTGCATACGCGGCTACTAGTTCTCCTGTACTTGTTCTCATACACGAACCATCCACATAAAGTGTCAGGTCCGGATCAGGTAATGCAATGTCTGTCAAATCTTGTCTTGGCTTTGTCATGGTGTTAACAACTTCCACACAGTCATGTGTGGCAGGATTTGAAGTAACTGAGGGTAACAGTGTAGCGGGATTTAGAATGTTGCAGCGTCTGATTTCTATGTGTGGCTGAAACAGTGTCAGTTCATAACCTGTTAAACGTGCAATTGTCAAGTGCTGAGTCTGTGTTCGGTTTAAAAGAACTTCCACGGAGTGTGGAACTTGTACTGTCAGGGAGTGTCCTAACACTATGGAATCACTTTGTCTGATAGCTAGTGCTGTGGCTGCAACTGACTTGAGGCACGCAGGCAGCGCCTGGGCTACTGGATCTAATGTACTAGAGAAATAAGCACAGGGCTTGTATTGTCCTGCTTGATCTTGTGTGAGAACAGATAATGCTGTACCATCACGTTCAGTAACAAAAAGTGTAAAAGGCTTACTGTAGTTCGGTGTTGCTAGAACAGGTGCTTGGCATAAGGCTTTCTTTAACTCATTGAAAACAAGTGTATGTTCTTGGGTCCAAGGGAGGACAGTCGATGTGGCTGCCTCCTGTGTCGTTAACTATATCAGTGGCTTGGCTAGAAATGCATACTGAGGAATCCATTGTCTGCAGTAAGAAGTGAGGCCGATAAAAGCTCGTACCTCCTTCTGAGTCCTGGGCTGTGGAAGATGTGCTATTAACTGGATACGGTCAGGTGTCAACTGCCTACCCCTCTTGGACAGTAAGTGTCCAAGGTAGACCACTTGCTGGACACAGAATTGCAATTTAGAAGGGGACACCTTGTGCCCCATCTCGGCCAGGAAATATAAGACTGTAAGTGACGCACGTTCGCAGTCACGTTCAGAACGGGCTGTGATCAATAGATCATCGACATACTGGATCAGGGCAGTGTCAGTTGGCATGTGAATATTGTCTAGTTGTCTCTTAAGTGCTTGACTGTAAATACTAGGACTTTCTGTGAAACCTTGAGGAGCTCGTGTGAATGTATAGCTCCTTCCATTTAAACAGAATCCGAAAAGAAACTGGCTGTCTGGATGGATGGGGACACTAAAGAATGCGTTCTTGAGATCAATAACAGTAAAGAACGTAGCTTCAGAATCAATGGCTGTCAATAGGGAAGAAATATCTGGGACCACTGGGTACTGGGGTATGATACATTTATTAAGTTCTCGAAGGTCAATCACTAATCGATAAACTGGAGGTGCATTGGGATCTGTACGTTTTAGAATCGGAATGATAGGAGAATTACATACATTGGAGTCAGTTTCTACAACTACTCCTTGAACAATAAGCTCGTCAATAATTTTGGATAAGGCTGCTACAGCCTCAGGTGGCAATTTGTACTGTCGGATTCGTGGTAATACTACACCTTGTTTCAGAGTGACACGATGGGGTGTGATGTGCATACAACCTACATCAGTTGGACCTTGTGCCCATAAATGCTGAGGTACATTCAATAATCGTGGATCAAAATCACGTAATACATAATGACCTTTAAAGTCTCTCAAAAACAGTCGTACCCCTTCTGGGGAGCAACAAATTACTGCTCCTAATTCTTTTAGGGTCCTAATGCCTAATAAATTTTCTGGACATGATTTCGTTAATAATAAGTCTGTAGTTCGGGACAATGGACCAACTTCTAGAGTAACTGGTTTCGATATTTCATTAACAATAGGCTTTCCTGAAAATCCAAGGGAAACATTTCTAGAGCCTGAGAGTGGAGCCCCTGGAACCTCGTCATGACTGATGGTAGTCCTACTTGCCCCTGTATCAATCAGAAACTTTCTGTCTTTCCCTAATACTTGACTGTGTACATAGGGACCCTCTTGATCTACAGGAATCTCGATGAGAGGCAAGCCTACCTCCCTCTCTAGGCTGTTTCATGAATATGGCTGATAGTCTGGGTACTCGGACTGTGCGTACTGGTACATCTGCTGTGTAACGTGTTGTGTTGCAGCTATAGGCTGCGGTACTGTAACTGTCTGTTGTGCATTCTGCGGTGGTTGAGAATTCTGTGAAACTAGTTCTTGTCTAGGCGGACGTGGTCTCTCTTTCGTTTTACCAGTAGCTATGTTGTGCTTCAGAACTGCACATTCGTTTATATAATGACCTGGCTGTTTACAGTAATTGCAGGTCCCTTTAACGGGAGCTGTAGGATGACTAACTTGATTCGGACCCCTCTTCTGACTGTCTTGCGGAACAGACTGTGCAACTAGTACTTTCATTTTCGTATCTTTCATACGTCTCCTTTCGTGTTCCTGCTCCTCCCTGATTCTGTTCTGGTGATACTGGAGCATCTGAAGCATTTGTGACGGAGTATTAGCTTGCCAGGTACTCTCGACTTTCAGTACTCGATTTTTAACTTGTGGACTTGAATTCTCGACTAGTTTGGTAACAAAAAGATGTGGATATGACTCACTACTTGTTTTCAGACCACTATTAATAATGAAACATTTCTCAAATCTAGAATAAAAATCACTAGTGTCTTCATCTTGTTTCTGTTTACAGGCTGAGATAGCATCCCAGTCTTCCTTTTTCGTGGCTAGTAATCTTGGCAAGACTTGTATTAACAATTCGGGCAAAGCTTTAGCTTTTTCCCCAAGACCGGTACCTGGAACTCGTGTGTTATCTTCAGTCTCTAATGCGGTCCAATCTATCTTTTTCTCTCCCACCTCCCATTCTTTTTCTTTGAGTTTTTCATATATGCCCGCAGGCAACAGGACCTTTAACATTTTAATGATATCAGGATACGTGTATTCTCCCATACGGAGCATGTCCTTTAATTCACGGTGGAACCCTGCTGGATCTTTATCGTGACAGGGTATTAACTTTTTCATTTCCAGAAGTTCTATTTTCGTGATAGGGGTGTAAACAAATACTCGTTCTAGCTCACCCCCCGTTCCCTTAACTGGATGTACTTCTCGTAACGGATTCTGTCTGTCTATGTAGAATGATTTCCTTTCTGGGGGTGGGACAGGAACAAAATGTGGATTCAGGAACGTTCTGTATTTGTGGCGTTGTTCTAGAATGACACTAATTAAATCGGTACCTAGACCTTTCCATCTGTTTAGGAGTAACTTGTTTAATACATCATGTAAAGGACCTGGATCAGAATGCTGATCCTCATACAGTGTAATGAGGTGCTGGATCATATACGTACCCACCAGACGCTGCTCGGCTGGGGGCAGTTTCAGAAACATTTGGGCCACTATTTCATCTGGAAACGTGGTAGAATCACTAGTCCAACGGACTGCTGATCGGGCTAGTTCTTGTTCATGCATGGTACTAAGCTCGCTATAACCTATTCGTGATTTCAGAATTTTATCTGTAGACTGGAATATTTGTTCAAGAGAACACTGTTCTGGTACTGGAGGAGGAAAAACTTTCTTGTAATCTAGACGTGAATGTCTGTCGGAAAATCTAGTTCTACCTACATACGCTATTCTGGAGGGATTCTCGCTGTCTACCTCTTCACTAGAAGAGTCATTCTCTTTCTCGGTTCCTCTTTTTGCTTCCTCTTTCTGGTGTATACTTATAATTTCCTTACGGATTTTCTTGTACATACTTTCTACACTACCTTGTGTCTTGTGTTTTCCCTCGGCTATATTGTCACTCCACCTGATCAGGCCTTTCATCTCTTCTTTGTCTTTATCGGGATAATCTTGTTCTCTTATTAAACAGTTAATCAGGAACTGTAAAATCATATGTTGAATCTCGACTTTTCTGTGTGCCATAGCTTCGTGAATACTTCCTGGATTCTCCCCTGTACGGACAAAACGATATATTCTGTCTAGATGTTCCTTCATGTCGGGCAGGGTGACCAAAAAGTTGGCAACCCGTCTTAAACGTACTGAATATAATACCATGTAATCTTCGCCTGGAACTGGATCATACATACAGTCAGTAAGAAGTCGCTTGAGGTCTGTGTATGTAGCCACTTTTGGCGTACGCTGTAACGCTGCTTCTTGCGGCGTCAGTCGTCTTACTTGAGGCGGGGTGATAGGAGCACCTCCCCCCGCTGCTCCTGAACTAGAATCGTCAGTTAATACTGTACGTGCTGGTAAAGTGACTGGCAAAACGGGTGCATTTAATGTGGGCTGGTCCGGGGGTACTGGCACATTAACTTGGTCCCCGGGACCAGTGGCTGGAGGAACAGGAATTACATTATTAACAGGAGGCTGAGGGTGAGCAGGCGGAATAGGATTTGCATATTCTGGGACTGTGTCGTCCAAGTAGGACGAGAGGAAAATTTCAGCTGCGGTCGGTTTATGACGTAGCTTAATCGGGACCAATGGTGGCGGTAGATTACAGGGTACTTCCGGGGTTGCCTTCGGCAAGTAGAGGATACATACCTTTGATAAGTGCATTTCTCTGTCTGTCTGACTGTTCTGCTCTAACTCGTTCACCTTCTTCGATTAATTCCCTTTCTTGGGCTTTTTCTGAGGATTCCCTACTTAATTCTGTTTTTCTGAATTCTTTTTCGGTTCTTTTATGAGATTCTTTGCGCCATAACTCGATGGCATCTTTCTGGGACTGTCTGGCTTTCTTTTTCCATAATGCTTCTTCTACTCGCATGATGCACTCGGCATCCCATGTACCTGATACAGGCCATCTATATTTCTCTTCAAGATCTTTCGTGTACTCCGCCCATAAGTCTAGATATAATATGGCATCTAAGCCATGCTTATGATACATAAAATGACCAGGACTGTCCCTAGGGGGGGACAGGAACTGCTTCTTCGAGTAACCCTTTTCTAGTCTTTATCTGACGTAATTTCGAGAACAGAGGCATCTTGAACTTGTACTTAGACTTTAACACAATACACAATAAACACAGTAATGAAATGGCAAACAAATCACTCATACCACGACATAGAAATACATTAATAACAGTTCGAACAGAATACTAAATGATACACTGAAAACAGAACACATGAATTCCTCTAGAACGGACTTACTAGAATTACTGGATGCACTGCTAGAGCAGTACAGAACATACCGGTCCCATAAAGAGACACGTCATACCGTATCCAACTAGGTGAATACTTCGGACTGGATTTGTGTACCCAAACCCATCGGACCAGGAACAAACTAATGATCCTGTCTAGATACTTCCCCCGCAACGGTACTCACCGGGAAGCAGAAACTGAAGGCCTCGGACTGGACTGGACTGCTACGACGTCGGACTACGAACTTCGGACTTCAGAAACAGGTGGGCCTCCGGATACCTCGGACCTTGCTCTCTCGGCTTGGGCTCTGGTCGGGACGAACCGCATTCCACACCGCCTCGTCTGGATGCCGGACCGCAGTTTCCGTCTCCTCCGTGGGCCTGAGGGAGACTTGAAGCAGAAATATCTGCACGTGCACGGTATAGTTCCGTCACGGCTGCAGAGGGTCAGGGGGCCTGCGTTACATCGCCAGCGCGTGGGGAAGGGGCTCGTTCCTATTCGGGCGCCATTTATGTGGTAAATAAATAATTAATTACCGGTACTATTTTTGAATACATTAATAATAACAGATAGCTCAATAAATAAGAGGCCAGATCCAAGGAATCTGAGTCGAACGGGCTTTATTCAGGCAAAAGGGAGGGGACAGGATCGGGACAGCCTGAAATAAAATAGAGAGGCAGCTGCAACGTCTCATGAACAGTACAAGCTATATATACTAAAACATCACAATTACATTACATACAGTAGGCGTAACAAGTGACAAGCGTAAGATAAGAACACATGGGCGTGAAAAGAAGGCGTGCACAGGGCGTGCACGTAGACATGTGATGAGAACGTCACAGAAGTGTCATAAAGTGGGCGGAAACATGGAGGGGGCTACCCGAGCAGTTGGGACCTTTAACCTAGTGGTGCGCGCAAACGGGCAATGACGTGTTACCGGGGAGAACTGGGGGCTATGACTTCTGCACTAGAAGAGGTGACTAAAGTCTGCGGTGTCAGGACGACCTGTACCTATAGCATATCTGGTATCTGGTGTTTGGAGTACATGTTGATAGAAACTAAAAGTTATCAGGGCAAAAGCTACTTGACACTAAGGCTGGTGCATGCATATATTCTACATGTATTGCGTGTGCTATGAATCTTCTACGAATATTAATACAGTAATTCTCTTGCATGGAGACAGAAAGACTAGACTATAGCTGAAGCTGTTTATACGGTTCGCTAACTCAGGAATGTAAAGACGAGGAGCTGAGCTGATAGCTGTAAGCATAACATATTCTTGGCAGACAGGCAGGCAGAGCCAGGTCGGGCACCGCGCTGCGCGGCAGGAAGTAAGTGAAGGGTCAGGGATGCAGGTGGGGGCTGTATCGCTCCTCGGAGTGGGTTCAGGAGACTGGAGCTTGAATCTGGTGTCCGGGCCCTTTTGAGGCCTAGAAACGGGGACAATTCACTGAATTAACGTGCACACTGTAAAACGTGGCAACATAGGCCTAAAAGCCTAATTCACGTTGCTTTCACGAGAACTGGAAACTGGCATACTAGAGTTGGACACAACTATAATTGCGTCTTTATTCGGTCATAGGGGGATACATGCATATCGATCATGCACATATATATGGGGAACACGTAGGCACATATGACAAGGCAAAATTCAATTTTCCTCACTATCCTCCCAAAAGGCTAGTACAGGATATTCAGACTATGATTCTGATATTTCAACCTCTATCTGGATTTCGGTGAGACTGGCTCTGAGGCTGTTAGGCATCCTGCTGGTAACACATGCCGTTGGCATAAGTGGGCCCTGCAGTCAGACCTAAAGTTTCAGGGGAATCTCTCCAACGTGGTCCAGATCGTGCATGGAACTGCAAAAGACCTGCAGTAGTGGCTGATGAATACATTTGAGTCAGAGGCAGACCTCTGTCGATTGCCCACCCATAGATGGTGACAGATGCATAATTTATGGGATGGGGTGCCCATTTGGGAGAGGTGTAAATCAGAGTACTCTGATCTCTGGCAGAGTCTCAGCTCCATATCAACCTGCTGAGCTGTGTTGATCCGACTGGCATTAAAAGGATTTTTTCCTTTGACCATGGGAAGGCTAGTTCAGGTGTTCACTGGCAGCACCACCACCATGTGGTAGTGCAACAAACAGAATGGCAAAGTCGTAGACCCTGTAATAAGAGGCCCTGCATCTCTAGACATGGCTGGAATGTCAGGGCATTTCCCTGGGAGTTCAGCATCTGGTGGGCTCTCTGACCACCAGAGCAGACAAACTCAGCTGGTAATGCCTAGCTCTCGCTGTGAGACACTTTTCATCTTGAGTGGTGCTCAGGCCTCCTATACGCCTTTCTACTGATACCTCTCCTGTCCAGAATACTCAAGAAGATCAGGAATGGCTGGTTCCAGGTCAATCTTGATGCTCGAGGCTAGGCATTGATAGTTTGGTATACTGAACTCGTAAGCATATGCATAGGCCCTCCGATCAGGCTGCCCCTTCTGGAGAATCCGTCACAGCAGCAGGGCAGTGCCTTACACCTGAACCTGTGCACCCTCTGCCTTCACGCATTGAGATTGAGCGGGGCAGTTGACAACTTCCAACCTTCCTCCCAAAGTCTGTGACATTATTTTGGTAGCCAGGCATCGCTCCACCAAGATGTAACCTGCCGTTGGGACAAATTTGTGACATAGTGTGCATCCAAGAAAATATACCCCCTTTCTGCACCCTTATGCCAAGTTTTATTGTTTGTCCTTTCTTTGGCTCAGCAGGGCTCTGCTCTGGGCACTGTTAAAGGTGACTTGTCAGCCATATCAGCTTTCTTGCGGTTACTAGACCAACCTTTGCTCAAGTCACCTGTTTCCTCAAGTTACTACAACACCTTTTTCTTCGAAAGCCTTTTCATTATGCCCCAAAGGGACCTCAATCTGATCTGAACATTTCACATGTGCGTGCATTTTGAGCCGATACACAACTGATCACTTAGGTTACTCACGATAAAAATGTCTTTTCTGGTGGTCATAACATCATGCGGGAAGCTCAGCGAACTCCAGTACTTTTTGTGGACCCTCCCTACACTCTGAGAACCCATGATTCCTTTATTTCCGAAGGTCGTGACACTTTTCCATGGAGGCCAAAATATGACATTGCTTACTTTCTTTGCTCACCTCATCCTTCCTAAAGAAGAGGAGAGACTCAACTGTCTGGACCCAAAAAAGAGTGTTGTAGTTCTACATTAATCATACTAGAGAGTTCTGGGTGGACGATCAACTGTTTGTTGGGTATTTCGGGGTGAAATGAAAGGTTGTGCAGAAATGGACCATCTCATGTTGGATGGCGATCCGCATAAAAATCTTCTACACATTGGCAAACCCCTGAGGGTTTGTGTTCTCATTCCAACAGAGCCAAGGCTGCAACCACTGTGTTATCTCGTGGAGTCCCTATCCTGGACATGTCATGCAGCAATGTGGGAGTCCTTGTACATGTTCACCTGGACAGCAGGTCTGTCGTGAAGGGCACTTTGTCCTTTTGTTCTAATCTGTTCTTAGACCCATCTCTGGGGAGATATTGCTTGGGTGTCTACTGTAAGGTAATGAATAGAGGCTGGAAATCTCTATCAGATGAACAAGTTACTTATCTTCAGTAATGCCTTATCTGGTAGAGACTCTAGCCGCAGATTCCTTACCGGCTCTCCCATCCTACCTGCTCTGTGAACGGATTTCTACATAGGGTCGCCCATATGAGGACTGTAGTGATGCACACCAGTCTATCAGTTTTCTTGAGGCTCCACACTCCTGGCATGGCAAAGTCGCATGCCATATAGGCACCGCAGATTTCACCAGCAACACAGTCACACAATGCCACCTACCAGTGTGCAGGGGTTCTGCTCAAGAATTTCTGAACCCAGTCTGATGCCTGGGGATATTTCTAATGTAAGCAATCTGCAGTAAGATAGTCTTTACTAAATAAGGACTTAAGGAAATAAAGTAACTTGCTCTTTTCAACTTTTTTGTATTGTCTCCACAATGGCTATCTATTATGAATCCTGATTGATCACAGTCAATTAGCACCCTCTAAGAATTTTAAAGGCTGTCTACCCCCAAAATCATCCTCCTATCCGCCCACCATACATAATAGGGACATCATGATTGCTTTTTTCTCTGAATGCTGTAGCCTTTCAACTTTATTGTGTTTTCTCCATAATGCCTTTTGTTTATGAACCCGGATTAATCGGAGTCAATTAAGGTGGGCAATATGGGTCCAGTCTGTTTGCCAAAATGCCTGTAAAAACTTTGGAGTCCATGTGTAAGAATGGTATTGGTCGATATTGGCTACATAATCGGGGGTCTCTCCCTGCCTTTGGGATCACTGATATTATTGCCAATGTCATGGAGGTTGGCATGAAGCCTTAGCCCCCTATTTCATTGTACAAGCGCGTCAAAATTGGGGCCCGAGGTTGGACAGATTTTTTGACAATAGACACGCGTATAATCAACAGGTCCTGTTGCCGTCCGCATTTTTGCAACCACCACTTCTTCTGTAGTGATGGTTTCTTCTCGCCGATGTATGTGTAGACATTTGGAGGATGGGAAACAACTTGTTCACTTGACTTTCTTTACAGTGGTTTCTTCGCTTTATAAATGATATTAAAAGTAGTCTAAATTGTTCCACTGTCTTTCCATCTTGGTTTATCCTTATGCCTTCTATTTCCTTCACACTTTCCCCTACTATTTTTGTTGACCTGCGTTTAGCTGCCAAGGGTATCCCGGGGTTATCCCCTACCACATTACAGCATTTAGCATTGCAGAGTGCGTATTCTGTGTGGTCCAGGGCTTTGCCCTAACTTGTTGCCTCACTGCCTGTATCTCCCTCTAGGCCTTGTTTGACTGTGTACTGGTGTGTTTTTGTCCTTAATCATGTTTCTGCTGCTCTAGTGTGTCTCTCTTGTCTTCTACAGCTTCCGTGTTTTGGTATCCCCCTCCATGAATTTGCCTTGATGGAGGGTCCTGAGTGTATCCCAGAGCGTGCATACAGACATCTCACTGTCAATATTCTTGATAAAGATTTGATAGTGTCAGTGGTGTCTTCCCTAACCAGTATGTCTCTAAGAAGATTATCACTAGGCTGCCATGTCCCTGGTCTATGACTGGTAGTGTCACAATTAAGTTCTAGAGATACCGGGTGTGATCTGAGATTGATATATGCTCTATCTTGGCCTACTTTATGAAAGTCACCAATTAGGATATAATCAAGTGATGATAAGAGCCATATGCTGCTGAGCAAAAGGAATAATTTATTTCATTTGGATGCATTTAACCCCACAAGTCTGTAATTTCCATTCGTGGCAGCCACTCCTCGAAACTCTGGTAGGATCTGCTACTACCACTGTTCTTCGAGCTGACCCTACCAGCCACCCTAATTATTATTTGTCCTTCAGCTGTGTGTACTACAGATGGGATGGTATCCTTTAAGAAGCTTTCTTGTTTCTCATTTGCGGCATATTACTGATGCCGGTACTATTATGTGCCCTCCAATTCCATGACTATAAATAGGACTGTGCCCTGATTACGCCTTGCCACTTTCTTCATGCTATATCAGGTATTTGCAGAACATACAACCGCTATCCCAGCCTTTTTGTCTTGTCCCGGGGAAAAGCATTTGGCAAGAGTTACCATATTACCATTATACTGCCAGAACCACCACTGTGCCATGGATGCCTACAATGAGCCAGAAATTACCACCATTCTGCCCAGGATGAACACTTTGCCAGAGTTTGGCATCACTCTATAAGGGATGCCCACAATATATCAATATTTACCACTATAAAGCCAGGACCGCCATCATACCAATAATGTCCCCAGTCTACCAGGAATAACCACACTTAAGAGAAAACGGTGTAAAATCTATGGTGACAATTGTTTCTAATCACAGCATTTTCGTATATTAAGTATAGCTGTTGCAATTGATCCGTGTATGATTTACTGGCTTTCTTTTGTAATAGGAATCAGTTTTTCCTTGTATGTTCCTAATTACTTTTCTGTATATTAATTTTGTGTATATCAATGTGTTGTGCATATATACATTTGTGTTTTTAATAGAGCCTACACCGTGATCTAAAGAGAAAAGAAAGACAATTTTTCCTTTCAGCCTATGACTGGAAGTGTTACGAATTTGATGTCTATTGTGATGTGCACGGTGTTTTTAATCATTTTTAACTATCAACACATTTGTCTATTTGTTCAGATCTGTATCTTTTTAGATAATTTCTTCTTGTTTTACTGCATCCTTCGTACCCACAGCTATACCACTGTTGAGAGCCGGGTTTGTGTATGAATGTTGTGTGAAGTGTGCTTTTACCCAAAGGTTTTTTTTTTTTTATTACTATAACCACACTTAAGTAAGGGCCAGATTATGCATAAGGAAGGTACCCACCATCACAACATAAATGCTAATTTGGGGGGGTCGAAATTCAAGTAATTGTTCTTGGTGCATTTACGCAAAATATCGGGAAAATTATGCAAAATGAAGCTCCTGAATTTAGCACTTTATTTTACACCAAAATGCATCCATTTACCACGAACAGCCACTGCCCTTCTGGCTGTTTTCATTGTTCCTGCACTCCTCTGCAATAATTGTGCTGCAAACTATGACTCGGTGAGGTCAGCCGGTCGAGACAATGTTCCGTTGGATTCTTTTGACTGGCACAAGAGAAAGTCACGAGTAGCGCTGCTCAAGCTTAATTGATGAGTGATAACAAAACGGCAGGAAAGATGAACGAAAGTCCGGCGGCTGTGACGGCTCTCAACATGTACAGCAGGCAATGAAAGTTGTAAATGTACTCACATGAGTGTCGAGTTTGTAGAAATAAAAAGGTCCTGAGCTTCAGAACGATTTAAACGATGATGTTGTGGTGAGGGTTGAAGACAGCTGAGGGACAGCTGACCATCCTTGTCACCAATGTAAAAATGAGGCGGAGACAGGAAATGGAGGTTGTAGGTTTATTGTAGAGAAGAGAGCCGTCCAGCTTGAACAGGAGACACAGCAGCTGCAACTACCACACAAGGAACACTCGGGTGGAATCCTCAGCACTCAGCAACCCCATAGGTGACATCACAGTGTTCAGTGATGGAATGACAACAGGCAGAGTAGAGTACAGATTACAGATCACCACACTAGTGTGATCTGAAATTCCCAAAATTATGTGAATTAAATGCCAGTGTAATTTAAATGTCGCCCAGGCCAAATGATTTCCCACAGAGTACCAAGCTTCATCCCATTCTACCAGAACCAGCATTGAGGCCAACAAGCTCCCCTTTATGCGAAAGCCAGCCATTTTATCAGAGGAGGATATACTACCATGAATGCCTACAAGTTGACAAATATCACTATGCAAGGATCAGCATTTCACAGTAGATTGGCAATGGTAATCATGCCCTCAATTTTCCAAAAATACCACCATTATGGAAAGGCAGACATTTTCCCGGGACAGACAATGGGCATCATGCCATGGATAGTCACACATTGCAAATACTTATCACCATGTGTGCATGCACGCACACAAACAATTAAAGGCTTATTCCCTCTGCCATCCGGACTACTGATGGTGTTTTGATTCCTGATTTATGTGGAATCTCTTCTCAAGTGCTTGGCCTGAGGCTGCTGGAGGTGTGGTTCCATCTGCGTTCCCAGGAGGGGGAATGTCTCAGGCAGAGGAGACTGCCCCCTGCTGGAGTGGGAGACTGTGGAGGGGTATTTTGGGTGTTCTTTGGGTAGCCACGCAGAGGAGGCCCTCAGGTGATTTATGGTTGACCAGGGGCAGGGTTGGAGGTGGCTATCAGGTTTGCTTTCGGCAAACAGAGGGAGTGGACGAAATGGATCAGACTGTTGTTCCTCTTATAGCAGTGGGTGAAAAGAAGTGTGTAGTATCCTACTTCTGTTTGGTTATGCAGTTTCCTCCTCCTACCCTGGAGATATTTATATTCCAACATATTGTTAATCTTATCCAATGTACACTTCCTGCTCAGCCAGTGTGTTTGTGCTGAGTGCTGCTTAGAATGTCGGTGATTGATGATGCTCCTGGTAATGTCGGGAGCTGGTGTGCTGTGGAGTGACAGTTGAGAATGGGCTGAGCAGCAGACAGGCCTCTCCTGGTGGGGCTTCTTGAAAGATCGTATCTACTTGATGTTATCTGTAATAAAGACTTCTTGAAATACATCCTTCCTGCGTGGACCTTCACCACTACAAAGTGCTTCTATTGGGCAGAGAGTGGGCTGATGGGGAGGTCATGGGTGCTCTTGAGAGATGGAGGTTGGTCCATACAATGGTATACCTAGGCCTTTTTTCCGCCCGTGGTGGTCCCACCCTTTGCTACCGTAAGAGTCGGAGGGGGGGGCTGCCCCTTGCTATGTTTCTGGATCCATAGTTCTCACTTGTGGCAGAATCTTCAGCGCTGTGGCAGCTTAAACTCTAGTTATGGGATTCCTTTTTCATTTTTTTCCTCCATGCTAGAAACCTTAGCAAGAGGACCTCTCTATTATGCTATTTAGGTAAAATGTTCCTATATAGCGACACACACTTTGTTACCAACGCTCTGTGCCACGAGATGTTCCTTCCTGAAATGACAAAATAATTGGCAAAAGGCACCGCTATCCGGCTTTATTGATACAAACCTAAACAAGCAAAGCCAATAGGTCTTGGCTATGCATGAGCTATTGGCTTTGTTAATGTTATTGTCTTTTAGCCAAGAGCACACAATTTAAGTATGGGCATGTTTGCGAGGCTCCTCACATTTTTAGCAGTAACCAATGAGTGCAAAGCGTTCTCTGAGTCTCACTGTACTTTTCAAGGGAGCCACTAAAAACAATGCGCTCATGATGCAATATAACAGCTTTCTGACTCTCTGCGGTGCACAGAAAAAAGTGTGGGAGGGGGGATCATTAATTTCATTATTAGAACGGAGGCTACCATTATGCAATACGCTTTTATTGCTGGCCCAACATGCAGCCCTTTTAAGAATAATAATACATCATAAAACATTAGAATGTTCATGAGGGACTATAGGTATCCAGTTCTCTTTTATTGGCTGCTCCTCAACAAGATAAGTACATGATTTACTGACTACTTTTTACTACTAACTGATTTTTTTTTACCATATTATGCTTAACTTATTTAATAATGGTTTAAAAGTATAGCAAATAATATTGGTTCTGTTGTTATTTTTATCCCATCTTGATTTTTTTTTTATTGGTGATATCAATGCTTTGGTGAATGTATGTCTATCAAATATATAGTTGGGCCAGGTAAGTGCTAATGTGGTTGCCTTAACGACCTATTGAATAAATACAAAATTGTCACCGTAAGAAGTAACGCTGGCTGTTTTTGAGCATACTGCTGCAATTATGTCTGGCGAAATTTTCCTTATTGAACTAAGCAGCAAGGACACAATCGCCTTGAGTAACACTGAGTCTCATCCTCCGTCCAGCTTTTAAAAAAGATTGCCAAGCCTCAAAGTAAAAAAGAAAATGACCTAAATTTTCTAATTTGGGTTTCCAGACAACGTTGGACCTCAAGGATGCCTATTTCACAGTACCCATGGACGGAACAGACAGAAGTATCTGTGCTTTGCTTGGAGAGGCGTGCTTTATGAGTTACTCTGTCTACCCTTCGGCCTGTCCTCGGCTCCATGGTGTTTTACCAAAGTGCTTTGTCCTGTTGTAAGTTACCTTAGGAAAAGAGACGTTTGACTAATTATATACTTGGACGACATACTCATTATGTCACAGTACAAGTTGAAACGTCAAAAGCATCTGTCTTTGGCAATAGAGCTTCTATAAAGCTTGAGCTTTATAATAAATACGGAGAAGCCTGTCATGGTCCCCACACAAAAAATAGAGTTTCTAGGTTTTCAGGTAGATTTGATTGTATCTCAATTAGTTCTTCCACACAAGAAAGTGACAAAGATAAAGAAGGTTGTTAGATCAGTTTTATCCAAAGATTCAATACTATAGAGAGACCTGGCAAGAGTTTTGGGGCTTTTATAATCTTCCACTCAGGCAATTTGCCCTGGCCCTCTTCTCCACAGAGACCTACAGAGATTAAAAGCGCTGGGCTTAAGGAAAGGCTTATGGTACAGGGATCTAATACTCCTATCAGAGGAAGCTCGGGAGGATCTAGTTTGGTGTCTCAGGAAACTCGAAGCATGGAATGGCAAAACCATCTTCAGGAATGCTCCTGATTTTGGCCTAGTGTCAGATGCAAACAACCGAGGCTGGGGGGCCCTGATAGGCCCATTGGAAATAACGAGAAGATGGTCTCTAGAGGAACAGTCACTTCACATAAATTGTCTAGAGATGTTGGCTGTGCTGAATGCCCAAATGATTTTCAGAGATTTGTTGAAACATTCAAACACACTAATTGGATTACACAGTTTTTCAGCAGTGTCATATATAAATCGATTGGGAGGTGCAAGATCAAAAGCCTTGTCAGACTTGGCAAAACAAATTCAGTATTTTTGTTGGGAACACAAAATTTATTTATTTATTTTTAGAATTTATTAAGCGCGAACAATTGCCCGCAGGCGTCTCGGCGCTGTATTGTATTACTCACTTGTTTGATACTGAGGATGTTTTTCAGAGGTTAAACAGCCAGGTTTTCAATTTCTTCCTGAAGGACATTAGGTTCGGACAAGTTCTTATGATTTGTGGGAGAGAATTCCACAATCTTGGGGCGGCAACTAGGAAACGTCTGTCTCCCCAGTTGACCAGCCTAGTCCGAGGCACTGCTAGGTCATTCTGTCCTGCTGATCGTAGCATCCAAAAAGGTGATAGGAGCTGAATTTATCCCAGGACTTCAGAATGTAAGGCATTCCAGTGACTGGATGTTGCAGTAAGAGGTCTTCTTCCGGATACAGGAACTATTGGGGGCCAGTTCAGGTAGATTTGTTTGCAAGCAGACTAACCTTGCAAGTACCGATGTATTTCAGTTGGAGGCCGGCTCCAAAGGCAGGGTCTGTGGACGCTTTCCCGCAGCGCTGGTGCAAGAACAGGGGCCTTTGACCCCTTCTCCATGATTCAGACAGTGTTGTGGAATGTGAGATTATAGTCTAGCAGTATTATTCTGGTGACTGCCTTCTGAAGGACTCAATTCTGGTTGTCGGGGTGATGGAACACACAATAGGTACTCCACGACTGGTCCTGGTATCCTTGGGTCTAGTACAGGGTTCAGACGGAGAATGGCACACGTTGGTCTTAGAGGGAAAGCTGAATCTTCTTGTATGGAGAATTTCAGGGGATCAAATAGATTTTATAGGCCTTTCAGGAGAAGCTAAAAGTTTATTGGACGAATCATGGGCCCCAGGAACAAGAAGAAGATATAGGGGGTTTTGGAAAAAATGGTGTAGTTGGTGTGTGGAAAGGGATCTGGATCCTGTGGAAGTCCCTATACAGTAGGTAGAGCCAATAATCTAGCGAGGCTTTTTGATTTTGGTCTTTCTTATAGAACAATCAATTGTTATAGATCTGCAATTTCTTTTGGCCATGTTCTGGGGAACAATTTGGCAATTGGTAGTAATCCCTTAATAACAAGGGTGATGAAAGGAGTAAGTTTGAAAAGACCCCTTAAGGCACGTTATGAATCCCTGTTGGACGTCAACTTGATTTTCAAACTCTATAGTTCTTGAGCAAACTACACTTACCTCTCTCTTAAAACACTATATATGAAGCTGGCAACCTTGTTATGCTTAATGTCATTTCAGAGCGTGTCAGACATCAAAGCGTTAGAGTTGTCCAACAGATTCTACTCAGCAGGGGGTGTACATTTTGATATTTGGCAAAGAACAAAAACTATGTGTGATTCAGTCTTCTACCCCTTTTCCATGATTGCAAGAAATTGTGTGTGGTGAAATGTATGAAGGAACATGAGAGTAAGGTCCCGGGAATACAGATCACATGGTGTTGATCAACTTCTCTTATCCTATGTGAAACCCTATAAACCTGTTTCTACAGCCACGTTGGCAAGATGGATACGCATGATTATGAGTGAAGCTGGTGTAGATCTTTCAAGGTTTGGAGCCCATTCCTCAAGATTGGCCCTGGCTAGTAAGGTCTGAAATACCTAAAACAGCTGACTGGTCGAAAGCAAATACCGCTGCAATTTTTATTTGAGACCAGTGTAGCATGTTAGTAATGTAGCTTTAAATGGCTTTAAACATGCATTATAGTAGGCTCCGGTCTTTTAATGAAATGGCGATTCTCCAATTTATATTCAGAGAGAATCTTGCTTTCATTAAAGACAATCCAGGTTAACGTTATCCCACCCTCCTCACCCATGGAGAGAGGTATTTCAAAGGTGAGTTTACTTCTTAAAGTGTGTTTCTCAAGGTATTTGGATTAAAATGTATTTCTCTTAAGCAGTTATTTTTTTTATTTTTTCTGAAGTTTATTTGAATTACATTTACTGTCAGTTTTTCCTTTCCATTGTGTTTTTAGAAAATAGTTTATAGGATTCAGCAGAAATCACCGAAGTGGTTACTTTCTTGTGATATCGCATCAAACAGAGGAGGATTACTTTGTGCACTGGATACTTATAGCCCCTCAAGAACATTCTAATGTTTAATAAAAGCTTAATGCATAATGCTAACCTCCGTTGTCTTTAATGAAATCAAGATTCTCTCTGCATATAAATTGGAGAATTGCCATTCTCTCACAGTGGCCTCTTTGCAGGGATGGTCACAGGTCTTTCAGCTTCTATTGGTCAAGGTGCCGCAAACTGCGAGGATCTGGCGAAGAACAGAACAAATAATTTTGTGCCAGAGGTACTGCTGTCAGGAAGTGTGCAACTGGGTGTCCCGCACACAATGCCAAGCAGCGGCTTCATTCTCACCATCCCACTTGCAGTGCTACTCTTTACATTGGAACTTGCAAACTAAAAATGTATCTTACTTCAATGCTGTGGTCAACGCCGCCTTAATACAAGATAGAAGACAGTTTGCTAATGCCAGTTCCGGCCCAACACAAAGTTGCATAATAACGCAGATAGTATTTAGGGGCGTGGCTTGAGCGCCGAGGGAGATGGCGGCGTGAGCTCGGAGCTCCGTGCCTCTTCCCCACCAGAATCCTGAAATAAGGGCCGGAGAGCCCGTGTGTGCCCCGGCGCCGATAGAGTGACCGGCGGAGACCACCTGGACGAGGTTTGGGCGGCCGGCGGCATCACAGCGCCGAGGACTGCAGCCGATCGTTGTGGCCGCTGGAGAGGAGGGGCGCCGCGCAAGATGGCTGCCGCGGCGGAGCACTGAAGGACGGAGGGCTGTGCCGCAGTACGCACACCGCCGGCGCGCACAGGGGAGGCGCGGTCTCCGCCAGCGACGAACCCCACACAGCGTGGGACGATCCTTGGACCCCGGCGGCGGTGAGCAGCGGCCGCGGAGGCGAGAGGTGAAGGCCACCCGGGTGCGCCGCTGCGGGAGAGCCTCACGGCCAGACTCCATTGCCGAGAGGGTTGGATCCGGGGCTTCGACCCAGCCCTGAGCGCCACACGAGCCAACAGGTGAGCGGGGGCCGCCTGGAGAGGGGGGTTCACGGGGGACGGTGCACGGCGCTGTGCGGCTTGGGGCCCCCCCCCCCCTCACCCCCACAACGGAGGCCTGAGAAGCACAAAGGGGCACAACGAAGGAGCCCATGGGCCAGCGGAGGGTCTTTGGCGGCATCAGACTTCCGGTAGAGCGACCTACCTACCAAGCCGATCAGGGGGTATGAGAACAATCCTCCACAGTACCCGGGGATTGTCCAACACGGCGGACGCCACCTCTGATGCGCAGTGTTCGAACAGCAAGGCCCCATAGCGCGCAGGAGCTAGCCACGTAGCGGAGGCCCGGAGACAGCAGACAGCCGAATAAGGTGAGGATGGCGAGGCCGGCTACTATGGGGAAGCCAAGAGCTAAGGCGGAGGAGGCGGCGACGTCAGATGTAGCAGAGGGGGGCCCCGCTGAGCAGACAGACCTACAGCGATTGCAGGATCGAATATTGGACGCCATAACGGCCACTAGAGACACGCTGCATAACGATATAGCGCAGGTGGCGTCGGGGCTGGGCTTGCTCCGGGCGGACCACGACAAACTAAAGGACAGGGTCAAGGATGCTGAAGCGGTGCTCAATGACCTGGCGCCGGCTCACAAGGTGATGGAGAGTAAGCTAACGGAGGCCCTGGACCGCATCCGCACCCTGGAACGGCGAGCGGAGGATGCAGAAAATAGAAGCCGACGCAGTAATGTGCGGGTCGTAGGCGTGCCAGAGACGGAGGGGACGGGGGACATGATTGCCTACATGGAGGAATGGCTGAAGACCGTGGTGGCGCCGGAAGGGCTTTCGCCGTTCTTCACCCTGGAGCGTGCTCATAGAGTCCCCTCAGGACCTCCCAAGCCAGGGCTCCCACCCAGGCCGATCATAGCCAAGTTACTACACCACAAGGACAGAGATCTACTCCTGCAGAAAGCTCGAGAGGATGGCCCTTACCAGATAGCGAACAGCAGAGTCACACTTTTCCCAGACTTTACTTTCGAGACGCAGAAGCAACGGGCCTCCTTCCTCACAATCAAGAAGGAGCTACGAAATGAAGGAATTGCCTACTCCTTGCTTTTCCCAGCCAGGCTAAGAGTGGTAGTGGACGACAAGGCGATCTTCTTTGCAACGTCAGCGGAAGCCTGGGACTGGTGGGAGACATACAAGGCCGGGACTGACGGCGCCAAGGCGAGAGAAGAGCGGGAGAAGGAGCGGGAACGCTCGCCCAAACGGCTACGGAAATCGAGGAGACTATGGAAACGAGGGCGGGGGAAACTGGGACCGACGGCCTCCCAGACTGAAGCGGAACGGCAGGCCGCGCTGCTAGAAGTGGTGAGGCTCGGACGGGTGGAGGGCACCGGATCTAAAGGGGCCACGGACTCGGACACTCATGTATCGGCCTCTGGCTCGGAGTCGGATCCTTCGGGGTTCCACCGCACTGAGGGACCGCTGGTGACACCGCAGACGGCGGACGAGATCCTGAATGTTTGAACTGCTGGCATTGCTAAGTGGGTAATGTTTGAAGGGCTGGGAGGGGAACCATTGCCTATGCACATAGCGGGGGTCGGGGCACACCAGGGGGTTCGGGGCAAGGTGGTTGTGGGGAATTGGGGAGGAGGCGAGGAGCTGGGCAGCGCAGCCCCCCACTGGACGAAGCCGCGCTCCGTAGGCCCTTAAGGCACCCACAGCTACGGCTGTGTAGTTGAGACCTGGGTCGTCAGGTGTGGGAGTTTGGATGGGGACTGATATCTCGATATTGGGGCCTGTTTTGGGGGAGGGGGGGCTCCACAGTTGGGGATTGTTTACCTTTTTTGAAGTTGTTGACCCTGGGTGTACCACGGGAAGGGCTGTTGAGAAGTTTTGTTTTGTTCAGGGGGGGCACCACCACCGTCGAAGGGCTGGAGCTGGAGGGAGTGTTTCGTCCGGATTACTGGGACAATGGCTAATGTGAATGGGTTGACCTGTATTACTTGGAATGTCCGGGGCCTACACACTATGCAGCGCAGACACAAAGTACATGCCTATTTAGTGCGCAGGGGAGTACACATCGCGATGCTACAGGAGACGCATCTTACACGACAAGAGGGGGCAGCGCTACAGAGGCGATGGCGGGGACAGGTTTTTCACACCAGCTACTCGGCCTATGCGCGGGGAGTACTTATATGGGTTAGAGCAGGCACGCCTTTCCAACTCACGCGCCAATGGGTAGACCAGGACGGGAGGTATGTGGTGGCAGAGGGGAAGCTAGAAGGCAGAGATATTGTGTTAGCTAGTATATATGCCCCAAACACGGACCAGTTGGCTTTCCTCGCGATGCTTTCAGGGACGCTGGCCCACTCCCTGGCGGGCCCGGTCCTGCTGGGGGGCGACTTTAATTCCATTGCCGACCCCTTGCTGGATAGGTCCCACCCCCCTCTACGTGACTCCCCAGTTAACAGGCTATCCAGAGATAGGAGGGAATGGCAGGAGCGCTGGGAACTTATAGATGTCTGGAGAGGGCAACACCCGACTGACAGGGATTACTCATTTTTCTCTGGACTGCATGATTTGCATGTCCGGTTGGACACGATACTCTGCTCCCGGGGGGTGCTGCCATGCGTCACTGGATCGGAGTACCTGTCAAGGACGATCTCGGACCATAACCCACTCCTGGTTCGGCTAGCGTGGATAGCAGAGAAGCCCAGGGTTCCGCTCTGGAAACTGCGGCCTGAGACCCTGGAGGACCCCCTCTTCGGGGAGGCCCTTGCGGAAGGAGTGGCCTTGTATTTCACGGATAATGAAGGGACGGTGGACTCTAGAGCGACGGAATGGGACGCCTTTAAGGTAGTGGTGAGGGGTATCTGTATCAAGGATTATGTAGGCGTGCGGAAAGTGTTGCTGGGCGACTTGGCTAAGGCGGATGCTAAGCTGAGGGAGGCGGAGAGGGGGCGGCCTGGACACCCAGAACTCCAGGAGACACTTTGTTCGGCCAGGGAGGCGGTAGCTGTTGAAGTGGAGAGGCTACGAGCCTTTGACTACAAGCGTTATGTGCTGCGCTCCCATGTTGCAGGCGATAAGGCGGGCACCCTCCTGGCATGGCTCTCGAACCCCACGAGACGATGCGCTCCCATACTTCAATTGAAGGATAAGGCGGGCGTGATACAACACACTCAGCTGGGCATAGTCGCCGGCTTCCAGGAATATTACGAGGGCCTGTACAAGAGTACCCCGGGAGACAGGAGGGGGCTGGTAGAACCCTTCCTGGCTGATCTACCCCTGCACCGGCTGGAAGCAGAGCAGGCGAAAGACTTAGGGTCGGACATTGACGCGGGAGAGATACGATCGGCGGTGCGGCGCATGGCAAGGAACAAAGCGCCGGAAATAGATGGGCTCCCCATAGAATTCTATAGCAAATATCTAGACGTACTGGCACCGCGACTCCTGACCGTATATAAGGAGGCCAAGGCGACGGGCCGACTACCGCAGTCGATGCGGGAAGCATTAGTGGTCCCGCTACTGAAGCCTGGCAGAGAGGGTAATGACCCAGCGTCCTATCGACCACTCTCTATGCTCACCGCGGACTATAAGATCCTGAGCTCCATACTAGCGGCGAGGCTTCTGCCTCACATGACGGGGCTTGTGCACGACGACCAGAACGGTTTTATACCAAAGCGCAACACCACAGTCAATATCAGAAGGCTTGTCCGTCTCATGAACGGGCTGGACGGCGGGGCAGGGACGGAGCTGGTTCTCTCGGTCGACATTGAAAAGGCCTTCGACAGTCTCGAGTGGGACTATCTATATGTTGTCATGGAGCGCTTTGGGCTGGGAGCTGGTTATATTCATTGGACGAAGGTCCTTTATGCGGGGGCGATGGCAAGGGTGAGGGTGGGACCGACGGTGTCCCTCCGCTACCCAGTGGAGCGGGGCACTCGACAGGGCTGTTCCCTATCGCCGCTTCTATTTGCGCTGGCTATTGAGCCGCTGGCGGCTGCGGCCAGAACGGGGCGGCACATCCGCGGAGTGCGGGCCCGAGACGGGCAACATTTCATCTCGCTATATGCCGATGACCTACTACTGTTCCTCTGCGACGGGGGTGAGGACTTGCAGAGAGCGGAAGCCCTACTGGAGAGCTTCGGAGAGATGTCGGGCCTAAGGGTTAACTGGCCCAAGACGAGTTTGTTCCCACTGTTGGAGGGCGCTGCCCAGCCGCAACACCGGTCGGAGGTGGCCTGGAACCCTACCTGTATTAAATACCTGGGGGTCCATATTTACCATAAGCCGGAGGACCTGCTTGAGGGCAACCTGGGGCGATGCATACGCGGACTGAAGGGCTGCATGGCCTTCTGGGCCACGCTGCCACTATCCGTAGCGGGCCGGATCTCCCTGCTGAAGATGGTTGCCCTACCGAGATTATTGTATTATTTCCGGACGCTCCCAATCTGGCTACCTAGCTCCTTCTTTAGCCTATTTAAATCTCAAATTACGACGTTCATTCGGGGAACGGGACGATGCAGAGTAGCGCTGGCCACGCTTTCTCGCCCGAAAGATGAGGGGGGTCTGGCGGTGCCGGACTTTGAGCTCTATTACCTTGCGGCCCAACTGCAAGTCTTCACGCAGGAGGTAGCGAGGGTGTTTCGGGGCCCAGAGAACGACAGCTTGCGAGGGACGCCCAGACACGTCCTGGCATATATAGTCCTCCGGCAACGGCTGGACAGTCGGGATCTGTCGCTGGAGCAGCGCACGTATCGTCAATGTTGGAATCGGGCCCAGAAGAGAGCGGGTATCCAGCGCCCATATGCGCCTGAGATCCCCCTGGGCATGCTAACGGCCTTGCCACATGGCGGCGACTGGTCGCGCCTACAGGAGTGGGAGGAAGCAGGAATACAGGTGGTCGGAGACTTCTTTGAAAACGGCGCACTGCTCCCGTTCCAGGAGTTAATAGAACGCTTTGGCATACAGAGAGGGGGATTTCTACTTCATGCAGCGGTAACCAGGGCAATGCAAGCCCACTGGGGTACGGGACTTGAGGAACCTGGGACGGCAGCGGCGTGCCAGTACACCATGATGGCGGCGGGCACGATCAAGGCGGTGACGTGCCTCTATAATCGAATGATTAGAGAGAATATCCCTCCTCTCACATCCCTGAAAGCCAAGTGGGAGGCGGACCTGGGTAGGGACATACCTGACACGACGTGGGCACAGCTGGTCCGTAGGGCTCGCAACAGCACGAGAAACGCTAGGTTTCAACTGATCCACTACTATGGGCTCGATTCCGATCCGGTAAAAAAAACCGGCTTACGATTCGTATTCGTAGCCGATTCCGTACGATTGGGAAACTACCGTCCGACCAGCGAATTCCGATCCGTTACCGTTGATTTCCGTACGATTTTCTAAGATCCGTACGATTGACATTCGTATACCCGTACGAATAAGCCTCGGGCAGACCACCGTACGAATCGTAATCAGTCCGTACAAACTCACTATTCCGATTCGGAACGACATGCCTGAGCGAGATACGTACGGGCCTAAGTATTCACGCTTCAACATTCAGTCGTATGGGACATTCGCCTCACTGCAAGCTCCACCAATACATACTACACGCACACCCCTCGGCCAAGCCTACGCGAACACCCCCACCCGCCAACGGCCCGTACTACTCACTCGCACGCACAAGTACGACACGCACCCCCCCCCCAACAAGCCTACGCGAACACCCCCACCCGCCAACGGCCCGTACTACTCACTCGCACGCACAAGTACGACACGCACCCCCCCCCAACAAGCCTACGCGAACACCCCCACCCGCCAACGGCCCGTACTACTCACTCGCACGCACAAGTACGACACGCACACCCCTCGGCCAAGCCTACGCGAACACCCCCACCCGCCAACGGCCCGTACTACTCACTCGCACGCACAAGTACGACACGCACCCCCCCCCAACAAGCCTACGCGAACACCCCCACCCGCCAACGGCCCGTACTACTCACTCGCACGCACAAGTACGACACGCACCCCCCCCCAACAAGCCTACGCGAACACCCCCACCCGCCAACGGCCCGTACTACTCACTCGCACGCACAAGTACGACACGCACACCCCTCGGCCAAGCCTACGCGAACACCCCCACCCGCCAACGGCCCGTACTACTCACTCGCACGCACAAGTACGACACGCACACCCCTCGGCCAAGCCTACGCGAACACCCCCACCCGCCAACGGCCCGTACTACTCACTCGCACGCACAAGTACGACACGCACACCCCTCGGCCAAGCCTACGCGAACACCCCCACCCGCCAACGGCCCGTACTACTCACTCGCACGCACAAGTACGACACGCACACCCCCCCAACAAGCCTACGCGAACACCCCCACCCGCCAACGGCCCGTACTACTCACTCGCACGCACAAGTACGACACGCACACCCCTCGGCCAAGCCTACGCGAACACCCCCACCCGCCAACGGCCCGTACTACTCACTCGCACGCACAAGTACGACACGCACACCCCTCGGCCAAGCCTACGCGAACACCCCCACCCGCCAACGGCCCGTACTACTCACTCGCACGCACAAGTACGACACGCACACCCCTCGGCCAAGCCTACGCGAACACCCCCACCCGCCAACGGCCCGTACTACTCACTCGCACGCACAAGTACGACACGCACCCCCCCCCAACAAGCCTACGCGAACACCCCCACCCGCCAACGGCCCGTACTACTCACTCGCACGCACAAGTACGACACGCACACCCCTCGGCCAAGCCTACGCGAACACCCCCACCCGCCAACGGCCCGTACTACTCACTCGCACGCACAAGTACGACACGCACACCCCCCCAACAAGCCTACGCGAACACCCCCACCCGCCAAGGGCCCGTACTACTCACTCGCACGCACAAGTACGACACGCACACCCCTCGGCCAAGCCTACGCGAACACCCCCACCCGCCAACGGCCCGTACTACTCACTCGCACGCACAAGTACGACACGCACACCCCTCGGCCAAGCCTACGCGAACACCCCCACCCGCCAACGGCCCGTACTACTCACTCACACGCACAAGTACGACACGCACACCCCCCCAACAAGCCTACGCGAACACCCCCACCCGCCAACGGCCCGTACTACTCACTCGCACGCACAAGTACGACACGCACACCCCCCCAACAAGCCTACGCGAACACCCCCACCCGCCAACGGCCCGTACTACTCACTCGCACGCACAAGTACGACACGCACACCCCTCGGCCAAGCCTACGCGAACACCCCCACCCGCCAACGGCCCGTACTACTCACTCGCACGCACAAGTACGACACGCACACCCCTCGGCCAAGCCTACGCGAACACCCCCACCCGCCAACGGCCCGTACTACTCACTCGCACGCACAAGTACGACACGCACACCCCTCGGCCAAGCCTACGCGAACACCCCCACCCGCCAACGGCCCGTACTACTCACTCGCACGCACAAGTACGACACGCACCCCCCCCAACAAGCCTACGCGAACACCCCCACCCGCCAACGGCCCGTACTACTCACTCGCACGCACAAGTACGACACGCACACCCCTCGGCCAAGCCTACGCGAACACCCCCACCCGCCAACGGCCCGTACTACTCACTCGCACGCACAAGTACGACACGCACACCCCCCCAACAAGCCTACGCGAACACCCCCACCCGCCAAGGGCCCGTACTACTCACTCGCACGCACAAGTACGACACGCACACCCCTCGGCCAAGCCTACGCGAACACCCCCACCCGCCAACGGCCCGTACTACTCACTCGCACGCACAAGTACGACACGCACACCCCTCGGCCAAGCCTACGCGAACACCCCCACCCGCCAACGGCCCGTACTACTCACTCGCACGCACAAGTACGACACGCACACCCCCCCAACAAGCCTACGCGAACACCCCCACCCGCCAAGGGCCCGTACTACTCACTCGCACGCACAAGTACGACACGCACCCCCCCCCAACAAGCCTACGCGAACACCCCCACCCGCCAACGGCCCGTACTACTCACTCGCACGCACAAGTACGACACGCACACCCCTCGGCCAAGCCTACGCGAACACCCCCACCCGCCAACGGCCCGTACTACTCACTCGCACGCACAAGTACGACACGCACACCCCTCGGCCAAGCCTACGCGAACACCCCCACCCGCCAACGGCCCGTACTACTCACTCGCACGCACAAGTACGACACGCACACCCCCCCAACAAGCCTACGCGAACACCCCCACCCGCCAACGGCCCGTACTACTCACTCGCACGCACAAGTACGACACGCACACCCCTCGGCCAAGCCTACGCGAACACCCCCACCCGCCAACGGCCCGTACTACTCACTCGCACGCACAAGTACGACACGCACACCCCCCCAACAAGCCTACGCGAACACCCCCACCCGCCAACGGCCCGTACTACTCACTCGCACGCACAAGTACGACACGCACACCCCTCGGCCAAGCCTACGCGAACACCCCCACCCGCCAACGGCCCGTACTACTCACTCGCACGCACAAGTACGACACGCACACCCCCCCAACAAGCCTACGCGAACACCCCCACCCGCCAACGGCCCGTACTACTCACCCGCACGCACAAGTACGACACGCACCCCCCCCCCAACAAGCCTACGCGAACACCCCCACCCGCCAACGGCCCGTACTACTCACTCGCACGCACAAGTACGACACGCACACCCCCCCAACAAGCCTACGCGAACACCCCCACCTGCCAACGGCCCGTACTACTCACTCGCACGCACAAGTACGACACGCACACCCCTCGGCCAAGCCTACGCGAACACCCCCACCCGCCAACGGCCCGTACTACTCACTCGCACGCACAAGTACGACACGCACACCCCCCCAACAAGCCTACGCGAACACCCCCACCCGCCAACGGCCCGTACTACTCACTCGCACGCACAAGTACGACACGCACCCCCCCCCAACAAGCCTACGCGAACACCCCCACCCGCCAACGGCCCGTACTACTCACTCGCACGCACAAGTACTGCAAGCACACATAACGCCAACACCAAAACGACCACAAGGACCTTGCTAACAAGTCGCACTACCACACTGAACATGTCTCCTGTGTACACACCTTTGACAATCAATGTCCTGGTCACAGCCAAGCAGCCAAACAGAGGACAAAGCCAACACCCACCCCATATAACACCCACACAAAAAATTCAAATTAAGCCACACCCACGATTTGACCAATAAAAGGGACCACACATACAACCCATCATCCTTTGCAACATACCCATGCTTGCGAGGAAACAGAGAGCACACCAACAATTCCAGCCACATACCTTCACACATACACCCTATCACATCTACACCAACACCACCTCCTTCACTATCACAAACACACACCCTAATCCATACACACCATCACACCCTCAATCACATACACCTCACACCATGAGCACACCCAAGAATCCAAAATTCACCAACCCGGAGATGGAGATACTTACTGATGAAGTCATCAGAGTCGACCCACAGCTGTTTGGCGCATTGGTCAGACAGACCAGCATGGCAGAAAGAACACGCCTGTGGGAGAGGATTGTAGACCGGGTCAATGCTGTTGCACCCATCAGGCGCACCAGGGAAGAATGCCAGGCCAGGTGGTACGATCTGCGGAGGATGGTGAAGAAGAAGATGGCACAGGATTACGCCAATGCACACCACACTGGAGGCGGTGGTCCCCGCAGACCTCCTGTATACCAGCCCTGGGAGGAGAAGGTCATGGTCCTACTGCCAGCGGTGGGAGTACATGGAATAGAAGGAGCCATTGAGTCTGGTGAGTGTACAAAAAACACAACTTACATGGGTAGACTAACAACAGTGCCCAGCAGCATGGGGTGGGTGGCCATGACTCCAAGCAGTACACAACCAAATGGTGGGAGTTGCAAGGGGGAGGCACATAGGGTGCAATGTGTAGGGTAAGAGGCTGCTCTCATGCCATATGTCCCAGGGACACAAACAAGCATAATGCCCAATGCACAGGGATAGGTAAAGATCACACAAGATACTAGACCACAGCTGCTAAATATTAACATTTTGCTGACACACCTTTCAGAGATGCATCATTTTGTGACAAAGTAAGGCAGTGTAGCAAGAGAGCAAGCACAATCTACCTGTCTCCATCCCTGTCTCGCCCTCTGTCTCTGTCGCCCTCTCCCTCTGTCTCCCTCTCCCTCTGTCTCCCTCTGTCGCCCTCTCCCTCTGTCTCCCTCTCCCTCTGTCTCCCTCTGTCTCCCTCTGTGGCCCTCTCCCTCCCTCTCCCTCTGTCGCCCTCTGTCGCCCTCTGTCTCCCTCTGTCTCCCTCTGTGGCCCTCTCCCTCCCTCTCCCTCTGTCGCCCTCTGTCTCCCTCTGTGGCCCTCTCCCTCCCTCTCCCTCTGTCTCCCTCTGTCTCCCTCTGTGGCCCTCTCCCTCCCTCTCCCTCTGTCACCCTCTGTCTCCCTCTGTGGCCCTCTCCCTCTGTGGCCCTCTCCCTCTGTGGCCCTCTCCCTCCCTCTCCCTCTGTCGCCCTCTGTCTCCCTCTGTCTCCCTCTGTCGCCCTCTCCCTCTGTCTCCCTCTGTCTCCCTCTGTCGCCCTCTCCCTCTGTCGCCCTCTCCCTCTGTCTCCCTCTGTCGCCCTCTCCCTCTGTCTCCCTCTCCCTCTGTCTCCCTCTGTGGCCCTCTCCCTCTGTGGCCCTCTCCCTCTGTCGCCCTCTCCCTCTGTCTCCCTCTGTGGCCCTCTCCCTCTGTCGCCCTCTCCCTCTGTCTCCCTCTGTCGCCCTCTCCCTCTGTCTCCCTCTGTCGCCCTCTCCCTCTGTCTCCCTCTCCCTCTGTCTCCCTCTGTGGCCCTCTCCCTCTGTGGCCCTCTCCCTCTGTGGCCCTCTCCCTCCCTCTCCCTCTGTCGCCCTCTCCCTCTGTCTCCCTCTGTCTCCCTCTGTGGCCCTCTCCCTCCCTCTCCCTCTGTCGCCCTCTCCCTCTGTCGCCCTCTCCCTCTGTCTCCCTCTCCCTCTGTCTCCCTCTGTGGCCCTCTCCCTCTGTGGCCCTCTCCCTCTGTGGCCCTCTCCCTCCCTCTCCCTCTGTCGCCCTCTCCCTCTGTCTCCCTCTGTCTCCCTCTGTGGCCCTCTCCCTCCCTCTCCCTCTGTCGCCCTCTCCCTCTGTCGCCCTCTCCCTCTGTCTCCCTCTGTCACCCTCTCCCTCTGTCTCCCTCTCCCTCTGTCTCCCTCTGTGGCCCTCTCCCTCTGTGGCCCTCTCCCTCTGTCGCCCTCTCCCTCTGTCTCCCTCTGTGGCCCTCTCCCTCTGTTGCCCTCTCCCTCTGTCTCCATCAGTCAGTGTTTGTCCCTCGGTCACCTCAATGCACATCCCTGAGGCACACACACAGTTGCACACAAGCACTGCACAGGCCTCACAAACTCCATAGAGCTGAATGTTAAGGGATGTCTCACAAGTACCAGCAAGCATCTGCCATGTGCCTGTAAGACAGCCACCATTTCCTGTCAACACTGTACTGTGTCAGGACACACATCTCAGAAAGCTCAATAGTACACAATGGGCACAGGTGTAGGCAGCACAAGTCCCTCCTGTGCTCATTGCCAACACAAACATCAGGACAAGGTCACACATGCTGTGCATAAACACAAATCCAACATAATGGCAGCATGCCACATGAGGGGACAGCCAAAACATGAACAATGGACGCTTGCAATTTGCAAACAAAGTAATAGCATGGCGTGTTGTACACACCCCTTACATAAACTCATCCCCGGGAGACAGGCGTTGTATTGCAACACTGTTCCAATTGCCATGTACCACAACAAAACACGTACTCATAAGAATATGCATACAACTCTTACATGCACATAACAGAAGCTCCAGTCCATTGTGGCCCTCTAAAAAAGCTAGTGCCCCATCTCATTACCTTTGTGGATGTACATAAGCACCAACATGGACATGGGTATTGACAAGGTGATGCGTCTCAGAGAAGTGCCAAGTTCTAAAGCCATGATCTCCAAGTGGGTGTACAGGTCCAGCGGTGTTGCCATTGTTTGGCCAGTATGGAACAGCAAAAGACATCCAAAGTAGTAGCTGACATGCTAAATAATGATGCTCTGTCTCTTACATCAACATGCTGCATCTAAACTCTGTGCATGCTTGCCGCACACATAAGATTTTTCACCACATCCAGGATGTTGCGTGAAACTTACAAATTCTTTACACGTGTGGTGCCGGCAACACAAGACACAGCAATGGCTGTGTCAGTCATTGTCAAGAGATTGGAAGAATGTATATACCCCATCGTACTATTGTGTTTTTCTACCACTAAATACACAACTGTACAATGTCAACTATGTATAGCTTGTGGAACAGTGATGCTGATAATGGATAACAAAACCACATGTCACTTGATATAGCCCTAACAGTGTCTCTCTCTCTCCCACACACAGGGCAACGTGCGGATCGCCCCCCCAGCCAGGGGGGCCAAGGATCCCAGTCCCAGGCTCAGCAGGACCCAGACCCCACCGCCAGCGCCGTCCCTCAACGCACTGTGGATGACCCCAACCAACCTGGCTCCTCTGGATCCCAAACCCCTGCAGCAACTATACCAGCTACATCTCTGCCAACCACCGGACCTATTCCCACCACATCCCAGCAGACAGGTCAGAGCCCTGCCCATGATTCACAAGAGAGCCAGTCTGAAAATGAGGGACACCCTTTGTCGGGCGCCCCTGAGGTTGGTGACAACCTCCACCCTCCCAGCACTCGGGGGGCCCGTCGATCGGATGTGCCCACAAGCGCAGGCCGTGCTCATGTGGGTCAGGGTGGTGGGAGTGGCGCAAGGCGGAGGCGAGAATCTGGCCAGTCAGCTGCAGGGACCGGTATGGCTGAACTCGATAACATCCTTGAGGCATACCGGCGGGACACCAGTGAGGTAAACCAGCTTGCGGAGACCCTCAACCAGCTCAAAGAACAGCAGGCAGAGCAAATAGCCAGGCAAGACCTGCATTATGGACGGGTGGAGGCACACCAGGCTCAGCTCTTGATGGTGCATAGGGACATTGTCCATGTGCTACGTCAGATGGCTGCCAACATGCAGCCCCCTCCCTGTGTCACAAGGCCAGCAACATCACGGCAAAGTGCAACACCAGCCACAGGGAGGGAGGAGAGGGAGGAGGTTGAACCCTCTGACGTAGCGTCCCATGCACCATCCATGCCTGCACATGAGGGTCCCCCAAGGAAGGCGGGTCGTCCACGCCGAAGGCGTTGAGGGCCTGTGGCCCATGGACTTCTCCCAGGACACTGGACCTGGCATATAGCCCCTGGGTGCAACAGCATCCCCTACGAGACTCTCCCACAAGGACTTGCTGGTCACAGTCTGCCCAATGATGTCAGGCACTGTGGGCTGGACTCTGTTGACTGAAACAGTAAGCCATCTCATCTCCAGCAGTGAATTTTGGATTCCCCCCCCTTTCTGTACAGCACCTATTCACGTTTCATGCACTAGAGCACCCAATAAATAATTTAAACATCATACGCATTTGGTGAGTAATCTTTGAAACAGCATACATGTATATGTGTCAGCAAATGTCATAAATGCAAGGTATACAACAAACAGCAGTCATCCACACACTTGGATCAGAATCTGAGTGAGGACACACATTGGTCAGAAATTTCCACAAACTACATACATGGATGGTAAGACACACCTGTGTGGGACAGTCAATGCTGGAGGGGGGAATGAATCCCAAACAGCTAGCACAGGCAGGCCCAGGAGAGTCACTTTGAGGAGTACATGTCAGTGTCACAAAAGTAGTAGTCCATGTAGGGAGTACCTACAACTGTGTCCTCAGGTATGTGAGCTACCATCAGCATGATGCATTACTGTGTATGTGATTAATGCCGCACAGGATGACGGTGGCAGGACAGACTGTGGGCAATGGGCTGGAGCACTCTACACAGGCACACCTGATTAGGTGACCTACCCCTATGGAGCTACAAGTACTATACTACTGTAATGGGAACAACGCATACAGAAAAACAACACACACCAGACAAATACCAACCCCGGAACCGCCAAATCACACCACACCCAAGAGACAGGGTCATGGTGTGTGTCCCATGTGCCAACTTGACTGACTGTGACAGCAATGTTGAAGTGGTGTGAGCATGTTGTGTTCTGGCACGTGACTGTAAGCTAACAGTTTTCGGATCTAGTGGTGTTGACAAGCTAACACTCTACAATAGTGTGCCAATGTAAGGTGTGTGTGTGTTGGACACGCCACATGACCTGGTGGTACGTAGACCCAATGTCATGTGAATCTGCATAGTTGTGCCAGTATGTGTTGCACACACACGCATAGCAGCAGCTATGACTGAGTACACAGCATTTTCATAGCACGAGGGTGAATGTCTGGTGTTGTCTGTGTGTAGGGTGGCCGGAGCATGCTCTATTAATGGATGGAAGGAGGGTCATCCTGTAGGTGTCTGTGTTCCTGGATAGTGTGCGCTGCATGTTGGCTGTGTATGCAGCTGCAGCAATGAGTGAATAAATGACGGCAGGAGGGGTGTGACTAATTGCTAAACAAACACATAACACAAGGGCAGCCGCAATGCGCAAAGTGACATGTGGATGTGAAGGCAGGAGTGTCTGCCTCACTCAGGATCACTGACTACTAAATGGCACAGTAAACACCACACATCACAGTCAGTGGATCAGGGCCCTTACGGTCAAGTGGGGCACAAGACACACAGCGTCTGCAGGTGTATACAAGAGCTAGTGTGTTCAAATCCAAACTGCACCAACAAAGACATCTACCTCACACACAACATAGTATTATAGCCTTCACCCACCCCATGTGTGTGGACAATACACAGTTACACACCTAACAAGCATGAGGTAACTAATTTGAAAATAGTATATGTGCACATTAGACGGACATGTGTGTAGAGACACAAGCAGGCACTAGATTCTGTAGGAGTCAGACGTCATGCACAACATGATAATCTACATTGTGAGCCCATGGAGCTATCACAATCATACATGTGCATTGTCAATAAGTCCAATTTACACTAATCATGATGTCACCTGTAATGCCGCTTTACGAATACCTACAAGGCTGTCAACGACTGGCCGTACCGTTCTTCATCAGACTGGTGTGATGCTCTAAGGGTTCCACCTCCAAATAGCCCATTGGTCTGAGTACAAACAACAGACACAAAAGGGTGATCAGGCGAGGGAAGGAGAGGATGGGAACTGCTGGGAGGGAGACCTGAAACAGAGGCAATTAAGCATTAGGACAACATTCTCATGTCACAGACACTTCAAAAACCTCATTAGCTACACTCTACCAGTCACACCTGTGAAGTGTACTGTCTGGTGACAAATAATGATGATTAATCATGCCATCACATCAGATTCGATGCTGTGACACAGACACATAAAAACTGGGACAGTCTGTCATCCATTAGAGTCATGTGTAACGCTCACAAGTGAGCACCCATGCAAAAAGATCTATGTAGTATAAACACATTCCCAGGCACAGATGAGGTAGACATCAGTAACAAATGGAAACATATGGAAATCAAACTACCGCTAACTCTAAAGTCTGTATGTGATATTGGTAAGCCATAAGGGCCCTGTAAGCTAACTTGAGCAAATCCACTCCAGCTGTTAGTATCACATATGACGAGGAAGTTAATGATCGACATGCAATGAAGGCACTCTGTAGCCAGTCTTTTGGTGTGGCAAGTATGCATCACAATGCTAAACATGATATGCATGTACAACAAATATTAAGTGCAAGTGATGTCCATCCAAGCTACATAATCAGACCCTACCATAGCACAGTCATGGTGCCGGCGACCAGAGATTCATGTGAATGACCGCACTCCACTGGTGCTACACAGAAATTCACATATGCATCTTTCACACTTTTTACTTTGTCATGCTAAACATACATGGCATCATGTGCATCTAAACATCACGGCTACTCACTGTGAAGGCTGGCGTTGCAGTATTCTCAACCTGCACTGAGGTAACGACATGACAGTGACATGATATACTGCTGCAAGGGGCAATGCATCCATGTTAACTGATTCACGGGACAGTTGTCTTAAGATGTGGAACATACAGTGGGCAACACCAACACCACATGCTTTCATGGTACTCACACTGGACTGGCCCACAAGCTGGAGGTGAGGATCCAGTCACATTCTAATGCACACAGTGAGGCTGCAATCCCCCACAGAGTCCGTGGTTGTGACCTCTGACACAATGTCATGCCATGGTATGTGCAATGTTGCTGTGGCAATGTCTCCACACATTGATGCATTCACCAGAGTATCAAAGTACAACAGATGACAGAAGGGGTGACTATCCTGTCATGGGAGTGGCCATACATGTCATGAGGTACATAATGGAGTAGCATGTATGCAAGATGACACCACATGCACATGAACATGTACCACACATTTCTACACATACCAATGCTAAACAGCCTCATATGAGTCCTTACCCAAATTGACTCCTCCACATGTTCAAGCATGCTCCGTTGATGTGGCTGACGGTGCAATCATAATGAGCAGTAGCAGGATGACCACGATGTACCCCAACGGACAACAGGCAGGGCGAGCTGTGGATGAGAGTGGCACACAAGGGGTCACGGTCGGTATAATGTCATTTTGACAATGTCTGTTGAATAGCCTGATGTAGTATGACACCTGTACATTCCGAGTGCACTCATAGCACGTATGTGTGTAGCATTCCAACTGAACATGTGACACAGCACAACACACATCCAATTGATCTTGCTTACAGTCTGTTGCATACATAGCATGCTACCCATGCTACTCTATAGTCCATCTTTTACTGAAAAGATGAAAGGACTCACCATCATGAAAAGAAGTTGCGGATGAGGTGACCGCGGATATCATCTTCACCCTCCTCATCACTGGCATCCTGGCCAAGGCCTTCATCCTCAACGGGCGGATGTTCCAGCTCATCAGGATCCAGGTAGAGTGGCACAGCCTTCTCCACTGCCATGTTGTGTAGCATGCAGCACACGGTGAAGATGTCACACACCTTGCGTGGGCTGTATTGGAGGGCTCCGCCTGTCTTGTCCAGGCACCTGAAGCGGCTCTTCAGGAGTCCAAAGGTCCGTTCGATCACCTGCCTGGTCTTCACATGTGCATTGTTGTAACGCTGGTCTGCAGCTGTCCTGGGGTTGCGTAGCGGAGTCATTAGCCATGGCATGTTTGGATATCCAGCGTCTCCTGCAATTTGACAACATGTACAAGAGTCAATCATATGATGCAGATCATGAAGTTGTGACATACTGACATACAGAGCTCACAGTGTATACTCACCAACTAGACATGCCCGGTGGTTGTGCAGCTGCAGCATCATCTGTGGTACCCTGCTACGCCTCATGATGAAAGCATCGTGGCACGATCCTGGATAACGTGCACAAACATGTGAGATAATCATGTTGGCAAGACACACCACCAGGGCATTTATCGAGTGGTAGTGTTTCCTGTTGCGATACGCTTGCTCCTGAGCCTGTGGTGGGACAAGAGTAACATGTGTACCATCAATTGCACCAATTACATGTGGCATACGGCCCAGGCCATAGAATTGCCCCTTGACATCTGTCAACTCTTCTGGAGTAGGGAATGTAATGAAATCATCAAGGTGGAGCAACATTGCTCCCAAAACATCACTCAATACCCGGCTAAACATGGTCTGAGACATCCCTCCCACATCAGCTATGGTAAATTGGAAGGTACCTGTGGCAAAGAAATGGAGGGCTGCCATCACCTTCACCTTGGGTGTCAGTGCACTTGGATACCTGTGGCGTGGTTGTAGGTGAGCCTCAAGCCTGCCCGTCAGGTCCTTGATCAACTGTCGGCCGAAGCGATATCGACGGATGCAGTTGCGCTCCCTCATGGCTTCCAAGTCAGGCAACGGCCTTTCCAGAGGGGGTGCCCTGCAAGACACAATTTTAAGGAAATGTCTACAACTGTCTGACTAAGACTATAACAATGTACATGGCACAAGCAACACCTCTTCAAATGATGTAGACAATTTGGAGTGTGGTGTGGGATACACACAGATGCCAGCTCCCACACACTCCTCCGTGGCGAAGGTAAATACCTGTAGTGTGTGGAATGGATGTGACATGCATACAAGCCTTCAGATGTACAGGTCTAAGTGACCATGACAATGTATCATGTCAGTGAGACACGTCATGTCAATGTCAGTAGGAGGTTGCACACCCAGAGGGCAGACTGCAATACACACACACACCACATGTGCAATCATTTGCACTGTTCAGCCTTAGTCATGTCGCGGTGTGTACTTTCAGTGAGAATTACATGACCATCATCATACATCATGATAATTACATTTGTCACTGACGGTCTGTAATGCCATCACACATGTGAACGGGTCATTTACACACGTGGCATGGTGTGTGTACATTAGTCACCCTGCCATCACAGCAAGGACACAACATATATGCTCCTACAGCAGATGCACAGTACTTTCAAGGACTAGTTACTTACCTTTTGTGAACCAATATCTGTAAGGAACAGTAGGCAGTAGCAAAGTGTCACATTTCTATACATACATAGCTTAGGACTAATTAGCCTCCCTGGGTGTCATTGATCTGACCAGTGAGTGGTGGCTATCCAGGCCACACCGGAACAAAAGTAGTGTTGTTGATTGGCATCCGACAAGGGCGTGGCCACGTTTTGGCTGTACCTACAACGCATACACTGGCAGCTGTTACACAAACATATCCCACAGAGAGTGTGGGTAGCAGGCAAAGATGCATGTCAAGTAGCTAAACATCACTCCCAGAGTCAGGGAGGATGATGACATCTTTGCGTAGTGCCTGTACCTCTTGGATACCCTCTACAGCGTAGGTAACGTGAATGTGTTCTGTGGTTTTGAGGGCTGCATGCAGATGCTTCCTGGGATGGGGTGGTAGGACAGGGAACATGGTCAGTCCGGGTAGGGCAGTGGGGGTCTGACAACGTGCCTATGTACAGACAAACATGCTGCGTGGCTGTACAAGCTTGCAAAAATACATACAGTACTCTCATCAAGATGAGCCTGCAGAGGCTCAGCGTAGCGTTAGTGTAGTTGAAGGACCTGAGTGACAAGTTGGTCCTCACCGCAACAACAGGGAGATGAAGGGCCATGGTTACAACCGCCCACATAAACACTACACTGAACGTTGCCAAATCATCCAAATACATCTTTTGAGTTGAGACATCACCTGTGTCTGGCTAGGTGTCCACAACACTCGCATCCCCCAGTCCACCTGTCCTGTGGTGTTGGGACTGACACTCACGTGCCAGTGGGTCTTCTTGACCCTCCCAATACTCATTAGCGCCAATTGTAATGAGGTGTGGCCAGCTCATTGATGTTTACATTCCCATGCAGCATTAAGAGCGGTGTTCTGCCACACAGTTACCACGGCGGAGCCGTACAGTGTGTGTTATCGGGGCCAGCACCACCCCAGAATGGCGCCACGGCTGACACCTGGGGGAGATCTGGCAGTGAGGTTGTGAGTTGCACCAGCGGGGACCTGGATGAACATTCCGATCATGTCTGTCACAGCGGTTCTGGGACGTATGCACCGCCTGCGTCCGTCACTCAGCGAATGATGGCGTCAGGGGCATATCAACTGAGGCGCAACTGCCCCCTGACGGGTACGGTGGGCCAGAAGCTGATGCAGAGTCACTGGCCGGGGTGAAGGACATCATGGACATGAGGAAGTGCAGTTACTCCTCCTGTGTCACATGCAGGGCTGGGACCGTAGGTCGTGGTGCTGGCTACGATGGCTGCTGTTCTGATGGAGCCGTGTGGTCGCCGTCACCCTAATCCCATGCAGCATTGCACTTGCATCATGGTTATTTGTCAATGCAATTACACATCTCTGACTTTTGTTGTTTACCTGACAAGTGTCGCCTGGGGAATGATGTACTAATGAGGGGCTCACATGTCTCCACACCCACACACATGCACTGGTCCTACATCCCAACCATGAGCTATTGTGCTGCTGTGCCAACTGCTGGAGTCTAAGTGGCTTGTGGGACATATCACACCTGGATTCATATGTCAGCTCCCCGCAATTGGAGCAGCTCTTGTTGTTGTGCCTGACGTGAAAACCGTGGAGACACAGACGGTGAGGGTCACTCACCAACATGAGGCCTTTTCATTCCTCACAGGCTTTGTAAGTGACATCCCTATTGGCACGGTCTTGAGTATGACAATAAAAGGTAAATGTTCTGAAGTGTTAGTACAATGATTTAGGGTACAAAATGTGTAAGCTTTAACTTAGACCGGAGCTGCGTTGGTGTTGAGAAACAAACAGAGGACCTGACGTGTGGACGCAGAGGTGACATATGACTACTCAGATAACGTCATCAGGGCAGACACAACGCCAAGGATACTTGCAGAGCCAGAGGAATTACACACCAACACACAAGTGTACGGTATTACGGAAATTGCCATGTCCAGGATGACATGTGTGGATATTCTGAGGTGAGTAATACTTTACTGACCTCTTCATGGCATATGCTAACAGCATGCACAATGTAGCACAAGGCACACACATGACGTGGTCACACAGGGTCATGCTGTGCGGCTATGACCCCTCTGTGACAGTGGGCATGTTCCTGTCATCATGTGGCAGTTCCCTGTACTGAATTGTGGCCCATTCGAGTGTTCATGTGCCACGCTACATGTTGCAGACGTCAATCGTGTTGAAATTGTTGAATGCATGTGATGCACATGTGCATCATGAATGATGACATGTTGTGCAAGCTATTTACACATCAACTGAGGCACACGGTCACAATCCCTGTGCTTCTTCAATGTCTGCCAAACCTGGCACATACTGATGTATGTGTGCCATGCTGATGTATGCATCCACATGGTTGACATGAGTGTAGACTACATCCCTGCTGTGTGATTTCCTAGTGTGACTCTGCCAATGGTGACATGAAGGTGGACAGGGACGCAGCCTACACAATCGTTCACTTGACCATGTCTGACTCAATGTACCCCAATGGTAGGGGCCTGTGTACGCATCGTTTCCCTATCGCCTTTAGGCTCTACTGAGCGTACCCCAATGGTACGGGCCTGTGTACGCATCGTTTCCCTATCGCCTTTAGGCTCTACGCGAGCTGAGCGTACCCCAATGGTAGGGGCCTGTGTACGCATCGTTTCCCTATCGCCTTTAGGCTCTACGCGAGCTGAGCGTACCCCAATGGTACGGGCCTGTGTACGCATCGTTTCCCTATCGCCTTTAGGCTCTACTGAGCGTACCCCAATGGTACGGGCCTGTGTACGCATCGTTTCCCTATCGCCTTTAGGCTCTACTGAGCGTACCCCAATGGTACGGGCCTGTGTACGCATCGTTTCCCTATCGCCTTTAGGCTCTACTGAGCGTACCCCAATGGTACGGGCCTGTGTACGCATCGTTTCCCTATCGCCTTTAGGCTCTACTGAGCGTACCCCAATGGTAGGGGCCTGTGTACGCATCGTTTCCCTATCGCCTTTAGGCTCTACGCGAGCTGAGCGTACCCCAATGGTACGGGCCTGTGTACGCATCGTTTCCCTATCGCCTTTAGGCTCTACGCGAGCTGAGCGTACCCCAATGGTACGGGCCTGTGTACGCATCGTTTCCCTATCGCCTTTAGGCTCTACGCGAGCTGAGCGTACCCCAATGGTACGGGCCTGTGTACGCATCGTTTCCCTATCGCCTTTAGGCTCTACGCGAGCTGAGCGTACCCCAATGGTAGGGGCCTGTGTACGCATCGTTTCCCTATCGCCTTTAGGCTCTACGCGAGCTGAGCGTACCCCAATGGTACGGGCCTGTGTACGCATCGTTTCCCTATCGCCTTTAGGCTCTACTGAGCGTACCCCAATGGTACGGGCCTGTGTACGCATCGTTTCCCTATCGCCTTTAGGCTCTACGCGAGCTGAGCGTACCCCAATGGTACGGGCCTGTGTACGCATCGTTTCCCTATCGCCTTTAGGCTCTACTGAGCGTACCCCAATGGTACGGGCCTGTGTACGCATCGTTTCCCTATCGCCTTTAGACTCTACGCGAGCTGAGCGTACCCCAATGGTACGGGCCTGTGTACGCATCGTTTCCCTATCGCCTTTAGGCTCTACTGAGCGTACCCCAATGGTAGGGGCCTGTGTACGCATCGTTTCCCTATCGCCTTTAGGCTCTACGCGAGCTGAGCGTACCCCAATGGTACGGGCCTGTGTACGCATCGTTTCCCTATCGCCTTTAGGCTCTACGCGAGCTGAGCGTACCCCAATGGTACGGGCCTGTGTACGCATCGTTTCCCTATCGCCTTTAGGCTGTACGCGAGCTGAGCGTACCCCAATGGTAGGGGCCTGTGTACGCATCGTTTCCCTATCGCCTTTAGGCTCTACTGAGCGTACCCCAATGGTACGGGCCTGTGTACGCATCGTTTCCCTATCGCCTTTAGGCTCTACTGAGCGTACCCCAATGGTACGGGCCTGTGTACGCATCGTTACACCATTCAATGTGTAGCAATGGCAATGTCACCGTACTTGTGTGTGGATTTTTTAAATTTCATAGGGAACAACTAAGGAAACAGTGTACTGTTCCAAATGCAACCAGGTTGTCATGGATACGGAGTTTTTTACACTCCTACAGGTGTCCTGGAAGATTCAGTTAGGAAAAAGTATACAATGTTGCGAAAGTTGTTGTTCAGCTCTGGCTCTATTTTCAAACCATGCATATGTGTGTAATGGGCTTAGGTGTGATGTGATTGGATGGAACATAGGATGCAAATTATGGTGGCCTATCACACACTACTCCTTGGACTCACAGACCCTCTGCAGCACAGATATAAGGCAGCATGTGGCTGTGGGAGGGCACTTGCCTGCACAACATTGGTGTGCTAACCACAGCTGCTGTCTCTGAATCCTCTGGCCCTGATTAGCTGAACATGGAGAGGGCACCTGCATTCACTGATGGTGAGAACAAGGCCCTTCTGGATGCCCTCCTGCCCAACTTCAGCAAGCTGTATGGGAGACCAGGGGATCAGGTGAGTGATGTGTGCAATACCTTGGAGTGTGCACCTGTTGTGTGTGTGACATCATAGCCACTGTGTAGTAATACTGGATAGATGCAATGTTGTTGTGAGTGAGTGCCAGGGTGCACAGTGTTGTTAGAAGAGAGTTATTTGTTGTAGTGTGGTGTGTGACAGCATGTCACGTGCTGCATTGCACCCAGATATAGCATGTCTTGTTCAGTGAGTGTCATGCTCAAAGAGTGTTTTACAGCCCTCATGTAATCTGTAGATTTACAATGTAATGCTAAGCAGTTTTGTTAGCACACAGGCCACATACTCCTGGACAATGATGCTAATGTGTGTGCCATACGTTGCCCTATTGTCATCATGTATTTTGTGGACATATGGGTGTCTTGGGAACATGCACCAGGTATACTGATGTTCTGTAACTTTACATTTGTGACAGGTATCTGCCTATGAGAAGGGTGAAATCTGGGTGGACATCGCCAGGGCTGTCCGGAGCGAGGGGGGGCCTCGCAGGAGGCTTCGAAACATAAAGAAGAGGTGGCAGGACATCCGGTGCTGGAGCCGCCGCATCGCCCGAGTCCAGCTGAAGCTGGAAGCTCCACGCCGGCATGGCGGCAGCCGGCAACTCACCCCCAACATGCTCCGGGTCCTGGAAGTGGTGTTCCCAGACCTCCATAGGCAGTTGCAGGAGGGACAGCAGCACGAAGGGGGTAGGTACATGTCTGTTTGTAGTCATGTGTGTGAGAAATGGTACCTGAAGAGCTCTACGGCATGGTCACACTCCCATAGTTTGAGTGGTGTAGTCAGACAGGCAGTTCATGCATTGGAATTCGATTGTCCCTCTGTCAGCAGCTGCTTCTTTACATGCCTTGCCCTACTCCACAGTAGAGGTTTGCTTTGGCTAATGCTTGTTTTTGACATGTACTCCTATGGTGCAGTGTCTCAAGTTGCATCTTCCTTTGCACATCTTCATGTTGTAGGGGGGTATGTCACACCTGTTCGTACCTTAAATGTAGCACCACATGTGCACTATGTCTGCCCTTCTTCATATTGTGGCACTGTTCTTGAGTCTCAACAAGTGTTTTGTGCACAAGTCAGCCTCAGTGGCCTTTGTCCATGGTACACTTTCTAATTATCTTGTGTTAGCTGCAGGTGCACAATGTACATGTGCTATATTTTGGACTTCTGCATACTCACACTGGGCAGTGCGTGTGTGCATATTCTCTCCATCTGTGGCATGTTCTTTGTACATGGTATTGATGGTTTGCCACACAATGTGACTTTGGATGTACAAAGCGGTGATGGCAGTGTGAGGTGATGGAAGACTTGTTTCAGGTCCCAGGACGGCATCACATGGCAGTTTGCCCAGGACTTTTCTAATGTGGCACAGAGTCAAAGCTAATCAAACATGACCAGGTCTTGATTTGGGTGGCAGGGTTGGGTAATGAACTGTTATGCATCATCAGCTATCCTGTTGTCAGGCAGTGGATCATGATTGTGTCTCTCATACAAGTATTTTACTTGCCTATACCTTGTCTCCTACCTTACATTGAGCTGTGTGTCTCTGACATTTCTCCACAAGTAGAATTGTCATTATGAAGAGTTATGTGTCATGTGACTCATGATGCATGCCATGTTGACGAAAGAGGCCATATGATTTGCAGCTGATATGTCTGATGTGTACAGGTGACTGATATGTTTTAATTCTTCTCCTTGCTCACAGCATCATCATCTGAATCTGGAGGAGACAGAGGCGCGGACCAGGCGGAGGGACACACCGACAGTGCCACCTGCTGGGAGGTGTCAGAGGGAGGCAGTGGCACAGAGTGGGAGGAGAGTCTACAGGCCGCACGACATGTGACTGACACATCGTACCATGCCGACGAATCCGAGACAGACTCTCAGGAGGGGGGGGAATATGCAGCAATGGTCACTCATACATCTTTGGCTGCCCTCCCCTCCTCCAGTCCCATCTCCAACCTCCCACTCCTTGGTGTGCCTAGGGTCCGTGCTAGCCCCCGTGTCTCCTTTGTTCCCGGCACCGCAGCCCCTGCCCCTGTGTCCCCTGCTGCCCTCAGTGCTGAGACAGTGGACCTACTCCGGCAGATTGCAGTAGGTCAGGCATCCATGCTGTCTGTCCTCCATGGACATACACAACTGATTACACAGGTGGTGTCGTTCATGGAGGGCATGTCATCAGCCATGTCTGATCTGCGTCGGAGTGTGGCTGCCATTGAATCAACGCTGACGGCAGCTATGTACACCCAGCAGCATCTGTCCCCCCCCCATCCTTCCGAGCCATCCACCTCTGCCTCTCACATACCTACACAGCATACACGCACACGCCACAGGTCAGACACACCCAGCGCACACACACAGCATAAGAAGCTCAAAGCTCCACGCACACAGTCTCAAGGGCAAGTAGGCACACCCACAGGGAGAGGGGAGACACCTCACACACACATCCACACACCCAGTAGGACTGACTCACAGCCCTGTACCTCCACCCCCAATGTGTCCCCGGGTTCTGGTGGTAGTTTTTCCGCCCTGGCTGAGGTGTGCAGCCAGGTTTTTGAATCTACTTTCGGCGATGCCCCAACCAGTGTGGATGAATCCACTACACCTGCACCCACTCCACCTGTCCTTCCCTCTCCTGTCCATGCGGTGCCGGAGGATTCCACAGATGGTGCCCCCATAGTCAGCACAGCTGATTAAACGCCATGTGCAGGCATGTTTGGGTGAGATGACACCCATGGAGGCACAAGCTATTGCTGAGACTCTATTGGACTGGCCATTGCCCTTTAATGAGCGAGGACTCTCATTTGCTTTTCTTTTGTGATTCCGCTGAATAAAGCTGATTTTTTATTTTCAGATTTGTAGTTTGTGTGATGATGTCTGTGACTGCTGGGTGCCTGGGAGCTGGTGTGATGTTCACATTTAGGTCTACTAAAATGTGTCTATCTCCTGAGGGTAATGAGGTTGACAATGGTATGTTTATGATGTACGAGCTGGGCAGTGGTGGGCACTCTGATGCTGGGCACTCTGATGCTGGGCAGTGGTGGGCACTCTGATGCTGGGCACTCTGATGCTGGGCAGTGGTGGGGACTCTGATGCTGGGCAGTGGTGGGCACTCTGATGCTGGGCACTCTGATGCTGGGCAGTGGTGGGCACTCTGATGCTGGGCACTCTGATGCTGGGCAGTGGTGGGCACTCTGATGCTGGGCAGTGGTGGGCACTCTGATGCTGGGCAGTGGTGGGCACTCTGATGCTGGGCACTCTGATGCTGGGCAGTGGTGGGCACTCTGATGCTGGGCAGTGGTGGGCACTCTGATGCTGGGCAGTGGTGGGGACTCTGATGCTGGGCAGTGGTGGGCACTCTGATGCTGGGCACTCTGATGCTGGGCAGTGGTGGGCACTCTGATGCTGGGCACTCTGATGCTGGGCAGTGGTGGGGACTCTGATGCTGGGCAGTGGTGGGGACTCTGATGCTGGGCAGTGGTGGGCACTCTGATGCTGGGCACTCTGATGCTGGGCAGTGGTGGGCACTCTGATGCTGGGCACTCTGATGCTGGGCAGTGGTGGGCACTCTGATGCTGGGCAGTGGTGGGCACTCTGATGCTGGGCACTCTGATGCTGGGCAGTGGTGGGCACTCTGATGCTGGGCACTGGTGGGCACTCTGATGCTGGGCAGTGGTGGGGACTCTGATGCTGGGCAGTGGTGGGCACTCTGATGCTGGGCAGTGGTGGGGACTCTGATGCTGGGCAGTGGTGGGCACTCTGATGCTGGGCACTCTGATGCTGGGCAGTGGTGGGCACTCTGATGCTGGGCACTCTGATGCTGGGCAGTGGTGGGCACTCTGATGCTGGGCAGTGGTGGGCACTCTGATGCTGGGCAGTGGTGGGCACTCTGATGCTGGGCACTCTGATGCTGGGCAGTGGTGGGCACTCTGATGCTGGGCACTCTGGTGCTGGGCAGTGGTGGGCACTCTGATGCTGGGCAGTGGTGGGCACTCTGATGCTGGGCACTCTGATGCTGGGCAGTGGTGGGCACTCTGATGCTGGGCACTCTGATGCTGGGCAGTGGTGGGGACTCTGATGCTGGGCAGTGGTGGGCACTCTGATGCTGGGCAGTGGTGGGGACTCTGATGCTGGGCAGTGGTGGGCACTCTGATGCTGGGCACTCTGATGCTGGGCAGTGGTGGGCACTCTGATGCTGGGCACTCTGATGCTGGGCAGTGGTGGGCACTCTGATGCTGGGCAGTGGTGGGCACTCTGATGCTGGGCAGTGGTGGGCACTCTGATGCTGGGCACTCTGATGCTGGGCAGTGGTGGGCACTCTGATGCTGGGCACTCTGATGCTGGGCAGTGGTGGGCACTCTGATGCTGGGCAGTGGTGGGCACTCTGATGCTGGGCACTCTGATGCTGGGCAGTGGTGGGCACTCTGATGCTGGGCACTCTGATGCTGGGCAGTGGTGGGCACTCTGATGCTGGGCACTCTGATGCTGGGCAGTGGTGGGCACTCTGATGCTGGGCACTCTGATGCTGGGCAGTGGTGGGCACTCTGATGCTGGGCAGTGGTGGGCACTCTGATGCTGGGCAGTGGTGGGGACTCTGATGCTGGGCAGTGGTGGGGACTCTGATGCTGGGCAGTGGTGGGCACTCTGATGCTGGGCAGTGGTGGGGACTCTGATGCTGGGCAGTGGTGGGCACTCTGATGCTGGGCACTCTGATGCTGGGCAGTGGTGGGCACTCTGATGCTGGGCACTCTGATGCTGGGCAGTGGTGGGCACTCTGATGCTGGGCAGTGGTGGGCACTCTGATGCTGGGCACTCTGATGCTGGGCAGTGGTGGGGACTCTGATGCTGGGCAGTGGTGGGGACTCTGATGCTGGGCAGTGGTGGGCACTCTGATGCTGGGCACTCTGATGCTGGGCAGTGGTGGGCACTCTGATGCTGGGCACTCTGATGCTGGGCAGTGGTGGGCACTCTGATGCTGGGCAGTGGTGGGCACTCTGATGCTGGGCACTCTGATGCTGGGCAGTGGTGGGCACTCTGATGCTGGGCACTCTGATGCTGGGCAGTGGTGGGCACTCTGATGCTGGGCAGTGGTGGGGACTCTGATGCTGGGCAGTGGTGGGCACTCTGATGCTGGGCAGTGGTGGGGACTCTGATGCTGGGCAGTGGTGGGCACTCTGATGCTGGGCACTCTGATGCTGGGCAGTGGTGGGCACTCTGATGCTGGGCACTCTGATGCTGGGCAGTGGTGGGCACTCTGATGCTGGGCAGTGGTGGGCACTCTGATGCTGGGCAGTGGTGGGCACTCTGATGCTGGGCACTCTGATGCTGGGCAGTGGTGGGCACTCTGATGCTGGGCACTCTGATGCTGGGCAGTGGTGGGCACTCTGATGCTGGGCAGTGGTGGGCACTCTGATGCTGGGCACTCTGATGCTGGGCAGTGGTGGGCACTCTGATGCTGGGCACTCTGATGCTGGGCAGTGGTGGGCACTCTGATGCTGGGCAGTGGTGGGCACTCTGATGCTGGGCACTCTGATGCTGGGCAGTGGTGGGGACTCTGATGCTGGGCAGTGGTGGGGACTCTGATGCTGGGCAGTGGTGGGCACTCTGATGCTGGGCACTCTGATGCTGGGCAGTGGTGGGCACTCTGATGCTGGGCACTCTGATGCTGGGCAGTGGTGGGGACTCTGATGCTGGGCAGTGGTGGGGACTCTGATGCTGGGCAGTGGTGGGGACTCTGATGCTGGGCAGTGGTGGGGACTCTGATGCTGGGCAGTGGTGGGCACTCTGATGCTGGGCACTCTGATGCTGGGCAGTGGTGGGCACTCTGATGCTGGGCAGTGGTGGGCACTCTGATGCTGGGCACTCTGATGCTGGGCAGTGGTGGGGACTCTGATGCTGGGCAGTGGTGGGGACTCTGATGCTGGGCAGTGGTGGGCACTCTGATGCTGGGCACTCTGATGCTGGGCAGTGGTGGGCACTCTGATGCTGGGCACTCTGATGCTGGGCAGTGGTGGGCACTCTGATGCTGGGCACTCTGATGCTGGGCACAGGTGGCCAGGGGGGGGTGTCTCAGACACACACTCTCATACTTACACATACAATTACTTAGCAGACGTATGTCCCACATGTCTATTGCACTGGTGTTGTGCGGTGAGCTGGATGACGTACATCGAGCTGGATGACGTACATGCAGCACGTATAACACTGGTGGAGTGCGGTGACGTACCGTACCCCGAAGTCGATGACGTAGGTGCGGTACGTCTCCGTATGACACTGGTGTTGTGCGGTGACGTACCGTACCCCGAGCTGGATGACGTACATGCGGCACGTATAACACTGGTGGAGTGCGGTGACGTACCGTACCCCGAAGTCGATGACGTAGGTGCGGTACGTCTCCGTATGACACTGGTGTTGTGCGGTGACGTACCGTACCCCGAGCTGGATGACGTACATGCGGCACGGTGCGGTACGTCTCCGTATGACACTGGTGTTGTGCGGTGACGTACCGTACCCCGAGCTGGATGACGTACATGCGGCACGTATAACACTGGTGGAGTGCGGTGACGTACCGTACCCCGAAGTCGATGACGTAGGTGCGGTACGTCTCCGTATGACACTGGTGTTGTGCGGTGACGTACCGTACCCCGAGCTGGATGACGTACATGCGGCACGTATAACACTAGTGGAGTGCGGTGACGTACCGTACCCCGAAGTCGATGACGTAGGTGCGGTACGTCTCCGTATGACACTGGTGTTGTGCGGGATTGTGTGGTGCAACGTACCCAGACATGACAGTCGTGCAATGGAGATGTGCTCGTATGGCAACACGTACAGGTATGTTGGTGTTCGTTGTACTCACCTTCTGCGCCGTCGTCGGTTTCTATATACGAGGTGGTGGGCGTACAGGATAGGGATGACACGGACGATGGCGTTCATGTCTTGCTTGTCGTGTACCGGGTGCCGGGTTTGACGGAGTGTGGGTTTACGGTAGTTTAGAGCTCTCGTAGCAAAAGAGCCGTACGGTGTGTGTTCGACACGGATCGTACTTCCTGGGTCGGAAGGCGCGGTCTATTTACGTACGGACGCAGCGTGGTGCGTCAGCCGACTGCAAATCGTACGGATTTTCGATTTGTACGGTGTTTTGTACGAGTCGTACGGAGCCACGCATTTATTTGTGATCGTACTTGCTGAATCGTACGGGGACGCCTACGGGTGCTATTCGTACGGGGAAAAACGCTCCGAACTGCAATTCGGAGCGCTTTTTACCGGATCGGAATCGACACCAATGTGTTGCATAGGGCGTACATGACCCCGGGTAGAATCAGGCGGTATTTTGTAGATGGGACTGTGACCTGTCCCCGATGTCCGGAAGAAGGGGCCGAGCTAGTGCACATGTTGTGGGCATGCCCGGCCCTGCGGGACTATTGGCAAGACGTTGGGGAGGTGCTGAATGAGGTGACTGAAAGATCACTCGAATATGGGCCAGCGGAATGTCTTTTGCACTGGTTTCCCCATACCCCCAAAAATAAACTCACGAGTAAGTTTATCGACATGGGACTGATGGTGGCTAAGAGGGAGATCACTAGAAACTGGAAGTCGAGAGTGGGGCCAACTCCGCGGAGGTGGCGGCAGGAATTTCTAAAATGGGCTACGGCTGACAGCACGCATAGGTACCAGCTTGCGCGCAGGACCCCCAGCCAAACAGCAGCTGACACTGCGACCTCATGGGAAGTAATGGTGCAGGCACTTAGGGACAGCGAGGCTGAAGACGAGGAGGGGGTCCCCGGGGCGGAAGGGGCGGAGGAGGCAAGCTGAGGCCCTAGGAGCAGCAGGTATGCAGGGGGTTTGATGCCAGCAATCCGGAAATAATCGCAGCGTGGCCTTAGACGGGGGGTGGTGTGAGGGATGGGATAGGGGGGGAGTTTTAGTTTTGCGCAGGGAATGGGAGTTGGGGATTAGCGCGTAGGTTAGTAGGACTATAAAAGTAGTCATGCACATAATCCGGACACTATCCACTCCTCAATATTGAACGTCAGGCAAGGATGAGCAGAGATAACAACGCCGCCCAACCCCCGGGTTGTGGGAATGACGGCTGTGTACTGATTGACGAAGCATATTGTGTATCTGCTGAATTTTATGATGCTACTTCTATATGTAATGACCTGCACAGGCATGACTACAATAAAAATTATTTAAAAAAAAAAAAATAACGCAGAAAGTATTTACAGTTGCAGCTTTTCGCAGCTGTTTAAAAGCGTATTGTTGACATTCAAATGTATGTGAACGTATTTAAATTGGATTTAATGTAGGCATTCAAAAAAATGCACCTGGTGAGATGAAAAGAGCAAAAAAGTATGTTTGGGAACAGAGTGAAATAATTATTTAAGGTATTTTAGATACAAGTGTATCAACCAGAGACTTCGGAAAAGTAAAATTCTTACTTTCAAGTAACTAGAACAATCACCATTTTCAAGTAAACTACTGTGGTTACTTGGAGTCAGAAATTGTGAGGTCGACACACATTTTTGTCGTCTGAAATTTCGGATCAGGCTCTGGCTCTTAGAATTCTATTGCTGGGGACGCTACGAAGAACACTGGGAAAAAAATCATGCATTGGGTGGCTGAAGCATAGGAAAAAACTTTGGTGGGTGTTGGCTTAATTTTCATCTCTGATTGGCTGTGTACTCCCCCACCCATAAAAGTATATTTACACCGGGCTGAGGTGGCGTCAGAACTAGAAGGTGCAGAAGGAGTCTGTTAGTAACTGGGAACTGTACTCCAGCTCTACCTAAGCACCCTTTAGATGCACTCCACTACGAAGGCGGGGTTGAAGAACTGTAATCTTCATTCTCAGGGGTCTCACTAATATAAAAGAACTTGGCACAGAAGCTGAAATATGAACAGACATCTTTATTAAACTTAATTAAGTGAGACTATGTCACACAGAAGCCTTTAGCAACTGAATGAGGCAGTCTAAAGAGTATAAAACACAGAGGCCTTTTATATGCTTAGGGTTACAACTCAGCATAAAAGAAAGGGGCAGTCCTAGCTTCTGCAAGCATGCAAAATATCTAATATGGACATACAAGATCTGCAAAATATTAGCCAATAGAAAAACATCATGTAACCAGAATGTCCCCCTTACATCGTGTTTCTGCCCAACCCATAAGCCAGTCAATTACAGCACTTATAGGTCAATCAGTAATGGCAGAACATGTCTGTATGCAGTTAGGCCAGCTGGTGTCTGAGATTGATTTCAAAGCAAGGACAGAGGGGGGTTTTCAACACGTTGCAGTCCAAAGGGCAGAGACACTTCATGAATAGAGCAGCCTGTGTAAAGACAACGCAAATTGATGACAAATGTAAGATGGAGTCAAAATTAAAAAACCTCAGACCCTCCTTTTGCCATTACACAGGCAAATCCTAAAATTATTTTGCAAACATTATGTATTTCAGTAACTATTGACAATGCCAATAAAACAATATTAATCAGTCTCCAAACACCCATTCTATGCAATCGCACGGGAAATACCCAGAGTCCGTCCAAGCCTCTCTGGCAGGCTTCTATTGTCCATCAAAATCTGTTTCTGTTGTTTTCTTCCGCATGGGCCTCTTCATTCAGGCCTTTCATGAAAATGATGTTTCTCAGTATGCGTTGGAGTGCCTTCCTGGCAAATACTCACAGCTCACTTGAAAGTCTCAATGTCTCAATGCAGTGCACCAATATTTCCTGTGCTGCAGGCACTACAGATAGTGTGCTCTTCATTGATCATGATACAGAAAAGGGGGTGGTGATGAACAGAGTGTCTGAATTAAGCAGACCACTCTTACCCAGTCCAAAGATCAGGGCTTGATCCATCACCGTTATTTATCTCACTGCCCCATCCCAGCTCAGAACCTGGCTATATGCAAATTAGTCTGTCCCTGGCCCAGTGCATCATGGGAACAGGGCAGACCAAACTACCAAGCCAATTCTTCACCAGAAAGGAGACAAGCTACCGGGGACCGGTTTCTGGCATTTCAGCCTCTTCGGCCCGGCTTGCTTGAATCCTGATGGAGCAGTGAGAAAGGGACTCATGTCTGAGTATACCCTGCCACACCTATAGTGGCCAAAAACGATACAGAAAAGGGGGTGGTGATGAACAGAGTGTCTGAATTAAGCAGACCACTCTTACCCAGTCCAAAGATCAGGGCTTGATCCATCACCGTTATTTATCTCACTGCCCCATCCCAGCTCAGAACCTGGCTATATGCAAATTAGTCTGTCCCTGGCCCAGTGCATCATGGGAACAGGGCAGACCAAACTACCAAGCCAATTCTTCACCAGAAAGGAGACAAGCTACCGGGGACCGGTTTCTGGCATTTCAGCCTCTTCGGCCCGGCTTGCTTGAATCCTGATGGAGCAGTGAGAAAGGGACTCATGTCTGAGTATACCCTGCCACACCTATAGTGGCCAAAAACGATACAGAAAAGGGGGTGGTGATGAACAGAGTGTCTGAATTAAGCAGACCACTCTTACCCAGTCCAAAGATCAGGGCTTGATCCATCACCGTTATTTATCTCACTGCCCCATCCCAGCTCAGAACCTGGCTATATGCAAATTAGTCTGTCCCTGGCCCAGTGCATCATGGGAACAGGGCAGACCAAACTACCAAGCCAATTCTTCACCAGAAAGGAGACAAGCTACCGGGGACCGGTTTCTGGCATTTCAGCCTCTTCGGCCCGGCTTGCTTGAATCCTGATGGAGCAGTGAGAAAGGGACTCATGTCTGAGTATACCCTGCCACACCTATAGTGGCCAAAAACGATACAGAAAAGGGGGTGGTGATGAACAGAGTGTCTGAATTAAGCAGACCACTCTTACCCAGTCCAAAGATCAGGGCTTGATCCATCACCATTATTTATCTCACTGCCCCATCCCAGCTCAGAACCTGGCTATATGCAAATTAGTCTGTCCCTGGCCCAGTGCATCATGGGAACAGGGCAGACCAAACTACCAAGCCAATTCTTCACCAGAAAGGAGACAAGCTACCGGGGACCGGTTTCTGGCATTTCAGCCTCTTCGGCCCGGCTTGCTTGAATCCTGATGGAGCAGTGAGAAAGGGACTCATGTCTGAGTATACCCTGCCACACCTATAGTGGCCAAAAACGATACAGAAAAGGGGGTGGTGATGAACAGAGTGTCTGAATTAAGCAGACCACTCTTACCCAGTCCAAAGATCAGGGCTTGATCCATCACCGTTATTTATCTCACTGCCCCATCCCAGCTCAGAACCTGGCTATATGCAAATTAGTCTGTCCCTGGCCCAGTGCATCATGGGAACAGGGCAGACCAAACTACCAAGCCAATTCTTCACCAGAAAGGAGACAAGCTACCGGGGACCGGTTTCTGGCATTTCAGCCTCTTCGGCCCGGCTTGCTTGAATCCTGATGGAGCAGTGAGAAAGGGACTCATGTCTGAGTATACCCTGCCACACCTATAGTGGCCAAAAACGATACAGAAAAGGGGGTGGTGATGAACAGAGTGTCTGAATTAAGCAGACCACTCTTACCCAGTCCAAAGATCAGGGCTTGATCCATCACCGTTATTTATCTCACTGCCCCATCCCAGCTCAGAACCTGGCTATATGCAAATTAGTCTGTCCCTGGCCCAGTGCATCATGGGAACGGGGCAGACCAAACTACCAAGCCAATTCTTCACCAGAAAGGAGACAAGCTACCGGGGACCGGTTTCTGGCATTTCAGCCTCTTCGGCCCGGCTTGCTTGAATCCTGATGGAGCAGTGAGAAAGGGACTCATGTCTGAGTATACCCTGCCACACCTATAGTGGCCAAAAACGATACAGAAAAGGGGGTGGTGATGAACAGAGTATCTGAATTAAGCAGACCACTCTTACCCAGTCCAAAGATCAGGGCTTGATCCATCACCGTTATTTATCTCACTGCCCCATCCCAGCTCAGAACCTGGCTATATGCAAATTAGTCTGTCCCTGGCCCAGTGCATCATGGGAACAGGGCAGACCAAACTACCAAGCCAATTCTTCACCAGAAAGGAGACAAGCTACCGGGGACCGGTTTCTGGCATTTCAGCCTCTTCGGCCCGGCTTGCTTGAATCCTGATGGAGCAGTGAGAAAGGGACTCATGTCTGAGTATACCCTGCCACACCTATAGTGGCCAAAAACGATACAGAAAAGGGGGTGGTGATGAACAGAGTGTCTGAATTAAGCAGACCACTCTTACCCAGTCCAAAGATCAGGGCTTGATCCATCACCGTTATTTATCTCACTGCCCCATCCCAGCTCAGAACCTGGCTATATGCAAATTAGTCTGTCCCTGGCCCAGTGCATCATGGGAACAGGGCAGACCAAACTACCAAGCCAATTCTTCACCAGAAAGGGGACAAGCTACCGGGGACCGGTTTCTGGCATTTCAGCCTCTTCGGCCCGGCTTGCTTGAATCCTGATGGAGCAGTGAGAAAGGGACTCATGTCTGAGTATACCCTGCCACACCTATAGTGGCCAAAAACGATACAGAAAAGGGGGTGGTGATGAACAGAGTGTCTGAATTAAGCAGACCACTCTTACCCAGTCCAAAGATCAGGGCTTGATCCATCACCGTTATTTATATCACTGCCCCATCCCAGCTCAGAACCTGGCTATATGCAAATTAGTCTGTCCCTGGCCCAGTGCATCATGGGAACAGGGCAGACCAAACTACCAAGCCAATTCTTCACCAGAAAGGAGACAAGCTACCGGGGACCGGTTTCTGGCATTTCAGCCTCTTCGGCCCGACTTGCTTGAATCCTGATGGAGCAGTGAGAAAAGGACTCATGTCTGAGTATACCCTGCCACACCTATAGTGGCCAAAAACGATACAGAAAAGGGGGTGGTGATGAACAGAGTGTCTGAATTAAGCAGACCACTCTTACCCAGTCCAAAGATCAGGGCTTGATCCATCACCGTTATTTATCTCACTGCCCCATCCCAGCTCAGAACCTGGCTATATGCAAATTAGTCTGTCCCTGGCCCAGTGCATCATGGGAACAGGGCAGACCAAACTACCAAGCCAATTCTTCACCAGAAAGGGGACAAGCTACCGGGGACCGGTTTCTGGCATTTCAGCCTCTTCGGCCCGGCTTGCTTGAATCCTGATGGAGCAGTGAGAAAGGGACTCATGTCTGAGTATACCCTGCCACACCTATAGTGGCCAAAAACGATACAGAAAAGGGGGTGGTGATGAACAGAGTGTCTGAATTAAGCAGACCACTCTTACCCAGTCCAAAGATCAGGGCTTGATCCATCACCGTTATTTATCTCACTGCCCCATCCCAGCTCAGAACCTGGCTATATGCAAATTAGTCTGTCCCTGGCCCAGTGCATCATGGGAACAGGGCAGACCAAACTACCAAGCCAATTCTTCACCAGAAAGGAGACAAGCTACCGGGGACCGGTTTCTGGCATTTCAGCCTCTTCGGCCCGACTTGCTTGAATCCTGATGGAGCAGTGAGAAAAGGACTCATGTCTGAGTATACCCTGCCACACCTATAGTGGCCAAAAACGATACAGAAAAGGGGGTGGTGATGAACAGAGTGTCTGAATTAAGCAGACCACTCTTACCCAGTCCAAAGATCAGGGCTTGATCCATCACCGTTATTTATCTCACTGCCCCATCCCAGCTCAGAACCTGGCTATATGCAAATTAGTCTGTCCCTGGCCCAGTGCATCATGGGAACAGGGCAGACCAAACTACCAAGCCAATTCTTCACCAGAAAGGAGACAAGCTACCGGGGACCGGTTTCTGGCATTTCAGCCTCTTCGGCCCGGCTTGCTTGAATCCTGATGGAGCAGTGAGAAAGGGACTCATGTCTGAGTATACCCTGCCACACCTATAGTGGCCAAAAACGATACAGAAAAGGGGGTGGTGATGAACAGAGTGTCTGAATTAAGCAGACCACTCTTACCCAGTCCAAAGATCAGGGTTGATCCATCACCGTTATTTATCTCACTGCCCCATCCCAGCTCAGAACCTGGCTATATGCAAATTAGTCTGTCCCTGGCCCAGTGCATCATGGGAACAGGGCAGACCAAACTACCAAGCCAATTCTTCACCAGAAAGGAGACAAGCTACCGGGGACCGGTTTCTGGCATTTCAGCCTCTTCGGCCCGGCTTGCTTGAATCCTGATGGAGCAGTGAGAAAGGGACTCATGTCTGAGTATACCCTGCCACACCTATAGTGGCCAAAAACGATACAGAAAAGGGGGTGGTGATGAACAGAGTGTCTGAATTAAGCAGACCACTCTTACCCAGTCCAAAGATCAGGGCTTGATCCATCACCGTTATTTATCTCACTGCCCCATCCCAGCTCAGAACCTGGCTATATGCAAATTAGTCTGTCCCTGGCCCAGTGCATCATGGGAACAGGGCAGACCAAACTACCAAGCCAATTCTTCACCAGAAAGGACACAAGCTACCGGGGACCGGTTTCTGGCATTTCAGCCTCTTCGGCCCGGCTTGCTTGAATCCTGATGGAGCAATGAGAAAAGGACTCATGTCTGAGTATACCCTGCCACACCTATAGTGGCCAAAAACGATACAGAAAAGGGGGTGGTGATGAACAGAGTGTCTGAATTAAGCAGACCACTCTTACCCAATCCAAAGATCAGGGCTTGATCCATCACCGTTATTTATCTCACTGCCCCATCCCAGCTCAGAACCTGGCTATATGCAAATTAGTCTGTCCCTGGCCCAGTGCATCATGGGAACAGGGCAGACCAAACTACCAAGCCAATTCTTCACCAGAAAGGAGACAAGCTACCGGGGACCGGTTTCTAGCATTTCAGCCTCTTCGGCCCGGCTTGCTTGAATCCTGATGGAGCAGTGAGAAAGGGACTCATGTCTGAGTATACCCTGCCACACCTATAGTGGCCAAAAACGATACAGTAAAGGGGGTGGTGATGAACAGAGTGTCTGAATTAAGCAGACCACTCTTACCCAGTCCAAAGATCAGGGCTTGATCCATCACCGTTATTTATCTCACTGCCCCATCCCAGCTCAGAACCTGGCTATATGCAAATTAGTCTGTCCCTGGCCCAGTGCATCATGGGAACAGGGCAGACCAAACTACCAAGCCAATTCTTCACCAGAAAGGAGACAAGCTACCGGGGACCGGTTTCTGGCATTTCAGCCTCTTCGGCCCGGCTTGCTTGAATCCTGATGGAGCAGTGAGAAAGGGACTCATGTCTGAGTATACCCTGCCACACCTATAGTGGCCAAAAACGATACAGAAAAGGGGGTGGTGATGAACAGAGTGTCTGAATTAAGCAGACCACTCTTACCCAGTCCAAAGATCAGGGTTGATCCATCACCGTTATTTATCTCACTGCCCCATCCCAGCTCAGAACCTGGCTATATGCAAATTAGTCTGTCCCTGGCCCAGTGCATCATGGGAACAGGGCAGACCAAACTACCAAGCCAATTCTTCACCAGAAAGGAGACAAGCTACCGGGGACCGGTTTCTGGCAGTTCAGCCTCTTCGGCCCGGCTTGCTTGAATCCTGATGGAGCAGTGAGAAAGGGACTCATGTCTGAGTATACCCTGCCACACCTATAGTGGCCAAAAACGATACAGAAAAGGGGGTGGTGATGAACAGAGTGTCTGAATTAAGCAGACCACTCTTACCCAGTCCAAAGATCAGGGCTTGATCCATCACCGTTATTTATCTCACTGCCCCATCCCAGCTCAGAACCTGGCTATATGCAAATTAGTCTGTCCCTGGCCCAGTGCATCATGGGAACAGGGCAGACCAAACTACCAAGCCAATTCTTCACCAGAAAGGACACAAGCTACCGGGGACCGGTTTCTGGCATTTCAGCCTCTTCGGCCCGGCTTGCTTGAATCCTGATGGAGCAATGAGAAAAGGACTCATGTCTGAGTATACCCTGCCACACCTATAGTGGCCAAAAACGATACAGAAAAGGGGGTGGTGATGAACAGAGTGTCTGAATTAAGCAGACCACTCTTACCCAGTCCAAAGATCAGGGCTTGATCCATCACCATTATTTATCTCACTGCCCCATCCCAGCTCAGAACCTGGCTATATGCAAATTAGTCTGTCCCTGGCCCAGTGCATCATGGGAACAGGGCAGACCAAACTACCAAGCCAATTCTTCACCAGAAAGGAGACAAGCTACCGGGGACCGGTTTCTAGCATTTCAGCCTCTTCGGCCCGGCTTGCTTGAATCCTGATGGAGCAGTGAGAAAGGGACTCATGTCTGAGTATACCCTGCCACACCTATAGTGGCCAAAAACGATACAGTAAAGGGGGTGGTGATGAACAGAGTGTCTGAATTAAGCAGACCACTCTTACCCAGTCCAAAGATCAGGGCTTGATCCATCACCGTTATTTATCTCACTGCCCCATCCCAGCTCAGAACCTGGCTATATGCAAATTAGTCTGTCCCTGGCCCAGTGCATCATGGGAACAGGGCAGACCAAACTACCAAGCCAATTCTTCACCAGAAAGGAGACAAGCTACCGGGGACCGGTTTCTGGCATTTCAGCCTCTTCGGCCCGGCTTGCTTGAATCCTGATGGAGCAGTGAGAAAGGGACTCATGTCTGAGTATACCCTGCCACACCTATAGTGGCCAAAAACGATACAGAAAAGGGGGTGGTGATGAACAGAGTGTCTGAATTAAGCAGACCACTCTTACCCAGTCCAAATATCAGGGCTTGATCCATCACCGTTATTTATCTCACTGCCCCATCCCAGCTCAGAACCTGGCTATATGCAAATTAGTCTGTCCCTGGCCCAGTGCATCATGGGAACAGGGCAGACCAAACTACCAAGCCAATTCTTCACCAGAAAGGAGACAAGCTACCGGGGACCGGTTTCTGGCATTTCAGCCTCTTCGGCCCGGCTTGCTTGAATCCTGATGGAGCAGTGAGAAAGGGACTCATGTCTGAGTATACCCTGCCACACCTATAGTGGCCAAAAACGATACAGAAAAGGGGGTGGTGATGAACAGAGTGTCTGAATTAAGCAGACCACTCTTACCCAGTCCAAAGATCAGGGCTTGATCCATCACCGTTATTTATCTCACTGCCCCATCCCAGCTCAGAACCTGGCTATATGCAAATTAGTCTGTCCCTGGCCCAGTGCATCATGGGAACAGGGCAGACCAAACTACCAAGCCAATTCTTCACCAGAAAGGAGACAAGCTACCGGGGACCGGTTTCTGGCATTTCAGCCTCTTCGGCCCGGCTTGCTTGAATCCTGATGGAGCAGTGAGAAAGGGACTCATGTCTGAGTATACCCTGCCACACCTATAGTGGCCAAAAACGATACAGAAAAGGGGGTGGTGATGAACAGAGTGTCTGAATTAAGCAGACCACTCTTACCCAGTCCAAAGATCAGGGCTTGATCCATCACCGTTATTTATCTCACTGCCCCATCCCAGCTCAGAACCTGGCTATATGCAAATTAGTCTGTCCCTGGCCCAGTGCATCATGGGAACAGGGCAGACCAAACTACCAAGCCAATTCTTCACCAGAAAGGAGACAAGCTACCGGGGACCGGTTTCTGGCATTTCAGCCTCTTCGGCCCGGCTTGCTTGAATCCTGATGGAGCAGTGAGAAAGGGACTCATGTCTGAGTATACCCTGCCACACCTATAGTGGCCAAAAACGATACAGAAAAGGGGGTGGTGATGAACAGAGTGTCTGAATTAAGCAGACCACTCTTACCCAGTCCAAAGATCAGGGCTTGATCCATCACCGTTATTTATCTCACTGCCCCATCCCAGCTCAGAACCTGGCTATATGCAAATTAGTCTGTCCCTGGCCCAGTGCATCATGGGAACAGGGCAGACCAAACTACCAAGCCAATTCTTCACCAGAAAGGAGACAAGCTACCGGGGACCGGTTTCTGGCATTTCAGCCTCTTCGGCCCGGCTTGCTTGAATCCTGATGGAGCAGTGAGAAAGGGACTCATGTCTGAGTATACCCTGCCACACCTATAGTGGCCAAAAACGATACAGAAAAGGGGGTGGTGATGAACAGAGTGTCTGAATTAAGCAGACCACTCTTACCCAGTCCAAAGATCAGGGCTTGATCCATCACCGTTATTTATCTCACTGCCCCATCCCAGCTCAGAACCTGGCTATATGCAAATTAGTCTGTCCCTGGCCCAGTGCATCATGGGAACAGGGCAGACCAAACTACCAAGCCAATTCTTCACCAGAAAGGAGACAAGCTACCGGGGACCGGTTTCTGGCATTTCAGCCTCTTCGGCCCGGCTTGCTTGAATCCTGATGGAGCAGTGAGAAAGGGACTCATGTCTGAGTATACCCTGCCACACCTATAGTGGCCAAAAACGATACAGAAAAGGGGGTGGTGATGAACAGAGTGTCTGAATTAAGCAGACCACTCTTACCCAGTCCAAAGATCAGGGCTTGATCCATCACCGTTATTTATCTCACTGCCCCATCCCAGCTCAGAACCTGGCTATATGCAAATTAGTCTGTCCCTGGCCCAGTGCATCATGGGAACAGGGCAGACCAAACTACCAAGCCAATTCTTCACCAGAAAGGAGACAAGCTACCGGGGACCGGTTTCTGGCATTTCAGCCTCTTCGGCCCGGCTTGCTTGAATCCTGATGGAGCAGTGAGAAAGGGACTCATGTCTGAGTATACCCTGCCACACCTATAGTGGCCAAAAACGATACAGAAAAGGGGGTGGTGATGAACAGAGTGTCTGAATTAAGCAGACCACTCTTACCCAGTCCAAAGATCAGGGCTTGATCCATCACCGTTATTTATCTCACTGCCCCATCCCAGCTCAGAACCTGGCTATATGCAAATTAGTCTGTCCCTGGCCCAGTGCATCATGGGAACAGGGCAGACCAAACTACCAAGCCAATTCTTCACCAGAAAGGAGACAAGCTACCGGGGACCGGTTTCTGGCATTTCAGCCTCTTCGGCCCGGCTTGCTTGAATCCTGATGGAGCAGTGAGAAAGGGACTCATGTCTGAGTATACCCTGCCACACCTATAGTGGCCAAAAACGATACAGAAAAGGGGGTAGTGATGAACAGAGTGTCTGAATTAAGCAGACCACTCTTACCCAGTCCAAAGATCAGGGCTTGATCCATCACCGTTATTTATCTCACTGCCCCATCCCAGCTCAGAACCTGGCTATATGCAAATTAGTCTGTCCCTGGCCCAGTGCATCATGGGAACAGGGCAGACCAAACTACCAAGCCAATTCTTCACCAGAAAGGAGACAAGCTACCGGGGACCGGTTTCTGGCATTTCAGCCTCTTCGGCCCGGCTTGCTTGAATCCTGATGGAGCAGTGAGAAAAGGACTCATGTCTGAGTATACCCTGCCACACCTATAGTGGCCAAAAACGATACAGAAAAGGGGGTGGTGATGAACAGAGTGTCTGAATTAAGCAGACCACTCTTACCCAGTCCAAAGATCAGGGCTTGATCCATCACCGTTATTTATCTCACTGCCCCATCCCAGCTCAGAACCTGGCTATATGCAAATTAGTCTGTCCCTGGCCCAGTGCATCATGGGAACAGGGCAGACCAAACTACCAAGCCAATTCTTCACCAGAAAGGAGACAAGCTACCGGGGACCGGTTTCTAGCATTTCAGCCTCTTCGGCCCGGCTTGCTTGAATCCTGATGGAGCAGTGAGAAAGGGACTCATGTCTGAGTATACCCTGCCACACCTATAGTGGCCAAAAACGATACAGAAAAGGGGGTGGTGATGAACAGAGTGTCTGAATTAAGCAGACCACTTTTACCCAGTCCAAAGATCAGGGCTTGATCCATCACCGTTATTTATCTCACTGCCCCATCCCAGCTCAGAACCTGGCTATATGCAAATTAGTCTGTCCCTGGCCCAGTGCATCATGGGAACAGGGCAGACCAAACTACCAAGCCAATTCTTCACCAGAAAGGAGACAAGCTACCGGGGACCGGTTTCTGGCATTTCAGCCTCTTCGGCCCGGCTTGCTTGAATCCTGATGGAGCAGTGAGAAAGGGACTCGTGTCTGAGTATACCCTGCCACACCTATAGTGGCCAAAAACGATACAGAAAAGGGGGTGGTGATGAACAGAGTGTCTGAATTAAGCAGACCACTCTTACCCAGTCCAAAGATCAGGGCTTGATCCATCACCGTTATTTATCCCCCTGCCCCATCCCAGCTCAGAACCTGGCTATATGCAAATTAGTCTGTCCCTGGCCCAGTGCATCATGGGAACAGGGCAGACCAAACTACCAAGCCAATTCTTCACCAGAAAGGAGACAAGCTACCGGGGACCGGTTTCTGGCATTTCAGCCTCTTCGGCCCGGCTTGCTTGAATCCTGATGGAGCAGTGAGAAAGGGACTCATGTCTGAGTACACCCTGCCACACCTATAGTGGCCAAAAACGATACAGAAAAGGGGGTGGTGATGAACAGAGTGTCTGAATTAAGCAGACCACTCTTACCCAGTCCAAAGATCAGGGCTTGATCCATCACCGTTATTTATCTCACTGCCCCATCCCAGCTCAGAACCTGGCTATATGCAAATTAGTCTGTCCCTGGCCCAGTGCATCATGGGAACAGGGCAGACCAAACTACCAAGCCAATTCTTCACCAGAAAGGAGACAAGCTACCGGGGACCGGTTTCTAGCATTTCAGCCTCTTCGGCCCGGCTTGCTTGAATCCTGATGGAGCAGTGAGAAAGGGACTCATGTCTGAGTATACCCTGCCACACCTATAGTGGCCAAAAACGATACAGAAAAGGGGGTGGTGATGAACAGAGTGTCTGAATTAAGCAGACCACTTTTACCCAGTCCAAAGATCAGGGCTTGATCCATCACCGTTATTTATCTCACTGCCCCATCCCAGCTCAGAACCTGGCTATATGCAAATTAGTCTGTCCCTGGCCCAGTGCATCATGGGAACAGGGCAGACCAAACTACCAAGCCAATTCTTCACCAGAAAGGAGACAAGCTACCGGGGACCGGTTTCTGGCATTTCAGCCTCTTCGGCCCGGCTTGCTTGAATCCTGATGGAGCAGTGAGAAAGGGACTCGTGTCTGAGTATACCCTGCCACACCTATAGTGGCTAAAAACGATACAGAAAAGGGGGTGGTGATGAACAGAGTGTCTGAATTAAGCAGACCACTCTTACCCAGTCCAAAGATCAGGGCTTGATCCATCACCGTTATTTATCCCCCTGCCCCATCCCAGCTCAGAACCTGGCTATATGCAAATTAGTCTGTCCCTGGCCCAGTGCATCATGGGAACAGGGCAGACCAAACTACCAAGCCAATTCTTCACCAGAAAGGAGACAAGCTACCGGGGACCGGTTTCTGGCATTTCAGCCTCTTCGGCCCGGCTTGCTTGAATCCTGATGGAGCAGTGAGAAAGGGACTCATGTCTGAGTATACCCTGCCACACCTATAGTGGCCAAAAACGATACAGAAAAGGGGGTGGTGATGAACAGAGTGTCTGAATTAAGCAGACCCCTCTTACCCAGTCCAAAGATCAGGGCTTGATCCATCACCGTTATTTATCTCACTGCCCCATCCCAGCTCAGAACCTGGCTATATGCAAATTAGTCTGTCCCTGGCCCAGTGCATCATGGGAACAGGGCAGACCAAACTACCAAGCCAATTCTTCACCAGAAAGGAGACAAGCTACCGGGGACCGGTTTCTGGCATTTCAGCCTCTTCGGCCCGGCTTGCTTGAATCCTGATGGAGCAGTGAGAAAGGGACTCATGTCTGAGTATACCCTGCCACACCTATAGTGGCCAAAAACGATACAGAAAAGGGGGTGGTGATGAACAGAGTGTCTGAATTAGGCAGACCACTCTTACCCAGTCCAAAGATCAGGGCTTGATCCATCACCGTTATTTATCTCACTGCCCCATCCCAGCTCAGAACCTGGCTATATGCAAATTAGTCTGTCCCTGGCCCAGTGCATCATGGGAACAGGGCAGACCAAACTACCAAGCCAATTCTTCACCAGAAAGGAGACAAGCTACCGGGGACCGGTTTCTGGCATTTCAGCCTCTTCGGCCCGGCTTGCTTGAATCCTGATGGAGCAGTGAGAAAGGGACTCATGTCTGAGTATACCCTGCCACACCTATAGTGGCCAAAAACGATACAGAAAAGGGGGTGGTGATGAACAGAGTGTCTGAATTAAGCAGACCACTCTTACCCAGTCCAAAGATCAGGGCTTGATCCATCACCGTTATTTATCTCACTGCCCCATCCCAGCTCAGAACCTGGCTATATGCAAATTAGTCTGTCCCTGGCCCAGTGCATCATGGGAACAGGGCAGACCAAACTACCAAGCCAATTCTTCACCAGAAAGGAGACAAGCTACCGGGGACCGGTTTCTGGCATTTCAGCCTCTTCGGCCCGGCTTGCTTGAATCCTGATGGAGCAGTGAGAAAGGGACTCATGTCTGAGTATACCCTGCCACACCTATAGTGGCCAAAAACGATACAGAAAAGGGGGTGGTGATGAACAGAGTGTCTGAATTAAGCAGACCACTCTTACCCAATCCAAAGATCAGGGCTTGATCCATCACCGTTATTTATCTCACTGCCCCATCCCAGCTCAGAACCTGGCTATATGCAAATTAGTCTGTCCCTGGCCCAGTGCATCATGGGAACAGGGCAGACCAAACTACCAAGCCAATTCTTCACCAGAAAGGAGACAAGCTACCGGGGACCGGTTTCTGGCATTTCAGCCTCTTCGGCCCGGCTTGCTTGAATCCTGATGGAGCAGTGAGAAAGGGACTCATGTCTGAGTATACCCTGCCACACCTATAGTGGCCAAAAACGATACAGAAAAGGGGGTGGTGATGAACAGAGTGTCTGAATTAAGCAGACCACTCTTACCCAGTCCAAAGATCAGGGCTTGATCCATCACCGTTATTTATCTCACTGCCCCATCCCAGCTCAGAACCTGGCTATATGCAAATTAGTCTGTCCCTGGCCCAGTGCATCATGGGAACAGGGCAGACCAAACTACCAAGCCAATTCTTCACCAGAAAGGAGACAAGCTACCGGGGACCGGTTTCTGGCATTTCAGCCTCTTCGGCCCGGCTTGCTTGAATCCTGATGGAGCAGTGAGAAAGGGACTCATGTCTGAGTATACCCTGCCACACCTATAGTGGCCAAAAACGATACAGAAAAGGGGGTGGTGATGAACAGAGTGTCTGAATTAAGCAGACCACTCTTACCCAGTCCAAAGATCAGGGCTTGATCCATCACCGTTATTTATCTCACTGCCCCATCCCAGCTCAGAACCTGGCTATATGCAAATTAGTCTGTCCCTGGCCCAGTGCATCATGGGAACAGGGCAGACCAAACTACCAAGCCAATTCTTCACCAGAAAGGAGACAAGCTACCGGGGACCGGTTTCTGGCATTTCAGCCTCTTCGGCCCGGCTTGCTTGAATCCTGATGGAGCAGTGAGAAAGGGACTCATGTCTGAGTATACCCTGCCACACCTATAGTGGCCAAAAACGATACAGAAAAGGGGGTGGTGATGAACAGAGTGTCTGAATTAAGCAGACCACTCTTACCCAGTCCAAAGATCAGGGCTTGATCCATCACCGTTATTTATCTCACTGCCCCATCCCAGCTCAGAACCTGGCTATATGCAAATTAGTCTGTCCCTGGCCCAGTGCATCATGGGAACAGGGCAGACCAAACTACCAAGCCAATTCTTCACCAGAAAGGAGACAAGCTACCGGGGACCGGTTTCTGGCATTTCAGCCTCTTCGGCCCGGCTTGCTTGAATCCTGATGGAGCAGTGAGAAAGGGACTCATGTCTGAGTATACCCTGCCACACCTATAGTGGCCAAAAACGATACAGAAAAGGGGGTGGTGATGAACAGAGTATCTGAATTAAGCAGACCACTCTTACCCAGTCCAAAGATCAGGGCTTGATCCATCACCGTTATTTATCTCACTGCCCCATCCCAGCTCAGAACCTGGCTATATGCAAATTAGTCTGTCCCTGGCCCAGTGCATCATGGGAACAGGGCAGACCAAACTACCAAGCCAATTCTTCACCAGAAAGGAGACAAGCTACCGGGGACCGGTTTCTGGCATTTCAGCCTCTTCGGCCCGGCTTGCTTGAATCCTGATGGAGCAGTGAGAAAGGGACTCATGTCTGAGTATACCCTGCCACACCTATAGTGGCCAAAAACGATACAGAAAAGGGGGTGGTGATGAACAGAGTGTCTGAATTAAGCAGACCACTCTTACCCAGTCCAAAGATCAGGGCTTGATCCATCACCGTTATTTATCTCACTGCCCCATCCCAGCTCAGAACCTGGCTATATGCAAATTAGTCTGTCCCTGGCCCAGTGCATCATGGGAACAGGGCAGACCAAACTACCAAGCCAATTCTTCACCAGAAAGGAGACAAGCTACCGGGGACCGGTTTCTGGCATTTCAGCCTCTTCGGCCCGGCTTGCTTGAATCCTGATGGAGCAGTGAGAAAGGGACTCATGTCTGAGTATACCCTGCCACACCTATAGTGGCCAAAAACGATACAGAAAAGGGGGTGGTGATGAACAGAGTATCTGAATTAAGCAGACCACTCTTACCCAGTCCAAAGATCAGGGCTTGATCCATCACCGTTATTTATCTCACTGCCCCATCCCAGCTCAGAACCTGGCTATATGCAAATTAGTCTGTCCCTGGCCCAGTGCATCATGGGAACAGGGCAGACCAAACTACCAAGCCAATTCTTCACCAGAAAGGAGACAAGCTACCGGGGACCGGTTTCTGGCATTTCAGCCTCTTCGGCCCGGCTTGCTTGAATCCTGATGGAGCAGTGAGAAAGGGACTCATGTCTGAGTATACCCTGCCACACCTATAGTGGCCAAAAACGATACAGAAAAGGGGGTGGTGATGAACAGAGTATCTGAATTAAGCAGACCACTCTTACCCAGTCCAAAGATCAGGGCTTGATCCATCACCGTTATTTATCTCACTGCCCCATCCCAGCTCAGAAGCTGGCTATATGCAAATTAGTCTGTCCCTGGCCCAGTGCATCATGGGAACAGGGCAGACCAAACTACCAAGCCAATTCTTCACCAGAAAGGAGACAAGCTACCGGGGACCGGTTTCTGGCATTTCAGCCTCTTCGGCCCGGCTTGCTTGAATCCTGATGGAGCAGTGAGAAAGGGACTCATGTCTGAGTATACCCTGCCACACCTATAGTGGCCAAAAACGATACAGAAAAGGGGGTGGTGATGAACAGAGTGTCTGAATTAAGCAGACCACTCTTACCCAGTCCAAAGATCAGGGCTTGATCCATCACCGTTATTTATCTCACTGCCCCATCCCAGCTCAGAACCTGGCTATATGCAAATTAGTCTGTCCCTGGCCCAGTGCATCATGGGAACAGGGCAGACCAAACTACCAAGCCAATTCTTCACCAGAAAGGAGACAAGCTACCGGGGACCGGTTTCTGGCATTTCAGCCTCTTCGGCCCGGCTTGCTTGAATCCTGATGGAGCAGTGAGAAAGGGACTCATGTCTGAGTATACCCTGCCACACCTATAGTGGCCAAAAACGATACAGAAAAGGGGGTGGTGATGAACAGAGTGTCTGAATTAAGCAGACCACTCTTACCCAGTCCAAAGATCAGGGCTTGATCCATCACCGTTATTTATCTCACTGCCCCATCCCAGCTCAGAACCTGGCTATATGCAAATTAGTCTGTCCCTGGCCCAGTGCATCATGGGAACAGGGCAGACCAAACTACCAAGCCAATTCTTCACCAGAAAGGAGACAAGCTACCGGGGACCGGTTTCTGGCATGTCAGCCTCTTCGGCCCGGCTTGCTTGAATCCTGATGGAGCAGTGAGAAAGGGACTCATGTCTGAGCATACCCTGCCACACCTATAGTGGCCAAAAACGATACAGAAAAGGGGGTGGTGATGAACAGAGTGTCTGAATTAAGCAGACCACTCTTACCCAGTCCAAAGATCAGGGCTTGATCCATCACCGTTATTTATCTCACTGCCCCATCCCAGCTCAGAACCTGGCTATATGCAAATTAGTCTGTCCCTGGCCCAGTGCATCATGGGAACAGGGCAGACCAAACTACCAAGCCAATTCTTCACCAGAAAGGAGACAAGCTACCGGGGACCGGTTTCTGGCATTTCAGCCTCTTCGGCCCGGCTTGCTTGAATCCTGATGGAGCAGTGAGAAAGGGACTCATGTCTGAGTATACCCTGCCACACCTATAGTGGCAAAAAAACGATACAGAAAAGGGGGTGGTGATGAACAGAGTGTCTGAATTAAGCAGACCACTCTTACCCAATCCAAAGATCAGGGCTTGATCCATCACCGTTATTTATCTCACTGCCCCATCCCAGCTCAGAACCTGGCTATATGCAAATTAGTCTGTCCCTGGCCCAGTGCATCATGGGAACAGGGCAGACCAAACTACCAAGCCAATTCTTCACCAGAAAGGAGACAAGCTACCGGGGACCGGTTTCTGGCATTTCAGCCTCTTCGGCCCGGCTTGCTTGAATCCTGATGGAGCAGTGAGAAAGGGACTCATGTCTGAGTATACCCTGCCACACCTATAGTGGCCAAAAACGATACAGAAAAGGGGGTGGTGATGAACAGAGTGTCTGAATTAAGCAGACCACTCTTACCCAGTCCAAAGATCAGGGCTTGATCCATCACCGTTATTTATCTCACTGCCCCATCCCATCCCATGCTTCATTGATCATGGGCACAGATCATCTCATGCAGACCCAAGTACTATTAATCGGGAAAGAGCAACAGACTGTCACTCTCAGCAACACTTTCAGGCTCCAACACTCTCTATTCAGTATCAGAGAACGCTCAGGCTGCTCTTTCACTTAATCATAGGTACCACAATGTAGTGCCTTTTGCCAATCCTGGATCCTCCGGTGCACTGCACTTCCGTTGAAGCAAAGAAAAGGGGGTGTGTGGCCAAAACTCAGGCCAAGGGGCTCAAGGGACTGCACACTGTCAGAGGTTACCAGCACATGACAGGTCGCTCTTTTGCACGGAAACTCTGGTTCTGTGGCAAAACCAGCTCCTCCTTCTTTTCTAATGTTCAACGCCTTCTGATGAAGCAAGTACAATACGTTGGAGATACCACTGATGACACGCTGGCGATCGCTGTCTGGGTGCTGGGACTTTTCATCGGTTAGCTGTCACTGATGGGATTGTGGGTGAGTTCCACAGGTTATTATGACTTAATCCCGCAGAACCTAGTGACGTAGGAAATGTGACGCAGTTTCCTTCAATTAAGTACAAAAACAGTTCAGTGTTTTAACAAGGGGATTGCAAGCAGGTGGCCTGCAATCTGTGAGGGAGTGGCCATATGCCATGGGACAATTCTGGTCTAGAACACACTGTCATTCTCAAAGGCAATACTTCTTATCTCTTCATTTGGGTATCCTTCATTATCCTCTACCATCTAAGGGTAGATAGCAACATGGGAATTCTATCTGAATGGATGTCCTCACATATGGTGGCATCGCCTAATGGAGTAAACACATTTTTTTTCTCAATGATTACATATAGGTGTTCCTAAATTCCTTATATGCAACACCTCAAAAGAGAGATCACATAATACAGATTATCAGGGACATGTAGATACCTCCCTTTTAATAACTGTGCATCAGGTGCACTATACAATACAAAGGCTAATGATCAAATGTGGAAACAAAAGACAAGAACTAGAGAGTCCTGGTTTTTCCATTATTAAAACACATCTGGTCCATCAAAAATTAAAGCAGCAGAAAAAAGGAACTAAAAACCAAATTAGAATAGGCATTGAATTTGTCATATTCAAAAAAACGTAAGGTGTCTCCTATTGCAGTTGAAAACTTGTCTTACTATGGTATCAAGTCAGTTAACCAGTCCATCACTACCCTGACAGTCAGACTGGAAAACATCAAAGTAGGCCTAAGGAAAATTCTTTAAAAAAAAGTCTGGTTATGCAAAAGGGAATTATACATAATATGGGGGTCCATGGTACATTACTGCAATCTGGAAGTGTGAACCTGAATAATACACCAACAATAAAAAATGGGCTAACTGGTGAAAGGAATATGGAAAAGGGAAATGGAACTAGGACACAGCTAAAATCCCCAATAACTAGGCACAATGTGACATCAATCAGGGGAGAAATGGCAAAAGAAAAATCTATAGGAAGAACAAGAAATTACTCAGGTGATATTCAAGTTTGTGACACAATACCAAGAGTATGGGTGATACACAAAAAGTCAAAATAGTACACAAATTTAAACTCTACCGCTGGCCGCTACACCATATACGGTAATCTCAGCTAATGTTCCAATTCCTTTTTCAGGGAAAAAAAATGAAAAGTTTAGGTCACCTTTAGCAAGAGCCACAACCCAAAACAGAATATCCAGGCCTGCTTAATTTGTCAGGCTTAAAATCCTCACCCTCCTTTTGACAGCAGATCACCAGTTAGTGGAGATTTGGCTGTCAAACACAACTAACTGTGGCGCTTCTGACACACAGGACCAGCAGGAACAATTCATAAAAGGATAAAATGCAAAAATATGTAAAACACTGCACATAACACACAAAATATCAACTGTTACCAACCATCGTTTGAAAACATGCTAAACCACCCCAATTCCGACATCCCAAAAACTCTTTCACAGACATTCTGTGTGTCCCATGCGCCAACACCCTTTGAGGCCCTGCTTTTCCAAGCAATCATTTCTCCATCTGTTTACACTTCCTCCTAACTCCCACCTTACCTTAAGGTCAAAATCTGCCTTGCGGGCTCCTCAGCCCTCTATCTCTTCCTCACTCTAAGGCTGAAAAAGACAAAAAACCTTCCCAACTCTTTCTAACCTGCAATAACCAACCCTATTTAAAAACACATGATATAGATATTACTCCTGTTAGGGGCTACAATTTATTTCTATACTTAGATTATTAAAACAGTTACTGTGACTAATTCGCAAAACATAATAACATACATACCAGCATTTAGAACATGTGCTTGTTTGCAATGGTACTCATTTCATCAACCTTAAATGGATGAAGGTCTCAATTAGGTCCAGCAAAAGTTAAAACCTTCCACCCTGATATTAGACTCAGACCTCTGCACCAGGCACATTGGCTCACTGAGCCATTTAAAAGCAAACCCAAATGGGAACAACCTGCAAATTTGTATTATACCTAAATGTATGCATTTACTGAAGCCCAAAGCACTTTAAAGTTGTTGTAAATGGCAAAAATGCCCAAATTTTACCCAAATTCGACTTTGATATTTGGGGCACTTAAAAATAAAGATCCTACAATTGCATTACTTATTAATCATCCTCAGAATGTTCTTTACAAATTGCAGAGATTGGACATTAGACATATCTCATGCAAATTCTGAGAAAAATGAGTTTTTCACGCCTGCGCCAAGTGAAATTCTATATGCTAATGTCCTCATTATGCAGTATACCATAACTTAAATTAAATTATAATGCTAGGAGGTCACAGTATAAGTATTAAGCTTCATGAATAGTAAAAAACAAATTTTGTAGCACTTATTTTTATAACCCAATCATTTTTGATAATTCCACATATTAAGGCTCTGTAATTCCTCGAATTTGACTTCATTTTTTTTTTGTTTTTGCTGTGCAACATAGGCCTGCAAAGAACAAGGTGGCCTGGCCTCCCCAGGTCATGTACACATTAACCAGTTTTAAACTGTAAGAAACTAACTTCTTCACCCGAAACTGACCTCGCAAAACCAATTTCCCTGATTGATATTTATCTGAGATTGCCAATCAATGTTCAAGACATCGTTAACTTTTTAGTTTCCTTGGACTTGCCTTATCTTGTGTCAGCATCTGTTACTGTTTCTTTTTAAATGTTTCTTCATTACATGGGTTAATTATTATTTAGCAACTGAGCCAAGAATATGCTTAGAGAAATGCTTAAAGAGAGGAAAACCCTTAATTGAAATGTCTTCCTATAATACAAAATAATGAACCTTAGTTTTGGAACCTTTTTAAAACAACATTCTGAAATGCAAAGTTTCACCCGTGCAACTGAGGGCAAAGTCCTGGCTGAATAAATATTCCTGTTTATTTAGCTTGTCTCTAAGTGTTTGTAACATGAGCAGCTGGCAGTCTTTTTCAGACTAAAACATATCAATGCGTGTTCTATAATATTTTGAGTTCAGCAGGAATTTACTTCAGCTCATCTGTTTGCCTGTTAATATCTAACACAATGTATGTAAGTAAAAAATACCATAAGTTTATTTTTCTACAAAGCACACAATTTCGATTTTGAGGCTTTTTTTATTCCTAGTGAATGTGAATTTAAATGTTTGTTTTTAAGCATTTAGACATTTTTGCTTAATAGACTGAAAACATCAAAAAGAAACACAAACACACATTTGAGCTCATTTCAGACATAAACAGAAAAGGGGTCAAACACTCAGGACACACAATACGGTGCGCTTTAGCCATGCATTTCATAAATAGCGCCAATGCTATTCACTTACAGAAATTGCACTAATGGGAAAACCACATAAACATTTAAACACACATTTAACCCACAAACCAATACTCAGAACAGAAACAAAGGACAGCCAGCAGACTGCACTTAAACCAAACCATTTGTAAATACTAGTTGTAAGTCATATTTACAAGAAACGCTTCTTAATTGTGTTCCAAAAGACTGCAAAAACAGCACAACAGACTGATGTATGTCCAAGAAGCGAAAATACACTCAATTCACTAGCTTTGACTAGCAGAACACCAAAAATCGTTCTGCATATCTTCATTCATAAAATTGCACAGAACAAAGGATCCTTGTATGTATTATGTCCATATTTTAATTCCCTGGGGATACAGAATCACCACGGAAGAAATATGTTTGTATACCTACCTATTTAGGTATACCTTCTAGGAGAGCCGGCTAATTAATTTCACATCACAACATGGTACCTTCCAAATAAAACAACACATTCTTCTATGTGAGCTTTGAAACAGGCATGCCAAAAATATTGCAAAATAAACAATATTATAATCAAAGTAGTGCTTAATGTACTTTTCGTACGTGCACCGTTCAACTAAACCAAATAGAGAAAAATTCTCCTCATTACCTGTTCTACACAAATTGCAATTCGCATATACAAACCTATACAAATCCAAAATTGGCCAACACAAATTCCAAAGTTCCAAAGCTACAGTAAGCCTTACTAAACTTCCTTACTCTTACCAATCAAAAGGTTATCCAAATTCTAACTGTCAAGTTCTAAATGACCTAACGGTCTCTTTTTTTTTTTTTTTAATACTCACGCCAAAAAGGTTCTCAGTCAGGAGTGACATCATGTGAAGGATCAAAATCAGGAAGAGGAGAAATATACTGGGCTGCAGAGACGAAGAATCTCCAGAATCCCTCTGCACGGAGTACCTTCTTAGTAGAATCCTGTTCTGTCCTCCTCAGTAGATTTCAGTCTTCTGAGAAGATCACTCCCACAGAAAGTCACTTCTCTGATGAAGCCCGCGTTGGTCGCGCCATCTGAAGAACTGTAATCTTCATTCTCAGGGGTCCCACTAATACAAAAGAACTTGGCACAGAAGCTGAAATATGAACAGACATCTTTATTAAACCTAATTACGTGAGACTACGTCACACAGAAGACTTTAGCAACTGAATGAGGCAGTCTAAAGAGTATAAAACACAGAGGCCTTTTATATGCTTAGGGTTACAAACTCAGCATAAAAGAAAGGGGCAGTCCTAGCTTCTGCAAGCATGCAAAATACCTAATATGGACATACAAGATCTGCAAAATATTAGCCAATAGAAAAACATCATGTAACCAGAATGTCCCCCTTACGTTGTGTTTCTGCCCAACCCATAAGTCAATCAATTACAGCACTTATAGGTCAATCAGTAATGGCAGAACATGTCTGTATGCAGTTAGGCCAGCTGGTGTCTGAGATTGATTTCAAAGCAAGGACAGAGGGTGGTTTTCAACACGTTGCAGTCCAAAGGGCAGAGACACTTCATGAATAGAGCAGCCTGTGTAAAGGCAACGCAAATTGATGACAAATGTAAGATGGAGTCAAAATTAAAGAACCTCAGGGTGATAGCGTATGCATCATATCTGTGATTAAATACTTGTATAGTGCACTACTCACCCGCAAGGGTCTCAAGGCGCTTGTACGAATACCGCTGTGGAACCCATCCTGGCTTTCCCTGTGAGGTGTCCACTCCTGGGCACCCCCAAGGTGGAGGCCAGGCATCCTTAGCGTTGTGGGGGCCGTTGTGGAGATTAAGCAAGCTATTGCCCAGAGTTGCAGAGTGGGGCCCATGATTAGAATAGGCACCGAGACGAGAATTATCAGGTCTGAGGAAATTGAGCCCAAGACCCGCCGAGGCGGGAATTGAACCCTGGTCCCGGGCTAGACCTCTGCATCAGGGTCTGCCGCTCTAACCATTGAGCCACGCTTCTCCACAAATAAAACAACTGGAACTAGTGAAACCCTTTCTTCACTAGTTATCAGCCTCGTGACCCGCAGGAAGGAGTTATGCAAGACTGTGTTAGCCTCCTGTACTGGACAACTGTATGTTGAACACCTTCCTGCACAAAAAACAATCCTCAGGCATTTTCCTTTTTCTGCGTCTGCTGCAGTATGCAGTACACATAGAAATAGGAGAAAAAAAACTAGGCGAAATAAAGTTATCATCACCTAGGAAGGCATAGCATTTTTACCACAAAAGGTAAATATGGGAATATGAAACACACATGGGTGGATGCGTGGGTACTCCCACGCCCCACCTATGTAACACATTCATGGGGCAGAGTAACTCAAGGCAGTGATTTGCACTGCCATGTGTTACTCTAGATCAATCAAGCCATGCAGGGCCATGCAAGGTGGCCTTGCATGGCTTGCTAAATCTCACTTAGGCTTTGCGTTGCTCTTGCGCCTCCCTTGTGTGGCACAAGAGCGAAATAAAACCGGTCCCCGTTTAATGAATTTTAATGAATGAAGTCTTGCCTCTGGAAGCCACCTTCCCTGAGCTGATTGGGCACCAAAGGTTTCACCCCAACTAGTATGGCTGCAGAAGGCAAAGATGAACTCCTCTGTCAAGATTCGAGGGAAGAAGCCATGTTTGAAGATCTTCTCTAATCCTGTTGAATAATGGAGCTAGAAAACCTCGATCCTGTGAAATGGAAACCAATGTAGAAGATGTTGAACTAACAGCCTCAGATGGTATCATGGATATATAGATGGCTGCACAGGAAGTGTATAAATTTAACACAATAAGATTGTTAATTTACAGAGTACAACTCAGAACAAGCTCAAAGGGGAGCGGATGTAGCCTTATGGCTAGAGCGGTCGACCTAGAAGCTGGGGAACCGGGTTCGAGTCCCAGCAACGACGTTAAACATCCTGTGATTCTGGGCAATTCACTTAATCTCCCCGTGCCTAACAAATAAAATGAATGTGTCCATCTGTAACTAAACTGGTGGTATGTAAAGCGCTCTGATACCCGATGTCTTGGGTCTAGTTCGTGCTATATAAAACTCTAAATTAAAAAAAAAAAAAACTCCTCCTCCCTGGACCAGGCCTTACCATGTGACCTTGGATTTGAAGCCAGACCTTGACCAGGTTAGTCTCCTGAGCCAAAAGTTTGATTAAGAGTTGTTGCAACCTGGTTGCTCTTAACTGGGGAAGAAACAGTGCCCAGATGGGTTTAGAATCAGGTTCTGATGAACACAAGGTCTTGAGAGGGTGTGAAATATAATTTTGTGTAACTGATGAGCCCCTGTTTGGAATATAAATAAAAAAGGGAACCTAAAATATAGACAGCAGGGAGGGAATTATAAAACAGAAAACTCTTCTTACAGTGATTGAATATATGAACAATAGATTATCTCATGGACCCCAGGAATACACTGTGATCTTTAAAATGACACATTCCTACTCTTTCACTGTCAGGTAGTGCAGCAAGGTGACTTGCTACGCTGCGTGATACATCTCATAAATATGCCCCTCCGGGAACAGCATACAGACCATGTGGAGAAATAAGGACAATTTAGATTATGCAACCTATTCTGTAATAGCTCACACTGTTAATGGTCAACACACGTACATTTCTGGGGCAACTGCTGGGGCAAATTGGCTGACGGACTTTTTGTCAGAGTGATTCCAAACTGTAATGCTGGGCCCATTCACATAAAAAAAAGATTCTTGGGTAGAGGCGTCCCGCAGGGTTCCTGCTTGAGCCCTACCCTTTTTAACATTTATATGGCCCCACTGGCCAGGATCGTGGAGAAATTAGGCTTTGTTATCGTCTCCTATGCAGACGATACACAGCTGATCTTTAACATCGGATCAAACCCCACTCTTGATAAACTCGTTTTGCCGAAGGTATGATCATCATTGCAAACTGGATGACAGATAACTGTCTCCAGTTGAATCCGGACAGAATGGAGCTGATGCTGTTGGGGAAAGCAACAGACATCTGGTCAGAGGATTGGTGGCCTCAGGAGCTAGGCGCTCCTCCTTCCCCTAAAGGATCAGTAAAGAGCCTAGGCCTAAAGCTAGACCAAGGCCTAAACATGAAAGCCCAAGTTTCCTCCATGACAAGTTCTTGTTACTATGCTCTCCGACTGGTGAGGAAATTTTTTCCGTATATTCCTGTTTCCCATCGGAGATCCCTGATACAAGCAATGGTTGTCTCTCGTTTGGACTATGGAAATGCTCTGTTAGCAGAAGTCGGAGAGATTCTCATGGCCAAATTGCAGGTGGTGCAGAACACTGCCGCTAGAATGATTCTTAACCAGCCGGCAGGTTCTCTCTCTGCCCCTCTCTTAAAGAAGCTACACAGGTTGACAGTAAAAAAAAAGGTCACGTTTCAAGATCTGTTGCTTGACTTACAAGGCTGTGAACAATACTGGGCCAGTATACCTACGGAATAAATTGCGTAGATATATTCAAAGCAGGAACCTTAGATCGAGGGCCCTGGATTTGCTTCAGATCCCCGGATTCGGTTAGTCCGTACGGGAGGCAGATCATTTTCATTCTTGGCTCCCAGGTATTGGAACCTCCTCCCTCTGGATCTACGGGAAACAACAAGCTACAGTGTGTTTAGGAAACGGTTGAAAGCACACCTGTTTTTAGTCGGGCCTGTTCTACCTGCTCCTTATTCACCTTAGGATATTTGTCTTTTTGGATAGCGCCGCGATGCCCCAGGGTGATGTGAGCGCTCTATAAGCCCTTAACATAACACAACATAACTGCTTAAACATCTTCACTCCCATGTCATGTTCACATCTACATGGACAAACATGGACAAACAGTGTACAGGCAGGGAGAACTATATGTGGACCGCACCTAATATATGTCAGAGACATGATGGCTAACCTGTCCACAAGAGAACCCAGTAGATCTATTCCATAAAACATCCAGACTAAAGATGAACGGGTCCAAGTCTTGCGTCTTTCGTTTGTGCCCTCAAATCACTCAGGTGGGGCTAAGTACAGGAGAGGGCACTTTGTGGTGGGCGACTAATATTTGTCAATACTTTAGTAAGAATATCAACATCTCCAAGACTGACCTCCTGGATGGTAATTTGGGAGCTGCGGTGTGGTCATTGAAACCACACATCAAATGTCTGGCTATGCTACTCCTGTCATGATGGGTTGGGCCATAATAGCAAGAATGGTGCTGGTTGTTATATTATTTTGTTAATGTGCCCTTGAGTCTACCAAAGTCATTTTTTAAATGGCTAGAGCTACTCTTAGGGGAACTGATCGTGGGTTCAGGAAGATGCCACATAACCTTATCTATACTCAAACTACCCACAGAGCAGGGAGGATTGGCGGTCCCGGTTTTTGAGTGGTACTTCTTCGTGGCCCAATTCCAATGAGTCACTGGATGGTTGACAAGTAACTACTTAATGGAGACTGGACAGGACTCAGAACAACTTAAAGATGTCACCTTGCAGACAATAATATGCCCTAAAGTAAAAACTTAAACTACCTGCTTGAGTTTAGTGCATACACAATAGCATGTTTAAGACGTTGCCTTGCTCTTTTGCATGCACAGATCCTGTGCGTAGGAGATGGTTTGTGCCCAAGGCCTTGACTCATTGGTTTAAGGTGAATATTACATGGGTTTGAGATCTATTTCAGGAGGGCAACTTAGCTGCCATTCAGACACTGGTAGAGGACTATGGATTGCAAACAAGGCGATCTATGGTATAGTGTCAGACAGCTTCTACACTCCGTCAAGAAACCCCAACACGTTGCAAGTCCTGCACACCAAGGGTGATGGAGGAAAATTAATACACTTGCTATACAAGGCACAACTACAACAATATGGTAATATGCTGTCATTGTTCAGGGACAAATGGGAAATAGACATTGGCCGGATTCTGAACGACCAAGAATGGGAAAAGATCAATATCCAAATAAGGTCTCCCATAATGTAAGGTTCATGCAATACAGTTTGCTTTTTTTAAGATGTAATCCTTATTTTAGATTACAATCAGTGATAAAGAAAAAAACCTTTATAGTTTACACCTTTCAACACTCACTACATTATGTATCTAAATATGGAGTCAGATAGGATTGCTCCAGCTGTTCATTGATAAAGGCTTAACAGATATCCCAGTAGTAGTATTCCATTCAATGACATCAAGGAACTGGCAGCCAGAGTGTAAGTCTTACTTACCACCTCTCTGTTAGTGATTAACAACTGCGTTGAGCATTTCCAGACTACAACTCATGATTTTTTCTCCAACTAATAAATTTTTATACGTTATGGAGCGAACGGTATATTAGAGTCAAGGGAGATTCCATAGTCTACTCTGTAAGAACGCCTCAGCCATCCACGAGCCTCCTTCATCTCACGTTTGGGACAAGCAGGGCTGCAGGGAGCCCCAGTAGTCTTAGGACCTTGAGGTGGGTGGCTGAAGACTACAACAAGTCTGCATTATATCATTACATTCGGCTAAGTCTCTTAGCATGTCTTTTTTGGAACATTCTTCCTGCACCAGATCAAGTCAACCGTTCTCTTGGCCATTGTGGAAGCAGATGCCACAATTAATAATTCTCAAGACCTGATTAATGCAGATGGGTCACAAAATCAATGTTTTTAAACATTGCTTTCGTGACTCTTTTGTATAATCAGATCTTCAGAATTTGTAATTGTGGAATCTGCTTCCAAATGTTTATCTTGCCATTAGTGAGGCTTTAGGCATTCTTGTATTTTCAGTTCGCACAGTTTTCATGCAGTATTTTTCAAAGCCTGACTCCAACTCATCTTCTAGTTCTGTGGGTTTGCTTGCACTGTCACACTTATAAAATGTAATGTTTTGTGCTCCTGATATTCATATCCAGATTTTTACAACTGAATAATCGAAAGCCATTTCCTAGGTCGAACAGAGGTACTGCCTATATTCTGAATGCGATGTTGTTTTTCGTGTAAGGCATAGAAGCATATTTATCAGATTTAGGGCAGATGTCAGAACACAGTGATTGCACAGTTTCTCTGTGTAAAAGTGTATATAAACCCGTCTTTTGGGAAACAACCCAGATCCTCATCAGGCACCGTTAAGAGAGCAGACTCCTTGGTATTTTGTTTATCCCTCTTTACCTAGAATAACTTCCTGGTCCTCTCCTGCCCTTCTGAGCAGTCCTTATGACAAATGCTCTTTGATTTTTATTTATTTATTTGTCCTAGACCGTATTTGACTGTTAATTAGATTAGGGCTTTGTTTCCACTGTCAATGATGTTTAATATTTATTTACATTTTGAGCATTTCCATACGATTTGACTAACCAAGGCCTTTTCTCTTATGTATAGATTCTTCATTTTTAATAAATCTTCATGATTTATACTTTGAATCTTGTCGTGTGGATTTTCCTGTGTGGCTTTTCCTATTTGTTTACATGGTTTGTGTTTAGGGCTCTTGACTTTTAAAGACTGACACATTGACTGGGGACACCACTGGCAACTTTGACATTAAGAAGGGTGTGCGTCAGGGTTGCATTCTTGCACCATTCCTTTTTAACTTTTATATCAATGAGTTAGATGCTGTCTTACAGAAGGTTCAGGCAGATTGCCCTAGAGTTGGCAGGCGGGGTATTCCAGTCCTTTTATACGCAGATGATGCGGTTTTAATTTCTAGAAAGGAGAAGGGACTCCAGGCGCTTTTAAACGCTTTTAATATTTTTATGAATGATAGAAGTTTACTGGTCAACAACTCTAAATCATATATTATGCATGTTGGCCATCAATCTAAAAAGAATTTTTTTTTAAATTGGATGATGTGCCAATCCCCGTTACGCAGACATTTTCATATCTTGGTGTCTTATTTGATACCAAGCTTAGCTGGGGCCCTCATCTGGCTAAAAAGAAAGGGGAGTTGGCGAGGGCCAATGCCTCTATTTTTAACTTTGCAACGAAATTGGGTAAGAAGCCAATTAACGCAATGGTTAAACTCTATAATGCTAAATCGGTTGCAACAGCTGCCTATGGCAGCGAACTATGGGGTTATGTAACTGAAGAGCAGTTACAGGTTGCTGAAAACAATTTCCTAAAACGTCTTCTCTGTGTCCCCGCCAGTACACCCAACCTGGTAGTACATGAAGAACTGGGGACACTGTATTTATGTGATATCTTTGCTTTAAGGCCTCTGACCTGTTGGGTAAAACTGTGGACAAACCAAGATATACCTCTTACCCATCTGATTGTAAGAGACCTTGTGTCTCAGGATAATTCGATGTGCATCCCCTGGCTAAAATACTTGAAATGTGGCTTTTCCAGGCTGGGCCGTTTGAAAACCCAAGCGGGATTGTAAAGGGGGATTTAGCAGCAATCAAATACGCATTTTATAAGGACAGGTTGGCCCAAAGAGAAAGTGAGGAGCTTATGAAACCGAGTGTTAGGAAATATGTTATGTTGAAAACCTGTGACAGTATGGAGCCATATTTAATGGGTACTTTTACCTCTCATGAAAACATTTTGTTGTCAAGGTTTAGATTTAATATTTTCCATCATCTCTTAATCAGACCAAAGTCAGACATTTTTAACAAGGTTGCAGCTCCCTGTGGCTGCGACGGGAAGTCTCCACAGGATATGCTGCATTTTATGTTTTTATGTAGGTTTTATGAATACCCTCGCAGACGCCATCTTCTTGCACTTTTAAGAAAACTTAATTTTAACCAAATCAGACCAGCTTTTATATATCTACAGCTCTTGTACAGTGACAGTGTTCTCCAGGTAATAGAATTCTTAAAATTAACTGTCAAACTGAGAAACTGCATGGACAAGTGATACTGTATTTCTTAATGACCGTTCTGCCTACTTATTGAAAGATATCTTCTGTGGTATCATACCCGGCACTATCTGCACTTTATTATCTACTACGTTTACTTATTTGGCTCTGGGACACGTGTAATATGACTTTTTCAAGTGACTATGAATTATTGTAACACTATGATTAATGTTTTTAAATGTATTGTATATATGTGTACTTTTATGGTGTGAAATATAACCGAAATAAAGTCTCTATTGAATTGAATTGACACATTGACTGGATCCATGAATCAGCCTTTTTAATGCTGAAAGTGCAGACCCCATCAACAAGGCCAGTGCTGCTAACCTGCTTACCCCTGACAGTATTAGTTTCACATTTCCAAATAACTCCATTGTAGACTGCACCTCCACCCTGCTCCAGGGCTGGACTGGCCATAGCGGCATCATGCGTTTTCCCGGGAGGCTGGAAGGGTGGGGCCAGTTTTGCAGCAGGGCTGCAATATCAAGCCCCAGTAACAAACTAAGCAGTTTGTCACACTTGCACCCCCGGGTAGCTGGTCCTACAAAATTGCCCGGGTTGCTATGGGTTACCAGTCCGGCCCTGCTCCTTAGCATATCAGAAACAACGTTATCTCCCTCGAATACTCTAATATGGGAGGCCCGTCCAAGCCAAAGTGACAAAAACAAAGCATGTTCAGAGTTTCATTTAGGACACCATGTGATGCAATCGGGTTTATCCAGAAGAGTTAATCAGCTGTGAAGTATGCTCCATGTATATATACATGTGTGCAGTGGAGACGTTTTGATCTGATTCATAAAGACTTTATTCAGTCTGCATACAGAAGTATTGCCACCGTTCATCGGTGATTTCTGTATTTAACTCTGCCTCCCATGCCCATCACTTTGTAAGCTCAATGCACAATCTGTATAACTTGGAGACCCATTATGTGGCATCTGGACATCTAGTAAGCTGGGTTAGTGGTACAAAGCCACCAGGCTCTTCAAGGAACTCAGATATGTGTTTCTGTACAGTATACCTCAATCTAGCAGATACAAATGAATCAATTGGGGACATCCTGCATTCGGAATGTAGTTGTTCTAGAGCTGTAAAGACACCTTCCTTGCATAAAGTCCCAAAGATCTGACTTGGTTATTATACTAGGCGTTTCTTAGTGAGTGGTAAGATCGGGTTCTGTGTCAATTGTAATGTAGGAATGGGAACCCTGCCTTCCTACTTAGCATTCTCTATTCCCAGCAAGTGTTAGCCATTGCTTTCATTTAATAGTGGCTTCTCTGTAGCCCTCGAGGTAGTAGTGCCTGCAATGGAGTTCCCTCTGTCTATTCTCTCTCTCTCCGATGTGAGATAGGGCAGTCTGGCATCCGGGGATACCAGCATCTGGAAAGGGGACACTGAAACACCAGATAGTACAGTTCTAAATCTGGGATCTCAAACCATCCATGCTCATATGGCAACTTCATGGTCTCACAATTAATGGCAGGCAGTTTGCCCACACATGGTCCCCCACCTAATCCTGGCCTGTTTGAAACTTAATAATAAGGTTGCTAGCGCTGCTACTAGCCAGAAGAGACATTACTACGGCATGGAAAAGCACTGCCCCATCAGTTGCCAGGTGGTACATCACACTCATGCAATGGGCTGATGTGGAGAGTGGAATGCTCAATAAAGAACAAGGGATGAGGGCATTCCCAAATTATTTGTACAACTAACAGCTGCTATTCCGGCCGACAATAAACTGCCTTCGATTTCCCAGGTATGATATATGGGCCCACTGGGGAATATATTGCCTGCTGTTTATACGAGTGAGTCCTGTCATAACTTAGTAAAACATAGGGCCCGATTCACAGAACTAACTTAAGACAAAATCCTAAACTTAGTACTTTTGGTATTCACAGAAGTTAGGATTTTGTCTTAAGTTTGTCTTAAGACAGTCTTAAGACAGACTTAAGACAGAATCCTAACTTAAGTCTGTCTTAAGACAAACTTAAGACAAAATCCTAACTTCTGTGAATACCAAAAGTAGTAAGTTTAGGATTTTGTCATAAGTTAGTTCTGTAAATTGGGCCCATAGTGTTTTTCTTCGGTAGGACCTGTGGGCACTTCAGTTGTTCCTTTGGATACAGTCACTTGGCTAGGCTGTGAAAATCCCTTCAGACGGAATGCCCGCCACTAGAATAGCCACCAATGTTTACAGTATTGCAGGACATTTTGGTTAACCCAGCTAAATGAAGTTGCAGGATGGATTTTGGTCAGCTGTGGTCTGCCGGTCTGCCAGTCTGTAACGTATTCCTAAGGTAGCAGAAAGGCATGAGATGCTCGCACACTCAGTTGATAATTGGCAGAACCCCATTAAGAGTACCACAGGGCAAGTAGGAGCTACTGGACCCAGCTGTGGGGGTTGAGGCCTTTAACTCCAGATGCCCAACCTACTACGCGTCCTGGGCATCTGAACCAAGTACCCCTTCAGCCTTTGGCTCTCAGTGGTCGCACAGGTTGAGCAGTCCAAAGCATCTCTCAGGAGAGGTAGATATGGGGATTTCGGGGCTCGGCACCCTCACAAAAGCCTTGGGGACACATTTTCATCAAATGTACCTGCTGAAGATTTAGTAAACATTTAAATTCTTGATAGAAGTGTATATGTATATTCAAAATATAATACTGATGCTTTTTTTTTAAAACTTTTTATTATATGAAACAAAAGGAAACAAAACATCAAACATACAATCAAGGCAATACAGCAATAATACAGTCATTAGGTCTGTGCTCAAGGAGGACGGGAGAAACATGACAACAGGAGAAAAGCGTCTTTGAATACAGATGGGGGGAGGGTGCCAAAGGCAGAATTGCATATGAACAGCACAATGTACCATAGCTAGAAGGAATGTAGGTCAGGGCGACTGGGAAGGACTAGGAATCGCAGTGAGTGGGGGCATACAGATATCTCCACGGTATGAATTCCACTGGTTCCAAATCTTCCCCCATTTTTTGGGTCTGCCTCTTGCCATATACACTGTCTTCTCTCTGAACATGCACCAGTCCAGACTCTCTTTCCAAGCAGTCACTGTAGGCGGCCTCGGGGACCCCCACAACTGTGCAATATCCCTCTTCGCAACCATATTGGCAAGAGTCACCCACCGGAGCTGTGACACATCATAGTCATTCGGACCCCACACATTCAATAAACATTGTCGGGCTTCCGGCATCATCACAACACCCGTTACTTCATCCATCACCTCATGTATACGTTTCCAAAATCGCACCACCTCAGGGCATTCCCATATGATATGGTGATAGGTGCCAAGGAGACCACACCCATGCCTACACATGCCGTCCGTGGAGTAGCCCATATGGATCAGACGGGGACCGGTGACATAGATTCTGTGGAGGATCTTCAGTTGGACCAGACGGAGGCGGGCCGGAATCGCCACCTCCCAGGGAGAGGAAATCGCGGACTGCCAGTCCTCATCATCTAGTTCAATACCATCGACAATCCAAGCTTCACGAAGGCGATCAAGTAAACTCGATCGGTCATTAATCATTTTTTTATAGAACAATGAGATGGTACTGTCTGGCACATGACTGTCTAGTATACGATCTTCGAGGGGGGAGGAGTCCGGAATATCACTAATCACTGGCAACACAGAGTTCAGAGCATGGCGTACCTGGACATAACGAAAGTTTTCCCTGTCACTCAGCTTATACTCAGCTTGCAGATCCGAGAAGGTCTTCACCCCTCCTTTAACCCAGAGATCACGCACTTTACTTATACCGATCGTGTCCCATTTATCAAATCCCTTCGTCTTCCATAAGCCACCCAATTTTGCAGAGGCATAGAGTGGAGTTGCAACAGTTAGTTTATCACTCCAGCCCATAGCCGCTGTTGCGCTATGCCATACCCGCACGGCTATAGCGGTAGGTCCCGAGAGTTGTGAACGGGAAGGTCCTGAATAAAGTGCCCTGTAGTAATCACCACCCGGGAGCAGCCACTTATCCATTTCAAAAGCCGGATTCAACGCCGGGCCATATATCCTGTGGTTTATGGCAGCAAGGTGGGAGGCCCAATAATACCTACGAATATCCGGGAGCGCTATACCGCCATCATACCAGGGAAGAGTCAATTTTGGAAGAGCGATGCATGAACGTCCGTCCCATATTAATTGCCTCTGCAACGATTCTACCTCCCGAAAATATTTCGACGGGACAACATCAAAACTATTCTGAAGTGCGTATAAGAACTGCGGTAAGGACATCATTTTAAAAAGGGCCGCACGCCCCAGGGGAGACAACGGTAATTTACGCCAACGCGCTACATCGGAGCGCAACCTTTGGAGTGGGGGAAGTAAATTGCGTTCATAGCGAACTGCCGGATCCAACGAAATAAACACACCCAAGTACTTAAAGCCAGACTGCGACAACTGGATGGGACAGCCATGCGGCAAACGAGGGACATCACCCGCAAGTACATAAATGTAGGATTTCGACCAATTAATAATAAGGCCCGAGTTCTTCCTGAAGGAGTTAAGTACGTCAAACAATACGTTGAGCGATTTTTGGGGAGATGTAAGATACAATAAAATATCATCCGCGTATAAGGAAATGCGATCTTCAAATTCCGGCGTCCAGCGTATGCCCTTCAACGAAGGTTCCCATCGTAGCCAAGCGGCGAGTGGCTCCAACGCCAAAGCAAAGAGGAGCGGGGGCAACGGACAACCCTGCCACGTGCCCCTCCCAAGAGTAAAAGGCACGGAGACACGGCCATTAACCACCACCTGTGCCAGTGGCGTTTCATACAGGAGTTTGACCCAACCAATAAAACCAGCGCCGAATCCAAATTTGGCGAGTACCGCCCAGAGATAAGACCATTCGATTGTATCAAAGGCCATCGTGGCGTCCAAGGACGCCAAGATGGCCGGTTCACGCAGCGTCTGGGCCCTCGCGAGAACACCGTGCAAACGTCGTAAATTTAATGCCGTGTTACGGTGCGGGATAAAACCCGATTGATTCGGATGAATCAGGTCGCCAATAACCGTAATCAGACGATTAGCAAGCAGTTTGGCAAGGATCTTAGGCTCCGCATTTAAGAGCGAAATGGGTCTATAAGACGAGCAGCGATCCCGTGGTTTACCCTCCTTATGGATCACCACAATGGTCGCAAGACGCTGATCTTTGGGGAGGGAGCCATTGTCTCGCGCAGCCAAAAACATATCACGGAGATAGGGAGCTAGAGTATCAGGGCGTAATTTATACAATTCAACAGGAAGGCCATTGGGACCCAGAGCCTTGCCGGAACGAATGGAACGTAGCGCAAGAGCCACTTCATCCACCGAGGGCGTGGCATCCAAACAGTCCCGATCTGATTCCGACAAACACGGAAGTGCTATGTCTCGAAGCAACAACTGCGAATCCTCCTCGGGCCTGTCGGACACCGAAGTATAGACCTCTCGAAAATAATCAGCAAAGCATTCAACAATTTCAACGGGGTCCGTTACACGCACACCACCACATGTCTCAATCACCAGAACCACACGACTCGCTCACTCCCTTCTGTCCAGCCAGGCAATCAATTTTCCTGCTTTATCACACACATCATATAGCCGTCCCTGTTGTTCCCTATTCATCATCTTTGCCGCGTCAGTAACCAAAGTTTTGTATTCTAATTGTTTAAGGCGGAGGACATGTAATGCTTCTCGAGACACCTCTCGTTCCAATGCAGTCTCCAGGTCTGTGATTTCAGTCTCGAGCTGAACAATTGCCTCATTCTTACATTTCTTAGCACACCCCCACCAAAGACAATGCCTGTCCCCTGATCACAGTCTTAAAAGCTTCCCATAGCGAAACAGGTGAGGATACAGAACCAGCATTCTCAGTAAAATACAGATCAAATGATTTAATCAATTCAGTACGAGTCTTAGGGTTAAGAAGATACCAGGGGTTAATCGGGGCCACCCTCCCTTCGGCGCCCATACCAAGATTGAAATGAAACCAAATAGGGGAATGGTCTGATATACCCCGGGCCAAGTGTCTAATCTCTCCAATCAAAGGGGACAGGGCAGCCGGTATCAGGATATAATCCAATCTAGAAAGACTACCATGAGGTCCCGAATGGAAAGTAAACTGTGTTTGCTCTGGATGCATTAGTCTCCAGCAAACTAAGTCCCAAAGTTTCCAGGAAGTCACCCAACCAGGATTGCGCAGCAGGAAGATCTCGGGCGGATATCGGTCTGTTCAGCCAGAAATGACGGAGTTAAAATCACCACCCAGTATCAAAACACCCTCCGGGAGACCCAAAACCATCCGCCCCAGGTCCGTAAATGTCGTGGATTGTAAGCCCGGAGGGACATACACCGACACCAACGAAATTGTTTTTCCCTCCCACCGCCCAACAAGTGCAACATATCGACCCCTGGCATCAAGGATCACATCGTCAACCTTGAAGGGGAGGGAAACCCTAAGCAAAATACCCACTCCTCTAGAACTAGATGTAAATCCAGAATGGGCAGCAAGACGATAACCCCGTCTATTAAGAGCGTGACAAGTATTTCCTATCAAGTGTGTCTCTTGTAGCAAAACGACATCGGGCGAAAGGCGCCGCAACAGCTGCATAACCACCCCTCTCTTTATCTGATCACCCAACCCATTCACATTCCAGCATAATACCCTCAACCCTCTACCCCCATCCGAATCCACAATGAACTCCCATCGCAAAACGAGCATCACACCAATGTCAAAGATAATGAAAGTACCTTGCCTTGAAAAAGAAAAAACAAAATCCCAAAACATGTCCCTCCCTCCCCCAATGTTCCCAACACAACTCCCCCCCACCCTGCACCCCTGCACTGACTCAAAAGCCACCCCAATTTGCAGTGTGCCTGTCGCCCTAACAATTACAAACAAAGAACTAATCTACACAAAGAAAACCCCAGAGGAGGAAAGGGTCCCGCCATCCCCGCTACCTCCCAAGATACGAATGGAATGATCAAAGAAGACAGTGAGCCTCAGCTGTTCACGTTGAATAGTGTTCCGGACACAGGCATCATAGTCATTCTTGGTCCATCAGTCCCCCCTCAGCACCACCAGCATGTTCCTGGCCAGCACTGCGAGCCGGCAAAGTGTCCAACCAATCACTCGCTTCCTCAGGCCTGACAAAGAAGAATGTTCGATTGTCATATTCAACACGCAGTCGGGCCGAGAATAACATTGCGTATTTTAGTTCCATGTCTCTTAGTCGCCGTTTTACCCCTTGAAATCCCATTCGTTGTTTCTGGCCCGATTGAGAAAAGTCCGGATAAAAGTTCACAGCAGCATTCTCGAACTGCGTCGGGCCACTTGTCCGTGCCGCCTACAGAATGGCGTCGCGATCTCTGAAGTTGAAGATCCGTGCAATAATCGGACGGGGGGGAAAACTGGGCTTCGCCTGTCCCCCTGGCACTCTGTGCGCACGTTCGATGGCAAAGAATTTGCTCAGGCCCTTGGGTGCAAGATGATTAAGATCGAGGTCCTCCACTCGAAGATCAGTGGCGAGCGATCTAGAATCTTCCGTGACCCCAATAATACGCACGTTGTTGCGCCGTGCACGGCCTTCAAAATCTTCCAAGAAACGAGCAAAAAAGTCATTAGCAGATCTAAGGTTGCGCACTTCTGTTTGCAAGTCGGACACATCCGTGGTAAGGCTGGATGTCTTAAGGTCCAATGACTTCACCTTCTCGTTCGTCTTGGCCAAATCAGTTCGAATGAGATTGACGTCAATGGCCACCGTGTCCAGCTTCAGAGCCAGGGCTTCATACTGTTGGCCAATAGAAGACTGAATACCAGCAATGGCGCCCATCACGTCCTGTAGCGTTAATTCCGCCGATATAGCAGGCTCGTCGACAGCCTCCTCCCAGGCCTTAGATGCGCCACCAGGGGATCCTTTAGAAAGTGTGTAGCGATCCATGACATTCATCTGGGTTGAACCTCCACGGATAGTGGTCTTGACTTTCCGTTTTTCACCCTCGGGCTTGCCCGTCATGGCGAGCCGGGTGCCACGGAGGGAGGCTTGGGATCTGGTCCAAATGGCTCCTTAAAGTTCACACACAAGAATACAGGATCTGAAGTTGGGCCAATTTGAGTTCACAGCCAACAGTCGCTAGCTCGAAACTCAATGAGCTAGCATCGGAGCTCGCCCGATCAACAGACACACCGCAGATAGGAGACAGTGCGCTGGAGAAACGAAACCGAAAGTAAAGTGAGGCTGTGGCCTGATCCCCTCAAGCCGTTGTTGTTGAATTACGACCTGGGCACTGCCACAACTCAAGGTCCAGGCTGTTCCATGGAGAAGGCCACAAATTACAGGACGGCAGAACTCGGGGACCCTGCGTCCGATTCCGACCCAAAAACCTGCTAGTACATCAGCCGGGTTGTGTCTTCAATGACCTTCCATCGAATCAGGATATTATCCAGGATAAATGCGGGAGGCAGCGAGGGTCCTCGGGAGCCCTGTGCTCACGCGGCATTCTCGGATGTGCGCGAAGCTCCTCCTCCAATATACTGATATGCTTAATAAATGTAAGACAGTTCAGATTTTAATTTATCTGTCAATTCAAAATTACTGTATTCGGTTGATAAAACAACCATAGATGCGTGCAAAGTATAAAAACAGATAAAATGCATTCATATTTGAGGAGTGTTAAAAAGTAAATCTACACCCAATAAAATCCAGAAAAACCCTGTACAATAAAGTGCACAGTGCCTTACATTCAAAACAATACCCCCTTAAAATGTGTTACCGTATCACATCATTTAAAACAGTCCATGGTGTCATGTGAGCGAACAGCAGTTCGTAAAAAACAAGTTACAGCAATACAAGTTTATTCATCTGAAAGACGTTGAAGAAGGAGGTACGCCAAAGCACAACCTCTCCAATTTCTGAATCTCACAAATAGAACAAAGAAAGTTTTGGTTTTTATGCATACAATTTACACAAAAAAAAAAGAAAATGAATCCTAGATTGGTTAGCACCACTATTGCACGGACAAGCAATTGCATCTAAATTCGGCTGATACCCTAGAAGAAAACAAAGTAGGTACTTCACTGTATCAGCTCTAAACCTAAATAATAAGGAACGCTCCCAGGCACTTCAAGATTTCCACACGCAAATAATTGAATTGGAAAAGGCTCCATTCTTAGGGACAAATAAATTCCAATAGTTACTTTCTGAACTCAACTTCGACCCTTTTATTATGCATTTGAGCTAGCAACAATGCGGACGCCTGCCTTTTATTAACAAATGCACATGAAGAGGTGTCGTAGAAAATCTGAGGATGACCAACCTCAGCAAACAAGTTTTTCACATATGACATCCAAGGAATTGATATGCTGTTATCACAGACCAATTTCAAAAGGGGGTGGTGATGGACCGAGTATCTGAGTTAATCAGAACACTCCTACCCAGTCGACAGATCAGGGCTTGATCCATCACCGTTTTTTAGCTCACTGCACCATCCCAGTTCAGAACCTGGCTATATGCAAATTAGTCTGTCCCTGGCCCAGTGCATCATGGGAACAGGGCAGACCAAACTACCAAGCCAATTCTTTCCTGGAAAGGAAACAAGCTTCCGGGGACCGGTTTCTGGCATTACAGCCGTCTTCGGCCCGGCTTGCTTGAATCCTGATGGTGCAGTGAGCAAGGGACTCACATCTGAGCATACCCTTCCACACTTATGGTGGCCAAAATAATTTCAAAAGGGGGTGGTGATGGACAGAGTATCTGAGTTAATCAGAACACTCCTACCCAGTCGACAGATCAGGGCTTGATCCATCACCGTTTTTTAGCTCACTGCACCATCCCAGTTCAGAACCTGGCTATATGCAAATTAGTCTGTCCCTGGCCCAGTGCATCATGGGAACAGGGCAGACCAAACTACCAAGCCAATTCTTTCCTGGAAAGGAAACAAGCTTCCGGGGACCGGTTTCTGGCATTACAGCCGTCTTCGGCCCGGCTTGCTTGAATCCTGATGGTGCAGTGAACAAGGGACTCACATCTGAGCATACCCTTCCACACTTATGGTGGCCAAAATAATTTCAAAAGGGGGTGGTGATGGACAGAGTATCTGAGTTAATCAGAACACTCCTACCCAGTCGACAGATCAGGGCTTGATCCATCACCGTTTTTTAGCTCACTGCACCATCCCAGTTCAGAACCTGGCTATATGCAAATTAGTCTGTCCCTGGCCCAGTGCATCATGGGAACAGGGCAGACCAAACTACCAAGCCAATTCTTTCCTGGAAAGGAAACAAGCTTCCGGGGACCGGTTTCTGGCATTACAGCCGTCTTCGGCCCGGCTTGCTTGAATCCTGATGGTGCAGTGAGCAAGGGACTCACATCTGAGCATACCCTTCCACACTTATGGTGGCCAAAATAATTTCAAAAGGGGGTGGTGATGGACAGAGTATCTGAGTTAATCAGAACACTCCTACCCAGTCGACAGATCAGGGCTTGATCCATCACCGTTTTTTAGCTCACTGCACCATCCCAGTTCAGAACCTGGCTATATGCAAATTAGTCTGTCCCTGGCCCAGTGCATCATGGGAACAGGGCAGACCAAACTACCAAGCCAATTCTTTCCTGGAAAGGAAACAAGCTTCCGGGGACCGGTTTCTGGCATTACAGCCGTCTTCGGCCCGGCTTGCTTGAATCCTGATGGTGCAGTGAGCAAGGGACTCACATCTGAGCATACCCTTCCACACTTATGGTGGCCAAAATAATTTCAAAAGGGGGTGGTGATGGACAGAGTATCTGAGTTAATCAGAACACTCCTACCCAGTCGACAGATCAGGGCTTGATCCATCACCGTTTTTTAGCTCACTGCACCATCCCAGTTCAGAACCTGGCTATATGCAAATTAGTCTGTCCCTGGCCCAGTGCATCATGGGAACAGGGCAGACCAAACTACCAAGCCAATTCTTTCCTGGAAAGGAAACAAGCTTCCGGGGACCGGTTTCTGGCATTACAGCCGTCTTCGGCCCGGCTTGCTTGAATCCTGATGGTGCAGTGAGCAAGGGACTCACATCTGAGCATACCCTTCCACACTTATGGTGGCCAAAATAATTTCAAAAGGGGGTGGTGATGGACAGAGTATCTGAGTTAATCAGAACACTCCTACCCAGTCGACAGATCAGGGCTTGATCCATCACCGTTTTTTAGCTCACTGCACCATCCCAGTTCAGAACCTGGCTATATGCAAATTAGTCTGTCCCTGGCCCAGTGCATCATGGGAACAGGGCAGACCAAACTACCAAGCCAATTCTTTCCTGGAAAGGAAACAAGCTTCCGGGGACCGGTTTCTGGCATTACAGCCGTCTTCGGCCCGGCTTGCTTGAATCCTGATGGTGCAGTGAGCAAGGGACTCACATCTGAGCATACCCTTCCACACTTATGGTGGCCAAAATAATTTCAAAAGGGGGTGGTGATGGACAGAGTATCTGAGTTAATCAGAACACTCCTACCCAGTCGACAGATCAGGGCTTGATCCATCACCGTTTTTTAGCTCACTGCACCATCCCAGTTCAGAACCTGGCTATATGCAAATTAGTCTGTCCCTGGCCCAGTGCATCATGGGAACAGGGCAGACCAAACTACCAAGCCAATTCTTTCCTGGAAAGGAAACAAGCTTCCGGGGACCGGTTTCTGGCATTACAGCCGTCTTCGGCCCGGCTTGCTTGAATCCTGATGGTGCAGTGAGCAAGGGACTCACATCTGAGCATACCCTTCCACACTTATGGTGGCCAAAATAATTTCAAAAGGGGGTGGTGATGGACAGAGTATCTGAGTTAATCAGAACACTCCTACCCAGTCGACAGATCAGGGCTTGATCCATCACCGTTTTTTAGCTCACTGCACCATCCCAGTTCAGAACCTGGCTATATGCAAATTAGTCTGTCCCTGGCCCAGTGCATCATGGGAACAGGGCAGACCAAACTACCAAGCCAATTCTTTCCTGGAAAGGAAACAAGCTTCCGGGGACCGGTTTCTGGCATTACAGCCGTCTTCGGCCCGGCTTGCTTGAATCCTGATGGTGCAGTTATCACAGACCAGGCAGTCGGCAATTATAGCCCTTATTAATGAGGCTTCCTTGTTACCCCAAATGGAGAGCCACAACAAAGAGGGTCTGATTTGAGTAAGATAACTGAGGTAGGTAAGACCTAGTTCGCTATTGCAAATAAAGGGCAAGGAAGATACTGAAAATGGCAAAGTTCTCCTACAAAAATGGTTTTCCTCCCTCTGTAGTGCCATACACTTAGCTGTTCCCCAAACTACCACACGTAGGAGGCTATTGGAGAACATTGTGCATTATAAATTTGTATAACCGGGGCCAACGGCCAACCGTAAGGGGATGCGGGAGACTGAGGAGTGAACCTGTTGATCCCATCAATTTTGCCCTTCTTCATGAAATGTTGGGAGCCCAAGAGCCTGTCGCGCTAAAGGTTATATACTTAGATACAAATTTGTTTTTGTGATTTACAAGGTATTTGGACGTATTGTAATTCTAAAGTCCGGAGGTATTTTGGCGCCACAGGTCATTATAAACTATTTAGAAATATTAGTTAAAAGATCGAATTTTGACACAAAAAAAACACAAACGCGTTAATTAGCGTTCTCAGGGCTTTAGGTGTGTGGGTAATTTAAACCGCATCATATGCTTATAGGAGTGTGGGGAGAAAAGTGCCAATTATCTTTGGGACAGCTGGGGTACTGGCTGCCAATTGGGTACTTAAGTTGTTAATATAAAAGAATAAATAATAAGGGAGCAAGTACACAACCTGGATACACTCCCCAGTGGGTCTCAACAATACCCGAAAGTTTGCCATTTTGTCCATACTGCACCCCTGCTGAGGTGCTATAATGAAGCGCAGCCAATATATCGATTAAAGCCCTGTCTAATCCGATTTCGTAAAGGTGTTCCCAGAGCCTATTTCGGTTTAGGCAATCGAAGGCCATTGATAAATCCATGAATCCCAGATACAGAAGACTGTTTAGCCACAGTATACTTGCCAATTACCAAGTTCAGCTTGAGGTACTGCTCCACCGTGCCAATACCAGCCCGAAAACCTTAATGACATGGATCCAGGATATACTTTTCATGTACCCTATCCTGTTATAGAGAACTCAACCAAAAATCTTGGCCGGAATGTCAATCAAGGAGATTGGACGAGGGGAACTATAATAGAGTTCGCCCAAGAAGTTGGTCTGGTAGAAGATGTATTGCATATTATAAAACATTAGTCAGCAGGGAAGCCCATAGATCTAAATTATATTTTATTAAGTCAAAGGGACTCCGCCAGGGCCTGGAGATGTGCCCCCGCACTGTTGAATTGCTACTTTGACTTCAACAAAAGTAAGATTTAAAACTTTAAAAGGAGTAGCAACCTTATCTGATAACACTAAAGGGTTCACAGTCTTGTCTGAATATATCTTGGTGGAGTGCTCCACCCATGCATCACTCTCTATATAGCAACAAATATTAGTGGATGTCTGATCAAGGGAACACATATTGGTCACAGCTTTTCAAAACACGGTGCTTTCCTTTGTATGTGCTTTGTCAGATAGAACCTTCTACTGCTGAGTGATTACTAGTTTCACATATGTGTAACCATAATTTTATATTCCTTCCTCATACGGACCACTTCCGTGTGATTTCTGGGATTTTTACAGTGGGCTGTACATAATGAACAATTGGTGTGTGAACACGCCTGGTCAAACCACCGCAGGCACTGTGCTGTAGGTTGGTGGGGCTTACTAAGCGTCCTTTTAATCTTTTTGCAGAGAACAACAAAAGCAGTGAATATCTTCCCCTGCCCCCTATGCTCCGCTAAACATCCCATCGATAGATTGGTGTTCTCAGAAGTGACATTTCTTAAAATTTGCACGGGGTCAGACAATTTCCAACATACGCATAGATTATCAGTGGATGGGCGTGTTGAACTGAGGCCAGTTGCTAACTTGCTCATCCTGATAGTTGGGATATCAAAAGCTACAACAACAGGCCTATGATCCCCAAATTGAGTGGAAATAAAGTTGCCATACATTAATGAATTTATCAAATTATGGGAGACATATGCATAATCTATAACCGTAGAGCAATTGCTCCCTCTGGACGTCGGCAACCTTACACTATCCCTAACAACTACCTCTACAGCATTGTGCATATCAGCTGAGTTAAGTAATACCTCCAGCTTTTTGCCCCAAGTATCCCCGCCTACATCATTCTTAATCATCTTGCCGACACTTTTGAGTAGGAGTTTGGCGTCTGCCAAGCAAACAAATAGTTGAAGACCCACTTCTACCCTTTTTTCTAGTAGGGAAGAAATAAAATCAAAAACAGCTGGAAAGTTCTTATTAGGAATGTTAACAAAATCGTCATTATAAAAATTCTATAGGTATAACTCCACAGCTCCCGTATACATTACTACTTGGAGATTGTCTCCCTGTACTTCTAAAGCCTCTGCTCTACCTCCAATTAGCAAATTAATCCAATTTTTCAGTCTGTTTGTAAAATCTAAAATTACAACCATTCAGGTCAAGATGTTCCACCTAAAGGATTAATGTAAGTTTTGCTTTTTAGTATGAATATAGTTATTGGGTATGAATGGTATGCTTTAGGATTGGTTGTTGAAAAGATGTGTATGGGAAGGTTTTCAATTTGTTGATAAATATACAATTGTTTGATCTAGTCTATGGATGATCTATTTTGATCAGAACAAATAAGTAAAAATAGATGGAGTTATGAAAAAATAAAATAAATGTTTTTGATTTTACGGTGGTTGTACAGTTGATGCACTGTGGCCTAAATACATGACCTGACTTTGCAGGTGGGTTGTTTATTCCAATTTTTAGATATGGAGGGGCGATTAACACAGGCTCCCAACTCAAAACACGTTCAATAGAAGCAATAAAGGACTGTCCAGTCAAATGTTTGCTTTTATGAAAAAAGGAGTGTTTATACACCAACACAAAGTTAAATATAGTATACACAAACAATATTCACAGTCCCCTGATGTCTAGTGTTCAATAGGCAGGTCCCAGAGTCCACTTCCCTCTGACTAGAGGTAGTGGTTATTACTCATTCACTTAAATGACATTCAGGTTAAGCTCCTGTTGGACCTGGTCCTTTCTGCAGGGTTATCCCCAAACTTTTTGCCTTCCTCATCTGTTTTTCTAACTTTCTTTTTGTTGACTTTAGGACTCTGGGCACTTTACCACTGCTAATCAGTGACAAAGTGCATGTGCTTTCTCCCATAAACAAGGTATGGTTGGTTTACACCGGTTTGTCATATTTGATTTACTTGTAAGCACCTTGTAGAGTGGTATCCCATATTCCCAGGGCATGTAAACGAAATGCTACTATTGGGCCTGCTGTGCCCAGGGAACAAGGGCGACCCTACTCACAAGGAACCAGGGTAAATAGTGTATGTAGACGCTTTTACCCGGATTCTTGCTGCTTGCTTCCCAGTCCAGGAAAGGAGAGAACCACAAGATCCACAAGCCCCCGGGTAAGGACATGGCCCTCTCGTGCTCTTAAGCGCAGCGTGCTCACGTGGCGGGTGTAGCCGCCTTTGCCTGGATTATTGCTGCTTGCTTCCCGGTTCAGGAAAGGAGAGGACCATAACATCCACAATCCCCGGGGAAAGGACACGCCTCTCTTGCGCTCATAAGGATGGCGTGCTAACGTGTGGGTGTAGCCACTTTTGCCTGGATTCTTGCTTTCCCATCGCGTGCCAGGAACTAACGATCAGATCGTCTTGAGGAAAAGAAACACCAAGCAACTGGAATCAGGAGGGGAAACTATCGCAACGCTGAACTTCTTCTTGGTAAAGGCTGCTAATGTACTGTCAAAAGAAACTGAATTAACAGAACGCAGACTGTCCCTTGGAGAACCTATTAGGGGCATCACTAGCAGGGTTTGCCTCCCCTGCAACCTAATCACTGACTTATTAGGAGATTCTAATGGTGGCGTCAGTAGTAGAGACTGCATTCCCAGCAATATAATCACTGACTGCTTAGGAGATCCTAATGGTGGCATCACTCTGCCTACCAAGATGGTACCCCGCACAATGGCAACACCCCACCAGTCCTTGTGTACCCCTGCCGATCAAAGTGAAAGAAATGCGTCTCTTTACAATTGGGCTCAAGGGGGCCCCCCTCCTGGGGCTTCTAAAGGATGGTGTGAGAATGCCTACGGGAAGGGGACACCTCTCGGCCTCCCATTCAGAGACTCTGCCGGATGCCCATTGTCTGCACTTTAGCCCACATGTTTAACTCTCAGCCCCCCCAGCAATTCTCATACCTTCAGTCCAAAATGGGCTGTAAAAGAGGTGCATGAGGGTGGCTGACAGAAGGGGGTGGCGGCCAGGTGGAGTCTGCACAAAGTATCTTCCCCTACGAAAGGTGTCACTTACGTAAATTTCAGGGGCCTCGCGCATTCCCTTTTGCTTAGGGCCCTGAAAATCCTAGAGCCGGCCCTGGGCTAACCCTCTGGGTTCCCCAAATGGATCAACTTACGATCTATGTATAGAGATAGAACAGGCTAAATTAAAGGTAATCCAGCCTGTGATAGTACGCCTAGAAGAGTTAGAACTGTGTTTAGCCCTACTGATTGAGAAGGGTGAATCACTATGGAAACCTGAGCCCGCTACTGCCTGCACAGAGGTAGCAGGGGTTCTAAACCATACCCCAACTCCGCAAGGCCCAATACAGGAGGAAAGAATTGAAAGGTGCATAGATGGGGATAAACGCAACTTGCAGGACCACAGATCACATGCAACACAACAAATGACCCATGGCACAGACATGGCATCAGTTGTACAAACTCACACCGGGGGGAGGGGACTAGGACACAAAAAGTGGCGTTTCCAGGGGACCGGGTGAGGGGGGAGCACGAAGCAAAGAGTCGAAGCGGAGATAACCAGCGCCACAACCCTTGCTCTTCCACCTGAAGCCAGCCCACTGGTGCTTATTTTGGTAAATGTGCTGGAATTAAGAAAGCCCCAATATGAAAACACATAGCAACTTATGGGGAAAGCCCTACATTGGTTGAAAAATGTTGGTAGAATGGGAACATTCATACATAGGCATATGATCGTGGCCAGGAACATTTCTTAGGTGGTTCCTTCTTGGAAGTCTATCCCGGGGGATTGCATTGTGATAAACTTTAATGCTCAAGAACTGGTGAGGGACTTGTTGGGATGTTTACCTATGCCACCCTCAAGGAGCACACAGATATATGCCTTACCGCTGGGCTACTTCTATAAACCACATGAGGTCTGCAGGATTGGGGTTCACGGAGGAGATAACACAATCCCTTCCCAAAGAGAGTGAATACCATGGAGAGATCCCATTGGGATAAGTACCAGTTACAGATTTGCCCCATTAGAAAGCCTAGAAGGGTGTGATTGCCTACAGGAGGCGACCAATGTTAGAGACAACGGGATTAAAGCGAGTAAACATGGGAATAAGAGTGAAGGCCTGAAGGAAATAAAGATAGTCTCTTGGAACCTAGCAGGCCTTAGCTAAAAAGAGAGATGTAATAGAGTAGCACAATGACATAAATAAATAGAATATAGCCTGTCTGCAAGAAACCTGGGAGACGGGAGTTATATAAGTGGATGACCTCAGAACGTTTTAGACTCCGGCAGTTATAGCTATAGCAGGCAGGGCAAAGGGCAGGTTAGTAACGTTTGTGGCAAACACCCTTAGTGTTACGATATTACATTCGTCTGTACATTATCCTTATTTAATAATTGAAGGACAGGAAGACTGGGATTTGTTGATAATTAATTTCTACAACAATAAACTTGAGGAAAGGATGAAAACTGTGGTGGGAGAGTTAGAATAAGCAATTGAGGAAATCTATGCTGATCATGCGAAAATATTAAAGATTTACTGGGTGGGCGATTTTAATAGTAGGGTGTGTCATATACGGGATAACAGAGCCTGTGGGGTTACAGACGGGTGTGGAGACCCAATTGTACATTTAAACCACTCCACTTATGGGGAGGCATTTAAAAGGATATTATATATATGGGATATGGGGGTTGAAAATAGTGTAAATGCTATTACAGGAACTATAGATAAGACTTGTGTCTCCCCCAACCTAGGCTGCACAATTGATTTTATAATCGCATTGGAAACCTTAACTTGTAGGCTTAATAATAAAACAGTGGTATTTACAGTTTTTAGCGATCATGCTTACCTAGCCTGCGACATGCGGTGGGAGTTTAAGCCCCACATCAAGCTAGATCTAGTACCAAAACCAATTTTTGCAAGAAATAATGGTTCAATTTTAAAATGGGATAAGGTGGTGGGGTGTGACTTTCTCCACACCCTGCTTGTTGCTAAATACCCAGGGGCAGATTTACAAGCCCCTTGCGACACTTTTGCGCTGCAGGTGCGTCACATTTGTGACGCAGCGGCGGCATTAAAAATGTGGTCAATTTACAATGTGACGCATCTAGGGAGATGCATCACGTTGTAAAGCCCTGCGTCACATTATACCTGTGTCAGGTATAATGTATGCAGGGTGGGCGTTCCCACGCATGAAAGCCTCGTAAAAGTGACACAGTGAAATCTACAAGATGTCACTGCAACACTTTGTGATGTATTTCCTATGGGAACTGTGTTGATATTCCTGTTTCTGACCCTTGTCCGGTTAATAAATCACTAGTGGCCATACAACGGCACAGAAACCCGTTTTCTGATTAGGTCATAGCGCATGCTACCACATTAGGCAAGCACTATTCCTCCAGCCCCCATAGAAAGCATACTGAGTTCTCAAAACAAATCAAACCTCCAGCAACCTGGGAAATCCCCCGCAGCCATTGTTTTGATTTAGCCAAGAACTCCAGTAAAGAATGTAAGAACGACCAGTTCTTATGACATCCTTATTGACGTATTTATGTCCATCCTTACGTCAATCTCGGCACCTTTCAGGTATAAATATTACCGACATTGCCCTAAGCAAACACACGGTGGTGGTGACGAGATTGGAGCAGCGCGACTTGCCGAGGAGCCCAGCTGATGCAGGAAGCCCACGGACGCTGCCCCTCCCCTTTGACGCGCTGAGAGAGAGACGCTGCCTTTTCTCCTGCCGAGAAATCCAGCCTCTGGCGTTCCCAGCCGCCCTCGTGGGCAACTGGGATATCGAGTCCTGAGATAGAGATACCAGCCCTCCAGCCTTCTATATCCCAGGTACTGAACTGAATAACCCCTCACAGAGAATTCTTGAATCAGATCCTTGGCAAAGCAAACTTAACTTAAACTGTTACTTATCTACTCCCGCCCACGTATTAGGCTTAGGTCAGGTACACTGGGGTAGGCGTAATTAGAAGCACCAGTTGAGTACGATTAGTCAATGTATATATGTATGTATCTATTTTATCCATTTTAAGTATCATATGGCTAAGAAACCATATCAATGCTTTTACAGTATTATTTTATAATTCTGTTTTTACTGTATGCACTTTACTTAACTATAAGTATTGCAATAATAGCGATTCATTTCTCTTGTATGAGAAAAGAGACTGATCAATAAATAACACCTTTTTATTGAACATGCCCGTCTCTTCCTTTTCTCTACAAACTGGTGAAACTAAGAATGCACGTACTGACTGAGTAAAATAAGTTGTCTTTTGTTTTCACACGACTCTAGAGATATACTCTTGATTAGGGGAGAGCAAAGTTGTCATGTTCTATGGTTGTCAGAAACTAAATCCCTTCTTGTCTATCCAGGGAGGTTAAACTCCTCCTTGCCTATTCGAGAAAGTTTCTAGTGAACTCTGAGCTAGCTGGCACACATAACTTTAAGTCTAATATCGTCAGTAGAAGACCTAGTTAACCTCAGTCCTACGTCTATACTATTGAAGATATTATTCCAATGCGCAGAGCCTATTGGGAAAATAGGAACTACACTACATGGCGCCCAACGGTTTGGATAGGCGATAAATCTAACGTAAGACATTAGAGTAACTCAGTCGTGCTTTTTCACACAGACCCCTTTTCCCATAATACTCCAAAGACGTCTGGAGTGGGTGAAAGGTTAAATCCGCCAAACTTCATAGAGAGGAAACTCCTATGTATGGTTCTTGGTTTATTCAACGTTGAAGGATACACTGTTCCAAAATATTGTGCATCTAATCTTTGTTTCCATAGAAACCTGATCTGTAAATAAATAAAATAACCTTCTTGTCAGTAAAATGTCAGAAACTGAAGAAGAAAGGGAGACAGCTAGAATAGCAGCTCAACTGATAGCAGATGACAGAAGTCTCGTACAGGAAGACCCGGAGGCAATACTGATCCCGGTCAACATAAGAAAAACTATAACGTTAAAACTTATAGAAAATGGGCTGACACCGAGAGGTGGTACAGTCATATTCGTAATCGAGGCACACGAATATCGGCAGACAGAGGTGTTCTATTCATGGATAAACTTTCCAGCAGCAAACGCTGTAACAAAGGACTTCCACTATTACAAAATAGAGGAACCTCCGAATGAGTACACTCCTTTCGAGGAAGTGGAAATACCACTCAAATACCAAGAGCACCTGCTCTGGTTTAATGGCGCCCTAAAACATAATAATGACATCACCAGGCTCGGTCCACTAGGTAGACCAGGAGCAACGTGGCCAGTCCTAGCCGGATACACACCACATCCAGACATTGAAGAAATGTCCGCGCCAGATCTTTTGGCACAGCTAAAACAACTAATTAAAATACACAGACAATTAGTCCAATATGTAATGCGGACTTCAACAGTCCAACCAGCTATTAAAATTCCACAGCTGACCCCTCATCAGGGGAACACAAATAAAATTACACCACAGAACATACAGTCCTTTCTAGGTAAAGTACCCGCAAAACGGGAACAAATTCCATTCTGGTTAGCACAAAAAATCACTCAAATAGAGGCGGTATTTCCGGATACCACCGCTCTTGAGAAACACAGGATTCTGACTATCTGTCTTCCAATGGGAATCGCACCACATGTGGAGGACTGTGACACTTGGGGTACAGTCTTTGCTTCCATTTACACAAAAACACATGGTGTTCCATCCATGTCAGTAATACCAGATGTGCTGAAAGAAATTCAAGATGAATACGGTCCAGAACCGGCCCTAACTCTGGGTCTGAAATTACTAAAAGACTTCAAGCAGGTCTCGGCAATATTACTAGCCAATATAAAGGGAGAAGCAGCAAATGTGGCGATCCGCCAGAGGTTGAAAGAGACAAATATAGCAGACCAACCATTTGAAATTGCCAGAATCATAGAAAAATCCTATGAAGAACTAGGAAGAGATAGTTTGGGTGGAATACCGGTGAAACCCCAACTAATTGAAAATCCTGAAAAGGTATTTATTAAAAATAATCTAAACACTCGAAAAAAGAGCTGGGATGGAAATAAACAATCCACTCCTAAAGAAAAAAGATTCCAAACCAGAGGAAGGTCTCCTCGGCGGAGAGAAAGATCTCCGGACCAAGGACGCAAGTCTCCCCAAAGGGAGCCCTCTGTGAAAAAATACAACCTTAGAAATAGGGATAATATAAAGAAACCTGATAGATATCAAGAAATTGATACACGTCCCTCTCAATCTTTTCAGACTTCCTCGCAGAAATCGGAAAGAAGAGGACGATCAGAACACAGGGAAGAGCACGTCAAGTCCAAAGACAAGGAACCTGCTCATCAAAATAAAAAATTACAATTTCCAAAGAAGAAGGTAGCCAGTATTAAAGTAATCAACCATGCCGAGAATACTGAGGACACAGCTGAAAAACAGAGAATGGGCTCAGACAATGCTAGACAGCGCAGCAGAAGTGAGCATAGCTCGCAAGATCCTGATGAATCATCTGGAGACAGTGGACACAAATGAATACATTCAGGTGGAAACTGCAGATACCAGAGTTAGCAAACCTCATAAAATATATGAAATAACATTACGTATAGAGGGGGATAAGACTAGGAAAATAAGGGGTCTATTTTGGGATAATCTCTCCAAGGGCTATGACATCCTTCTAGCTGAAAAAGACTGGCCACCAGAGTTTGTCAGGGAGTGCCCTCATGGCGAAGAAATAATTATGCCTGCCTTCTCAAATCATATTCCAATACATAAAAAATATACACTTGCAAGAAAGTGGGCGGTAGCCCAAGCTCCTGCTTTATATAAAAACCATGTGGGATGGGATGAGGACTCTCCTCCTCACAAAATCCAGTTAAAATCACAACCTACTGCACAGAGGCAGTACCCAATTAAGCAAGAAGCTAAAAAACAAGTAAAAGAGATCCTAGATCAACTTGAATACCAGGGGGTGATTGAAACTTGCACCTCACAAATGAACAATCCATTGTTTCCTGTCTCGAAACCAGATGAATCATATCGTCTTGTTTTAGACTACAGACACTTGAACTCATGTTGCAAAACTTTTGCAGTACAAAACTCACACAGTGCAGCACTAATGAATAACATAGTGCGCAAAAAATACAAAACAACATTAGACATCTCTAACGGATTCTTTTGTCAAAATATAGCACCAGAAAGCAGATATTTGACCGCGTTCTCAATAAATGGCGCCAAAAAAAATTCTGTCGTTTACCACAGGGGTTCAAGAACAGCCCAGGATTATTCTCAGCGAGAGTAACAGAGTTACTACAAATATATGATGATGAGGCATTATCATATGTCGATGACATCTATCTAATAGATGATGACTTGGATACTCACTTGAAAAGAGTGAACACCATAATACTTGGGTTCGCAGCAGAGGGTTACAAATTCAACTTTAAAAAGTCAAGAATTGCCCATCTAACTGTCCTATTTTTAGGATATGAATTATCAAGTGAAGGCAAAAGCCTGGCTGACAATTTCCTAGAAAAATGTGCTGTAATCCAAGCACCTAGAACACTTAAAAACTTACAATCGATTCTAGGTTTCCTAAATTTTGGAAGAACTTACATTATAAACTATGCAGAGAGGGTCAAACCCCTCTATGAGCTAATAAAACCAGATTTTAAAAGAATCAACTGGACTCAAAAACACACAGAAATTTTGAGATCTTTACAAACAGACATGTTAGTTAAAACAAAACTACAAACACGTGACAACACACGCAATCTTGTGATTCGAGTCATCCCAGGAAGATGCGGATTCACATACCTAACCTCTAATGAGGGAGAGAAGGTACCAATAGCATACAAATCACATTTGTACACAGAAGATGAAAAAAGGTTCAGCATTAAGGAAAACATTGTTCATGCGGTTCAAACAGCTGTAGCAAAAGAAAAATACCAAGCTGACGGTAGACAGGTTACAGTCAGAACAGCAGAATCAGCTTTTGAGGCATTAACAACCCCATGTAATTTACAGACAACGGCACTGAATCCAGAATGGATACAATGGGTAAATTCTGTTGCTACAGACAAAGTAAAATACTATTTTGATCCGGAAATGAAAGAATTAAAATATCTAGAATATGAGAGAGAATACCCTCTGCCAATCGACATTCTGCCCTTACGACAGTACGCCTGTGTAATCTATACAGACGGACATGCTCAACCCTCAGTTTGGGGAGAACAAGCATACAACGCCACATGCGAGATTGTAAAAGACGTGTGGCGCGGAGGTAAACTGAGACCTCTATTTACAAAAACACACTCAGTGGAAAATAATTCAGAACAACAAACTGAAATAATAGCGTTAAAAATGGCGCTAGATAATGCCGATCGCGAATTCCCGACACTTATAGTGTGCGATTCGTATTACTGCGTCAAATCATACAATAACGATTTACAGAAATGGATTCAAAACGGTTACAAAGATGACACAGGTGCCACAATAAAGCAAAAAGAGCTTTGGGAACAAGTAGTTCTTTTACAGAAAGAACTACCAAAGACTCACGTGATACACTCACTGAGTCATCAGCGTGATGGCGTTCACGTTGGAGGGAATTCGTTGGCTGAGAGAGCCACAGCGGTAGCAACTAAACCGGCTTCCGTAGCTACAAAAAAGCGTGCAGTAAAATACATTGACGGTGAAACTGTGCTGGTGGTGAAAACGTCATCAAAAGGCGACTGCTCAGCGCTACCGATCAATTACCCACTCAATTATTCATACATAATCGATGCAAACTCCGTTCCTTTTGCTCGAATCCCTGGAGTGGGGGATAGAGTAATTCCAAACATGAATAGGAGAGTCTTGTTAATAGTAGACGCACATATTGGCGAAGGTCTAAGACATCGCACAATTAAGGATTCTCTAGCAGAATTACAATCAACATACTGGTGGCCAGGAATGAGTCTGGACCAACACCTATTCGCGAGAAACTGTCCAAACTGCAACAGAGATCGCAGTGGTGAACGAAACGGTGTATTCCCACGGTTTTTCGCTCAATAAGGAATAGGCTAACAACATAAACTCACCCAGTATGAATAATGCGTCATATTAACATGCAGAGACTATTTTTCACTTATAATGTAGACCCCAACTTTCGGCTGACGTCTGAACTGTTATAAAAGATTTGCGAGTCTATAATGGCATATACGCTAGAAGCATGTTACGTTCTGACCAAAATCTTTCCTTTAGCTCTAAAAAGCGTATGGGGGGTGACTGGCCAGAATAAGCATTGCATTGCGAGACTCTTCTCACTTCCTTCCTGAGGGAAACGGGATGGTGTAAAGAAAAAACCAAGGCATAGAGCAATCTATAACAGCAAAGGTATTAGGTTCGGGAGCTGGGTGGGTCAAACATCTAATAAGTGTCCAACGTAGTCTAAACAATCTGCCAAGAAATTCTCTGAGAGGTCTCAGTCCGTACGAACTATTGTTTGGGACTAGAATGTTAATCCAGAACTTAGATAGTCAGACTTCAGTGGTTAAAGAAAAATGCTTTGATATCAAAGATCGCTTGGCTATTTTACAGGACTTAAATGAAACAAGAAGAGACCTGAGCAACATAAAGTTGAAACAACAGCCAACAACCACTGAAGAGAAACCACCTGTCCCAGCAAGGCCTGTCTGGATTCCAAAGATCGGGGATCTGGTCAGAGAGAAGATCGCGGTAAAGAAGGAATTTGGGCCTTCTTACAGAAAAGCAGTTCAAGTCTTGTCTGTCAACGGAACAAGATCAGTAATTCTACCGCCCCTTGCTGGTAAAAAGGAGAACCGAGTTGTATCCATCGACCTGGTTAAACCACAATCATGTGGCCGATAACAAGTAGTAGGCCAAGTGGACTCCCAAGAAGTAGCAGAACACCAAAGTTTGCTACAAATACAGAGGTTCAAACTGAAAGACTAATCACATTTGGAAAATCTTCGGTGAATCAACAAGGACTATCCAACAAAGCAATAGAACTTAAACCTCTTAAAACCCAAATCAAAGCTTTTCATCAAGAAACACCAACCTACAATGATGTAACTACAGACTATTCTAATGAAACAAAGCAAATTCCAAAATCGAAAAGTAATCAAGAAGCAATTGGAACAATTGACAGAACAGCATCCGGCTACTTCATCAACTTCGATGATTCTTCTGAAGATCTAAGTGAACCGGAAGTACAGCCGACAACCAGAACTTTTAAAGACAAAGCAAAGGAACATTTTCATCAACTAAAAGAAACCTATCTGATTTCTCCATGGATTGAAATTTGGGTGACATTTGGTGCATTTATCCTCATCCTTTGGCTCATCATGGTACTATGCTTGGGACATTTCATTGAGGGAAAATATGCTACAATGGACACAGCAAGCCAGAATATCAACTTGGTCCTTAAACCACACACATCTTCACACGTCGAGAAAAGAGAACTTTCTTCAGTCAACTTCACAGCCAATCCTATACCCGGCGGGGTAGCATGGGACAAAACTGAATATGAAATATATGGTCCGGTTGAACTCCTGAAGTATCCACACCAATTTAAGATTTCATTTAGTGACTTTGTTAAACCAAGCACATTTGCTGATGATTGGGACTTTGAAAGTATTAATGATATGATGTCTGATCTAGTGATGTCAGCTAAATTTACAGAACATGATTATTTGCAAGGTTCATCTAATTATGATGACATGTTTTGCTACAACCACTATGGTAACCATTATCTGCATAAATCTTCTCAACCTAGAAATGTTTTAAATTTTAACCAATGGGAACATTGTGCAACTCCACCAAAAGGCAGTTCAAAAACATTTTATGATAAATATTCATACTTTTCAGGGTTTAAAACAAATAATGCAGTAACATTCTATTTCAAATGGTTAAATAAGACAGGAGTGAAAACCATGCTTACAAACACAAAATTGATATATTCAGACTCATTTTTTGAAAAAATGAATACATATGGGTTTGATTTCTGGAACAACAACATTGAAACGAAGACGATCTGGGGAACAAAAGATTGGCAAGTGCAAGGTATAGAATCATTATTTAGAGCCTGCATGATCCCAGAACAGATTATATTTTTGAATGACACAATTCAACAGACCACCTGTCTTGGTCTAGCAAAAATCAAAGACTTAAACAAACCGTCTATTCCAAAGCCAACAACGGACAGTAATAGCACTACGGATGTTGAGATAGACGTAAACCATATTATAAACCAAAACAGAACACATCCTGAATGGAAACAATGGTTGATCTGGCCCACAGACACAAATAACTGTCAAGACAGATTCCTGAACAAAATACAGGGGTTCAAATTGACCAGGCCAGACCCTAGATACTCCCAGAGACAACATCCAGGGATAGTAACTACTTACAGTGTGGGAAAGCTCTGCCTTCAATGGCTACATACCTCCACACTGGCAGAAATAAAGCAACACCTAACTTTACTTCAAGAAGGTGCTGACTTGCGTGATTTCATTATGGGACCACGCAAACAGCGTCAAAAACGTTTCATAGCGGCCTCTATATATGCAGCTTATAACGAAGCTTGGAAAGAAACTCAAATTGAGACAGCAGAAAAAATACGGGAAATTGACCGTGTTAATTTGGAAAAATCACTTTCTGTTGTAGACAATGGGTTAATGACTCTGTCTTCCAGAATATATTCACTGGACAGTATTGTGTCTTCAGCAATGGATATAATAGAGCAAGACTTACTAATGTTACAACATGGTCAGTCCCAATTACGTTCTATTGTACAGCTTGGCTGGACGTTACAAAATCTGCGTTCAGGCTATGTGCCTTGGCGTTTAATCAACACAACGTCACTGTTTAATATCTTTAACCTTACTGATAAACAAATCAGTTTGGCACAGAAGGGTGCTGACTATACAATTCTGAGCATTGAAAAACTCAAGCTGACACAAGTAGAAGGTTGTGTGTGTCACCGGAGGCCTCTATTGGAGCAAATACCATAAATCATCATCAGCTCCAAAATACTGATACAAACATATCAGGTGTAATCTCGGCAGAACATCTGAGTATTCCAATCGTGTATTGGAATGTCGCTGGCCTACGGGCCAAGACGGCGCTCCAATCATGGTTGGATTCACTGTCTATCTATAAGATACTTTGCCTTCAGGAAACCTGGGCAACGATACCACAACACCTACTTGGATATAAAACGTTCCATAATCCAGCTATCCAAGGAGTTATGGGCAGACCAAAGGGTGGTTTGGCAGTTTATGTCGCTAACACTCTGTCCCCCCTAACTATTTGTATGCTTAAAGAAGACCCAAGCTACCAAATACTACAATTAAATTTTAACAAAAACAGTACCTTTATTCTGATCAATTACTATAATAATTGCGAAGCAAAGGACTGTATAATACTATTAAGTGAAGTTACCACTTTTTTAGAATCCCTTCAAAATGATTTACATTCAACCACCGTATACATAATTTGGGGTGGAGATTTTAATACTACATTATGCCCAAACTATAATAATGGGAATTGTGGCCTGTTGGATGATCATGGTCACTCACTGACGCATTTTGTACATTCCACTAGTGGGAATAAACTAAATGAGTGCCTTTTTTCCTTAGAACTCGAGTACGCAAACAATCTAGTAGAGCCCCCCATAGATTTCTCCCCAACGTTTCATGGTAGAGGGGCATCAACCACAATAGACTATATCTTGATTTCACAGACCTTGAAAGGACAATTGAGCAACTTCCTCACTGGAACAGATGTGAGTAGCGATCACTATTCAATTAGTGTAATATTTTCACCAAAAACTGTTAAGACCCATAAAGCTATTACCAGTCACCTAATGCAAAGCTCCTTAACCATGAACACGGCGAATGGCTTTTCAGTCAAGTGGGCCAAGGTCGACCCAGCAAAAATCACGGAACGGGTTCTCGATAAAGCCGCTCCCTGGGTTCACGACTGCCTATCTGTTGATGCTTCGCCCAAAACAACTGTTACAAGTTTCCAAATTTTTTTAGAGGTCATTGGGGAGGAGTTTATCCGCAAATCCAGGACTAAAAAACCCAACTCCGAAAGATGGTTCAATGTAAACTGTCGTAAGGCTCTTTCAAACCTAAAGGCCGCCCTCTGTAGTCCTTTGAGGGACATTGCAGAAATCTCCAAATTACGGAAACTCTATAATACAGCCAGAGTGGATCGCAGGAAAGAAATTAAGAACAATCTGTGGGCACAGCTACATCTTAGTTGCCTTAACAAAGACAGCGCTCTCTTCTGGCAAGTCCTCAGATCTCCATTTCTGGCTGATTCCTCGAAGGCCCAACATCTGGACGTGGCTATCACCGCTGACGAATGGGTCTCCCATTTCTCGAAAATCTTTGGAACTTTTGAAGCAGTCTTCTCTGAAGATGAACAGAGAAATGGCAACGTGCCAGGGAGGATTACCTATCCGATTAATCTAACCTTCACTCACGGAGAGGTCAACAAAGCCCTAAAGGCGTCCAAACCGGGCAAGGCCCCAGGACCCGACGGTGTGCCCTTAGATTTCTTTTTACACAACCTTGAACTTTGGTCACCCCTCCTCACCCAGGTCCTCTGTGCTGTAACATCTACCGGGCTTCTAAAGTCTTGGTCGACATCAATCCTCCTGCCTATTTTCAAAAAGGGTGACCGCAACGACCCAGTCTGCTACAGGCCTATTTCCCTTCTAGACTCCATAGGCAAAGTTGCAGGCCGGGTGATACTGGACCGACTACAATCTTGGGCCCAGTCAAATAACATCATGACCGACCTGCAATACGGCTTCCAGAAGGGTCTTGGAACCGTGGAGCAGGCTCTGAACCTTGTCCTTTTGACAGGGAAATACGCAGCAGCAAAAGGGGGCAACATCTTCCTAGTGTATGTCGACCTTAGTGCAGCTTTTGACTGTGTCCAGCACTCCAAACTGTGGGCCATTTTAAGCGATCTCAAAGTGGAACCAGCCCTTATAGCCTTTCTACGAGAACTCTATGGGGATGCAACGGCGTCTGTCAGATTTGGAGTAAATGGTGAGTTGTCTCCATCCTTTTCCATCAAAAAAGGGGTAAGGCAGGGCTGTGTACTGGCTCCCTTCCTGTTCAACCTTTATACCAACGGTCTCGAGCAGGCCATGCTTGAAGGGAGCCAGGATTTACCCCAGATCAAACATCGTTCTATACCAACGCTGCTCTATGCAGATGACTCCGTCATTTTTGCAAGGTCACTCAATCAATTACAAAAGCAGCTTGATAAATACTCTTCTTTCATGGGTTCCCTTGGTCTCAAAATTAACATAAAAAGACATTTACTATGCATATTGGCCCCAAGGTAAAGAAACCCAGAGCGATTGTTGTGGAAAAGTCAAGACTTGAAAAGACGTCTGCCTACCCATACTTGGGGATATTGGTGGACGACTCTCTAAACTGGCGGCAGGCCACTGCCAGCAGAAAACTTCTTTTCCAGCGAGCGACCAAGGCCCTGATCTCCTTCTCCAGGAAACTAGGCAAACCTGCTCCCCAAGAACTTTTAAAAATCTTTTACGCTAAATGTCATAGCGTGGCCACTTACGGCGCAGGCGTTTGGGGCCATGGTCCAATTGATTCGATCCAAGTGGTAGAAAACGGATTTGCTAAATACTTGTTGGCCCTTCCACACAGCGCTCCAAATTATGCTACCCACAACGAGCTTGGAATGGATTATATCACGGACTACATACGTGTCCAACCAATCCTTCTATGGCAACGTATATGGTCAAAACCAGAATGTCATCTGACTCGCTCGCTGATTGAGGACTGTACGGCCTTAACAAACTGGCGGAGGATCCCCTGGCTAGCATATGTGGAGAACTTCTTTAAAGACTTAGGTCGGAGTTCGTATTTTGATGACCCACCGAGTGTGGAGGATATATCCCGGAAAGATCTAAAGAAAATTGGCATGGACCCACCCGTGTAGCTAGGGGGGGGCGAGGGGGGCGGTCCGCCCCAGGCGGCACTATTTTGGGGCGGCCGCGCGGCACTGGTGTCCCGTTGCGGACATGGCCGCCTTTATAATTTATTTGGGAACGCACTGTCCCCAAATAAAATATAAAGGCTGCTGCGGCCGCAACGGGACACCAATGGCGCAGTTATGCACAGTGTTGCCAAAATTGCCGCCCCGGCCGCGACGATGTCCCGCTTAACCACGTTTGTTTTTGCTTTGCTTGACTGCTGGTGGTGGATTGGTCCCTCCCAGCCTCCAGGGCCGTCAGTCTTGTAGCGCGCGAGCGCGCTACCAATGACGGCCCTTTGTATCATTTCTGGCCAGCCCCCGTGGCCCGTGTGGTTCGTTGTAATGCTGGCTGACCACGCGCTCTCCCATCCGCGATCCGAGCCCTCCACTTGCGGAGCTTTCCCATACCCAGTAGCCCCCTCCAGTGATGGAAAACCTCGGAGGCCGGAGTGCCATTAAGGGTGGATTTTTTGCCTCCCCAGCCGCTGCCTGTGAGTCTTTTCAACTCCAGCACCGCCATGGCGGATCCCAGCAGCGGCGGCCGATACCAACAGGTAGGCGACAATGGTTGCGCAGCCTGGCCCGGCTTGGCCTGACAGGTGTCGGTCATACTTTTACGCGACTGCCTCGGATCGGGTACATCCTTGCTCCTCAAAGCACCTTTTTACGGAATTTACAGTGAAATAAGAAACAACTATTTCTTTGGGTACTAGTTTACTGTTTGTTTTTAACTAAGAATTCCGGACACGCATTTATAAGATTTCACGTTAGTATCATATTTCCTCACTCATTTACACTTTAGTTTGTACCGCTACGCTTTAAAACCATGATATCGGCACTACGCTGTAAGGCTGAACACAGCGCCGTTTTCCCAGTTGACTTGAGCACGATAGTTCGGAGACTAACTCCACAGTAATTTAATTAACAACACGCTGCAATATCTGATTAATCACAGCGAAGACCCGATCACTCAAGATTCTGTTATGTGATGCACTCGAATCACACTTACACATCACTCGCCTTATAAACGTAGGACAAACCGTGATCCTTTGACATTCACAACCTAAACAGAACCACGTTTACTGGGCAACACTTAGCACAACCGACCGAGTCTATCACGCTCCTTTCAAATGAACAGCATGCTTTATCACCATTAACTAACATATTACAGGTCTGCTTCTCTATCGCTGATATACCTTTCCATTCCACTTTTTCCTGTAGATTTCATGTATTTCCCCTTTTGAAATGCGACCCGCACGAAATGCATTGGGCACTTGAGAGATACTCATAAACTTTGATTTGGATTACTATCATGCAACCTTGGATATAAATTGAATAGATATGAGATACCAATCATAAGCTGTGATGTAACAGCGCAACAAACAAGATAATGATGGAACAACAATAAACTAATTTGAAAACTCAATCCTTTTTGGATACACTTTTGTTTACTTGAAACCAGGATTAAGACGAAGATTACTTAAACTCCCAAAGGAGTGCAGTTGGGCCTATTGTCAAGTTTGACAATACACAACAGGATGTTTTTAACTATTTGACATAAAGAAATAACTGCGAAAAGGGGAAATGTAATACCAAGACTTGTTTTTTTTCGGGGACATAGGGACCCCTAAACCTAAAAATATGTTTCGTGTGCTGTTTTTTGCAGGTATATTTGCCTAGTTGAGGAAAATGAAATTGTCAAATTAGTATGTGCCGGATTGTTTCTAGTCCTGTTGTTTAGTTGTTACTTTTCCTTGATCCACAGCTTAAGAACGTTTCAAACATGCATTTATGCTCGAATTGTGGACGTGTCTGAAAAAGATGTCATAACTTGTCCTGTGTGTATTAAAAAAAACAGGTTGAACACTCATTACATGACAGTTTCTCTTTAATGAATTTACAGGCGCAGTGGCTTATGAGACATTGTGGTAGTATTTAGCTGTAATTTTTGCATAGTTGCTTGCATGATTAAAAGCAGTAACCACACGTGATACCCTTTCCAGAGAAGTAATGAGTTGATGTACATTAAAGTGCTGGTCATCCCTGCATTTCCATTGAAATGCACTAGAGTATTGGAATGTTTCAGGGTCAGAGTAAGTTGGACCACAAGCAACATTTGTTTTATATATAGCCTGTCTGTTGTGTGATCGGCAGCAGCAGGCAAACTTGCTCCTCTCTGTAGTCTGGTGCCCTGTCACCCGTCCAGTACACTGTACTGCACCGTCTCGTCTCTGTCATCATTACTCATAGCTGCTGTGCACTTTGGCGGGTCTGGCCCCTGCCTGGCAGGATAAAGCTTGCACGCTCAGTGCTGCCTTAGGCTGTATAATAGACCACATTTCCGCATTGATTCAGCGGCCCAGTCTGTAGGATGCCAAAGGCCAGGGCAGGGTAGGGACCAACAACATAGGTACAAGAGCTTTGTGAGTCCTTGGTGACTTGCAATATCCACAATCCTTATATGCCAGTGAAAAAACCAATGCTTTTAATTTGCAGAAATGCACATCAGCAGGCATGTTCCAAACCACTTGAAAGGCAGCTGACTTTATTCAAGTGGTTTTAAGGAGCACAAGACCGAACAGTTACCTGGGGCCTTAATGGTAATCAATCAGGTGATGATATTGCAGAGTAACCCGCTGCTCTTCGAAAACAAGGGGCGGCAATCTGAGGGATAGCCCCGGGCGCCACAAGCTCTAGCTGCGCCCCTGCATGGACCACTTAAGAGAACTACGGAGTACAACCGAGATTCAAAAACACTCTAATCTACAAATCCAAGCAATTCAACCAGTCAATTTTATACAACCGTATTTAACATACTATTTGTCTAATTTTGAAAAATATCTTTTGACAAGATTTCGTTTTAATACATTCTTTCGACTGGTTTCCTTTCCCCGATTACAGTATTGGTCGAAAGACATTATGAACTGTCCGTGTGATGGAGTATCGACCCAATCAACCCTTCACATTATTTTCTTCTGCTCATATTATAAGACCCCACGCAGAACTTGGATATTACCACTTCTCCAATCAGTTGGTCATAGGTCCTGTCACACAGCTTACCTTTCTTTACAACTTTTGAACTCAACTCATTCTGCTAAATGTATAGCCACATTCCTAAAAACTACTATCAAAATAAGAGAAACCCTTGTTTGATTTAAGTGTTTTCGTGTAAATGCATATATGTTTTACTTCTTTGCTATGTAAAATAATTTTTATTTCTGATAAGTTTTTATCTGTACTTTTTATGGTTGCAAATAAGTGGTAACCGAATAAAAGGAATAAAACTGAACTGAAAAACTTGAGAGATTACCATTGACAATGTCAGAACGACCTGTCATTGAATGGATAATACATGGGATAATAAATATTCCGATAACGACTTTCCAGTTTCAATACTGCCAAAAATATGTACAGGCAGGCCAGTATGAAAGGTTGGGTAAAGGATACATTAAGTCGACATGGGACTTGCCCTATACACACACGTGTCAGTAATAAGGGACAGAGTGTATTTCTTAGTGGCAATAATTGTGCAAGATCACTAAGCGGTATACTTCTGTGCCAGGGTATTAGTTTACATGGGGCCTGTGAAGGGACTTCAAATAACCTTTCATGTCACCAGTTAGGCACACCTGCAACACAAATAGAACCATTCTTTAGGAGACTCTCGAACGGGAGTTACATTCTAATTGTAGATCGCAGATGTTGCAGCCTATTACCCGGAAAACCTTATCTCGTGAGCGTGCCTACGAAGGTCATGTGCTGTGAACGAGTATTGTTCCCAAACGATACTCCAGACAGGGAGGCAAGGTTATGGCCCAGTTTTAATTTCTCTTCTATTCGAATTGATACTTTAAGCAGAATGAAGACTGTGCTCCTACAGACGCCAACTAGGTTGACGTCATCAAAAGAAACGTATGAGCTCCAAGTTGCAAGGACAACAGCAGAGATTCATTCATTGCTATCAACGAATAGCCCCATACACTTCGCAGAAATACTAAACGAAATCTTAAATATTTCTGATACGAGCGGTATCGCAAGTGTATTTAAGACAGTTTTTTCAGGCGCTTTGACCCCATTCAAAGCCATCCTTGGTATTTTTCCTAACTTCGTCCATTCCATCTTTGGGGGACTACCTCTCCTGTTGGGAATAGTAGCAGGCGTCCTATTTTTGCTACTTTTGCTTCGATATGGCAAACCGTGTCACAGACATGACTCCAGCAACAATGGAAGAAACAATCCTAGCTATTGGCTACCGGGACCGCATAACTAAAGTCCTTGGACTAGCACGGCTTCGAGATTTGAATATGACCTGGTTTCTTTCATTCAGACCCTTGTGGCAGTCTTGTGTTATGCCTGTATTAAGGTGCTTGCTATGCGGCGAGGAATGCGTGTTGGACACCTGTCTCTCACTACAATCAGAAGTGCCATTGGATGCAGAGACTTTGTTGAGTCCAGTTAAGGCTCATGCATTGTGCTGTCCCCAGCGGCTACCAATCCTGATGACGGCATTCGTGCAGACTTCACCACTGCGATTGAAGGGTAGTGAAGTACAAAATGAAAGCAGCATCGATCAGGTACGACCATCTGTCAGCAATGCTGATCAAACCATCACTGAGAGCAATCATGCTCATGAATGCATGGTAGCGTCATTTTCCAACCTTGTCGAACTTTCACCAGAAGCTGTTGACTGTTTTTTCGAACAGCTCAATGAAATAATGTTTTCACCAGAACAGAAAAAATGACTTTGAGCAAACGTGCACACAGCGTTCCCTGAACTCTGTATTTGGCCTTCAATTTTGAAAACAAAGCCACTAAGAATTTTTTCGAGTCTGCTCCTGCAAGCAGGAACTTTTCTCCAAACACATAATATTTACCTATCAGGCACTTATCTTCTGCTTAAAGTGAACTATTCTTAGAGAACAGAAACTTCTAATTTTAGGTAACTCTAGAAAACATTACCTCGACCTCTAGGTTATTTATACATACGATTACATTTCTATGTGATGAAATGGTCTCGCACTTTTTCTTCTGTATTTAGAGCCATTTCATGTGTTTTTTCGCAAATCATTCATGCTGATATCAAATGTGCATCCTCCTTTTGAATGATTGAACTGCTTGAAAGCATACAGTAACTATATTCATTTTTCATGTGTTACGCTAATCCATTTTTTATGCAAATTGATGTATTTTGGGGTGGTTTAAATACACATTCGAAAGTTAGTTATGTTATGTTATGTTTACTATGCTTAGGTTAGTAAATATGGCCATAGATTTCGTGGAGTGGGTGTGATGTATTTCCTATGGGAACTGTATCGATATTCCTGTTTCTGACCCTTGTCCGGTTAATAAATCACTAGTGGCCATACAACGGCACAGAAACCCGTTTTCTGATTAGGTCATAGCGCATGCTACCACATTAGGCAAGCACTATTCCTCCAGCCCCTATAGAAAGCATACCGAGTTCTCAAAACAAATCAAACCTCCAGCAACCTGGGAAATCCCCCGCAGCCATTGTTTTGATTTAGCCAAGAACTCCAGTAAAGAATGTAAGAACGACCAGTTCTTATGACATCCTTATTGACGTATTTATGTCCATCCTTACGTCAATCTCGGCACCTTTCAGGTATAAATATTACCGACATTGCCCTAAGCAAACACACGGTGGTGGTGATGAGATTGGAGCAGCGCGACTTGCCAAGGAGCCCAGCTGATGCAGGAAGCCCACGGACGCTGCCCCTCCCCTTTGACGCGCTGAGAGAGAGACGCTGCCTTTTCTCCTGCCGAGAAATCCAGCCTCCGGCGTTCCCAGCCGCCCTCGCGGGCAACTGGGATATCGAGTCCTGAGCTAGAGATACCAGCCCTCCAGCCTTCTATATCCCAGGTACTGAACTGAATAACCCCTCACAGAGAATTCTTGAATCAGATCCTTGGCAAAGCAAACTTAACTTAAACTGCTACTTATCTACTCCCGCCCACGTATTAGGCTTAGGTCAGGTACACTGGGGTAGGCGTAATTAGAAGCACCAGTTGAGTACGATTAGTCAATGTATATATGTATGTATCTATTTTATCCATTTTAAGTATCATATGGCTAAGAAACCATATAAATGCTTTTACAGTATTATTTTATAATTCTGTTTTTACTGTATGCACTTTACTTAACTATAAGTATTGCAATAATAGCGATTCATTTCTCTTGTACAAGAAAAGAGACTGATCAATAAATAACACCTTTTTATTGAACACGCCCGTCTCTTCCTTTTCTCTACAAACTGGTGAAACTAAGAATGCACGTACTGACTGAGTAAAATAAGTTGTCTTTTTGTTTTCACACGACTCTAGAGATATACTCTTGATTAGGGGAGAGCAAAGTTGTCATGTTCTATGGTTGTCAGAAACTAAATCCCTTCTTGTCTATCCAGGGAGGTTAAACTCCTCCTTGCCTATTCGAGAAAGTTTCTAGTGAACTCTGAGCTAGCTGGCACACATAAGTTTAAGTCTAATATCGTCAGTAGAAGACCTAGTTAACCTCAGTCCTACGTCTATACTATTGAAGATATTATTCCAATGCGCAGAGCCTATTGGGAAAATAGGAACTACACTACAACTTCTAGGACGCCACAGATTCAAAACCTTATGCCTGCTTGAAGCAGGCATAAGGAGTGACGCAGTGTAGTGGGAATAGGCCTCAAAATGCATTGCAGGAGTTGCGTTGTGCTTGCAACACAACTCCAGAAATGCATGATCTTCGCCTCAACAGTTGCATCAGAATTTCTGACGCATCTGTCAATCCTTGCACCATGGTGCGATGCATTGTAAATACGAGGCATCCATGGTGGCGCAAGGGTTTTTCAGGGTGGTGCAGGGAAAGTGAGGCATCTCTACAGATGAGTCACTCTCTTGTAAATCTGCCCCCCAGAGTTTATGATCTGCCTCAATATAGGAGTCCCTCCTGATCAGGTTATTCTAGCTTTTGAAGAACTTATGAGAGGGAATAAAAACCAATTAACACGCTATTCTAAGAAGAAAGATAGGACCCAAGGCTCGTGGTTTGATCACAAATGCAAGAAAGACGCCTCTAAATTATATAATGCCTTACAAGCAATCCTAAGGGATGAGGGTTGCATACTAACTCTACGAGCAAGTTATAAAAACGCAAGAGGGGCGAGAGTAAGAGCGCTAAACCTCAAAGCGTGAGAAGATCGGAAATTGGTACTCCATAAAAGACACATTTAGAAGAAGGAGGATGGGTATCCCACTTTCAAAATATATTTAAAAATCCCGCTGTAACTACAAATAAATATTTAAGCACAGATGATCACAATCACCTGATTTCAGCTAGAAGAAATTGACTTAGGACTGGCACAGATCACCTCAAAGAAGGCACCTGGGCCCGAAGGGGTTCTGGCAGACATATTTTTGGAAACAAAAGTGTTCTGGGCACCATTGTTGACTAACATTTTTAATGTTGCGTTGGAGAGGTCCCCCAAACTCCAGGAAGCAGTCAGTTATTGTCCCAAACTATAAGTAGGGTGATAGGGCTGAACCAAAAATCTACAGACCTATCTCATTGATTGAAAGCACGGCAAAATTAATTAGGAGAGTACTTTTATATAGGATAGAGGGTTGGGTTCAAGACAAAAACATATTAACAGAGGCTCAGTATGGCTTCAGAAAAGGTAAGGGCACTATTGATTAGTGCCTAAACCTGACTATGATTATTTCTAAATATACTCTAGCCAAAGAAGAGCAGTTATATATGTCTTTTATGGACTTAACATCCGCCTTTGACTGCGTTTCCCAGAGCAAGTTTGGAGTAATAATGGAAGAAATGGGAGTGGATCCCCCTATTATTGCTTTTATTAGGCATCTGTATACAGGAGTGACAGCATCAGTCTGGTATCGAAGGAATGGAGAACACACAAGGGCGTTTAATATTTTTTTTTTTTAAATTTTTTTTTTTATAGTTCAACTGCTTTTATTAATGTTGACTTCAATACACTGTTTCGCACGCCTACAACCCGGAGGCCGGCGGCTACCCTGTAATCAGCAGAGAGTAATCAATTATTCAGACACAGCCTTAAACCGGCATCCCTGAGGCCCGGTGGCGATAGGACGGAGGTGTGAGAGGAGCACTAATCAGCCTGTACCATTGAAGTTGTAGCGTATTGAAGGATGTCGTGCAGTGGAACAAAGGGAGCATCGTAACAAACCCAACTTCTGAACCCTTCCCCCCCCCCCAAGGGCGTTTAATATTGATAGAGCTGTAAGACAAGGTTGAGTATTTGCCCCATTCCTGTTCTCTCTGTACACTAATGGACTAGAGACAATCCTGGGTAGTACAACGAAAAATGTCCCCTATGTGGCGTCATCCCCCTTACCTATACTCCTTTATGCGATGACACAGTACTCCTGGCCAGAACTCCTATGGCGTTGCACAAACTCATACAGGAGTATTCGAGCTACATGGCTAAGATAGACCTGCGTGTAAAAGTTTCAAAATCTTTTGCTTTAATCGCAGGAGTATGTCCTAAGAAACCTTTTAATTCCCATATTGGGGAGCGGAAACTGGAGGTGGTTGACTCATTTGCCTATCTGGGGGCATTATTTGACAACAAGCTATCTTGGTCCCCAAAGGAAAGCTTTGTTAGTTCCTATGCTACTGACATACAATTTTGTCCAATGTAAGCCTGCACTGCACTCAGATCCCTATGTGTGTTATTCCCTCTCCTTGTATTTATGGGCAGTGGCCAGATGAAGACGTCTGTCTTTATAGATGTTTTAATCGATTGTTTTATCTGGCAATTATGAAATTGTGAAGCTATGGGAATCATTTAATATTATTATATTTTAGATGTTTTAATTGATGCAAGGTTTTAACTTGAATTGATTGAATGATTGATTGAAAAAACAATGGTGGAAAAGTGGATAATAAGAAAACATGATTGATCATATATAAGCATAATAGCAATTACTGATGGCAAATTTTGAAGTACATGTGAAAAATATGAAAAAAGCAGGTAGATTGAGCTCAGTGTCCCAGGTGAACATAGACCCAACAAACAAACAATAGGTGACAAATTGTGGCATACAGTAAAGTTTCTTCATACAGCTAAACGACTTTTGTATGATAGACAATTTTGAGTCACAGCCTACAATTCATATTACAGATGCTGTAAATGGTTTGTTTGTTAAATTAGTCTACAGCGTTTCGACCCCGTAGGGAATGGGTCGTCTCATCAGGACCTAAAGATAAGGGGCGCCGTAGTACAAAATGAAATCAGAAGAATTAACTAAGCAGCACGGAATTAAGAAATTATCTGTTTTGCGCAATAAATACAAAATAAAAAAAAAAAAACTAATGGGTACCTGCAAAGTAGTATTCCAGTGAGCCCAGCCAGTAAAGTGCTCAAATACCACGTGAAAAAAGTAAAATATTACACACATAGGGCCCAGCTGGGCGCTATAATAGAAACAAGAGAACTAAAAGCACGTATGGTAGCACCGTAGGTCATTAGTAGTACACACAAAGCATGTCAGGGACTTACTCCAGTGAGAAGGAAAGGGTAAGCTGGCTGGTATCAGGGATGTATGTCAATCCATATCCATACTAATATTATAAAGAAAGAGCCCAAACCTTTGAGGAGGGTAATCTCAGTAACCACAGCACCGATCACAACACCCAATACAGCGTTGGAAAGGGTAGTTGCAGCAGAAGGACATAGGCTATGCAGACGGCCACCATATACATTAAAAAAAATTAAATAAAAAAATATATTACAATTTCAATATTTTTAAAACCTTTTTTTCAATTTATATTAAAAATATGCAAGGTAATTTAAAAAAAAAAAATATCTAAAAATAAATACTTTAAAACAATGTAGTAAATTAGTATAAAAAAATAACAATTAATACATTTAAAAATGATCATTTATAAAACCTTTGAAATTCACTGAAAAAACCGTAGGTTTTAGCCATGTAATAGTTAGGAATTAGCATTTAAAAAACCTTTGAAATTCACTGAAAAAAACATAGGTTTCATCCACGTTTTAGTTAGGAATTAGCATTTAAAAAAAACTTAGAAATTCACTGAAAAAAACATAGGTTTCACACATGTTATAGTTAGCTGGACATTTCACTCATACAAAACCATTGAAATTTCCCCGTTATAGTTAGTTCAGCTAACTACAACTCGCGCGCCCGCAATGCACTGGTGATGAAGTCACATATTACATCACTCATGACATGATCAGTGACATCACTCATGACATCACTGATGACCTCTCAAATGACATCACTGATGACATCATCCTTGTGGCAGACCTCCTCTCGGCGTAATATAACCTTTGATACACACCTTCAAAAATAGAAACTAAAATTTTCAAAAAAATGGAGATAACAATACCAGTTAGAACAACCTATTCAGTAATTCCAAAATCTACATACACATCCACTCATTCACCAACAGTTCTATATAGTCACTCATACATGTACTCACTCATCATATGTACTTATACACCTATACATCCTGTTACACACCAATACTCATCCATACAGTTACTCACACACATACTCACACATGCAAATAAACTATCAAACATCCATTTACTTGCATATACAGCTATACACACACCACTTCACTTACTTTTACAGAAACGTACACATACTTACACTCCTAAATAATCACTTATAGAAACACATACTTATTTATGCAGGAACTCTCCCAATCTCTCACATATAATCACTTATATACATCAATACTCACATATAGTAAATTAAAACATATGTAGTCCATACTAATATTATAAAGAGAGATCCCAAACCTTTGAGGCGGGTAATCTCAGTAACCACAGCACCAATCACAACACCCATTACAGCGTTGGAAAGGGCAGTTGCAGCAGAAGGACATAGGCTATGCAGACGGCCACCATATACATTTAAAAGGTCAAAGAACTGTGCCAGCAAAGTAGTCCCTTGTGGGCATGTCTGCGTTGTGCTGTGGGCGTGACTAACGCTGGGGGCGTGTGTTACGGCCATCATATCGTGGGCTGTGGGCGTGTGCTGGGGGCGTTACAAACACTGGGGCGTGACAAACGCTGGGGGCGTGTGTCCGCCCTTCATGCCATGTGAGTCGTACATACAAGCGCCAATTACGTTGCTGCGCAGCATCAAGGGGCACGGTGGGGGCATGACACGCTGGTGGCATGAGAAACGCTAGGGGTATGAGAAACGCTGGGGGCGTGTGTCCGGCCTTCATGCCATGTGAACGCAATTGCGCTGCATCAAGGGGCACGCTGGGGGGGTGAGAAACGCTGGGGGCGTGTGCTACGTTCCGCCTTTCATGCCATGTGGGTCGTACATTAATCAGAAGATCGTCTGCTGGGGCCGTGTGCTGGGGGTGAGACAAACGCGTTCAGCTGATGGCGTGGTAAGTAACATTACTGCAGCCACTCCTGCACGCTGTTACTGAACTCTCTCATTCAACGAAATTACACGCGCCTGCTACCATCAATCAGGGCTCTAGCTGGGCTCAGGCGGCGGATCAGTACACTAATTACACGCGCCTGATAACATCAACCAGGGCTGCCGCTGGGCCTCAAGCGGGGGAACACGCGCCTGCTAACATCAAACAGGCCTGCATCTGGGCCTCAAGCGGGGAAACACGCAAATGAGCGTGTGTGCGGGGACAATTACTGCAGCCTCTCCTACTCACTGTCACTCAACTCTCTCATTAAACGGATTTACCCGCGGCTGATAACTCTCTTATTTAACGACATTACACGCGCCTGCTAACATCAACCAGGGCTGCAGCTGGGCCTTCTCCGTCCCGATTCCAATGAAACAAAAAATGTTGTCTACCGCGAGATTTTAAAATAAATTGCCCTTTCCAAGTACACACATTACACACATTCTATTTCATACCCGGACAACGTCGGGACGGGCAGCTAGTGCACATATAAAAGGGAGAAGCGCGCAAGATTGACACTTCTGAAACATAAAATATACAATAATGTGTCAAACTAATGTAGGTCAAAAGGCAGCGAATGAAAAGCAGATACACCATGTGTACCATCACGTAGTGGTAACTGGAGAAATTTTCAGTGGTCAGATGTCTGTGTTCAACGCAGGAAGCGTGGGCCATAGAAAGTCAACCGCACCGCACGGTTAATAATAAGAGATGAACTCTCGTCCCGCCTGGTAAGAGAACTGCCAAGATTGGTCTCTCTTTGAACGATGACAGATATCTATTTAAATGCGGGAAGCTTGGGCCGTAAAAATCAGGCGCACCTCGCGCTTAACAATATGATAGGAACTCATGACTCTTGACAATGCGGAAATTACTGAACATGACAACTCTTTACCTCAGGAACCGTGGTGACAGACCTAGAACCTTTCGCTGAGATACTCTCTCGCTCAGAGAAATATACAAAGAATACATGAAGGAACGTTTTTCAATATTTATTCAACCAAAATGATTCTTGTATAGAAAATATGTGCGGCAATGATCAATAGACAGAAGCAGACAAAGGTTATAACTGTCAAGACAGTGAATGAAATGAAGAGTTCCACCATCTTGTTGATAGAACTTATATATGCATTCATATACAGTATTATAACAGTCAAGCATACACCTACGAAGCAAACTCTAACCTACATGTCTAGGGTGTTAATATACGGTCTGCCAAGAAACCCCCTTCTGGATGATCTCACCCCTTTGCCTGGTGGGTAAGAATGTAGGACCCGGGGGCGTGGCTGACTGTAGACTGTAATGGCCGCGGCTTAGCAAAGCTACGACCGGCCGCAGCGCAATACCCTGGTGGGGCTACTGAGGCGGTGTGGAGCAGCAGTGGGCGGGGCCGAGAAGACACGAACAGGGCCAACAGAGTGCTTCCGTACAACTCTAGAGGTTCGGAGGCCTTGAAAAGATGCCTGTACGTTTTGGGATCGGCAGCCCCCACCTCTGCCTAACTAACAGGGTGACACGAGGAGGTCCCCCTCTTTCCCCTCCTCCTTGAGACACTACCGTGGCCCCAAGATCACACCGAAAACCTGACTAGATATGTCGATGGACTGTAAAAGGACACAGGCTGGCCCTTCAGACAAAAGGGGACAAATTCGCCCAACCAAGAGTAGACACCCGCACGAAGAATGTAGATACCGAGCCCCCCCCAAACCAGAAGCAAAGCATGAAGAAGGCCGACTCTGCAGAACATAATGGGTGCCATACAAAACGTTACAACCTCCTTGGAAGGCAAGATTGATACCTTGTACACAGAGGTGACCCTGATGCGAGCCAACCTGCAAAACATGGGGGCACGGATCAAAGAGAATGAAGACTCCATTGCTGCCCTCCAAACCGAGAACAAAGCGCTTTGAATCTAAGTTGGTGAACTGACAGAGCTGACACAAGTGTTAGAAAATAGAATGGAAGATGCAGAGGGTCGCTCCAGGTGTAGTAACGTCCGCATCCTTGGCGTTCCAGAGGGAGCGGAGGGCCGGGCAGTAGACCTGTTTGTGGAAGAGCTAATACTTTAACATCTCTGACAAAAAAGGTTTGTCAGAATATTTCTCGGTGGAGAGGGAGAGGCGCCTGGAAATCACTCACGCCCATTTATAACTTGCGCCTTTTATTTTAGAGATATCATCCTGCAGGCAGCCCGCACGCCCCCCCCCTCCTTCCCCCCGGTGACATGGGAAAATAGCACAATCACGTTCTTCCCAGACTTTACCCACCAAGTTCAGAAAATGAGATTCTCATTCCTGGAGGTGAAGAAGGCTCTAAGAGAAAAAGAACTGAAATACTCAATGCTCTTCCCCACCGGACTAAGGGTTGTGGCGGACAACAAAACCGGGTTCTTTGAAATTCCGGAGGAAACCTGGTCCTGGCTGGAAGGATGGCAAAGAGTCGGCCAGGGAGGGGCTGCAGGAACAAGGATGATAGGAAATACAGTACTGCACCGAGGAGGACTGCCCAGAGACGCTTCCATGGATCAAGCGGGGAGACAGAAACGTTCAGGGATCGATCACCCAATATGAACAATGCCAGAGCTCCGTAAGTGCAAGAAACTAGAAAGGGGGATACTATAGGACATAAGTTGGGGGAGATCTTCCCGGGACTCACCTGCCTTGAAATTTTCAGAGAACACTACTATGAAAAATCCGATGTAACTGAGAATTTGGCGAGGCTTCGTCACAGTTGGCAGTGAAGCAACAATTTTCAGCTGGTGGGGTGGTGGACGGCCGGGGCGGAGGTTACTGCTCCCCAAATGTTTAAAATGTGTTTCGGGGTTGAAAGCGCTGTGCATAGTTGGGGTGGCGGGAAGTTTAAAACCCGTAGTGCAGAGAGGCAGGATCAGTTTGGGAATGGGATTGGTTTCTTTGAATATGTTTTTGCCACTCAGACAATTGTTCCAATACTAGACAAGGACCGATGACTTGCTACCTTGCTCATCGCCCCACACACCCGCATGTTCCTATATCCTTGGGTAGATTTAGACCGGCCCCTCACCCATGAATGCTCTAAGATTTTATCAGAATGGGTTACCACCCTCAGTCTGTTGTTCTACCCCTAGTACAACAGATGTTTGATGAAAGTTATAACAATGGGATGCTTCCTAGGGACCAACGAATAGCTAGCCTTGTGATGATTCCAAAGTTGGGTGAGCCCCCTAGTGAAAATAGCTCATGTAGGCCGATCTCCCATTTGAACACTGTGCCAAAAATCCTGGCCAAACTATTGGCAAATCGCTTGACCCCGGTGATGCATTCTCTGATCCACCCTGATCAGTCGGGCTTTATGCCAAGACGAAATACTGCCCTTAATCTTAGGTGTCTACATGGGGTAATAAGTAGAGCTGCGACCATTGAGGAAGATGCGTTGGTGGTCTCACTAGATGCCCATATGGCATTTGACACAGTAGAATGGCCATTTTTATATGCGGTATTGGAGAGACTGGGCCTTGGACCAACATTTTTTTAATTGGTCAAACTCTTGTATGCGGATCAGGGTCTCTGTAAATGGGAACGTATCCAGAGTATTTGAGCTTCAGAGGGGAACGAGCCAGGGATTCCTACTGTTCGTGTTGGTATTGGAGCCCTTGGCGATGTGGATCTTGGGGTTAACCCATGATCCGAGGGCTACAGTGGACGCCAGAGTGGGAGGACAAAGTTTCCCTATATGTAGACGAAATCCTCATGTATGTGTCGAAGCCCAAGGTCACGATTCATAGGATGCTGCATATATTTGACCTGTTTCTCTAGTATTCGGGATATACAATAAACTGAGGAAAATCGGTGCTATATATGTCCTGGCCAGGAACCCATACATGAGGTAACGGGTTTTTAGGAACCCGCTGGTGTCAGGGGATAACACCCGAAGACCTCTGAGTTCCCTTGTTCCGGACCACAGAAACAATGAGTCTTCTATCGCAGTCAAAGATCAAGTTTTATTGGTAGCTACCAAGTAACACGTGTCCCAGAAGTACACCACACGGAGAGTAGGTTTTGGGAGACTGTTCGTTTTTACAGAACCAGCCGTCTCCTTATATACAAGATATATGGCTTCAAGCAAGAATTCTTGAGTTTATGGTACGGCAATATACATATTTCTACAATAATACAAAGAGCGAAGTCATGTAAGCAAGCCCATATTTTAGATGTCCAGTTCGTTGATAGATTACCCAGTTAGGCCTGGAACTCCCATCAGATATCGATGAAACCTTAATAAAGAAAGGTGTAACCCAGTCATAAACCTGGCCATAAAACAAGGAACGTGGACAGGTGCATGTTTGCAGAAAGCATGGTCTGTATGTAGTGAATGGTTCGTGGAATGTTATGCGTAGATGCTATCGCATTCGGCCACTGGGCGAGGAGCTGCCTAAACAGGTTTGGCCGAAGACAGTGGAGTCAGTTGGGACAGGTCAGGGGAAAGTCACGAAAGGTGGACGTGTCTATTTGGATCAAGCTCGACCTTTAATTGACTTATCATGAGGGCAAGATGGATGCCGTTCACAAAATGGAGTTTAAGGGATGGGACGGAAACTGTGATTTAGGGGTGTTGGCAACCCTCGATTGTAACGCAAATACATAGGAATGATGTCCTAATCATTATCGGTTCGTAGATACAAAAATCGTCTCGGTACGTTGAGGTTTTGTGACACGGGTATTGGACCTCGATATCGGGAGAACAACGGGGTCCGGATTTTGAGAACCACAGACCCTCCTTTTGCCCTCATATAAGGCAATAACTCATGCTAATCTGAGTCCAAATCGGTATGAAGAAATTCGTGGAGATGTTGCTGTAGCATCATTCTGTTACTCAGCTCGTCCTGCGACACAGGTTTCCGTACACACGAGGTAGCACAGAGGCCACATAGTGCAGGAGCACACTGTATACACAAGCAAAACATGAACAGAAGTGCCAAGATCATCCCAATGAAGATCAAGGTTTTCCATCCCCAGGCAGTGATCAGTTCCCAGAACCACCCCAGCAGTGACCAATCCCCTTTCTCAATGTGAAGGGAACCAGATATTTCGTGTAATTTGGAGATGGCCTGGTATACTGTCGGTGCGTTATCAGGGATGAAAATGCAGCAACTGGATTGGATGACTCTACACACACCACCACGATCGGCGAGTATGATGTCTAAGGCAATTCGGTTCTGAAGGGTCATAAGTCGATCCGACTGAAGCTCTGTTGTCAAATTGCCAAGTGCTCCGGCCGTCGTAGTCACGGCGGATTCAACTATCCTCGCTAACTGACGAATATTCCTGCTGTTCACCATAGGCCCCCAAAATGGCAGAAAACCCTTTGCGAAGTCAGCGAATTCCTGACCCGCGGTGTCGTCTTTACTCACGACACCTCTAGCTGTCCTTGTCCGATGGTAATCTGCTCGGGCCGTGTAGGTAGGAGGCAGCAGAAATGAAATAAAACATGTACCTGAGAAATCAGGGGGCAACCACGTGTAGGCTTGGTCGTGGCAAACGAAATACGTGCCTTTGGCTGCCAAGAGTATAGGGGAAGTTCGGGAAGCAAATACATATGTTTCCGTGCAAACGCTCTTTCCCAACTGTGCTGTGGGGTTCCTACCAATACCCTGTAAGCATAAGTGACCTCGGTGGGGAACTATCCAAACTGGGCGAGATTTCTGTGCTGCCTGGCTCTTGACCAGGTAAACCCCATGTTTAGTCACATTCCAACGGGTGTAGGGACTCAGTTCATCTTTGGGCATTGTCAGATATGTGTCGATATCCCTACTCATGTTCCTTATCCCTGCGATTAGTGCCTTGTTACTGGAATCGCTCGCAGCGGAACGGGTCGGGTATGGTTCTAGGGCGAATAAGAACAAGGTCTGGAACGCCCACAGAGAACCATAGTAGCTCAATGGCAAAATGAAGTATGGGACCCCCTTATCGGTTGTGTGTGGCATAAGTCCGCATATCCAACAGTTTGACGTGTTCATTATGGACTGGTGTTGGTGTAGAAGCTGGATGAAAGAGTTGTTTACAAATTCGAGTCTTCGGGCAGACTCGTGTTCAGGTAAAGGGTGAAAGTAGTGTGGAGAAATAGTGGGAGGAGGTGGTGGCTGGGTGTCATTCGAAAAGGTAACTTTAAAAACGAATAGTGTATAACTAGTAAAAAACACAAGTATGCTACATAACATTAAAACACATAGTATCAGGAATCTTCTTCTGGACAGTATCGTGCATAACTGTTTTTCGAAGTTCGTGAGCCTGACAGGTCTCTCTACCCTTGGAAACTCCATCCTCTAGTTGCTGCCCGCGGTGGTTGATTGATTCTCCCAGGGAGCGCGCTCTGCTCAGTCCGGGGTAACTCCCGTGGACCAATCAGAACCGTGGACCTAGAACTTCCCAGTTGCACTCCCCAGACTTCAACCGCGACCCTAGCAGCAGAACCGGATGGCGGTTCGAAAAATCAAAAATGAGCTAGTTCCCTTGGGACGAGAGAGCTGAAAATCCAAAAATAGTTCTTAGGGGAAAAAGGAAATTACATTAGATCAAACTTTTATTAGTTCTTTTGTCTAGACCGCAGGTTGTATCGTCGTTTCCCAGGTACGGTGTGATCTTCAAACAGCGTTTCAGGTTCAGTAGTGTCCAATTGCATAGATGGTGACACAAGTCCTTGCAAAATATGATCACTCTCCTTTTCGGTACTAGTTTCTTTCAAACGGGCATCGCTGAAAGGGATGAAGCGAGGTACGGGTTCTGTCTCAGAGTCGGCAAGTCCTTTGTTGACCCACCAGTCGTATGGAAGGGGTAGAGGGACTCGTTTGCAGTGGGTCCCATGTACCCAGTTCTTCTTGCCTTCAACCCGAACAGCAGATCTCGTTGAAAGCAACACCAGGTATGGTCCGGTCCACCTCGGCTGTCCGTTGTTGGTGCGCTGGAAATTCCGCACCAAAACCCACGAACCGGGTTCGATGAGGTGACCTGGATCGTCAGAGGCTGGTGAAGACGAACTGTGAACCTGTTGGTGTAAAACACGCAATTTAGTTGTCAATTCGCACAAATAGTCAAGCAGTACGGGGTGTTCTATCTCGCTTAGTTTCTTGGGTCTTGGCACGCCCCAGACGTTGGCTGGGCGGCCAAACACAATCTCATGGGGGCTAAGTCCTAACCTGGAGTGGACAGTCGTCCTGGTTGACAAAAGTGCTAGAGGCAGGAGGTCAGGCCATTTAAGACCTGTACTGGCTTGGATCTTGGCTAGTTTGAGTTTTAGAGTGCCATTGTAGCACTCCACTAATCCAGCTGATTGGGGGTGATTTGCAGAGTGGAATTTTTGGTGGATGCCTAAACACTCACACACTCTCTTCATCACGCATCCTATGAATTCACTTCCGTTATCACTCCAGACGATTCTAGGCATACCGAACCTAGGGAAGAACTCTTTGACAAGGGCTTTGGCAGTTGATAAGGCGGTATTGTCCTTAAGGGGGTACGCTTCCACCCACCTTGAAAAGGCGCAAACAACAACGAGAACGTATTTCAGATTGTTGCACCTCTCCATGTGGATGAAATCGAGCTGCAAAACCTCGAACGGGTACGTTGGAGGCGCAAAATGACCAGCTGGAGTTGGGGTTCCCCTACCGGGATTGTACTTCAAACATACCATACACTTTTCGACCACATTCTTTGCACATTTTGGGATATTGCTATTCTGCCATACTGGGGCCAAGAGTTTACATATTCCTCTCGAACTGATGTGTGCCATTCCGTGAGCCATCGTTACTACTGCAAGTACGTATGCATTAGGTAATAACCATCGCTGGTGTTCCGATAATTCGACCCAACAATCATTCGCATCCAATCTACCTGTGCTTCCTCTCCATTCATTCATCTCGTTCTCGGTGGCCTCGGCTTGTATCGATTTTACGCTTTCAATGGTGTCCTCACACATTCCCACATCAGCAATCCATCTAGCGGGACCCATGACATACATCCGACTCATTGTGTTCCTTGCAGTTCCTTTCGCAACCTCATCTGCAAATGCATTTCCGCGGCCAACATCATCCTGAATCTTTCTGTGTGCACTGCATTTTATAATGGCGACTTGTAGGGGCAAGGTGAGTGACTCAAGGAGCTCATTAACTAGCTGGCCATGTTGTATCTTTGCACCATGGGACGTAAGGAACCCTCGTTCACGCCATAATCTCCCAAAACTGTGAGCCACACCAAAGGCATATTGGCTGTCAGTGTACACATTCACTCGCTTCCCTTTCGCCAGCACACATGCTCTAGTAAGCGCTACAAGTTCGGCGGCTTGTGCAGAACCGTGGGAAATGCGTGCAGTCTCTACAATGGTGTGTAATGTCGTTATGGCATATGCTGTAGTCGTATCACCATTCGGCAACTTGAAACATGAACCATCAACCCATAGAGTATCATTGCATTCGGGAAGGGGAGTGTCTTGTAAGTCTACTCTCCCTTTTGTCTCTTCCTCGGTCCTGAAACAGCAGTCATGTTTGTCAATCTTGTCTGTCTCTGTTGGGATGGGTAATAACGTAGCGGGGTTGAGTGTATCACACCTCTTTATATGGATGTGACTTGCTAGCAGGGTAAGTTCGTAACTGGATAGTCGAGCGCTAGTAAGGTGTTGTGTCTTTGTCCTATTTAGCAAAATGTCAACTGCATGCGGAACCATTACGATCAAAGTGTTATTCATGACTAATCCAGCAGACTGTCGAATGCAGACAGCCGCTGCGGCTGTTGCTCTTAGACAACTTGGCAGTGCCTTAGCCACTTGATCCAGAGTTGCCGAAAAATACGCGCATGGGCGCTGTTTGTCCCCAAAGAGTTGCATTAAGACTGATAATGCACAACCTTCTTTTTCGTGGACATACAATGTAAAAGGCTTACTGTAGTTGGGGTTTCCCAACACAGGAGCCGAACACAATGCATCGCGCAACTCGAGGAAACTCGTCTGACAATCTTCAGACCAAGGCATAGGTTTAGGCGTGTCTTTGCGGAGTAGTGACAGTAAGGGTTTGGCTAGTAGTGAGAAATTCGGTATCCATTGTCTACAGTACGATGTAATGCCCAAAAAAGCTCGAACACCTCTCTGTGTCCTTGGGGCACTTAGTTCTGTGATTGCCTGTATTCTTTCTGGTGTCAGTCTCCTTCCCTCCTTCGATAAGATGTGACCTAGGTAGGTTACTTCTTGTCGACAAAATTGCAGTTTTGAAAGGGAGACTTTGTGCTTCATGTCACATAGGTGACGTAATAGCGACAACGTAGCTTCCTTGCAAATCTCTTCAGTGTCTGCAGCGATAGGTAGATCGTCTACGTACTGAATCAATGTTGACCCATCTGGCAATACAATTGTGTCTAGTTGTGTTTTCAGAGCCTGACTGAATATTGATGGGCTTTCGCAGTAGCCTTGAGGAGCGCATTTGAAGCGGAAGCTTCGTCCTCCTAAATTGAAGCCGAAAAGGTCTCTACTCTCTTCAGCGATCGGGACGCTGAAGAAAGCGTTCTTCAGGTCAATCACAGAGAACCAAGCTGCTGAAGCTGGAACCATTGTCAATAAAGCAGTAATGTCGGGGACAACTGGAAACTGCGGTATAACTACCTTATTTACTTCTCGGAGGTCAATCACAAACCTATACACAGGGGGCTGTGAAGGATCAGTACGTTTTAAGACCGGTAAAACTGGACTGTTACAAATGTTTCCTGTTGTTTCTTCGATAACATCTTTATCGATCAAATCATAAATGATCGTTAATAATGCCTTCTCGCATTCGTTAGATATTTTGTATTGGGGAATACGTGGCAATCTGACGTTGGCTTTCAAAGTTATGACATACGGTGCTATCTCTAAACGACCTACATCGTTGGAACCATTAGCCCACAGTATATCCGGAAGTGATGACAATTCGGTTGGGATACCTTCTTTTGACAAGTACATTGGAGAAATGACTTTTTTCCCTAAAGTAAGCTGTACTCCCGAGGGAGAACAGTACAAAGTCGCGTACAATCTCTTTAGCAAATCCAATCCTAACAAATTTTCACCGCAACCTGTTGTAAGAATGAGGGGTGTTTCTAATTCACAGGGGCCAACAGAAAGGGAAACAGGACTAGAGATCGGGTTTCTAACAGGGGCGCCAGAGAAGCCTACTGAGACATTCATTTCGCCAGACAAAGGTGCGCCAGGAAGTTTTGAGTGCATAATAGAACTTTTTGTAGCACCAGTATCCAGCAGAAATGGCTCTGACACTCCTGAGGTAATTACCTCGACATAAGGTCCATCCTGATCTACTGGAACTGAAACAACTCCCTCTCTTTGTCCATGGCTGTCCTAGCGATCGTTACCCTCATTATCGTGTTCGGTGTAATAGTCGTCAGCATAGTACTGAGCTGACTTGGACGATGATTTACTCTGTTGATCAAAGCTATTCATGGATTTCTGAGGCGGAAAAGAAGTTATATTCTGAGTGAAATTTCCACGGCCTCTACCTCTAGAGGCATGCTGAACACCTCTTCCCCTTACACCTTGGGCACCGTTTAAACGTCATGCAAGAGCCGGACAATTACCTTTAAAATGACCCTCTTCTTTGCAATACGCACATTGATTCGGGCCATACGTAGGACGCTGATGGGAAAGCTCGTTTCCTTGCGCGTCTCTAGAGTACTGCTGATTCTGTTGATAATTGGGCTGGCTAGCCATACGAGGCGGATAGGCCTGTTGGAGAAGAACTTTAGTTTTCAAATCTTTCGTCTTTTTGTCTGCCTTGTCTAACTCGTCTTTACGCCTATTTTCATAGTACTGGGCTGTTGCTAGAATCTGCGCTGACGTAGAGACAGCCCAAGCACTTTCTGAGTCTTTTAGTTTAGCACACAATTCAGGAAGCAAATTGTGTACAAACTTGTCTACAAACAGTCTTTGGCCACCCTCGGTAGCCATATCCTGACCACTATGGTCAGTGAAAGTTTCCTCAAATCTCGTGAAGAAGTCAGACACATTCTCGTCTTTCTTCTGCTTGCACGCGGATAGCTTGTCCCAGTTTACGCGTACTTCAGGCATAATTGTCTTCATGTACGCAATAATTCTACCAGGAAGTTCAGCTATTAACGGCTCAGGCTTGAAACCACCGATTTGTCTAGCATCTGTAGTCGCAATGTTTGCCCATGAGTCACCTAATTCTTGGTCATGATCCGTATGACGTATCTTACTCCATAAAGGATGTGGAACAACGTTCCCAAACAACATGTCTATATCCGCTAAATTCATTATACATGAGCTTGCAGTTTGGGACAACTCCTTATAATACCCAGTCGGGTTTTTACGGGGATCGGGTAGTGTCTGTTTGAGCGCTAGAACTTCGGATCTTTTCCAGGGGACATGTACCCATACACGCTGGAAATGAGGCAGAACCGGTGGAACTGCGTTTGCATCACCTTCCCTCCAGACAGGAGGAACCTCTCTCATGGGGTACTGTCTCGCTCTTTTCCTACTAGACGTACCACTGTCAGAGGATGACCCAGAATTACCACCCGTACTTCGATGTGATAATAATATCTCAACCGCTTTTTCAACATCGGAACCAACTATCATACCCTCCCCAAATTTAAATCGCACACTACACAACTCTTGCTGGCTGCTCTTCTAACCATTATCTTCCAAATCCTCACACAGGAAAACACACATCTGCTCAAGGACGTATCTTTGCGTTGGTTCATCCCATTGACGGAAGACGTTCATGACAGACTCTACATCATATCTCGCTGTATCCATAGCCCAATTTCGTGCTAACTTATTCAATGATTCCCTTTCCTGATAATCAGGCATTTGGCTTCGTAATTGTCTTCGTTCCGTGTTAGGGGTCGTTTTAGGCGACCGAAAAAGTGGTGAAGGAAAGTTAGTAAAAGCAGAAAAAAGGGGATTGAGGCTTTAAGGGCCGCACCAAGGGTCAAGTTCCTAATGTTGTTATAATATGGGTGCAAATGGTCTGGGATACAACCCCCTAGATCCCAACATAGAACAAATGAGAATTTGTTCTGTACATCAAACTTCATAAGTTGACCTCGCACACCAAAGACTGTATAATCAACACGATGTTAGTGCTTTATAAACATTTGTTTTTTTTTTATGTCAACATCTTTTTTTATTAAGTCTCAGGTTGAGACACACAAAAGAAAAGGGTCACATTGACATAGCGATAAGCCTACAACCCTCATGGGGCCGGCCGCGTAAAAGAACTCAGGGTACAATCGCTGCGTGAATCAATATCTTCAAGCACGTGTGCCGAACTGCACATTAAGATCAAACAAGGTCCCATTAAGTCGCTCCAGAAGGGGGCCCAAAAGCGCTGTCCAGTATACTCCAGTGATACCCCGCCTTGTATATCGTCCCGCAAAGCGGGCAGGCACAAACACATCAAACTGAAACAAATAACCGGCCCAAGGGGCCCAACATTCAACCAGAGGCCTAGTAGAAGGCAGTCAAAAGAGCAGAGCAGAAGTTAGAGGGAACAGAGAGGAAGAGCAAAGGGAGAACAGAGAAAGCTTGGGGGGGGACAGCCCCGGCCACAAGGGCGTTACAGGTTGCGAGGGGTAAAGGGGAGCACCGCATCTTTCACCAATTGCAATGCTCGCAGCGCTGGGGGCATATTCCTAGCATATTCGCTCTTGCAAAGATAAGCCACAAGTGGCTGCCAGACCTTTTCAAAGCGGGTCGTGCGAGACTGTAGCCTAGCCGAGAGCAGCTCCATAGTGATGACTTGCCACAGTCTGCCGAACCACACGGCTAGGGGGGGTGCCTCCACCTTCTTCCAATACAGAGCGATAAGCTGTCTGGCGGCACCCAACATTTGCATCGCTACGGTCCAGTCACTGTGGGTGAGGGCCAGCAAGTCAACAGGTTTGAGTCCCAACAGTATTGTGCTAGCAGCATCAGGCAGAGGAAATCCCAGCACCCCTCGTATGTGGCTCAGCACCTCCTTCCAAAAGATAGCGATCACAGGGCAGGTCCACCAGATGTGCATGAAGTCACCAGGCACATGATGGCATCTCCAGCATCCGGGCGGGACAGAGGGGAACATCCTGTGTAGGCGATGGGGCGTATAATACCACTGCGTCATTATTTTATACGCGTTTTCTTGTTGCGGCACACTGCGATACACCCTAGGAACATCCCTCCATAGGCGGGTCCACTGCGCCAGGTCAATATCAGCACCTAGAGTCTCCTGCCAATGTCGCTGATATGTGTGAGCAGGGGGGGCAAGAGGATGTTGCAGAATCTGATAAATTTTTGATATAAGGCCCTTCGTGCCCGTACCAGAGCGGGCCAGCCGCTCGAACGGGGTGAAGGCCCGAGTGGCCCCAGGGTATATCGCGTCAGACAGGGCCCAGTGACGCAACTGCAGGAACTGCAATTCAGCCTCTGGGGGAAGACGGAACTCCTCTCGACAGTGGGCAAAGGACTTCATGGAGCTTCCGTCAAAGAGATCCGTAAGGACTTTGCAATCCTCACGTGTCCACCTGCGAAAAGCGGGGGTGTGGTTAGCCGGCGGGAACCATGGATTATCCTCTATGGGGGTGTGCGGCGAGGGGAAAGTCGTCAAGCCTTTCCGCACCGCTATCCTGTCCCACACGTCCAGGACCGTTCTCGTGGGGATCGCCAAGTAAGCACTAGGGGACCGTCCCGCCCTATGGGTCCAAGCGAGGTTCCAGATCGTACGACCTGTGACCGCCCGGTCAAGGTGCAGCCACCCCTTCTCGCTCTCCCTAATACCCCACTCAATTACAAACCGCAAGTGAGCGGCCCAATAATAGTCCACAAGATTCGGGCATCCCAGCCCTCCACGATCCCGCGGGGCCATAAGGAGTGTCTGAGAGAAGCGGGGTCTCTTGCCCCCCCAGATGAATTTAGTACAGTCCCTTTGCAAGGCTCTAATCTTCGGCAGAGGGATGGGCGTAGGAAGGCATTGGAACAGGTAGAGTATTTTAGGCAATATAGACATTTTGACCGCGTTCAACCTGCCCAGCCAAGAGGGGATAAGAGGCTTCCACCGCTGTAGATCAGCGAGAACAGACTTGCGACACTCCGCCCAATTGAGCGCCGACCAGCCCTCCAAAGAGGGAGTCAGGGAGAGGCCGAGGTATCGGATATGTTGGTCCGTCCATCCGTAGGGGCACAGCACTTCCAGGGGAGGGACATCGGCCGGGGGGATCGTGAGGTTAAGCACCCACGACTTATCGTGGTTAATTTTCAAGCCAGAGGCGCTTTCGAAGGAGCAGAGCACCTCATGAAGCGCCGGCAGGGATTGTCGCGGTTCCGTTAGCGTGAGAATGAGGTCGTCCGCATACAACGCCACCTTATGATTTTGCCCTCCCATCTGTACGCCGCAAATGTCCGGGTTGCGCCTGATCAGGTCCGCCAACGGTTCAATCGCCAGGGCGAACAGCAATGGCGACAGAGGGCAGCCCTGCCTTGTCCCTCTGCCAATGGCGAATGGTTCCGTCAACCTCCCATTCACCCTGACCCTTGCCCTCGGTGCCACGTAAGGCGCCATGATCCTGGCAATCATCCGCGGGCCGAGCCCCATCCGGCAAAGGACCGCTTGGAGAAACCCCCAATCCACGCGATCAAACGCTTTCTCAGCGTCTAGCGACAGGAGGCACGCCGGAATGTGCCAGTGGTGCACTTTCCCTACCAAATGTGCCAGTCTCCGCACATTGTCTGCCCCTTGACGGCCCCGAATGAAGCCCACCTGGTCAGGGTCAACGAGGTCCGGCATGTGGGAATCGAGTCTCTTAGCCAGCATCTTCGTGTAAATTTTGAAATCAGTATTAAGTAGCGCAATCGGGCGGTATGACGAGCAAAGCGCCGGATCCTTCCCAGGTTTAGGGACTAGAGCTATTTCTGCCATACCCATGTCCGGCGAGGGACCCTGACCGCCATCGAAGGAGGCGAAGAGTCTGAGGAGATATGGACCTAGCTGTTCCCCGAAAAGGCGGTAAAAGGAAAGCGGTAAGCCGTCCGGGCCTGGTGTCTTCCCCAAGTTCAGATCTTTAATGGCCTCAGACACCTCGGCAAGCGAAAGTGGCTCTTCTAACCTCTCCGCCGCGTCGGGGTGCAAGCGCGTCCCGCCATAGTGCTCCAGAATCTCCTCCGGCAGGGTAGCGCCAGTCGGAGCCGCCGTGTATAAGGAGGCGTAATAGTCTCGGAACGCCTTCATTTTAGCCTCCATCGCCGTTGCCCGAGACCCGTCCGGTAGTACCACATTCGCTATGTGGGATCTGGCCGCCTTAACCCTCAGTCGTCTCGCCAAGAGCTTCCCTATCTTGTCCCCGCCATCAAAATGCATACGCTTTAGCGCCAAAAGGGATTTCTCCGCCCGATTCGCCCGCAGCATGCGCAATTGCCCTCGCAGGTTCGCTAGACGCCTTTGCGTCTTCAGAGTGGAAGCCTCTTGATTCTGTGCCTCCGCCCCCCGCAAGTCCGCCACCAGTCCTTCCTCCACTACTCTCCGTTCACGCGCTCTCGCAATCTCAAGGGAAGTGATGTGACCCCGGATTGTAGCCTTGAAGGCGTCCCACACCACCGGGAACGGCGTTTCCGGTAGGTCATTGAACTCAAAGTAGGAGGTGATGGCCGTGCGGATGTCGTCAACCGACGCTGCATCTCTGAGTAGGTATGGGGGCAAATGCCATTTCCGTTCCCTAGGGGGACCACTCCGCAGATCTCGGAGGAGTAACTCCACATGCGCATGGTCCGAGATGGAGATGTCGGACATTTCCACATCCATCACATCACAAATCAAGTCGTGCGATATGAACAAATGATCGATGCGGGAATAGGAGCGGTGAGCACTAGAGTAAAAAGAGTAATCTCGTTTGTCGGGGGAGAAGTAGCGCCATGCGTCGAAGAGACCTAAGTCGCCTATCTGTCCGCGCAGTGCCGAGGACATCGCCCCTGCCCCATGAAAGGAGCCTGTACTCCGGTCCAAGGTAGGGCACCACACCAGATTAAAGTCACCCCCCAGAATAATCGAGGGCCCACCTCGAAGGACATGGGTGCGCAAAAGATCCCGAAGGAAGCGATCCTGTGCCAGGTTGGGCGCATACACGTTGCACAGCGTAAGACGGCGGGAGCCCACCTCGACCGAGACCTTAAGGAAGCGACCGTCACCCCCCCGGTAGAGCTTGTCAGAACCCCGCCTGATGCCAGCTTTGCACAAAACTGCTACCCCAGCTGTTTTCGTATCCGCTGTAGCCCAGAATTGGAGGGGGTATCTAGGGTGCGCCATACGCTTTGTATCTGCCCGGAGAAGGTGGGTCTCTTGTATGAAAATGATGTCCGGGTCATGACGCAGGAAGTAATGCCAGAGCTGTTGGCGCTTGTTAGGTGAATTAAGGCCTTTAACATTGAGTGATAAAATCTTAAGGGGTCTGGCCATGTCACTCGCCATCTTGGGGGTCCCTAAGGTAAGTACGCAAAGCTTCGCACAGCAGAGCACCCATCAGTTCAGAGCCCCACCCAGAGGGCCCGCCCCCGCTCCCCGCATTATCCCCCGTCCCCAGCCCCCCACAGCAGACAGAAAAAGGAAGGAAAGACAGAAAAAAGAGGAAAAGGAAGGTCAGAGGAGAAAGCCAAACATTCAGCAGTCTGGAGGACGGACGGCCTAGGCCGTAAAAACAGGGCCAACTGGGCCAAAGTACACTATCTCCAGAGTAGGGCATCCTACACCCACAGGTTCGAATGTCCATCGGGATGTCACTCCCCAGGAGACAGTCTCGGTGGGACATGACCGGCCGGGAACACCAGAAGGCAAGGAGCCCCCACCAACCTAGGCCCAGCACAAGGAGATCAGGAGTCCAAGCACCTTTCCTCCCGCCCCACAACCATCCCCGCCCTCCGGAGGGGTAGAAGAGAACAGTACCTCAAGGCCAGTGACATCCATGTGCTGTCCATCTCACGATGTGGAGGACCGTCCCGCAGGGGAGCGGGCAGCACGGTCGATCTCAGTCTCTTCCAGCGCTCTAATGTGGGCGATGACCTCCTGCCTGGCTTGGCTCGTCGGTGGCACGTCAACAGGCGTCGCACGCTGTCTCCTCGGCACCGTGGTCCAGTCTGGGGTGAGCGGCGTCCTCTTGCTCGGAGGGTGTCGTGAGGGGCTCACCGGGGGAGAGCCTGCAATGTTGAGGAGACGCGCCGCCTCATCGTAGGACCGCAAGGATTTACGCTTACCCTCCCATTGAAAGATAAGTGCAAAGGGGTGTCCCCATTGGTACGAAATGTTCAGGGACCGCAATTTCTCCGTCACTGGGCGGAAAGCGCGTCGCCGCTTCAGGGTGTTGGGCGCCAAATCTTGGAAGATCTGGATCTTGTGGCCCTTATATTGCAGGTCCGGCTTGTCCCGAGCACGTTTCCAAATCTCCTCCTTTTCCACAAAGAAATGCACCCGCGTGATAATGTCCGGGAGAAGTCCCGATCTCCCCGCAGGTGCCGCCACACGATGAGCACGGTCCAGTGTGGGAGGCGATACATCTTCGTCGCCCCGCACCTCGTGGAGGAGTTGCGCCACAAAGTCCATCACGTCCTCCCCTTCTTCTCCGAGCGGCACGCCGCGGATGCGGAGGTTGTTCCGCCTGCCCCGATTCTCCAAGTCCTCCTGTTTGATTTGGAGTTCAATGTTCTGTTGTTCCAGGGCCGCTAAGCGCTGCCATAGATGTTCCTGGTCCTCGGTGCGCGTGTCCGCAGTCCTCTCCAGGCTGTCCACACGGTCCCCCAGTTCCGCGACTTCTTTCCGAAGCTCCGTGACACATGAGTGGACCTCCGACCTCAGGGATCCTATCTCCGTCTTAAGTTCGGTCATGAAGGCGGCCATGAACGCTTGTGTGACCGGGGGGGAATCCGCCATCTCCGCAGGTGGGCCACCACTGGCCGCCGGAGTTCCTCCTTTGCCCCACATGGCTGTTACAGGGTTCCCCTTGGGGGCCGGTGCCGGTTCCGCCTTGCTGTTCCTGTTGGTGCGCGTCATTCTCCGCGCGGACCACAGGGTGTCCCCTAGCCTGCGTCAGGGCCCGTGCCCGGCGTAGGGTGCCCGAGAAAAAGCACAAAGCACCAAGGGGGGCGGTGGGGGGCACTGGCGCAAAGTCACAGCGCACCGAAAGGGTCCTGGCCTCGCAACGGCCCACCCCTCAGCAGCGAGCAGCCAGCACACACCCCACGTAGCAGATCAGGCAGTCCGGGGATCCCTAGGCCTCAGCGCCGCCACTCACAATGCGCTGCCAGTCAGGGAGATAAGCAGGTCCAACGGGGCCACTAGTCCCTCAGGGGTATCAGCATCAGGGAGTGCCCCACACCATCGCTCCAGGCCAGCACTCACCCCCAAGGAAGAGCCGTTATGAAAACTCGCAGCTTCGCCGTTTCTCCGTCGGCTGGCGCCGTCCGCTCTCGAAAGTGCCCCGGGGGCACTGTCCGTCTCAGCCCTCCGCTCTGGCCGCTCTCACCGCTGTTCACCGCGGCTCCGCAGGGCCGGCTTCTCGGAGCAACCCGCTGGTGGAGGGAGGTCAGCAGCGCCTCCGATCCTCGCTGAGGCCAGAGGTCGGGTCTCGCCGCCTCACAGCTCCACACTGCAGCGCGGGAAACAGGATGCGCAGGATCAAGAAGCTGCACAGGGGCCCCCTACCAGGCACTTCGCCACACCGCTGCCCCAGGTAAGGGCGTCTCAAGGCTGTCTTGCGGGGAGGGCGGGGGTCGATCTGGCCAGCGGCCGCCGGCAGCTCCAGGGTCCGACAGGGTCCGCCGTACACCGCCTCCTCCGCGGCCGCAAGATGGCGGACGGACCGGGCGGCCCCTCACACTGCAAGCCGGCTGTGCGTTCTCGCCGGGGCTCAGACGGGGCACGGAGGTCCCGCACACAAAACACGCTACACAGGTGGGCAGTGGTCCCAGGGAGGTGTGCGGCGGGTCCAGACTCCCGAATCACGCACAAATAGCCAATGATGGGCCCAACGGCGGTGGGAGCTCCGCAGCAACGCGTCTGCTCACATCGCTGGTCAAGCCACGCCCCAAACATTTGTTTTTTAACACAGATGGAATCCAACTGTTCTCCCAAGAAAATTTCAAGTCAGTTTTCTTCGTTTTATTCTTTCTTTTATTATTCAAAAACTCGCAGATAAAAATAGCCAACGCGTTTCGTCCGAAACCGGACTTCTTCAGGGCTTAACGCAGTGTATTTTTATGCTACACGTCCCATCCGTCTTAGTAGGTGTCTGAACAATAGGTTTTATAATTTGTGTAGTTGGCAGATCTAATAATCATCCATTCATTGAGATCCAGTCGAGAAAAAGAAGAATAAAGTATATGCCATATGTTCGGCGTCGTCGTAGCGTATGTATGCGGTCGTCTGGTCTTCCGTAACAATGCTGGCCATTTTATGCCAGACGGAAGGTGAAAGTGGAGGAATAACTGGTAGTAGAACAGAGTCACGCAAAGCAGAAACAGAAATGTTCGTAGAACGAGTATCAGAGAGACTAGAAGGTGCGCTAGGCGAAATTTTAGAAGGAACGGTAGGAGAAGTAGACGTGATCGGTGAGCCTTGAGGAGGCTGTGCCAAAGAAACAGGAGCCAGCTGAAGAGTAGCCGGTGGGTGCGGTAAAGGAGCCTGTATTACAGCTACCAAAGGTGCAACTAAAGGTTGCGGAGGTGCTGTAGCATTTTGTGCATAGGGTGGCGGAGAATTTAATAGGTGGGACATTAATGGATCTTTCTCGGATCCTTCGTTTTGACCTTTTCCTCTATTTGGCAGCATCGGGTAACATTTATCTATCGATAGTTTCTTGCTCCTAAGCATCTGTTCGCTCTCCTGCTCTTCCTCGTTATCTCTGTATGCAACGGCAGCTTGCACCATTGACATACCTCTTTTATTCTTTTTTGCTAATCTTATTTCTTTCTGTTTGGCTTCTTTGCGCCATAAGCGGAAAGAGTCAAACATCGCCGGCCGGGCTTTCTTCTTGAACAATTTGACTTCTAAGTTATCTAATATTTCTTGGTCGAAACTACCATATTGGGGCCATTTCAAAACACCATCCTTGCGGGTGTATTTTATCCATACCTCGTTATATGTTATAGGACCTACGCCGTGCTTTACATAGAGTTCATACGTTGGAGTTCCAATTGGAGGAACCGGACAAGAATCTTCTAATTGGGAGTCCTTACTACAACCAAGACAAAACAAGTTTCCAAGTCTGCTAAAACCAGGCATCTTCGCTCACTAGTCTAGCTTCAAACTTCAAAGGATTATCTGTTACGATATTTCTCGTGAATACACGAGTCCTTCGGCTTTGGGGCTTGCAAGTACCAAATCAAGTCGTATCTCAAGGATACCAAAAACTAAGGACAAACTAAGAACTAGGAGACGCTCCACTTATACTTAACTGAAGTATTTGAAGATCTGTGACGTCGCTAGAAGACTCGTCTATCGTTTCGCTCTACCAAGGATCACTGGGTCCAAAACAAGGCGATAGTCAGGGCAGCAGTCCTTCGTAGCCGCCGGGACGCGGGGAACCTCGCAGCAAAGACCTTCGGAACCACGTCGACATACAGGGGTCGCTGAAGTGGCTGGCCGTCCTCCGGAATTTTCACACGAAGCTCCTCACGAACATCTGGCTTGGACCGTCACCGCTTGATATCGCCCCGAGTTGGGCGCCAACTGAGGTAACGGGTTTTTAGGAACCCGCTGGTGTCAGGGCATAACACCCGAAGACCTCTGAGTTCCCTTGTTCCGGACCACAGAAACAATGAGTCTTCTATCGCAGTCAAAGATCAAGTTTTATTGGTAGCTACCAAGTAACACGTGTCCCAGAAGTACACCACACGGAGAGTAGGTTTTGGGAGACTGTTCGTTTTTACAGAACCAGCCGTCTCCTTATATACAAGATATATGGCTTCAAGCAAGAATTCTTGAGTTTATGGTACGGCAATATACATATTTCTACAATAATACAAAGAGCGAAGTCATGTAAGCAAGCCCATATTTTAGATGTCCAGTTCGTTGATAGATTACCCAGTTAGGCCTGGAACTCCCATCAGATATCGATGAAACCTTAATAAAGAAAGGTGTAACCCAGTCATAAACCTGGCCATAAAACAAGGAACGTGGACAGGTGCATGTTTGCAGAAAGCATGGTCTGTATGTAGTGAATGGTTCGTGGAATGTTATGCGTAGATGCTATCGCATTCGGCCACTGGGCGAGGAGCTGCCTAAACAGGTTTGGCCGAAGACAGTGGAGTCAGTTGGGACAGGTCAGGGGAAAGTCACGAAAGGTGGACGTGTCTATTTGGATCAAGCTCGACCTTTAATTGACTTATCATGAGGGCAAGATGCAAGATGGATGCCGTTCACAAAATGGAGTTTAAGGGATGGGACGGAAACTGTGATTTAGGGGTGTTGGCAACCCTCGATTGTAACGCAAATACATAGGAATGATGTCCTAATCATTATCGGTCCGTAGATACAAAAATCGTCTCGGTACGTTGAGGTTTTGTGACACGGGTATTGGACCTCGATATCGGGAGAACAACGGGGTCCGGATTTTGAGAACCACATACACGCTCCCCAGAAAGTGCCAAATCCGGATAGATGCAAAAGTGTTTCGATACTTGGGAATTTACATTACTAGAGATCCCATGAGCTTTTAATGAGCAAAATCGGTCTCCTCCATTGAACTGCTTGAAAAGTGACATTCAACACTGGCGCTCACTACCACTATCCCTTCTGGGTAGAGCAGTGCTTTTTAAAATGATGACACTGCCCAGGTTCCTATACGTGCTCCATAACACACCTTATGCTGTGCCCTCACGTTATTTCCAACAAATAGACGCCATTGTATGACAGTTATTGTGGGATGGAGGGACATCAGGATTCTCCCTGGCAAAGTAGACCAGGGGATTGGGTGATGGAGGGATAGCTCCCTTCCTTTAGAAGCTAGTACTGGGCAGCTCAACTCATGGTGGTTAATCACTGGGTACATAAACCCATGGCTGAGCCTGCATACAGGATGGACGGTCATAATATGCAGCCAGGTGGCTATCTTAGGGCAACCTATAGGGGAGGCTCTATGGATTCCTTCCACACACCGACTACAACTACACTCTAAATTTGGAAGAAGGGAACCAGAGCATTAAGTTGGCATAACAGAATCACTTTAATGACTACACTGTGGGATTCGAAGAGGCTGGGTCTAGTAACACAACAAGCAGGGTTTGATAGATGGTAATTTCTAGGGTTAGTGATCTTTGGGAAGGGGGGCATTAAGACCGTCTCGACCCTGTAGAAGGAATATCAGATGTCACAGTCTGAAACCTTTAGATATCTCCAAATTACCCATACATTGTGGGTGGCTATACCCAGGGGGGACAGTGCTGCCAGAGGCTTCCCCACTTGAGGATAGACTACTGGATGAGTATTTAGATACAAAAGTGACTTTGCTGGTTGCAGCAAACTCATAAATAATTTGCCGGACCCCCTATCGACACTTTGGAACCGATGGGTGGGAGACTTGCGCACCCTGGAAGACAAGGAATGGGGGAAGGCTATGACCTCTCCCAGGGAGGTGGCCATACGCTTGCGCTTCTGGCTGGTACAGCTCAAGATTCTACACTGAGCCTATTAGGCATATACTACCCAGGTGAAAATGGGGGTGCTCACCTCGCCATTATGCCCTAGGACGTGTGGACAGGAAAGTACCTTCTTTCACCTGCTGTGGGAGTGCCCACCATTTAAAAAATACTGGACAGCAATACTAATGACCATGAGGGAAATATATAAACTAGAGGGGAATAAATCACTGAGATGGTGTCTGCTACATATTTGAGGAGACTCAGACCTCACAAATACCGAGCACTTGTGGGTAACACTGGGATTCATGATCGTGAAACGCAAAATTGCGCGAAGGTGGAGAGCAGTGTCTGTCCCGACTGACTGGATGGAAAACTGATTTGGACTGGTGTATGCATGCAGAAAGTGCGGTCTATGCGAGCAGGGGATGACCGCAAAAATGGACCAAGATTTGGAGGAAATGGAATGAATATCGAGGGATGCTGTGTAGTACAATTGCTCAACATGAACAGAAGCAAGAGACAATATAGCTGAATGAAGGGAAGGGTTTGGGATGGGATGGGGTGAGCCGAGAAATGTCAACCACTAATATGAAGAATGTTAAAGACTTGTCAATCTGTTTGGGACTTGCTAAATTACTATGATGTGTATCCGGCAAATGGGTGGCTTGTTGTTTCAATAAAAAAAAATCTTTAAAAAAGAATGCAGGACCCCGTCTTAGTCATGAACTGGACACCCCTCATAGAGATTTATTTCAGTCAAATGCTAGATGAAAGCATCAGCATGTGGGGACCCCCTCAAAGTCAGCAGAAGCGTTTCTTCTGATTGTAATTGGAAACAAAAGGATATATATATAAAAAAGGGCATTCCTGCCTTGGGCCGAGATTGTAATCAGAATGCCATTGTTTGTATTCCATAGATAGTTGTGTCACCATATGGATGTAATAACAAACACAGTTGTAGCACACATGTGAGGGCCTTGCACATAATGCCAAGGCAGAGTGATAGTGTCCTCATGAAGTTCATTGTGTCAGCATGTTCGGTGTTTCTTAGAAACTAGCCCGTGTCACGAATGCACGTGTGTCAAAAGTCAATGTGACAAAGGGAAGGCAATTTTAGGAAATAACCATGCACATGTAAATTAGCACTATTTCCTACCAGGTCTAACTCTAGCACATGACATGACATCCACTCCTTGTACATAGGTCAGCTAAGAAGCTATCTAACAGCAAACTAATCCTGTTAAAAAAATGCCTTACCATCCATAACGGAAAATGTTAAAAAGTATACAATAAATGCACAATAATGTGCCTTAAAAATCAGGCACTCACGCTTTCTGGAGGCCCAAAGCATAAAGAAGCCATTAGCTCTTAAAATATAAAAGCAATAAAAATGTAAGTCAATTTTAAAAGAAATCTAGTAGGTAAAAACAGGCAGAATAAAAGTTCCCACCACACGGAGAGCCAGATGTTTATGTGTTCCGAGCGGTAGAGAAAACATCGTTGTTCCCAGCATCCACAGATAATATTCCTAGAGGCACACTTTGGAGCAAATCAATTGAACACATATGTTATCATCCACCTCCCACAGCAGCCGCTGAGGGAGCAAATACAGCCATTTGATGTTTCTGTGAACAGAGCCTAGATCCAAACCACTGGGTGCGGAGGCAACCCAGGGAACCTCATAGAACACGGCCAGGAGCAGATGTATCCGCAAAGGACAGCTGCACAGATGGGTCTTCAGCAGGTCCACCAGTATGTTTATGTCCGCAGTGTCAACCAATTGCCACCCGAAGCACAAGTCCAGCGCACACTCATAAGTGCATAAGAGACAGCGGAACACAGGCTGTATGCATTGAAGCTATACAGGACAGAAAGGCAGGGACCAATGTGCATCCAGTTCGCGAAGCAACAGTGCACCAAAGAAATGCACCATACTTTCATGGCACAGCAGGACGTTAGGCAGTGCCAGCTCCATTTAATCTCGGACTGGGACATCCATTGTGGAGCAAAAATAAAAGTAAATTATCTGCAATTAGGATCAGAACTAGCAGAAGACTTTAAAAGATGCTTCAGAGGAAGGAGTGGATGAATGATGGAATAACTCAAAACACCGTCTGGAAGGTGCTGACAAAACCAGAGCCAATGCTCCTGTAAAACTCGGCAATTCCAGTCATACTAGACATGTTAAAAATATGGTGGACCAGCTCCTCAAAATGTCGGGGGAAGTTAGCATGGAGAAGCCCCTGTTTCTTTGAAGAGGAACGTGTCACCTGAAGATCAAACGTCTTGTGGCAGAAGTTAAGGCCACATCTTTTTGAAATAATAAGGCTTTCAGTTTGCTCAGGGCTTCAAGGCGCAAATTAGTAAGAATAATTAAATGCAACAGCACACCCTCCCTAGCTACACGGGCAGGCGAAAAGAGGAATTGTGGGCAACATGTTACAATGGAAGATATGTTCACCACATCGACAACTCCTGGCTTCATCCCACAACAACCTTGATTGTTCTACATCAGGTAACTCCCAATAGAGAGTAATCTGAAAGTCAGACATATCATGACTGCTGGAGTCCCTTTCTAGTAGCAAGACAGGTTTACCACAGGCGCATAACATGCCCTGTGCAACAAAACGTCCTGGCATACTAGGGAGCCACTTAAAGAATTTGCGCAGTCCAAGCCACTGAGAAATACTTCAGTATCCTTATTCTGGCAGAATGTGAAAGGAAGATCCCATTGTTCATGTATAAACCATTTACCACTTAATATCTGCCCACTTGATGGTGTTGTAGATAGTACTGAAGGTGGAAAGCCTGGATTGGCAGTGTAATGTACCCATGGATTATCCAATACGAGGATGTTATTTCAGCAACAGTAAAAGGACATTTCTCAAGCCTTTACACGTGTAACATTGTGTATTTTGCATCTTTCCATACCATAGCTACCTTCTGTTCCAAAAGGTGGTATGCTGAAAACAAATTAGTGATGTTAATGTGTCGCCACAGCACATGGCCAGAACGTAATGTCCGTAGTGTCCAACTTAATTGACCTAAATTAGGACTATCCATGTTGTAATGCAGACAATTCTTGCTGAGGGCACATCTATTGTAGATGAGACAATGTTAACTAAAGAATACATTCTAAATGATAAAGTAGTCATAGCAATGTCCACTATTGTAAGGGCCTGTTGTTCTAAGTTGGCCCGGTCAATCTCACACAACCTTTCAGCAGCTTCTTGTGGAGATATTTTACATACCTTGTTATAGATAGCGTGAAGAAATTGCTTTTGATGTGGTTTCAGAGGACCCATTAAAAAGTCTTGCAAGTCCAGGTCATCAGATAGAAAGAACACATGCTGTTATACCCGAGACGGTGTTGAGGTTTTTAGCCAATAAAGGCACAATTTCCCAACACTGTATGCGGTAACCACCCCGAATGTTCACTTTACACATAACACTTCCAATCTGTTTGCTGTACATCCCTTGATGTTACCAAGGAATCTATCCTGACTCGTTAGTCCCTAGTGGCCACACTAACCATCTCTTCCAATTGGGATCTGATGAGTTATGTCTCCTCTTACGCAACATAGTATCAATGGAGTTTTTATCATATTGTGTTCACCGTTGCCAGTTGTCAAATTGTGTAAGAGTTGGAACCCTCAGTGTGTTGAAATGTTTTATCTTCGCCAAGTCAAAACATGTCTATTGCACAGTTTTGTTCAGGAAAATCATATGTGGAGGTATTAAACAGGCTCGGAAAAAAAAGCCTCAGTTCCCTGAACCTGCCAATCTTAAGTCCCCCCCAGGTAGATTCTACATCTACTGTATTCCTCCGAAAGTCAAAACATTGTGCAGAGAGTTTGGAAAGGAAAGAAGTAGAGTAAATCAACTTAGTGTCAGTTAACATTTTTCTTTGCAGGTGATGGTGCCAGCCTATAATAATATGAGTCTGGGTCAAATGTTTCATAACCAGAATAACCGTAAAAAATCTGTGCAAATGCTTTTGAGCTACCCCTTGGTGGTGTAGGGCAATGTTCCCAATCTATAAACTTAAACACTTCACGAGTTGTACTAGCCTTGTGTAGGAAATTATGACCGTAATGCTGAAAACAGAACATCTTATCAAAATTAGCTGTACCATCATAAAACTCATTTTATACTGTATCAATATCCCAATCATCAGAAATAGTTCTGAGGGTGATAATTCTATTTAAAGAAATTTGCAAGTGATCAGTGGGACCATACACAAACAATACCCTGTCCTATACAATCCCATCTGAAACAGCAACAGCTGAAATGATCCCCAGGGGCAAGTCTCTTTGCTCACGATGTAATGATGCATGTGGTTTCAGAACCACATTTTCAGTGTGTACTGCCAACTCGTTTTGGGACAAAATATCCATGCAGGAGAAGGAAGAAAACCATAACAATTTCCAAAGAACTAGGAAAAGTAATGACATTGTAATCCAAAGGTGTAAACCATGGTGAAACAAAGTATGTTTTTTTCAACAATAGATGACACACACCATCAGTTCAAAAGGAAGGGCTGATGGGGCATTGGAAGCTCCGATGCATCGTCAAAGAAATCATCAAAGCCTATGAAGTATCCAGACGCCGTCCAGTCTATCTTGGGCAGCTCAGCAGGCTGACATAGGTCTTATCTTTCTCAGGATTCTGAATTGAAATCTGTGTTTCTGTACTTGTAGACTGCATAGTAGTCATTTTTGAAACAGGTAGAAGGCACACCCTATTGTTCTCTCTTGGTGAAGAGAGCAGGCTTCATTTGCAAATGAAGCTTTCATCTGATCCTCCTGTATGACAGCAAGAGGAGATTACTAGTTACACAGGAGTGCACACAGCTTTTAATGTTGAGAATCGGCTACATAATATGGTTTGATCCAGGATGGACACAGGGCTCTGTAGGAGGGCCCAAACCTTTTCTTGTCCACAATCTTACCGCTGACCACATCCCCGATCTTTGGGATCCAGCCCATTCTTGCAGGAACAACCTTCCCTTCTACAGTGGCAGTGCATTTTACTTGGACGTTGCTTTGCTCAGCCAAGAAATAGTTTGATTCCTGTAAAACAGCCAAACATTCATTGATGTCAATGGTGCTCCTGCCGCCACTGTGTTGGCATTATCGAGGTCTGGGATCTACATCTTAACCCCAAACAGGATCTCATACGGAGTCCAACCACCCAGGGATTTTCTTGACATCTTGTTCAAAGCCCTCTGGACCTCATATAGGTGATGGACCAAACTGTGACCAGAGTATAAAACCCTGCTGTTAAAGACTACTTTAAGTTCAGTTTTTTTCTCTCCACAACCCGTGTTTCCCTCTGGATGGTATGGAGACAAGAAACACAGGGTCACACCCAAACTTACCATGGCCTCTTTGTAAGCCAGAGAGCTAAATGCCGGACCCTGATCAGAATGTAGTGTACCATCGGCGTATGTCCCGATAAAGAGTTGCAGATCCTTTATAACAGTTCGGATGCCAGCTGACCGCTATGGTCGTGCCCATAGGAATCAAAAGCAGGTATCCACTGCCACCAAGATGTACTTATAAGCCCCATCAGCTAATAGGGGGCTGCAGTGGTCCAAATAAACACAGAGGCATGTTTGAAATCAAAAGAGCTGTATGGTGTGGATGCGCTATGTGGAACCCTTCATCTGTTGACAGATGTAACATCTCAGCACAAAGTCTTTGGTCTGTTCATAAAGAACAGGCCACCAATAGCGATGCTACAAAAGAGAAATCGTAGCAGCCACCCTTGCATGTGAAGCCAGACGCTCATGTGCAGCCAGAATTAATCCCATTCTGCACTCACTGTTTGGTATTATTCTGTCCCCCACTCCTGGAATCTGAGCATACGGTGTGCTTTGCGCATATAGCTTGTAGGAGTACTTGACTGGAAAGCTTCCGGCTGGTGTGTGTCGTTGTGCGCAGCACTGACAACCACCATGATGTCTCAGTCGATTCTTGTTCTTGAATGAGTTATCATAGCAACCGCTGCAGTGCGATCTGTTGCCTTTGCACCTTCATCAGCAAGTGAATTCCCTGCAACATGACTGTCAACACGTTGATGACCCAATGTATGAGTGGCATGAGCGTGTGGCAAGCAATCTTTCAGCTTCACCACCTCCTTCCAAAGCAACTTGTGCTTCACGGTGCAGCCTTTTGAGATCCTTAATCCATTCTGGCTCCAATCAGAAAGATGCTCATTATATGATTGCACACAACAATACGAATCACACACTATAAGCGTGGGGAATACAGCATTCATAATCTGAAGGGCCAGTACTAGAGCCTTAAGTTCTGCTAGCTGTGCAGTGCAATAACCTAGTGACTGTGTGTAGGTCTTTTCAGGATGGAAGGATTCCATTGTGCAATATGGCCTTTTACCGACTGGTCATGTGGCTGAATATTGGTGTTTGGTACCTACAGCAGGCTGAGCTGACCCATCAGAGTAAATGATATAGTCATGGCAATCTAGAGGCATAATTTCATTAAGCAGAGGATATTCTTGCTCATATTGGAGAAATGCCTGTGTTTGTATATATATTTGTACTCTATATATGTTGCAGTGAGGGAGTTTGCCCATTGTAACCAACTTGGATGTAGAACTTTAGCGTTTGGAACATTTGCTATGGTAACCACCACTAAGCTCAGTATTGTGGTCACAAAAATGATACGTTTCCCTTGAGCTGGGGCACACTCTCTCACTATAGAAGTCTATAATGCTGTTGGTATTTTTTCAGTAGGTGCAAAACGCATTTCTGCATCGGTATAGAGATGACATTTATATGTAATCGGTACCATGTCACCTCCATTGAATGGGACATATGTTTATCCTGATGAACCCGCGATTACCTGGTTCATCAGGTTTGTGGTGTTTACACGTGTGTATGTCTTTGGAAGCGATCATGTCAGGTTGAAAGGAAAATATAAACATTCTGTGTATTCCTGTGTCCAATGTGTGCTTGAAAAGTCTGGATGGATAAGGTCACAGAATGGCTTTACTGTTCTGTGTAATCAGGAACATATGTTCTTCCAAATTTTAGAAATCCTAATATGAATAGTAATCTTTTAAAAGTTGTCGGAGGTTGGAGCAATGCATATATTTTCTTTTTTTAAAGGCATTGCTAGGTTCTTGCCCTCACTTGACAGCTCGTATCCAAGAAACAGGACACAGAGGTGGTAAATTTTTGATTATATTAAATTGAATCTGGAGTTCATATGAGCAAACCTCAAAATGATGCAGTCCACTCTGGTCAAGTGTTCCATCGTCCATTAAATAGATGTCATCAACATATGACAATGCCTGTTCATCAACGTTTTCAAGTCACTAGTTCTGTGACTCTGTCTGAAAAGAGCCTGGGTCTCTTAATATACCCCTGTGCTAAACGGCAAAATAGTTTTTGGGAACCTAGTGCTGTGAAGGCTGTCAAATATCTGCTTCTAGGCACTATATATTGGCAGAAAAATTCATTCAAGATCTCTAGTGTTGTTTTGTACTCCTCCCGCACGATGTTATTCATTAGTTCGGCACTGTGTTCATTTTGTAATGTCTGTAATCTTATACTAGACAATATGATTAATCTGGTTTTATTACTGGAAACCACAGAGTATTTATTGAAGAGGTGCAACTTTCAATCACACCTTGATATTCAAGTTGATTTAGGATTTTCCTAACATGCTGTTTTGCTTCATTTTTTGTATTGGGTATTTCCTTTGCTGTTGTGGGGTTGTCCTCAATAATATATCAGGATAAGGTGAACTGTCCTCCCACCCTACATGGTGCAGTATAACAGAGGATCCAGTGCTAAAGCCCACTCCCGGGTGTATGAGTGATTGATTGATTCTGGAACGAGGTCGGAGAAGGTTCGTAAAATCACAGTTTCCCCTGTTGGGCAAAGTCAATTGGCGCCCTTTTTCAGCCAGTAAAATGTCCTACCCTTGAGTGAGTTCCTCTCAAAAGAGGACATTTATAAATCTGGGCACGTCCCCATCCAACCGTAGTTGGACTTCGTACAAACTATGTGGAACGCTGATATACCACCATGATATACTTACTCAGTGCTACTCCCACCAGACAATCTATCAGGTTCTGGTGAACTATTGTGACTTCTGCCATGCTGTCCAGCATTGTCAATACCCATTCCCCGTTCAGAAGTGGAGTTCTCAAAATCCACGGCACACGTAACTTTTAGTCTGGCTACCTTCTTTTTAAATTGAGGTTTTGATATTTTAGGTTTGTCTTCTTGTTTTTATTATGTATTCAGATTAGCGTTGCAAGTACTTTCTTGATTTAATGTGCTCTTCTGATCTGCGCTCTGATCATCCGCCTTTCTCCAAACATTTATCACATGAATCCTGAAAGGAACGAGAAGAATATGCAACAGTATCCGGATACCTATCAGGGGGGTTAACATGATCACGGTTACGTAAATTGTAAAGTTTTTCAGTAGATTCCTGTGTAGAAGACCTATCCTGTGACTTTGCTTTTTCTTTGTTTTTATTGTCCCACTTCTTCGTCAAAGAGTCGGGTGCTTGCTTAGAGTTATCCTTTTCGGAATTACTCTTCCATTGTGGTTTTCCAGGTCTGGCTCTCAAATTATCTCTACCTAGTGTAGCATAGGTTTGTTCGATAATTTGAGGTAAATCGCACTCCTGCTAGGCAGGAGTCAAATCCCTTAGGCGTTGGCGTATAGCTAACGCTGCTGCTTTCCCTTTAATGTTACTCAACAATATGGCGGATACTGCGGAAAAGTTGCCAATCAGTTTCATTCCTAAATCCATGGCAGGTGCTACCGTGTGCTCATTCTGTATCTGTTTTACAGGATAATCAGACTGGACCGAGTTGGAAAAAGAGGTGGGGGCACCGCAATTATCTACAGAACAAACATTTCACTACACGTTATTGATACTTTCTTGGCGAACTGTGTATTGTCTCCCTTGTGACAGGAAACAATGAGCCATGGAAAGTTGCTCTTCTCTACAGGCCCCCTTGTGCCAAAACCAATTTCGTCAACAATCTCATGGAGACAATAGCCCCACATACCCTATCCTCTAGCAATTTTATCTTGGTAGGGGACTTTAACTATCACGCTGAATTAACCCTGGACCCTCACACCTGCGAACTTGTCTCCAGCATCAACTCGTAAGGTCTAAACTTGTTAGTCACCGGCCCCACTCACAAGGCAGGCCACACATTAGATCTCCTATTCACTAACTCTCCCAAAGTGGTGGTTGATCAAACCTTCCCCGTTCTATGGTCAGATCACTTTGTCATCAGGGTTTACATCTCCACAAACGCTGCACAACCGGCCAAAAACCAAGTTAAATGGAGCAGGCCATGGAACAAGATCAACATCGAATCCTTCACCACCCACTTTTCTCCCCCGCCCGTCACAGAGTGCAGTGACCTTAATTATATAGCTACTGCCCTAGAAAACGCAATCACCTCTACCTTAGACTTGATTGCCCCCAAAAAATTATCCAGAGGTTCCAACAAACTCTCCCCATGGTTCACTTCCGACTTAGATATCACCAAATAGTCGGCTAGGACAGCCAAACGTGAATGGCGACATACTAAGGATCCAATGGACAGACAACTTTATAAAATTGCACACAGACATTATATGAATGAGATTGCCGCACCAAAAAGAACCTATTTGGGGAACAGGATAAATTCGGCAGCCAACTCGTACAAAGAGCTATAAAAAAATAGTTAAAGATTTTACGAACGCTCCGGCCTGCCAGCCCCCTCCTGTTGAATCACAGGACCGGGTTAACACCCTCTCTTCATACTTCCAGGAAAAAATTAATACTATCCATGCGTCCTTCCCCAAGTCAACCAACCTCGGGCCCACCAACTTAGCCCATTACCAAGCGGATACATCCCCTCATCCGCATGTTGCTGTCCTCAAAGAATTCCAACCTTTCTCAGAAACTGAAGTAGCTCACTCATTGAATTCAATTAAATCCGGATCCCCCACAGACCCTGTCTCCTATCATATTCTCGCTAAAATTGCACCTGCTTTAGTTACAGATCTCACGAAAATCCTCAATCTCTCTCTATCCCACTCCTCTGTCCCCTCTCACTGGAAACAGGCCATCATAAGGCCCATCCTAAAAAAAAAAACTCAGCTGACCCCAAAATACTCTCCAACTACCGCCCTATCCCCCTCCTACCAATATTCGGGAAAATTATGGAATCCCTAATCACCAAGCAACTATATAAACACCTAGGGACCAACCAGCTGCTTGGTCCATCCCAGTCAGGTTTCAGGGCTCACCACAGCACTGAAACGGCTCTGCCAGAGATAGTGGATAACATCAGGCTGACACTCGACGCAGGACAATCTGCCATCCTGGTCCTGCTTGATCTGTCGGTGGCTTTCGACACCATCTCCCACAGCATTCTCTTAGAGCGTCTGTCAGAGATGGGTGTCAAAGGCCCTGCCCTACTCTGGATCCAAAGCTACCTAACTGAACGGTGCTCAAAGGTGCAAATTGGGTCTTTCACCTCAAACAGCCAAGATAACGACAAGGGGGTACCCCAGGGATCAATTTTGAGCCCCACACTGTTCAATCTATATGTAATAAGAGTAATAAGGGCGCACGGCTTTGATACTGTGTCCTATGTTGACGATATGCAGCTACTGATCACCCTAGGCCCTGACCCTAATGATACCAAACTCAGATTCCAAAAATGCATGATCTCAATCAAGGACTGGATGACTAATAACTTCCTGATGCTCAATACTGGTAAAACGGAGATCGTGCTTTTTGGAAATGCCCACAAACATTGGTCTGACGAATGGTGGCCGACATCACTAGGGCCCTGCCCCCCTCCCAAGTCCGCTGTCCGAAACCTGGGTGTAACAATAGACGACAAGCTGTCTATGGCCAGCCATGTCAACAAGATAGTACACACGAGCTTCGGGCTGATGCGCAATTTTTAAATGGATCCCCCTTTCCTCGCGCATGCCCCTAGTCCAAGGCCTTATCAGCCGGTTGGATTATGGTAACTCTCTACTTGCTTCCATCAATGAGAGCCTCCTAGCTAAACTCCAGGTTCTACAGAATACCGCAGCCAGGATGGTCCTTGATCTACCCCCCCCGCTCCCCATCTTTGCCCAATCTTAGAACTCTCCACTGGCTCTCCATTAGAAAGCGCATAAACTTCAAAGCCTAGTCCACAAAACTATCAATGGACAAGGCCCCAAATACCTAGAGAAGAAGCTTGTCAACCACTGTCCGATCAGAACCCTTCAGTCCGCCAACAAGTCGCTCCTAACCGTTCCCAAAGTCCGCACTGTCAGGAATGGTGCTAGAGCCTTCTCTAAGTTAGCCCCCGAGGCATGGAATGCCCTTCCCATAAACATCAGGACCGAACCCAACATAATGAGATTCCGAAGACTCCTAAAAACCTGGCTTTTCTAGCTACCTGACTTCCGGTAACCCCTTTCTAGCATCTGTAAGTGCTCTGAGACCTACGGGTGATTTATGCGCCATATAAACACAATTACAAATTACAAATACCTCAGGTAGAACCGCCAACGAAGATTTTCTCTGTATTCTGGTATATACTGCAGCAAAGACTGGACCCCAAGTGACAAAATCCTCAAGCTGGTTTGTTTTTTTGTGCGATCAAAAGTGAAATTTCTTCCCTTTCGTGAGAATTTTTCCCATTACTGCATTCAATGTTTGAGGGCTAATGCCTAGTGTAGCTAATTGTGGTGCTACCGCTTGAACAGTGCGCATCATGAATTGTGTAAGACTTCTGTATATTGTAACTGGATTATTGTATTATCCTCGCAACTGGCCTGTGGTTAAACGATCAACTCCAGAATGCGGTGTGTAACAGACTAGGACTGGCCATCTCACCCCCTCATTGCTGCGTGGGCCAGTCTCATGTCTTGTATACTATTGGGGGGGGTGGCACCTTTAAACTAATTAATATGTTTTTGGTAAGTAAGAGTAATTTCTAACTCCTCATAAGGAGTGTATTGCTCTAGTATTTCACCTACTTTAAATTTGTGAAATAGCTGTGTAGCATTGTCTGCAGCAGCAAATCTAAACTAGGAGTAAAACACCTCTGTTCTAGATGCTTTGTGTGCTTCAAATACAAAGATAAGATCCCCATCTTCTAGTTTGAGGCAATGTTGAAGTAATTTGGAGTCACTGCATGTCTGCAGTTCCCGGAAATATTATGTGCCATGTTGTGTAAGAAAAGAATTACAGAGTTTGGTTAATACAGTGGAAACAATATCCTTTCAAGCTTAAATGAAGTCACAACCAATACATAGGGTAACCCTACTCGGTTGAGAAGGATATTCCCCATCACCACGGATGGCTCCAGTTTTAAAAGGGATGTATGGATCTCTGAAGAAGCACAGTTGAACTGCTCAGTTAATCTATACAAAATAAGAAACCAACCAACGTTGTCGCCACCATGTCGTATTTCCACTAATCAGAAGGAACTGCGAGTTTGTGGCCACATAAACTTAGGATGGTTCCATACTGATTCCATGCACCCCACAGGATACGTTGTCCCTTGCTATCACACAGTGCCATCGTTAGCCCCCCACACCCCAACCTAGACAGAGAGTGAACATTTCTGGCAACTCCTGAACATGACAACTCTGTTCCCTCAGGAACTGTGGAGACAGACCTAGACACTTTTGCCCAGACACTTGTGCCCTCTTTTGCTCAGAGAAATATATGAAGAATACACAAAGGGACATTTTTTAATATTTATTGAACTGCCGTGATTCAGGTCTAGGAAAAATGTACTGCAATGATCAATAGACAGAAGCAGACAAAATGTATTATGAGTGTGAACACAGTGAATGAAATGAAGAGTTCTATCATCTGGTTGAGACAATGCATTCAAATACAGTATGATAACAGTTTAGTGTGCTCCTACAATGCATACCCTAACCTACGTGTCTAGGCTGTGAATGCATGGTCTGCCAAGAAACCTCCTTCTGGATGATCTAAGCCCTTTTCATGGTGGGTAAGAATGTAGCATCGCGTCTTGGTCATGAACTGGACACCCCTCACAGAGATGTCAGTCAGCTGCTAGGCAAAAGCTTCAGCATGCAGAGACCACTCGAAGTCATCAGAAGCATCTCCTCTGAATGTATTTGGAAACAAAAAGATATAGAAAGGGCATCCTTGCCTTGGGCCGAAATTGTTATCAGGATGTCGCTATAGCTGTGTCGCTATATGGACATAACAAACACAGTTGTATCACGCATGCAAGGTCTTTGCACGTAATGCCTAGGCAGTGTGATAGTGTTCCCACAAAGTTCTTTGTCTCAGCAAGGCTGGTTCTTAGAAACTAACCCAAGTGTCATGAATGCAAACGTGTGTCGAAGGTCAATGTGACAAAGGGAAGGCAACTTTAGGAAAGAACTCTGTATATGTAAATTGGCACTATTACCTATCAGGCCTAACTCAGGCACATGACAGACCGGCACATCAGTAATCTTCATAGCGGCCCCCTCATATACATTGTTGCAGACGTTACTCAGCACACGCACTGCAGCCTGATCAACATGACAGTGACACTGACCATGGCTAACATCATGGTGCCCCTCCACCCCCCCCCCGGACATACAGGGTTGACGACATAAACCTGCACATGGGTGACAACCCGATGGGTGGAACAACAATCGCATCAGACCTCGCTACAGCGATCCACTCGCCAGGATCCCACACTGGACCTCACTCCTTCCAGAGTTCTCCTCTTCCTCACAGGGCACACTGATCTTAGAAGGCAGGTAGGCACTGGTGCTCCTGGCTCCGGGACGGTGGCTTTAGATAGTCTTGCAGAGCTTCTCCTCCATGCACAAACTGACAGGCTGCTTGGCAGTTATTTTAGGGGCCTCGAGCGCCCCTTTGTATAGCCCAAAGACTCGGAAACTAAAATAAAGTTTGGTGCATGGAAATCACATTTGTGTTGGGGGTTTGCTTCCTTTTAGAGTGCCCACTCTGCTCTTGCTACAGAAAGCGGACTGTCACAGCAAGAGGGACTCCAAATCCGATAGCCTTACAACACAGACCATGGGAGTGACTAGAAGTTTGCCTCTGGATGTCAGCGCCACAGTGATATGTGCATAAAAAGGCAACCCCAGGGCCTTAGCCCTACTCTTCATGATTCTCTTATCAGACCCATCTCCTTGCTAAGATATGCCCAGTTCCCTTTCCAGTGACCTCTCTATGAATCAAAGAGCACCTTTTGAAGTGTATTACAGAGTGTGGCTCTTCCTCCAATGCATCCCATCCAGGTCACTGGAATGCAGCAATCCACAAACCTTTCCGGGGGATTCCTCTACCTCCTCATACTACTCCAGTCAGCTGTGGGTCTCCCAAAATGGAACCCAGAATTTTCCATGTACTGCACCATTCACAGGCACATATACATCCAGCACATGAATACAACAAACACACACTGCACAGTGCTACTACTAACTTGATGTAGGCCAGGGGTGAGTTAAGCATTCAGCAGGACTTTATATATAGAGGGAGCCTGTAGGCCTTACTCCAGTGACATTGGTAGAAAGGCCTGTTCACTTCATCGGATCACTACACAGTAAGCTGCCACCACCGCACTTGGGCTACTTAACTCAAGGCAAAGGCAGCAAACTTTCACCAATATGAAGGTATTGCTTTTGGCGCCCCTCCGGTTCCAACAGGACCACAATTCGTGAGATAGGCATATGTCATGGTACCCATGCCAAGTGTTCACCCATGACAACAAAAATCAACAGCAGGGATCCAGACTGTTGCAGCTGGGGCACTCAGGGCAGGGGAACATTTCATTTATCATGCAAGGGACATTTCCTTCCCAACAATAATGAAAATAAAATGATGTGTGGTGGGAACGACAGCGAATTACATTTCTCAATAGGCACACCAAGTGTAGCCATAACCACCATAAACTCACCTTGTACGACACATACCTATATTAAGCGATATACTTTTAAGTAATCGGGTTAGGAGGCAATAACTCTGTAGCAAATTTGTTGGTATATGCATGATTGCTTAGCTGGAGATGTTCACTTGCTGTTGTATTTTATGTTCCTCTGTTTCTTAATCTCCCATTGGTTACAGTATGATTTAATAATGGATAATACGGAAAAGGCAACACTAATGTTTTGTATGAGTGTTTGAGTGGTTTGAACATCATAGCCTCAAATGTAACTCCGATAAATCGGAGCTACTGTTTTTTGGCTGTCCCACCAATCCCAGATGGCAGTCTTGGTGGCCTCCGGCCAAGTTTCCTCCTTCGGCTGTTTCCACTAAGGCAAAGAATCTGGGAGTGCAGATCGATGAGGGTCTTACTCTGAAACCTCAGATCTTGGGTCTTGTTGGACAGTGTTTCGGCATTTTGAAAATGCTTAGGAAATTTCTTCCTTTGCTTTCCCTGGCGCATCGAAAAGTCACTGTACAGACCTCGATAGGCTCCCGCCTGGATTATTCCAACGTCCTCTACCTGGGCATGCCTGATTACCTGTTTTCACGCATACAGGTAGTGCAGAATTCGGCTGCTAGAGCCATCTATGGCCTCCATCGTAGAACTAGCGCAAATAAGTTATTGGAAAAATTGCATTGGCTTCCTATTAAGAAACGGGTGGCTTTCAAGGCACTTACACTCGCTTTCAAGGCACTGCACGACTCTGGAGCAAAATATATTAGAAAGCGACTGGCTTTCTATATGCCGGCCAGAACGCTGAGGTCAGCCTCTCTGGCCTTGGCAGTTGTTCCATCCATACGCCGGGCCCGGATCGGGGGTCGCTCCCTCCGTTTTCTGGCACCCAAGCTATGGAACTCCTTGCCAGCTCATTTGAAGAAAGCCTCGAATTTGCTGACTTTTAGGAAAGAGTTAAAGTCCTGGCTCTTTGTTCAATAGTTTCCTGCCCATCCTCTGCTCCCAACAGCCGCATCTGTTTTTTTTCTAAAGCGCCGGGACACTCCGCGGAGTAGCCGAGCGCTATATAAAACCATTAAATAACATAACATTAAATATGAACAATGTTGTGAATTGCAGGTGAATAATGCTTGTTATATATAGTTTGTTATTGAATGACTTTGTATTGCTACTTCCCTGTCAATAAAAACTACTCTTGAAAGAAAATCACCTTTCAGGATTCTTTCAATCTCTTTGTAACAATTGACGTTTATCACGGCTGACAGAGGCAGGTAAGGGTTGAAACTGAAGCGGTTGGAATAGTCTGGAACTGTACTACGTTGGTCTTCATTTATAGGAAATCTGTTAATGTTCTGTCAGGCATTTGAAGACTGCAGCAAAATCAGATTTTTGGGTCACTTTGCCCTTAGGAACAGGATCCGTAGGCTGAATGTCATAAGATTATAGAGAAGGCCAAGATGAAAGTGAGGCTAGAGAAGATGTCCACAAAGAAATGGATAAGGAAGGAGAAGAATCAGCAATTTCAGGTAATGAATGAGACAGGAATGAGATGACAGCCTGGACCTTTTCCTCAGTAAGAATTGGAGGAGTAGGGCGCTAGAGGGCGCACACGCGGAATGCCCGCCTAGCTGAGTGGCTCCTGTTCCCTGGAACATTAATCCTGTAACTATCCTGTGCCACTGGAGAGAAGTGTCTCATCAGACCTGCTCATTCGATGCAGGAGGAGACCCTCTACAATCGACCCGAGCCTTAGACCTCTGGCGGCTACTGTGACAGAGAAATCGGCCTCGCCGATTTGGCCGGCGGCGCCCTCGGAGCTCATGAGGTGAGGAGATCGGCTGCGGGCCGGCACTCGAGGCCAGTGCTTACCACAAGGCAATGGGCCCCTCCTGCTTGTTTGCCTGTGGTGCCCGGTGCGGGCCTGCCCTCTGACCCAATCATCGAACCATGGCCCTGCATCCTTGATTGCGCTACCTACCTCCTGTACCCGCTGGGTCTCCACTACGGCCATCCACCCGGTGCAGCCTGAATGACCAGACGGGAGGAGCGCTGCTGGACGCTGTGCGACGCGCACTGAGGGACGGCCGTCGGACGAGGGGGCCGACGCTATCGACCCGACCCCTGTTGCCTTTGTGGGAAGGCGAGCGCCTGTTCGAGATATCGATATTGTTGCTGCAGTCGGCCGAAGAGTGGCGGACGGCACTTACCGCTGCTGTCGACCGTGTGCTGACGCCCTGCCGAGGGGCGGGTGAGTGTGTTTGAGCTGCGCCCGCCGCCCTGATGCCCACCGCGCCTCTTTAGGGGTGCATATATAAACCAAGCACACACAGCATCTCCATTGGCCTTAATGACTGTTGGCAGGCGAGGGAGCAGAGGAGACGACGCTAGGCGCTGCTTTGACCTGGCGAAACATCACCGATTAGCTACCTGGGTCTACGGCCTCATTGACCACATCCCTGCACTGTAGAGGAGCCGGAGCCCTCCGCAGAATATTCTACACGTTGCCGCCGGTATTCACGGCCGTACACCATCTAGTCGGAGGTGTTGCCTGTGCATGCCGCCACTCATTGCGTGCTGTCTGACTGGAGCTCGTGCCGGATGCCGAGGGGTACCGACCATTGCTGATGATACCTTGTGGATAGCCCTGTTCACTGTCGCTGTCCTGCCACTTGCTGACGGATTGGACATCTTGCAGTGTTTCTCTGTCCTGAATTGAGGTTTTCCCAATGATAGGAGACACCAAGCGTGGTGCAGGCAGGGTGCCCGTGGCGGGGTGGGCCTCTTCTCAACGCGACGTCCCGCCTGGCTCGGAGGCGCTTATACTAGCTTCGGTGGGCCTGGCGGCAGAGGGAGGCGAAAGGCGCTAGAGCAAGATGGTGCGCCCCGAGAATCGCCAGACGAAGATCAACTTTGACAGCGCAAAAAGAGGGACGAGGAAAAATCCTGCAGAGCCGGGGCCTAGTGATGTGGCACCAACCACTACTGCATCTCCCTCTAAGGACCTAGACTTGCATCATCTGTTTCAGGAAATGAGGCAGGGCTTTGCCACAGTGGTGGAGAAGGTGGACAGGATGTCCTCCAGGATGGACGCCCTGGTACATAAGGTGGACCAGCATGAGGAGCGAATCACGACAACGGAACAACGGATCTCCGATAATGACGACGTCACCGCATCCCATACTTCAGGGCTTGCCCGCATGGATAATCTTCTACGAATCATAGCAGCCAAGAACGAGGACTTGGAAGCCCGTAGTCGACGCAATAACATACGCGTCACGGGAATTCCGGAGTCCAGAGACACGGGCAGGATGGAATTATACGTGGAGAAGCTCCTCAGGGGATCGGTGGGAGAAGATGCATTCTCACCCCAATTCATCGTCGAGAGGGCACATAGATCACTGGCCCCCATCCCCAAGCCCGGCATGCCGCCTAGGCTAATTATCGCTCGATTACTGAATTATCGCGACCGCGATGTGGCATTGAGAGCAGCGCGGACTCAACAAAACCTGCACTACAATGGAGTTGCATTTTCAATCTACACTGACTTCACTCCTATGGTTCAGGAGGAAAGACGCAAATTCATAACGCTCAAAAAGAAATTGCGGGAAGCCCAACTAGAATACGCCCTGCTATACCCGGCAAAGCTACAGGTGACACACAAGGGAAAACATCGCTTTTTTACAAATCCACAAAAGGCAGAAGACTACTTGAAGTCGATTCGCAAGACACAGAGAAATGGTCGGGATGCCGAGGCAAAGCCAGAGGATGACCCGTCCGCGGCAGCTGACGAACATTGACCGGATACAGCCAATATGATCGGAACTGCTGTAATATTGCACTATTGGGCTCTGTCCTTGGTACGCGATCCCGGAATGCTCGGACACTATGTTACAGAATGGGACTACATATCCTCTTCAGTGGTAACGTATTCCAGGGACCACAATCCCCGCCTTGGCCTCCACCGAGGGTGGTACAGTTCTGGAGGCTAATGGAGGGAGAAGTGGCTGTGCGCCCTTGATGTTGTTTCCCTCACGGGCATACTCCATTCATGATACGAAGTTGTGGGGGGGGGGGGGGAGGGGTAGAGGTGGGATGGGCGGCTGCTGGCATGATTGGGATGCAGTAGTGGGTGGGGGGCGGAGTTCTTTTGGGGAGGGAAGTTTACTACATGGAATGGACAGAAGAGCGACAGAATGTCATGACAATACATATCACTTGAACGGGGAAGGTATTACTGCATTCGTAGGGGTGATTTTCAAAGGTGTGATGTGTCGCAACCTATGGCTGATATAAGAACAGATGCACAATTGAACTGTATGTCGTGGAATATTAGAGGGCTTAATAATGCAAAAAAAATTCGAAATGTGATTGCCTAGCTAGACCGCCATCAAGTCCACATTGCCATGTTACAGGAAGCCCACTTGCCTCCGCATACGTGAGTTGTCTTTGCTGGTACCCGAGTTTTTTCCTCTTACTCTACATATGCAAGGGGTGTTGCTATCTTCATTAGACGCACTGTACCATTTCTAACGTGCGGCGAATTAATAGATAAGGAGGGACGCTTCGCCCTATTGTGGGGGCGATTGGGTCGTGACACTGTCACCTTAGTTAATTGCTATGCACCTAACATTGATATGCCCTCTTTTTTCACTACGCTCTGGGGTAAAATTGTGGACGTAGGGTCCAGACACATTATTTTGGGGGGGGGGGGGGGGACTTTAACTTGGCTCTGCAGCCGTACCTCGATAGAGCAGATGGAGTAACGCATTACAAGCCCAGATCCAGGGAGACACTGGGGGATGTGATCTTGGAGGGCGGATTGGTAGACGTATGGAGATGTTTACATTCCTCCCGAAGAGAGGGTACACATTTCACCTCACGGACAGGCACATGGGCACGACTGGATTACTTCTTTATGACCAGGGAGACATCTACAGGGGTGGAGAAGGTACAACACTTACCAAGCACTGGCACGCTAGGAAGTACTGTGAAGGGGACAGACTTGGTAGGGCACTGGCGGCGATGACACGCACCCCACATGACCACAACACGATATTGGAACTCACGGACGACCAGGGACACACAGTCAGAAATTCGGACGAGCTACTCACTGCCTTCGTTTCTCATTATCATACGCTTTATACCACAGCTACGACCACTGACGTACCGTACAGTGACTTCTTTAACGACGTAGCTCTCTGCTGGCTCAGCGACGGCGATAGGGCCTTCCTAGCTGCCCTTTTTGAAATAGACGAAATCTGTGAAGCCATCATGTCTCTCAGAAACGGGAAGGCCCCCGGGCTAGATGGGATCCCGGCCGAATTTTAGAAAACATACATCGACATCATGGCCCCTGTTCTTCGAGAGGTCTTCGAGGAGTCGCTCGCTGTGTCCTCCCCTGCTCCATGCGCGAGGTCGTTATCACCTCACTCCTGAAACCTGGCAAAAATCCTGGCTCCTGCGACTCCTATCGCCCACTTTCCCTTCTGAATTGCGATGTTAAAATACTTGCGAAGGTATTGGCAACTAGATAGTCCCTCTTAATGACCAGAATTGTTTTACCTGACCAATCTGGCTTTGTCTCGGGTCGTTCCACCTCTCATAATCAGCGTACTTTGTTTTCCCTACTTCGCACGGTGCACCCTGACCTTCCAGTCGCTGCGGTTTTCCTCGATGCCACCAAGGCCTTCGATTCGGTCGAATGGCCGTACCTGTTTACTGTCCTGGCACGCATGGGATTCCCCAAGCTATTCATTTCCTGGGTCCGACTGCTCTATACCCAACCGACGGCAAGGGTCCTCATCAACGGTCGCCTCTCACACTCCATTGCCATCACCAGAGGTACCCGCCAGGGGTGCCCGTTGTCCCCACTCTTATTCGTGATTGCGGTCGAGCCTCTTGCCTGTAGACTCCGGCAGCTGCATTGCGACGGCGCGATACAATGTTTTCAGCGCCAGATCGATGTGTCCCTATACGCTGATGACATGACACTTTTTGTTAAACACCCAGCCTTGAACCTCAATCCCTTACTAAGAGAGTTTGTTCTATTCGGCAGGATGTCTGGTGTGCACATAAATTGGGCCAAGTCGCAATTCTATCCACTCACGTATGCTGTTGCCGACTTTCCCCTCGATTACCCCCTTGAGTGGTGTAGGTCGGACCTACGATACCTCGGGATACAGATCTCGCGCGACAAAGATGAAACACTACGCTCCAACTACGGAGTGGCAATCACGAAACTCACTGCATCGGTAGACCGCTGGATCGCCCTGCCGCTCTCCATGGCGGGTAGAGCGTCCCTTATCAAAATGAGTCCTACCACGGTTTCTTTACCTCTTCCTTAACATCCCTTATTATCCAGGTGCCTTCTTCGTTAAAACGTTAAAGTCGGAGCTATGTCGACTGTTCTGGGGGGGAAAGAGCCCAAGGCTGAAATGGTCCACACTGATACAGCCATATGACAAAGGAGGTTTCGATGTCCCTGACTTCGAGGCTTATTATCTGTGTGCGCAGGCACATTATGCTTATCATTGGATGGCTCCTACTCCCTTCATGCCACAATTGGCAGTGGAGGACTGGATTGTTCATCCCCTCCCGCTTAATGAACTCCTCCATTGTCCGGAAACATCTATAACGACTCCGCTTACCTCCGTCTCATGCACTTTAGACGCCTGGCATCGCATTGCAAAGAGGCTGTCTTGCAGTCTACTATACTCCTCTCGGTTACCATTGTCATATCACCCTAACCTTGCACTTCTGCAGGAACGTGGCTTCCAATTGCTCTGTGAACGCGTGCGCGTCACCTGTTGGGGTGACCGGTTTACAGATGGTCAGTTCAAGACCGCAGAGTTGTTCTTCGCCTCTCACGCCCGTACTCCACTCGATGTATTTTACTATCTGCGCCTGCGCCAAGGAATGAAAGAAATCCTGCCTGATTTCCCAGTTAACCTGAAAATTCATGTCCACTACATTTCATGTTATGTTCACAGGATGGTTCACATCTGGTGTCTGGTCTGTATCGTCATCTCAGGACGAATGGTCCAGTACCTGAGGCCAGGGCTCGACTGCACTGGGACATTGACCCAGCGGTCGAGCTCAGCGATGAGCAATGGCAGTATTGCTGCACCCTTATGGCCCAAATATCGGGCAGCAGTAGACTTAAGATAATACACTACAAGTTCCTACAACGACTGTACTACACCCCAGTTAAGAAACATAGGTTCCAACTGACTGATGATGACAGATGCGAGCGCTGCCGCGCGGAACATGCGGGGTTCCTGCATCTTGCTTGGCAATGCCCCCCTGTTCGCCTTTACTGGCAACAGGTGCACAACGCCCTCGTATCTATGACAGGTGAATCCATACTTCTCGATCCGTTACTTATGCTCCTTGGGTACACGCCGCACATCCCTAAAACCTGCAGGAAATTCTTAGATATTGCACTGCTCTTGGCAAAGCGGCGAGTAGCATGTCGCTGGGGCCGGGGCAGAGCCCCTAAATTCAAGGAATGGTTAGCAGATATGACTTATAGCCAGGAGCAACACATAACTTTCACTGAGCTACTGCCTATTAAGAGTCAGCCTAAAGACATTTGGGGACCTACTAGCTTCCTACTAGCACAGACAGATGAGGAAGACAACCCGGAGGGGGATGGCGTCTGTACTCCCACTGACATTTGAAGGGTATGCGGCTTCGCCCGCCAATGCATGCACCACTAACACCATTCTGACCTGGTTCATCAGCCCCATGCATTAGTCTGTCCCACCGGATAGCACAGTCCGCCAATACCTTCTACCAGATCACACTACACTTGGAGTTACTCACGTTATGCCCCCACATCATATAGGTCTCTAGAGTTCAATCCATGGTGTGCATGTTTCTCCTTTGACAATGTTCCATATCACCATACACTGTACTCACCCTAAAAACGGAATGTTATTGTTATTTATGATAGTGAACTGCAGTATACTATCACTGTTATTATTTGCCTATGTGACTTCAAAGCCTCAATGATCCAATCCCATGTATGTTTGTTTTTCTTTTTTATGTTTACTGTGTTGAAAAGCCAATAAACAGATTTAACAACAAAAAAAAGTAAGAATTGGAGGAGGAGGTGGAGAAGAAGCATTCTAGTCTCTACATCTTTTCCTGTACCATTATAACCAGAGTCCTGGGCAGAATGATGCATCTTCCTAGTGTGCTTTCGGTTCTCCGTTCTAATGGGACAACCTGAACACACCGAGGGGAAAGAAAATTCTCCTTTAAATAGTAACTCTTAATAGACCCCCAGCGGGCCAGACATACAGCTTGAAAAAGAAAAGTATTGCTTTTTTAAAACAAAATATTCAGACTTAACGGTTCTAACTTAAAACCACAACTTTTCTAGAACTCAGCAGAAATTTATAGATATTAAACTGATGACTTTCGTGCAAAAGCAGAGGAACTGTGTATAGAAAAAAAACACAAACCTTTTGTACCTTGAAGGAAACTTCTGTAACAGCAGTTTTCTTCAAGCCACTCTCTGTGGGGTCCAAAGGAGCACCAGAGGAAGGTAAATCAACTTCACATCCAATCAATTTGATTGATTTAGACCTCATCAGAGATCAGCAATATAAAAAGAGTGTAAAAAATCTGTGCAATAAATACAACAATTCTTGAGCTTGACTTCTTTAAAAACGTGTTAAAAAATATTAAAATTTCTTTAACAGATGTTAGCAAACAAATTCATTTAGATGTAATCTAATTAAATCAGTCATTTCATTAGTTCTAATTAAATTATATCTAAAACATACAGGTTTTATAAAATGACACCGAGATTCAACCAAGACTATTTGGGCAGACGTATAAAACATGCACAATGTCTTGAACACCTCCTCTACATACATCATAAGATCATGACTTATCGGATGTGTCATACCAATGAACTTGCATTTATACAGCATGGCCTAGCTTAAGACCATGATCTGATACAGATTCCTTATCTGTGAATTTCCAAAGGTGTCAGACAGGATCCAGAAGATTTTTCGTGAGCAGTACCCCTGCACGCCGTAAGGTGGGGTCGGTCAGCTACGCGTGGACTCTTCTGCGATGTCCGCGCCAGAAGTGACGTTCGCTTTACCTATATAGGAGCAACTAAGCACACTGACATCAGTTCTTTTTTTTCTGCGCTAGCCAGCGCTGATCCAAGAGAAGAATGACCCCTCTGTCCATTTTTAAAGAATTTTTTTGATTTTTGTCAAACTTTTTTGAGTTTTTTTCCTTCTGGTGTGTTGAAGATGTAATTGAGGAAAACAGGTTTCAAACCCTGTGGCGCCTGTCACCACGCCATGTAGGTGATAGAGCTGCACCTTGTTTGTGGTGCCTGGAGCACGGCCATGACTCCGAGTCGTGCTCAGATTACTGGGCCATTGTGCCGAAGGCTTTGAGGGAGCGGTCCCTGAAGCTGCTAGCGGCCTGGCATGTAACTGGGCAGAGGTCCTGGTCGAAAGGAAGGTCCAATGACTATTCCAGGAGTCTGAAGACTTCATTGTCCCATTCTAAATCATCTAAGCAGTCAGGTAAGAGGCACAAAATGCACAAGAAGTCGACTTCTCATCCATTGTCATTCCAAGACTGGCCCCTTTGAAGCCGAACCTGGGCCGACTCGGAGACCCATCCAGCTCACCTTTGGACGCCGCGGGTTAGGAGGGGTCCCCATTTGGTTCTGTGCCGGCAGCTCCAGCACTGATGGGCCACCATGGTAAGTCATGGATCTGGACCGACGCCGGTCGTGCCATCCTGACTGTCCCCAGCACCAGCCTCGATGCTCCTTCCCTCGCCAGCACCCACCTGCAGCATCAGCCCTCTTGTGAGGCCCGAATCCAACACAGAGCCAGACACCAATTCCGGCGCCAAGAGGACCCCCGTAACTTAGGTCAGAGCCTGAGCCCTATTCAAAAGTGCTAGGCCTCAGGGAGGAATGGGTGGGGTCGCTGGACCCTTTAGAATACCAGCCATATGATCACAATATGGACTGGTGTGAGGAACTGGGTGATGCCAGTGGATTGGATACATCTCCAGAACCCGGCCTGCTTTCTCCCCCTACCATGGCTACGGAGGAGTGTGCTGCATACCCAATGGTAGTGCGGAGGGGCAGCTGAGATCCTCTACCTTCAGTTGCCCTCGGTGGCAGTCTAGACCAACATCATGACAGACATGCTTAAAACAGGAGTCTTCGCTCTGAACCCCTACTCCCATTCAACTAAGCCCTCACAGACATCCTTCTGGGGACCTGGTCCAAACCAAGCACAGGGGCTCCTATGAATAGGAGGATTACCTGCCACCACCACCAGCTCCACTCCAGGGGACCCAAATTTCCTTACCAAACACTGGAGAGCTTGGGGGTCCAAGCCTCAACTTCCAATGGCACGTTCCCTGCTGCTCCCCCTGACAGGAAATCCAAGAGGCAGGACAGCTTAGGAAAAGAAAATGTTTTCTTTCACCTGCCTTGCATTGCTGTCGGTGATTACTGTATGCGTTTTGGGCCGCTACTCCTACACGCTGTGGGGCACGGTTGCACAAGTGCTGCCACCGGCCCAGGAGGAGGCCCCAGGCCATCCTCTCCCAAGGAGTCAGACAGGAGAGAAGCAGCAAAATTCACTATCCATTGTGGACTGGATATGAACGAATCACTCAACAGAGTGGTTTCGTTTACAGTAGCCCTAGACGCCACGTCTGGCTGAGAACATCTGTCTTTTCTTGAGGGATTTCCAAGCTTTCCTCATGGACATGCCCTTCGATGGAACATCTCTACAGAGACAAGGCAAATTCCGTGCTGGAGCACTTTAAGGACTCGCCGGCTACGGCCAAGTCCTTGGCCCTCTCATCTGTCCCTCGTAATCGCAAGTCTGCTTTTCGCTCCTTTCGTGGCTATGGAAGGGGCTTCAGACCACGACAATAAGGGACCATAGAGAGGGTTCCGCCCAGTAATATGCATTACAGATTGCTGTTACCTTCAGCAGATCAGTAGCCCAGATACATTTTATGGGAGCTGACAATGTTCGGGTTCTTCAGTTTCATACTCAAATTAATTTTCACAAAAAGTATCCATTTACTGAAAGACTCTACCAGAACATTTCAGTGTTTCTGAATGGACAACTGATCTCTGAAGTGCATGCTTTTAATTGTGACAGTAGTTACATAGCAATTACTATCTCTGAGGAGGTATTGAAGGGACAGTCATGTAAAAAAATGGCATTACACACGGTCTGAGTATTACTAACAACTATATTTTGGAAGCACCATTTTATAGTGCACCATTTTGGGCATTTGTAGCAGTTCATCTTATACTGTGTGTAATGCTAATATAAAATAATGACTTGCATATTCACAGTGCTTCTGTCACAGGCTGTGACCTCGTAGCACTAAAAATACACAAATCAATGTTCTCCACTGCATCAACCAAGATTTAATTCTGTGGCGCTCTAGTTACACACAGACCTTGACACTGCATTAACAAATAGAGGTTTCATAATGTACTATAGTGCATTTCGTACTGAATAACAAGTTTATTTATTTTTCATTTAAGCTGCATTTTATTTTCTCTGTAGCTACTTGACAGTGAAAGACCTAAAAACATACAGAATATTTTGTTTTTAGCCACACCTTTGACCCCGCCCCTATGTTCGATGCTCAAGGCACTCCAGCCCCCCAAACATGACTGAAGTCAATAGCAGCAAACTAATATAACCAGGAGTCAGTTTTAGCTAAAATAGAAGAGTCTGTTTTCAAAATGTTAAAAACAAATACCTTTTTAGAAAAACAATGTAAAAGAAAATTAATGTTACCACTTCTTCCCCTGGAAGTAAAGAAAGCATCCTACTTAGACCTTACAGTTCTTCAGTAATTATTGTAAATGGTATGTTTTAATTAGGATGAATGTTGTTCAGCAACCTCTAGGTCCATGCATCTGTAAAAGCCAAGCTGTCAACATCCTATGAAACGTTATCACAGTTTTCCTCGAATGCCGTGCACGAAAGTTGCAGCCTATGCATTACAGTCATTATACCAAAGGCCACTGGGATTATGCGATTGTGGCTGCTGTGATTTTTGCATGATTATAGATTTGCTGCACTTCCCAAACAATCCATTATCTGCCACATAATCTGTTGATTCTTTTTAAAAAACATTGTTTATAGTTTAACAGGTTCAAATGTCACTCAAAAGCAGCAACACGTGTTGTCGCGCGGTAGCAGACCCTTTGCAAAGCTGGACTAGACAATTTTTTGTTGCTCATTGATATATTTGGGTGTTAAACTGATACTAATGAGGTGCAACCACAGATTGACAGTCTCTTTGGCGAAAAACAGGTACACCCTTCATCTAAATTCAGAAAGGTGCTATTATCCAAATAAGTTTTGTCAAATTAGGTTTTATTTGTGGGAAATAAAGTACCATTGTGCATTTCTGGGTAATTCTTTTTGGAGTCTTTTTGTTCGAACTGTGTGGTAAGCCTCTGACACTGCACCACAGTCACCCATAAACCTTTGTTTTTCTAAACACCATTTAATATTATTTCCCCACTGTGAAAATGATTTGCTGTGGGAATTGAGGACGTTTATGGTGGTCGATGATTAGGAAAACCAGGATCTAGAAAGTTTTGTCAGTAGGGGGTCCTTACGCCTGAACATTTTTGACAGTGGGGTCTTGGCATAAAAAAGTTTGGAGACCTCTAGTGTAGTGCATGTCTCCACCCATTCAAATGAGGGGGCGGAGCCTCCTACAACAGCATTTAGAACTGTTAAGTTACTTTCAACAACTTTGACTATTTTACGATCCACCTAGTTGGCAGGAAATCTTGCTATAAAATAGCGTAGGAAATTAAATAAAGTTGACTGTTTATATGAAGCGTCATTAATTATTTAGTAAACCTGGTTAAAAGTTATACATTTAATAAATGTAAAAATGTTTAAATTAAAAAAAAAAAACATTTTACAAACTTTTATTTGTAAAATAGTATTATTCCATTTTGAAAAAATGATTATATAGGTTTGAAATCATTAGTTCCTAGGGGTGTTATTTTAATTTTCAGCCTCAACTGATATCTATGGACGTGCATTGCATTACTAGTGATTGGCCATTTGTGGTTCTCGACTTACTGTAAGGTTGGACTGGAGTACATTTACACATGTATTGACAGCATTAGAGCTGTAATACTTTAGAAGTGTATTCTGTGATTAGCTATTCTTACTCTTTGTGTGTGTGTTTTTTGTATTAACACATTCCTCCCAAACTCTTTTAAACATCCCTATTCCCCAAACATTTAGTAGTAAGTATCCCAATTGTCCTGCCACTCTCCCTTGGCCAACCCACATTTACTGCAAACATGTATATCTGTGTGCAGGGATCTCTGCACCTGTGGCAGAGACCTATGCACAGAACCGGAAGTAGGTTTGTGAAATGCACTGTGTAGTACAAGAGTACTACTACAGAGTAGTAATTTACACAAGACAAAATGTAACTTGTGAATGGAACCAAACATGTCTATCTTTAGTAGACACGTAGGGTTCCAGTCACAAACTGGACAGATGTATTTGTTTGCAGGTCAAAATTTGTACCATTATTATTTGTCTTGCCATCATTTACAAATGACTTCGGAGCACATTCTTCTGAAACAATTGGTGCTGAAATTTCAACATGCCTCTAAGTGAACAATGAGTGGAGGGGAGAAACCTTACAGCTGACAAGATCTGCCTCACAAGAGAGTTGAGGCTTCATTGAGGGATGCGTATTGGTCAGATTATGAATTAATTGCTTACTGATATACTCATGCCCTCTTCAAACCTTTCCTGCATAAAAAAGAAACCATACTCCCAGAAGCCCAGAGCTCCTCCTCGGAAATCACAAACTGAGGCCCTTGTGCCGTCAATCTCCCAAGAAGTGGCGATTACATTTGGCATCCAAGAGAGGCAATTAAAAACCATCCTCATGTGGGCCCACCTGCAAGGTTCCTCTTCTCTATTTCACTATACACTCGACCAGGACAGACACTGTGCCTGCAAGGCATTTATAAACTTACTTTTGCACATTTAGAACTAGAGGCCAGATGTACATAGGTTTTTAGTGTTCCCGAAACTCTAATTCGGTAAATAAAAGGGTTTGTGAATGATAAAACCTCTTTTTAAATACATTAAATAACCCAATTAACAATTCGGAAAGGGTTTACGGTCATTAAATGAATTGAGCAAATCGTACCAAATCAGTATTTGGAAGGGGCATGTATAGGGAGTCCCTTCCAAATCCGATTCCATATGATAAGTATTTTGTTTTAAGACCAAACTTCAGTCACAAAACATTAACATTTTACCAACTACACAAAGGCAGCGGTAACCGATTTGCAAACTTTGCATTACCAAAGGCATCCCTTCCCGTTTGTGAATGCTGATTTTTTTTTTTTTTTTTTGTAAAATTAAACTGATTTTTTTTTTTAAATGTAAGGATTAGGTAGTAATACAAGGGACACTGCTTACTCCTGTGGGGGAAAAAAATTCTGTTAAACTCTGTATTTTTTATTTTTTTTAAACATATCCTATTTTTCTTCAAGGAAACAAGTTGCATAAAAATAAGATTGCTCCATTTAAAAACAATCACAGACCCGATCACAAATTGTGACTGACTAAGATTCGTTTTTTTGTGAACATACCTCTTAGTACATTAGTCGGTTTGCCAAATACAAATGAATTCTGTAAAAGTCGGTGCGCAAATTATGAATCATTTACCATATGCATTTTTAGTACTCTAGGTCTAGGGTGAGTACATGTTAATTACAATGGGAGAGTATAATAGCACTACTGCATTTTATTAGCCCTTCCATCCTGAAGACATTAAAAGGAGGTGTGTGATGGCCGAAGATTGAAGTCTTGTTTTATTTCTGGTTATATTTCAGATTACTTTTGACTACTATCATCTATAACCTGGACTTTTCTTTGGAATGTGATCTATTAAAACCAAATATTTTGCTCCAGAGCAAACACAAACATAACCTTTAAGTTGGATGTGACTCCATGTTAATAGTGTCGGTCTTGTGTTCAATTTCAACACTTTACGAACAGTGATTGAGAGGAGAGTGGGAAGACAAATGGTACAGGTTGAAATAAGTGATTAAAAGAGAACCAGACAAACAAAGAAATGTTCCTCACCCAATAGACGCATATTATATTTACAACGTTTTATTATCACAAATATTTCCTGGACACCATCTGCCAAATAACATGTCAGAATTACTCATCTGTCCCAATATTAAATACTTAAGATTCATTTCCTGTGAACGAAGTGAATGCTGGAGTAAGAAGAAAGCTATAAATGACGATTTGTACAGAGTTGTGCTTTCTCCCCAGTAGCTACGATGTTTACATTGCGCCGTGTAAGTACATTGCCAAAAACTTCTTGAATGTGTCAGGTTGGTAACCAAATACACCAGAAGGCACCTAAGGAGAAAACCAAATCCGGTTAAAGGTTTGCATATAACATTAGATTGTTCTTTCTAAGCAGCACTGTCCCAATACTGGCATTATTTTAGTCCAGCAGTAGAAAAAAAGCATTCTTATATTAAAATCTTGATAATTAGGTCAGTTATCAAATTCATCTTTATTTGGGTACACAAAGTATCTACAAAAGTTAAGACATACGCAATAAAAATGCATAAAAGCATGCAATAAAACGTATACATAATTAAGACAGTTCTTAAAATATGTAATCAATTACCAAGCCATTCATTGAAATACGACCTCGGACAACAGTTCTCACAAAAACACTTGTATGAACGATTGACTCATCATCATTGAGCTGAAGCAGCCTAGTAAATTCTGCCCCAACGTCTTTAATATTGCACTTCTTTATCAGGGGGGAGCAAAAAGAGCTTTGTGTACATAGAATAAAAACCACAAAAGAATAGAACGTGCAATATGGATTGACCTGAGCTCCCATTACATAGGCAGGGCAAGGAGTCAAGGTTTGCTTAAACGTCTGAGGGGAAGCATAATAAATACTTGACAGTGCCAGCCCTAAACTGGAACAGTAAACTGCTTTAAGCTGTCTGTTCTAAGGTTCCAATATACCGCCACACTCGTCTTCCTAATCCCTGTGTCCTATCTTCAATCACTAAAAAATTGTATAGCGCAAGCTGTAACTGCTTAGGTCAGTCAATTGTGTATGGTAAGAAGGATGAGATAAAAGATGAAGGTTCCAATTAAAAAATAAAAAGATATGAAGTGAGAGGCTGGCTTAGTATATGAGCTCACTTGTGTAAGTGTAGCACCTTGCACTAATCCAGACAACCCTTATGGTGATTTTAGTGGTCTTAGGCTTCCTTAGAAAGCGAAGTGGTAGCTGTGGAGAGCAGCCTTCAGGCTTAGTCCAGAAGGAGGGTAAAGCAGCTTATATTACCAGTACTTAATGTTATGGTATAGGTTAAGTGAAGAAGAACCACACAGTGTAGTTATAAAAAGGATTATGTTACTTACCCAGTAGGCACCTGTTCTTGGCATGTAGAGCTGTATATTCACATGCATTGCATACTCCTGCCATCTAGTGTTGGGTCCGGATGTTTGCAAGTTGTTTTCCTTTGAAGAAGTCTTTCCAGTCACGAGGTAAGGGTACTCCTCCATTCAGTAATAGTGCTCATCGGTGTTGACCCCATTGTTAGATTGTTTTCCCACAAAAGGGTGCGAATGGAGTAAGTGAGTGTAGTAAAGAGATGTCCATGCATATGTAATGTAAATACTGAGAACTGCGACAACTACAGATGTCCAGGGAGAAGGGAGGCCGCATGTGAATCTACAGCTCTACATGTCAAGAACAGAGGCTAACTGTTAAGTAACATAATCCGTTTGAGGCATGTGGGCTGTAGATACACATGCTTTGCATAGACTATATAGCAGTATTCTCCCATAGCGGTGGCTAACCAGTAGATGTTGCAGTTGTCTGAAAAAGTGTCTTTAACACTGCTTGCCCTACATTGGCTTGTTGGTGTGCTAATACATCCACACAATAGTGTGTGGTAAATGGGTGTGGTGTAGACCATGTTGCTGCTTTACATATGTCAGCTATAGGAATGTTACCTAAAACGGACATAGATGCCCCTACTTTGCGAGTGGAATGCGCTCTAGGGCGTATACATAAAGTTCTTTTAGCTTTTTTATAGAGAACACAGGTAACAACTCATTGGATAAGATGAAAAGCAAAAACTACTTTAGGGATGAATTTTGGGTTGGTGCGAAGAACTACCCTATCTTTATGAAGCTGAAAGAAGGGTTCTTCTAAGGTTAATGGCTGAATCTCACCAACTCTCCTTAATGAAGTGAATGCAATGAGGAAGGCAACCTTCCATGAAAGGAACTGGTAATGACAATTGTGTAATCGTTCAAAGGGTGGACCCATGAGTCTTGTAAGTACAATACTGAGATTCCATACTGGTGTTGGAGGTATCCTAGGTGGTATTACTCTTTTTAAGCCTTCCATAAAGGCTTTAATGACAGGGACTTTGAACAAAGATAAATGCTGTCTGTTCTGCAAATATGCAGCTACTGCTGCAAGGTGCAATTGAATAGATGTGTAAACTAAATTAGATTGCTGTAGGTGCAGAAGGAAACAAAATGTTTTGAAGAGAAGCATCCAGAGGATTAATCTTGTTATTATAACAATAAATAACACATAGTTTCCATTTTGCTACATAACAAGCTCTAGTAGCAGGCGGTCTTGGTTCTTTTTGAATAGTCATACCGTGCGGTTGCAAATTTAAATATCCAAACTCTATGACTTCAGCAGTCAAATCGCTAAGTTGAGCTCCTTGGGATTTGGGTGCCGGATTTCTCCACAGTTCGGAGTGAGAAGGCTGGAATTGAGGTGCAGCTTTTGATGTAGAACTATTGAGTGTTCTAAAAGTGTGGTGTACCATGGTTGATGGGCCCATGTGGGAGCTATCAAAATCAGTGTGAGCGATGTTCGCCTGACCTTTTGAACCGGCAACGGAATGAGTGGGATTGGCGGAACAGTGTAGGCAAGTATCTTAGATCAATGTATGCACAGGGCTTTGCCTTTGAACAAGGGTGTGGGAACCTGGAGGCAAAGTTTGGGCATTTTGAGTTGTCCACTGTGGTGAACAGATCTATTTGTGGGAATCCCAATTTTTGAAAGTATGGAAGGAGAAATTGTGGGTGAAGTTCCCACTTGTGTATTTGCTGCCTCCCTCTGCTGAGGAGGTTGGCAATTTGACTAATGGCCCAGCTCCAGATGATCTGAGGGAGGCATGAAAGCTGGAGAGAGTGTGTCCTTCCTTGTTTTTGTACATAGTACAGGACTGTCATGTTGTCTGTGCGGACTAGGACAACTTAGTGTATGAGATGAGACTTAAAAGCGGAGTGCTAGAAATACTGCTAGAAGCTCTAGATAGTTGATGTGGAGAAGTTTGTGCTTATTGTCCCTGAGACCCTGAATTGTGTAATTGTGGAGATGGGCACCCCAACCTGTGGAGATGCGTCTGCTGTTAGCACAATCTGTGGAACAGGGTCTATGAAGGGCCGCCCTTTTAAAAAGTTTTGTGGGTTCCACCACTGCAGAAAGAGATGGGTGCGGCTGTCTACCAACACTAGATCTGTTAATTGAACTTCACCTGGCGCCCGTCTGAGCAGGAGGATGTAGAAATAAAACCCCCGGGTACGAATTAGGAAAACAAATAACCTCGGGATCGGGAAATTTCCTGCTTTGGAGTCAGTGTTCTGCATGCTACATGGTTCAAGATTTCCTCGCAACAGCAGGCGGTAATTATGTTATGCGTACTGTATTAATGCACGTTCTGCAACATAACTGCGTGTGGGTCAACGCTGCTCCCTTCACACAACGGCGTGATAGGGTTCGAGTGTTGCCCGGATCCTGGTTTCAAAGACGGCTCGCGCTAGGAGGATTGGGGAAGAGTGGAAAAGTGAAAGCGCGCCATGCGTGTGCTGTGTTCACGCGGGGACAGGAGATGTGCATGCGTACGGAGTTCACATCTCCTGTCCGTAGGCGTGCACATCTCCTGTCTCCCTTCGGCTGAGTAACCGGCGACTATAGGTCTCGCCAAGGCGAGCAGCACATGCCTGTGTTGCTAGGCGAGACCTAAAAATGGGTAGTGTTAAGACACAGTCTGACCAACAGTTACTTATGTTGTAAATATTTCACCCATTGGAGACACTATTCAGTGCCAAGAGAGGTTCTAAATTTGGGCATGAGCTACAACGGTGGACAAACCAGTTTTTTTCCATCCTTTCCTCTGCACATTTATCTAAGAAGGCTTTTGCCAGAGGTTTATAGAAACTGATCCTGAAGGTGGTACGGTTTAAAAACAGCTCATCTAGGTCCAACCAGTTACAAATCTTAGATATACATGACAGCCAAGGTATTTTAGATCTCTTTTAAAGTTTCAGGCAATCAGTTAGGACTGTACGATTTAATGTGGTCTCCTCCGTCGACCATATCCTTAGCCATAAAAGAAGGGGCTGCAGTCTCACAAGGTGGCTTGTATACCCAAGCCTTATTTCCAGATGACATATATTTACTAGTGGACTTAGGTAGAGCAAGCAGTCCTTTTATGAATCCATTTCCTACTTTCTCCAACCCAAGTTGATCACAGATGCCACAAACACCAGCACCATAAATTGCACCGGGGCAACATGGCCTTATAGATTTTCAATAGCTCTTTTATGCGTTGCCGCTCAGTCTAGTTGCAAAACTTAAGACTGCTTTAGTACTCTTGGCTAGTGCAGCTGCTCTGCCGACTTTCAACATACTCCGGGTCTACCTGTCATCAAACAATACACCCAAATAGGGATCCGATGGAACTTTACTAATCTTGGTCCCAGTAACAAAGAAATCCCTGTAGTCCCTGGCATGACGGCCGAAAAACATAACGTGTTTTGGACTGGTTAACTAGGCTATACATAAAAGCTAAGCTATACATAAAAATAAAAAATTGGTCCAGCAATTACTGCAGTCCATTAGCTGTTCTTGCCATCAAGACAGTATCGTCAGTGTAGGCCAAAGACAGTATGCTACGCCTGCCTACCACTGCACAGTCAGTGTTGGAATCCAACAAGTGCCTCACTAAATCACCTCTGGCGCACACCACGTTCAAGTCTAAAAGTTTCTGTAGTTTCCCCGGCTGGGCCATATGTCACACTGGCAGGGACTTCCACGTCAAGCTCCTTTAAGAAGTCTATGATAGTGGACTCAACTCCAATCTCAGCCATTATTATAAAGTGCTCCGACCTATTGACTGAGTCAAAGGCCAAGCTCAAGTCCATGTAAGCTACGTAGAGTCTGCCCCCGAGGCCAATGAAGGAGTAGTTGCTGTCCTGTAACTCCAGTTCTGTAGTAGGGGTATCTCTGTTATAGTCATAATCTAGTGAATAGTCCCGCCCATGTGCGAGGACCCCGGCAATCAAAAATAATCTCTTAAATTGTCAGAAAATTGCAGAACTGCAAGACACTTAAGAGAGAATTTAAAGACAAATAATGCAGCCTATATCCACAGGCTACACTGTCCAGTACTTCAACTAGAAATTCCACCAAAAATCCACAAACAGCAAAGCCTGTCCAGATTTCCCTTGCTTTAACAGCAAAAAACCCTCTGGAATGATAGAGAGGAAGGTATGGACAGACAAGCCCCATAGGCTGCCATTATGTGGCTCAAATAGGATACTGTGCCTTTAAGAGAACTTTCCAGAACTTCTCCCAGTATCCCAGAATGCACAGCAGGTCCCTCTTACTTTCAGTTCTTTTTGAAGGCGTAACACACGCCAGACCTGTAGCATTCCTTTCATGAACATCTCTCTCCACCGGGGAGGGCGCTTATGACTAGAACAGAGATACCCCTACTACAGAACTGGAGTTACAGGACAGAAACTACTCCTTCTGTAGTAGGGGATCTCTGTGTATAGTCATAATCTAGTGAATAGAATGGCAAGCCCATCCCCACACCAAAGTGGCGGTGGAGAAATAGAGTACAACACCACTACTGTGCGAACAGATTTCGCAGCGAAGCCTGCCCAACCTGAGCGTCTGCCCTGGCATCAGTGTCCAGGCAGTAATGCTTAGCAAAGGTATGGATCGACTTCCAAGTGGCCGCCTTGCAGATTTCTGCAATTGGAACATTACGGAGCAGAGCTGTCGTGGCAGCTTTGCCCCTGGTGGAATGAGCCTTAGGCTTACCCCCTAAGGTCTTATTAGCTTTTTGGTAACACAATTGTATGCAGGACACAACCCACCTAGAGACAGACTGCTTAGAGGTCGCAAGACCCGTCCTGACCGATCCATAATTGATAAACAATTGGTCTGACCTACGAATATCCTTGGTTTTATCCAGATAAGATTTCAACACCCTCCTAACATCCAGGGAATGCAACGACCTTTCCGCTGGAGATGAAGGATTCTGAAAAAACGTAGGCAAAGTTATGGTCTGGTTGACATGAAAATCAGAAATAACCTTGGGAAGAAATTTAGGGTGAGTACGCATAACAACCTTAGCAGCATGAAATACAGTATAAGGTTCTTGGCAACACAACGCCTGAATTTCACTCACCCTGCGGGCCGATGTAATGGCCACGAGGAACCCCGCCTTCCAGGACAGGTGCTGCAACGAAGCCTTATGAATAGGTTCAAAAGGCTCCTTCATCAATCTGGACAGCACCACATTAAATTCCCACGAAGGCTAAGGAAGCCTGACAGGAGGGAACACTTTCTTCAAGCCTTCCAGAAAATCTTTAATCACAGGGATCAGGAAAAAGGAAGTCTGTGAAGAGCATTTCCTGTAGGCAGTCAATGCAGCGAGATGAACCTTAATGGAATGGACATTAAGGCCAGACTGCGCCAACTGTAGAAGATCAGGAAGGATGACATCTTCCTTACATGTCGTCGGATCATAGTTCTTGGACTTGCACCAGATACAAAATCTCTTCCATTGTACGCATAAGGTCCTAGTGGAAGGTCTCTTAGACTCCTTCAGTATGTCCATACAATCTGCAGGGAGATTCAAATGGCCATATTGCACTATCTCAGGAGCCATGCCGCCAAACTCAAGGACGAGAGGTTGGGGTGCAACATCTGCCCCCCGAACTTCGTGAGAAGGTCCGGCCTGCACGGCAGCCGCAAGTGAGGAAGGAGAGACCGGTGAAGCAGGTCCGTGAACCACCACTGTCTGGGCCATTCCGGGGCAATTCGTATCATCCGCGCCCTGGACTGGGACAGCTTGATGAGAACCGTCGGAATCAGGGGAATGGGTGGAAAAGCGTACAGAAAGCTGTTCGACCAGTTGATCCATAACGCATTCCCCAGGGTCCCCAGCTGGTAGTACCTGGAGGCGAAGTCTCGGCATTTGCTGTTTTCGGCGGTGGCGAACAGATCTACGTCTGGAGTCCCCCTCTTGTAACGGTCTCATGTGCAGTCGTGCATGAGGCGTTAGGAAGATACACGAGGCCATCGATCCCAGTAGAGAAGACACCGTCCTCACTGTTGTAGATGGAGTGGTCATAAGAGCCTGAGCCTTCCGAAGCAGTGATAATCATCGCTCCCCCGAAGGAGACACGCTTGCTGACAGCGTATTGATGGAGGCTCCCGAGTACTGTATGCACTGGACTGGAGTCGAGACCGACTTGGACATGTTGATGTGCAACCCCAGCTTGTTCAGTAGAACGCACGTCTTCTGGAAGTGAGCTTGCGCTTCCGAGAAGGAAAAGGCCTTGATCAACCAATCGTCCAGGTACGGGTAGACAAACACCTTGTTCTTTCTTAGGTGCGCCGCTACCACCGCCATGCACTTTGAGAATGTTCTCGGCGCAGACTTCAGTCCGAATGGCAGTACTGTGTATTGATAATGATTGGCGCCGACTTGGAATCGCAGGAACTTCCTGTGTTTGCGTGCAATGGGCGCATGGAAGTATGCATCTTGAAGGTCTATGGCACACAGCCAGTCTCCCCGTTGCAGCTGAGGATAAATCTGATGCAACGACAGCATGCGAACCTTTTCTCTGCGAATCCACTTGTTTGCTTGTCGCAAATCCAGAATGGGCCTGAACTCGTTCTTGTCCTTTTTTCGAACCAGAAAGAACCGGGAGTACAGACCTCTTCCTCTTTGAGACCGAGGTACGTCTTCTATCGCCCTTTTCCTTAACAGGATATCTGCCTCCGCCTGGAGCTCGTGCAGCTGAAACTGCGAGCTGACCGGCGGGATTGATGGAGGCGGGCTGGTGAACCGAAGACTGTATCCATTGCAAACAATATTCAGCACCCACTTGTCCTGAGTAATTTTTCTCCACTCTGACAGAAAAAATGGAATGCTTCCCCCCCACCTGAGTGGGTAACAGTTGCGGGGGAAGTAAGCGCTCAGGGCCTAGACCCGGCCTGGCCTTTAGTCGCTGTTGTCGACTGATGGCCGCCTCTACCTCTCTGGCGCTTCTGGAATGGTCTTCTGAACTGCTGCTATTGTTGTTGCTGCTGCTGTTGTCCTGAAGACTGGCCACGCCCTCTGCCTTGGCCACCGAACCGCCGTTGGAACGGGCGGTACGACTTCTTGGTCTCCTTGGGTTTTTCCAAACCCACCGCCGTGAGTGTTTCGGCCTCCGCCTTCATGCGGGCCATTTCATCATCCGCGTGTTTTCCAAATAGGGTTTCGCCAGAGAATGGTAGATTGGCAACCCTTTGTTGTGCGTCCGGGTTTAGTGACGTGAGGCGGAGCCAGACGTGTCTTCGCTGGTTAATCCCATGGCAGAAACCATGCGCCGCCAGCAGGGAAGAGTCGGCTGCAGCACTGATGACCTGATTTGCCACCCACATCCCCTCATTCAACACCTCTTGGAAGTCGTCTCGCTTGTCACGCGGCAGATGTTCCACAAACTGTTGTAGGGATTCCCAGAGGGCTCGGACATACCGTCCCAACAAAGCCGTGGCACTAGCGGCCTTCATGGAAGTCGCTGACGTCCCACAAACTTTTCTCCCAGACGAATCCAACCACCTAGATTCCTTATCTGGCGGAACTGTGGAGGATGGAGTGGTGGCATGCTGTTTACGAGCCGCCGTCACAATCACCGAATCTGGAGGGGGCTCCACCCTTAGAAAGGCCGGATCCGAGTCCGGAGCCCGGTATTTTTTCTGCAGTCTCGAGGGTGCTGCCTTAGTCAACGCTGGGGTGAGAAAAAGGTCCATTGCCGGTTCTTCCAGGCCCAGCACCAGTGGCAGTAACGGCCGAGACAAATGCTTCTGGTGCAGCGTCTCGAAGATGACCGATGTCTTGGGCGTGGGCACCGTCAAAGCAATGCCCAATTTCGCTGCACCTCGTAACAGTACGTCCTGGAAAGACACCAGATCATCAATTGGTGAAACCCTCGTTTCTGGCGAATCCGACAAGGTCGGAGAATAGCCTCTGGTCCCTGAAGACCTTGTTCGGGAACGAGACCTGTGCCTCCTGTGGCGCCGTCTTGACCGTGTGGATGACCTGTTGCGCGATCGGTCCCTTCTCCTGGAACGGGAGCGCGATCGGTCCCTCCTCCTGGAACAGGAGCGTGATCTCCCAGTACGTGGGCGCTCCACCGGTTTCCGTGGAGGCGTCTTCCGTGGCCTATCCTGGGGTTTAGGTTTTGGAGTCCCCTTAGGCGGTGTCGGAAGCGGAGGCAGTGACACTGATCTCGGTGGTTGGACAGGAGGTACCTCCGGCCGAGGAGCGGGCCCATGAGTTGGGACCGGTGGCGGAGGTTGCCCCGCAGGAGGAAGTGGAGGCAGCGGCAGATTGGTGGGAGGAGCCTCCTTAGGTAGAGGAGGAGGAGTGGTAGGCCGAGGTGGTGTATAGACCACCGAGTATACCGAGCCTGGCGACTTCTTCGGGGGAGGAGACTGCGACCCAGACCCTCCAGAATGTGAGCGACGCCTCCCGTGTCCTTCCCCAGATCCAGCGCGACTTTTTGTGCCAGAATCCCTTCTGTGCCGCTTAGGGGAGGCGGAAATCCTCGGGGACGCCGATCTCTTTCTGCTCGACGTCGAGCGTCGTTTTTCAGGCGTCGAACGTCGACCCCGGCGTCGAACGCCGTCTACGCCGAGTGCTTCTTCCTCGACGTCGACCGTCGCCACCTCGACGACGAACGGTCAGATCTCGACGACGAGCGTCGACTTTTCCTCCGCGTCGACCGTTTTCTCGCGGTCCTCGACGCTGAGGATCCCCTCGACGGCGACCGTCTGCTCGACGGCGACCGGCGGTGTCGCTTCGACGGCGAGCGCCGGTCCTTCTTCGATGTCGATGCCTCGACGCCGACGAAGATGCCGTCGGCGGTGACTTCGACGGCGGCCTACCCATGCCTCTCGACGTCGACCGTCCACGCTGTCTCGACCCGGAGCCTCGGGGAAAAGGGGAACACACCGTCGTCATCCCTCTCGACGTCGCCGTCGATGCAATCGACGTCGACGGAGAGCGGGATCTTTTGCTGGGCTTCCTGCCTCTGGGGAGCCCTCCAGAGGCCTCAGCAGGGGCAGAGGGAGCCTTCCCAGCCTGCCCAGACCCACCTGCAGACTGCAGTCGCCTCTCTTCCAGGCCTTGAAGCCTAATCTTCAGCCTGTCCCTCAGGGTCCTTGTAGAAAAGGTCTGGCAGATGTCACAATCTTCAGGGACATGTGCTTCAGGGAGGCAGAGTATGCAGACGTCGTGTGGATCAGTCTTGGCCTTCTTCCTGCCACATGCTGGGCACTTGTCGGAGAGAGCAGGCATTTTTAGAGCCCTAAAAAGCCTGAACAAATACACAGAAGTGAAGGGAAACACCAAGTACACAACTGAAACACTTTTAAAGCTAAAAGTGCACAAAAATCCAATAAACCCTTGAAAAAGGGAGAGCTCAATGCACCAGGTTCCTGTTAGCAGGAGCCGGAAAAAAGAACTGAAAGTAAGAGGGACCTGCTGTGCATTCTGGGAGAAGTTCTGGAAAGTTCTCTTAAAGGCACAGTATCCTATTTGAGCCACATAATGGCAGCTAATGGGGCTTGTCTGTCCATACCTTCCTCTCTATCATTCCAGAGGGTCTTTTGCTGTTAAAGCAAGGAAATCTGGACAAGCTTTGCTGTTTGTGGATTTTTGGTGGAATTTCTAGTTGAAGAACTGGACAGTGTAGCCTGTGGATATAGGCTGCATTATTTGTCTTTAAATTCTCTCTTAAGTGTCTTGCAGTTCTGCAATTTTCTGACAACTTAAGAGATTATTTTTGATTGCCGGGGTCCTCGCACATGGGCGGGACTATTCACTAGATTATGACTATACACAGAGATCTCCTACTACAGAATACTTGTTTATTAGCATATACGAGTTGAGACATTGCTCTACAGTCCCCAAGCTACCAAGATACCCAAACTAGAGGTCAGAGAGGACGTTGTTGACATTTGCCCGGGTTTGCAGACTGTACAGTAGGACCCTGCCCATTCCCTTAGCTGTTATGTATTAACAAAATTGTCTGATAGCACTTCGTGTCGTTTTTACATCCTTTTTAGGTGGAGCCTAGCGGCAGCGCGCATTCGATTCTCGCTCTGCAAGGCATGCTGTAATAGAGTATGCAGTGTAAGCCGCGCCCACTCCCCACCCATATTTTTAATTGGCTTGTGTCATTGTCCTTCATACACGCTGGCTTCTGATTCATTATGAGGCTTGTTAGTCCCTCCTGCTCACCATTTGTTACCGCCCATAAGGACTGGATCTTTTACTTAGTTGGTTACACGGTATGCTTTTTATAGTGGGTGAGCACTATTTTCTTTATTGACACTAATGGGGACAATGGGGGCTGCTTTTTTGTTGTATTTGCATGCTGAGCGCAGCACCGGCTTCAGGGACACCGCACTCTTTCTTTCTTTTTACTTTTACAATGCCAATAGGTTAAAAACGTGCAATTGTGAGACCTATTGCATTGTAAATGGTGTGCGTCTCTCTCGATGAGCCCAGTTCATTCTGGAACATTTTGCACGCTGGATGTGTGCACAGCTTGACAGTAGTGGAGTGCCAAAGGGGCCATGTTCTGTGAGTTTGGAAGTACTACTGCTACAAGAAGGTGTCTCGAAACAGAGCAAAATGAGGTAGAAATTCTATGTGAACAGTTGGTGCTATTGAAAACTGCCCCGGGGCAAGGACACGGGATCACATCGGAACTCTCTGCTTTTGGGCACTCCGTACCAACTAGTGCGTGTTTGCTGAGGTACACCGGTGTGCACGAGCGAAGGCGGCTGCACATCTTCAGTTCTATAGGACGCCAGGCTGCACATCATGTGGGGGGAAACGCCAGCGTAGCCACTTTCATGTAGACCGCACCGAGGCTGTGTTTGGAACTTCAGTTTCTTCACTTCCCGTTCCAGGTCTGCTCCGAAGCAGAAGTCGTTTTCCACGTGAAAATGTGCACCTTTGATACTGGCAGGATGGTAAACGTTCACTGCTATTTCTTGCATAAAGCTGTCATTATATGAGATTATTTGGGTTTTTGTGATGAAAGATTTTTGTTGTTTTTTTGTCTTTATTAAAGGCAGACACAATGTGATGTAGCGTTCCGTTGGCTAGAATTTATTTTTAAGAGCAGGACACCAGGGAAGCAAGAGCAGTCGGGTGTGAATGCTAGTACTGTGCGAGTGGGCACACTTAGACCAGTGGTTTAGGGGTGTTATTGCTGTGAGCTGAGCACAGGTGGGCGGCTAGGTGGTGTGAATGGAAGCACTTAAGGACATACTGTGCGAGCAGGTAGACATCCACCAGGAGTCAAGGAGTGTGAATACCAGCCCTGTACAAGATCAGAGGCTGATAGGTGGCACTGCCAGCACTCTATGTGCATGCTTTAGTGAGGTGCACTAAGGCCACTGGCCAGCCAAAGAGGTGTGTAAGTGGCGATACAGTGTGAGCTAGGAACACTTAAACCCTCAGCTAAGGGTTGTAAACTGGTGCTGCACTAGCCGGCTCACACAAACCAGTAGGAAAAGTATGTGAATCCTAGTAGTGAACATATTGGTACACTTGTGCAACAGCTGAGAGCTGTGCATTCTTGTACTGTGTAAACTAATTGGCGCAGCGAGCAAAAAAATGATGGATTTAACCCAGATCTGTGACAAGGAGGGTGAATGTTTGGTTTGTTTAGCATTCCGTTCATCATCTGTTCTTTTTGCATTTGTACTGTATTACCTGGCACACCTAGACGCAGGTTAAGATGTGAATGTTAGTGTGAATGCTAGCACCATAGAGGCGCACAATTAAATCAGCAACTAAGGGTTGTGAATGCTTATACAGTACAAGCTGTCACACTTGGATCCTGATCAAGGGTGTGAATGCTGGCACTGATCCTATAGCCTTGAAACAAGCCAACGCTCTTTTTTTTTTTTTAAAGCATATGTGCCATGGGCGTGAAATAACTTTCCTGAGCATGCGCATCGTGTGTGTCTGCATTCACAGATTTCCTGTATAGGCTGGTTCTGGTTTAGTGAGTGCCTGACGTTTTTGACTGCCTTTTCCCCTGGTCGTGTCTAGCATCGCCAGAGCTCTTTTGTTCCTTAAGAGCAAGAGTCGCTCTTGTTCTCTCGAACCCTCGTACCTACCACAAGCACCTTGGCAGTGGCGGCTGGTGACATTTGAAAGTGGCGGGCGTAGCGCGCGTGCCCGAAACACACCCCCCCCCGCCCCCATGGAGGATCCGCCACAAACCAGGCAGCACCTCCAGAAATACAAGTGTCCCTCTTCTCCTGAACATGTGCAGAGCCTTGTCACAACACCATAAAACTATTTCCCGCGATTAAGAGAGCTGAGAGCACCCAAACCCTCAGGACTTGAGACCTTCCTTGCTTTATAACATTTGCGCCTCTCCTTCCCGCATAATATTTTAGCGAAGCCTTCCAAGCCCTCAGACTATCCTAAACTACATTGATTTTCCATGAATGGCACGTGTATTATTCATGAGGGAAACCCAATGTATCATAACCATAAGTGCATTTATCGCTTTTTTTTCGTTATTATGCTATTCGTTCGCCCTACCTGGAAACACGACTCAAGGCGGTCCAAAATGTCTGATCTCGGCTCTGAGAATGATCTAGAACACGCCTCGGGGGAGGGGGGCCCTATAACTTACAACTGGAAATATTTGAGCATCAAGACTCCTCTTAATTGTGGAATTTAAACGGATTAGTCACTGGACAATGTGGATAAATATAAATGGCGACCAGTCTTGTGACCTGTCCTACCGTTCAGGTCCGCAGCCCTTTGCTTGCACTGGCCTTGTGCACTGCTCTGGACCAGCACTCACTGTACAAAGATCTTATGAGCTTATAACTAACGGCACACAGAAAATCATTCTGGCCCGTAGGAGTGACAAGTAAAATAGGACTGATGAAAAAAAAAAAGGTAAAAGGAGACAGAACTAGAAAGGGATATAAAGGGAGAGAATTTAAGGATCAAGTAGTGGAAGAAATATAGAAGCATGTATAAATAAAATAAAAGTCAAACTTATCTTCTTCCCGCCTTCAAGTTCCGAGTCCGAGACTCCACCAGACCTCCGACTCCCGCCGACGCCGTCCTGTTCTTTTGAATTCCGTGCTCGTCGCCACCAGTGCAGGAAGGCTGCAGGCAGCCTCTCTCCCCTCCACCACAGCACAGCGCTGTGATTGGTTCGGCCGGCTGCCCTACATACGTCATTTCTTTCTGTATGCTGCAGCATACAGAGAGCAGGGAGAGTGGGAGGGGTTACTCGAGGGCAGGGGGGAGCGGCTTGCCCACTGTTCTTAATACAGTTAATACTGTCTGTTTGGACAGCCTCTCAGGCTGCCCAAACAGGCAGTATTAACAACAGTGGGGAAAGCCACTCCCCCCTGCCCTCGAGTAACCCCCTCCCACTCTCTCAAGCAAGAACTTCTGCTTTCTCGCCGTGCGAGAAGCCAGAAACAAATGGTAGTTCTCTACTATTTGTTTCTGCCTTCTCGCACGGTGAGAAAGCAGTGGGGGGGCACCCAAACGCTCCCATGGAGGATCCGCCACTGCACCTTGGGGACATGCCAGGCCTGCCAGTGGCCCCCCAAGTGACTTCCCTTTCTGCAGCAGGGAATCTCCGCGATTTCCTTTTCTGTTTAAGCCATATGCTATCTTCTCCTGCAGTCCCACTCGGTAACAAATGCTTGCTTCCTTGTTGGTCCCTCTCCTTTTAATTTTAAAGGAAGGACCTATACCACAGCAGCACACCTGACCGAGACTTAGAGCCTCTTTAAACTGCACTCCTCACTGGTATATTTTAAAATGCTGCTTCTAAACTTTCAACTAACCAGAACGAATATATATGCAAATTTGCGTTCGCTAAACATATGCTCAGCATACTTTACAAACTGCAGTATTAATAGTTGTACATATTGTACCTAGGTGGTTTCTGAACGCAATCATGTTACAGCTTCAAGAATGAGAATACCTGGATCTTAATATGTAATTACGCTCTCTAGCATTAGTGCTGCAATACCTTTAAATTATACGTTTTGTGTAGCTTCTTATTTTGTTTTGAGACCGTGCATCTTGAGGCACAAATGAATGCTAGTGCCATCTTTGCATCTATTTGGACACTTAAACGCTGATCAAAAGTTAGATGGAATATGGATTGGTGTTTACAACACGTGGAAAATACCATAATCACATAACTCTTCGTTTCAATCCTGGAGAAAACTTTTTTTTTGCCCAAGGATCGGAATGTAACTTTACACTTTTAAGGAGAGCATGAGTGTAAGACTTGATAGCGATCCACTTGCATTGGGGGTCTGGGAATGTATCTCTGTTCAGCTTGGCGCGAGATGTTATATCACATACTTACCTTCACCACCATACTATGTCTTCCATCATTAGGAGTCCCATTTCACATAGCAATATAAATTACACCCTTGCTGCATAATAATTTGCTCAGAAAAGTTTGGTAAAAATTCTCCATTCTGCCCTAAATATTGGTCTAAATCTTGAGAAAACGGTTTATTTTTGCAATGTATTGTACACGAACAAAATAACGTTAGAATTGGCTTGAAATCCAGTATATGTCAATGTCTATTGGTCTGGTTTTACCGACCACATCCGAGTTTCTGTGTTTACACTCCGGTTGCTCTGTCACATCCTGGCTAGTATCAGAAGGCAGAGAACTGTATTGTTTCTAATTGTTCAGTTTAGGTCTCTTTCAACCACAACTTTATTGTTTTGCAAGGCGCATATAAAACATATTTAAAAAAATACATACTTCTCCTCGCTCGCTTCCTTTGGGCTGCACTCTGGTCTGTAGAAGCAGTCACCATAGCTTCTGACCTGCAGTTCTCCAAGTGACTTCCATGTGGTACAAAGGCACTGGAGGGGCAATTACCTCATATGCTTTCTTTTCTTCTTTCTGCCTTTTCTGATACGTTGCTTCTCCAGAATCATGAGCTATGTCAACTTCCTTGTTCACATGAGCTGTACTTAAATGTAATGTTTTATCCCAGTGCACAAAGAGAGAGGCTGGCTCACCTGAGCAGGTTAATTGTAACCCAGGTTAGCAGGAGTAAATCAGGGATATAATGTACGCTTCACCAGCAGCAACATGTGATGGTGCTTGCTCCCAAGGACCTAGGTGAATGTGGTCCTAACTCCTTTGTTGCTTTCATTTACCTTTTCTAGTCTGAGGTTTGGACGAGTAAGTCCGGAACATAATGCACGCTTCATCAACATCAAGATGTTACTGTGGTTGCTCCCAAGAACCTGGGCAGATGTGGTCATAACTCCCTTGTTCTTTCCCTCTAACCTTTTGTATACCCATGTTAGCATGAGTAAGTCATGGATATATGCATGTTTCACCAACAGCAGGATGTGACGGTGTTTGCTCCCAAGGACCTAGCAGATGTGGTCGTAACTCCTTTGTTGTTTCCGTTTACCCTTTTGTAGACCAAGGTTAGCAGGAGTAAGTCATGGATACAACGCATGCAACACCAACATTAATACGTGACAGTGCGTTCTTCCAAGGACCTGGGCGGATGTGGTTATAACTCTTTTGCTGTTTTCGTTGACCCATTTCCTTACTGTGTCCACGCCACTTCCCTGGGCTTTGTCCATGTAATTTCTCATCACTGTTTGCCAAAACAGTCTGGTGTCCTTTAACTTGCTATCCTCAACCAAGTCATGATAGGCTTCCTCTTTCAATAACCGTTTCCTGGCCAATAGTGCGGCTTTAATACCTCTTCTACAGGAGCAAACCTTTTCAAAATATTGTGATATTTCTTCAAGTGACTTCAGGAGGAGGTTGTGGGCTCTAGTACAGGTGGTGTGGAACCTCTTGGTTCATCTAATACAACTAGTCTTAGGGCGGACGGTGAGCATTTTGTGTGATACCCCACCCATTTCAAAACGATCTATGGTTTCAGAACCCCTGCCCTTGTTCTCCTCCAAGCATGAAATCGCTATATGAAGCAGTGATCAGATTTGCAAGAAAAAGGCCCTTATCTACTTTGCTTCTAATAAGAGAGTGATTGTGAGTTGGGGCAAAGGATAGCGGTAGTGGAGAAGGGTGGACTAGCACATGCCTTTTCCCATTTGCCGCACCACTTATTGTGACCGAGATCAGCCTCTGGTCACTCAAGAGGGAACCTCATATCTGAGAAGCAGTATTCTTAAGTTATGTGAGAGCAAGATAAAATCAATAAAACTAAAACGACCATGCCCCACAAACGTAGGTGTACTAACTAGACCACTGTTGGAGGATTCGAAAGCGAATATCAGATTGTGCTTCATTAAGAGCAAATTAAGTGCCTCCCCTAAGTGAGTGTGGCAGGAATGTGTGATGGACTTTCCGTCACTGACCGGTAAGCCACAAGATTTTGGTGGAGCTGTGCAGAGTTTACCAATGAAGTTCCCATACAGAAAATTGCACAGCTGCCCTCCAGATTGGTGAAGCTAAGCTCTAAATCATCCTGCAAAAGATTCACAATAACGGAGTTATAGGCATCAAACACATTGTTATAAAAGATGATGACTAATAGTACATGTTCAATGTCACATTTCAAGAGGATGAGCTGGTAGTTGGGCAAAACCAAACTAGTCCAAATCACTTAGCTCCTGGTATTTGCAGCTGTGGAATAGGTTGCAAACCCATCAATAAGGGCAGCTTCTAGCAACCAAGTTTCTTGCAAACACAAGACTGCATGTGGTTTGATAAAATTAAGCCACTATGGGTCCTGCAGATTTGCACTCAAACCAGCGACATTCCAAAAAGCAAAACCAGCATCAACATTTGCATTAGGATCGGAATTGCTTAGTTGCATGGATCCCTCCCAGTGTTAGGGGCGAGTTAGATGGTCCTGTTTGACAAGAAAACACTTCTCCGCTTGCTCCATGACCCTCAGAGGACTTTAAAACTCGATGTACCCTTCAGTCAGTCCAGTTAATCATGCCCCGACAATGGGGATAATCTATTCTAGGTTGTCACAGTTTTAACAACAGCATGACACGGATGCCTAGAAGTGTCCGCAGGACTGTAAAAATTGCCAGGGGGAAGAATTTCAATGACTGAATATATGTGTGCACTGTAGTTAAACCTGCCCAAAATATACTCAGCAATTGCCATATTCCTGAAGTTACCCATAATACAATTGTTGCCATCCGGTTTCAGTAAATTGCCCACCCAGGCCACCCTTCGTACATGTTTGATCTTATTGTGTAGTTCACACAGCCCTGCTGCCTTTGAGTTTAAACAATGCACAAACTTATTCAACAGCTGCCCATTGTTTCCTGGGGTCCCTGGCTTCAGTGAGGGAGAGGGGGCAGGGAGGGAAGGAGGAGGGACATCTTTTAGGATCAACACATAGGGGGTAGCCTCAGGTGGTAACTGAAGAGGCTGGTTGCCTAGTTGGAGTAATGTTAATCGCTGGGCCTCTCTTTTGCCATACATGTTAAGCATGTTAAGCTACCAGGCACCAACTTCCCGCTCCCCTCAGCACGATTGCTTTCCAGAGCCAGCGAGGAGTGTTGTGTATTTTTAAGTGTCTGTGAAGTGGCTCCCGGGGGTAAAAGAGTGTCTCTGATCTATAACTGGGCCCGGATCTGCACTTCCGTCCTTACATCTTTAGGCAGCAGAGGATCATTGCGATCGTTACTCCAAAAACAGGCCTCTAGGCTGTTCAGCCTGCTCAAAACCATAGTTACGAAGTTCCCCAATCTCACTTCCAAGTGGTCAATTTTACTAGCCAGGTCCATAATCAGGTTCCCAAGACCCGTTTCTTGCATAGGGCCCCTTCAAGTGGCAGGGACACATCATGACCAGTTTTCCCCTTTCTGCGATGAGATCGCTTTTTCTTTGCTTGTTGCAATGAACAGTGTGATCTGGACTGGGTTTGTCCAACAGGAAAATCTAGTGCAGAGTCTGATATGATTACTTCTTCGCGAGAGTTCACTACACATGGACTGCAGGTTTTGCAACATGCATACCCCAGAGCAGTGTTTGGGATACAACATACATTAGCCGAGGTATTAGGGTAAGCACCACTTACTTCTCAGCTGCCGATCTCCTTGCGGAGCACATCTGCTTTTCAACAGTATCTAACTCTTCTTCAAGGCCTCCCATAGCCTTTGTCAAGTATGATACAATGGTACCTGCCCGGGGATTTTCCCTAGCAGAAGTTGACTTTCTCTTTACCATAGTGGAGCAGAACAAGCCGCTCAAGTATGCTAACCAAAGTCAAGCACATATATCATTTGAAAAGAATGGAAAGGTAAAGTGTGGGTAATAAACTCACAATATACAGTTGCAAGAGGTTAGCACTCAGATCTCAGAGGGGGGCCTGGCCTCAGTCTGTTGATGACATGCGAAGAAGGGCCTGGACTTCACTTAGGCGATTCCCGCGCTGTGGGCAGTCTTCGGAGCTTTAGTAGCGCAATCCCAGAACCGGCCTCCTCCTTTGTTGCAGGGACGGCTAGGGGATGTAGTCCTACACCCAGCGTTCAATTACTGCTTGCAGAGCACCCGCACTGTGGGAAGCCTTTTGCACTTTAGTAGAACAATATCAGAACCGGCCTCCTCCTTCGTTGCAGGGAAGGCTGTCAATTTGGGATGCCTCTATATGGGTTATTCATAAAAGCCACTGCTGTAATGCAACTGGCACCTGGGAAATAATATTAGTAATAAGACTCTCCATCAAAAAATCATTTATCACTGAAATATCAACTTTAAATATATTTTGGAAATTCGACCATTTTTCTCCAAACATTTGTTTATGAGTCCTGAAAATGCACACCTCTGTCTCACATACACACTTTCCAATTTTGGGATACATATATTAATTCAACCAAGAGGCAGCCCCAAAATTAATAGGGTGGACTGCATACAGGAAAGCTACTTCCAGATAACAGGGGAGCTACCTATAGGTCACAAGCTACTCCTTGGTGAATCCTTTGTTACAGTAATCTAGATCTGCCAGTACTATGGCTCTTGTTGCCTATATTCTCTCCCAACTGGACTATTCTACCACCCTCCCTTTGGGTCTACCATAATCATCCAGACTTCAAGCAATCCAAAATTTGGAGATGTGTGTAACATGCAAATTACAAAAATGTGATTACATTATGCAGTCTCAAATTAGGATTGACGGTCAAACAATAAATAAAAGGATAATTTTCAAAGTGCTCTGTTCAATCACAGCACTTTTACTCAACAGAAAAATCTCCCCTCTCTAAACGTTTTGCCCTTCAAGACTTTGATCTCATGCTTAACTCGTATTTAGCATTCTTGTGTGTAAAATATTCTCGCCTGTGAGGTTACTCAGTGAGCTACCTTTGACCTCAACTGTAGAACAACCTACCTCTGCACCTCTCAAATCTCCTTCATGAAAGCATTTAACATCCTTACTTTTTTTAGTTGCTGAGGGATTTATTCATATCTCAGTCAATACTTTTTTTGTTTGTTCCATTCCAGCAGAGGAAATTCCTCTGCTGGAATGGAACAAACAAAGAAATTGTTAGCTGTTAGGCCAATTCCTCTGCGGGGAGAGGAGTTGGCCTTACGGCTAGGGCGGTCAATCTCAAATCTGGGGAACCAGGTTCGAGTCGCGGCAAGGACGTGCAACATCCTGTGCTTCTGGGCGAATCACGTAATCCCCCCGTGCCTAACAAAAATTAATGTGTCCTCATGTAATGCAACTGGTGCTCGTGTAAAGCGCTCTGATAACTTCGGGTCAAGTTTGCGCTATGTAAAACTCCGTGAAAAAACATTTTTACCATTTATTCAGAAGAGTACATGATTTAATCACATAGTAATTTTAGTTGAGTTGTCACATTTATTGTCCAGCTGGGAACATACTTCTGCATTAATTGATATATTTGGATATTAATGTGGTATTGATCCAGCAATTGTATGCAGATGTTGGCTAGAAGAAACAAAAAGAATGATCCTTGGGGCATACCATAGGATAAGAGGCACAGGGCTGCGACTTGTGAAAAATTAGAAGATACACCACAAGACGGGCGTCCTGCTATGTGCATCTATTACCACATCCTTTCCAGCAGAAAATCAACAATCACATGTCAAAGAATAAGATTCAAGGCCCCAAACAAAGGATCACAGGTCATCCAATTTAATAGATTTTGATTTATATTCTATGAAAAACACTTTTAATTAAGGTAGAATGTACTTTCAAGATAAGATTATTACTTCATGAATCAAGCAAAATGCATGTGTAAATTGGAGTTTTTACCCTTAAATGTGGACTGAAGAAGTAACGTTCAAGGACCTCTATACGCATCTGTGGTCCCCAATTCCATGTTCAAGCACATCACTGACCATAAACCTTTAATTTGCTGGAATTTGGACTGTGGGAAGGAGGAGAATGAGGCAAGCAACAGTTGACAGTCTAAAGTTTTCTGAGGAGGGAACTTCTCATATGTCCAGATTATGTCAGGCTAAGCCCCACTCAAGTTCCAGGGTGGCACAGTTAGCCTTGCAAAACTTGTAGGTAGGCCCGTTGTCCATATGGTCATTAGAAGAGCTCCTTCTTAGGTCTCTGCTCTAGATGACGGGCATGTTTTGTCTCGAATTGAGACATGTTGTATCTACTGTAGTGGGCTTCAGCCCACCCATAGGCTTGCCATTTGCTGGCTCTCAAGTTGCTCCTTTATTTCTTCTCCCCATTGGTTCATGGCATGCATGGGTCATGCCTCTTACTGTGTTTTCTCCTCCCCGAGAGCAGCGACCAACTACACTATCCCTAGTTTTAGGCTCAATTTAGGAACTTCTTTTTGCTGGTTTACAAGCCTTCCTCAGGAGCACTGGTGTTCTCATTAGCCAAGACTTTTTTTCTTCATAGCCCGTGCGTAGTTTCCTTCTCTATTTGAGGCTGCTGAGGCCACCTCCTTGCACGTTCTTTGTTCAGTTACTCTGCTTTCCCCAGTGAGGCTGCATCTGCCTCCCGTAGCCTCGCTGCCCCCCCACCGCCCGTCCTGTGTGGGCCCGGTGCTACGGTCCTCTTTCTCCGCAGGGAGGAGCTGTCCTCCCTTCTCAGGCTTGTTTAAGAAAAGTAGTCTGTTTGTATACGTTCTGTCGGTCTCATTCCACCTTCTTTGTTTTGAAATTTGGCCACTACGTACTTTAGACTGGCTAGAGGCACTGTCGTTCCATGTTAAAATGAATACTTCAATTGGGGGCATTCCTCATGGTACTACAGGGCTCGGGCAATCAAGGTCAGACCTAACTGAATGAGCTGCACACAAACTATGATCTTAGTATTGACTGAGGCTAAAATCCTTAAACTGCAAAGCCAAATACTGAAAGGCGGTGCTTCTCAATGGCATCAGAGCTTGGCAGGCAAAGATGTATCCTATACAGCCTGGGTGTCTTAGTTCAGTTAAAAGCGCCGAATGCGGCAGACTAGCTTGGGCTGCTCGCAACACCGAGAGTGGGAGCTTTGGAACATAGAGATTCAGTAAGCAAGGCCTTACCTGAAGGCCACTCCTGCTGCTCTTTGTTGCATTCTTTTATGCTCTTCCCTTTAGCAAGGGGGATGCTGTGCCCTGCCGTACACATAAACAAAGGACCACCAGGGCTCTTAAGGGCAAAGCAGCACACCAGGGAGGGAGTGAATCAGCAGAGATCGAGGGGGCAGATATATGGAGGTGGTCTGCTCACTTTGGGGTTTAGCTTCAGGAGATAAGTAAACACGGAAGATTGGATGAGTTTGAGTCAAGATTTGAGTCTCTGTATGTCGCTGGTAGATAATATTTTTAAGGTAAAGTTAGGCTTCATCCGCATATTGATGGATCTTGATGTTGCTGTCTATACAAACTGATATTAGGGGTTCCATGTAGAGGTTAAAGATAAGAGAAAGAGAGGATTCCGCACGGTCCGCCGAACGATAAAACACACAACCGAGACATCTCCCACATACTGCATGCTCCTAAACTGCAGATCAGCCACCAAGCATGCCACAGAGCTAGCAGAATCCACCCTCACCTACAACATAGACATAGCATTCATCAGAGACATGGCTAAATGACTCCTCATTTCCACTCATGGATACTCTTGTCCCCCCTGGCTTTGTCATCACCAACTAAGATAGAAAAAATCAAAGAGGTGGAGGCATAGCCATCATCCACAAAAACAATATTTCCGTGACGGAAATAGACTCCTTCACCTACAACACCTTTGAGTGCCTAACAGCCAACATCAACACTAGCAACAATAAAACACTCATCTGCCACCTCATTCATCACCCCCAGGCAACACCACCACATTCACCGAACACCTGTCCGACCTGATTGCCCACTGTTCTCTCCGAGATATGAACAACCTTATTTTGGGCGACCTCAATCTTCACTGGAATGAAGAAAGCAACCTGCTAAGCCAGAACCTGAAGGAGGTGCTTCACAGCAACTACCTTACCCAACACTGCTTAGAGGAAACCCATTAAAAAGGAGCAATCCTAGACGGCATTATCGCCCAGCACAACACTGTCATGATAGACCGCATCCTGGCCGTGGACTGGTCCGACCACCACTTAATCCTTTTCCACCTCACTCAGCCTATCGCACCTAAACCCCCCACCCAAGACCCTCCAAAATTGACTAGAAACTTCAACCAGATTAACATGACTGACCTAGATAGAAGGGTTAACGCTCTCCTCACTGCCTCCACGGACGATCTATCCACAACAGAACTCACCGCCCACTACAACACAAACATGACATCCATTCTAGATCAAGAAGCCCCCTTGAAACTAAAAGAAACCAGGAACATCCCATCCATATACTGGTTCAACACGGACATTAACAACTAAAGAAGACAACTAAGAGCTTTAGAAAGACTATGGAGGAGCAACCCCATCTCAAGCGAACCTGCAGGCGTGCTTATGATATGGAAGCAAACAATAAATACTGTGAATCAATTAAGACTAATCCCAGGTTGATCCGGAAAGCTAGAGCTGAATAAATTGCTGTTAAAATTCTGGAGAGTAATAATCCCCCTAAAATGATCTTTATCCTTCTGAAAAAGATGCAACACTCTAATGTGAAAGCTGACTCCCCAGCCTCTTCCAATACTCAGTGCAATGAACTAGCAGGTTTCTTTGTGCGTAAGGTGGAGACTATTTATAACAGCCTGCTCTTAGTCACTGCCAACATTGACTGGATAGATGAGCCCGATGACAGGTTATTCATTTTTGAATCCACTCCCGCTTCCCGAGACTGAATCTCTCTGCCTTAAAATTAAATCGGGCTCCCCAGCCGACCCTTTGAGACCAGACTAACTCAGTCAAGTCTACAATTTAATTTTACCAGCGGTTAGGGAATTGATCAATCTTTCATTGTCATCTGCATCACTGCCTGCAACATGGAAGCTTGCAAAATGTATACCTCTTTTAAAGAAACCTTCCTTAGAGCCTTCGGAACCGGGTAATTTTCGCCCGATCTCCCAGCTTCCTTTTTTAGCTAAAGCTACTGAATCCTACGTAAATACAGTCCTGGCTTAATTTGTCGAGCATAATAAAATCCTCGACCCCTCACAAAATGGCTTCCTCCCCCGCCACAGCACAGAGTCGGCGCTGTTGGCTGTGACCGAGGATATCTGTAGCAGTCATGATGTCAGGAATTCTGCGGCCTTAATTCTGTTGGATTTAAGTGCCGCTTTCGACACGGTTTCCCATGACATCCTCTTATGTAGGCTGCAGGACATTGGGGTTAGGAGGCCAGCTTGGGCCTGGTTCTGTTCTTTTTGGAAGGCAGAATCTTTCAAGTTGTTGTGCCTCCTCACCAGTCGCAGGTGTATGCCATCAAGCATGGGGTTCCACAGGGTTCGATATTGATCCCTGCGCTTTTTAACATCGATGTCCAACCCCCAGCAATGGTAGCAAAAAGTAGAGGGTTGTCATTGGTGTCTTAGGCCGATGACACCCAGCTAGTCATTGCTTTTTCTAATAAGTGCAAAAACAACCTCTTTAAATTTAAAGAGGACTTGTTAGCAAGTGCTGACTGGATGACAGCAAACTGCTTGCAGCTTAATGCTGCCAAGTCGGAAATTCTTGTGCTGGGGAGAGATAGTGTTCTCTGGTCAGAACAGTGGTGGCCCGATAAACTCAATTTATTTTATTTATTTTTAAATTTGTATGGCGCTACAGCTACCCAAAAAGGGTTTCCCGGCGCCTGTGACATTTGATTAGATAGAAGGAAAGTTGCCAAATTGTAGTAATTACTGCAGTTGTTTCTGGAACAGCCAGGTTTTTACATATTTCCGGAATTTCGTATAGCTTTCTTCTTTCCGGATCTGAGGGGGAAGTGAGTTCCATATAGTGGGCCCTCTCACAGAAAAGGAACGCCCTCCCGTTTTTTGGAGTTTAAATCTAGGAATAGCAAAATTTGCTGCTGTTTGAGATCGGAGATTTCTTGTTGGAAGGTAGGGAGAGGCCAAGGCTTGTAGGTAGCCGGGTGCAGTTCTGGTTTTAATTTTAAACATATATATCAGGGTTTTAAAGCTGATCCGATGTTCTATCCTGAGCCAATGTAGGTCATTCAGATGTTTTGATATTCTCTCAAACTTTGGGATCTTACACAGGAGTCGTGCAGCCGCGTTTTGGATCATTTGGAGTCGTTTTATCACTGCTAGATTTGAGCTCAAGTAAAGAATGTTACCGTAGTCAATGCGTGATGTTATTAGTGCATTGACTACGGTCTTTTGGGTGTTTTGGGGCAACATCCAAATAATTTTCTTTAGCCATTTTATTATGGTGAAGCAGAGGCCAGCGACTTTATTTGCCTGCTGTTTCATCGACAAAGTATTGTCGATAATGACTCCTAGATTCCTCACTTGAGTGGCTGGGATGGGGAGATTACCCATCTCTGCTGGCCAGTGTAAGGGGCTCCAGAGCTCTTTATTTCTTCCAAGAAGGAGGACCTCCGTTTTATCCCCGTTTAGCTTCAACTGGTTAGTTGACATCCAGTTGAAGATTTCCTGGAGACCATTTTTCAGAACAGAGGGGGTTGAGGGGTTTGAGTCAGATAGGGAAAAAATTATCTGCGAGTCGTCAGCGTATGACATTAAAGTGAGGCCCACGCTGTCGGCTAGATCGGCCAGTGGTCGCAGGTATAAGTTGAAAAACAGCGGGCTCAAGATGGAGCCCTGTGGGACTCCATGGGGGGGTGAGGAACGTGTCCGAGCATGCAATGCTGGATTTGATCTGGAAAGATCTATTGGTTAGAAAAGACTTTATCCACTGAAGGGCCTCATTTCGGATGCCAATTCTCTCTAGTGTAGTCAAGAGAGTTTTATGTGAAATGGTATCAAACGCTGCACTCAAATCTAAAAGAATGAGTGCGACAGTTTGACCCTTATCCAGGAGCTTTCGAATTTTTTCGGTCACACCCAGTAAAGCGGTCTCCGTTGAGTGTCCTGTACGGAAACCTGATTGCGATGGGTGAAGGAGGTTGTTATTCTGCGTGAAGGAAGTGAGGGCGGCATGGATATGTCTTTCCATTAGTTTAGAAAAAGCAGGAAGTAATGATATAGGCCGATAATTTGATAGGACCGTAGGGTCGGCTGAAGGTTTTTTCAGTAATGGGGTTACGATGGCGTGTTTCCAGCTTGCCGGGACAGTGGAAGTTAGAAGAGAAGTATTTAGCATGTTTGCAATAGTAATTAAGGGGGCGTTGTCAAGTTGTTTCAGGAAACGAACTGGGAGGTGATCGCAAGGAGAGCCTGATGAAATTGATTTCAAAGATATTTTTAGGGAGTCCAGAGTTATGGGGGGCCATTTCACAAGGGAGTTTGTTTCCTCCGGGGTTTTTAGGATATGCTGCTCGGAAACATTATCCTGGGGACTAGTAGTGAAATTTGAGACAATGATTTCTATTTTGTCATTGAAGAATGTCGCCAGGTCTTGACATTGTTTTTTTGTTAACGGGTGGGCAGTAGCCGTTGTTTGGGCACCTGCTAGATCCTTTACTATATTAAATAGGGTCTTTGTTTTGTTTGTGGCATTGTTGACGGTATTTGTCACATAAAGGGCTCTGGCTCTCCTGCAGGATGTATGATACACATTCCTTGCATTATTGTATATTATTTTATTTTCATGTTTGTAGTCTTTGTGCCAGTTCCTTTCTAAGACTTTGCATTTGGATTTCTCAGCTTTGAGTAGTTCATTAAACCAAGGGGCAGGGGGGCGGTGGAAATTTCTCTTTGCCTCCGTTAAAGGAAGGCATTGGTTTGCTGCTGTTTCTAGCCACTGGTTAGTAGTTTTCGCAATATTTTCCATATTTTGGTCGTAGGAAGGGGTGCTATTTATAAGTGCGTTGTTCAGTCTATTCATATCTAATAGTTTCCAATTTCTCATGGATTGCGCAGGCCAGGTGCGACTCCTGGGAGGAACTGGTCTGGCTAGGCTAAAACTTACAAGGTGATGATCTGACCAGCATACAGGGCTGGTTTGAGTCCATTTTAGGTCAGGGGTATTAGAAAAAATAGGGTCCAATAGGTGACCTGCCTTGTGTGTAGAACCAGTATTGAGCAGAGTTAGATTTAAAGCAGTGAAATCTTCTATAAGATTACAACAAGCCACATTTGTTTGGTCCTCAAGGTGCAGATTTAGGTCCCCTAAAAGTGTAAAATTTTTAGAATTTAACAGCAATGGGGCAATGTGGTTTGCTAAGTTGACTGTCCAGGAGTTTGCGTTCCCGGGTGGTCTGTATATTAGAAGACCGGACAGAGTAAAATTCGGGTTGAGGGTAATTTGGAAAGAGGCGGCTTCACAGTCTGGGATATTGGCTGGGAGCAAGTTGCAAGTAAATTCTTTAAGATATATGATTGCAATTCCTCCACCCACTTGTCCTTGTCTATCTTGTCTTGTGATAGCATAGTTGTCAGGGAGAGCCATGGCTACATCCGGTCCGGAGCTTTCGTGTAGCCAAGTTTCGGTTAGAAAGAGGGCACTTGGGGCGTCATCTAATAGAAGGGTTAGGATGTCCAATTTGTGCTGAGGTAGGGATCTGCAGTTAACACTAAAAAAGGAGTAGTTGAAGTTGGTACGTTTCGGGCGTTTAGTTGTAATTTGGGAGGTTGGTATAGGGTCCGAATAGGGTTGGATATTAGTAAGTTCTAAGTTGCAGTTGCGACAGGATGCGTCTCCTAACGGCGATAGGACAATGCAGTTATGATGTAGATTAGGGCGCAGCGCTTTTAGTTGTATGGAGGTCATGCCTGCAACGCGGGGGAGGTAGGATGCCTTGCCCCATGCCCCGTCCTGTCCCGGACGGGCCCAGACGGGCATATCTTAGGCTAGTCTTTGGCGCGGTGTTTGGCGCGGGTGCTGCGCGTGTTCGCTGCGCGTCATACAGTGGGACAGATTTTTGTAGAGGACGTGCTTTAGTTCAGCTCCGCCTCTCCAAAGTTAGTTTGCCCAATCAGTGCCTGCCCCAGCCAGTAGGCAGGAAGAAGGTACCGCCCTGTGTCTTTCCCATAACAAGCCTAGCGTTTGCTGAGGTTCAGGGCTCCAGGGGACATACGTTTTCCCAAGTAAGTTACACAAATTACATCACAGTGTGCAGTTATTAAAATCAACTCGGCGCAGTGAGGAAAATAAAAATGTGGCGCTCGAACAGCGTTCGTTTTCAGCGCTTTGATCACAGTTTTTAAAAGTGCAAGTACAGCGGCGTTACTAGCATTCAGTCACACAGCTAAATTATGGCAGTAGTTTTTAGTTTCTTTCAGCATAGCATAGCCTTCTATCGATCGTAGTCATCAGATACAGAGAGAAACATCAAGGGCTTTTGTAGAGGACGTGCTTTAGTTCAGCTCCGCCTCTCCAAAGTTAGTTTGCCCAATCAGTGCCTGCCCCAGCCAGTAGGCAGGAAGAAGGTACGGCCCTGTGTCTTTCCCACAACAAGCCTAGCGTTTGCTGAGGTTCAGGGCTTCAGGGGACATACGTTTTCCCAAGTAAGTTACACAAATTACATCACAGCGTGCAGTTATTAAAATCAACTCGGCGCAGTGAGGAAAATAAAAATGTGGCGCTCGAACAGCGTTCGTTTTCAGCGCTTTGATTGTGATGTATTCCTATAGGTTCTGTATCGATCCCCCTATTCCTGACCCTATTCTGGTTAACAAGTTAACTAGCAGCCAGCCCATGATGCAGAAAACCCCCATGATGCAGGAACCGTTAGCTGATAAAGCCACACTACGGCACAGGAACGTGTTATCTGATTAGGTCATAACGCTTGCCATCTAATTAGACAAGCGATATTCCTCCAGCCCCTGATAAGGCATACGGAGTTCTCAAAACAAATCAAACCTATGACAACCTGGAAAAACCCTACGGCCATTGTTTTGATTTCATCGAGAACTTCAGCAAAAGAATGTGCTAACGACCAAGTCGTATGACATTCTTATTGACGTATCTATGTCCATCCTTACGTCAATCTCGGCACCTTAAAGGTATAAATATTACCGATATTGCCCTATGCAAACACACGCGGTGGTGACGAGATCGGAGCAGCCAGACTTGCCGAAGCCCAGAGCAGAGCAGACCCCGCTGGCGCAGCCCCGCCTTCCTGACGCGCTGAGAACGAGACGCTGCTTTCTCCTGCCGAGAAATCCAGCTCCGGCGCTTCCGGGTAGCCCTCGCAGGCAGCCTGGAATATCGAGACCAGAGACGAGAGATACCATCCCTCATTCATCCTAGATTCCAGGTACAGAACTGAATAACCCCTCGCAGAGAATTCTTTAGTCAGTCACTTGGCAAAACAAACTTAACTTAAACTGTAACTTTCTATTCCCGCCCACGTATTAGGCTTAGGTCAGGTACACGGGGTAGGCGTAGCTAGAAACACCAGTTGAGTACGATTAGTCAAATGTATATATGTATGTATATATTTTATTCATTTTAAACCATGGCTTAGAAACCATATCAATGTTTTTACAGTATTATTTTATACTTCTGCTTTTAATGTATGCACTTTACTTAACCATAAGTAATTGCAATAATATCGATCCATTTCTCTTGTATGAGAAAAGAGACTGATCAATAAATAACATCTTTTATTGAACACGCCCGTCTCTTCCTTTTCTCTACAATCTGGTGAGACTAAGAATGCACGTACTGACTGAGTAAAATAAATTGCCTTTTGTTCACACGACTCTAGAGATATACTCTTGATTAGGGGAGAGCAAAGTTGTCATGTTCTATGGTTGTCAGAAACTAAATCCCTTCTTGTCTATCCAGGGAGGTTCAACTCCTCCTTGCCTATTCGAGAAAGTTTCTAGTGAACTCTGAGCTAGCTGGCAAACCCAAAACTTTAAGTCTAATATCGACAGTAGTAGACCTAGTTAACGTCTGGTCTAGGCCTATACTATTGAAGGTATTATTCCAATGCGCAGAGCCTATTGGGATAATAGGAACTACACTACATGATCAGTTTTTAAAAGTGCAAGTACAGCGGCGTTACTAGCATTCAGTCACGCAGCTAAATTATGGCAAACCTACGCTGCTGCTGAAAGAAGCGGTCAAGAATTCGGGTTTTGGATAGATAGGGATCTGTCTTTTGATACCCAATCCAAAGTTTTAGCAGGGTCCTGTTTTGGACTCTTAAGGATGTTGAAACCTCTGCTTTGATATTTTAAACCAAAAATCCACCAAACCATTCTTCAGGCTACTATTCTAGCCAGGTTAGACTATGGCAACTCTCTTTATCTAGGAGCAAATAAATCGTGTATCCTGCGCCTCCAAAGAATTCAGAATGCGGCAGCACGTGCTTTGTTGGCACTCCCCCAGTCGCGTTCGGCGTCCAAGTTTTTGCCTAGGCCTCACTGGTTGCCAGTAGTTAAAAGAATCCAGTTTAAGTCTTTGTGTGTGGCCCACAAAATTCTGACTCAACAAGCCCCTCCGATTTTAGCGTATCTGTTAGTCTAGTATGTCCCGAATCGCCCTCTGCAATCTGACCAACTCGGGGTTGGTATGCACCCCCCGATTTCAAAGAGTCACAGCTGGTGGGTGCTCTTTTAAGGTTCAGGCGGCCCACCTATGGAACTCCCTCCCGATTTCCATTCGAGGGCTTCAGAATTATCTGGCTTTTTTAAAGACTATAAAGATCTGTCTCTTTCCGGCGTAATTTCTTGTCTGTCTGAGTGGTCTCTAGGCACTTGTTCTTTGGGTAGCGCTGGGACGGCCCTTCGCTGGGCCAGCTATGCGCTGTACACAATTAAGAAAGAAAAAAAGTCTACTCGAACAACTCAAAGCAGCCCGAAGGAAATACAAAAAGCACATCAGCAGCGAACAATCCACCTTCTTCTGCGCCGCCCTGGACAATGCAAAAAACAGGCCCAACGAACTGTTCAAAATCATCAAACAACAAGCCACCAAACCCCCGGAATCCTCCCTACAGGCCTCCAAAGACCTGTGTGAAAACTTCGCCAACTTCTTCAATGAAAAAATCACCAAGATTGAGCTCTCACTGGACATCAATGTTAACCTCGTCTGCAAAAACCTGCTTCAAATGACAGTAGATAGCTTGCCCAAGCACCCCACAAAAACTTGGAAGTCCTTCAACCCCATCCCGGAAACAGAGATCCTCAAACTGATCTCCACCTCCAAACCAGCCTCTCACGTATTTGACCCGATTCCCACCGAACTGACCAAGAAACGCAGTCTCTCCATAGCCCCGCTCTGGTGCAAGATCATTAAGAGCTCCCTGAGAACCGGCATCATACCTGAATGCCTCAAAGTTGGCCAAGTCACGCCACTAATAAAAAAAACAGGCCTTGACTCCAAGGAACTGAATCCAAAATCCTGGAAAAATGCATCCTCCAACAACTGACTCAGCACATGGATTACATCAACTTTCTTGACCCCCACCAATCGGATTTCAGAAAAGGCTACAGCACCGAGTCCCTTAATATCACAGACGACATCCACAAATCCCTCGATACCGACCAATGCTGCCTCCTCATTCTCCTAGACCTATCGGCAGCCTTTGCCACGGTTGATCACCAACTTCTCATCAAGGCGCTACAAGAAAGTGTAGGAGCTGATGAAGTGGTCCTATGCTGGTTCTCCTCCTTCTTACACAGCAGTTCACAAAGGATAAAAAAAATAAAAATAAAAACTTTACCTCCGACCTATACCCTGTCAACAGGGGCTTCCCCCAAGGCTCAGTGCTCTCAGCTCAACTGTTCAACATATACATGGAACCCCTCACCACACTCCTCAAAAAGGCTAACATCCCTTTCCACCTCTATGCAGATGACACCCAAATCTATCTCGAAACCTCCTCCATTGATGACATTCACAGACTAAACGTCACTCTAAAAGAAATCCAACATTGGCTGTAGTTTACCCACTTAAAACTCAACCAAGACAAAACCAAAATACTCCTTATCTCCAACAAAGAGGAGAAGCCCCATATTTCAGAATGGCTAAAACCTTTGGATGCTCTTAACAGCAATCTCACTCTGACCCACTCCATTAAATCATTAGGAAGTAACCTAGACTTAAAACTCGTCAAGGCTAATCACAACAAGAACTCCGCAAAGAGTGCCTTTGTCAACCTGAAGTTACTTTACAAACTAAACCATTCATTCCATCCAACGACCTCAAACAAGCCACCCAATCACTGGTGCTATCCAGACTCAACTATGGGAATGCCACCCTCACTGGTACAACAAAATTGCACCTAGCCCCCTCAAAACTACTCTCAACGCAGCAGCTATGGCCACTGGAATCAGTAAATACGATCATATCTCACCAGCACTCAAAGAACTAAAATGGCTCCCAATCGAACTGCGTGCCAGATACAGAACTGCCTGCCTCACACACAAAGCCCTGCACACAGGAAAACCTGAGTATTTGGCTGCGAAATTCAAGAGGGCTGGTCAGACTAGGAACCTCAGGAGCTCCAGTACCCCACCACTCATCCCCATTAAAACACGCAAACAGAAAACTGCTGCATGGTTCTTCGCCAGAAATGCACCCAAAATCTGGAACGCCATTCCAGTCGGTATCAGGACTATCCAGTCCTTCACAAAATTAAAAAAACAACTTAAAGTCCTTTTCCTCAACAGCTCCCTCCAGTATGGATAGCCGCCATCAAAACGCTATTTCCTGCTCGTCGTCTCTTCCTGACACTGTAGCTCTAAGACTTTCCTCCTCCCTGCTATTCGACCCCCTACGGCTCCCCCCCACCCCCTTAATTGGTTCAACCCCAAGACAACGTGCACTCTATGAGGTTATCTCAGGACTCACGCCCTACCTCAATGCTGCTCAGCCCACTTGGATTTCAGAACCTATTATGAAGAATCCTGCTTTATTGTATCAACCCCAAGACAACGTGCAGTCTATGGGGTTATCTCAGGACTCACGTACTACCTCAATGCTGCTCAGCACACTTGGACTGCTGAACCTATATGTAGAATACTGCTTATTGTATGAATTTTGCTCAAAAACTGTTGTGAAGCGCTCCAATACCCCCGGATCAAGCTAGCGATATATAAAACTCCTTAATAAAAATAAAAATAAATAAGTAAAAGGATTCGGCCTTGGGTGCTCTGCATGAGACAGGGAGTGTACGTGATCTTATGGAATCTATTTATACAGGTACACCGGTTGACAAAGTAGGAACTGAAGCATTTTAAGTTAGTTCCTGAAAAGTCCATGGTGTTTATCAGCGGTGAATGGACATCTCTGTCAAATTAGGAAGAGTTTGAGTAGGAGGCAGGGGTCATTTCTGTTATTGAGGAGGAAGGCGTGATCAACAATTTGGAGTGTGGCTGTCTCATGCCAAAGCATAGTGTGAGACTAAGTGGTAGTCCTGTAAACAACTATTTTTGCTGATGTAATCTTGTAGGTTCTTGAAGATTTTCTGAAAGAACGAGCGGTGGGTAATAGGGTGGCTGGGTCCAAGGATGATTTCTTTAGCAGGAGAAGGAAGTGATCCTTCTTAGGTGCATCTTAGAAATTTCTTTAAGCATGAGGTGACAATGTGGAGAAGAGGTGTGAAGGTCTCTCCTTTGAGTGATTTGGTGACAGAATACGTAAGGGTGTAGCCTTCATAACTAGTTGACTTGCAAGAGTTCTAGATATTGAAGAGATTTGGATGCAAGACTGGATTGAAGGAGGTCCATTTGGTGGTGACAGAGAAAGCTGCAACTGAGCTGACCAAGGAAGTGGTAACGATTCTGGATCTGATTTTGTCAAATTTGGTGAGGAGATTGATGGCGCTGCATTTATGGACTGAAGCAGAGACAGTGACGTCTAGGAAAGGATTGGTGCATTCTTTGACAGACTTGAAAAGGGGTTTACTTCTGTTGGTTGCCTGACTGAAGGCTGTCTTGTGGTAAGAGGTGTTAGCTGTGATGATGATGGATCAGCAATTAGATTTGAGTGTTTTGAGTAAAGTCATCTGGGAGTTTTGCTCATCTCAGTTTCTTCTCTTGTTTTCATATACTGAGTTTAATTTTGTTAAGCTCTTAAGTGTACCATACTGCTTTGGCTTTAGTTGGTGGTTTGTGCTCAGTAGAGCATAGCATTTAAAATGACTTTTCATATTGGTTTTATAGATGTCACACAAAGTACTAACATCTGACGCAGGCTGGAAGTGTTGTGGCAGGTTATTTAGTTTGGGGATTTTTTTGGATGATGTTTTTGATGGAGCAGAAGTTACTTTTTCCTCTTTTCAGTTGTGCTTGATGCAGAGGTATCGCATATACAATGCCGACGGTGTTGGGAAACAATGTTAGTTCACCTTGGGAGCAATCACCAAGTCCTTTGTTGAATTGTTATGTTAGTAAATTATTTGACGTCTGTGCTGTTTAAAACGTATTGTTAACCATTTTCATTTAAGTTTTGTAAAATGACAACAATATTTTAGGTTTCGTGTAAGGTGATAGCGATTGGAACTAACGGTTTGGTTACAATGTTTTAATTTCTTTTACAATAGAGGTAAAATAATTGGCTATGACAGTTTTTACATGCTAGTTTTTATAGTCCTGTATAGTGTGTATTTGATTTACATTTGGGTTAGTTACCCCATTTAACACTTTGAAAACAATGTGGAAGAAAACAAGGCTTTGTTAGGAACTAAAGAAAATCACTTACCACCACTACTCGCTTCTTGAGTTTTGGGAGATAATTTGCATAGTCATACAACATCAGATCAGAATCCATCCACACTATATTTTTGACTCCGTCACTGGAATTTAAATCTGTTGTATTTAACTGAAACACAACAAACTGGAACATCTTGCCATCTGTAGCAACACTTTGCACCACCACCGGGTTCTCCAGCACCTTGGCCTCTTCCTAGAACAGAATGCGACAAGATGTATTTGGACGGTGCCACATAGAATTTTTTTGAGTGATTGATAGGTAATAATCAGGAATTCTTCAAAACAACTGTTCAGGATAAAGCTTGAATCAAGAAGGCTAGGGTGCCAACTAACATTTATACTGCAAAGAAACCAGGGAAATGCAGTGAGACATATCTGCATCAAAAACCAAATTATACCCAATATATCTTCTCCTAACCTACTCAGAAAAGAAACGTCTTTGCTGCTGAAGGTAGAAGAGTACCTGGGAATTTATGGGGTGTTTCTTTTGTAGGGGATTATCTTCATTAGTGATATTGTGCTTTTTGAGGTGGCCGCCTATGTGGAAATTTCCTACATCTGGTTTCAGAACATCTCAGTAGTGCATTGGCTTGCACAGTCTGATTTCAAGTGCCCCTTGTCAGAAGTTATTCTTCATTTATGTAATTAACCCCTATGCATCCAGCATCTCAACCTCCCCTTGCTGCATTTTTCCTTTCTTTAAGTCTCGCCAGAGCCAGTGCGTATGCGCTGCTCAACGAGGTTTCTAGTAAGCACTTCCAACTCGGACCAAATACTTGTGCGTGTGCTTTTTTCTTTGCTCCCACTCTATTGGCCTTTGCATGCGTCTTTCTAAGAAAGACAGCACCCAATTGGCCAAAGGCGGGTGTATGTCCCGCCTTCTCTCTCTCCTGGCCTAGGGCGCTCTGGAGCGAGCAGCAGCGCGGCCGGTTGCCAGCTGCATACCTCTCATTCCTTTCACGGCTGCCTGGCCGCGTTTGTGTTTTTTAGGGTGTCCGGGCCAATTCTGCATTCCACTCTAACCCTGCTTCTTCCTCTCACATAACCTTGAAGAACATTTTGGTGGAAGTATACAAAAGGTACAGCATCCCTGTTTAAATTGCAGTGCTGGTAGTGTCTATTACATCTATGAAAACTGCTGGCACTATTCATTGTGCCAGGTCTCTATCCATTACCGCTTCAGGGAGCATTCACAAGCCTGGTGGCAAGTCACTCGCTTGAGGCACTTTCTTTTCATTCTGGTTCTAGCGAATTTCTTTCCTCTTCCTCCTGTTGCAGGTACAGAACCACAACTACCAGAATGAAACGCGAAAATACAAATATGTGAGCTGCTTCTTTGTGGCATGGTAGCACTTGTGTTTCTGTTGGGGATGCGCTGGCGGGCTGGTGGGGTTACCCTTGCACTGGGTGGGGTCCAGTTTAGGATGGGTGGGCGGGGTTCTTTGTAGTACTGAGGTAGCTTGAGTTTGGATCTAGGATGTGATTTGCGTGGGACGTGCAGGGCGTCCCGGGCGCACCTGGCCCGAGGCAGGCGAGTTAGCACACAGGTACGGAGCAGGGAGACTGCTGCAATATTTAATCCAACATTACACAGCAGCAGGTGCGCCCGGAGGAGAGGGGCCGAAGACACCTGGACTGGGAGAAGGAGCTAAACCCCCCTCTACACCGCTGGTCCTGCACACATCTATACACAGGGGACCCAGCATCCATCTGTACACAGGATTCTGTACTGATTGGTTCACAGAAGTCCCAGCACACATCTGGACACAAAGGATTCTGTACTCATCCGTACACAGAGGACACAGCACTCGTTCGTATCTGCACACCGAAGTCCCTGCACACATCTGGACACAGAGGGCCCAGCACCCGTCAATACACAGAGGACCTAACACTCAGCTGGAGTCGGCAGTACACAAGTGATCCACAACTCGCCTGTAAGCACAGCGCCCATCACTCGCCTGTAGACACAGGACTCGCCACTCGCTGGTAGGCACAGGACCCACCACTCGCATATTTATTATTTAGAAGCTTGTAAAGCGCACGGCTACCTCCGGCGGAAGTGTCCCGGCGCTAAGATTACATGAGAGTCCCCATAGAGAGTAACCAAGAGTACATCCCATTAAGGGAAAGGAAATACTGAACCTGAGAATGTTGCAGACCTAATGATTAGTGAACAACCAGGTCTTGAGTTTGCGTCTAAAGGCTGGCTCGGAATCAGAGAACCTGAGATCAAGAGGAAGGCTATTCCAAAGCTTGGCAGCAGTGACGGTGAAAGATCTGCCGCCACTACGAGAGAGCCTGAATCTTGGCACCGTCAGTAGACGCAAACTGTTAGATCTCAGGTGTCTAACTGAAGAAGAGATCTTAAGACGTTTTCTCAGATAGAGAGGGCCGATTCCATGGATTGCTCGGAATGTCAGGGTCAGTATTTTAAAATCAATGCGTCGGGCTATAGGAAGCCAGTGAAGCTCATCCCGGTAGGCTCTGACCGAGGTACGAGCAGGGATATTACCAATGAGCCGAGCTGCCGCGTTCTGGACAATTTGCAGGCGGTCAATTAGGTATAGGGGGGCACCTGCATATAGACTATTCGCATAGTCTAGATGGGTGGTAATAAGTGCCTGGATAACTGTTTTGCGAGATGATTGAGGGAGGTAGGGGAAAATTTTCCTGATCATCCGCAATTTGGAAAAACAAGCACCTACCACTTTGTTGACTTGGACACTTCCAGACAAAGCGTTGTCAAAGGTGAAGCCAAGGTTGCGAGCCGCTTGTACAGGAGAGGGGGGAGGATTCAAAACGGTAGGCCACCAAAGACTTGCAGGGGGGGGGGGGATTTCTTGCTGAAAAAGAGAACCTCCGTTTTGTCGGTGTTGAGGGCAAGGTGATTGGCTGCCATCCAAGTGCAAATATTGCCAAGGCAGTTTCTAAAGTTGGAAAAGAGGGAGTCAGAGCGGTCTCTAAAGGAGAAAACAAGCTGAGTATCGTCAGCATAAGAGACCACCCTGACACCCCAAGACTCAACTACCTTGGCAAGAGGGGCCACATAGGCATTAAACAATAAAGGGCTCAGGGCAGAACCCTGGGGCACTCCGCACAGGAGGGGTTTATCCTCGGATTCAAAAGGGTGCAACGTAACTCTCTGAGATCGACTGGACAGAAAAGATTTAGTCCAGGCCAGCACTGTCCCTCCTACCCCTAACTGTTGTAAACGGGTGGCAAGTATATTATGGGATACAGTATCGAATGCAGCGGATAGGTCGAGGAGGACCAACATGGCCTCCTCGCCCCTATCCACTGATTCCCTGATGATCTCAGAGACTTCTACCAGCGCCGTTTCAGTGCTGTAGCCGGTTCTGAAGCCGGACTGGGAGTCGTGTAGAAGCTGGTTTGATTCTAGATACTGCGCCAACTGTTTCTGTACCACCAGGTTTGGGCAAGAGCGATATGGGCCGATAGTTGCTAAATTGCAGGGGGTCAGCACCAGGTTTTTTCAGTATAGGAATTAGCCTGGCCTGCTTCCACACTGAAGGGAACTGACCGCGGGGAAAGGGAGGTATTCCAAATGGAGAGAAATGGATTTACTAGAATAGGGGCAAGAATGCATATAGGCACAGTACCAACCACTCGCCTATAGGCACAGTACCAACCACTCGCCTATAGGCACAGGACCCACCACTCGCCTATAGGCACAGGACCCACCATTCGCCTCTAGGCACAGGACCCACCACTCGCCTCTAGGCACAGGACCCACCACTCGCCGGTAGGTACAGGACCCACCAGTCGCCTGTACAGGACTCACCACTCGCCTGTAGGCACAGAGCCCTCACCGGGGCTCCGAGGACCTCCACACTCCTGCCCTTTCAAGCTGTCCTCATCAGCAGTGGGAGATCTGTTTGGATCCGTGATCCAGGAACACGTGCTCACCTGGGCCTGCATGCCGCACCATGGGGGCACAGGTATGGAGAGCATGGCTTTTTCAGAGAGTGGTGTTGGGGAGCTGGAAGCGCTATAAGGGGGAGGGAGGCATTGATAGCTACAGGGGTCTCATGAACTGATATGTGGAATATCTGTTCTGAGCTTGTGGGGTTTGGTGACAGACCCATATTCAGTGCTTGTGGGTTTTGGTGACATTACATGACTGGTGCACACAGCACAGTGATGTGTCGCTTCTTGCACCTACTCTCCTCGTGTTCATTGTATCAACCAGGGAAAGATTATTTGTTTCAAACTGACCCTTCCTTGCTTGCCCTGTCCCCCTTCTCACCACTTGAGTTCCAGTACCCTACTTACCCGTGAGACTTGTAGCCTTTATGCCAACCTATCTCCCCCCACAGCCCCATTGGGTACCTTCTCATCCCTGCCATCCGAGGGACTTGTGCCTTTTTCATCAGCTCCAGCCAGCAGGACCTCTCATGCAACAGTTGAGGTTGTTGAACCAAGGATATTGTGCTGCATAACTAAATACTTATAAGGTCCCAAAGGCGAGACCTGTTGGCTATGCCAATGCTTGTTGTTCTAAGGAGTGCCTTCAAAGCTCTTCAATTCCTTCCTGGCTGTCCCTTGTTCCCACAGGTAGCTGTGAGATGAACCTTGGCTGTAGTGGGGGCCAAATAGGAATTGGTCTCCCTACTGTTCTGTGACCAGCTAGTGCCATTGGGAGGTGTGGTCGATGCCAGTCCTTGAGAAGGGGTGATTGGGGCAATATCACTCCTGATAGGAAAAGTGTAAGGAGGAGTGAAGTCACCAGTAGCGTGCTCAGTAGAGTGCTCCTGGGTTAAAACAACATCCTCCCTCATTGTTTGGTTGGCACAAAGCTCACATAAACCTCTGACTTAAGCAGAGTGAGGCAGATATGCAGACAACATCAGACTGTAGCAGTGGCGTGGCATCAGAAACAAATACAAAGTGGCCCTTCCTGTTGAAACATTGCCTTCTGGAAGAAACTGAAGGTGATAAGGGTATATCTCAAAGAGGGAAGCACTGTAATTGCATAACAACAAAGTGAATACTTATTCTTTTGGAGAAGCATACACAGTTGACACATGTAAAGGTGATGCTGTAAGGCACGGGGCTTTCTTGTGTTATCACAGGATGGACATAAGACCACCCCTCTGCTGTGAAGGGTAGAGTGACAGCTATAATGGTTGAGGGATGAGATCACTGTAGTGAAGATAGTCCTGAACTTTTTCTCAGGGCATATAAAGTTCTCTTCTTGACCTTCCTGTCCATGGGAGAGAACCTGTAGTAGCTGACAGGAAGCCCACCTCTAAAAGATTTGCAATGATGTATGTGCAATTATAATTGGTGACCAGGAATCAGCTGATATGCTTTGGGAGGAAGGGTAGTGAAAGGAGGCGGCCCTATATCTTGACCAGTATCTTCTGAGAGTATTCAAGCCACCCTTCTCTGGTTGAGGCTAATGAGAAAGTTCAGTCAATTGGATGAGAAGCACCTAAGGGAGGATTATTCACTTCCAGGGGACAACTCATGTCCCAGGGGCACAGGGGAGATGGATGAAACCGCCACATTTGTCTGAAGACAACAACAAGGTTTTTAAGTGCTCATTTTGTTGGGATAAACTGATTAAACCCAAGCGAAAATGACTCTGCAAGCTACAGGACAATGTTGACCCTGTGAGTTAGGAGGAGGGCTGGGAATTAAGGGTCCAATATTTGACCAGGATTGGTTGAAGCATACAAGGTCACGAGAGTGGGTCCATATGAGGAGCAGGCAAAGGATTAAGCAACAGAGGTTAACTATTGAAAGTAAAATGACCCTAACACCCAGGTTTGAGTGGAAATATGCATATTTTCTAACGAGATGCCTGGATAAGTCACGGAAGTCATGTCTGTACACTCTCCAGGATGTAATCAAAATATCAGAGTTGCAAGAATGGCAAAGGGCAGAAGGGAACAAAGTGATCTAAATATGGTTGGGCAATGAGGCACCGAGAACATGTTTCCTGTGCAACACCAACAGTGCCCCATCTCTATGGAGAAGTTTAGAACTTCCTCATTAGGGTGGAGCCCCACGTTGGGGAAACTAGTGCAATTTGAAGCAAGCACGGTGGCCACATTCTGGCATATTGGGCAAGTGTTTATATAGAGGAGATGGGAAATTACAATAGCCCATTTACTGCAGTCGACAAAACTGAGGTGTCCATGAAAAGATGTTTCCAGGTAGTCTTTAGGGAGACTGGAAATGTTAGAGCCTGCTCCTCCGACCCCACTCACTACTAAGGATCCCACAGATTACACAGTGGTAACGATGATCAAATCCAAAAGGTGTTACAAGTCATATGCAAGCCCTTTCCTTCCAGCAACAGGGAGAAGATATGTTTTGAACAATAGTTGGCCCAGGCCGATCCCAGGTGTGTGGTTCTTGCAGAAAGTGGAATCTTTAAGGCTGGAATTTTTTTTACTCTGGCCAATTCCACATGCTGACTCCAATGGGGCTCTAGAGGGTGCAAAAGAAACAGGACATAAAGATGAGACCAAGTTGCAAAGCAAAAGAGGTACTGGGCAAACAGCGTTCCACCTGGTTGTATAAATTAAATTTTCCTGGTTCCACAAATGGACAAGAATGTCATAAATTTCTTGATTTCAATGGACGCCTGGTTTACTAATAATTCAAGATGAAGAGTATCAGTCCCCTCAGAAATTATTTGCACGAGTGAGACAGACTGGTTAGGCTAGCTCTCAAAGACTGTAATCTGGTGGTGCCCGTCACCGGCCCTAATCACAGATTCCTGCATTTCATCAGGGCAAGGCAGGTTTGGGAGTTTACAAGCCTCCACATTCCAAATTTTCTCAGCCCTTCTATCAAATATCCAACTAGGAAAATCATTTTGATAGTGGCAACCTAAATTAGGATGCATGTATGAATGTGTTTTTATTTATAAAGTGCAAGCCTAGCTTGAGAACTTGTCTTATCAAGCTGCTGATGCTTGCAGTGGGAGCACTTCACACCCATTTGGTAAGGAGCAGGAAATAATGTTATGTTATGTTATGTTAATGATGTTTTCTAAAGCGCGTGAATCACCCAGGGGCATCTCCGCGCTACCTAATCCAAATTTCCAAGAGAAGTGACAGAAACCCAGAGTGGATCATCAGTATAAAAAGGCTTTCAGATGTTTCCTGAAAATCAGATACGAGGAGGACTTTCGCAGCCCCTCTGGGAGGGAATTCCAATATTTGGGGCCTATATATGAAAAGGCTTTGCCACCCAGACGATTCCGGCAAATGCATGGAATCGCTAAGAGGGCTTTACCATTCGATCTAAGATTACATGCTGATGTCAGTTTGCATATTTTAGCTTGTAGGTATTTTGGGCCTGTTTCCCTCATGGCTTTAAAGACCAGACAGCAAGTCTTAAAAAAAGCTCTCTTCCTTTCCGGCAACCAATGCAATTCCTTCAATAGAGGGAGGAATGGGGTACCAGGAGGACGATTTAGGACCATCCGGGCTGCCGTATTTTGAATCACTTGGAGCTTTGCTAGCTGCGTAGTTCCTACTTCGGCCAGCAAAGCATTCCCATAATCCATCCTACTAATTACTAGGGCTTGGACTACCGTTCTGCGATGGCTCAGAGGGAGATAGGGGATAATTTTCTTCAGCATACGTAAGCTGTAATAGCATGAGCTCATGATGTTACTAACATTGTTTTTCATGGACAGGTTGTCATCGAGCTGGATACCCAGACTTTTCACTGAGTCCGAGGGGACAGGGGCAGCCCCCAGTTCTACCGGCCACCAGTCGCCCAGCACGATTTCCTGTTTTTTCCCAAGGGCAGCACCAGTTCTACCGGCCACCAGTTGCCCAGCACGAGTTCCTGTTTTTTCCCAAGAAACATCAACTCTGTCTTGCCTGGGTTTAATTGAAGACAGGACTCAGCCATCCAACTTGCGATGGCCAGCATTCCTTGTGCGAATCGGGCTCTTTCCTCTACCAGATTTTTCCCAATCGTGAAAATCAGTTGAGTGTCGTCTGCGTAAGAGACGACCTCAAACCCGTGCTGTCTAATATACTAAGGAGCCACATTTGACCTACCTAAGATCTTCTGAACAGTGTAGAGTTACTGATATACTGAAAAGTGCAGAAATCTTTGCTACAGGGAGATTTACCAGGCCCTCAACAAGAACTCTATGTTTTTCATGATGAATGGCTGGAGACGTGGCGTTCCCTCAGGGAGGTAGCCCTACCCTCACGATTCCGATTTATGCAACTCAAACTCTCGCACAGGTCTTTTTACACTTGCACAACAATGGTTAAAATGGGCAGGTCAAATTCCACACTGTGACCAAGGGGCTGGGAGGAGACCTTCTTCCATAGGATATGGGACTGTCCGGCACTCTAGAATTATTGGGAGGTGGTTAAGGCCGGTCTCTTGAGTGTATGTGGGTCTGACATGTCACCATTGGCAAAATAGTGCCTCCTGAATATTTGGGATGAAACCGACCTGAATATTAGGGAACGCCTATGGGTGACGCTGGGGTTCATAGTGGCCAAACGCAATATAGCCCGGAGTTGGATGACTAAATCAGCACCGACCCTTAATGATTGGAAAAAAGACATGAACAGGTGTATGCAGGTGGGAAGGGTGGTTTACGCAACAAGGGGTTGCCCAAATAAATGACCAAACCAAAATCTGGAGGAGGTGAAATGGATATAGAGGGGTGCTGTGTGCTCCTATTGCATGAGTTACTCCTATTCATTTGTACCCAAGGCACCATGGCCATATTGCTGGACTGTCATATGTTGCCTGGGAGTTTAGGGGTATCTAGGGACACTGTAAAACTGGTTATTGTTGTGCTGTGTCTCAATGCTATGTGAAAAGATACTTATAGTCACCATAACGTTGTTCTATCGATTTAAAATAAAGTGATTTAATAAAAACAAAATTAGGGAGGACTCCATGTTTCTCAAAACATTGGCCATGCTTGTATGCCCGTTGCTTTAAGACATCTTCCCAGGATCCCTCCGCTATTGAGGTTTAGGGTAAAGAAAGATTAATTCTACGCCTGAGCAGGAATTTGAGGTAATGTGACGAGAACACTATGGAAAAACTGTAGTGGTGGTTAGACCATAGGGGAGCATGGATAAGGACAATTTGTAAAAAGTTGCCCAACGTGGTTATTAAATTGGATGCAATCCGATTCTGTTGAGGGGTAAGGTTATAGACACCTTGTGGAGAATAACATAGTTTTTAGGCAAGAGGGGGTCTTCACATTAATTATATCACACTTTTGTTGGGGTCCTCTGCAATTCTTTCTTTGAACAGAGACCGGTAGAAGTGAAATTTCTGCTACACAGACAGTTTGTCTGTAGTGAGATATATCAATCATCCTGGAGGCAAAAATCTAAGGAGACTGGCAAAGTTTCAAAGACTTTTGGCAAATGTGCTGGATCATAAGATTCAGGTCCAGGCGGGATGCATTCCTAACGTGTTCAGTGATGCAGCATTCTAAAACTCCCGATATTTGATGCCTACGAGCAACTAGATGCTAGCTTGCAAGCTTGATGCACAAGTGGAGCCTGTGTCTAAGAGAACTGTTTGAAGCAGTAGCTTCCAAAGCTACAGAGGCAATACCGAGTGACAAGGGCAACTCATGCAAACAGGGATTCTGGGAAAAAGTTATCCCTTTCCATCTTTTGTGATGCTTCTCAGAGCAAAATTACAGTTGTGAAAGCAGAAGATGTTGGTTACCCTGATGTAAAGATAAGGGAGTCTGGTTACTTTCTTTGCATTTTCCAAATCTTTTTCCCAGATCCAGTCCATCCTGTTATTTAGACGGGGGACACGTCCTCTGCTATAGGGTAGAACCGTACGACTGCAGGGCTTTTATTTCCCTCCATGGGGACCCCAATACTAGAAAGCAATACAGACCTGCTTGGCAAACATTGACTATTTGGTGTATGGAAAGGAGGAGGGATCTTGTTCAATTATGACTGGTAGAAATGTTCATATTTTCTCCAGTTTTTCAGAAAGCAGGAAGGCTTATAAATTATTTAACCTTTTTGGTCAGTCTTTTCAGCTGGATAGGAAAGTTACAGGGCCCACGTTGGATAGCAATCTATTTTTGTACATCTTCTGAACAGAATCAAACACATTAAAACCCCTTAAGATGAGATATCTGCCTATTTGGCATGGCAGCCACGTACATGACGCCACGTACATGACGTCAGCGAGGTCACATAAGCCCCACCCCGGCGCGCCTACGTCAGTTTTCTTCGGAGAACTTTTCCGCACCAAAACGCAGAGCCACCAGACAAAAACTGTGGGAGCATGGGAACAGTGTGGGAAAGAGTAGAAAAAGAGGAAGACACCATAAGGAACAGTGCAACACTGAAGTGTCCAAAGGCAGGGACAGAAGAAGAATAGAGCGGAGCCCTGAATAACCCCCCTGCCAGTACGTAGACAGCCACCCGCCCCTACCCCCGTATACAGGGAGCATGCGTAAAACATGTAGCAGGCCTACAACCCTTTTGCAGAAACAAGGAGGGGGTCAGTCCCAAAACAGATAGGAACAACCAACCTCCAAGCCACCCCGGCATAGAGGGCAACCACCCCCGAAGGAACAAGGGCAAGGCATGACCAGGTGAACCCAACTCAGAGGTAGCAGAGGGGCCAGGACCCCCAGCAGCAAGAGGAAGGGAAGGTAGGGGAGGGGAGGCAGAGATTTGAAGGCAAACCACCCCCACCTGGAGCAGCCAGAGCAGCGGTGTACAGGTGCACCGAAATCCCATCCTCCAAGAACCAGAGGAGGATTGAACAGCAACAAGACGGAACCACCCGTCCAGAGCAAAGAAGGCACTCACAGGAGAGACAGCCCCCCACCGGGAGGCGAGTATCGAAGACCAACCCAAGGGTCCTCGCAGAACGGGGAGGAAGAGCGGGCCGTGAAGGAATCTGCGGCTAGAATCATCTGTACCAGATACATCGTTACCGAAGGCAAGTAACTCGTACATCTGATAGAGACTACTAGCCGCAGATTCCTTCACGTAGAATAGATACCCTAGCAATACCCACGGGGAAGGAGGGTCTGGGAAAGGACCCCACCAGCCAGGACAGAACAGAGGGTCCCACAGGGGACAAGACCTGCGGACCAGGTAAGTAACCTGGTCCCTTCCAGGCAAGAGGAGCCCCCACAAGCAGAACACCACCGACCCCAAGAGGGATGGAGGAAGAAGAAAAAGACTGAAGAGGCCCTTACACTCATAACAGAAGAACCAAGGGCAAGGCCGGAGGCCGAAGCACCCCACAACTCTTCAAGGCAAGAAAGCGCCCTTACAAAGCAAAGAGAAGCTTAGAGGGCCCAAGGAAACAAGGGAAAAGAAGACAAGCCCACCTCAGATGGATGGCAACAGGCCAGCCAGAGCGGCGTCAAAAGACATAAGCTGCCAGAAGCAAGAAAAAACAGCCCGGGGCCCAGGAAGACCGGGCGTGCGACACCTGATAAGGAGAGCACAGAATCATCCAAGCCCTCAGGACAGGAGCAGGAAGGTGAGAAAATGCCCGGAAACACCAACACGAGGGGCCGCGCACACAACCTCAAGAAGCAATAGCAGCATACATAAACGCCATGGAGAACAGGCACCCGAAGGTGGCCAGAACTCCCCAGCAGAGCTTAGCTATTTAACAGCTACCACTACCCTACATAGGGTATGTTAAATTCCAAGACATGGGAACCCTCTGTGGAAGAACTTCCGCAGCAGAGGAAAAAACAAAAGAGCTACCGGGAAAACACCCCTGCGAAAGGCTTGACAAGCAGCCCACAGAAGAAAACCAGAAGGCCTAATCTCAGGGCCAAGTCTAGTGTCTAGCACTTAGTGAGTGTCTAGCACTTATTGCAGTATTATACCTCAAATTATACTTGTTTTCTCTTGTAACTGCACACTTGTCACTTTTCCTCTTGTGCACTTTATACTACCTCATGTAATTTTGGTTGCTCACAATTTTTACTACCTCATGTATTTTGTTTGCTCACAATTGTCACTATTTTCTTTACTACCTCATGTATTTTTGGTTGCTCACGATATTTACTACCTCATGTATTTTGTTTGCTCACAATTGTCACTATTACCTTATGTAACGTAACGTATGCTTCTGTTATATGTTCTTTTGTAATGTTTCTCATTATGTTTCATTTCTGTTCCTATTGTGAAGCGCTCTGACGCCTTCGGGTAAAGTCCGCGCTATATAAAAATGCATAAATAAATAAATAAATAATAAAGTCTGTGTAACAACTCCAGCAAAAACACTCACACAGTGAACAAAGGGCCGTCCAGCAGCCAACAATGCCAAAGTCCCAGCAAGGAGGACTCAATGGCCAGAAAACACACACTACAGCAAGAGCGACCGTCCCAAGAAGGTCCACAACAAGCTCAACTTAGCAGTTAATGAGGAGGGAAAGAAGGAGGAGGAGGTAAGGCGGAGGAGGAAGAGGAGGACGGAGACCTTCCAGGAACCTTTGGACGGCAGAGTCAGCCGGGGCATGGAACAACAGGCTCCCATCAAACGGAAGATCAATGAGCCGCTCCCGAATATTTTCGGGGAACGCACCGTCCCGAAGCAAAGCATGGCGACGGAGGGTGACTGAGGACGCCATGGCCCGGCTCAACACCTCCGAAATGCCCAAAGCGGAACGGAGAATAAACACCGCTAGCTTCCGGCCATCCAGCGCATGATGTTGTAAGTCCACCGGAGCAGTCTCGTGGGAAGCTGCGGATGCCAGGGACTCAGCCAAGTCCCACAAACAAGAGGAGGCCCTAGCCAGTACACACAAGGTGTTAAGGGCCCGCAGGGCAGCGCTGGTCGAGGCGAACATGTTGCACACCTAAGAGTCCAGCCAGCGGGTCTCCCGGGACGGCGGAGTCAACAGATGCGGCAGGGAGGGAAAAGCAGTCCGCAAAAGTGGACTGGCGGCAGAGGGGTGGAGGGAAAGACACGCCGGGTCACGCGGCACCGGAAGGTGCCAGTGCAGAAGGTGCTGAGGCACCGGATTCCCTGAGGCAAGATGCCTCCAAGCCCCAGTCAGGGAAGAAAGGAGTGAACCCTCAGAGGGAAGCAAGATCTCCCTCCCACCAGGGCCTGGTGGAGAACCTCCAAGAGATGGTCTGCCAGAAAGTGAGCAATCGGGTCACCCATGTGCAGAACGCCCACAGCCGTGTGAGCGAAGGCCGCACCTGCCTCCGTAGGGCCCCGCGGTGGAGAAAGCAGCTCCTCCGTGGGCGACCGCTGCAAACTAAGGCTGCAAGGCCGAAGCCAAGCGGGACAGGCAAAGGCCAGACCTGGAAGTCAGAAGGAACCGAAGAATTGGGGAACTGCCGCTCCTCCGACGAACACCTCTGCCTCAGAACTGGCGGGGAGCCGCCCTTCGACGACGCCGGTGAAAAAGTCACCACACGGCGGCCCGTCTCCTGAGAGGACGACATCAATATGCAGCCGACCTCCGGAGAAGAGGGAGCATCCGAAGACAAATCCGAGGCACGACCCCTGTGTGGAGCCATAGAGTCGGCCGTCTAAGGCAGGGCGCCAACACCATCCGGCGCCGAAGGAGACACCGGAAAGGGTTCCTCCAAGTCACACCGTGACGGGGACCGGAGTGGAGCAGAAGCCGAAGTGGCCAAGGGGGGGCGCCGACTCTACCTCCACCTGCGTGGAGGAACGAGAGGGACCGGGGGAGTGACACTAAGCCCTCCACCAGATTCAGCTCAGAATGTGGCAGAGGTGGCCCGGCGACCCATGTGGCGGCGCCAGGGATGATTCAACCTCCGACTCGCCCTCCTACGAGGCAGCCGCCTGTGGGGAGGGATGAGAGAGGCCTGGAGGGGGGCAAGGGGTCCCCACCCCGCCTCGACCCAGAGCGGGATGAGGAGAGGTCGCAGACCCCTGTGGCGCCGCCTGGAGGAGCAGGCACCGGCGCCGTGGCAGTGTTAGCTCAGCCGTGGACGAGACTTTCGCCTGTCCAGAGGGCCGAGCAGGGCTCGGGGATGCAACTCGAGCCCCCGCGAACTCCCGCCACACCACAGGGACTCCCCGCAGGAGTTTGCGGAGAGGCAATCGTGCCGTGGTCTGAAGGGGTAGCACCCCAACGGCACCACATCCTCCAAGCCTAGATCCGAACCAGTCAGCGCCGGAGCCAGAGCCGCCCTGGAGGGCCTCACGCAAGGCAAGGGATCCGCCGACGCCCCAGGAGGGGAAGGAGGAGGAGACGCCAGTGAGGCCTGCAAAGCCGCCGCGTTTGTCTCCATCTGGACTCTCGACGGCCCATCACAGGGAAACGGTGGATAAGAGGACGACACGCGGTGTCGCATCACCCGCGGAGAGTCCACGCCCCCGGCAGGCCGAACACCAGCCCCCAGGGACAAACTTCAACATTTACCCACTGGGTAGCGACGCTCGTGCGACATCGGAGAAGGGCAAGGACAACGACAACGGACGTATCTGCAGCCTTCTGCCGAGGCTGACCGAGGAGAGGAAGCCGACCTGGAGAGACGCTCCAAGAGTAGTTTCATCCGGCGCTCCCACCGCGACTTCGGCTTCAACTGTTGGCACGCCTCAAAATCAGTGGTGCTGTGATCCTCCCCTAAACACCACATACAAATGAGGTGAGGGTCCGTCGCCGACAAAGTGCAAGTGCAAGTCTTGAAGGAAGAGACAATGATGAAGAAAAAAGAGCCCAAAAGAGGCCCATAGCAAGGACCGGATCCGCTTCGCACGCGGAAAAGGAAAAAACTGACGCAGGCGCACTGGGGTGGGGCTCATGTGACCTCGCTGACGTCGCGTATGCGGACGACGCCTGGGCGGAGTCGCATGATGTCGCCCTGCCCCATGGCGCGCAGGGATGCTGTGGCAAAAAGTTTCCAGATCCAGTCTCACGCCTGGGGATAATTCTATGTGAAGGAATCTGCGGCTAGTAGTCTCTATCAGATTGGTTGTTTTTTAAATGTATGAATATGAGCATCCAAGGCGAATTCGAGCATCAATGCGAAACTCAAACACTTTTAAATTTGAATTTACATTCTAACTTTGGAAAACCTAAATTCAAACACTGTAAAGGTTGGATTTGCATTATTAAAGAACATAAGCAACCTCCAGTTCCCTTCTTAATCGCTACAGCAAATGATCAGCAGCTATGACTATCTGGGTGTTGTTTTTAATAATAAATAGAACTGTGGGGGAACATCTTGCACAGATGTTTGATAGAGGACAGGGAGCCATGATGAGTCTACTAAGTTTTGATCATTGATATTGTGGGCTATGGACAGTGCCATTAGTAAATGTATATTGTGTAAAATATGTGCCAATTAGTTGTACGACCTGTCTGGACTGGCGACAGAATGTGACCTGAAGAAAATTGAGGGATGAGAATAGTATCATACACTAGGGCTACCATTCAGCACAGGCATGTAGCTATTGTTTTAGAATTAGCACTGTTTTGAGTTCAACATAGAACTGAGATGGTATGGACACATTTCATAGTTTCCCTGCATAGTGACAGTGGCCGTAGTGTGGCTGAGTGTTCGATACATCTTCTACGGAGTTGAAACAAATTGGCAGCCAGGGGACCTATCACTGCACCACCTGAAGTAATCACCCATTAAAAGACAGTTGCCCACCTCAAATGATGAGTAAAGAATATCCATGTGCACGTGACACAGCAGTCCGGTAAACTCTTATCGCCGAACACTGCACCACATGGACATTTTCTCCTCGTCGATCCACCATTTAAGGTACCCTGTTTTAGTCAGTACCAGGTTCAAGGAGCTTTTTGAGATCTTCTTTAGTGAACCACAAACACTGGTTACATTGATGAGGACACCATGCTAGACTGTGGCAATGTGTTTTTCAGAAATTAGAGATTCAGTTTCAAATGATATTGCCCTGAGGAAGCCTATGTTTAGGCAAAACATGTTGGCTGCGCTTGCCTGTTTTCCTTGAAGAGGAATAAAAAAAGAAAACCACAAGGAGTGACCAACTCATCTTCATTCCTTTGGTCCTGAGTTTAACTATTTGTTCTCTTACACTTTGGTCTTTTGTTGCCTAAAATTCTATGTCATATAACTTATACAGTGTGACACCAATTATGAAAAAATACCAGAAACAAAATTAAAATATTACTTTAAAGTTATGACACAAATTTTGACTACCGACAAATAATAATAGATTGCTCAGTGCAAATAAGATCACCTTAAGTAAGTTGGCTAGGGGAAGGTTGTTCATGGCAAATAATTATTTTATAAATCACCAAAAAGTATCACACTTATCAAAATGAGGTAAAATTAGCACCTGGAGTGGTACATTATCTGTTAAGCAGCAATAATCCAAATTTACAATGCCAACAGCTAGTTTTTCGCCCTGTCTCATTTCAGAATTATTATAACTTGAATAGCTGCATAATCATCTTCGCTGTCATTGTGTGCAGTCTACAACATTATTAAGCTTGTCCAATTCTTCGATGTGCAGTAGCACAAGAACTGCATACGATGCATCTCAAACTTATTATAAAAGAAGCTCCAATTCGGACAAAGCAGAGGGCATTTACATACTTGCTGGTTCTGAAACCAACAAAAGTGGCAGTAGTCTTATTTCTCTAATGTAATTTCTAAATGGATTATTACTTAATTGTAACTTGTACTTTTGATAATTCTTCTATTAAGAACTTTGTATGCTCGTGTGGAATTAGTATTGGATGTTGGGTGTGTTTTGATGGATGCGAATTCTAATAAACTACATTTGTACTACTACTGCTCGATAAAATTGGTTGAAAATGTTTAAAGTTATGGCAATTGGCCTGAATGCACCGGGACACCTTTCACAGCACATTTAATTTACTGCCACAAATTTTTCTCAATGATACTTCTAACTGGATTTCAATGGCCTGCACCACAAAGTAAAAATATACTGGACTTGTAAGTGTATAATTAGATAACAGTATACGTTTTTTGAGAAAATCAGTCTCAAATGATTTCCATTGAACAGTTTGTTCATTCCAGTATAATTGAGTTGGTATGCGCTATAAATACATTACAAGTTGTCAAAAGTGACTGATTGCCTAAACTAACAGAAGCCTTGGGATGCAGCACTTTTACATAAAGGCGTGCGGCCCTTTCATTTTCTTGCCAAATGTTTTAGAAGTGGTAATGCAAACACCCAAAACCTCAAATCTAACCACTAAGTGTAACCCTAATAGATTGACAGCCCAACAGAGAAATGTGGTTTAAAATTCTTGTTAGGGAGGCAGACAATTCCCTCTGAACGCCTATCCCCAAAGTGTCAAGCAGATCCTATTTTGTCAGGGGCAAGGTGGGCACTGCATGGACTCCTACACCGGTCTCTGCTTCTCATTCACTAAAATATGGTCCCAGCTGCTGTGCACCTGTGTCGAGGCTACATGTATTGAGAGTTGATGTACCTGAAAGGCATGAGTGAGTGAGAAAACATGTGCAGCACTTACTATGTATTGTTATTTAGGGTAATCTCAGGAAAGGTGGAAAAGCACAAGGGAATTACCAGAGCCACATGACCTTGCCACCAGCGGGCTGCAGGGTCGGATTGGGATCACAATTCGGCCCGGGCACTGACAAAAAAAGTGGCCCACATTCAAGAGGCGTGGCCCATATTCAAGAGGCGTGGCCCATATTTAAGGGGCGTGGCCCACATTCAAGGGGCGTGCCCTTTCATGAAACACCATTTGCACAGACAAGGAATGAAAGTGGGAGGATACTGTTCTTGCACAGGACACAGGGCCAAGGTGACAATGGCCTACATGTTGAGCAACTAAAACAAATAGCAAGGCCTCTTTCTGTCACAAAATTATTCCAGCCCTCCAGCACAGGAGCACCTGAAAAGCAGCAAAGCCCCTGCTATTACTAACCTACTTAGTCCTCCCCAGACCTTCAGCTCAGGAGCACATGGACAGAGGTAAGGCCCCTGCAATTAGTAAATTAATCAGCCCTCCAGGCCTCGGGAAAATGTCCTTGCAGGGGAGCACAAAACACAGCTTTCTGGGTCATCCAAGGTAGCCAGGTAGCCAGGGGGGAGGCTGAGGTGAAGCTGGTGCATGGGAAGTGCCTTCCCAGTGTGTTCTGGCAGTTTGAGTGTTTACCATTTACTGTAGTATTACCCTTGTACCTGTGTATGGTACCCTTTTGTAACTTGCACACGTCACTTTTCTCTGGTATCACACTGTATGCTACCTCTCACTTTTGTTTGCTTTAGATACTTGCACAAGTGCCACCATTGCCTACGTAACGTTTGTTCTTGTGCTGGAGTGTCTGCCATTTATTGCAGTATTATACCTCTACTTGTATTTTGTACGCTTTTATAACCTGCACACATGTCACTTTTTCCTCCTGTAATGTACCGATTGCTACCTCATGTATTTTGGTTGCTCACTATTGTCACTTTTGATTCATGTAACTTAACGTTTGCTTTTGTAATTTGTCCACTTGTAATTTTTCTCCTCATGTATTATTGCTGTTCCTAGTGTGAAGCGCTCCGACACCTTCGGGTAAAGTCCGCGCTATATAAAATCGCATAAATAAATAAATAAAATAAAAAAATTCCAAACATCACCTGGCCCCCACAGCAAGACCCATTCTTCCTCGCCCACTATGCCCTGAATGTGAAGGGCTGTGGGTGAGGTGTTAAGACTAACACCGTTTCTGGGCTGCATGGGCGCCAGGGGGCCGAGGTGCAAATGGCTCAAAGGCCTGAGAAACACCTGGCCCCCAGGGAGGCCGATTATTGCAAACAATCACCCCTCCCCAGCCCAGCCTCAGCTTGATTGCCTGGCAGGGCAGGGGTGAAGGAGAGGCCACAGCTGACAATCGCTGTCCGGCCGCACAGCGAGGCTGCTTTCATTTTCTCTGTCTCTGTCTCCGTGCACTCTGTGGGCCGTTTTTTTTTCTCCCCTTTCCTAGTCCACTCTCTGTGGACTGGGACAGGGGAGAAAAAAAACGGCCCACAGAGGGCACTGAGGCACCGGCCCTTCGGCCCATGCCCGAATGCCCGCCTTGCCAATCCGCCCCTGGCGGGCTGTATCAGTGGGAGACATCGCGCAAAATATAGCAATGTATCCCCCTTGAACATCAGTTAAATTACTCCCAACTGTGACACGAGCCACAAGAATACAGGACATGCTGAGAGGGAGCCATTTAGAACATGAGGCCAGCTGAAACACTAATTTAATCAGAAGCTTCAAAAACTGGGAAGGTTTCAGAATGCAATATTACTACTTACCCCATACAGTTTCTTTGCATTAGCCAATGCGTTGCCAAACGAAAACATGATCATCTTGGCCTGCAGATGTTCAGGTTTCAACAGAGCACCATCCGTTTGATTGCATGTGTGCGTCAAGTACAAAGTATGTGGGTGAGCATAAGGATAACCTTCTTTAAAACCTAGAAATGAAAAAATATAACTATATAAGCATATCTGCTACAGAGAACGCAGACATAGGCACATTTCCTGATACATAAAAAAATGAATGTGACATCAGACAAGACCAACAGAGAGACACATGCTTTCGTATGTCACACTGTAAATACACTACTAGGTTTTTTATTTTTATAGTTCGTTTGGATATGCCTTTTCACTGTTGTTGTGACTGCCTTCATCAGGATACCACTTCAGAGGGAAGATCGGCGTATAATAAATCCTATTAATACAACATATTTCGGACGAAAGCCATTATTTACATAGTGTTGAAAAAGATCACTGCTGAGGCTGCCTTCATCGTGGCATTCTTAAGTCTTTACATAGTAATGAAAGAACTGGTCTTAGCACGGATATCTAACATGATTGCTGCTTTATCAGGGACAAGGGCTTCAAAGCCTACTTGAAAAGCATCATCCTTGACCATAACAACATCTGATATATACTACCTGAACATGTCCCATTCACCTTTAATTGCTTATACAATGCCAAGCCACTGTACCTGTATCATTTACTTCGTTATAGACGTAGGTTTCCTGAAGATCGATAGTGGGGGTGATGGGATAGAAGGTCTCCAAAACATGTTTTTGAGTGTCAATTATCTCATCCTTGGAAGCCAGAGGTTTTAAAGGAATCTTGGCATTCAGAAGAGTCCCGTTAAGGCCACGCACCTGAAAAAGGTCAGACTCTAAAACAGAGAAGTTATAAAATGTAGATTTGCTTTGATATGTATTTTGAAATAGAATTTTCAACCAATTTCACTTGAAATAGTTTCTTTTGCAACCAAATTTAAAATAAGCAACTACTTTAAGATCAACCAATTCCTGCTGTTAACATAATTAACCTTTATCTTTTTTAAACAGGATTATGTAGGTTTCATAAATATAATGTATTTGCAGACAATTAATAAGCAGTAGGTTTACAATTAGAATAATTCGAATTTTAGTCTTTTGAACTCTTAATTTACACCCAAAACAGATTTTGGAAATAGGAAAATCGTTCAATAGCTACCCCAACCTTTTTCCATAAAGGTATATCTTTTACTCCAAATATGCATCTCCGAAGCAGTACTTTTACACCATTTAAATGTAAAATCTTGTATCCCATTCTTGACACTCCTCCAGCAGAAAAAACAATCCACTTAAATCTACCTTCTAGGTTTCAAATATCTAGACCTTCTCTTTGTCCCCGACACATGATGCAATCCACATTTTGCCATATATTCAACTAAATCATCCTAGATGGCTACATCACCCACCAGACATGCCCCACGAATCCAGTTGTGGTCTTTTCATCAGACATAGACTCCAACTTCCCTTCCTGCCTACCGTTCACACATGAAAGATCCACTGCTCACCACATGCTACTTGCCAATAAGCACTTCAACCCCCCCATCAGGGGTAGCAAGCGCTATATAAATCCAAACTCTTTCCCATCTCTATCCCTCCACTATCCTTCTCAATCTAAGTACCTGACTAAAATATTCACCACTCAAATTACTTCCCTATTTTCACTATACTAATTCACCACTAATCCTTTCTGGGTTACGAAGTAGAGTGCTACTCAACAAAAAAGTGCTTCAACGCCCCATCAAGGGCAGCAAGAGCTATATAAATGCAAACCTTTTTCCCTCTTCTATCCCTCCACTATCCTTCTCAATCCAAATAACTGACTAACATATACAGCACTCAAATTACTTTCATATTTTCACTATACTAAAACACCACTAATCCTTTTATGGGATCCAGAGTATTGTGCTACTCGACGAAAAAGTGATTTGACGCCCCGTCATGGGTAGTAAGTGCTATATAAACGCAATTACAATACAATACACTGGCCTCAACTGACTGCACCAAATTACAATTCATATACTGCCACATGGCTCTGATAAATATTTCACTGACAATTTCTTCGACATATTCGCCCTATTTCTCTCAACAGATAACACAAATCTTGGTGATTTTAACCTTTCCTCAAAAAAACTGGACAACCTCATGCTCATCCCCCTTAGCTCCTTGACTGGACCTACCTATTTGACCAACCCTTCAAATTCAAAACAATTTGACCAGCAACCCACCACAACATTCAGAATCCTCAGAAACCTTCCTATCAAAGTCATTGCACTCTCCATGGCCACCCTCACCCTCAAAAAGAACCAATATCTGGATGCCTTCAAAGACACTCAATCCACCATGAACTGTTTTGTCAATATCCATACAACCCTTCGTACTAAGGTAAGAAACCTAACAGCGTCCCCTGATACTCCCTAGAACAAAATTACTCAAAGTGCACCCATGAACTTGTGACAATTTGGCTCTAAATCACCTGAAGATGTGCTGTAACACGTTTCTAACTCAGAATTCAGATACTACTACTCTCTTCTCCAACATGATATATCAATCACTGGCACCTCCTGACCAAACCTTCATTCTAAAATTCCTTAAAGGAACATCTTTAAATCGATTAACAGATTCAGCCTTGGTTTGTACCACTTTACACTAACCAAGCACTCTTGTATGATATAGCATGTACAGGTCTGCTAATGAGCAACTGTGCCTCATTAGATCCAAGTTCTGACTGTGCTGTGTCGACCCACAGGAAGTACATTTTAGTTGACCTATGTTTTTCATTTGAACTGCATTATTGCGGAAATTTGAACTCACCTCTGTTCCACGTAGTTGCCAGTCGATAGTTTTCAGCCAATGCTCTTCTTGAGAGCATTGGGTATTTGCAATTGAGAGTCCTGCAGAAATGTAACAAGTCCTGTAGCAGAACAGGGCTGACAAGAAAACAACTAGTTATGTCAAATTACCCATATGCCAAATGATAGTAACATTTCACAACTATATCACAACCACTGACATCATTGGTCATGTGCAAAAGTACATTAAATGATAGTTATTATTTGTTCTATCTCATACTAAATAAAAGTTTTTGGGGGCAGAACGACCACATTATGAACTATTCACTTTTAATATTGTTTCCTGTGCTGCAATTTAAGCTTTGCTTAGATGATTCTAAAACCTACATAGTATTTACTTTTTGCTTTGCCTAGCTTCTCCCCCACAGGAAAATCCAATTACAGTAAAGCCTTATTTGACATAGCACACATATGCATAGAACAGTGCCAAGTTCTGAGGAATAGGTGGCTATTTTTATGAAACAAACATCACCAAAAAACCAGGATACACAACACAATCTCCCAATCAGTGCACAATCGACAGACCTTACCACAAACACACTTGATATGGCATAATCAGATGTAATGATACACTCAACAGCAGCTTAGAATGCAGCAATACCAACTATGCAACACATTACCAATTACACCTATGAAGTGCATTTTTGCAAAGAGAGCACTACAAACAGAACCCTTACAGTCACATTTGAACAACACATATTCAAAGCCAATAGTTGGCAAACTGCTGCCAACATCCTCATCCACACACGATAAACTACAAAGATCGGAGTATGTATCAATTTGATTTTACTTTCAAAATAAGCACATTTCAAATGAATTAAGACATTTCCTCTAACCAAAAAAACCCAATAACCAGAAGACAACCATACATAATGATGCATGATAATCTTAGAACTGTATGAATAAGTTACCCAGCTTCAGAAGATTCGATTGTGTGATATTATGTAGTCCATAACAATGAGTGTTGAATCTCCAACGCATAGTCAATGCTCTTTTCATAACACATAAGTACGTTTGCAAGAATCCAGAAATACAACAGCATAAAATTAAATTGATTGAATTCACAGCGGCATCACTTCTCACAGTGAAAGGTTTTTGCTTCCAACTTGACTTTGTTACCAGTGCCTAAAACTTCAAATTCTTTACAAGTGGTAAACAAAACAGGTGAGGCGATGGGCAACTATATAACTCACTGAATGGCACTAACAAAACCCAGCAGGGCCAAAGTTCTCAATCGTAGCCTGTTTTACACAGTGTTTAGAACGGGCCATGATAGAGAGCTCTGGAGTTGAGACTAAAGGCACTGCAAGTTTCTCACAGTGCTTGTTAGTGAGTTAAAACAAACTTTAACAATTTTTAAAGATTGACTAACCAACTACCTCGTGTTCGCTGCTCCTCTTCATCACGGCTGCACAGGCTCCTAGAGCTCCAGCCAGCAACGCCCCTCTACCATCCCTATATGCTTCTCTGATGCCGCTCAGCAGGGACGGCTCCTCGGTTAAGGCAGAGGAGCGCCACCCCACTAACTAAATTGCCCCAGAAATGAAAAATAAATCAGTAAAAAAGTTCATTTATTACCAATTATATTTTTTAATATACCTATCCTGAGCAGAGTGTCAGGACAGGGGCGGGGCGCTGCTGACTGGCAGCAGAAGAGAACATCGATGGGCAGGGCACTTAAAGTTTAAAGTGCGCATGTCTCTTTGGCCGGACGTCTTGCGACAGCCAGACATGCGCATTTTTAACTTCTCTAACCCAGCTGGGTTTAATCAATCAATCAGGGATTTTTGAAAAGCGCTACTCACCTTTGAGGGTCTCAAGGCACTGAGGTGGGTACGAGTAGGTCATCGGAAGAGCCAGGTCTTGAGATCCTTTCTGAATAGGTGCAGTGTAGGGCTTCATCTGATGTGGAGGGGGGACTTCATTCCAGGTATTGCTCGCAATGTAAGAGAAGGATCTGCCTCCCGCTCTGGCCCTGTGGATGCAGGGGACCGTGGCAAGGGCAAGGTTGGCAGAGCGGAGGTTTCTCTTGGGTGCGTGGAAGGAGATTCGTTCATTGAGGTATTGGGGTCCGGTGTTAAGGAGGGCTTTGTAGGCGTGTGTGAGCAGTTTAAAGGTTATTCTTTTTTCGACAGGGAACCAGTGGAGGTTGTTGAGGTTTTGGGGGATGTGGTCATGTCTTGCGATGTCAAAGACGAGTCTGGCTGCAGCGTTCTGGAGTTTGCAGAGGAACTTTTTGTTGATTCCTGCATAGAGAGCGTTTCCGTAGTCCAGTCTGCTGGTGATGAGTGAGTGGGTGACTGTCTTCCTGGAGTCGGGGAGATTTATTTGAAGGTCTTGCAGAGTATGCAGAAGGTGTTGAAGCATGTGGAGGACACAACGTTGTTCTGGCGGTTCATGGTGAGTGAAGAGTGGAGTATGATGCAGAGGTTGCGAGCTTGGTCCGTAGGAGTGAGTGGGTTTCCGAGGGCAGGGGGCCACCAGGTGTTACCCCTTGTGGAGGGGGTGGAGCCGAGGATGAGAACTTCTGTTTTCTCCGAATTGAGCTTCAGGCAGCTGCTGCTCACCCAGTTTAGACGCCCTTCATCCCCTCTTGGAAACTGGCTTGGTGATGTCGGGTTCCTTGGTGAGGGAGAGGATAAGCTGGGTGTCGTTGGCGTATGAGACTATGTTGATTCCGTGTTTTCCAACAATGGTTGTGATGGGGGCCATGTAAACGTTAAAGAGCGTGGGGCTAAGGGAGGATCCTTGGGGTACTCCGAATCTGATCTCTGTAGGCTCAGAGAGGAAGGGCGGGAGTCTTCTTCTTTGTGTTCTGCCTGAGAGGAAAGGTTGAATCCAGTCTAAGGCTATTCCCTGAATGCTGGCGTCGTGGAGTCTGGAGGCTAGTGTGCGGTGGGAAACTTTTTCAAATGCTGCAGAGAGGTCTAGGAGGATGAGGGCTGCTGTATGGCCTTGGTCGAGGGAGGGAGCGGATGTCGCCGTTGGCGTCTATGAGGGCATTCTCAGTGCTGTGGTTGCTGCCGAATACGGATTGAGAGGTGTTGAGGATGTTGTTGGTTTCTATGAAGTGGGCTAGCCGGGTGTTGACGACTTCTCGATGACTTTGGCAGTGAAGGGGAGAAGAGAGATGGTCCTGAAGTTCTTGAGGTCTGTCTGGTCTGTGGAGGGCTTCTAGAGGAGGGGGTTGACTTCGGCGCATTTCCAGTCTACGGGGAATGTGTTTTGAGGGAGCAGTTGATCGTTCATCATAGTTCAGGTGCGTTAGCGGTGGCGGCCTTGTGGAAGATGTGATCTGGGCAGGGGTCTGTGGGTGCTCTGGAGTGGATGCTTTTCATAATCTTTGCATCGATTTCTGTGGTGAGAGGGGTCCATAGAAGGGTCTGCTGGAGGGCATCGCTGCTGGAGGGTGTTGGGTCGGTGCCGTGGTCTTGGTCTCTAAGTTTTTTTTTTGTTGTTTTCTTATTTTTTTATTTATAGAGCGCACGTTCACAATGCAGTTTCATGGGGCTAGAGGGATTCCTGGGCAAGAGAGAATACAGAAAACTATAGACTAAAAGCCTGCTGGAACAGGAGAGTCTTAAGGGCCTTGCGAAACTCCATGTAGGAGGGGGAAAGTCTGATATGGGGTGGAAGGGTGTTCCAGAAGGTAGGCGCACGGACCGCGAATTTCTGGCCTCCCGATCTTTGTTTCTTGAAGCGGGGAATGACTAGTAGGGATTTGGTGGATGAGCGGAGATCTCTAGGAGGGCAGTAGTTGGTAATGGCGGAGTTGATAAAGGCAGGGGCCGTGCCCGTCCGGGCTTGAAAAGTAAGACAACCAAGTTTGAACAGGGCCCGTTGCTTAATGGGGAGCCAATGAAGAGCAATGAGGAGGGGTGATGAGTGATGAAATTTAGATAGGCCATGTACCAGGCGGGCTGCCTGGTTCTGCACCAGCTGAAGACGTTGAAGTGCATAGGCGGGAGCACCATAATAGATAATGTTCCCATAGTCGATCTTAGATAAAACCATGGCCATTACAATCAGTTTGAGTGCGGAGGGAGAGAAAAACCGGGATATTTTCCTAATGATGCGCAGGGTAAAGAAACAGGAAGAAACAACAGAACTAATGTGGGAGTGAAGTGTCAAATGATGATTAAGTGTGATGCCAAGGGTCTTAACTGAGTGAGAGGGAGTGGGGGGAGGGCCAAGAGAGGGGGGCCAGAAAGAAGGAGATCACGGGTTGCCACTGCCACCCGTCAGAATCAGCTCTGTTTTATCCGGGTTGAGTTTAAGGTGGTTTGCATTCATCCAATCCCGGATAAACAGCATGACAGACTGGAAGGCAGTGACACCTAGCGAAGGGGAGGAAAAATAAAAAATGAGTTGGAGGTCATCAGCGTAGTTGTAAACTGTGACCTCCATTTGTTGTAATGCAAAAATAAGAGGGAAAATATAAAGGTTGAATAAGAGGGGGGAGAGAGAAGAGCCCTGAGGGACACCGCATTGCACCCTGAGGGGCGAGGAATTCGGCCAAGTGGACGGCCTGGGTGCGGTCAGCTAGGAAGGAGCCTATCCAGGCCAGTACTTGTCCTCCTATGCCCGCCGCCTCGACACGGGACAAGAGAATGGAGTGGTCCACCGTGTCAAAAGCGGCGGACAAATCCAGGAGGACAAGGGCCTGAGGGGTGTTGGTATCGAGCCCCTCCCTAAGTTGGTCCATGACCGAAATGACAACCTTCTCAGTGGAATGGCGGGGGCGAAAGCCCGCCTGGCAGGGTGCAAGGTAGTTACTGTCCTCTATGAAGGCGCTGAGTGCCTGGGTGACATAGGACTCAGCTACCTTGCCCAGGTAGGGGAGAAGAGATATCGGCCGGTAGTTTGCCGGGGAGGAAGGATCGGACCCCGGTTTTTTAGGTCTCGTAGAGAGACCTATTCCAATCAAACCACAAAGCTGACTTTTACGATCCGGATTTGTAGAAGTGCACGACTTCGTGACCGCGCTTCTATCCCCCTGCCTTGCTCTTCAAAGGGTCCCCTTACCATTTGCTCCTGCCTCCACGCCCACTGGTTCACACCTCACGGCCTGACTCGCATTTCTGCCCAGCAGCTTCAAAGGGATCTGGTTCCCCGCCCACTGCTTCACACTTCACGGCCTGGCGGCCGTGACTCGCATTTCTCCTTCCCCCTCCCCATAGCTCCTCTAGTTTAATAATAATAACGCAGAGTTGTAAACGGTATCGTTTCAAATGTATTCAATGCACACTTTTGTGAACAGCTCTCTTCCTCTTGCGTTTTAAAAGCTTGTTTCCCTACCCTATTACTCTTCCCCCACTGTCTCCACCTCGTCTCACACTTCACTCTTCTCACCCGTACCTCGGCCTCCCTGCCTTTGCTTTTTTTCTCACTCGTTCCCAGTCACCCTCCTTTCCCCTGCCTTCCCTCCTTTTCTCTCACCTCTTTCTATCCCTTCCCTGGTTCTGTATCCCACCCTCCCCCTATAATCTATGCCCTCTCCCTCCTCCCCTTCCCTCTGTCTCTTCCCTGACTCCGTTCATAGTCTCTCCCTTTCCATTCGATCTTCCTCACTCCCTCCTCCCCTTCCACTCTTCGCCCCAACACCCCCCCTGCTGCACCACTCTATTACTTCTCCCCCCACCCACGGCCGTCCTTTCTGCTGCCTCATTACCAGCCCCCCTCCCAGCGCTGCCTTGAAGGCTTTTGTACCTGGGCTCCCCTGCCTCACTTCTTTGTTTAGAGAGAGGTGTTAAGTGACTGCGAAAGCCGTGCCCTTAGAAACCCCAACCCTACCACCCGCCTGCCCCTCCTCTTTGCCACAGCCTCACCCCCTTGGTTACCCCTCCAGCTCACAGATGAAGACCTCTGCTCCACAGGCACATTCCTTTGGGTCGGGCAGATGACCGGACTACTTTCTGCCCCAGTGCAGGGACGTGTGTGTGGCCCCGTGGCCACAGGCTTGGCTACTGTCGTGTTCCCTCAGCCTGTCATCTTTGTGTGATCTAGGAAGCACGTTCAAATTATCTTGGTAACAATCTGATTTATCGCACAGCTCCCAGTTCAAACAAGCGCCTAGAGTTCATTCTGTTTGTATTGCTGGTAACTGAGCACCTCTCGTCACCACAACCGATTTTTTACAGGTTCCTAGAGGCCTTTCAGATTCCCTATCATTCAGTGCTTCTGCCTGGTAAACACGTCTCTACCTATCACTTACACACAACAGACATCCACAAGCAACAGACATCCACAAACAACAGACATCCACAAGCAACAGACATCCACAAGCAACAGACATCCGCAAGCGTCCGACAACCGCAAGCGTCCGACAACCGCAAGCGTCCGACAACCGCAAGCGTCCGACATCCGCAAGCGTCCGACATCCGCAAGCGTCCGACATCACCAAGCGTCAGGCATCACCAAGCGTCAGGCATCACCAAGCGTCAGACATCACCAAGCGTCAGACATCACCAAGCGTCAGACATCACCAAGCGTCAGACATCACCAAGCGTCAGACATCACCAAGCGTCAGACATCACCAAGCGTCAGACATCCGCAAGCGTCAGACATCCGCAAGCGTCAGACATCCGCAAGCGTCAGACATCCGCAAGCGTCAGGCATCCGCAAGCGTCAGGCATCCACAAGCGTTAGGCATCCACAAGCGTCAGGCATCCACAAGCGTCAGACATCCACAAGCGTCAGACATCCGCAAGCGTCAGGCATCCACAAGCGTCAGGCATCCACAAGCGTCAGACATCCACAAGAGTCAGAGATCCACAAGCGTCAGGCATCCACAAGCGTCAGGCATCCACAAGCGTCAGGCATCCACAAGGGTCAGACATCCACAAACATCAGGCATCAGGCTTTTATTTAAGTATTAATTATTAAAAAAATTAAAAACCATTGTTATTTGTAATATCAATACATGTAAGTCACGTAAATACAACACATATTGCATTACAAATGCTATAGGTGTCACATTTGCGAAAGTTATAACTATTGGCATGGTAAATGACAAAGCTATTAATTTCGCTATTTTCAAAAACAAAACCTAAATAAAAAAATTGTCATTTACAATACCAATAGCTCAAACTTTCCTAATACGAGACCAATTGCATTGCAAATGCTTGTTTTAGTATAGGGAGGATTATTGTAGTCTTAAAGGAGGCAGGGACGACGCCATGCGTAAAGCTATCATTAAGGAGGGTAAGGACAGGGGATGGGCATTCGGCAAAAATCTGATGGAGAATACGTGCCGGGCAGATGTCAGCTGGAGAGCCCGACTTGACACGACTAAGTAAAGGGGGCAGGGATTCTCTAGTAAGTGGGGAAATGAAGGTAAGGGACAAATTATTGCCAGGAGGACGGGGGTGGGAAAAAATGGGCGAGGGGGGGAATGTTGGCTTTGATACAAGCTATTTTATCAATGAAAAATTCGTTAAGCGAATCGCATAGGGCCTGAGAGGGGGGAATCGAAATTTGCCTAGCTTAGTGACGGTAAGTTTCAATTCTATTAAGGACACGGAGGCGAGGATTATGCTTTTCTCTCTTCGCTGTTTATTCTATAAAACCACATAGCAGCCAGAAAAGCATCAAACTTGAAAAAATTTCATTTATATTCCCAACACTGGGATATTAGGAAAAAACATAATAAACAATATCTTCTTAGAACTACAATTTCCATCAGTCCATCACGCAGTAGTCCTTCTATAGTGTCCATAGTCTCAAGGTAGGGCGTCCATCTTGTGAACTCCTCCTCTTTCTTCGCTGCTTCGCAGCCAGTTAAGTGCTATTTTTTCCTCTCTCTCACATAATTGTGGGTGGAGATTTCTTTGCGATGTGTGAATGTTTTACTTCATAATGTTTGCTATATGTGGTATTTAGAAAGCTCCGTGCGCCTATGGTTGGTCGATTTTGTCGTTTTCAGGTTTTCTTCACAGAGCCCTTGATCGCGGGGACGTTTTCGCCCCTTACGCGATGTCCCCGTGTGTGCAGCGATGTTTGTGGTACCGCTAGAGGGAGCCGGAAGGGCTGCCAGGATGCTTGGTAGGGAGTCAGACATGTACCATGTTTCGGTTAAAAACAATAGGTCCGGGGAGTGGGAGTCTAAAAGATCAAATATTTCGGTCTGGTGCTTGACGGCTGACCTTGTGTTCAGAAGGAGAGCAGTAGTTGGGGGGGGGAGCGGGTGTGATAGATTATGGGGAGGCAATGCCAAGGTGTTGAGCATAAGACAGTATTGTGGAATTCAATGGCCAATTTTTATTGAGAGTTGCGCATAGTGGCGTGCCCCTTGCCCCGGTCGGTCGCGGACGGGCGCAGACGGGCTTGCCTTAGGCGCGCCCGCTGCGCCCGTCCGCTGCGCGACCGGGGGAAGCACATTGTATATAGGGGGGAAACGGAAGGGGCGTGGCCTGAAGTGGTGGGCGTGGCCAGTGGCCTCCGGGGAATGGCGGCGGCAATGTGATGGGCCGCAGCAGCGCTATGATCCGCTGTGCGGGACTGCCAAGAGCGGGGAAATGCTCGGGAAGGAGCGAGTGAGCAGGTAAAAACACAGATAATCAAACAATTTAAAAATGCAAATCCTAGCGTCTCCCAGCCTTCCGCCTCAGGAGATGGTATGGCCTCTGGCTCGTGCTAGTAATCAGCGCGTTAAATACCTTCGGCGGGGGGGGGGCGTGGCCTGCAGTGGTGGGCGTGGCCAGTGGCCTCCGGGGAATGGCGGCGGCAATGTGATGGGCCGCAACAGCGATATGATCCGCTGTGCGGGGCTGCCAAGAGCGGGGAAATGCTCAGGAAGGAGCGAGTGAGCAGGTAAAAACACAGATAATCAAACAATTTAAAAATGCAAATCCTAGCGTCTCCCGGCTTTCCGCCTCAGGAGATGGTATGGCCTAGTTGGTATGGTATAGTTGTTGTAGAGCATCTTGATCTTGTGGTGAAATAAGTATCTGAGTTGGTTGCAGAGGTCTTGGTAGTTTCGCTACTGGGTCTGGTGAATTCTTGTATGATGGAGAAGAGTTCCTTAGTGTTCTGGAAGTTGGAGAGGATTCTGTCTTGGATGAAGTTTCTCATTGTTGATTTGAAGAGTTGGTGATGTGCCGTGTGGCAGCCTGCAGGTGGAGCGTGCTTTCCGGGTTTTGCTGTTTCTCCACATTTTCTCCAGTCGTCGGCAAGAGTGCTTGGATTCTCGGAGGTCCGTGGTGAACCAGGTGGCTTTTGCATTGTGTCATCTGGGGGCGGGAGGGGCGGCGTGGGAGGGGGGTGAGTGTTGGCGCAGTTGGTAATCCAATGGTGGAGGTTATTTGCTGCTGTCTTGGCTTAGCGTATGAGTGCAGCTGAGGTGGGAGGTGAGGTGTTCTGTGATTTATTTCCAGTTTCTGCGTGCGCTTGTGGGCGGTGGGTTTCGAGAAGGAGAAATGGAAGCAGTGGTGGTCTGTCCAGAGCAGTTCCATGGTGTGACTGAAATGAATGTTGTTTCCTTCGGCGAAGATGGGGTCGAGAGTGTGTCCTGCAGTGTTTTTGGGGTTAGAGAACGCGTAGGGCTCCAGTGTCCTCGGGAACACTGAAGGAGGCTGATGTCTCCAATCCTGGTGCTTCTTTCATGCTGTATGCGAGCAGTGCCAGGATTGGTTAGTGCAGTTTTCTGAGTCTTGCTTTGCAGCCTTCCTTGAGAAGACCTGAGCGAGAAGGACGTTGCTCCAGGAAGGTAAGTGTAATTATTTTATTACTTATTTTTGTCCAACCCACCTCACCACTCTCCGTACATGCCAGCGGCCACTATTAGAGAAGCACCAGGATTGGCTGGAGTGCACTGGTGTGATGCTCCTTAAGACACTGGGGGCCTGTGCTTGCTCTCCACCCAGTTGTCTGAGACAGCTTGGGTTGGAGTATAGAAAGTGCGTATGTCAAGCTGGCCGTTTCAAGACAACCAGCCAAAGCGACATGCGTACTTTAAACTGAAATGCACACCATTCCTCCCAGCTGCTGCTCCGCTGTCAGACTAGGATGCCGCCAGCAAAAAAAAAAAAAGTGATACATCTGTTTATTTACCATTTTATTTTTCATGTTTCCTGCTCTCCAGCGGAGGATAAATGCTCTTCCACTCTCATGGTGGCACCACCACTGTTGATACTTCGGTCTTGTATGTAAGTATGTATATATTTCTATAGCGCAAACCTAGTCAAAGGCAAGGAAGCACTGTACACGGTCAAAGATAAGGTAAGCATGGGTAAAGAGAGGTAACTGGGTTGTGTAACGTTAATGAACTGTGATGTAGTGTCCTTTAAAAATATATGTCATCAACTCTTTCCTAACTTGTATGGGTAGGGCCATGTTGTTCCAAATCCAGCTGCATATATGAAGAAGTCATGCTGCCTTGCTTTTAATTTTTTACACTTCTTAACCTGCTGTTTGATGGCGTCCTAGCAATGACTGTTCCGAGGAGCACAAGAGATGGTGAGCTTATGTACAAAATAAGCGAGGGTGCTAGTCGTGATGACTTTGTTAATGATTTGGCTGGTTTAAAAATGTTGCAGGCTAGCAAGAGGAGCCAATGATGTTCCATCAGGATTGGGGTTGACATCACCATATTTTTTCAGGCTCTAGATGAAACGTGGTGCAGCCTGTAGGATGCCAATAGGGAGTTTGGGGGTCCATGGAGCAAACATGTCCATAACCTCATCCTTTCTAATTGTTCCCTTCCACCATACTGCATTTCTCCCATCCTACATCTTGGTTGCACAAAACGTTAACACCTGTAAGTGATCTCCTACCAGTCACATTTCCTCCTCTAAAATCCACTACTGTGTCCTTTATTCCCAATACCACCTCTGTCATCTCTTGTTCTTCTCCTCCTATCCTTCTGCATTTTTTGATGTTGCAGAACTAACTTTTGACTGACCCCAACCACACAAAACTCAATACTTCACGTTCGATATTTTTACAAACATTTGGGCAATCACATTTCCAAACTTGATTTATTACGTTTTCAGGGTGACGCTAAAACAGAGGATTGTAATTATGAAAATGTATTCTATTTCCACATACAATCACATTTCATTATTATCACGGATTTCAGAATAGAGTGGGAAACATATGGTTTTTTGGCAATAAGCACTTACCAAAACTGCTCTTTTTCTGGCGTGGTCTCTTTGTTACTCCACAGACATGACCGTGAAATAATTCCGTGCACTTGCTCATCCTGGTTTTCAAACTGAGTGCCACACTCTTCACTGATTTTCTGAATTTTCTTGGGTAATCCATCTATCAACTTTGATTTTGACAGCCACAATGCTTGCTTAACTCCTAAATCACAAAAAGAAGCAATCATAAACATATTAAAAGTTTATTTTGTGAAGGGAGTCATCACCACAAACACGGTTGCACAGGACGGACAACAGTCACTTACTGCCTGCCTCAATGGTGCTCATTTAACCATTTTCAATGAATAAAAATATGAATTTACCTGCTAGGATTTCGATTCGTGAACACCAAGCTAAACACAGTCCCAGCAGTTGAAACTTTGCCCCACTAAGAGACCAGCTTATCACCTAATAAATCACTCAATATTAACAGAGAATAACTACTAATGTTTTTGAAAGGTTTACTTATATTTGCCTTCCACGACTTGATCCAGTTGTTTAGAGAAACTGCTTCACAACCACCACACTTTAGGTAACATGAAGGTATGTGGAAAGCAGAACGTGATCCACGGGGAATTCTAGAAGGCTAAGAATTTCTGCAGCGTTGCCTCTTTTTTGAGTCCGGGCACAGTTTTAAGGCAAATACTCTGAATTGCCAATACTGGAATCAAACGAACAGTCAACGGAGTAGTACATTAACTAACACTTCTAAGCAGATCTTAAGGAAGGTGTAATACGTAAAAGTTATTTATTAATTCCCCAATCTTCATTCTTAGTGACATAAACAGAGATATGGCTCTACTGCTACAAGGCTTCGAGGGCAGCATCTTCTGAAATAGGTAATTTTGTCCATGGTGTCAATCTACACTGGCAGCTTCTGGGAGAAAATGGCTCACCAGCAATGGGTCTGGACGTCGCTGCAAAGCTAACCAAATTCTGAAAAAACACTCAAATTTGAGGATTAACAAAAATGTGATTCAATTTGTGATCTCATCTGTGAGGTCATTAGAGGTACATGGGGTGGGTATGGTTGTGGTGCTCACCATAACTTGCAACCTTTAGACATTTTTGATTTTGCACTTTAACAAAATGCAACTTCAAAATAGGTTTTTCAGGAGATGCCTATGCCTTTAGCTAACAAATGGTATCTAGTCACATGAATGAAATACTGTTACTTCTCCTTATTTGATTTCTTTAATGCTTTTTTGTTCTAGAAAATATTCAGAGGCATTTGACAGCCAGATTTTAACAACTGTTGGTCACTCCTAAAGGAATTTCGCCTGCAGGTAGACTGGAGCAGTTCTGGAAAGGCACTCTTATTCAAGATAGTTAGGAACGGTTTTCAAGACCTACAGTGACAACACTTATCTGTAGATTCCATTCTTCCAAGTTTTTCACAAATGATTGTGATCAAAGTTTTATATGTATAGAGCAATTTAAATAGTGAAAGACTGATAGCATCCACTAAGGGGAGAGATGAGGGAATATAGTTAGCTGGCAACATGAATTTCAGGAAATTATGGATCTGTGAGTGTGATAAGTAAGCAGGTTTAGGGTAGGAGTTGTGAATTAGTACAGGATTTAGAAAATAATGAGTTCCTGAGTGTAATTAGAAAGCAGGTTTAGAATAACAATTGTGAAGAGATGGGGAAAGAACACGCAGAAAATGTGTTAGATACAGGAATTGGTTGATAGTACCATAGTGTAAAATCCAGTTGTTGTCTGTGGTTCCATCAGCTTTCGTTATTCCTTTGTTACTCTTTGCAATATATGACTTTAAAGATAGCTTGTTAGGGGACAACCGATCTCTCTGACTTCTGAAAAATCTTTGTTGTCAGCTCATTTGGTTTGGATCCTATACCAACTGCATATAGTTGGAAAAATGGTTGTGGGTCTTTTAACTTCCAGCTTGTTGCTATGCCATGGAGAGCTGTGGTGCAAACTAAGTTTAAAAGTCTGTTTTTTTCTGGGATTAATGAAGGAAGAGTTGAGCTTCGAGAAAGCAGTCTTGTCTGGTAACAGTATCCGAAGATTAGAAGCAGACACTGTCTACCAATAAATCAATAGTGTCGGACAGCGAAACAACATGTGTTCAATAGTTGAATTGCTTTGGATACATCTCCAGCAGTTGTGGAGCTTTGTTTTACATAGATATTTTAGTGGTCAAATTGCTCAAGCATGATAAGGTAGATCGACTGGATTACGGATGCCATTCTAGAGCACTAATTGAGTCTATTCCAAATTATGGTGGAGAAAGCTATTGGACTGCTTGCGTAATCCTTAATCAGGACAGATATAAATCTGGAGAGCAGAATCCCCTGAGATGTTTTTGAAGTTGTAATTTACCCACTGAGATACTGTATTGTTTGTTATTACAGAGGAAATCTGGTAGAATTTAAATATATTTCAGATAGCATAAAATAGGGCGGACAGCATAACCACTGTGATCTTTTCCATTGTGTCTAAATGGCTAGATATTTTGTGATAAGGATACCGAGATAGACAATATGATGAGGCTTCTTTTAAGAAGCATTTTTACATGAAACTGTGAGCAGTAATATCCCACTTTTGTCTCCGTTTAGTTTGTAACCAGGTAATCAAGTGCGCTGGTCTATTTCTTGAGGGATACGAGTGATAAATATTCTGAGTTGCTTACTTGAATAACATCACCCTCATATGCTTGTAATTTGAATTCATGACTCAAGTTTTAAAAGCCATGAATGTGCTGGTTATCTCTGATTTTTCGTATGAAAAATGCCTTTATAGACAGCTCACCCAGGAGATAAGACGTCCCTTGGAGAGCCTGCATCTTAAATGGGAGACAGACCTCGGGATGCCCATTGATGAGAAGCAGTTGGAGGCACTAGTAGAAAGAGCATGGAAAAGTTCCAGAAATGCGCAATTCTAGCTAATCCGCTTTTTTGTCCTCCACAGAGTATATCTCACTCCGCACAAGATTAATGAGTATTTTGGGGCCCGATCAGCCTGTCCGCGGTGTACCTTAGAAAATGCCAAATGTTTACATATGTTCTGGGAGTGTCCATTACTAGAGGGGTTCTGGAGAGAGGTATCGACTAAACTCGGCGACATAATGGAAAGAGACAGAACAGTGACACCGGGATATTGCCCACTTCACTGGTTTCCTCATACTGCCCGGAATAAAATTACCAGCAAATTCATAGACCTGGGGTTGGTCTTGGCTAAGCGAGAAATTACCAGTCACTGGAAGGCGACCAGTGCCCCTAGTGTCTCGAGGTGGCTGCAGGAATTTATAAAATGGGCAGCTTGTGAAGGGATTCTTAGACTCCAAAAGCCCAGAGAACAGGCAATGAAAAAATGCTAGACACAGCAAGAGAATGGTGGCGTTAGTAGAGTTGCTCAAGCACTAGACTGATGATAACGAACCATCCCTTGAATGAGTAGAACCGTGTGTGGGCGTGGAAACGTTACCCGGTCTGTGCACGTAGCCTGGGGGATTGAAAGCATATATTGCATAGAGGCTTACCCTTTTTGGATTCCTTCCTGCTGGAATTATTGTGCCGGATGCCTTGCATGACTGGATATTATTCTCCACAGAGACATAGATGATTGAGCGACATGCCTGTCAGTGGGGTGGGCAGGAGTTGAATGGGGGGGTGGGTAGGAGTTGAACAGGGGGGGAGGAGAGGGTTTCGTTATTTTATTCTTTGTTGTGATTCTTGCGAGGTCGTAATGGAACAGACTGCTGAGATGTCGGTCTCCCACCACAGGGATGTAGTGCATAGCTCACCGGAGAACTCTGATTTGACCAACAAATACTGTCACCATTTTGTGATCCACACATGGAGAGAATCTGCAACTGGTAATGTGCGACCATCAGACATGATTATTGATAATTGTTTTCGAAAGCACGATGTAAGCTCTAAAATCCCATTGTATTGCTCCTACATGCTTGGATATTACTGAATAAAATCTGTTTACAAAAAAAATAAAATGTAGTGTACTGATGCATTTTGTTCAAATATTTGTTTCCAACACACTTTAGAATTTTAAGAAATGTATTTCATTAGTACTTTTCTAACTCTGATATATTCTGAAATATCAGCGCAGTTTATTTAAAGACATTTAAAATTTGTTATGTGCTAGGGAAAAAAGACTTTTCTTTCACAGCAAGATTTTCACATGTATTCTCTCACTTTGAAGTCAGAGAAAGAAAAGTAAACACCAAGCTCCCTCTGAAGACACAGCCTGTTGGGAGGGTCGCAGGCAAGATGGCGTTTGCTTGAAACGCTGTGGCGCTTGCCTGCCCCAGCCCTTATTTTCAAATGTTGGAATAATTGGATAAGAACATTGGTGACCTTTTTAGGAAAGATATAACTTAATAATGCAGGAGAATGCAATATATAGCTGTGTAAAGATTACAGCACTACCTTCAAGGCGGAGCCAGGAAGATCGCTTAACCACTTCTCAGAGTTGTCGGCGAGGTGTTTGGCCCAATAAACTGCCATTAAACCGCCAAGCAGGTGGTCGACATGGCTCTGCATTGCCCCCACAGAAGAGTAAATCTATGAAGAACAGTGCTGACGCGCCGGCCTCAACAGGGACTCAGGTTGTGTCTCCGGCTCGGAAAACACTGGCTGGGCAAAGGACATTCGAGGTTGCGGTATGTTCAACGGCGGCAGCTTCTTCTAGTGGCGGTTTCATCATTAGTTAATCAAGAATTTAAAGAATGCATTGTAATATTCGGCCACAAAAAAGATGAAGAGTGAAACATGGGTGCAAGAAGCTGCAGTGATTCATCGAGGATACCCTAAAATAAGCGAATTCAATCGGGTTAAGGCTTTGACTAGATGCTAAGCCCCGAAAACTATTTTGATTGAAGAAATACGCATTTTTATTCCTGTTCACGGTTTTCTTGTTTTCATCTTAACTTTGTCATCATCAGTTCTCTTGATCAAGGTGGTAAAAGTATAAATCTTTTGTGCAATAGACGGTCTCCTGATGAAGGCAGTTTTGCCGAAACGCGCGTTGCTTCCATCTACCGCATTGCTTCTATCAATTATTCATCGACTGCATTGTCATCATTTGTTTTGTTAGACCAAAATTATTGCAGCTACATATGAATTTGCCATACATCTTGTTATGATGGTTGAGGATGTATAGTATTTAGTACCCTCATTTCTTTCCTCCTTTTTTCTATTTATATTTATTGACATTATATATTCAACTGTTTTATATAAAATGAGTCAAATAGACACTAAAATGAAATCTGTGTAATCAATCAATCACAGCATTTATATAGCGCACTACTCACCCGGAGGGTCTCAAGGCGCTAGGGGAGGGGGGGTCCGCTACTGCTCGAACAGCCAGGTCTTGAGCTGCTTCCTGAAGGCGAGGTGGTCCTGGGTCAGGCGAAGGTGGGTCGGGAGGGAGTTCCAAGTCTTGGCGGCCAGGTAGGATAAGGACCTTCCTCTTGCGGTGGCTCTACGAATCCGGGGGACGGCGGCGAGGGCGTGGCTGGTCGATCGAAGCTGGCGTGTGGGAGCGTAGAAGTTGAGGCGGCTGTTGAGGTATGCTGGTCCTTGGTTGTGCAGGGCTTTGTGTGCGTGGGTGAGGAGACGGAAGGTGATTCTCTTGTTGACCGGGAGCCAGTGCAGATCTCTTAGGTGTCCGGAGATGTGGCTGCGACGGGGGATGTCCAGGATGAGTCGTGCTGAGGCGTTCTGGATCCGCTGGAGTCTCTTCTGGAGTTTGGCGGTGGTTCCGGCGTAGAGGGAGTTGCCGTAGTCCAGACGGCTGGTGACGAGGGCCTGGGTGACCGTCTTCCTGGTCTCGGTGGAGATCCACCGGAAGATCTTACGTAGCATGCGCAGGATGTTGAAGCACGACGAGGAGACGGCGTTGACTTGTCTGGTCATGGAGAGGGAGGAGTCCAGGATGAAGCCTAGGTTGCGTGCATGGTCCGTCGGTTTGGGTGCGCTGCCCAGGGCGGGGGGCCACCAGGAGTCGTCCCAGGCGGAGGGTGAAGATCCCAGGATGAGGACTTCCGTCTTGTGTACAAATATTTATCAAAATGAGTTATAATTATCATTAAAATTACAGAGATATTTTTCTAAATATATAATAGTCTGGGTCTATTTGTGGAACATTATGTGTGGGTTAGTTCATTGAATTTTCACCTAGAACATTTTGGCGTTTAAAATAGATTTTTTCGTAATATTGGGCAAAGGACAGATAAAGGCGCTGCTCCTGTAGGGGAGAAACACAAAGCAGGATATCTTTCAGACAAGAAGCTGAAAGAGGAAGAGCAGCGGTCAAGTGCCGAAGCATGAGGGAGTAGCAGCCCCTGATCCCAGAAATATTTTCTGGGCGATCTTCAGGAGCTCGCAAGAAGAAACCCTGTTGCGCAGGGGCTCCGGCTACAGACCTTGGGGAAGCACAAACGAGCGTAACTGACTCTACGGTGGTGACTGAGTACTGGCCTGTTGTTACTGTCACTCTCAGGCACTGGAACAAACGGTGAGATAGGCTTAATCCCAGTAGAGGGTGTAGTTGAAGATATGGCGTGATACAGGGGCCCTTGCTAGGTCAGGTACTAGAGATTGAGACTAAATTGGTTTCAGCAAGCGTCTCAGAAAGTTAATTCCTTTAGCCGGACCCAGAAACACAAAAGAGTACTATACTACAGAAAAACGAGGGGCCGCCAATCTAGCATACTCGTGCTGCACAAAGATGCAAAGGGAAGGAGAAATCCAACAAAGAGTGTGAAGCGGCGGAGGGGAAGATGGCAGAGCCCGGTGAAGCATCGACATAGCCGGAAAGCAAAAGTGAAACCACCCCGGGCTCGGTGCAATGGGCGTTGAAGGCCCTCTGAAGATCGTTCGAGGCTGTGAGAATAGCGGCACTGCTACCCACAGTGATCTCAAGACCCCTGGGTTGCCTGGAAATACACTCAAGTGCTGCGAACTCCGTCCCTCAGCAGTCCACCCGAACTAACGAGGGATACTCTGCAAGAGATGGAGCGGCAGGAAACCGGCCGGGGAAATACTTTGGAGCGGTGGACAGTTTTAATACTGGAGGACTGAGGTACGAACAAGGGGCTTTGCATGCACTGAGGACAGAGGAGCGGGTCCCTACCATCTCTGTGTAACTGTGCGGTATTGGCGTGCTCTATTTCTTGCCTCCGATCTCCCTCGGGGCATATCTCAGATGGAGACACGGAGCTTTGGACATCCGTAAGGAGTGACGAAAGAGGCAGCGGGGGTTGGCATCCTAACCACTTTAAGGTTCTGATGGCATATGGAGGTGCCCAGAACAGGCAGCACATCATCCACGCTTCCTCCGCTGCCGATCTTGAAATTGCGATGGCTCCCTACTAATTTACATATTTCGAGGTGTCCATGTTTCACTCACTGAGCTGCTGCTACATACATTTGGTTTTCTATTAATGCTCCCCAAGGCGAGGTCAGTAATGAGGGGGCTGGGGGCCACCATAATCTTTTGGCAATGCAAGTTTTTAAACCCTCCCTATTACTACCTGTTAATCCCTTGCCTGACCCCAAGATGGCTGCCACTAGGTTCCCCACCACGTCGTGCTACTCCTCTGAAAATAAACCGGACTTTGACCAGACCTCAAACACATCCCCCTTCCGGGCTACCCTTCAGAATACAGAATCTGTGAATCCTACCTCTAACCGTGGAGACCTAGCTTTTTGGCCGATGCCCAGTGGAGCTCCTTGTTAGCTATAGAGGAGATGGGCTGTGGACTACCCCCTTGGCCGTCACCTACCCAGCTGGACTTAGGACCAAACTTACTTCGTCTCTCCGTCGTACTCTCCCTCCTACCCCTTTACTCCACCCACGTTCTCCTTTACGCTCTATTTATCCCTCCTCTTTGCTCTCTAATTGTTTTCTCATTGAGGCCTAGACGCTTCACTGATGCCCGGTGGAGCTACCGCATAGCTATAGAGGAGATGGGCTGTGGACTTCCACCCCCGGCCGTTACCTACCCAGCCGGACTTTGGGCAGACTCTCCTTTGTCTCTCCATCCATCCAATCTCCATCCTTCCTCCTTCCTACACATTTACCCCACCCCCTTACCCATCTAAGCTCCATTTATTCCATCTTCCGATGCTCTTGAAATTTTTTCTTGTAACTCATGTAATTTTTTTATTTTGTGGATCCTTATGTAAAGCGCTCCGATACCTCTAGCCAGCGCTATATAATACTCAAATAAATAAAAAAATTAAAAAATTTGGAGCCAAGCCTAGGATGGCTGGAGGCTTCCCAGCAGAAGCAGACAATTTTACTCCCATACAGGGGCTAGTGAAGCCCTGGCGGATGATGACTCGGCTTCTGGCACTTCAGGGGACAGCATTAAAAGCTCTTGTATCATGCCACTTACACAAAAGCATGCGGTGGCGCAGAAAAAACAAAATGAAAGTCAGGTCTGGCGGACAGGGGTATGAATCGGATTATCAGCCAACAGTTGAAGTGGGACTACTCCGCCACATGTCTGATCCAGGCTGAGGGTGGCACAGTGGTAGGAGGTACCCACCAGGGGGTTTGATATTAAATTCTGAAGTAGAAGCTGCTCCCTCAATGGAACTTATTTACACCATGTTAAAACAGATGCAAGGAAAAGCCCAGGTGGAGAATAAGAAGGCGCACATCACTACGAAAAAATTGCAAGGGACAATATTCAAGTTAATAAGATCTGTACCGGAATAACAAAAAAAACTGCGGCAGTGGAGGAACGGACTTCAATATTGGAAAAATGACAACCCCCACAGAACAAGAGGCCTAGAGAAATTCAGTTTTTTGGGGGGAATGTCCTCCTGCGTCAGGCTACTTTTGAGAAAGCAAAGTCGGGGGCTAAACATGCATTTGATGGCAACACTTTATTGAACGGCTGAACTTCTGCCATGTGACTGTTGTAAGAAGATGGCAGTTGCAACAATTTGTGCCCTTTTAGGGGCTTGGATACAAAGTATATTTGATGAACCCTGCCCGACTTAAGGTTATATTTAAGGGAAACCCCCAGGTGTTAACGTCAGAAATAAAAGCTCAGGATTTTTTTTAAGAGATCTCGGGCAGGGTCCAATTTAGGACAGTAACAACGGCAAGGGTATGATGAACTAGATGTCACACATGATATAGAAGTGTGGGGACGGGAAGGATGATAATGAAGTCACTTTGGAAATTGCGTTTTGGAGAGCCTAATACATATTGTTCAAGTTGCTCTATACCCTTTGCAAGGACACATGTATTGGTTTATTTATTCTGTTTTTCTATTCTGTTATCTATTAAAGGTATGCTCACCAGGGGGCGAGGTGGTAGGTTAGATTAGGGTTGGAGGGGCTGAGGGGAGGTGTGGTAGTAGGAGACATCACTAGGGTCGTTTGAGCTGTTGCTCAAGGCAGGGGTGTGGGTTGTGGGGGCTCAGGGGGTTAGGGGCGCCAGGGGAGGGCTGTTGGTGACGTCGGGGTCATTCCAAGCATTGGAGAAGGTTTTGGGTAGGTGGTTGGATAAGTTCTGGATGGCTGCGCTCAGTGTATAAATGAATGAGCTACGAATTGCTACAATCAATATATGTGGGCTTAAAAAACAAAGGGTTAATGTGGACTTACAATATTTTAAAGCAGACATTTTATGTTTGTGTTAGAGTTTTCGGGTTATCAACTTATCTGTAATACCACTCAAGGGACGCGCACTCATGAGTTCACCATTTTCCCTCGGACTGGGAGGTTTATTTTTCTCCGCAACAGGGCAGATAAATATGGCAGATGGAAAATTGTGGAATGCCCCGTAGATAACAAATCTTTTACACTCTGCTCTGTATATGGGTCAGTGGTTGCTGACCCCAAGTGTTTGATTAACTTAATAATGAATTGGCCGAGTGGCCGCTTCCGCTTGTTGTCTGTGGTGATTTTAATATTAATATCAAAGAAGGGGGATTAAGACGGGCAGTAAGCACTACCAAGGCCGTAAAGCAAAGGTTTTTAGATTCATTGAGTCATTTGGGAATGGCTCACGGACTATCTGATGTATGGGCTGAGAAGAAAATACATGATCAAAGATTTTTAAAAAATCCAGCCCCTCACCAGGTAAATGTCAGGCTCTGTTTTTTTATTTTATTTATCTCCAATAGGTTAGTGCAGGCAAGCAGGATATATCTCTGATCATAACCCATTGGTGCTAGAGGTTGATGTGGTAACAGAACGACCTCCTATCCGTAGCTGGTCATTTGAGAGTGCCCTATTGTATGATGAGGACTATGTCAGTCCTATGAAAAACAGGACCTCAGTGTTTATCGCGGATAATATAGGGAGTGCCCGGATAGGTATAGTTTGAGATGCTCTTAAAGCAGGGATCTGGGGAGAAACCTCAAGATATAGCTAGACCCGGCAGAAGAGAGAACAAAAAACACCTACCTGATTATTTGTATGAGGCGTTAGCAGCCGCAGAAATGCAGGTGATAGAAGCAAGCTTGTGGCCTGGAAATTGAAAAGGCCGAATTGAGCGCTGCAGTTGCTAAAGCCAACATAGTTGATATCTCTGCTAAGAAAGCAGCGGACAAATACGCGGCCTGGAAAAGTAAGGCTTATGAATTCAACAAGAGGGTGGGGCATTGGTTGGCACTGTGCTCAAGACAGAAGACAGCGCAAGGATAGATCAGGGAAATCTGAGAACCAGCTGGAATATGCTCTACTTTTCAAAGGTTTTATCAGCAACTGTATACTGGGGAGGGGGGTAAGGAGATTCAAGATATAAAGGGGTATTTGGATTTAATGACATGAGGAATTAAGTGAAGACCAGGAGCTGTTAGATCATCCGATCTCAAGTAAGGAAGTTATTATGGACATCTCATCGGTACCCGCAGGGAAAGCTGTAGGGATGGATCCGATGCCTAGTAAGTTTTAGAAGGTTTTTGCATCCTGTATTCAAACTCTTGCGTTGGAAGTATTTTCACAGACCCAAAGGGGGGTTGATGCAACTGACTCATGGGCGTTTGCAAATATAATAGTGTTTCCCACAAAAGGTAAACCTGTGCAGGAATTAGGGTCCTATTGGCCAATTACTTCGGTAAATAGTGATGCCAAAATGTATGCCAAAATATTGGCTGGGATATTAGCGGGTGTAATAAAGAAGAAAGTTTCTTCAGTACAACACGGGTTTATACCTGGTCGGGGCTCAGCCGACGGGTATTACACTATTTGACGTGGCCAAGTTAACAGGAGACCCTATGGTACTATTGGTTGCTGAGAAAGCATTTGATAGGGTCTCCTGGTCTGATCTGTGGGCGGTTATGGAAAAAAGAGATTGGGGCTTCAATATAGCGCCAGTTAAAATGCTATATCGAAATCCAGTGGCTTGGATCTCATTGATGGGTGGTAAGTCTGAGTTGGTGACGATTCAACAGAGTACGAGACAAGGCTGCCCCTGCTCTTCCTTATTCTTCACCCTCAGGCCCCCTGATAAGGAAAATTAAGGGTAATATAACTATTTTACCGGTATGTGTCCAGGGATAGGAAACCAACATTTTGACATATGCCAACGATTTTGCAATTGTTAGTCCTGACCCAGAAGATACGGTAAAAGAAATCGAGATGGAGGGGAGAAAATTTGGTAGCCTGTCTGGGTACCTATTAAACCAGGATAAAACTGCGGTATATCAGGGGGTCGATGTTACTTCAGATACGGAGAAAACTGTGGAGAATAATTTGGATCCTTTGATCAGAAGAATGAAGCTTGACTTTGGGAGAATGAATTATCTTAGCCTTACCCTGATCACAGCGGCGGCCAGCTCAGGTCAGTAAGGTGAGGCGTCAAGCCAACAGAGGACTGAATAGGTAGAATTAATTAAATAAATAATACCTATTCCATCGGTCTGCTTCTCCCAAGCAGTGCCCTGCCCCGCCTCACCGCTCTTACTTGAGCCGGCCGCCGCTGCCTGAACGGGAGAAGTAATATTGTTAAAATGTTGTCGTTTCCTGAAGTACTATATTTCTTTAGGGCTATCCCCCTGGAGGTTGAGGGCTACTGGTTCAAGGTTTAGGATCCGATGATTTCTAGGTTTCTATGGGCCTATTCTAGCCCCAGAAGGGTGCTGAGGTTATTGTCATTCCCCAAGGAAGGCGGTGGATTGGCAGTGCCAAACTTTCGACTGTGTTACTGGGCCACTGCCCTTCAGCAGATGGCATTTTTGCTGTATGACAAACAGGAACGTGGATCAGTAGTTGGTGACCTCCAAACGATTTTCGAACTATTGCTAGGCCATGGCGCTAGTGGCTGTCTTATGTGGCAACTAGACTTTGGATACTCTAGGAGAGTCAAATTTAAAACGCTGATTTGTGTATATAAAATATGGTCTATGGTCCGAGAAAAATTGGGATTAGGCCACTTTCATTTTTATACCCCATTACAGAAGAAATCCACTTTAACCAGATATTTTTAGGGATTCACATGTCAAGCGTTGGAAATAGTCGGGCCCTTCCATTCTTGGAGATTTGTGGGGGATGCGGGTGTCTATGCGTTTATGTTATAAAAAGAAAGTTTGATTTGGAGCATAGAGAATTTTTTTATATTTACAGAATAGAGATTTCTTAGGGAACAAGCATTTGCAATGCAATAGGTCTCGCATTAGGAAAGTTTGAGCCATTGGTATTGCAAATTACATTTTTTTTATTTATGTGTTGGTTGTGAACATAGCTATAGTAATAGCTAAAGTAATAGCTTTGTCATTTACAATGCCAATAGTTTTAACTTTCACAAATGTGACACCTATAGCATTTGCAATGCAATATGTGTTGTATTTTCACGAAAATCCAAGAACAGAAGTGAAATATTAACTTTTTTTGTGACATTTATAAGACAGACGTTATTGTTGTTCGAGTACTTTACGCTGGTGTTTGGATTCCTGTAAATCCCCAGTGTTGCAGGGTGCTTAAGAATTTTGTGATCACAGTGGTACTGTATTCCGGGCTACCTTTGATACTTGCACAAGTGCCACCTTGCCCATGTAACGCTTGTTCCTGAGCCTGAGTGTCTAGCACTTATTGCAGGACTATACCTCTAATCATACTCTGTTTTCTCTTATAACTGCACACTTGTCACTTTCATTTCCTGTGGTGCACTTTTGACTACCTCATGTATTTTGTTTGCTCACAATTGTCACTATTACCTTATGTAAGTAACGTATGTTTTTGCAACCTGTTCTTTTGTAATGTTTCTCATTATGTTTCATTTCTGTTCCTGTTGTGAAGCCTCCGACGCCTTCGGGTAAAGTCCGCGCTTTATAAAAATGCATAAATACATGAATAAATAAATACCGCCTTCGGGTAAAGTCCGCGCTATATAAAAATGCATAAATATATGAATAAATAAATACCGCCTTCGGGTAAAGTCCGCGCTATATAAAAATGCATAAATACATAAATAAATAAATACCGCCTTCGGGTAAAGTCTGCGCTATATAAAAATGCATAATTAAATAAAAAATAAATACCGCAAAACATCCTCGTTACTCTGCCGGCCTGCGACCAGGAAGTCAGGCAGGCCGGCGCGACAACAGGAAACAGGAAGTAGGAGGGCGGGAGCCTACCTCGCCTCCCACGAAAGAGCCGCGATTGGAGCCCTGCACCGGAGCAGGCAGGAGCCTACCCTGCGCCCCAGTGCCTAACGAGGGAAGAAGAGTCCTGCTGCAGGGCCCTGCAGCTGAGGAGAGCCGGTGAGTGCGTTGCTGAGCTGCGGGCGGGTGGGGGGGGGGGCGGGGGGGGGGAAGCATGTACGCGCGCGCGGGGGCGGCCTGTGTATGTGTGTGTGTGTGTGTGTGTGTGTGTGTGTGTGTGTGTGCGTGTGCGTGTGCGTGTGTGTGTGTGTATGTGTCTTGGAGTGACTGTGTGTGACTGTGGGGGAGGGGGGGTGTGTGTGTGAGCGAGTGTCTGTCTGCGATGTGTACGGCTCCGGGGAGAGCCACGCTGGCGCTCCGCCGCTTCCTGGGCCATAGATGGGGGTCTCAGTGTGTAAGTGCGGCGGCGACGGGGGTGTGTGTGCCTGTGTATGGATGTGTATGTGCGCATGCGTGAGTGGCGGTGTGGCTGTGTATGTGCGCATGCATGAATGGCGGTGCGCGTGCAGGCAGTGGAATCCAAGACAAGCAAAGCTCGTACACCTTCTCGTCCTTCCTTCCCTCGAGACAGATAACTATACGTCTCCAACCCTGGACGCATCCTTTGGATGCTAATTCCAGGGCGAGACCTAAAAAGGAGAAAACGTCGACACAGTGTCTAAAAGGCAAAGCAGGAACTCCTTCCAGGAACAGGATTCATGGGGTGACTGTCTATAGAGGAGATGGGCAAAATAGGAGGAAATTAAGGTGGCCCTTTATAGGTACACTTAGAGAGAGAGACACCTTTTTTTCTTTTAAGTAGATGGGTGCATGTATGCAAGATTTAAGGATAATTCATGATGGGAAAGACCGGAGCAAGAAAATGATTAAGAGAAAATGCAGGATGGAGCGAATTGGAGCCCTCAGAGTAGCAGCACAGAGGGCAGAATTTCGAATGGAGGAGTAGGCAAGAAAGCTACTAGGGGCATCAGATGTAGAGGAGGAACAATTGCATATGTGAGTTTGGGGGCTCCTTGAGATATGTTGTGCAGTGGAATTGACACAATATCGATGCAGGGGGAGCAGGTCCGTGGCTGAAAGCCAATAACATGCTTAATAGCGGGCTGACAAAGCACCACTCGCTGGACCACACAACCCTACATTCAGCCATGCTGTGAAACAAAGAACAATGCAGGCAAATGTAAAGCAAACGTAGTCACTTCCATCAGGCAGAAAAGGAACAGGGGCACCCTCTTCATTTCTTGTTGCAATGACCCATGGCTTCTGTTCAAGCAAGGCTACTCATTGCTTTGCATAAAATATGGTTATCATGAAATGCTTCCATCAATACACCTAATTTCGTGATCCACAGCAAGTGAAACGCTAATTATATGGAGGAACAAGATGTACAGCTTTGTGTGCCTTCAAGCAATAGATCCTATGCTTGTAATGCTAGTTCAATTGCCCCCCCCGCCCTCCCCCCACCCCCAAGTGGTGCAGCACCACTAGACCAAAACTTAAAAATAATGAAATAGAATGCTACTCAGAAGAATTTCCATTTGGTAATAAGGATTGAATAAAGCATTTCCACCCCTCACATTCTACTTGTACCTTATGAAAAAGCAGGCGATGACGCAGATAGTTAAGGGTCAACCGTGCTGCTGTCATTTCATTCGGAAGGTTATTCCAGCACATTTATTTAAGGGCAGTCTTTGGAAAAGTGTTTTTTTACTGTTACCCTAATTTATGAAGCAATTTGATTATTTACTCACTGTTCAAACTATTGCGAGTCGCAGTTTACATTCCTTTATGTTGCTATTGATCAACAAAGGCTCTTCCAACCAGTGTTACCCAAACAGCAGAGCTGAAACAATAGAAAAGAACTGGCAGAGAGAGCAACAAGCAATGCCCTGCACGCATCCATCAATTTGGGTTTCTAAAAACAGCCCCACTTTGTAAAGTAACACCTTGCTAATGTGGAACTGTCAGCGATATCAGTGTTGCTATTAACACAGGCCATTTATAACCCGCATTGGCTTGCCTTTCAGAATTTATTAAATGCAAGATTTGTTTCAAGTTCCTTGTTATGAACTTCACTGTAGTCTAAACAGTAGAAGACTCATATGTGCATAATGTAATAAAGTTTTGATTGAGGCAACAAGTCATGCCCGCCTGCAGGGCATAATCACGTACAATCGTGGCAGGCTTGTGTATTCAGGCAGTGCTTCCTTCCGGAATGAATCTGAACACAGATACCACAGTGCTTGGTGACATGGCGGAGTTGTTTGGCTCTTTCCATGAAGATTACAATAACAGAGGGGCAAGAAATGGGCCTAGTATTAGGCATCTGCACCGCTCTAGCTCTGTGCAGGAATGTTATAAGGCTGCCATGAAAGTGAATATGTGCGCTAAAACAGAACAACAAGAAGCCGTGAGCGTGCACACTCCCGAACTTCCGGTTTTGGGATGTGCACGCTCACGGCTGTCGTGGGGCGGGACTTCCGTCTTTACGAGAAGCCCGCGCCCACGGAGTGGATGCCCAGAGGACCGGTGGCAGCTGAGGCCGCTGATGCGGTAAGTGGGGCATAGTGGGGGGCGCGGTGTGTGTGTGTGTGTGTGTGTGTCTGTGTGACTGTGTGTGTGTGCGTGTGTGTGTGCGTGCGTCTGTCTGCGCGTCTGTCTGTGTGTGTGTCTGTGTGTATGCCTGTGCCTGCAAGGCATTATGGGCTGCGCCGCATATTAAATGAGCGGCTCTCCCGCTGCTCCGGGGAGAGCCACGCTGGCGCTTTGCCGCTTCCTGGGCCATAGATGGGGGGTCTCTGTGTGTAGGTGCGGCGGCGACGGGGGTGTGTGTGCCTGTGTATGGATGTGTATGTGCGCATGCGTGAGTGGCGGTGTGGCTGTGTATGTGCGCATGCGTGAATGGCGGTGCGCGTGCAGGCAGTGAAATACAAGACTAGCAAAGCTCGTACACCTTCTCGTCCTTCCTTCCCTCGAGACAGATAACTATACGTCTCCAACCCTGGACGCATCCTTTGGATGCTAATTCCAGGGCGAGACCTAAAAAAGGGGGTGTTAAGGGGGTTCTCCAAGATTGATGTAATGGATTTACTTATTGAGCATAAACGCACAGTTGGCTTACTATTCAGGATGCTGAACTGCAGAATGGCTGGTGACATAGACAAACTTACCAGGCGGTGGCATGAGTCGCTGAAAGTGGAAACAGGGAAATGCGAAGTCTCATTAGGCTTTGCTCGCGCAATTCTAATGTTTGACAATTTGCAAATTCAGCATTTTAAAACATGGTTTAATCTTTACATCACACCAGGGAAGACTGCTAAGTGGGGAGGGGTAGCGGGCAGGCACTGCCCTCTGTGCCGTGGATATGGGGTGGATCTTATACATGTGTTTGCAACCTCCCCAAGTCTGGACGGTTTAAAAAGAGATATCAGCAGAATCCTGGTGAAGAGGCTGGGTTTGCAGATCTTATTACACCCCTATTAACTATGTTAGGGGTTTGAGAGAGCAATATTCCTCCCCATGCACATGCTTTTATGTTTATTGCAATGACAGCACTAATGTTCTGCTTGGCCACAGCCTGGCGAGACACTGTCCCGCCTTCGAGTTACCAATGGATGGCTCAGCTTTTATCTATTTAAAAATACAGAAACAGCCGTATATGCTCGGAAAGGTAGAGTGCCCAAGAAAAAAGTCTCCAAGTCTGGGTTCCTTTGAAGAATCGGATTACGTCAATGTCAGAGGAGGGTCGGAATACTGGAAGGAGTAGTAGCAGGTAGTGGGTGTAACTGCGAGGAGCGTATTAGTTAGGTAGGATCTAATGTATTGTGGTACTGTAATGTGGGTTATAGTTATGAATTTGGTCTCTTTTTTGCTTGGGATGTTTTGATCCCATCCTCAATGTATGTACTGTATTTTGTACCCGTAATCAAATAAGGATTGCATTTGATTGACTTGTTCTGCGTGGAATGGTGAAGTGGGGGCCTTGTGGTTTTATTTATAAAATTTGTCATTAAAGATTGGTTCGAACTAGGAAACAAAATTAATACATAGCCTAACCTTTGTCTTTGAATTCACAGCAAATTTGTCAAGATAAGAGCCAGTTTTAAAGGTCTGTTAACAGAAAGCGAGTCTGTGGAAGGATACAGTAAATAGGATATGGACCACATTAGGGACGAACTGAAGTTGGACAGCCTCAAGCAAATAAAGCCAGCAAATAGAAAACAAGCAACTGTGCATTACAAACCACAAAGCCACTGGTAAGCAATGAGCAGAATGTATTCCCAGAGAAGCTTCAAGGATGCCCACAAGAAGTGGTTAGCAAACCAAACAGCTGGGCTGTATAGTAGGCTTTGACCTAAAAAGGAGAGGTGATGGTAAACCAATAGAAAGGTGGTGTCAAATAAAGATGGGAGGATGGATCGATGAATTGGGCGTGTTTGAGTGTGAAAGATGTAACAAATGCAGGTGGACATTACAGTGGAAGTGAGGCATCAGTTGATATGAATTGGGTAAATGGATGTCAATAGAAGCAATTGGAGATGCTCTCTAGTACAGGGCAACTATGGTTAATAACTGATCTGTGTGAAAGTGCCAGGCAAGATTTGTTACCATAAAATTAAAAGATTATTTGGCAGTATCTGGTCACATAAACAATTACATTTTGTGTTGTTTTTTTATAGAGAGAACACTGTATTGAGTCTAGTCTAGTGTCCTATTTGCATAATTATCTTATAGTGTTCTCTAGAATGATTTATTTAACTAAAAGGAGACACATAATATAGGGACTATAGATCAGACAAAAATACTACTTCAAAATAAATGCTCCTCTCTGGGTTTCGAAATTCGTACTTGTCAGAATCCATCAGCAAACTTCATTTTGCGTTTATATAGACAGAAACCATCTATAGTACTTGAATCACGATTTTCTTTGTGCAGTTCTTCATTTAATTAAAAGAAATGCAGGACATGTTGATTAGACAATATTTAGAGGGGACCAAGCGAAAAGGCGATTTAGGTCTCAGTGCATCGAAGAGCAAGAAACTGAAGAGCAAAGATGGAAAAGTGGAGCGAGATTAGCTGGGAATAGAAAATTGAGTGAAGGAAGTGAGAAAGGGATGAGGAAAGGAAAGGAATGAAGAATGGTAAAGAAGGGAGAAAAGGACATGGGAGAAAAAGAGGGGCAAGTATTGATGGAAGAAATGGATAGAGAGGAGGTGGTGGAGAAAGTGTGGGTAACAGTGTGGAAGAAGAAAAGTGTGTAACTAAGGAAGAAATGTGAGGGGCTGGCCATAGCCTGAAGGAATAAAGTAGAAGGGGGCATGGCCAAGCTGCCGACCAAGATGGCTGCGTAGCATTGAAGCTCCGCCAGCCTTCCCGCAATCCTTGCCGTACTCTACATTTTTTAGTGCCATCCTGCCTGTAGGCATTGCTTGTTATATTGGTGGCTCTGGTGGGCACAAACCACCAGAAGCAGAAGCCCGATAGATAACTAGCCTGAACCGCCTGCACTCCCAAGCAGCCTATCTGCGGATGTTGTTGTAAACCGGGCCTGTGTGGGCGTGCGGCCCTGCTGCGCATCACTCGGAGCTCCCCGGATTGGTTGTCGAAGTTCCTGCATGGGGATGGGTAGAACCCCTCCCGGCAACGTGATGGCAGGGTAGAGCGCCTGCTGATAGGAACGGCACAGTGGGCGGCGAGATGGCAGAGTTTGGGGGAGGAGCAGTCACGAGAGGAGATCACGCTGTAGGTAAGCCTGTCCCGCATTGCCCCTGGAGGCCCCGCACTGACGGGGACCACGGCTGCGCTGGGCTGGCCTGGAATAAATCACGGCCTCTGATCTCCTCGCCTCGCCTCCCCTGCCCTGCCATCTGCAATCCTCACCTCTTTGCTGGCTCGGTGGACAGTGGCCAGACACGTGGCGGGCCGTGATTGACCGGCCTGCGGCCTGGCACTCTCCCGGACCAAACTCTATTGGCGTTGTGGCCCCAGCTGACGGGAGGGCAGGAGGGTTGGCATGACTTAGAGGCTTGCATCCTAGCTGGCACACTGGGTGTCATGGGTCAAAACCAGGTGCTGCCGGAATTCCGTAGCTGCTCTCATCTCCTCCATACAAAGTGGACAGCACGAAGGAGCTGCCCAGCTTACACAGTGCACCTGGGCCTTAATACCGTGGCGGCCCGGCTGGGTCGGGAGGCCCCCCTGTTAAAACTAGCACCATAGGGAGCTAGGGGGATGCGGCCCCGCCTCACAGAAACTCTGGGGTTGCGCCGCCACTTATTGGCTCGCGCCCCACGCCCATGCATTTCCACAGCGGCATCTCCACAGTGGCACGGGAAAGGATCCGCAGTGAACCTAAGCAACGGCGCCTACAATTCAAAGAAACTAAAGGCCCTGAAGAAAAGACCAATGTAGCATTAGCTGAAAGTGGTGGAGTTGGGTACCCTGCTGCTGTGGAGCCGATGGGGGCAGATGCCCTCTTGGTGGACCTAAGGGCTGGTTTCAAAGCCCTGGATGGAACCTATGACTTGTTGGACATGCGCCTTGCCACGCTGGGTGCATGTATCAGCCTTTCATAATAAGAGACTGGACAAGGTGGAGGGCAGGGTTTCAGACCTGGGGGATGGGGCTGCACAATCTGTCAAGAAACTAGATCGTATGAAAAGGCTTCTCAAAACTGTTGCAACGAAGATCTGGAAGCAAGAACCTGGTGCAATAATATATGCATCCTAGGTATTCTGAAAACTACAAATACTGGCCACCTGGATCTCTTTGTGGAACAATTCTTGATTTACTTATTTAGCAAAGAATACTTTACCGTTACATTGACCGTAGAGAGTACCCATCGAACCCTTGGCCCGCGCACCATTCTGGGCTTGCCACTAAGACCACATCGCCAGGCTGCTAAATTTCCGGGACCGAGACACTGCCTTACGACTCGCTAGGGAAAAAGGCCCACTTACCTGGCAGGGCTCTTCCATCTCCCTGTACCCAGACTTTACTGCAATGGCGGAAGATACCCATCACAAATACACCAGAGTCAAGGCCACACTGAGGAACCTGGGCCTCAGCTACGGTATGGTGATCCCGGCCCACCTGCAAGTCATTGTGGAAGGCAAGTCGCAAATCTTTGACAGTCCAACAGAAGTACAGGCATACTGCCACACATACATGGAGGCACAAGAGACGTGCCGGAAAGATGCGCCATGAGGGTCGCCTACAGGAAGCAACTCCGGGGCAAGCACTGACCTTTTTTCTACTGAAACGGTATACCACCTGGGCCTCATCTAAAAGCACCTAAAGTTAGAGTACAGCAAACAAACTCATCTCTTCATAATTTGGCTACTTTACAGCGGCGGGAGACTGGTGTAGCGTAGCCACCACTTTAATGTGTATTACATTCTGTTACTTATGATATCATTGTTGGGGTTGGGATGTCCCAGTTATATTTCAACAGGGATGGGTGGGGGGAGGGAAGGGAGGATGATAGTTTTGAAGGAGAATTTGTGCAATGTTTTCTTGACAAGGTAACTGTTATCAAACACATTGCAGTATTCCACATCGATACCATCCCCACCCCCGTGAACATGCATGGTAAGCTACTCTCATTTGCGGATATAACACTGGTGACTTGTAATGTAAGGGGTTTGAATAATGTGCGTAAATGTAGACAGGTCCTTCTTTATTTGCAGAGACATCAGGTTGACATGGCCTTGCTAAAGGAAACGCACCTACCCATGACGCCATCACCTGGCTTTACATCTGCATGGGGAACGCATCAGTACGTCTAATATTACAGTACATACGCCAGAGGTACTGCCATACTAATACACAAAGGACTGCCATTTCAACTGTCAATGATATACGTGGACACAAAGGGCTGTTACCTGTTGGTAGCTTTTATCGATATATATACGCACCCAACATTGACAGTCCAGAACTTTTTTTTACAACTTGCAGGATAAGATAGACATGGTTGAAGCGGAATATATCTGTAGGGTGGGGGGTGGGGAGACTTGAATCTATTACTAGACCCCAAACGCGACAGCACGGCAAACATCCCTGACACCGAACCGCGGTTCCGAGGAGCGAAGGTTGAGTTGTGCGAACATAACTTGGTGGATGCTAGAGGAAGGTGGCTATGTATATACCATACCAAAATGAGGTATAGTGTGCACAGATTCCAGTGGTACCCCAAAGGTAGGCAGAGAGGTAAAAGTAGATAGCACCTATTTGTGGTAGTGTGGGCGAACAGTAAGGCTTTATCAGAGGGTAATGCTAAGCCTTTGTGGTACACACTCAGGCAGCAACTAATGTCACACACTCAAAGACTGAACTCAGACCAATTTGTTTGTATCAAAACTATTAAGTGCAGGTAAGTGAAATAACTGCTTTGCAAAACGTATGCAATGTTTTACAATTGAATGCAGGTTCAAATGAGGTTGAATGAATAACAGGTAGGTCACTGTTTCGAAATTACTTTTCAGGTTACTATGTACGTAACTTTTTTAGATTACTTTACAGATTACTTTGTGGATTACTTTTTCTACTCAATATGTTATGCCTAGATATCACACTGGGGTAAGGAACAAGGGTTCCCCCAAGGTCAATGATGCACTCTTGAAACACCCTCAGCGGCCCGTAGGGCAGCCGGGTGCTGAGAGCGGAGGCCCAATGTTATCCAATAGGGGATAGGGGGTCTCCGGTTGATGGCTGCTCAAGAGCAGGCCACAATCTTGTGGGAGAAAAGCCCCTGGTGTTAGGTTCAGGGCAAAGGGCGTTAAAGTTTAGCACACAAAGTGCACAAGCAGAGTCGCTGGGGCAGCTGGGTGCTGTTTTGGTGTTGGGTGCCCTGTTTTCAATGGGAGTTGCCGGTTTTTGATTTTGGCTGCAGGCTCGGTCCAGGAAGACTTCCGGGAGGAACCAACAGCTGGGCAGGTAAGTTGGAGGGTTCAAGGACGTAGCTGCCCATCGGGTTCTTTTCTCCAGGGTGCAGGGCGGCTGGATGCAGGGGTGTGTTTTGAGGTTGGATTTCTCATTATCGGACCACTCGCGTTTGGGGGAGGGGGTCTCCATGCAAAGGGTACAGGCGACGTCAGGGAGACCTGGCGGGGTCCACAGACAGTGGACTCTGAAGCGCTGGGGCCTCTTGCGGGGACCGGTGAGCCACCCAGATTTGGGCCGGGGGTGCCAGGTGCAGTGGTGGTTCCAGGCATCGAGTTTCTTTGTCCTCAGCAGCTTCTGTGTCTTTATTGGCCATTTCTTTTGAACAGAGCTGCTGTTCACAGGAGATCCGGTCTTTGTGGAAGGCAGTCAGTCCTCCCAGGGGTTCTAGAGGTCGCTGATTGCAGGACAAGGCGACTTTTGGTGCAGACTCTCTGGAAACTGCAGACAGGCCGGTAGGGCTAGGGCCAAGTCAGTTCTTCTCTGCAGTCTCCTCTGCTGGGCGTCCTCTTTTGTCCTTCTTAGATTGCAGAAATCTGCCTTCTTGGTTCAGGGCTGCCCCCTAAATACTGTATTTAGGGGGCGATTTAGGGGTCTCGAGGTCAGTAGCAATGCGCTACTGACCTTAGGGTGACTACACCCTTTATGTGCCCCACCCCACATGGGGGAGTAGGCACAATCCCTAATTCTGATTGGAGAGTACCTGTCCTCTGCAAGATGGCGGGCACTGAAGAGTGGGCTTCACCTCGCCTCCCCCACCTAAGGGACATGATTGGCAGAGGTGGGCACACCTTCTGGGCTGTGAACATTTTTCCCACCTGTCTCCCCGCCGAAAAGGAGGGGAGACAGCTCCTGATAGCAAGGGAGGCTGGGGGTCGCATTACAAAGGCGGCAAGGCCTTTGAAGGTCCCCTGACACAGATGGCTCTTCCTGGCCTGGGGAAGGTGTGAACACCTCCGATCAGGAACGGCTGTGTTTCTGGGCTCAGGGAGGGAAGGCTACCACCCCAGGGGACCAGAAACAGGTCTTATGGTGACAGGCTGGTGTGTACCAGTCAGGGAACCCATCAGAGGCTGGGCGTTTTTCAGGGGGCATCTCTGATATGCCCTCTGAGCGCATTTTTCATTAAATCCCACACTGGCATCAGTGTGGGTTTAATGAGCTAAGAAATTTGATACCAAACTGTCCAATTTTTAGTAAAAAGCCATTATGGTGCTGTGGAGTTTGTAGTGACAAACTACCAGCACCATGTACTCCTAATGGCATTACTGCACTTACAGTGTCTAAGTATTAGTCTAGACACTGTAGGGCAGTGGTCTTCAAACTATGGGGCGCGCCCCCCTGGGGGGCGGGGAGACATCTCAAGAGGGGCATCAGTCGACCACTTGCAACCATCGGTATTGCATTGTTCTTCACAGTCTGCATCCACCTGATGAATACGGTTAAAGTAATATCCATTGTAGGAAAACTTGGGGTGATTTACAGATGGAGGGTAGTATAAATTCGCAGGTTCGGCTCGGATGGGGTAAATCTGCCTTCAGTGGGATTGAAGATGGTTGAATTACCGGCAGCAGAACCGTACTACGGTCATTTAAGTTACTGAAATATAAACAAATTGTTGCTTATATAAAGTACGTGCATCTGTCAAACACTTTTCCTGTACAAAGGCTTTCAGTGACATTAATAATTATGCCTCACCCCATTGAATTGCTTGCCTATCTGCCTCACTCTTATCACAGTGCCTTGTCAAGACCGTCAATATGCTGAAAAATAACCAATTACACATTTCCAGCACTTATTACAGACTTCAACCACGGTGTGGGGCAGAAATGTTTCACAGAGGCATCAGTTATTTCAAATATTAGCTCCACAGGTCCTGATACTCTTAGCTAGATCACGCCTTGTATACACAACCAAATACATATTTCATGTAAATACTGTTTTAACACCTTTTCTCTTTTGCTTTGTGGTAATATTTCAATTTAGTTGGAGGCCGCAGTCGGTTTGGCAAAGGCGGTACAGCGTCTAGAGCGCCAAACGTCTAATGAGATTCTTATTGTTTTCAAACCATTGCAAACTATTTAAATAGTTATATCGGGCAACATAATTTAAAAGGCGCAGTTTTCACAGTTATCTACCTATAAAACATAAAGACAATCTAAACATGTAGAACAGTCAACTGTTTGTTACTTCAACATTACATTTCGGAGCTCTAAAATTCTCACGCTCAAAAGTAATTTGTACATAAAAGTTTCAAATTGAAAAAATGATCTTCACTAAAAGGCCACCTAATGACTAACATAAAAGAATCATTTATGTCTTGATAAGCTTTATACATTTCCAGAAATTGTACATTTGCATTAATTGGACATTGTTGACTTAAAGGAGGATATATACTATTTTCTCCTTTATGCTTGGCTGATGCACAGAAATTCAAGCATCTGAGCAGACGTGTAGTTTTATAAATAGAATATGGCATTCATTCATGCCGCATTTTCGTGAAGTTAAAAAGTAGTTTGCATACTTGGCAGTGGCCGTGTTTTTTAGACCGGGCACTGGTTTCAGTGGTGAACCAAGTGCCTAGATAAAATATGGTTATCATGGGTGAGGTGAGGATTAGTCAACTTAACTGACGTTTTCACTTGTGCAACACTGATAGTGGGTGTATATAGGAAAAGAAACCCGCCACCTTCCATAATGTATCAGGTCTCACCAAATCAACAGCCTGTAGATTTATTTTACAGCAATTTTTAAAAGAGCCATGCAAAAGTGTAGATAGTAATTTATGACCCTTGACTTGAAAATGTAAGTGCATCACCAGTTTTACAAGTTCCCCATCCCTTGTTCTAGGGAGTCAGTTGCCAGACGATTAACCAATAGGGAGGGGGGAGCGGCCTGGAGTACTCTTCACCCTCCTATGCCACTGTCATTCCTGCCCCTCTATCTCTCCCATCTTATCATCTTATTCACAGACAGTTCCACAGAGAAGGATGAGAGAAAATGTGAACATTTCACTTTTCAGTGTTCTGGAATACCAAACTAGAGTGGGGTTGTGTGTGGGGGGGGGGAGGGGAGTGGAGTGACGGGAGGTGGAATTTGTGGAATCTGCTTTTATGAAATATGTGAAATTTTGTGAAATTTACGCATAAATACCCAAAAATGCAAATCTGTCATTTAGCTCAATATTTAGTGCAAAAGTGGCGTTTTACCAATTTTGAGGAGAGGACATACCTTGCACTGAAAAACGTGTGATAAACACAAGTGCTGCTAGCGTTCTGGTCGCTCGTGTTCTTCCAACGCTCCAGCGCTATAACATTACCTCAAACAATCGCATAATTACGAGGTTTAGCATAATAGCATAATTTTGGGAAACTTTTGTAATATGAAGCTCCCGAAATTACGCAAATTATGCCAGAGCAATTTAAATCTCACCTGGGCCCATACCAAAACCTCTGTGATTTATGACTGTTTCCTGAAACTAGATGGTACCCAAATGTAAAGCAAGGCTGCACAGCGCCACTATAGGGACCAGATTTACTAATGCTTCGCAAGAGGTTTCCGTTAATTTTGCAATGCATAACCGATGCTAAGTGTTATGCTGGGATTTACTATTCAAAGCAAGACAGGATTTGCATTGGATAGTTTCCCAAAGTAACACAAAGTTTTGCTACATGCTGCCTTGCATTACTTTGCATCAAGGGCGCCTTCCATGGGTAGCTCATGGGTGTCTTTGCAAAAGGGACATCAAGGCTCATATTGCTTGCTAGCAGTAGAGCAGAGGGAACCATTGCTGTAGAAGAGACAATGTGTGGGAGCAATGTTTTCTGAAAGGTAAAGAGAGCCTGTGTCAAGACTGGAGTGACAGCTATGCACGGAGGGGAAGCGGTGAAAGAGGTACACATGACCGCCTGCTACTCAGAAATGCAGCTATCATTAGTGAAGCAGGTGGTGTTGCATTGGGGCCCAGGAGTGTGAAGGGCTCACAACTCTCCCAAATATGAGCACTGTTTGTTGATCATTTTTTGTTTCAAGCATTTACTCTTTAAGAAGTCTCACATTACTGTGGGTTATGAGCTACACAAAAAGCCCCCCCTGCAATGGTCTCACAAGCCCAAACCTATTTGCTCAGTCCTGCCCCTCCAGTCTTTGCCATAAAGTTTTGGAGGGGGGTGGGGGGGAGACTGACCTCAAAATAGTTAGCTTAGGGGGGCTCAACGCAACAAAGTTTGAAGACCTCTGCTGTAGGGGTACAGGGCTCATGCACCTGTACCCTCACAACTGGTATAGGGCACCCAGCTAGAGGAGCGGCTGACCTATGCCACTGGAATCAAGCTATCCTGGCTGATGAGGGCTGAAAGCCCGAAACCGGTCAAACGATGCATGTTTCCAGTCCAGGGAGGACCTGGCTTGGCAGTTCGGGCTGGACTGTTCCCATGGGGCACAGGGTCAAGACTGATTTGCATATGGCTGGGTTCAAGCTGGAATGGCATGGTGAGCTAAATAAAACTATGGATTTAGGCCCAGATCTCTGTACTGGGATGAATGTATGACATTGTTCTGCATTCTGTCCATCAACTGTGGTTTTTGCATTTGTCACCCCGAGTGGGACGGGTATGCTCAGACGTGAGTCCCGTGCTCTCCATGCCACTGGAATCAAGCTATCGTGGCTGATGAGGGCTGAAAGCCCGAAACCAGTCCTAGGATTCTTGTTTCCAGTCCAGGGAGGACCTGGCTTGGCAGTTCGGGACGGACTGTTACCATGGGGCACAGTGTCAAGACTGATTTGCATATGGCTGGGTTCAAGCTGGAATGGCATGGGGAGCCCAGATCTCTGTACTGGAGTGAATATATGACATTGTTCTGCATTCTGTCCGTCAACTGTTGTTTTTGGTACTGGGTTGTAGGCATGGTACACAGGGATGTGTGCAATGTCGACTCCTCACTTTGTTCTAAACCAAAACATGCAGCCTGCAATGGTACCTTTTACGAGGGACTGACATGTGGCCAGAGAGGTGCCAATTGGGTGTACAAGGTACGGTTTTGGGAAAGAACACAGGCCCAGGTAACCTGATTGGCAGGGACCCAGGGCACATCAAGTCAAAGTGCAACAGTAGTCTGGCAAAAAGTGAGTGTGGGGGGTTACTGTAACAGAAACCCAGCTACCTACAGATGCCTGGCGCTAACGGTATCCCACCCAGTCTGCCTACACATACTACTCTGCACAACATACCACTTGGATTCGACTGGACTACTGGCTCCTTTCCCCCTACATGACACCATAGTCCAAAGCTATACAACACCTCCCAAGAATGCTATTGGACCACTCCCCAGTGCTGCTAATGCTCCATATACCGAAAGAAGGAGGGGGGTCGAAAGGCAATGGAGGTTCCCAGGACAGGCGCTAGGGGAGAGTGTTTCGGTCAGAGCTACATGAGGCAATTGTGGAGTACTTTAAATTGAATAAGGGGGTCAGCGAGCTCTTGGGCCACGCTTTGGGAGCCGGTCAAGGCGCATGTGAGGGGGGTATGCATCTCTAAACATTCCGGGATTCGGAGAGACCTAAGGCGCACGCTTTTCCAACTTGAGATGCGAATAGACGCCATAGATCAGTAACAGGTAATGCATGGCCTACAAATACCAATGCACTGCCACACTGCTCTGCTGGCTGAATTTCGTGAGGCGGCGGAAAGAGAAAAGCACTTTTTAAGTAAATATGCAACGGCCAGGGTATAGAAGAGAGGCAGGGCTGCACACTTCTGCAGCCGCTACAGCCTCCTAGGTGTTAACCCTATATAACTGGTCTCCGTTGGGGAGATGGAACTCATTACGGACACGCTCAATGTTCAGAGCGAAAAACGTACCTACAACATTGATCTGTACACCTCCCAGGTCACGGATGATGCTGCGGACAGAGTGCAATACCTGGAAGAAATAGCTATGGTGTGGCTAAGCTCCGCACGCCAGCAATTTCTCTGGGAACCCTTCACAGTTGAGGAAATAACCCAAGCCATAGAGGCCATGAATGGCCACAAGGCCTCAATGGGTTCACTGGAATTTTTTACCAAATATAAACACTAATTAGCACCTCATCACATTTAACATTATAAAGAAGCCTTAGAGAGCAGGGTACTACCATCCACACTCCATGAAACGGTATTCATATTGCTTCCCAAATAGAGAAAGATCGGCAACTATGCGGCTCATATAGGCCACTTTCCCTATTGAATTTAGATAACAAAATCATAGCTAAAAAGATCTCTATGAGGATCTCCCTCCTACTTGATCAAGTCATCTCGCCGGTCCAGTCTGGATTTGTACTGCACAGATCCACAGCTCTGAACCTACGTACACTCTTTGTGGTATTACATAGGATCTCTCCCGAGGTGCCTGCACTGTTGGACGCCGAGAAGGCGCTGGACTCCATGGATTGGCGGTTCCTGCTGGCTACACTACGTAAAATGGGAATACCGTTGGGATTTACAGCACGTTTAACTCTTCTTTACACCCTGCCCATGGCGTGTATCTGCTTGAATGGGACAATGACCGCCCCCTGACACGAGGCATGAGTGTCCGTTCTCGCCTCTCCTGTTCATTATCGGATTAGATCCCCTGAAATGCCACTTACAGGAGCAGCACCTACACAGGGAGCTACAATTCAAGACTGGTCCACTCTTTTTTTTTTGATAATCAATTTTATTGGCATTTAGAAACAAAAAACAAGAACAAAGACAGACCATTAGCAGCAGATCAGCAATCAAAGGTACAGCAGAGGGCAAAAAAACCCAAGCATTTGTAATGCAATAGGTCTCGTATTAGGAAAGTTTGAGCTATTGGTATTGTAAATGACACATTTTTTATGTATGTTTTGTTTTTGAAAATAGCGAAATTAATAGCTTTGTCATTTACAATGCCAATAGTTATAACTTTCGCAAATGTGACACCTATATTATTTGTAATGCAATATGTGTTGTATTTACGTGACTCAAAAATGGAGAAAGTGGAAATACCACTTGCAGGTGGAGTTGTGCACAGTATTATCATGACCCTGATGGTCTCATACTCATTCTTTCATCTTTTGTGTGAAAAAAACTTATTCACTCTCTGTCGGAAATTTCACATCATTTCTTTTTATTTTCGTCGTTTTCCAAAGTCAATTAAATTAATCCATTCATTTATGACGATTAAAGGCTTTAACATTTAACTTCTACCCAATGCATTTCGGGTCGAGGTTGACCCTTCCTCGGGGGTCTGTGTGGGAAACAAGGAATTTTGTGAGCATTACAGTTATTACAACTAGCTTTTGCAGTAATCAGTATGTGACTATTCAGTCTATTCATAGCAACAGATTATCTATAACCTAAATACATTCATAATCAAGGTCAATTTTCAGCATTTACCATTATGTTCAAGTGAATCCAAACTATATCCAATTCCATTGTGTGTTATAAGCGAACTTCCCAAACATTTGAACTTAACCAAAAAAGAACGATCAAATTATATATTCTGCACGTGAATTTAAAGTAGCCACGACTAAAACACGCGTTTCGTTCTTACTCGCATTTAAACGACCAGAATCAAGTTTATCACAATTTAACCAAACGTTCCGTTCTTACTCACAGTTAAATGTCAAGAGTTACGCGCCGTTTCTGCTCAACCAATCATTATGCGTGAAACATATCCGAGTCTATTTTTACTGGTTATAGCCTCCATGATTGGTTCCTGTCGCGGTCACATGATCGCTACTCGATTCTTAGCGATTTCTTCTACTGATCCAATGTGAATACTAGTTAAAACCACAATGGATGTGATTTAACAATACGGCTAAATCAAAAACGACTATTTTAGTGCCACATCATATTTACGTGGTATAATTGTTAACTTATAATTGTTTAGCATTTTCAACATAAATAAAACCAAAACGCAATATTTACCATATGCATATGAAAGATGAAACCCAAGAGTGATTAACTTTTCTGAACAATGTAAACAAAAGGCTCAACATTTGAGAAATGCAATTATATGGCAGCCATCTTGGAATGGGATCATAGTGCACTCTTCAGTGTGTTATTAACAGGAATTTAATAAAGCTTTTTTAACTGTTTATAAAAAGCAGGATAGCTCTATCCTGTCATTCAGTCCCTGTGGGTGTAGGCTTCCCAATTTGTGAATCCAAAAGTATTCTGATCTTAGTCTTTGTTTGTGAGTGTCCTGATCCGATCTAGGTTTGATCACCTCTAGTATAGTAAACCGCAATTGAGCTATATTATGACCTGTTTCAGCCCAATGGGTTGCCACTGTTGACTTGACATTCTTCAAACGGATATTGCTTTTATGTTCCGTGATTCTTATTTTAATCTTACGCTCTGTTTGGCCAATGTATAATTTGCCGCATGGGCATTTGATTCCATAAATCACTCCTTTGGTATCACAAGTACTTGAATGTAATAAAGGAATCTTTTTTCCTGTCATAGGATGTGTGAATATTCTTCCCACTATCACATTATTGCAATGCATGCAATTTTCGCATCTCTGCATCCCTTTATGAGTTACATCAGAAACCTCAGATGTTCGCTTTTTAAGTAATTCTTGCATGTTCTTTGATCGATGATATGCAAAAGTGATGTTTTGGGAAAACAATGATTGTAGATCTGGTTCCTCCGTGACCAAATGCCAATGTTGTCTCATGATATTCGCAATTTTTGCTGATTGCGTAGAATGTTTCAGAACACATACTGTGGGTTTAATGTCAGACTTTTCTTTGGAGTGTAGCAATGTTTCTCTGTCCATGGCTAATACTTTGTTCTTGGATTCTTCCAGCAAAGTTTTAGGATATCCTCGTGTTAGGTATTTTTGGATCTGTTTTTCGAACGTGGTGGCAAGATTCATGGGGTCAGATGTAATCCTTTTCTGTCGTATGAATTGGGATAAAGGTAGATGCTTTTTAAGTGAATGGGGGTGGAAACTTGTAAAGTGTAGACAACTGTTTCTATCTGTTTCTTTTGTAAACACTCTCGTGTTGATCTTCCCTTGTTCAATATTTATTAACACATCCAGAAATGGTAATTCATTCTGATCCATTTGGTATGTGAATTTCAGTCTCTCATGTTGTGAATTCAAATCTTGAATATTCTCCATAAGTTTTTCTTTTGTACCACTCCAGATTATGAAGATATCATCAATATACCTTTTAAATGTAATCAAACTTTGTGTCCAGTTTATGTTGTTCAAGATGTGGTCATGCTCAAATTTTGCCATAAAGGTATTTGCGTAGGACGGTGCCCCCGCAAACCCCATAGATGTACCACTGCATTGTCCATAAAATTCCCCTTCCCATTGGAGATAACTGTGTAGTAGTGCAAATTGTAATAGTTCAAGCAAAAACACTTTGTCCGATCCAATGATCTCATTTTCAAGTAAACACCATTCTATTGCTTCAATTCCCTCATTGTGAGGAATGGACGTGTACAGTGCTGTCACATCAATTGTGCAAAGCCATATTTCCTGATTGGATGGAATATCAAGTGTCATCAATAAATTCAAAAAGGAAGTGGTGTCTTTAATGTAAGTGTTCCATTTCTGTACTAGTGGTTGTAAGAACCAATCTAGGTACTGACCTAGTGGTTCGGATAATGAGCCACATGCCGACACAATTGGTCTAAATGGTGGTTTGTTGGTTAAGATTCTCTTAAAACTGGTCTAAATGGTGGTTTGTTGGTTAAGATTCTCTTAAAACTATTTTGGACAGAGCTCTAGAGATGAAATGGATATCGACTAAAACATATCAATTCTTGAACTGTAAATATCCAAGGAGGCCTCAATTTTATATGCTGCCGAAAATTCACAAGAATGTAAACAAACCACCATTTAGACCAATTGTGTCGGCATGTGGCTTATTATCCGAACCACTAGGTCAGTACCTAGATTGGTTCTTACAACCACTAGTACAGAAATGGAACACTTACATTAAAGACACCACTTCCTTTTTGAATTTATTGATGACACTTGATATTCCATCCAATCAGGAAATATGGCTTTGCACAATTGATGTGACAGCACTGTACACGTCCATTCCTCACAATGAGGGAATTGAAGCAATAGAATGGTGTTTACTTGAAAATGAGATCATTGGATCGGACAAAGTGTTTTTGCTTGAACTATTACAATTTGCACTACTACACAGTTATCTCCAATGGGAAGGGGAATTTTATGGACAATGCAGTGGTACATCTATGGGGTTTGCGGGGGCACCGTCCTACGCAAATACCTTTATGGCAAAATTTGAGCATGACCACATCTTGAACAACATAAACTGGACACAAAGTTTGATTACATTTAAAAGGTATATTGATGATATCTTCATAATCTGGAGTGGTACAAAAGAAAAACTTATGGAGAATATTCAAGATTTGAATTCACAACATGAGAGACTGAAATTCACATACCAAATGGATCAGAATGAATTACCATTTCTGGATGTGTTAATAAATATTGAACAAGGGAAGATCAACACGAGAGTGTTTACAAAAGAAACAGATAGAAACAGTTGTCTACACTTTACAAGTTTCCACCCCCATTCACTTAAAAAGCATCTACCTTTATCCCAATTCATACGACAGAAAAGGATTACATCTGACCCCATGAATCTTGCCACCACGTTCGAAAAACAGATCCAAAAATACCTAACACGAGGATATCCTAAAACTTTGCTGGAAGAATCCAAGAACAAAGTATTAGCCATGAACAGAGAAACATTGCTACACTCCAAAGAAAAGTCTGACATTAAACCCACAGTATGTGTTCTGAAACATTCTACGCAATCAGCAAAAATTGCGAATATCATGAGACAACATTGGCATTTGGTCACGGAGGAACCAGATCTACAATCATTGTTTTCCCAAAACATCACTTTTGCATATCATCGATCAAAGAATTACTTAAAAAGCGAACATCTGAGGTTTCTGATGTAACTCAAAGGGATGCAGAGATGCGAAAATTGCATGCATTGCAATAATGTGATAGTGGGAAGAATGTTCACACATCCTATGACAGGAAAAAAGATTCCTTTATTACATTCAAGTACTTGTGATACCAAAGGAGTGATTTATGGAATCAAATGCCCATGCGGCAAATTATACATTGGCCAAACAGAGCGTAAGATTAAAATAAGAATCACGGAACATAAAAGCAATATCCGTTTGAAGAATGTCAAGTCAACAGTGGCAACCCATTGGGCTGAAACAGGTCATAATATAGCTCAATTGCGGTTTACTATACTAGAGGTGATCAAACCTAGATCGGATCAGGACACTCACAAACAAAGACTAAGATCAGAATACTTTTGGATTCACAAATTGGGAAGCCTACACCCACAGGGACTGAATGACAGGATAGAGCTATCCTGCTTTTTATAAACAGTTAAAAAAGCTTTATTAAATTCCTGTTAATAACACACTGAAGAGTGCACTATGATCCCATTCCAAGATGGCTGCCATATAATTGCATTTCTCAAATGTTGAGCCTTTTGTTTACATTGTTCAGAAAAGTTAATCACTCTTGGGTTTCATCTTTCATATGCATATGGTAAATATTGCGTTTTGGTTTTATTTATGTTGAAAATGCTAAACAATTATAAGTTAACAATTATACCACGTAAATATGATGTGGCACTAAAATAGTCGTTTTTGATTTAGCCGTATTGTTAAATCACATCCATTGTGGTTTTAACTAGTATTCACATTGGATCAGTAGAAGAAATCGCTAAGAATCGAGTAGCGATCATGTGACCGCGACAGGAACCAATCATGGAGGCTATAACCAGTAAAAATAGACTCGGATATGTTTCACGCATAATGATTGGTTGAGCAGAAACGGCGCGTAACTCTTGACATTTAACTGTGAGTAAGAACGGAACGTTTGTTTAAATTGTGATAAACTTGATTCTGGTCGTTTAAATGAGAGTAAGAACGAAACACGTGTTTTAGTCGTGGCTACTTTAAATTCACGTGCAGAATATATAATTTGATCGTTCTTTTTTGGTTAAGTTCAAATGTTTGGGAAGTTCGCTTATAACACACAATGGAATTGGATATAGTTTGGATTCACTTGAACATAATGGTAAATGCTGAAAATTGACCTTGATTATGAATGTATTTAGGTTATAGATAATCTGTTGCTATGAATAGACTGAATAGTCACATACTGATTACTGCAAAAGCTAGTTGTAATAACTGTAATGCTCACAAAATTCCTTGTTTCCCACACAGACCCCCGAGGAAGGGTCAACCTCGACCCGAAATGCATTGGGTAGAAGTTAAATGTTAAAGCCTTTAATCGTCATAAATGAATGGATTAATTTAATTGACTTTGGAAAACGACGAAAATAAAAAGAAATGATGTGAAATTTCCGACAGAGAGTGAATACGTTTTTTTCACACAAAAGATGAAAGAATGAGTATGAGACCATCAGGGTCATGATAATACTGTGCACAACTCCACCTGCAAGTGGTATTTCCACTTTCTCCATTTTTGATTCATTGAAGAATAGTGCTCTTAGACAAAGCACTTAAAAGGAGTGAGTAGCACAAATGAACTTGTGAACTTATGATAAAAGGGAATAATTTTGGAGTGCCAGACGAATCATAACAAAGTATTTACGTGACTTACATGTATTGATATTACAAATAACAATGTTTTTTAATTTTTTTAAATAATTAATACTTAAATAAAAGTTATTGTACTTTATAATGGCAATAGCTTAAACTTTTGTAAATAACATTTGTGAAGATGATGTTCAGTGTATTTTATTGTGACGAAAATCCAAGAACAGAAGTGAAATATTAACATCTTTTTGTTACATTTGTAATAAAGCTTGAAACATTGAGATAACATATTTGAACCAGTTGTTGTTGAATGGTTGCACAGATTGATGCTGTGGTGGAGCTCAGTGATGTTGTGGTGCCACTGAGTGATGCTGTGGTGGTGCTGAGTGATGCTGTATGCTATACTAGGTTTTGTTTTGCTATCCTATGTTTTGTTTTGTTATGCTATGCTATGCTATGCTGTCCTATGTTTTGATTTGTTATGCTATGCTGTTTTGTTATGCTATGCTATGTTTTGTTATGCTATGCTATGTTTTGCTATGCTATGCTAAGTTATGTTATGCTATGCTATGTTTTGCTCTGCTATGCTTTGTTCTGCTATGCTTTGTTATGCTATGCTTTGTTATGCTATGCTTTGTTATGCTATGCTATGTTTTGTTGTGTTTTATTATGCTATGCTTTGTTTTGCTATACTATGTTTTGTTATGCAATGGTATGCTATGTTTTGTTGTGTTGGTATGCTATGTCGTGTTTTGCTATGCTATTATATGTTTTGTTATGTTTTGTTAAGCCATGCTATGTTTTGTTGTGTTTTGTTAAGCTATGCTGTTTTGTTGTGTTTTGTTATGCTATGTGTTGTTGTGTTTTGTTATGCTATGTTTTGCTATCCTATGCTTTGTTTTGTTATGCTATGCTTAGTTTTGCTATCCTATGCTTTGTTATGCTATGCTATGTTTTGTTGTGTTTTGTTATGCTATGTTTTGTTGTGTTTTGCTAGGCTATGCTTTGTTTTGCTATGCTATGTTTTGTTATGCTATGTTTTGCTCTGCTATGCTTTGTTATGCTTTGTTATGCTATGCTATGTTTTGTTATGCTATGCTATGTTTTGTTGTGTTTTGTTATGCTATGCTATGTTTTGTTGTGTTTTGCTAGGCTATGCTTTGTTATGCTATGCTTTGTTATGCTATGCTTTGTTATGCTATGCTTTGTTATGCTATGCTATGTTTTGTTATGCTATGCTATGTTTTGTTATGCTATGCTATGCTAGGTTTTGATCTGCTATGCTTTGTTATGGTATGCTATGTTTTGTTATGCTATGTTTTGTTATGTTTTATTATGCTATGCTTTGTTTTTTATGCTATGTTTTGTTATGCTATGCTTTGTTATGCTATGCTAGGTTTTGTTATGCTATGCTGGTGAGGGTGTGTGAGGGTGAGTGAGAGTGTGTGATGGTTAGGGGGGGTGAGGGTGTGTGAGGGTGAGAGGGTCGTGAGGGTGAGTGAGGGTGTGAGGGTGAGGGGGGTGAGGGGGTGTGAGGGTGAGGGTGTTTGGGGGTGAGTGGGTGTGAAGGTGTGTGAGGGTGAGAGGGTCGTGAGGGTGAGTGAGGGTGTGAGGGTGAGGGGGGTGAGGGGGTGTGAGGGTGAGGGTGTTTGGGGGTGAGTGGGTGTGTGAGGGGGTGTGAAGGTGTGTGAGGGTGAGTGAGGGGGTGTGAGGGTGAGTGAGGGTGAGGGGGTGTGAGGGTGGGTGAGGGTGTGAGGGGGTGTGAGGGGGGGTGAGGGGTGTGAGGGTGAGGGGTGTGAGGGGGTGTGAGGGTGAGGGGGTGTGAGGGGGTGTGGGTGAGGGGGTGTGTGAATGTGTGTGAGGGTGGGTGAGGGTGAGTGAGGGTGGGTGAGGGTGAGTGAGGGGATGTGAGGGTGAGTGAGGGGATTTGAGGGTGAGGGGGTGAGGGGGGTGAGGGGGGTGAGGGTGAGGGGGTGAGGGTGAGCGGGTGTGAGGGTGAGGGTGTGAGGGTGACTGAGGGTGAGGGTGTGAGGGTAAGGGGGTGTGAGGGTGAGGGGTGTGAGGGTGAGGGTGAGAGGGTTGTGGGGGTGAGGGTGAGTGAGGGTGTGTGAGGATGAGGGGGTGAGGGTGTGAGAGTGAGGGTGAGGGGTGTAAGGGTGTGAGGGTGAGGGGGTGTGAGGGTGAGGGGGTGTGAGGGTGAGGGGGTGTGAGGGTGAGGGGGTGTGAGGGTGAGGGGGTGTGAGGGTGAGGGGGTATGAGGGTGAGGGGGTATGAGGGTGGGTGAGGGTGTGTGAGGGTGAGAGGATGTGAGGGTATGTGATGGTGAGGGGGTGTGAGGGTGAGGGGGTGTGAGGGTGACGATGAGTGGGTGTGTGAGGGGGTGTGAGGGTGAGGGTGAGTGAGGGGGTGTGAGGGTGAGGGTGTGTGAGGGTGTGTGAGGGTGAGGGTGTGTGAGGGTGAGTGGGTGTGTGAGGGGGTGTGAAGGTGTGTGAGGGTGGGTGAGGGTGAGTGAGGGTGAGTGAGGGTGAGTGAGGGTGAGTGAGGGTGAGTGAGGGTGAGTGAGGGTGAGTGAGGGTGAGTGAGGGTGAGTGAGGGTGAGAGGGTTGTGAGGGGTGTGAGGGTGAGTGAGGGTGTGTGAGGATGAGGGGGTGAGGGTGAGTGAGGGTGAGGGTGATGGTGTGAGGGTGACAGGGTGTGTCATTGTGAGGGTAAGGGTGTGTGAGGGTGAGGGTGGTGAGGGGGTGTGAGGGTGAGTGAGGGTGAGAGGGTTGTGAGGGGTGTGAGCGTGAGTGAGGGTGTGTGAGGATGAGGGGGTGAGGGTGAGTGAGGGTGAGGGGGTATGAGGGTGAGGGGGTGACACTGTGTGCACACGCCTAGGTGCCTCGAAGCGAGCAGCAGCGCAGTGCCTGGTGACTCTCCTTGATGGCGGTAGTGTGTTTGTAAGCTGGCAGGGCACACTGCACTTGATTACTGCCTCTAGGCGCGGTCTAGTGTGTGTTGCCGCTTCCAATGCACACTGAGGTAGTGACGCTTTGTGCAGCGCCGAGAGTGCATCTGCCATTACTGCAAGGCGCTGTCCATACCACGGGGCCTGCGTGAGGGTGCTACGAAGGCAGGACTGTCACTGATGTCAGCACAGCGCTCTCTGCTGCTGCCAGGCACTTTATCGCACATGACCTCCACTCTGCTTCTCTCCAAAAGTCATCCCATGTTCTTTAAACGCTACGACACGATGGATCCATCTTCGCACACAGCAAGAGTTGACCAGTGTGCTCAGACTTGGTCCTCGCAGCACTAGAGCCTCGCAGCCCGATTCAGAGTTTGATGGTAGCGGGACATGTGCCAAGCCACAGCAAAAGGCCCTCTGTGCGCTATAATAGAGCGAACGGGACGTCCGTCGCAGCTTGGCAGATGTCCCGCCCGTGCTTTCTATGGTCTCGTGAAGTTTATACGAGAGAGAAAAGAAACAGCCGAACCTTCGTTGTCTGCAAGAATCCAATGTACAGGTGACTGGTGGGACGGCGCCTGCAGGGACATGTTTTATTGTGTTCACAGCGCCGCCAAATACCATCACAGTAATTAACATGCATCAAATTGGAAGTCACCCATATGTGATGCGGTTATTTAGAAGGCCACATGTTACTTTTAATAGGTTGGTGACTGCAGCAAACCGAATACATGTTATTACTTACTTCAAGCCACATGGACAACGATAGGGGAGATGGGGGCCCCCGCATTTGATAAAAGCAGGCGCTGTGCTGAAAACTGAAGCGCGGCGCCCTTGTAAGTTTAATGACGAGCACTAAAAGCGCCGGCCTTCTGAAGCTGCTGTAGAGGACAACAGCACAAGGGGGATGGGCGGGGTTGGATTGTATGTTCAGGACGTTTAGATTATTTTATATTATGCATGTCAGCAGAACAGAATTTAAATAAGCGAACCTTATGAACGTGGCCCGGATAGAAAGCAGCCCTCGCACATAATATTAACAAGGAGGAGGCGCTGCTGCATGAGGTTTATCATGGGTCTGGGAAAGGGGTCTCTGTATGTGTGAGGAAGCCTGAAGAGGAGACGGAGGGAGGGAACTAGGGTGAGAGGTGACTGAGGAGAAAACATCAGTACGGGGAAGCTAGTCAGATACGGGGGAGGAGGTGAGGAAGAGAGGAGAGAGGGAGGCGGCCGGGAGAGATTGGGAAGGAGGATATTGGGAAGGAGAGGGTGAGAGCCCGGAGCTGCTGGAAGTGTATGAGCGGACGGCAGCATGCTGATAGGGGCTCTGAGAAATAAGGTGCATGGGCCGGTGGGTGCTGGGGGAGGGGAGAGGAGGGGCGAGGGCTGCCAGGGAAGACCAGGAGAGGAGGGATAGGATTAATTCCCCCACAGATGGCAAGCTGCCATTCACGAGTCTCTAGCGCACAGTTGTGCACCTAAAAAAGCCTTTGATGCAGCAGGGGGCGGAGAGCAGGGGGCGGAGCGGGAAGAGCTGCTGGCGTGGGAGGGTGATTGATGGGCGGGGGGGAAGCAGATCCCTTTGAAGCTGCTGCCTGCTTGTGGGGACTGGGAGGAAGGGTGACGATATGGGAGGAGAGATGCTGGCCTGAGTCAGAGCGCACCATATGGAGAGGGAGGGGGGTGGGCCGAGTGCAGGAGAAATGCTGCTGGCAGGGGGAAGGCTCGGGCAAGCTCGTGCACGAGGAGCTTGTCACGTGACTCGCTTCTCGTGAACTATTGAGAATCCGGATCATAAAAAGTAAGCTTTGTGGATGGACGACATTAGGTCTCTCTACGAGACCTAAAAAGGGTATGACACATTTCAGACCAACAGCACGAATGCTTGGGACAGAGCTATTATCAGTGTTCACGGGGGCAGCAGATTGAACCATTTCCCCCAGATTCTGGTGAACTGCTCGGGATTCACAGAGGGCCTCCTCTTGGGCTCCGCACCAATCCACCCCTAGTCTCCAGCCTTTTACCGTGGGAGCCGCATCTCGCAGCCAGTGACGCGCAATATCTCGCTTGGCCACGGCCACCGCCGTCCCCAGGAGGCGCTTATCCGCTCTCGTACCATCCAGGCCACCAAAGATCCCCAGGAGTAGCCGGAGTGGGTCACGGGGAACCTCCCAACCAAGGGCTTGCGTTAATTCTCTCTCCACCCCTCTCCAAAATCGTTCGAGCCCCGGGCACAGCCAGAACATGTGATAAAAATTAGCCGGGGAGTGTCCACATCTGGGGCAGTCCAGGGAGTCCCTCAAATGGGCACGAAAGAGCCTCTCCGGGGTCAGGTAGGACATGTGGAGGTAGTAAATCTGTACCAGCCGCAGCCTGGAGGACGTGGTCAGGGTACGCGGGGCCATAAGGGCATCCCTCCAGTCTGCATCCTCCAGGGGGCCCACCCACCCATCCCATCGGGCTCGCAGATGGTCAAGGGACGCGAGGCTGTTACTTACGAGGGCACGGTAGATACAGGACCCCCCCCAGATCTCCCATCATTACTTGGGCCTCCAGGGGGCTAAATTCTGGGAGGGTAGATGGTGTGGGAAGGTGCACATGCAGCTGCAGGTAGCGAAAGTGCTGAGTATGGGGGAGGGCGTATCGCTGTTGCATGTCAGCAAAGGCTCGAATGTGGTCCCCCACCCAGACATCCTCTAACACCGACACTCCAATGAGGTCCCAGCGACGGAACCCACTCAGAGAGACACTTCCCGGAGCCAGTTCCCGCGCCAAAGGGGCGTTTGGCGGGTGAGTTTGCGGTCCCATCCTGTGTGGCGGAGTGCGGCCCGCCACGCCTGCAAGACCGTCCTAGTGATGGGTGTCAGAGCCTGCGGGATCGGGCACCCATAGAGGAACGCCTGGATCTGAGGAAAGTCCACCTTCTCCAACTCCACCCGGTACGCCGGGTCGGAGCAGCTTCCTGGGTACCAATCGTGGATAACGATCAGCTTGGAGGCAAGATAGTAGCGGTAAAGATGGGTCACCCCTAGGCCCCCATCATAAGGCGGGATGCGACTATGTGCGAGGGAGATCTGCGGTCGCCCACTTCCCCAGAGGAACCTAGACAGAGCTGAGCCTAGCTCCCGCAACCAAGCACGGGGTAGCGGGACGGAGGTGTTCTGTAAGGTGTAGAGAAAACGAGGTAGGACCATTATTTTGAACAACGCACTCCGCCCCAAGGGGTTGAGGGGGAGGGAGCTCCACTTCTTCAGGTCGGATCTCATCTGAGTCACCAGGGGAGTGATGCTCAGCGCCCATTCCAGCTCCGGGAGGAGGGTCACCCACATCCCCAGGTATTTGACGGAGAGACGACAAAGAGGGATGGATGATTGCCAGTCAAAACATTCCCGGGAGGGGTGCAGTGGGACCAGGACCTACTTGGCCGCGTTGAGCCGAAGGCCCGAGACATGCTCAACTGGCCCACTCTTAATTACTTTATATACAGACTAGCAGCCCGTCCCGACGTTGTCCGGGTATGAATTGCTGCCGGCCAGTAGTATATATTTCGTTTTGATAGCATTTCTTATCTGTGACAGACCTGTGAAACGCTCCGATTCACAGTGCACTGCTGATGCACGTAAGAGTGCACGTTCAGTAGTGTGTGAACTCGAGTTTCCCTGCTTTATTTTTCCTTGCAATATTATATAGCGCGAACTCGACAACATGGCACAATTTACATTACAGAAGGACACATTCATTTGTGGTAGGCACGGGGAGTCAAAGTGATTTGCCTGGAATCACATGATGTTGAGCTGATGCCGAGATTCGAACGTAGCTCCCCAGTTCTAAAGTTCGCAATTCTAGAACTTGTGGCGGGAAGTGTGTCTAAAAGTGTATGTCAGTGCTGGCCATCAATGAGAAAGACTTGTGCATTTTTCAAATCGGTGGTGAAAAAATATGAGTATGTTGCTGGAGATGTGGGCCGCCGTGCCCCAATGTACTTACCGGGGGAGGGTAAACACCCATTATTCCGCAACTTTCTTTCCGCATACCATCACTCCGCATACTTTCATTACGAAAGTACTATGACTCCGCAATGCCATTATAACGCATGGCAGTACATTTTATATGCTTTCACCACGCATACATTTACAACGAAATTCGTTATAAATGGTAAAAGCATGTTTTTTTTTATGTTTGGATAAGGTAAGTATGGGTATAGGGGTATATGTTTTGGTGTACTGAGGTATATGTTTTGGGGTATTTGGGTATTTTAAGGGTTCAGATATTGTTTTGGGTTATGGGGTACAGGGGTAGTTTTAGGGTTTAGGGATAGGGATGGGGATGGGTTTTGGGGTACAGGAGTATTTTTAGGGTTCAGGGCTAGGTTTGGGTTACAGGGGTATTTTTAGGGTTCAGGGCTAGTTTGGGGTTTTTGGGGTACAGGGGTATTTTAGGGTTCAGGGGTAGGTTTGGGTTTGGGGTACAGGGTTATTTTTATGGTTCAGGGCTAGGTTTGGGTTTTGGGGTAAAGGGCTATTTTTAGGGTTCAGGGCTAGGTTTGGGTTTTGGGGTACATGGGTATTTCTAGGGTTAAGGGGTAGGTTTGGGTTTTGAGGTACAGGGGTATTTATAGGGTTCAGGGATAGGTTTGGGTTTTGGGGTACAGGGCTATTTTTAGGGTTTAGGGATAGGTTTGGGTTTTGGGGTACAGGGTATATTTATAGGGTTAAGATGGGTTAGTGTTTAAGGGTGTTGGGGTATTTTAAGGAGTAAGGGTGGGTTATGATTATGGGGTGCAGGGGTATTTAATGGGAGCAGGGTGGACACCCGGAGCTGGAATGTACAGAACCTGGGAAGAAAAAACAATGAAATATTGGGCACAACGCTCGCTTTCCATAATCCCGCGCCCCACACACGCCCACGCCCCCAGCACATGCCCACAGCACACGATAGGAGACATGGCATGAAGGGCGGAACGTACCACACGCCCCCAGCGTTTGTCACGCCCCCCAGCACACGCCCAGCGCACAACGCAGACACGCCCACAAGGGACTACTTTGCTGGCACGGTTCTTTTACCTTTTAAATGTATATGGTGGGCATCTGCATAGACTATATCCTTCTGCTGCAACTGCCCTTTCCAACGCTGTATTGGTTGTTGTGATTGGTGCTGTGGTTCCTGAGATTACCCGCCTCAAAGGTTTGGTCTCTCTCTTTATTATATTAGTATAGATTACATTATTTTAAAAGTGCGGCACTCTAGAGAAAAACTGGCACCTATACTCAGGGAGGTGGTCCGATATGGCGCACTATAAGGGTTACATATAAATTGAAGCAAGTCCGAGATGTTTCCCTGAAGGAAGCGGCGGTGGCATAGACTGCGAAGTTTCACTGACGTGGTGCGATACATCAGTTAAATATCTGGGTATCCATATTCATAAAGATGCATAGCAGATAATATGCCTAAACTACGGGCCAGCACTGGACAAATTAACCATGCAAATAGAGTGCTGGGTGAAACTCACACTCTTTCTTGCTAGCTGAGTCACCATTATCAAGACGATAGTGCTGCCCAGGTTTCTGTACATGTTTCACAATATACCCATCCCTCTTACCAACAAATTTTTTAACCCACCTTTACATGCCTGATCTGGGGTGGCAAACAGCCATGGATTAGCTGGAAGATAATGATCCTACCGTATGATAGGCGGCAGGGGGTTGGCGTTCCTAACTTCCATCTGTACTACCTGGTGACCCAGCGCAGCTTTGCGCACCACTGTTACCACCCAATTCTCTGGTTCCTTACACTACACCAGAGGCAGACCTGGCTGACCCAACCCTGCTGGCTGCATTGCTGCCGGCAGGACTACCAAGAGACCCTTGCGACATCCAGACGGTATCCACGACAAACTGGGCGTGGAAACAGCTTGCCCGAATAACTGTGGCCACTTAGTGTACTCATCAGCCCTCCCCCTGGCAGCCAATCCCTAGCTGCCTATCACCCATGAAGCGCTAGTTTGCCTAACACTCAGTAAATACACCCTTACCTCCATGGGCAAACTATTGCCAGGGGGACAAGTGTTCTCAAGAACGGAAGAAACCAGTATTCAAATGGCTCCAATAATGGATTATGGATCAGTTTATATTACAGGGCTGAAGAGGGAGCTTACAGGACAGATCCCAAGCTACCCACTGAAACTGGATAGCTTTCACCCCTTAACACTACTTATCACTAATACACAGTTAATACCTAAACTATACAAGGCTGGTCTGCTTTTTACTTCCACCCATGAACACCAGGGTAAAGACGCCCTGGGTGTGTGATCTTGGTCATCAGATACAAGATCTACAATGGTATTACTGCTGTGAACAGACACGGAAGATCTCCCTTAACCACAGACACAAACAACTCCATTTTAAGTTTCTATGGCGGGTGTATGAAACGCCAGTGAAGCTCCACAAAAACAACCCCACTCTGCCCTACACTTGCCCCTAGAGCCTTGACCGCTTATGGATTTCCCACATATGACATGGACCCGCAACAAGATAGAACGGTACTGGCAGGCCCTATTCTCAGAGCTATTCCACATCACTCCGATCACTCTCACTCTCTGGGGCTATGTACACGATAACCCCAATCTGTGCTCTGGTTTGTAGCAGTCTCTATCATGTTGACCAAGAGGGAGATAGCCGTACACTGGGGCAGCAGGCACTTTCTCACACATGAGGCGTGGATCAAAAGCTTAATGCATTGCAACACCAACTGTGATTTGTACGCTAACCTACAACCAACAGCATCCAGACATCATGACATTTGGCAGCGTTTGCGAGACTACCTCCTCACGTTGGCGGATACCCCGGGCTCCTTGCCGCAGCAAAACCACGTATGCTCAACAGGGCAGATGAATGTAACACAAGGTGAATCCATTTGAATTAATCTAATTAAAAAGGATTTTCAATTAAGTGTATCTGGTAAACTCCATAGCGCGTATAACAAACATCTGCCATAGATAAAAACTGGGGTGAAATATACTGCCTATTAATGTACTTGTCAATCAATCAATCATATCATTTGTAAAGCGCACTACTCACCCGTGAGGGTCTCAAAGCGCTGGGGTGGGGAATGCTGCTACTGCTCGAAAAGCCAGGTCGTGAGGATTTTTCTGAAGGTCAGCAGGTCTTGGGCCTGCTGTAGGTGGATGGGGAGGGTGCTCCAGGTCTTGGCGGCGAGGTGGGAGAACGATCTGCCGCCAGAGGGCACTCTTTGGAAGCGGGGGACTGTGGCGAGGGCGACAGAGCTGAGCTGGAGGGTGGGGGTGTAGAAGCTGAGTCGTCTGTTGAGGTACGTTGGTCCGGTGTTGTGGAGTGCCTGGCGTGCGTGGGTGAGGAGCTTGAAGGTTATCCTCTTGTTGACTGGGAGCCAGTGCAGGTCTCTCAAGTGGGGTGTGATGTGGCTGCGGCAATGGAGGTCGAGGATCAGGCATGCAGAGGCATTCTGGATGCGTTGGAGCCGTCTCAGGAGTTTGGCCGAGGCTCCTGCGTAGAGGGCATATCCGTAGTCCAACCTGCTGACGAGGGCCTGGGTGACCGTTCTTCTCATTTCAGTGGGGATCCACATGTAGATCCTGCGGAGCATGCAGAGGGTGTTGAAGCAGGAGGAGACGGAGTCGACCTGTTTATTCATGGTGAGGGTGGAGTCGAGGATAACCGCTACGTTGCGTGCGTGGTCGGTGGGTGTTGGAGTGGTTCCCAGGGCGTTCGGCCACCAGGAGTCGTCCCAGGCTGAAGGGTGGATCCGAGGATGAAGACCTCCGTCTTGTCCGAGTTCAGCATCAGTCGGCTGTTCCTCATCCATTCAGTGACAGCCTTCATTCCTTCATGAAGGTTTATTTTGGCAGTGTGGGGGTCCTTGGTGAGGGAGAGGATCACCTGGGTGTCATCGGCGTAGGAGATGATGTTGAGGTCGTGCCGACGGGCGACGTGGTCGAGCGGTGCCATGTAGATGTTAAACAGAGTTGGGCTGAGGGATAAGCCCTGGGGTACGCCGCAGATGATCTCGGTGGCTTCGGAGCGGAAGGGGGTAAGGCGGACGCTATGTGTTCTTCCGGAGAGGAAGGAGGTGGTCCAGTCCAGGGCCTTCTCTTGGATCCTGGCATTGTGGAGGCGTGTTCGTAGTGTGTGGTGGCAGACTGTGTCGAAGGCGGCTGACAGGTCCAGGAGGATGAGGGCCACCTTTTCTCCGTTATCCAGCAGGGACTTGATGTCATCGGTGGCGTCGATGAGGGCAGCCTCGGTGCTGTGGTTGCTGCGGAACCTGGACTGGGAAGGGTCCAGGATGTTGTTCTCCTCGAGGTAGCGGGTCAGTTGTTAGTTGATGGTCTTCTGAGTTCCTTCACGATGTTGAAGAGCTCTTTACTGTTAAGCGCATTGTTGTCGAGGCGGTCTTTAAAGGAGGCCCTTTTGGCGGATCTGATGAGGTAATGGTGTCTGCGGGTGGCGTTCTTGTGGGCTGCGTGGCTGTCCGGTGTTCGTTCACGGAGCCAGATCTTCACCGGCTTTCGGCAGGTTTGCTTGGAGGCCCAGAGGTCTTCAGTGAACCAGCTGGCTTTCTTGTTGGTGCGACTGTTGGAGGGTTTCTTGATCGGGACATGGGTGTTGGCGCAGTCGTTGATCTACTGTCTGAGGTTGCGGGCGGCGGTGTCGGGGGTCGGTGCGTCGGCTCTGGGCGAGGGTGGTGGTTAGCTGGTCTTCAGTGACTTTGCTTCAGCAGCGGCGAGGCATCTGTTGGGTGATGTGGTGAGTGGTGTGTTTCTTGAAGGTGAAGTGGAAGCAGCGATGGTCGGTCCAGTGGAGTTCAGTGGTGTGGTTGAAGGAGACGTGTGGGCTTGCGGAGAAGATGGGGTCAAGCGTGTGACTGGCGGAGTGGGTGGGTGTTGTGAAGAGTTGTCAGAGTCCGAGGTTGGCTAGGTTGTCGATCAGGGTGGTGGAGTTGGTGTAGTTGTAGTTCTCTGGGTGGAAGTTCAGGTCCCCTAGGAGGATGTAGTCTGTGGAGGTGAGGGCTTGTGTGCTGACAGAGTCGGAGATTGAGTCGCTGAACTGTGGTTAGGGTCCGGGGGGTCTGTAGATTAGGGTTCCTCTGAGGGTGGTGTTGGGGTCGGAGTGGATCTGGAAGTGCAGGTGTTTGGCAGTGCTGGGGGTGTCGTTGGTGTTGGTCGAGACTCTGAGAGTGTTCCTGTGGACAATGGCGATTCCTCCTCCTGCTCCGTTGGTGCAGTCCCTGCGGGTGATCTTGTAGCCTTCCGGGACAGCTATGGCTATGTTGGGTGCCGAGGCGGGGTTCAGCCAGGTCTCCGTCAGGAAGGCGACGTCTGGGGAGGTTTAGTCAAGTAGGTCCCAGAGTTCAACTGCATGTTTGCGGGCGGAGTGGGTGTTTTGAGAAGGATGCATCTGAGGTGGTTGGGTTCTTTCCTGGTCGGCAGCATGGTGGGATGGATGCTTGTGAAGCTGCAGCTCCGGCAGATGAAAGCTCCGCGGGTGCGCTTCGTGGCGGCCAGGAAGCAGGTGTGTGATCGTCCGGTGTTGAGTGCGTGGAGGGTTCTAGCATCGTAGCGGTGTCTGGCATCGTGGCGTTTGTGGGGTCCAGGGGTCCTGGCGCTGGGCGCAGACAGGCTTGACTTCGGCGCGCCAGCGGCTTCCAGCTGCGCGCGTCCGCTGCACATCCTGCATATGAGGGGATGTGAGAGGTAGGAGCAACTGGGAGGCGGGAGCGGGCGGCGAATGGGATTGCAGGGGGGCGGGCAGCAGGGATGCAGCAGCGGGAAATACGGACAGGGGCCACTGGAGAACTGGGCACAGGAATGAAAAACAAGTTTAGGCAAGAAAACAAGTACAGGCACAGGGGAATAAAAACAAGTCTGGGCAAAAAAGCAAGTACAGGCACAGGGGAATAAAAACAAGTCTGGGCAAGAAAGCAAGTACATGCACAGGGGAATAAAAACAAGTCTGGGCAAGAAAGCAAGTTAGGCACAGGGGAAAAATACAAGATTAGGCAAAAACAATGCAGGCAGAGCCGTGCAGCAGCGTGGGGAGCAACCTGCCTGCGAGCAGGGTCAAAGGTCGGTACTTGTACATGTCACCGATGAACAGTGACTTTATTGTTAACATAAAATTAAAATAAAGTTACATTTTTTTAAATGCAATAATGTAGAAAAAAATGTGAGGATAAGTAGCAGGACTGTAGAGGAAGGTTTGAGGGAAGTAAGAAAGAAAATGACAGACGAAGGGTAATAGTATATTATAAATGTATTTCAGGATGCTTGCAATCACAGTTGTAATGTTTTGTGGTGCTATAAACAATAGGTTACCATTACCCACTATAAAGATATGCAATGTATTACAAAGGGATGGGTGAGGATCTGAATTGGTCATGAAGGGATTGGAACTTATGAAAAACAGGGTGCCAACTGGAAACTTTGGCTGAGGAAGGAAGAGGAAAAAACAATACCAGAAAGAGTCAGAGGGGATGGGAACATTGAAACGATATGAAGGGGATGGCAATACAGAGAGAAAATGAGAACATGAAGAGGAATTACTTACTTGAGAGTGAGGGCCTAAGAAACATCGAAGTACTCGAGGATGAATTTAGAGAAAAAACTGAAGGAAAGTCAAGAAGAAACAGGACAGAAGAAAAGTGCAATGGGGAGGATGAATGAAACAAAATGAAGTGAAAAGGAGCATGCATGAAAATGGCTAAATGTAAATGTGGGATACTTGTGAAGCGCACTGTTACTCTACCCGAGTGTCCTGGCGCTGTAGACCGCTGGGGAACCCGTCCTGGTTTTCCCTGTGAGATGGTCCCTTTTTTTTCTGGGTATCTCCAGGGTGAAACCAGGCATCCCTGGCGTCTGTGGGGGGCCGTAGTAGAGATGAGGCAAGCTTAATGCCCAGAGTTGCCGAGTGTGTTCCCTGGTTAGAGTAGGCACTGAGGCGAGAATTATCGAGTCCGTTGACCCTGGTCCAAGACCCTGCCCCGTCGGGAATTGAACCCTGGTCCCGGGCCGATCTCTGCTTACAGGTCTGCTGCCTCTAACCATTGAGCCACACCACTCCACTAAACGAACAAAGTTAACGGGGAGAGGAAAGTGAAGGGAGGAGAAAGGTATCAGGTATGGTTCAGTGGTGAAGGATAGAGTGATTGGACATGCTGGGCTTTTGATGCAGGAATATGGGCCAATGGAAAACAAATAAAGGCAGAAAAAGGGTAGAGAGGTGGTTAAGGTGCATAGGTAAAGGACCAAAAGGTGGGGTGGAATAGTGTACTGGCTCAGTGGAGAATGGAATCCCTCAAAGGAGTTGGAGAAAGACGATGAATGGTAGAGTTGATGGGAGGAGTATTAGATTAATAAAAGTCTGGTAACTGAAGAAAGAGGTTGAGGAAAAGAATCTGAGGGGAGTAGGACCAGGAGCAGGATGGTAGGGAAATAGTAAGCTAAATTATTTATAGAGGAAGAGGAGGTGCAGGACGTGTGGACTGTGGAAGATGAGGACAGCAGTAGTGAATAACTGTATTATCACAAGGTAGCCGGAGCAGTATCACTAGGTGAGATACCTCTATGGCCAGACAAAATTGTACTAGTGTTCCCAGATTACTGGATGTAGGCACTCCAGGCCTGATTTTACCAGGAGGAAAAGCCAAGCAGGGAAATTGTGTGCAGGTCCAGACTGGGATTGCAGTCATAAGCACTGCCTGACTCCCCTCCTGCAAAATAGGGTGACTAAACAGACAACATCCAGCCCTCCCCCTCCCTCCACTGCCCAATCCTTTCCTCCCATTTATCACCTGTCGAGAGCAGTTGGGTGGTAAATGGGAGCAGAAGTGTTTGCAAAAGTGTTCCCAGAATCAGAGACAGCCAACCAGAGTTGGACCTGGTCATACCAGGTACGCATGGTTAGTCCAAGTTATGGAGACAATGGCTTGCAGTTCCTGGGGAGCAATTATCAGCCAGAAATTTTGATTCCAGATCTAGCATGTGTTATCCTTGCACTTTGCAACTTGTAATAAACGCCTAAATGTTTTTAGAAGTGATTTGAGGAAAAGAAGGTGAATGATAGAAAATTACTAGGTAGCCAACTCAATCCTCGTCATTACAGACTCCGCATCCAGACATGGTTTTTCTTCCTGCAACTTAATACTATCTGGGTACTATTCTGATGTCCACTCAAACAATGAGTATTTAAGGAACTGCTGAGAGGTAGGTGAAAGAAAATCTACAGGCTTTGGGAAACATAATGAGCGGGAGAAAAGAGCCTGAGAGGTACCTTGCAAAAGATGTGTAGAACAAACGGCTGCAAACAGCTTTTAAGACATATCTACAAGAGCTGCACAACTGAAGTGAAAACCTACTAGCCAAATATGGACATAAACTTTGCAAAGAGGTGTAAAAATAAAGCTGAATAACTCTCACATTTTTCTCATACTCAAGTTAGTGGATGCTTTTGAAAAGCACTATAAAATGGTTCATATGTACGTGTGTTTTTTGGGTTTAATTCATCCTAAGGAAAAAAACAGTACTGGTAGAGTTGACAATTTATATTGTAAAAAACATCACGGATAGCTTACTGAAATGATAATTTAATGATTTTTTATTTAGCAAACATATAGGGAAGTTCTCTACATTGTTGATACCACTATGGCACTTTAGTGTATACATTTTATAAATGGGAATGTTAATAGATTTTACTTATATCATCCAGTCGGTCCATTCCTGCAATGTGATTTGTTTTTAATTGTAACTGTTTGTGATATTGCTGTGGACCATAGATAATTGTTATGTTTCTTTAAGAAAGATGTATAGAATGTCTCATCTCTGTGATGTGGTGGGGATTCTGCAGGCCTGCCAAGTGTCACGCATTCGGTGTGACACTAACGCATTTCAGTGTGGTGTTCCGCATCACCGCACTGAAATGTGTTGTCATGCATTTTTAATGCCACTCTGAAACTGGTTCCTGAAGCTCGCGCCTATGACACAGTGCGCCAGCTCTGTACTCCCCGGACTTGCCAGCAGGCAGCTGGCTCAGAATGCTGAATTAACTGTTTGATCATGTCAGCTCAGTTCTGGCTGAGTCTAGTGCTAGCTACAATGTTTCAAATTTAATATCTTCCCTGCAGCCTGGCCGCATATCTTGCCGCGACGCGGCTGACGAATTGCCGAGAATCACCCGGGTCGTGGCCTGCCCTCAGCAGGGATTGCTACTGGCTGTGGCACCGTGGGGGATTATCTGGATGTGACTTCCGTCACGTCCTGAACACAGGAGGAAGTGATGTTTGAACAGAAGCGCGGGGGACTCGAATCAGTCCTGGTGCACAGTGCTGCTGTCTGCGCATAAATTATACCCTGCCGCGTTGGACCAGCACAGGAGCCGAGGTCAGCATTGACAGAGCAGACTACTCACTTCACTCTGCATCATAGCCAGCCTCCGCGCGGCGCCTCATAGGCAGGATCGCAGGCCGGGCCGTGGAGTCAGTCTCAGTGCATGCAGTGTGCTGTGCTTTGCGGCCGCCGGACCGGGACACGGTAGTCAGAGACAGTCAGCCCTAAACTGAAGTTCATGTAAGTACTGCCACTGACTATAAATACTGTATGTTGTAAATTGTCAAACAGCGCCGCCCTGAAGCGCACGCACTGCAGTCTGATCAGTATTCCAGTATATGCAAGCTTTAATTGTTTACAATTCTGAGCCCGCCGATCTATCATGGTCTGCTAATACCCACGAACCCCTCTGCTACAACTAAACTGTTGCCTTAGTACCGGGCACCTCCAGGCCTCTGCACGCCTGCCAGTGAGTCATAAACACGGATTCTGGTCCTTCTTCTGTCGTCACAGAAGTTTACATACCGGATGAATGGAACGTCTAGACTTCCTCGAACCTAGAGCTTGCATTAACCTGTAGGGCATTGTGGAATGGGATGGTCTCAGCAGCCAGACTAAAAATACAATTAAGAAATATTATTCATAAACCAATGTTGTTGGTTTGCAACAATATATTTTCTGAGAGCTCTAAATAAAAGGAGGTAAATATGATAAACGCCACAGGGGCCATGATACTGTGAGTTTAGTTTTATCATCTGCCCAACTTTTAAGGAGCGGTAAAGTAGCACTCGGTTTCAATCAGCCTTTAGGTTTCTTATGCAAGGACGAATTTCAAATGCAGACAAGTAGCCTGTTTTCTGCTTTAGTTATGCAGATCTGATCATTTTAATTTCAGACACACTAGTTAAATCTGCAGGCAGGGCTGCCTATCTCGTCATCCTTCTATCTGTAAGATCTGATTTCATTTCAAATTCACAGTAATCTGCAGGGCTGCTCTGTCTTGTCATCCTACTGAGGTTATCATTGGGCACCAGTACTAACTGAGAGGGTTTATCTCCAAACTACGGGAGGTGCATGTTTTGCCAGGGGCCTATGCTCTCTCTCATCATCCTGTGGGGCCGGGCTGGGTTGTGGGGGGTTCGTTATGACAGACTGGCATCATTCCTCAGAGGCCTCTCATCAGTTGCAACTTGTCACACAGCGCGAAGCGCACGTACTGCAGATGAGATGTGATAATTTGAGGCACTGAGCTGCTCTGGGCTCGTCATCCTTCGGAGGTTTATCTGCAAGATCTGATTTAATTTCAAATTCACACAATATAATCTCAGCAGGCCTCAGGGCTGCAATGTCAGGTCATAATTCTTGGGCACCAGTACTAACTGGGAGTGTTTAGCTTCAAACTAAGGGTGGTGTGTGTTTTGCCAGGGCTCTCTGCTTTCTCACATCATCCTGTGGGGGGTCATTATGACTCGCTTAAATCCTCTCACCCCCCCTCAGTCCTGTACATATGGACTTTAAAATAATATTATTTATTTTATGCAAATAACAATCTGTTGCATCCAGTAAGTATTTTTGTATTTAACTGTGCATGTGTCAGCATATGTACACAGAATTTTAATAAAGTACTGCTACTGAAAGGCTTGTTTAATATCATGGTTATGCATTCGTTTACAGTAAGTCAGGTTACAGGAGGGAGCACTAGGGTTAGTGCCCTTCCTTTACTGGTGCTCTGCAGCAGTTTCTAGAACTTGTTGGAGTTTCTTGTTGCTCAAATGGCTGTAATTTCTGATATTTAGAAGTTTCCTCGTCTTCATTGCATGATTTTTTGCTTGCGAGAAAGTGTCACTCATAATTTCACTGAGATTATAAAAATGTCACACATGGCAATTTGAAACCTTGGCAGCTATGATTCTGTACCTGTCCTTTCCATCATAACCATAATATAATATAATTTCCTGGGATTGCACTGATAATGCTACCTATTTTTTCTGCCAAGATTTGGACATTTGAATTAACAAGCTTTTTAGTTTTGTTTTGCCTTTACCTTTACCATATAAGCTTCAAAATCCAAGCATGGAAAAAGCAATTTGGTAAAATGCATGGGCCGGCTGAAATTGTAACTCATAATACAAGGCATCAATGTAGTTTGGATAGCGCTTACGTTAAAAAAAAGTGTTACTCGCGCCACCTTATAACTAGATTCTTCAAATGTTTTTTACGTTCTCTCTCCATTAACCCCTGGAAGTATTAATTGTCCGTCCTCTCACCTTCTAACACTTTAGTCTTTTGGTGGAAGATATAGCATGGCCGAGACTTATACAGCGGCATGTGTTCCAGCCGAGGCCCCCGGTAATGGTGAGGGTCGTGCCAGCCCCTGTCCCATTCCATGCGCTTGGGCTTTGCCAGTCCAGGCATGAAGTGCATCCTTTCAGCGTAGGTGATGGGTTCCAGGCCGGGGATGTCATATTCCTTTTTCCTTGGTGGTATGGGGGCGCCTTTGCCGGCACGAACCGGCTCCAGTACTTTCTTAGCTGTCGCCCACCGGTTATAAGACAACTTCGCCAACGTACCTTCCATCTTTTTGATAAGTTCAATTACCCAAGTAAAATGTCACTGCATGGGCGCCGCCATGTTTTGTGTCGAAGGCGGGGCAAAAGAGACAAAGCTGTCAGCAAGATCAATAAAGGACATTCTAACTGTATCTAAGTGGCGGCCATCTTAGAGTGGTGTGAATAGTTCTGTTGGTCCAAGATGCTTAGGAGACTGTATCAAGCACATTAAGTAATGGATTTAGTGAGACTGCGTTTACAATGAATGTATGTAAAATAACAAGTAGGCTTTCTATATAATCTCAAATATTTCCGTAGCATAATAGTAACTTTGCGTTTTGCTTCTGCAGGTAAACATTTTCCTCCGAGCATATTATAAACCTCCCTCTACATTGAGTATGAAGCCGCCTTATCCTCGGATGGCAATAAGATCATAGATTTAAGTTTTAGGAATGTACACTTTATTTAAAATGCTCTATGACGCTATTAAAACTAACCTCTCGATTATTTTTTTCATATTACTAAACGAATGACATTGTCCTGCAAACATTTATATGCACTTTCATTATTCAACTTAATTGTCTTGTTCCCTTTCAGTACATAATGCGTTAACGTGGGATACAAGTCAGTTTTGTTAGTATGGCCGGCTGTTTCGATAGGGTCAAGTTTCTGTTGTCACCTATTTCCACTTCTATCCCATGACCACCTTATCTTACACTGCTGTTATCCATACATGCCAACATTTTAGGACAGGGATGTGGGAGATTTAAAATAAGAAATCGGGAGAATGAAAATTCTCCATTGACTTCTATTGTGGAAAATGCAATTTCAGGCGGGAGACAGCTAAAATAAAGCAATTTTTGGCTTGCAAAATCGGTAGTCTCCCGCCTGAATCGGGTCTATTGGCATGTATGGTTATCTAATCCTGCTGCGATGGAGGTACAGTTGCTGCTGCGATATGACTCTTGATGTAGTTTACCTACTTGATGTAGGTAGCGTTGTTCTGATGAAAATTAGAAACGGTACCACGAAAGGAGACTTTGCTTATGTGACAATTCTGTGCTTTCAGTGGCTATATCTGTGGTATTTCAATAGAATATGTGTAACACTTTGAGTCAGACAGCATTGAAGGTAGAAATAAAAGGTGTATGTCCACGCAATTAGATACGTTTTAAAACAAACATTTGCAATGCAATAGGTCTTGCATTTGTGCTACTGGCGCTGTAAATGACAATGTATTTTACCCATGGGTTTTGGTCTGGAGTGGAGTGGATGTATGTGGTGTACAATTATGTGGCATGGTTTGCACTGGAATTATGTGGATAGTAATTGTGTTTGACTTGAATTATGTGGTTTGTTGTCGAATTGTGTGGTGTGGAACTGTGTGGCACTGAGTGAAATGTATGCTGAACAGCCTAACATAGAGGGACACCCAGGGGCAGCAACGCCATGCAGCACTGTGAGATTAACATACAGTGGCAGCGCCAGCTTAAAACAAGGGAAGTGCCATGGAACAACCTAAAATAACTCAGCAGTCCCTGTATGGCCAGGAATCTTAAAGGAGTCTAGCAAAGGCCACCTTGGGACACTTAGTAAAGAGGCAGTCCAATGGCAGCCTGAACCATGTTGTGTGGTTTGCCTTTAATGCATGTCTTAAGTTTCTTTGCTCTGAAGCTCCCAGCCCATTAGAAAACAAAAGGAGGGAGTACGGAAGCCACTCTGTAGTAATGAAGGTCCACACAGGTAGGATGTAGTTCATGAAGTTTTATTGAAGATAGTTACATGTAGATCTGTTCCTGTGAAGCTGCCCCACCAGGAGCAGCCTGCCTGCTGCTCAGCCCATTCTCAACTGTCACCTCACAGGCACCCAGCATTCCAAACGCATCATCACTCCAAACATTCCATTCAGCACACAGCACATTCACACTGAATGAGCAAGTGGTGAAAATGGCAGAAGATTAACATGAGCAGGATACTACATATCCCTCCTTCTTATACAACGGAAGCATAGGTCCTATACTTTAAATAAGATATAACAATTAGAACCCGGAATTAAAGTAATGGAAATAAACAAATAAGAAAGAGCGAAGAGATAGGTGGAAGAAAACAAAGAGGAGCAATGGGTAAATATACACGAATAGAAATGCCCCATGCTCTCCAACAAAGAATTACGAAAGAGAAGAAAACAGTAATTAGGCAAGGGAAACAACAAGTAAGCATATAAACATAAACAAACTAATAACCACCCCCAAACACACCCACTGCCAGACAGGCATGCAAGGAAGGAAGAAATAGTGCAACACAAACTGAACAAGCTATACACCCAGACACACAAAGTAAAGGTGGAAGGATCTCCTCCTAAACATAGAAGAAAAAGAAAGACCCTACAGTGGGGAAAGACTATAGACAAGGAAGAACGACAACCGAGAGTGGTCCGGAATCCAAGGATAAAAAGAAGATAGGACATCACAAGGAGAACTGAACAAGCAAGAAAACAGAGAAGATGAGAAGAAAATACAGGACGTATTACTCATCCTTCACCATTTTCAAATTGTGAATGTAATAAAAAATAAGCATAACGTTGCGAGTATATAGCAGTAAAGTCAATAAACTTAACATACAGCAAAGTCTAAGAGTGGACTAAAAATAAACTGTACCCCAACAGGGGATAAGTAATGTAGGAGATGGGAATGACACCCATAAGGGACAACCCTCGAGTGAGGGAAACCACTGGCAGAAATGGTACTAACACACCATTGGAAAGGGTAATAAAGTACCACTACATCATGAAGATGGGACTGAGACCCAAGACCTACCCCTGACTTAAGGGAGGATAAATAATGTAAATGGGACTGAAACCCGTGACCTACCCCTGACATGAGGGTGGTAGATAATGTAAATGGGACTGACACCCATGACCTACCCCCATAGATAAGGGTGGTAGCTACTGTAAATGGGACTAAAACTAATGTCCTACCCCCAGCCTGACAGGAGGAAAGCTAATGTAAATGGGACTAAAACCCATGACCTACCCTTGAAATAAGGATGGGAAGCTAAAGTAAATGGGACTGACACCCATAACCTACCCCCAGAATTAAGGGTAAGGAGCTGCAATAAATGGGACACACACCCATATCCAACCCTAAGTCAATGGGGTGAGAAAATGAGTGAAAATGAGACTGTGACCCATACAACGAAGCCCTGTGAGGGAAGAAACCGTAAATAGCCCATGTAGGCAAATGTGTTGTAAGAGTATGGGGCTAGAACCGATTCCCAGCCCTAATGTAAGGGAGCATAAAGTGTAATGTAAAAACAGGTGAAATGAACGTGCAGTCAGTTCCTGATGAAGAAGGTGTGTACTCTAAAACCAGAAATGAGAAGTAATGTGGAACCAATTCCCTTAGAACAATCCCATTGCAGGATGTGTGAGCAGTAAGGCAGAGGATGACCTTTAACACAGAAGGACTTAGTGCTAAATGTCACAAGCATATGAGGTATGATGCAAATGCCTTCATATATGGCATAAATACAAAACAGAGAAGCTTTACTTGAAAATTCAGCCGAGTACACAATAGGCTAAAGAACGGTAGAAAAAGGTCAAATGCTGGCAGTCAAAGTTTAGGATGTGCAAGACACTGCAATCCTGTGTTACACATCGGAGTTTATGAGCAGACAAACATGCCTCTTGCCAAATGTGGTGTGCGTGTCACCGAAAACAGACAGGCACGCGATTCAGCCACATCTCGTCCCAGGTGCTGCAGTTCAGTAGTAAGGTGGGTTAATCATATGACATCTACTGTCCTCCGTGGGTCCACAGCATCTCTCTTTTTTAGGTCTCGCCTGTCGATGCGCATGCGCATCGAGCTTGCGAGACTATTGGGGCTTAAACAGTCTTTAACCAACTTGCAAGGAATCGTGGCGATTCCTTGCAGTGCCCGTGAAATTCAAGCTCAATGCGCATGCGCTTAAAAGCGCGTGCACATGCCCCCAGCCGCCTGCCTGCCCTGCTGCTTTCACACCCTCGCCCCGCTCCGCCCCCTCCCCTGCCCGCCGTGTCGCATTTCTCCTCCCCCTCCCCTTCTCTGCCTTCCCTCCGTCTTGTCTCTTTTGGGCCCCCTCCTCCTCCTACTCTCCTCCTCCCCCCTCCTCCTCCTACTCTCCTCCCCACCAAGCACAGTTTCCCTACGCTCGCATTTGTTATCTGCTGTTTTGAAGAACTTAATTTTTTTATAAAGGTTGCCTTTTGTCGTTGCTGCTTCTGCCCTCCTCCCTCCCCTCCCAGCTCAAACATAGCGTTTGCCTTACTCCGACGGCAAATGAGCACGGACGAAGTAGCCTCGTTTTACGGAGTCCCTTGTTGCAACTTAGTAAAAGAAAATTCTTCCTTGGGCAGGTTCATGCGCACAGTTGCTTTTTGTCGTCACGGTTTCGCTCCGCCCCCTCCCCTGCCCGCCGTGTCGCATTTCTCCTCCCCCTCCCCTTCTCTGCCTTCCCTCCGTCTTGTCTCTTTTGGGCCCCCTCCTCCTCCTACTCTCCTCCCCCCTCCTCCTCCTACTCTCCTCCCCACCAAGCACAGTTTCCCTACGCTCGCATTTGTTATCTGCTGTTTTGAAGAACTTAATTTTTTTATAAAGGTTGCCTTTTGTCGTTGCTGCTTCTGCCCTCCTCCCTCCCCTCCCAGCTCAAACACAGCGTTTGCCTTACTCCGACGGCAAATGAGCACGGACGAAGTAGCCTCGTTTTACGGAGTCCCTTGTTGCAACTTAGTAAAAGAAAATTCTTCCTTGGGCAGGTTCATGCGCACAGTTGCTTTTTGTCGTCACGGTTTCCGCCCTCCCAGTTCAAAGGTAGCATTTCCCATGTGCATGTTTGTGCGCACACTACACACGTGTCTTTAAAGGTTGCTTTCTTTTATCACAAAACTTAGTACAGTAGCTTTAAAGGTTGCTTTCCGTTGTTGCTGCTTCCACCCTCTCCCTACCCTCCCAGCTCAAACACAGCAGTTGCCTTACTCAGACAGGCGAAGGAGCACGGACGGAGGTAGCCTTCTTTTATGGTTGAGTCCCTTGTTGCAACTTATTAAAAGAAAATTGCTCCTTTTGCCGGTTTGTGCGCAGTTACTTTCTTTTGTCACTGCTTCCGCCCTCCCAGGTCAAAGGCAGTGCTTCCCTTGTCCATGTTTGTACGCTCACTGAACACAGAACTTGAGTCATCACAACACTTATTACAATAGCACTGTTGATATGAATGGTAAATAGCGGGGGAATCTCTTGTTTCAACTTATGAACAAAATTATTCCCTCGTGCAGGTTCATGCATGCAATGAACACTGAACCTGTGTCACGTGAAAGCAGTTTTGGCATTGATCACTTAACGTGCTATTGTTATGTTATGTTATGTTATGTTAAAATGGCTTTTGTAGAGCGCACGGCTACTCAAAAAGAGTGTCCCGGCGCTTTTAATTAACGAAGGCTGCAGTAAAACTAACATAACACATTAAAAAGAGAAAATTACAGATACAGAGAAAAAAAACAACACACACAGGGGGCCTACTGGGAGAATAACCACGTTTTAAGGTCCTTTCTGAAGGCTAATAAACTAGTGGCTCCCCGAAGTGACAGGGGCAGAGAGTTCCACAGTTGGGGCGCCAGCAATCCAAAGGAGCGACCTCCCAGACGTGCTCGCTTCACTCGTGGAACGGTCGCCAGAAGTAAGGATTCTGACCTCAGAGAGCGCGCCGGTTGGTAAAAGGCGAGTCTCCTCTGGAGATACTTAGCCCCCGCCGCATGAAGAGCTTTGTAAGTCAGAGTTAAGGTCTTAAAGGCGATCCGCTTACGGATTGGAAGCCAGTGCAAGGTCTGGAGCAGAGCCGTGGCACTGGCACGTCTGTTCAATCCATAGATTGCTCGCGCCGCAGCGTTCTGCACAACTTGCAGCCGCTGTAACAGGTACTCTGGCAGGCCCAGGTATAGAACGTTAGAATAATCCAACCTGGAGCCTATCAGGGCCTGCACAGTCAGCCTCCTGTGCTCCTCCGATAGTAGGGGAAGAAACCTCCGTAGCATCCTCAGGAGGCCGAAACACATACCCGACACTCCGAGAATCTGGGCCTTCATTGTTAACCCCGTGTCCATCTTCACACCCAAGTTCTTAGCCAGTTGGGAGGAACACAAAGGGGGGGACATATTAATGGGCCACCAGGCCTGCCACTCTGGTTCCATATCGCACCCGAAGAAGAGTACCTCAGACTTATCGGGATTGCACTTGAGGCTGTGTAGATGGAGCCATTGAAACACAGCCCCAAGGCAATCCCGGATACTCTCCCCCTCGAAGTCCTCTCCTCTCTTACAAGAGAAGAGGAGCTGGGTATCATCGGCATACGATACGATCCGGGCCCCAAACGACTCCGCCAATGCCGCCAAAGGGGTCATGAAGATATTAAAGAGGGTCGGGCTCAAGATAGAGCCCTGAGGGACCCCGACTCCCAGAGGCGGCATCACGGCGGAATCCGGAGCGGCCCAGACCGTTTGCCGGCGGCCAGCTAGAAAAGAAGAAAACCAGCTGAACACCGTTCCCCGAAGTCCTATCTCATGGAGTCTTGTGAGAAGACCATCATGGGGAACGGTGTCAAAAGCCGCCGACAAGTCCAACATCACCAGCATGGCTTTGCCCCCTGAATCCAGGATCCCCTTGATTGTTTCGGAGACCTCAAGGAGCGCAGTCTCCGTACTATTGTCAGTTTGATTTTGTTTTAACAAATGTTCCTCCTTTTTCATTAACCCTGAAACTAAAATTAATTCTGAGCAGAAGTTCTGGTACATTTTAATGAAATTATGGCACACGCACACCCAGGTACGACACACAAAATACACTGTATTTAACAGAGTACCAACTCAAATGCGGTACGCTGCATCAGTTTTGATTCTGGAGTTTGCTTACAGTTCATAACCCTCCCCCGGGCTTTGTTTAACGTAACTGGCACTCATGACAAGCACTTCAATACCTCGGGTCATGTTCGTGCTATATAAAACTGGGGAAAAAATACCAATGCCACCCGCCAACAAGACCTAACGCAGCATTTTGCTCGTACACGTCTTGCAACTCGAGACGGCTGTATTGCTAGTAATTCAGTTACTTTGTACCACATCCCACGCCCCGTGCCAGCCGTCGGTTACCAAGCGGCGCCCGGTGTTTAAATCAGGAAGATGAGATTATCTTAATTGCTGTTTACTGAGCTGCGCGGCAGGTGGTGGGGGGTTAATTACAGCCCTTGGAAGGGGAGAATGCGTGCTTTACTCCTTCCCAGGAGGCGTGGGCATGCTTACCTCATTTTTCACTGCTGCTGGCTGTGTTTTTTTCTTAACGTGTTTTGGCCACCCCCTCTTACAAAAGCGCACCAAACGCACGCCTACACCACCCTCAAGCTACAGATTTTGAAGGGGCCACTAATTAAGCTGAACAGGTCACGCAGGCATCCTTACCGCCATCTCTGCTTTAATTGGATGTATTTTATTGTGAATAGCGCAGTAAGGCACAGAGTTGGTGTGATCTTGCGTCACACATATAACCCAGCAAAGGACCTTGGGAAACATAACTTAGAATGACATTGTTATGACATAACAACGAATGCAATATGGGGGACAGAAAGGTGTTATCGATGCATAGGGTCAGAGGTCAAACCAGTTTTGGGCTACCTCTCAGCGAGTTATATTTGCGTTCAATAACACATCACACACAAACAAGCATACACTTCATTTAAAAAAAAAAAAAAAAAAAAGACGAACCTTTTCGAATGTTTATGGCTTTTTTTATTTGTAATTCTTTACCATTGGCTACAGGAAACAAAAATGCTAAAGATTTACAACAAAAACCCATAAACAATTCTAAAAGCACTAACTCTAATGATGCGAGACCTATTGCATTTCCAATGCTTGTTTTCTTGGCAAGTGGAAGAGACGTAACTGTACTTCATGTCTAAAAAAAACCCATGGCAGCACATAGAAATCGCAGTGCCGGATGGCTCCCGGCATGTCTGTGCAGAAATGCGTCCCCAGCAGCAAAGGCTGAGCACCGCACAGGATGTCACAGCGGATACCACTGTGACACAGCGCGTCTCCAACTGACAGGTAAGGAGCACGCACTCCCCTCATAGTTTGAATACGGAGCTTAACTGCCAAACCGTTAAACCGGCCCAACTGAAAAAAGGTCCCTGATGAGTGAAACGTTAAAGTAGAAGAACTGACTAACCAGCAAAGTCCTGCGCCATTCAAAGTAACCACATCGTAGGCAGACAGTAAAACACCACAACTTCCTTGCAGAGAGGAGGGAAGTCAGTACCAGCATTGCCCATGAAGACATACATAGTCAATGACAGCTAGATGACACCCACTAGAGCAAGTCCTTATCTTGAGGAAACGCCACATCGTAAAAAAAGCATGTAAAATACCGCTTTCTTGAGGTCACCAATCGTGGCCTGGCATGCCCCCATAGATATCTTAGTAGCGAGACAGAGCCAGCCAGACAAACATCGCGATGCTCAGCTTGCGAAGTAACAGATGTGCACACTTAGGCTTTGTGCTGCTATACGTCTCCTCATAAACCGAAGCACTGTTGTAGCAAGTAGTGTCACTGCCACAGAAGATTTTTGGAAGAGACAATTCTTCAGATCCTTGTAGACAGGATACATATCCCAAACTCTTTGATGTATTAGTACGTTCTCTGGGTCAACAGAATGTACAAGCAGTAGTTTGGTATCCTTGATGTCAGAACCAGTGCTTGTGAAATGTAAAGTCCCAAGTAAGTGATCCAGATGAACACAGCACGCCTGTGCTAGGGCGTTCAGATGGCGATGACACTGGTGGGGCTGAGAGGCGTAGTGCTTCATCTTTACATGTGTCTTGTTGTCTTCTTTGCTTTTCTGTGAGGAACTTCTTTCTTTCTTGTAGACGTCTTTGTTGTTCTGTGAAGAACTCCCTTGTATCTTCTTTTGAGTTTTCCTTTCCTATGGATAGCGCCTCCTGTGCTTTGTGTTGGCAGCATCTTTAGGCTCTGTAGTTTGCTCCATCTTCAGGTCCTCTTTTCTTCGCCAGGTCCCTGAAATCCGTTTGTAGCAGATAGGTAGTCACCTCCTCATCGCCAAAATAATGGAGTAATGGAGGTCCACGCAGGTAGGATGTAGTTCATGAAGTTTTATTGAAGATAGTTACTTGTAGATCTGTTCCTGTGGAGCAGCCCCACCAGGCGCAGCTTGCCTGCTGCTCAGCCCATTCTCATCTCAACTGTCAGGCTACACCTCACAGGCACCCAACATGCCAAACACATCATCACTCCAAACATTCCATGCAGCGCCCAGCACATTCACACTGAATGAGCAGGTGGTGAAAATGGCAGAAGATTAAGATGAGCATGATACTACACACTCCTTTTTCATCTAACTGTTCTTTCAGCATCATGCCCAGAAATGTTGACTTTGTCACATGTTAAGTTTGAAACCAGTTGTACTTGTTCTGTACGCTGGGCTAGCACTTTATTATATGGCGCAGCTTCTAGCAGCAGTTCCGCAAGACAGAGAGGTAATATAAAATCTATTGTGTTAACTAACTAGATATATAAGATTTCCAGCAGGATTTTGTAGTCTAAATGTAAATGTCTTATGAATACTGTATGAACCATACTACTCGCATGCTTTTTTGATTAACCATAGGTCACCAAATAGCCAAAGAGAATGGAAGGCGGCGGCCCCTTACATAATCTGAATATATAGCCATATAAATTGGAAACAAATGTGTTAGTTACAATTAGTAACATTTTTCCAAAAGAAATTGATGCATAGGCAACCACTGTGCAAACCTAAAGTTAGTAAAAATATTAGCCCCTCACCGCCTCTGTTCTCTTGAAAAGCTGGGATACCCCCCTATTAAATGTGGTTGACAGAAGAGACTCGCACAGGATTAAGATGCAGGAGTACCGAAGGCCGGGCGTGGTACTGATGGGGTCATGTAAACTAAGAAGTGAAGAAGCCACTTTCCCGTGGAAGAGAGAAGGACTTAGAAGTAGGCATGTGAAAAGGAATTGAATTTGAGAGGACAGGGAAGGGGAATATACACGGTGAATCAGGCATGTGGGAAGTAAAGGGATTAGAGAACAGGCAACAACATTTAAAGAAAGTCGTAAGTACAAGCAAGATAACGCACAAAGTGAAAAGGTGCAAGTAATAAGCTTAAAAAATAAAGTAAATATGAGCATGAAATAATAGGTTTAGAAAGTAACCTGAACAGATTAGAAGGGAAAGATAGTAACCAATGAAAAATGGTGGACGAGCCAAAAGCGTGGTGATTGCGTATTTGCACAGCTGATAAGTTTTTTTGTTCTACATATATATTTACATATATGGGCAGCTTTTAGCATTGTAAATAGAGTGCAGACACAGAAGGATTCCTCTTGTGGCTCCCAATCTGCGCACAAAGGAAGCTTTCTCACCCCACCATTTGAAATCTATTTTATTTTATCTGTCTCACCTTAATATTTCCTGCTTTACAATTAGCGAGCAATAAGAAGGGCCCCTCTGCCATGGGGCTTAGACTGGCAGTTCCATGCAGTGCACTGGGGGACTGAAAGGAAATGCTGAAACGAGTAGAGTTAGAAAAGTCGGCTGCAAACTATTGTAGAAACAACACATGGGAGCGCAAGCTACTCATTTTAGGGAGGGGAGGTAATATTGTGACCCTAAAAAGCCCACCCCGCCCAAACTGACAACCCAAAATTAGCAATTTGTTACTTGTTGGGCTGGTCACTTCTTCCTGAAGGCAAATGCGCAGAGGCCTCAGCCTTTCATGCTGATTGATCAGGAGGTCCACCACGGGGGTGGATCAGAGAACGTCAGAAAATAAAGTGGAAATGTTTGTTGATTAAGCAGCAGCTTTTCGGTGGCAGATGGTGTTTGCAGCCAGGCACAATATTTAAAAAAATATAAAATCGGTGCACAGTGCGCTCCTAATATATCGCGAAACAAGCCACCCAGTTTAAAAAATAATAAATTAGTCCTGAATCAAAGAATAACAATGGTAGTTGCAGAGGTTTATCAAAGTTGGGCGGTACGCTTGGGAGGGCAAAACACCGGAAGGAGCATGATGTATGCATGCTCTTCACAAATAGGGAGAATGAAAAATGGAGTGACGTTGTTATACGCAAATGGGAAGCCTACTGGTGGGCTCTTAGCCCATATGTAGATACTCCAGGTATAGGTTCGAGACTGCGCATGCACGCCCTCTAGAGCCGAGACCTAAAAATTTATTTTTGTGTCATGTAATGCTTTAGAACTGGCTTTAAAACCCATGCACATCCCCTGAAGTGTTTATGGAAGGTCTTTAACCAATATCCAGACGTGACAACACAGCACTTTGATTCCTATCTTAGTACATTCCACATAGCCCATCACTGTTTCCTCCCCACCACCCATTTACTCTAACAAAACCCATCGTAATCTCCTTATATACTAAGAGCCCCTCTTCCTCTCTCCAAACATAGATGCCTCAGCTAGTCAAATGACAGGGTGTCAAGGTCTACTTCCATCAACCTTGTATCTGCTGTTGTACTGTGCAAGTAATGCTTTGTTTAAGCTGAACTTTTTGTTCTGAAGACAGTTGGAACTGGAACTTGCAGATCCTACACTGCTTGGCTCCAAATGTCAACCCCCTTTGGCATGCATGCCAACATTTTCAAAGAGGAGAGTGGGAGATTTAAAAAAACATAACCGGGAGTATGCATTTCTCCCGTTCACTTCAATTAAAGAGGAGGCAAGTTACAGGCGGGAGACATCTATAATAAAGTCATTTTCAGCTTAAAAAATCGGGAGTCTCCCACCTCAATTAGGTCTAGTGTCATGTATTCTTTGAGGGGGCCAGAGAGCAGACAGGGACTCTTGGGCCTTCACCGTGATTGAGGTTCTTAGCCACTGGTGTCCAGTAGCCTCTATACTAGGACTCTGCAGATTGCGCCAAATGCACCCTTTCCACACATGACTCTCAAGGTAGCATGGGTGAGCAGGTAAAAGCTTTTCATGGAGGTAGTTTAGGAGTAAGAGCTTGGAAGTCAATGCTCATACAAAAAGAAACAGCACCATATTGTCCAACAAAACGACTTTAATCACTTAGCTACATTAAATGCTACTCAGCACAATAAGGGTTCCCAGTTACAGGGTTTTAATCGTGTTTGCAATTTCAGTGAAGCACTATCCTCCTTTGGTGCCCTCCCACCCTGTGCAAGCGTTTCTTAGTGGCCATAATTAGAGGTGTATAGCTTAGGTATTGGCATGACTTAGGCACAGGTGCAATTGACTCAAAAGTATCCCACATTTTGAATGTGTTATTAGTTCTGTTCATTTTCACAAATTCGAGATCACTCAGGAAAACTCTTAAGTTCATATGGCAGAAATTGTCTGTATCCCGTGAGGTCCTGTCCTGTAGTTAAATTCCAACTTCTGGCGGTGCTGGCAGGGGAGTAACGGACAACCGTGCAGCCCAGCGATGTGTGGGTGGCAGTGTTCTGTCCCTAAAGGGGGGTCCCCTCAGCTTGTCAGCTTGAGTGTAGGGGTATTGCTAGGGGCTCTTTCACCATCCCTTACATGGGGCCATTTAAGGTTTCCCTACGCCACTGGGTATGGAATGGGTGCATTCAGCTGTCCAGCACTTGCAGCGGCAGCTCTTGTACTGCGTGGGACATGGCTTCACTCGGTGCTTGATCGCTGGGCGGATTAAACCTGACAATCTCTCCTGGTGTTAGTCGTCTTTGGCAGTATCGGCCTCCCAGACTGTTTGAAAGGGCAGGCGTGGTCTCCAGGTCCATCATCAGAAGATGGGCGTCTTCAGCACTTCCTGCATCCGGGCAGAGTAGAGCTTCTGCTTCGGGGGCCATGATGATCTCAGACTCTAACATTGGTAGCAACACCAGTCTCTGGGGAAAGTGGTAGGATGACAATAATACCACACTGCTTTTCAGTTAAAAATGTTGGCACAGTTCACAGCACAGACCCCTGGGGTGACCAGGGGTCTGTTTTAACATGGTTCACAACACGCTTCACACAATTGTAAGTATCTCCTTCCTCTGGTTGTTCCTCACTTCAAGAACACAGTGTCCTCCTCCTGGGCAGTCTCCTGCAGGACCAGCCACACTACTTCCCTCTCTTAGCAGGCAGGCTTCTAGGACCTAGACAGACCTTTAGGCAGCAGAAAGTGCAGACTTCAGGAGATGACCCTTTACCTCTGTGAGAATGTCTGTCATGCAGGCCCCAGGCTTGCTCACACAACTGTCCTTTAAGTATTCTCTGTAGCACTTTCTTCCTTGGTCATTAAGAAATAGGAAATAGAACAATATGGGGTGTTTGGATCCCACTTTTCTGCTCATTTTCCAGACATGACATGTGTATCCATTCTCTAAGGTTACAAAATTAGTTTAAGTTAGTGCACTTTCAAATGCCATTATCTGGCTGTTCCTCAGACATGGCCTTTGTGCAAGGTAACAGTGCTCACAGCAGACAGCAGTACTGTAGGATTGTCTAAAACATAGGCATGTAGTGTGAGATCCCTGCTCCTGGATGTCACTAGCCTTCGTAATGCAGTCATCAGGGACATACTAAAGGGCAGGTCCTGCCCGAAGCTTCCTCACTTTGAGCAAAGGAAACTGCAGTCCCACCGATTCCCCTACCATTTACAAAATGTCAGTGCTCAGGAAGAACTACTCAGCAACACTCTGCTAACCAAGACCTGATTGAATTTGTAAGAGTAGCTCTTTCTCCACCATCCCTCACTTCCCTATCTGGATCTTAGCCCTCCAGCTACAGTAATGCATTCAGATCACTCCCCACTGTGTGCAGAAGCTGTATCCAACATCCATCTTGTGCCTGGCTAAACCACGGATCTTCCAAAATGGATCACCCTGGTCCCAGTACTCAGACTGTCTCCCCATACAGAGACCTACTACCATACATTTGCTACACTCCCTGCTCACACATGTTGTGACATAATGTCAATTAAAGGATATGGGGCTCATATAGTAGAGGAACTTTAACTTTACATGAGAGGTTTAAGTGGACCATACTCTACTAAACCCAAAGAAAAGGATCTGTTCACACACGTTTCACAAAAAACGTAATTCACTGCCACTTTATGTGACTTATCTCTGGCAGTGGAGTAGTCCTATGTCTTTATGGTGGCATGCTTTTTGTGCACCGCCAGGTCATCAGAATAGGTTCTGGATCTCATGTTACCAGGGACAGGTCTAGGTCTGTGCGCACACACTAGATTAGCATGATGCCTGGGCAAAGTGAAACGTCAGGATAACAGTTTCACATACAGTCGGGCTCGCATGGCTACAAGCCAATTTACCATGTTGTGGACATTTGTAACCCAACACTAGGTCTTCTGGACTGTCATTCGGTTTCTGCAGCATGGGTGCATTAATGTTGTTTTTAGAGGTCTTGGGAATGGTTCCACAGGATAAGGAGGACTTTATTAGCCTGGTAAGCATTTAAAGGCCCAGATTGATGTCTGTTACACTTCTGAGATCCCAGGAAGGAGAGGATTTCTTTAATGTGCTTCGGGTGTTGACTTTGTCATATTCAGAGAACAGTGTAAATTCAGAGAGAGGACTTACAAAGTGAGTGTTTTGTGGGGATAGAGTCCAATTCATGGGTCTATATGGTGTCAGAAGCTAAGCGAGTTCGAATGCTTTCAATAGTATTGGTCAAGACAGAGAGAAGGCTTTTGCAGAGACATGAGGCGAAAATATGTATCAAAGTCGAGGATTTGTTGGGATGTAGAATTATTCTTTGGTGGAATTGGTTTTACAGCCATGTGGAGTCGGAAATTAGGTTTCTTTGCTCTGACACAAGCAGCTTTGTAGCATCTACATGGAATACAGCAGGTTACAATGGTAGGTTGGATTTGATCCAGTGTCTTTCAAGTGCCCTTCCTTGATATTTCATGTAGCAAAGATCTTCACTGTGCTAATTGAATGCTGGGTGCTGCTTCCCAGCCATTCAGGGGGATTAACGAGATAAGGACACTCCACACTATCAAAGGCTTTTAATGCTTCTGTTATACTACACCATATTGTCTCACTTAGTGACTGGTGCAATGATATTGACAGTTGACTTGTGCTGTGGGCTGAACATCTGCCTTTAACCAAGCACGATCACCTCATATTTATCAAATGTGGGATTATCATTTCTAGATAGGAGGTTAGAATTTTGCTAGCATTTTGCAGTCCATTCTGATGAAGATTATTCGCTGATAGTTTTGTGTTACCCGTGGATCCTTTCTTGTTTTATGAGTGTGATGGTTACTTCTGTGAATAATCCCATCAGAGTTCATGCAGTTGTGAAGTGGGAACAGAGTGTGAGTTATTGGTGTTAAATCTTGACATTGTTAGAATTCTGGTGGAGAGCCATCTGGCCTTGATCCTTCCCTGGCTGGTTTCACATGACGCAATTGAAGCACCAGATGGATAGACCCTTCTCTCTTCATTTTAACACCAAATGACAATGCTGTCTGTGCATTCTCTCTGAAGCTGCATTAATACACTGTCCAGTAAATACAAGTCATGCTAGAAAATTCTGGAATTAGATATGTAAAAAGCATTCCCCCCCAAAATAGTACATGTTTAAGTGTAAGGGAAGGCAGAACCTTCTATTCCTATATTATTATTGACTCCCCGAACATATTAGTAGAAATATTTTATGGGAGGCTCACACCTCAGAGCCAGATTAGTATAAGAAGGTCTTGGAGACCACCAGAGCTTGCGCTGAGGCTACAGGGCGTCAAAGTGACATGTGAAATGAAGCTTGCATATAGACCAGTGCTTAATTTGAGCCAGTGGTTTCCGGCACCTGGCACCAGCACTTAATTACCAACACAGGCACTTATGACAGTTGCCACATGGTGGCGCAGTTTGTGTCATTTGAATATAAGCAGAACAACAGTTGTTTATTAGTTCAGTTTACTTTGAAAACAACTAATACTTGCTTCTAAGCTATTCTTAGAACAGTGGGAGTCTCGAGCAGTCTGAATTGTCACACGTGTAGGAGTGTGATGGTTAGTAGTTATATTGGTATTATAATTGTCAGCACTACCACTGGTGATGCAAGCTTGAATGGTCTCCTGACAAGGGCCCTGGAACTTATGTTTTAACAAATTAAGCAATGATATAGACAGTCCCAAATGTAGTTTAAATTCCAATGAATGTGGGAAAAAGTTCAAGCAGAAAAGCACCTTTTAAGGTTTCATGTATACGTTTAGCAGTTTATTTCTTTTAAAAACGGCATTAGGAAGACTTAGGAAGTTACAAAATTGCTCGGCCCAGAACTATTTAAGCTAGCTGGTCCTGTGGAAATAGGATCGAGCCAGAGACAGACATTCAGCTGGATTCTTGATTGGGTCATCCACCTTTAGTTTGTAGTCTCTGGCTTCCCTTTGCCTTGTTCCTCTAACGCAGCGGTTCTTACCTTGTCGTTCGGGAATCACTGATGGTCCATAACGCCTTCTCAGGGAGTCCACAACTACTTAAAAAAAATAAAAAATATACAGAATAATACATTGTATATGAATAAGGAAACACAATGCACAATTGAAACGTTTAAAAGGTTCTGTAAATATGAAGGACTTTGAAATTGGAGGTTAAAAATTATGTTAGTATCCTCAGTATGGTTTGTGAGATCAGTGCAAGTGCATTAAACAAAATACAGCATGAAAGACGAGTGGCCTTATTTGAATTTAGAAAAGCTCAAACCTATTAAAATTAGAAAATATATATATTTTGTGAATTGAAAAAATTAACCATCATTTGTGTATTTGTTTGGTGAATGCTTGTTTCTGTGTTTTGTGTGTGTATTGTTTTGTAGTTCAAATCATTTAAAATGCTGGGGGTCACTCACTGTTGGCCTCCAGCTTCCAATAATGATTCAGTGGGGATCCCTGGGTTCCAGTAATGATTAAGTGGGGGTCAACAGAAGTCACAAAGTTAAGAACCAGTGCTCTAATGGATATCCCTGGCCAATAACTGGGAGCCATGCTACTGTTGCTACTTAGCAATGTAACAGGGGTTTCAAGTTCTGCAACATGCCATTCTAGCCTGGTTGGACTATTACAACGGCGTCTCTCAGTGTCTTGTAACTATTGCAATAATGTTACTTAATTTCACAGCTTTAGCAAATCCAGAATGCTATTTTGTTAGGCAGACTGATGAAATCACTCTACTCTGAGAGTCTTTATTGCTTTTGGTTGATCAATTAATTATTTAAAAGCATTGCACATTACTCACAAGTGTTTGTATAATGTTGATCGATTGTGTTTTCTTCAGGAGCAGCTCTATAAATCAAAGGTGAACAACGTTTCTTCAGTGCTGGAAATAGAAAAAAGTACTCTGGAAACGCACCAATTGGGAGGAGGAGGCAGAAAAACAATGGAATCATGATTAGTGTAGTCATTACCAGAGTCATGAGGAAAAGTGGGGTAATGAGTGAAAGAACATTTGCCTACGATCTGCAGTACAAATACATTATTTTTACAAACTCTTCCCCCAAAGAAATTATTCACAAGGAAAAAGTAGAACTATTCTGGCTTACTCAAAGGTTCACTAGTAGAATACATTTTATGATATGATGAGGAGAATCGGCTGAAGAGGTCTATTTGTGTCCCACAAGTCTTAAGAGCAATACTAACCTTTTGTTATACACGTGTCATACTGCACCTCTTCCATGTCAAAGCGCTGTGAATAACAGATATTACCATCCAGATTAATCGTACTCTATTTACCTACTTTGGAAGCCTGTAAGTGTGACTAAGCACTTCTATGACTGAAAGCTGTGACCTTTAGATAACTGCATATGTCAGAAGCAAGTGTTAAGTCGCTGAGCTATCTTAGACTTATAATGTTGGTAAGACACCTTAGGTGGATAGAATTTGTGGCGCGATCTATGCGTAATCCCTTATCACAGACTTTAATCATTCTAAAACAGATTAGTGGGTTAATGGATCTGTCGCATTGCTTGAAGCATGTCAGTCACATAATTGTATTTTATTTAAAACAGATCAGTGGGTAATACGTTTGTTGCAGACATCTTAGTGCAGCTTGCAGGTAACAAGTTACAATCATGTTAAAACGGCTACGTTCATTATACTCCTGTGTCAAGAAGTGGACGCTGCAAAGGTCTCTCAAGCATCTTTCTTGATTGCTGAAGGAAAAGGCAATACCTATCAATAGCCATGGTGTAACCCTGCACTTTATATACAGGTGAAATGAGTCAACTGTCTTCATACCAGGATCCCACATAAGAGGGAAAAAACACAAAGGCAACATAAACTTTTCTGTACAATCGCCCAGGTGTCTATTATGTTGTTTACCTGTCTTCCAGTATTGGTATTGACATCTGTAGTTGTTCTCTATCTTTCTCAAGGGTCCAGTGGTTACTTTGATAGTTTGCTTGTCAGCACCTATCTGTTCCTGAGTATGCTGGTTGTCACTTTCAACCCTGTCTGGCCACTCTTCATGTTTGTGTTGATATCCATACTCCTTAGCTGACAGTTTGTTGAAATCTTTGGTTTGTTTTTGTGTGTCCCTCATAACAGGCTGTTTTGATGAGTCCATAAGATTGTGGCTATCCTTGACTTCTACTGTTTCCTTATGCACACCATGTGTGAACTGCGAAGCACTACTTGCTGGCTGATTTTTTAATTCTATGTCCTGCTGAGCCTTGTTTTGTTCCGCTGTTGGGTCTGGTGGATATTTCCGTCATAGGACTATCGCCACTGCGATGTCTTTTAATTCAAGCCTCATTTGTTTCCAGTGAGGGCAGGCATTCTATGTCCTCTGAAGTATGTATTTGGAGAGTTAGAGAAATTGGTAATTGAGCTAAAGCTGTACATAGTGGTCTTCGAGCTCTCCTTGCAACCCCTCATGGTGTTGTACAATGCCCAATTTTTGTTTTATCACTTGAGATTAGCGTTATCGGCAGTGGGAGCCCACTCCCTAGTTGGCTTTTTGTGCTGGAAAAGATAAGTCGTTATCTATATTAAAACAGAGCTTTTGTGCAGTCTGTGTTTATTTACTAAGCATTTGCAACAGTGGTGAAGTTAGCTCTGCTTTTGTCTTTGTGGTTTCCTCTGTATTATTCCTATTCCTGCTTGTGCACGCTCCTCTGACTGTCCAGGCGCTGTTCCATGTGTTTCCCGTATATTCCAAGGCTAAGACCTATGTTATTCCTAACATCAGCATCTGTCAAGACATAGGCCCAAACTTCTACAACAGCCCATTGCTATGGGTGAGCTCATAAATACAGTGGGTTAGATGGCTGAGAAGTAAGCGAGGTAGATTGTATGTATATAGGTGAAAGTAGAGAGGGTTTAACAAGCAGGTGCAAGCCGCAACGACACCTAGGCCAACCTCTACTGTGTCAGCCGGCACTAGTTCTTGTCTTGTTGACTTAGTTGGAACTCCTGCGGGTCATTTATATTGCTTTACTTGCTGGATTCTTGGGCTCTTGTTAGCACCCACACCACCACTCAATTAACCTTGGCTTGGCCTCGGCTACACCCTCTACACACACACACCTAGTCCTTCTCCATGTTTGACATCCACCACCCCCTTTCACCCAAGTCCTCCTTACTTGTGGGTGAAGAGCGGGGGTGAGGGTTGGCAGCGGGCGGTAGGCAGTAGGCGTTTGGCTAAGCGAGGCAGACTTGGGTGCATCTAGCGACCACAGCAACAGTAACAGGGCTGCAACAGGGCAGCAGCTGTGCCAAATGGTGTGTGCATGCTTGTTACAGTAGAGGCCTTGACTTCCTCGCTGCTCCGTTGGCTACAAATTCCTCCTACTCCTCTCTATGTACTTGCAGTGACTCCTCTGTTCCGTGCTGCATCTCCTCTCCAAGAGAGAAAAATCTTGTTGGAACTCTTGTGGTTTTTGATTGTAGCTAATGGATGATGCAAGGGTTAAAAAGCAAGCATCAAGACTTGGCGAAAATCCAAATAAGGAATCCAGCTGCAGAAAAATAAAGCCAGAACTTGGGGACCAAAATGCTTTAGACTGGGTAATAAATGCAACGAAAAATAGGGAAACATTGGCATGTGACACACAACTCAAGGCAAAGCTTCCTCTATATGGTCCAGGCAAGAAATGTTATCATAGGGCAAGTGTTAGCACCATGACACCTTAGACAAAGAATATTGGGAAGGCACCCATCTCGGATAGGAATAGATGTAAGGCTAATCATGCGCGACCAAAGCCAAAGCTCAAAACACTGTTAGGACACTTCACTCTGGCAAGCCTTGACCCTGGTTGTGGCTCAAGAAAAACTGCCAGAGCTTGATACTGGCTAGTTCCTACTCTGTTCCAGTTCTGGATTAATTCGAGCAGCTACAATTACAGCCAGTCATCCAGCCTGATGAACTCCCATTAACAGAATATTGACATAATAAAGGAAAAGGACAAATGATATCAATCACTGGATACCAGTATCCTCTCACGGGGACTCAATAAAGACACAATGAAGTTCCCATAAAAACCCTCCATTCACGCTACAATACAAATCTACGTGACTTCTCTTCCATTCTAATATTTTTCCTCTAGCCCCACTTATCTTTAGCTTTCTGCATTATAAATATTTCTTGTTGCATAAAATCTTTGTTGAGATCCAAGAACCTTCTCTATACTCACTTGTGATGTCTCTAACGTGCTTCTCATACATCTATAGTTTACGACCGGTGATCTTCCTACAAATTTCTGCAGACATTGTTCTTCCCATCTGGTGCTTAGGGAAATACCAGGAAACAGATGTCAAATATCATAATAAATAATAGAACACTTCTCCAGGGATTTGCAAGGACCTGTTATGTAAGGTGCAGCACCTGCCCTTCTTAGGAGAGCTGTGCTATTAGGTTACCTCCAAAAACCTTTTATTTATTTTAGATTAGCTAGATGATTACTAGCAAGCAGGGTAATAGTAGTGTATAATATTACTGGTGCAAAGACTGGAATATAGGCCCATGACATAATAGATAGTGTCGCTGCTTGCAACTGTTGCCTGCCACAGCAAGCAACTGCTGTAATGTGAAAAGAAAAGGTCTACATTACATATACTATCAAGACAGATATACCTGTTTCCTGAGTGAATGACAATTAAATCAATTCGATCCAATAATCTACCTTATAATGGGTATGTTAATTATATTAGAAATTTACATATTAAGATTATATCTAGCCCTCGAATTAAACACATAAATATATTTTAATTTTCAGTAAAAAGATGGAATCCACTAAACTAAAGATAGCGCTAATCTGTTACAACTGAAGAGATTGTCCATAGTTCCCTTTAAGGAAACTATGGTCCTGAGTTTGTCAAACGACCAGCCCCTTCGGCACTCCTTCTCCAAGTGCCAACTGGAACTTCTGAAAACAAATCTCCAATGGTTAATATGTTTGACAGCTTTCCTGGTACACTCAATGGTGATTCAATGCTTTACCATTGCCAACTATGAAAGTAATCATGAATAAAGAAAAACCAAAGGTGATGATGGACGGAGCGTTGACAATACAAACACTCACCCCCAGTCAACTGATCTGGGTTTAATCCATCACCGTTCTTTAGCTCACTCCGCCACCCCAGTTCAGACATGGCCATATGCAAATCAGTCTGACCCTGTGCCTCATGGGAACAGTCCAGCCCGAACTGCCAAGCCATGTCTTCCCTGGACCGGAATCAAGCTTCCCAGGACCGGTTTCTGGCATTACAGCCATCTTCAGCCGGGCTTGCTTGACTCCAGTGGCAAAGTGAGCAAGGGACTCACGTCTGAGCATACCCTGCCAACTTAGGGCGAACAAAGAAAAATCAAAGGTGATGATGGGCGGAGCGTTGACAATACAAACACTCACCCCCAGTCAACTGATCTGGGTTTAATCCATCACCGTTCTTTAGCTCACTCCGCCACCCCAGTTCAGACATGGCCATATGCAAATCAGTCTGACCCTGTGCCTCATGGGAACAGTCCAGCCCGAACTGCCAAGCCATGTCTTCCCTGGACCGGAATCAAGCTTCCCAGGACCGGTTTCTGGCATTACAGCCATCTTCAGCCGGGCTTGCTTGACTCCAGTGGCAAAGTGAGCAAGGGACTCACGTCTGAGCATACCCTGCCAACTTAGGGCGAACAAAGAAAAATCAAAGGTGATGATGGACGGAGCGTTGACAATACAAACACTCACCCCCAGTCAACTGATCTGGGTTTAATCCATCACCGCTCTTTAGCTCACTCCGCCACCCCAGTTCAGACATGGCCATATGCAAATCAGTCTGACCCTGTGCCTCATGGGAACAGTCCAGCCCGAACTGCCAAGCCATGTCTTCCCTGGACCGGAATCAAGCTTCCCAGGACCGGTTTCTGGCATTACAGCCATCTTCAGCCGGGCTTGCTTGACTCCAGTGGCAAAGTGAGCAAGGGACTCACGTCTGAGCATACCCTGCCAACTTAGGGCGAACAAAGAAAAACCAATGGTGATGATGGACGGAGCGTTGACAATAGAAACACTCACCCCCAGTCAACTGATCTGGGTTTAATCCATCACCGTTCTTTAGCTCACTCCGCCACCCCAGTTCAGACATGGCCATATGCAAATCAGTCTGACCCTGTGCCTCATGGGAACAGTCCAGCCCGAACTGCCAAGCCATGTCTTCCCTGGACCGGAATCAAGCTTCCCAGGACCGGTTTCTGGCATTACAGCCATCTTCAGCCGGGCTTGCTTGACTCCAGTGGCAAAGTGAGCAAGGGACTCAAGTCTGAGCATACACAGCCAACTTAGGGCGAACAGACTGATTTGCATATGGCCATGTCTGAACTGGGGTGGCGGAGTGACTGGGGGTGAGTGTTTGTATTGTCAACGCTCCGTCCATCACCACCTTTGGTTTTTCTTTGTTCGCCCTAAGTTGGCAGGGTATGCTCAGACGTGAGTCCCTTGCTCACTTTGCCACTGGAGTCAAGCAAGCCCGGCTGAAGACGGCTGTAATGCCAGAAACCGGTCCTGGGAAGCTTGATTCCGGTCCAGGGAAGACATGGCTTGGCAGTTCGGGCTGGACTGTTCCCATGAGGCACAGGGTCAGACTGATTTGCATATGGCCATGTCTGAACTGGGGTGGCGGAGTGAGCTAAAGAACGGTGATGGATTAAACCCAGATCAGTTGACTAGGGGTGAGTGTTTGTATTGTCAACGCTCCTTCCATCACCACCTTTGGTTTTTCTCAGTAATCATGAATAGACAAGGAAATTCACCTTTACCTGCATTCAGCTGTAATCCCAGAATGATCGAATACCACATGAATCTGGCCACTCAAGGAATGCAGCACTTTACATCTAGCTAATGGTTCCGTATGGTCAGTAATAAAGTCATAAAGCTATTTGGATTGCACCCATCCTTAGGTGGAAGAGTCTACTGCATACCAAGGTCTTTGCTGGCCACTTGCAAATGTATAGGGCTAAAAGAGGAATGCTGATAAAGATATGCATTAAAATGCATCAGCTGTTGTTGTTATCCAAAACTCTTCAGTTTCAAGAGGCTCCACCAATCCGTGTGTATGATTACTGTCAAGAAGGGTACAAATGACTGAGTGCATTAGGTGAGGGAAGGAAGCAGTAAAGTAGGCTAGTCATGGGTCAGTCAGTCATTGATCAGACGTGAAGAATGAGTTCAGGATAAAAAGTGAGTCTGGTTTGAGGATACATGTAATGTTACGGAGTTGTAGAATGTGGCATTCTTTAGATGTAGAAATGATGGTCATCTGACAAATTTAAGGAAGTGTTTGTTGACCGAGAGTATGTGGAGATACTGTGACCGGGAGGATAATTATGCCTGTGGGTTTGAGCCTTGTCTGCGATGATGGGCTCTTTCCAAGAGGATGCTCGTAGGCTCCGTGTCACAGTATTTCCATGACTAGATCCAGAAATATGAGAGGATTTGTGCAGAGATATAGCTGAGAAACCTGACTTTTTAAGTCTCATCCTAAATGTCCCAAAGTTCCATTTTCCATTTTACCAATTTAAACTGTTCTGCTTGACACAGCTAAATAAAATGCTCAGAGAGAGAAAATCTGCAGGTCTCCAAATGACTATTGTCTATGCAAAACTTTATGGTCTGTTAAATCTAAAGCCATGCCTTTTTTTAAATAGTAATTACCAGCGTCCTTTCCTCTGGCTGTATTCCTTTTGAATTTAAATCTACTTTTGTAGGACCTTTATCATATCTGATTTTGGACTTTATACTTATCATTTTCAATGTAATTGATACCTTGAGAGGTTTTATTTGAGTCTCTTAAATAATGTATCTGATGTGTTTTGACTAAGTCCATAAAACCATTGTTGCCAATACTGATTTCAAGAGTAGTCCGGTGTTAAATGAGGCAGTCACCGATTTGTTGTGGGTATATAATACAGTGGAACAAGTTGTCACATTACTCAAACTGATAGAGATCGTAGGTCACCCGACCAATAATTTCACCACTTAGGTTCCGGGCCCATTTACTTTAATTCATCATATACATTGATCAGATGACCTCACAATCTACTACCAATAACCATGAGTCCTTTCGATTGTTTCTAGAGTACCCGACTTACCATCCACCGTTACGGGTACCTATGACCACGATGGGTCAGGGAGCTAGCTGTAAAAGGAAAGGCAGGAAAAATACAATCCCAACTTTAAATAACTTTGATATTTATCCAATGACCACGGACAACTGGGAAGTTTTAAGAATTTTATCTTAGTAATCAATTTCAGAAATCATTAAGTTTACAGTTAAAAGGCAGTCAATAATCAAGATGACGAAAATCACATATCCATAAAGGAACAAAGTAAGGGCAAACATTTAGGTTTTCTAAATGATAGTGCGACAGGGAACACGCTTAAGTAGAGTAAATTGTCACTCAAGAATAGACATCTTTAAAGGGGCAAACTTATGCAAGTATACATTTATACTATGGGAAACGTATTTCATGAATATGAAAGGGAAATTAGGAATCCTAAACAGCTATAATAAGAGTGAAAAGTGGAATACGCTATAACTCTAGAAAATTACTTCAGTCAGTTTTATATGAGAAAATTATAGACCACGTCAGAAAATTGCAAACTGCAATGGAGAAAATGATTTCTAAAAGGTAGGGTAACATAGGAACACGCTATGAAATTAAATGCAAATGACTTTAGGATATGCAATGGTTGCGGAAAGCATGGAAATTTTACATATGCAAAGGTATGTCTTTATAGAAGCAAAGACAGAAAAATAGAAAGGTGCAGTTTTAGAGTTTTCAGCAAGATATTTACCTAGACTGGTGTGAAAACCAACCCTGGCCACGGGTCAGTTAGGGACAGGAGATACCCCACGGAAGGACAGTCATCAATGGGACAGCAGGTGCAGAATGGACACCCCAGGACCGGACAGGAAACCCAGATTAGGATCAGGACAGGACCACCAGGATACGACCAGCACCCGCAGTTCGGAAGCAACGCCTGCGCTCCACCCTCTCTGCAGCTATCAGTCAGAACCCCGATTGGGTTAGCAAACTCCCCAGCAAAGTGCTCCGCCAGCACTTAAGGTTTTGTAAAACCTTTGAGTCTATGGTCAAATTCGGACAGAGTGCTCCGCAGCGCTCTGTAAATTCAGTCACCTATTGAGTGCGTTGGGTCAGTGACAGGTCCGCTATTCGGACAAGTCGGACAAATTCCCTAGGTGAACCTAGGCTAGTTATACTGTTTTCGGGTCAGTGTACCACCCCCCAATGTTGCAAAGTGTCAGAATCCCCAATTTCGATTGGTCCTAAGGTAGGATGGGTTAACACACCAATCAGAACAGACTTTTCTAAGGCCTAATTTACATTCTAGGGTACCGGCTAGCAAGATTGGGGTTCCCATGAGAAGTCGCACTGAATACAATAGGAAAGAATACATTGTATATAATGTAGCACAATTTGGTCTCTCTGGCTGGGTGAAGGTGCATCTTCCCAGGCACGTCTTGGCAGCGACTTTCTCTTGGCGCTGTGACAACGGCACCTCGCTACTTCTGGTCCTGCGCAGTACCGCACTCCAAAATGGACTCACAAACCCCCATCACCCCTCCGTGCCGAGGATACATGAAAAGTAAGCGAAAACAAATTAACACATAGAAATAAATGAATGTATTACATGTTGTGATTTCGTACTTCAGGTTTATCATCATAAAAATATACTATGCGATTAAGGGTAAGTGCAACAGACAATATCACAAGAGCAGCGGCGCAAGCTTCACCACGTTATCACATCAAGCTGCCATCTTATGGCTATTACGCATGCGCACCCTTTCCCTCCAAACTGTAACTACGTCACGTCACGTGATTATATCTAACGCATGCGCAGAAGCAAAATTCAAGCAGCGGCCATTTTTATTTACAAGGGTTATTTGTATTAATAAAACACATAGGCAAGCATCACTAAGATACACACGCACATTCAAAATACATAAAATTAGTAAAACGAACAATTGGGATTGCAGGATTATAACAGATTTCGAGGTTCTTGACTCGAGCAAGTCGCGATGCGAAATCTTGCTCTATCAATCCCCTCTTTGATGATATTTACTATCATCACAAAATAACGGAACCAGATGCCAACTTTCTTTCACACTTTGTACAACTCTATCTCCTCCAACAGGCGATTCAGTTTCTCTTTCTCATTTTTGGTAGGGTGAGAATTTTTCACCCTTTTGTAAATCTGATTATTCATTTCTTCTAATTCAAGTTCCTCCACACTTCTTTTCACACCTCTCGCATTCACTGGGTACTTCTTTGTGTGTTTGCGACATTTGCAACAGACGAATATGAGAAATAGGATAAACCCTATCACTCCAATTGGCATCAGTACCTTAAACAATAAGCTTTTACCTAAGCTAGCAAACCAATGACTTACGTTGGAGAGATCATCAACCAGTCTCTTCCAGGCACTGTCAACCTCCAGTGGTTTGAGTTCCTTTTCAAAATTAGTAATGTTTTTCACATATCTTTTGAGCTGTACACTTTTGTCCGGAATGTAAGTGCTTCAAAAAGGGGGTGGTGATGGACAGAGTATCTGAATTAAGCAGAACACTCCTACCCAGTCAAAAGATCAGGGCTTGATCCATCACCGTTTTTTAGCTCACTGCACCATCCCAGTTCAGAACCTGGCTACATGCAAATTAGTCTGGCCCTGGCCCAGTGCATCATGGGAACAGGGCAGACCAAACTTGGTAGTTTGGTCTGCCCTGTTCCCATGATGCACTGGGCCAGGGACAGACTAATTTGCATATAGCCAGGTTCTGAGCTGGGATGGGGCAGTGAGCTAAATAACGGTGATGGATCAAGCCCTGATCTTTGAACTGGGTAAGAGTGGTCTGCTTAATTCAGACACTCTGTTCATCACCACCCCCTTTTCTGAATCGGAATATAAGTGCAACAATGTTGCGCCTTCAGCATCCGGCAGACTCCGCCCTCTTTTGCTAATAATGTATCAAGCGCAAGTCTGTTCTGCAAAACCATTGATCTGATCGCAACCATTTCGGTATTGACCAGCAGAAATCCATGAGCCGTGTCAGTAGACAACACATCCACTATTGTGGATAATTTGCAAATTCTGTGAGTGTTCAGAACCACTCCCACTCCAGGTATCAGTGCACTAAAAATACTACCCATTATTTCACCTACGCTTTCTCTTTTGCTACGCACTAAGCCATTAGTGTTTTCATTGCTTCCAGCAATTTCATTCACATGGTATATTTTCGGGAAAACAATGCCAAAGTAGCAGCTTCCATACCAGTGATCCGGCAATTTGAAATAAGCCTTGTTTCCACATATATAATAAATTCCAGGAAACACAGGTTCTGACCCATTTTTGAAACCCCAACCCCCAATTACCTTGTAATTGTGTTCACATTGACTGGAACCAATGAAAATGTTATTATAATAACTAGTCTTCTCGCAATGAAGACATAGTTTCCCTTTCCTTTCGAAATCCAGCAACAAAGCAGGCCCTGCCCCGCCATTTGAGGTGCTTGCCATGTCCTCAGCCCATTTTGGGGTTTTCTGTCTTTTGTCATTTGCCTTTCTTTGGAAACTCTCCCTTCTTTTCTCTGCCATGTTCAAAAATATTTTCTCTTGTTCATGTAATGAACAGGTCAAGTTGTCCCTGTGTGCGTCATTTAGGTCTATGGTACCTATAGTCAGAAAGTATTCTCCCATATAACGTGTAACGTCACTTTTAGTATGTACAGGATTCAGATTTCCACGTATAGGAAGTTCAGAAAATATCACGTCTGAGTTAGAGTAATAGTACTGTAATGGTCCTCTTTTGTAAAATAAGCTTGCTAAAATACTACAGGAAATTCCGTAAGTCAAAGGTAGGTGGTGATAAGTCATGCCTTCAGCTACAGAAGTAGGTAGCTTCATGCAGACATAGCAGTCTTCTATCTCCATAGTTTCTACATAATGTACTAACAGGTTTGCGAAAACATTTAAATGAGTCTGGTTCTTAACTCCATGATAATGTAGTCCTTCCTCATCTGATGCTTCTAAGTCTCGTTTTGTTTGTCTAAGTGCCTTTTCACGTCTTTCTACACTTCGTGTTGTCAGTTCTTCAGTGTCGGTAGTCTGGGTAGGGTCAATATTAGTACTTTTGCTTACCATAAAAGGAATGAAAACTGTTAGTCCTATCCATATTACTATTACTATAGCTATACTACATATACATATTTTGCAGCATGTTTTGCAACCACTGTGACTAGGCCTTCCATTCACTCTTGAATCAGACATTTTGCTCAGAAGAAGTTTACACCCCTCTCTGCAACTTTACACAGGTAGCTTACTCTGTGCAATTTCAGGTGAGCTTGTCTTCTTCGGCAGACAAATCAGCAACCCGTTCTTCGTCACTCTCGTCAGAAATATCAAGTTCCTCAAAAGTTTCCAAGATCAGGTATGTCCATTCAGGATCCTGGTATTTTTCATTCAGTCTTTTTATTCGGTCACTCCTTCTTTTGGAACTTTCTCCAGCTTGCTCTGCTATCCGTATACTTTTTCTTCTGTCAGCAAGTTTCTCTTCTACTGTTTTTATTCTCAGTCTTAGTCTCTTAGTGTATCTTGGTTCGATATTTTTCTTTTTCTTGAGTCTTTTAGCTGGCACTGTGAGTTGGCTTTCTTCTAACGCTCTTTTATTTTCATTGGCTTGTGACACTTCTGTTTCTGTCTCTTCCCTTCCTGTCTGACTAGTCCCAGGTCTTGTATCTATTTCTTCTGCCTGGTTACTAAGCTGGCCTGGTTCAGGTGAATTTTGGTTTTGGCTTTCGAATGTCTCTGTTTCTGTGTCCTGAACACGTTCTTCTAGTTCTATCTGATCCTGTCCAAGCACTTCGATCCCTTGATTTTCTTCTGCTCGAACTTTTACACTAGTTCTAATCTGTCCCTTTTCGATTTCAGGTGTTAGTGGAGGTGTGTCAATCACCTGTTCTGTCCCTGTCTGACCTTCTTCTTCGTCCTCAGACTTGACGTGAATCTCAATAATCTGCGGGTCTTCGCCTGTGCCTATCTCTTCCTCTCTATTCCACTCTCTATCTTCGTAGGTTCGCTCTCTTGTTCTGATTGGGTCTTCGGTTAGATCGATTATGGGTATCCAATCTTCTTGGCTGGTGCTCGGCTGTTCGTCATCAGCTACTTCAGGACCGACGTTTGCAGACCCCTCAGCTGGACAACCTTCAGCTCCAGGTTCTTTGTCCGAAATTACCTTCTGTGTATGGCTGGCATGGATCCACTTGGGAACGCCTGCACACTTCACCGCTGTTGTGGTCACCAGTATTATCTGGCGCTTTTTCCCCCACCTCGGTGCAAGGCAACTCGAACGAGTATGCTTCTTGATTCTAACCCAGTCACCAGGAACCAATTTGTGAACTGGAGTTGTCGGGTTGGCTACGGCGTCTTTCCCAATCTGGCGAGAGATAGAACGCACTTGGTCACCCAGTTGCTTGCAGTACTCAAGTACCAAATCATCAGTAATGCTTAACAGTTTGTACCCTGGCACCCATGCTTGTCTCATCACTCTTCCCATTAGGATTTCATGGGGGCTCAGGCCTGTTTTCCGGTCTGGAATACTTCTGAGTCCCATCAGAACAAGAGGCAAGGCAGTAATCCAATTCATGCCAGTAGAGTCACACATTTTTGCCAACCTTGATTTTATAGTGCCATTTATTTGCTCTACTACTCCAGAAGCCTCTGGACGATGTGCACAGTGCAGCTTTTGTGTGATTCCAAATGCTTTACAGAGTTGAGCCATCACCTCATTCTGAAAATGTCCGCCTCTATCTGATTCAATAATGACTGGAACCCCGAACCTAGGTATCAATTCTTTCAGTAACAGTTTGGCTACGGTTAGGGCGTCACTCTGTGTGGCAGGGTAAGCTTCCACCCATTTTGAAAATAGGCAGACAATGACAAGGACATATCTTTTTCCCTCGCAACGAGGCATGGTGATAAAGTCAATCTGTATTCTCACAAAGGGACCCCCTGATTTCCCAATCTTCCCCACTTCAACTACTGTTCTTTTGCCAGCGTTGAACTGTTGACACGTCAAGCACCTCTGGCAAAGGGATTCTGCTACCTTCCTGAATTTCGGGTTATACCAGGTCTGTTGAAATACCAGAACCATGGCATCCCTACCAGTGTGTGAGTCTCCATGTATTAGCCTTGCCATAGTGGCGAGCAGGTGCCTAGGTAACACAGGCATACCATTTGGGCCCACAATGACACCATCCTCACGTCTTGGTCGACAACCAAGTTTCCTCCACTTCTCTTGCTCTTTCGCTGGCTCAGCATGCTGCCAATCTCTCACTTCATCCCAGGTAGGCACTTCTTCAAACACCATAAGTTGGCAGCTGTTTCCAGTCCCTCCCAGCCTGATATTTATTGACATGCGTTCCATAGCACATTGTTTTGCCACTCGATCAGCAAAATCATTTCCCAAAGATACAGGGTCAAGGCCCTTTTTATGAGCAACACATTTGACCACTGCCAATTCTTTTGGTAATTGGATTGCCTCTAGAAGGTCTTGTACAATCTTTCCATTTCGAATGGGGGTACCTGATGAAGTCAGGAATTCTCTTTGTAGCCATAATTGGCCAAAGTCGTGCACAACCCCATAACAGTACTGACTGTCAGTATACACTGTTATTCTTTTGTCTTTTCCCAATTTACAAGCTCTTATCAGAGCAATCAATTCGGCTATTTGTGCAGACTTTATCCCAAATAAACAGGATGCTTCTTCAATTTTGTCTAAAGTGACCACAGCGTATGCAGCACTTAGGCCTACAAGTTCGTGTCTCATACATGAACCATCCACAAACCATTCCTTATCATGTACAGGCAAGGGTGTTTCTTTAATGTCTGGGCGGGGTTTAGTACTGAATTCGGTCAGGTTAATGCAGTCATGCTCGTTTTCTCCCCCATCTTCCATAATCATTGAGTCAGGGAGTAGAGTGGCTGGGTTCAAAATATTACACCGAGTGATGACTACATTTGCAGCACCCACGAGAATCCTCTCGTATTTAGTCAGCCGACTAGGGGTGAGATACTGAGTCTTAGTTCGGGTCAGTAAAATCACAACTGCATGTGGAACATATCAATCAATCAATCATAGGCATTTATACCGCGCACTACTCACCCGGAGGGTCTCAAGGCGCTTTGGGGGGGGGGGGGGGGGGGTCCGCTACTGCTCGAACAGCCAGGTCTTGAGCTTCTTCCTGAAGGAGAGGTGGTCTTGGGTCAGGCGTAGGTCGGGAGGGAGGGAGTTCCAAGTCTTGGCGGCCAGGTGGGAGAAGGACCTTCCTCCTGTTGTCGCTCTGCGGATGCGGGGGACGGCTGCGAGGGCATGATTGGTCGAGCGGAGATGGCGTTTGGGAGCGTAGAAGTTGAGGCGGCTGTTGAGGTAGGTCGGGCCTTGGTTGTGTAGGGCTTTGTGTGCGTGGGTGAGGAGCCGGAAGGTGATTCTTTTGTTGATCAGGAGCCAGTGCAGGTCTCTCAGGTGTCTGGAGATGTGGCTTCGTCTGGGGACGTCGAGGATGAGTCTCGCCGAGGCGTTCTGGATCCGCTGGAGTCTCTTCTGGAGCTTGGCGGTGGTTCCGGCGTAGAGGGCGTTGCCGTAGTCCAGTCGGCTGGTGACGAGGGCCTGGGTGACCGTCTTCCTGGTCTCGGTGGGGATCCACCGGAAGATCTTGCGTAGCATGCGTAGGATGTTGAAGCACGACGAGGAGACGGCGTTGACTTGTCTGGTCATGGAGAGGGAGGAGTCCACGATGAAGCCCAGGTTGCGTGCGTGGTCTGTCGGTTTGGGTGCGTTGCCCAGGGCGGGGGGCCACCAGGAGTCGTCCCAGGCGGAGGGTGAGGAGCCCAGGATGAGGACTTCCGTCTTGTCTGTGTTCAGTTTCAGGCGGCTGGTCGTCATCCACTCGGCCACGTCTTTCATCCCTTCGTGTAGGTTGGCTCTGGCGGTGGCTGGGTCGTTGGTCAGGGAGAGGATCAGCTGGGTGTCATCAGCGTAGGAGATGATGTTCAGGTTGTGTTGGCGTGCGATGGCTGCAAGGGGGCTCATGTAGACGTTGAAGAGGGTGGGGCTGAGCGAGGAGCCTTGGGGAACGCCGCAGATGACTTCCGTGGATTCTGATCTGAATGGGGGCAGGCGGACTCTCTGTGTCCTTCCGGCGAGGAAGGAGGTGATCCATTCCAGTGCTTTCTCCTCGATTCCGACGTTGCTGAGGCGCTGCACTAGGGTGCGGTGGCAGACAGTGTCGAATGCCGCGGAGAGGTCCAGGAGGATGAGGGCCGCTGTTTCTCCGTTGTCCAGCAGGGTTCGGATGTCGTCGGTGGCAGCGATGAGGGCGGTCTCGGTGCTGTGGTTGGCCCGGAAGCCTGACTGAGATGGGTCGAGGGATCCAGTCGTCTCGAGGAAGGCTGCCAGTTGCTTGTTGACGGTCTTCTCGATTACTTTGGCTGGAAACGGGAGGAGCGAGATGGGGCGGTAGTTCTTGAGTTCGGTGGGGTCCGCCGTTGGTTTCTTTAGTAGAGCGCTGAGTTCGGCGTGCTTCCAGCTCTCAGGGAAGGTGGCGGTGTCGAAGGAGGTGTTGATGATGTCCCGCAGGTGGGGTGCGATGACAGCGTCGGCCTTGTTGAAGACGTGGTGAGGGCAGGGGTCGGTTGGAGATCCGGAGTGGATGGAGTTCATCGTGCGGATGGTGTCTTCGAGGTTGATCGGTGTCCAGGCGTTGAGGGTGGTGGTGGGGGGCGTTGGTGCGGTCGTGGGGAGCGTTGTTTGTGTGCTGAAGCTGTTGTGTATGTCAGCGATCTTGTTGTGGAAGTAGGAGGCGAGGGAGTTGCAGAGGTCTTGCGATGGGGTGATGTCGTTGATTCCGGCGTTGGGGTTGGAGAGCTCTCTCACGATGTTGAAGAGTTCCTTGCTGTTGTGTGCGTTGTTGTCCAGCCGGTCCTTGAATGCTGTTTTCTTGGTGGCGTGGATCAATTGATGGTGCTTTCGGGTGGCGAGCTTGAGGGTGGTCATGTTGTCCGGTGTTGGGTCTCTTCTCCAGGCTTTCTCGAGGGCACGGCAGTTCTTCTTGGAGCTCTTGAGTTCGTCGGTGAACCATGGGGCCTTCTTGGTTCCGGGTCTGCTGGGCGGGGTCCTGAGAGGGGCGAGTTCATCCGCGCAGGTGCAGATCCATTTCGTGAGGTTGTCGGCGGCTTGGCTGGGGTTCGCTGAGCTGGCAGGAGGGTGCTGGCTCAGGGATGCGGCGAGTTGGTCGGCTGTGATCTTGTTCCAGCTTCTTCGTGCAGCCTGTTGCTGGTGGTGGTGGACCGTGGTTCTTCTGAAGGTGAAGTGGATGCAGCTGTGGTCCGTCCAGTGGAGTCCAGTGGCGTGGCTGAAGGTGATGTCTTTGCTGGACGAGAAGACGGCGTCGAGTGTGTGTCCGGTGAGGTGGGTGGGGGTGGTCACCAGCTGCTTGAGTCCGAGGGTGGCGAGGTTGTCAAGCAGGGTGGTGGTGTTGCGGTCGTTGTTGTTCTCCAGGTGGAAGTTGATGTCCCCGAGGAGGATGTAGTCGGCGGAGGGGAGGGCGTGCGGGCTGATGAAGTCGGCGATGTCTTCGCTGAATTGAGTGCGTGGTCCCGGGGGTCGGTAGATCAGGGTGCCCCTGAGGGTGGTCTTGGGGTCGGTGTGGATCTGGAAGTGCAGGTGTTCGGTGGTTGTCAGGGTGTCGTCGGTGTTGGTCGAGATGCGGATGTTGTTCCTGTGGATGATGGCGATACCTCCTCCAGTCTGTTTGTCACGGTCTCTCCGGATGATCTTGTAGCCCTCTGGGATGGCGATGGCGATGTCGGGCGCTGATGATTCGTTCATCCAGGTTTCCGTGAGGAAGGCGACGTCAGGAGCTGTGGTGTCGAGGAGGTTCCAGAGTTGGACGGCGTGTCTGTGGACGGAGCGGGTGTTGTGCAGGATGCACTTGAGGTGGTTGCTGCTGGTGTTCGGCTTGGTGGGCGCTGGTGCAGTGCAGGTCCGGATGCAGGTGAACTTGCAGGGCTGGCAGGTGAAGGGTCCGTGGGTGCGTCTCGGGGTGGCTCGGTAGCAACCCGGGGTTCGGCCGGTGTTGAGTGCGTTGAGGGTGGCGGCGTCGTACGTCCGGCGGGTGGGCTGGGGTCTGCGGGGGCCAGGGGTCCTGGCACTGGGCGCGGTCCAGGCGCGGACGGGCGTAGACGGGCTTACCTTTGGCGCACCTTCGGCGCTCAATCGGTGCTCCCGCTGCGCGCGGTCGCTCTGGGGGCGTCATAAGAGGGGAGCCGGGAGGGAGGGTCTGCGGGGAGGCCGGGAGCGCGGGAACCAATCGGCGAGCGGGGGGGCGGGGTCTCGTGGGAAACCGGCGGGAAAAGCCTGGGGGCTCGGCGGCGGCCCTGCGGTGGCTGGGGCGGCGCTGGGGCGGCTCTGCGGCGGCTGGGGCGACGTGCAGTGCGAGGCTCAGGCAGCAGCAGCAGGTAAGGAGGAGCAGGCGGGGGGTGTGGGGGCGACCAGGCCAAGGGCGCAGTGGTCGCTCCTGGGCAGCGCTGTGGGTCCCCTTAAGAGGGGAGCCGGGAGGGAGGGTCTGCGGGGAGGCGGGGAGCGCGGGAACCAATCGGCGGGCGGGGGGGCGGGGTCTCGTGGGAAACCGGCGGGAAAAGCCTGGGTCTCGGCGGCGGCCCTGCGGTGGCTGGGGGGGCGCTGGGGCGGCTCTGCGGCGGCTGGGGCGACGTGCAGTGCGAGGTTACATAGTTACAGGATGTCCCATGACAATGGATTCACTCTGCTCTAAGCTTGTGCAAGTGGCAGCTACCGCTTTCAGACACCCAGGTAATCCAGCAGCCACTGGATCCAATGTGGCAGAGAAATATGCCATGGGTCGTCTGGTCAAGCCATGCTCCTGTGTTAGGACTGATAATGCACAATTGTCTCGTGTGTCACAGAATAGGGCAAACTCTTTAGAATAGTCAGGCATCCCTAAAGCAGGGGCTGTACACAGACAATCTCGTAACTTAGTAAATGCTGTTAAGCTCTCATCATCCCATTCCACAGGGTCCTGTGCTCCTTTCTTTGTCATTTTTATCAAAGGCTTTGCATGGACTGCGAATCCTACAATCCATTGCCTGCAGTAACCTACAACTCCAAGGAACATTCTGACTTCTTTCTGAGTACGGGGTAACTGCATCTTTTGAATTATTCTGACTCTCTCTGAGGTGACTTTTCTGACGCCTTTCTCTATCTGGTGCCCCAGATATTTCACTGATTTTGAACAAAACTGCAATTTTTCAGGGGCCACTTTATGTCCCTTTTCACCTAGGTGGTTCAGTAAAGCAATGGTGTCAATCACGCAATCCCTATGACTTTTGGACGCCACCAATAGGTCGTCAATGTATTGCACCAAAACAGACTTTCCAAGTAAGACTAAAGATTCCAGGCATTTTTTCAAGATCTGATTAAAAATAGAGGGGCTTTCTGTGTACCCCTGGGGGGCACGATTCCAAACATACACGTGACTGTTGAAAGCAAATGAGAAAAGAAATTTGCTGTCTGGATGAAATGGGATCGAAAAGAATGCGTGACATAGGTCTATCACAGTGAACCACTCAGCATCCCAGGGAATCTGATACAGGATCACTGCCGGGTTCGGGACAATAGGACAGCAAGGAACCACAATCTTGTTTACCCTTCTCAGGTCCTGCACTACTCTGTACTTGCCACTAGGTTTCTTGATTCCAATTATGGGGGAATTACACGGGCTACTCATCACTTCTTGTATGATGTTTGCTTCTAGCAATTTCTGTATTTCAATGGCAACTCCTGCTCTTACTTCGGCACTCATTCTGTAAGGCTTAGTATTTGGGTAAACTGCATTTTCTTTCATGGCTATTTGTATTGGGTCTTTGGAAAAGGGGGGTGGTGATGGACAGAGCTTCTGAAAGATGCAGAATACTCTTACCAAGTCAAGAGATCATGGTTTTAATCCATCACCGTTTTTTAGCTCACTGCACCATCCCAGCTCAGAACCTGGCTATATGCAAATTAGTCTGTTCCTGTCCCAGTGCATGATGGGAACAGGGCAAACCAAACTACCAAGCCAATTCTTATACTGGGAAGGAAACAAGCTTCCGGGGACCGGTTTCTGGCATCACAGCCTTCTTCGGCCCGGCTTGCTTGAATCCTGATGGTGCAATGAGCAAGGGACTCACGTCTGAGTATACCCTCCCACACATAGTGTGGATAAAACCGATTTTGGAAAAGGGGGGTGGTGATGGACAGAGCTTCTGAATGATGCAGAATACTCTTACCAAGTCAAGAGATCATGGTTTTAATCCATCACCGTTTTTTAGCTCACTGCACCATCCCAGCTCAGAACCTGGCTATATGCAAATTAGTCTGTTCCTGTCCCAGTGCATGATGGGAACAGGGCAAACCAAACTACCAAGCCAATTCTTATACTGGGAAGGAAACAAGCTTCCGGGGACCGGTTTCTGGCATCACAGCCTTCTTCGGCCCGGCTTGCTTGAATCCTGATGGTACAATGAGCAAGGGACTCACGTCTGAGTATACCCTCCCACACATAGTGTGGATAAAACCGATTTTGGAAAAGGGGGGTGGTGATGGACAGAGCTTCTGAATGATGCAGAATACTCTTACCAAGTCGAGAGATCATGGTTTTAATCCATCACCGTTTTTTAGCTCACTGCACCATCCCAGCTCAGAACCTGGCTATATGCAAATTAGTCTGTTCCTGTCCCAGTGCATGATGGGAACAGGGCAAACCAAACTACCAAGCCAATTCTTATACTGGGAAGGAAACAAGCTTCCGGGGACCGGTTTCTGGCATCACAGCCTTCTTCGGCCCGGCTTGCTTGAATCCTGATGGTGCAATGAGCAAGGGACTCACGTCTGAGTATACCCTCCCACACATAGTGTGGAAAAAAACGATTTTGGAAAAGGGGGGTGGTAATGGACAGAGCTTCTGAATGATGCAGAATACTCTTACCAAGTCAAGAGATCATGGTTTTAATCCATCACCGTTTTTTAGCTCACTGCACCATCCCAGCTCAGAACCTGGCTATATGCAAATTAGTCTGTTCCTGTCCCAGTGCATGATGGGAACAGGGCAAACCAAACTACCAAGCCAATTCTTATACTGGGAAGGAAACAAGCTTCCTGGGACCGGTTTCTGGCATCACAGCCTTCTTCGGCCCGGCTTGCTTGAATCCTGATGGTGCAATGAGCAAGGGACTCACGTCTGAGTATACCCTCCCACACATAGTGCTCTCCACACCACTGGAGTCAAGCTATCCAGGCTGATGAAGGCTGATAGCCAGAAACCGGTCCTTGGATGCTTGATTCCGGTCTGGGAAAGACATGGCTTGGTAGTTCGGACTGGACTGTTCCCATGAGGCACAGGGTCAGAGCTGATTTGCATATAGCCAGTGTCTAACCCAGGGTGGTGTGGAGTGCAAAAAAACGATGGATTTAGGCCCAGATCCTTGTACTGGGGTGAATGTATGACATTGTTCTACATTCTGTCCATCAACTGTGTTTTTTGCAATTTTCACCCCGAGTGGGCTGGGTATGCTCTGACGTGAGTCCCAGGCTCTCCACACCACTGGAGTCAAGCTATCCAGGCTGATGAAGGCTGATAGCCAGAAACCGGTCCTTGGATGCTTGATTCCGGTCTGGGAAAGACATGGCTTGGTAGTTCGGACTGGACTGTTCCCATGAGGCACAGGGTCAGAGCTGATTTGCATATAGCCAGTGTCTAACCCAGGGTGGTGTGGAGTGCAAAAAAACGATGGATTTAGGCCCAGATCCTTGTACTGGGGTGAATGTATGACATTGTTCTACATTCTGTCCATCAACTGTGTTTTTTGCAATTTTCACCCCGAGTGGGCTGGGTATGCTCAGACGTGAGTCCCAGGCTCTCCACACCACTGGAGTCAAGCTATCCAGGCTGATGAAGGCTGATAGCCAGAAACCGGTCCTCTGATGCTTGATTCCGGTCTGGGAAAGACATGGCTTGGTAGTTCGGACTGGACTGTTCCCATGAGGCACAGGGTCAGAGCTGATTTGCATATAGCCAGTGTCTAACCCAGGGTAGTGTGGAGTGCGAAAAAACGATGGATTTAGGCCCAGATCCTTGTACTGGGGTGAATGTATGACATTGTTCTACATTCTGTCCATCAACTGTGTTTTTTGCAATTTTCACCCCGAGTGGGCTGGGTATGCTCAGACGTGAGTCCCAGGCTCTCCACATCACTGGAGTCAAGCTATCCAGGCTGATGAAGGCTGATAGCCAGAAACCGGTCCTTGGATGCTTGATTCCGGTCTCGGAAAGACATGGCTTGGTAGTTCGGACTGGACTGTTCCCATGAGGCACAGGGTCAGAGCTGATTTGCATATAGCCAGTGTCTAACCCAGGGTGGTGTGGAGTGCAAAAAAACGATGGATTTAGGCCCAGATCCTTGTACTGGGGTGAATGTATGACATTGTTCTACATTCTGTCCATCAACTGTGTTTTTTGCAATTTTCACCCCGAGTGGGCTGGGTATGCTCAGACGTGAGTCCCAGGCTCTCCACACCACTGGAGTCAAGCTATCCAGGCTGATGAAGGCTGATAGCCAGAAACCGGTCCTTGGATGCTTGATTCCGGTCTGGGAAAGACATGGCTTGGTAGTTCGGACTGGACTGTTCCCATGAGGCACAGGGTCAGAGCTGATTTGCATATAGCCAGTGTCTAACCCAGGGTGGTGTGGAGTGCAAAAAAACGATGGATTTAGGCCCAGATCCTTGTACTGGGGTGAATGTATGACATTGTTCTACATTCTGTCCATCAACTGTGTTTTTTGCAATTTTCACCCCGAGTGGGCTGGGTATGCTCAGACGTGAGTCCCAGGCTCTCCACACCACTGGAGTCAAGCTATCCAGGCTGATGAAGGCTGATAGCCAGAAACCGGTCCTTGGATGCTTGATTCCGGTCTGGGAAAGACATGGCTTGGTAGTTCGGACTGGACTGTTCCCATGAGGCACAGGGTCAGAGCTGATTTGCATATAGCCAGTGTCTAACCCAGGGTGGTGTGGAGTGCAAACAAACGATGGATTTAGGCCCAGATCCTTGTACTGGGGTGAATGTATGACATTGTTCTACATTCTGTCCATCAACTGTGTTTTTTGCAATTTTCACCCCGAGTGGGCTGGGTATGCTCAGACGTGAGTCCCAGGCTCTCCACACCACTGGAGTCAAGCTATCCATGCTGATGAAGGCTGATAGCCAGAAACCGGTCCTCTGATGCTTGATTCCGGTCTGGGAAAGACATGGCTTGGTAGTTCGGACTGGACTGTTCCCATGAGGCACAGGGTCAGAGCTGATTTGCATATAGCCAGTGTCTAACCCAGGGTGGTGTGGAGTGCAAAAAAACGATGGATTTAGGCCCAGATCCTTGTACTGGGGTGAATGTATGACATTGTTCTACATTCTGTCCATCAACTGTGTTTTTTGCAATTTTCACCCCGAGTGGGCTGGGTATGCTCAGACGTGAGTCCCAGGCTCTCCACACCACTGGAGTCAAGCTATCCAGGCTGATGAAGGCTGATAGCCAGAAACCGGTCCTTGGATGCTTGATTCCGGTCTGGGAAAGACATGGCTTGGTAGTTCGGACTGGACTGTTCCCATGAGGCACAGGGTCAGAGCTGATTTGCATAAAGCCAGTGTCTAACCCAGGGTGGTGTGGAGTGCAAACAAACGATGGATTTAGGCCCAGATCCTTGTACTGGGGTGAATGTATGACATTGTTCTACATTCTGTCCATCAACTGTGTTTTTTGCAATTTTCACCCCGAGTGGGCTGGGTATGCTCAGACGTGAGTCCCAGGCTCTCCACACCACTGGAGTCAAGCTATCCATGCTGATGAAGGCTGATAGCCAGAAACCGGTCCTCTGATGCTTGATTCCGGTCTGGGAAAGACATGGCTTGGTAGTTCGGACTGGACTGTTCCCATGAGGCACAGGGTCAGAGCTGATTTGCATATAGCCAGTGTCTAACCCAGGGTGGTGTGGAGTGCAAAAAAACGATGGATTTAGGCCCAGATCCTTGTACTGGGGTGAATGTATGACATTGTTCTACATTCTGTCCATCAACTGTGTTTTTTGCAATTTTCACCCCGAGTGGGCTGGGTATGCTCAGACGTGAGTCCCAGGCTCTCCACACCACTGGAGTCAAGCTATCCAGGCTGATGAAGGCTGATAGCCAGAAACCGGTCCTTGGATGCTTGATTCCGGTCTGGGAAAGACATGGCTTGGTAGTTCGGACTGGACTGTTCCCATGAGGCACAGGGTCAGAGCTGATTTGCATATAGCCAGTGTCTAACCCAGGGTGGTGTGGAGTGCAAAAAAACGATGGATTTAGGCCCAGATCCTTGTACTGGGGTGAATGTGTGACATTGTTCTACATTCTGTCCATCAACTGTGTTTTTTGCAATTTTCACCCCGAGTGGGCTGGGTATGCTCAGACGTGAGTCCCAGGCTCTCCACACCACTGGAGTCAAGCTATCCAGGCTGATGAAGGCTGATAGCCAGAAACTGGTCCTTGGATGCTTGATTCCGGTCTGGGAAAGACACGGCTTGGTAGTTCGGACTGGACTGTTCCCATGAGGCACAGGGTCAGAGCTGATTTGCATATAGCCAGTGTCTAACCCAGGGTGGTGTGGAGTGCAAAAAAAACGATGGATTTAGGCCCAGATCCTTGTACTGGGGTGAATGTATGACATTGTTCTACATTCTGTCCATCAACTGTGTTTTTTGCAATTTTCACCCCGAGTGGGCTGGGTATGCTCAGACGTGAGTCCCAGGCTCTCCACACCACTGGAGTCAAGCTATCCAGGCTGATGAAGGCTGATAGCCAGAAACCGGTCCTTGGATGCTTGATTCCGGTCTGGGAAAGACATGGCTTGGTAGTTCGGACTGGACTGTTCCCATGAGGCACAGGGTCAGAGCTGATTTGCATATAGCCAGTGTCTAACCCAGGGTGGTGTGGAGTGCAAAAAAACGATGGATTTAGGCCCAGATCCTTGTACTGGGGTGAATGTATGACATTGTTCTACATTCTGTCCATCAACTGTGTTTTTTGCAATTTTCACCCCGAGTGGGCTGGGTATGCTCAGACGTGAGTCCCAGGCTCTCCACACCACTGGAGTCAAGCTATCCAGGCTGATGAAGGCTGATAGCCAGAAACCGGTCCTTGGATGCTTGATTCCGGTCTGGGAAAGACATGGCTTGGTAGTTCGGACTGGACTGTTCCCATGAGGCACAGGGTCAGAGCTGATTTGCATGTAGCCAGTGTCTAACCCAGGGTGGTGTGGAGTGCAAAAAAACGATGGATTTAGGCCCAGATCCTTGTACTGGGGTGAATGTATGACATTGTTCTACATTCTGTCCATCAACTGTGTTTTTTGCAATTTTCACCCCGAGTGGGCTGGGTATGCTCAGACGTGAGTCCCAGGCTCTCCACACCACTGGAGTCAAGCTATCCAGGCTGATGAAGGCTGATAGCCAGAAACCGGCCCTTGGATGCTTGATTCCGGTCTGGGAAAGACATGGCTTGGTAGTTCGGACTGGACTGTTCCCATGAGGCACAGGGTCAGAGCTGATTTGCATATAGCCAGTGTCTAACCCAGGGTGGTGTGGAGTGCAAAAAAACGATGGATTTAGGCCCAGATCCTTGTACTGGGGTGAATGTATGACATTGTTCTACATTCTGTCCATCAACTGTGTTTTTTGCAATTTTCACCCCGAGTGGGCTAGGTATGCTCAGACGTGAGTCCCAGGCTCTCCACAGCACTGGAGTCAAGCTATCCAGGCTGATGAAGGCTGATAGCCAGAAACCGGTCCTTGGATGCTTGATTCCGGTCTGGGAAAGACATGGCTTGGTAGTTCGGACTGGACTGTTCCCATGAGGCACAGGGTCAGAGCTGATTTGCATATAGCCAGTGTCTAACCCAGGGTGGTGTGGAGTGCAAACAAACGATGGATTTAGGCCCAGATCCTTGTACTGGGGTGAATGTATGACATTGTTCTACATTCTGTCCATCAACTGTGTTTTTTGCAATTTTCACCCCGAGTGGGCTGGGTATGCTCAGACGTGAGTCCCAGGCTCTCCACACCACTGGAGGCAAGCTATCCAGGCTGATGAAGGCTGATAGCCAGAAACCGGTCCTTGGATGCTTGTCTGGGAAAGACATGGCTTGGTAGTTCGGACTGGACTGTTCCCATGAGGCACAGGGTCAGAGCTGATTTGCATATAGCCAGTGTCTAACCCAGGGTGGTGTGGAGTGCAAAAAAACGATGGATTTAGGCCCAGATCTTCGTACTGGGGTGAATGTATGACATTGTTCTACATTCTGTCCATCAACTGTGTTTTTTGCAATTTTCACCCCGAGTGGGCTGGGTATGCTCAGACGTGAGTCCCAGGCTCTCCACACCACTGGAGTCAAGCTATCCAGGCTGATGAAGGCTGATAGCCAGAAACCGGTCCTTGGATGCTTGATTCCGGTCTGGGAAAGACATGGCTTGGTAGTTCGGACTGGACTGTTCCCATGAGGCACCGGGTCAGAGCTGATTTGCATATAGCCAGTGTCTAACCCAGGGTGGTGTGGAGTGCAAAAAAACGATGGATTTAGGCCCAGATTCTGTCCATCAACTGTGTTTTTTGCTATTTGTATTGGGTCTACATTGGCCATTAATCCTACATCCTTTCCTGTAAAGTCCCATACTTCTGGTTTCACTGTCTGTTGAAGTTCTTCAGGTAAGTCCTGTATAGTCATTCGTTTAATTTCTGAGTCAGGTCTGACTAACATTAATTTGTAATGTAATGTAATGTAAAGATTTATTTGTACCGCGCAACTATCGCTCCAAAGAGCATCTTGGCGCCCACTTGTGTAGCTGATAAGATAGGAACCTTACACTAGGGATCTGGCGATAGTGTCTGGAAGTGTGAAGATCCAGGTTTTTAGTTGCTTCCTGAATTCAGTTTCTTTGTCCAGCGCTCTTATGCGGGGAGGAAGGGTGTTCCATGCTTTTGCACCTAATATCGCAAAGGATTTGCCTCCACGAGTCTTAAGCCTGAATGGTTGAACTGCCAGAAGATTGGCATTGGACGAGCGGAGAATTCGAGTTGGGTGATATCTGGTGAATTTTTTCCGCAGATACAGTGGTCCACGTTGATGAAATGCTCTGAAGGTGATGAGCAATATTTTGAATAGAGTTCTTTTAATGATAGGTAGCCAGTGTAGAGTTTTAAGGGCTTCTGTCGCTGATGATCTTCTGGGCCACTTTAATATGAGTTTAGCCGCCGAATTCTGGACCATTTGGAGCCTGTGGGTGACCTCCTTGTTGGTGCCTGCATATAGTCCGTTACAATAATCTAGATGAGATGTAACCAGTGCGACCACCACTGTTTTCCTGGCTTCCAAGGGAAGGAGATCGAAGAACTTTCTCAGACTCTTTATAACACCAAAGCATGTACCTGCCACTTTCAGTGCCTGCTGTTTAAAGGACAGATTACTATCAAAAGTCACTCCCAGGTTGCGGGCCGTGTTGGCAGTATTAGGTGGAATTTCTGCTTTCTCCGGCCACCACAGTCTGGGTATGAATTCGTTGTTTGAGCCCATCGGTATTATCTCCGTCTTCCCGGTGTTACATTTCAAATGATTAGTTCGCATCCAATCAAAGGTCGCCGTAAGGCAGCCTTTGAGATTCTCTTCCCAGTCTTGGTTGTCTTTGTCCATGGTCAGGATCAATTGCGTGTCGTCGGCATAGGCTATGGCTTCTATGCCAAACGAAGCAATCAGGCTAATTAGGGGTGCGGTGTAGACATTAAACAATGTCGGGCTAAGACTAGAGCCCTGGGGTACTCCTGTCGTGAGTCTTCTCTCCCTAGATTGAAATTCTCCTAACGTCACTACTTGTCTCCTTCCACTCAGGAAGTTCTTGAGCCATTCAAGCGCCACGCCAGTGATGCCAAAGGATTTCAGACGGTCTATTAGAATGATATGTGAGACCGTATCGAAGGCCGCCGATAGGTCTAGTAAAATCAGGACGGCCTTCTTCCCTTGGTCTAGGGCTGTGCGGATGGTATCTGCAGTATACAAAAGGGCAGACTCCGTTGAATGCTGTGCTCTAAAACCTGCCTGGTTGGGATGCCATGCTTCACTCTCTTCTAAGAATCTGGTCAGTTGTTGATTGACCATGGATTCAGTGATTTTGCAAAGAGCAGGAAGTAGAGAAATGGGACGCAAATTAGATAATGTGGAAGGGTCAGGGAGCTGTTTCTTTTGAAGGGGTCTCACTGCCGCTATTTTCCACTCTGAGGGGACATTGGCTGTGGCCAGGGAGTTGTTTACAATGTCATTAATGACAGGGTTAGCGACCTCCACAATAAGGTGCAGAAGTTTAATAGGGCAGGGATCAAATGGAGAACCCGATTTGGTGCGGAGAATAGTCTGTCGAGATTCCTCTAAGCTGACAGGTTGGAAGCTCGTCAATTGTTTCTCTACCAGTCTCTTCTTTCCACTAGCTTCATCACTAATCTGGTTAGGGATTACGAAGTCCCTGGTCAGGCCTTGTACTTTAGCTTCAAAGTAGTCGGCAATGGCCTCGCACAGAGTCTCTGAGGGCGGGATTTCTTGTGTTAAGAAGTCAGGTTTATTAAAACCCCTAACGATGTTGAAGATGGTTTTCTGTTTATTATTTGCAGCCTCGACTGCCTTACAGTAATAGGTTTTTTTTGCCAACTTAATATGTTCATGGTATTTTTTCCTGGTAGCGTTATATTTAGTGCGTTCTAACATGCAGTAGTTCTTACGCCATCTGCGCTCTGCTCTGCGTAGTTCTCCTTGTCTTGTTTTAAGGTCTTGGTTAAACCATGGGGCTGACTGCTTCTTTTTTTTGCCTTTGGTCTTCCTCTTGTTTCCCTGCCCCCCCATTCTTTTTAGTACGTTCATCCATTCCTTGAACGTATTAGGGTCCGTATTCAGAGATCCTATCTTATTAGGTCTACATTCCATTGCCCATCTAGTGAGGTCTGGGTGTGCTATTAGTTCCTTCCATTCTTCATGGGTGGACTGAAATTGCTGATTATAATTTTGACATTTCTTGTTATGTTCAAGCGTTAGAGTAAACGGTATAAGCGCGTGATCTGTCCATACCTGAGGTTTAGGTTGTTCACATCTTAAGGTGCTTATGTTAGTCGCGATGCAGTCAAGCATGTGTCCTGCATCGTGAGTGGACTGGTTACCATTGATCACTAAGCCAAGAACTTCCATGGTCTCCCTAAATGATACAGCAGCGTTATCTGATCTATTTTCTAAATGAATATTTACATCCCCCATGACCGTGAAGTTAGAGTACTTTAGTACCAAAGGACTGAGTGCTCCTCCTATTGTTTCTAAGAAAGCTTTACAAGATCCTGGTGGTCTATAAATTACTGCACCAGCAAAAGTGAAGGTGTCATTAATTTTTATGCAAAAACCCATTCCTTCAGCTTCTTTAAGATCTTGTAGCTCTAACACTGAGCATGAAAGAGTGTCCCTGTAGATGACAGCCACTCCCCCTCCCCGTTTATCTTCTCCTCTATCTTTCCTAAGAATGGTATAACCCGGAGGCAGAGCTTGTACCACATCTGGGGTGCAGCCTAGTTTCAGCCATGTCTCAGTAATGCATAGTAGATCCAATTTTTCCTCAAGTATAAGATCATATATATCCTGAGCATGTTTAGGCATTGATCTAGCGTTTATTAGGCCTCCGGATAGGAATTTCACTCTAGGAGTCATATTAGAAGTTTGTATCCAGGTGAAAGTATTACCACAGTGCTGACAGATGGCAGGGCCAGACCACATAGAGGGATCTAATTTATGTCTATCACATACAGGCGCATTATGTAGGGAAAGTAGCTCCTGTCTTGTGTAGATCTTACGTGTGGCTGTTGGAACAGTAAACCTCGCCGTTGGCCCGTCCGAGGCGCGGACGGGCGCAGACGGGCCGGACTCTGGCTCGACTCCGGCTCGACTACGGCGCTCCCGCTGCGCGTTACCGCTGCGCGTGTTCATGGCAGCTTTTTATGCACCCCTCGTGCGCCGGCCTGAGCACTAGAGCGCTCGGCAAATGGCGGCGCCACAAGTGTCTACCTCCCACCCAAGATGTCAGCTGGGTATATGGTGGTAGCGCTGGTAAATGTTACGTGCAAGTTAATCTAGACAACATCTATTAGAAGCATGGAATTACAGTGGATTTCGAGTGAGTTTTAAAATGATTGGTGACAAAAACAGGAAATTTTTAAAATAGATTAAACACAGCATGAATTCGAGCACTATTGAACACAAGTGCCTCTGATGCCTAGCGTGAAGAAATCGGCACTTCCAAGGGCGATCCCGACCTGGAAAGCTCTCTTTTAGAGATACCATCTTCATCTGGGGTCTGAATTTCGACGCCTTTTGGTGTGCAAAAGATGGTACAGTTCATTTTGCACAGCAAATCACGTCCCAGTAAGTTCACTGGACTAGTGTCACAAACGACAAATCTGTGCATTTCTTTGAAGTTCCCTATTGAGATCTCCATGGGTTCTGTAACGGGGGTACTAATCAATTGATTAGATACACCTACTACCTGGATTGCTTCTCCCGAGAGGGGTAGGTTTGGAACGTCCGCTGTTCTCACAGTAGAACGAGTAGCACCAGTGTCCAACAGAAAGGTGACATCATTTCCATCAACCTTTCCTTCAATGTATGGCCCTGACTGGTCTACCGGCAAGGAGGCGCCAAGTACACACTCCTTGTCCTCCCCTCTCAGGCCCCGTCAGTACTGGTCGTCACAGAAAAAAGTGTCATTTAACAAATACTGCGAAGTTGCTGCATTTCTGTTCTCATTGCCTCCCCAGATCTCTACGTCGTCACCCTGCGGTGATTTTCCCTTAAAACTAGGTTTTGGCGCTCGGGGCACTTGAATCGTTTTTACCTGCTGCTGGGTCTTTCTTGGTTTTTCATTCTGCGTCTGTGGAATTAAATCAGGGGTTTGGGTATTATCATGCTGTAAATACGGACACTCGTCTCTCCAATGTCCAATTTCCCCGCACTGGTGGCAGGGAAATTTCTTTTTAGCTTCCTCTCTGCTCATTTTTGCTCATGGCTTTCCCCCACCCCCAGGGCCTTGGTTCTGAGTAGTTTTATTTAACTTATTCAATTGCTTTTCCTGCTGTTCTGCGAGCTTTACTTGTGCCCACATCACTTTTTCCTTCAAAGCCTTTTTCTTTTCTGCCATTTCGTCCTCACAGTACTTTGCGTACCGTAGGACCTCATCCATTTTCTTGGACTGCCAACAGATTTTGTTATCTTTTATCCACTGGCAAATTTCGGGTCTTAAACCGTTTACAAACCTGTAAATAAAATGCGTCATGTCCTTCATTTCGATGTTATCTATACCACTGTAAGTTTTGAACACCTGCAGCAGCCTTTCATAAAAGGAATGCACAGTCTCGTCCCTTTCCTGCGTGGTTCTATCTATCTTGGTCCAATCAGTTTCCTTTGCGGGCACTTTTAGCTTCAGATGCTGAATTACCTGATCATATTTTTTCATCACTTCCTTAGAGGGTTCTCCTGTTCTAGAGTCCCTCGGGTATTCCTCACTAGGCCAAGCTATGGCTATTTTACACTCGGTCCACAAATCTACCGGAACCACAATATCGAAGAACCTATCCAAATCTTTCCATAAGCATTTCTGTACCTTTACAAACCTTTCCACCTGCCGGTACCAATCCACAGGCTTCTCTCGTAATTTCGGGAAGTCATTAGTAAAGGACACAATATCCTGTCTGGACCACGGAACGTGCACATATTTTCCACCTGGCACTTCGCGCATAGGGTATAACTGTTCTGGGTTGTCAGCCTCTTTTAGAACGAATTCTGGGGTCGCCTGTTTAGATCTAGCCTCATCTTTCTTTTTGGCCCACCTGGCTTTCCATCTTTCTACATCTCCCCATTTCTGTAACACTGTCAATAATTCTTTGACCTGTGCCTTCTTCCCTCACACATCCAGGTTTTCCAAATCTTTGTCTGAAAAATCTGCTCTGTACGGTTTCTGCAAGGGTTTCGATTTAGAAATATCTATTCCCATGCTAGCAGCAGTGTCTGTCAATTTCTCATGAAGTACTCGGGCATTTCGGGTAAGACTTTTGCAAATGAACAACAGATCTTCCTCAGAGTAAGTATTTAATCGGTCTAATCCTACATTACCTGCCATTAGTTCTTCTATTTCTACTCTCAATTTGTAGAGATCTAAAGGTTTCGTCTGCGGAGTTTGTTTTTCTAATTCTTGACTCCATCTTTCGATTTCCTCAGGTGTAACTAGTGTGACACTTTTAGTACCCGAAGTCGATTCCATTTGAATCTCCCTCGTGTTGAAAGGATTATGTCTTTTCTGCATCCTTTTCCCTGTATTTCTAATGGGCAGATCCAATAGTGAGACTTCAGATTCGCACTCACTCGTCTGTTCATCTACGATTAAGGGTTCTGGTCTGGGTTGTGCTATGACTGGGGTAATGACTGGAGGTTTTGGACTCTCTTGTCGGTCCCCATACAACGGAACCACTGGTCCAATAGTTACTGGGATTGTCAAGGCTTCAGGGCTTGTATTCAACTGGGAGATTCTCTGAACTATCTCTGCTCTCTGTTTTGCTAGATCTTCTCGCTCTTTGTCTTCCAACAATCTCTCTAAGGATTTGTCATGTAACACCTGCGGGGTCAGAGTGGGAGCATAACTCGGGGCAGTGGGATGTGTCTCACTTGGTCCTCCACCATAATTAGGTCTTGGGAACAAACTTCCTGTACCTAGGGATCTTGGTTCCTTTTCATATAGAGGCTGTAAGAACGGTATTCCTGAACCTGATGGTCTCGCCTCACCTTCGTAGGGAGGTCTCGAGAAAAAGTCGCTTTCACAGGAGTATCTCGCATCCCCACTAGCTGGTTTTCTTGGATAAATATCTCTTGTATCTATGGGACCTAAACTCTTGGTATAGGGAGGTATGAGGCAACCCCCTTCTATAATGGCAGATCTGGCCTCATCCTGTAGATGAATTCTTCGAGAATTATCCCCTTCACTGCAAGGTCGTTGTCCTTCATTATAAGGAGGTGGACTTCTGATAAACATATCGTCTAATAATTCATCATCCGACTCTCCAATAGGCACCCAATGTTTGCACTTTTCTGTTTTCTTCTCCCCCCCAGGAGGCCCACATGCTGGCATCATTGGAAACAGTCCTTCTACAATCATATTCTGTCTCCACTGTTTCATCTTTTTGGCTCGGGCTTCCTGCTTCAGCTTTGGATAGAATTTAGTTAACCCTTTATCCATTCGGGGCTTATCCCTTTCAAAAGCCTCAATCTCCCATTCCTCTAGTGCTTCATACTGCGTTAATCTAGGTCTGGGATGTAAATCATTCATTCGGGTTCTCAGATTGAATAGAATCCTACTGTTAAAGGTACCCTCTAACGGAAAAGCCAATACTCCGTCATCTTTCGTGTATTCCGCCCAGTTTTCCAACCATACACATGTGTTGTACCCTTTATCGAACATCATGAAAGATGCGGGAGTGTTGGGTGGCGGTATGACAACACCTTCTCTAGTTTTAATCGGCTTGTCCTTTTTGAAGTAATTCTTTACCTTATTTACAAGAGACAATTTTCTCTTGTTTCCGTACATAATGTCGGTTTTAACTCCTTTCCACTGATCGTTCTCAAATCCCATATGCCGTGGATCAGGTCTGGTATGCGGTCTATACGAATGCCACATACGATTTCTACGAGTGACTCTGTTTACAAATCACTTCCAATCCAAGTACGTCTTTTATTCTCGTGCAACCAATGAAATGCACGGTTTCAAATAATTTCGACCAATGGGTGCGCGGCCTTTTCGCGGGACAGTTCTCACGCTTCGGCACTCACCCCTCCTTTACAATTCCAGCTCCGCTACTCGCCCGCTGCGTCTACCAATCCCAGCGCGGCACAGAGTGACGTCAGAGCAGCTTCGCGCCTGACTCCCTCCTTTACAAGGTAACGGAAACTTTCTTTCTTTCTAAAGTGCTAGTGCTCGGTTATTTTACAACGAATACACATTCGCCACTGTACTCAAGTGTCTAGACAGAAAAGAATTTGTTTCACTGCAAGTAAACTACTTCCATTTACTTTTCACACACTACGGATAGATCTCTTCTGCCTATCCTTCACTCAAGCATTGGAGAACCTGCTACTTCCCTAGACTCGTCCACCTTTCCGGGATATATCCAAGTCTAAAGTTTCACCAGCGAGCCCCTTTGCTTTCACCCAAGCTCCGATGAACCTGCTACTTTTCCGGTGTGACCCTCACTAGGTTATGCCACAATAGGAATTTTGCCAATGAACCTCGTTGCTAACATTTATTCAATCATACATTCAGAAAACCCTAGTTAGTGCTTCCAGTTCTGCCTAACCCGCACCAACTTTCCTTGGGCCAGTGACCTCAGAGCAAGTGGATTCTCTTCACCACTTGCTATTCAATTCCCCGGGGATTCCGACAACACAAGACATTTTACAAACGAATGGATTAATACATATATCAATATAATAACCAGAATAACGATTTTAAGCCATTTCATGACTTTTCAAAGTAAACATTTCAAGCGAGTGATCAATTCCCCTGAACTGCCTACTCTCGTAGCAGCAAATAAGCTTCCCTACATAGCAGCATCCAACTTAGCTAATCTAACTAGTCCTACCTAACCTTTAACTATTCCCTAACCATCCTCTGCGCTACCAGAAAATTACTGATAGAGATCGTAGGTCACCCGACCAATAATTTCACCACTTAGGTTTCGGGCCCATATACTTTAATTCATCATATACATTGATCAGATGACCTCACAATCTACTACCAATAACCATGAGTCCTTTCGATTGTTTCTAGAGTACCCGACTTACCATCCACCGTTACGGGTACCTATGACCACGATGGGTCAGGGAGCTAGCTGTAAAAGGAAAGGCAGGAAAAATACAATCCCAACTTTAAATAACTTTGATATTTATCCAATGACCACGGACAACTGGGAAGTTTTAAGAATTTTATCTTAGTAATGAATTTCAGAAATCATTAAGTTTACAGTTAAAAGGCAGTCAATAATCATGATGACAAAAATCACATATCCATAAATGAACAAAGTAAGGGCAAACATTTAGGTTTTCTAAATGATAGTGCGACAGGGAACACGCTTAAGTAGAGTAAATTGTCACTCAAGAATAGACATCTTTAAAGGGGCAAACTTATGCAAGTATACATTTATACTATGGGAAACGTATTTCATGAATATGAAAGGGAAATTAGGAATCCTAAACAGCTATAATAAGAGTGAAAAGTGGAATACGCTATAACTCTAGAAAATTACTTCAGTCAGTTTTATATGAGAAAATTATAGACCACGTCAGAAAATTGCAAACTGCAATGGAGAAAATGATTTCTAAAAGGTAGGGTAACATAGGAACACGCTATGAAATTAAATGCAAATGACTTTAGGATATGCAATGGTTGCGGAAAGCATGGAAATTTTACATATGCAAAGGTATGTCTTTATTGAAGCAAAGACAGAAAAATAGAAAGGTGCAGTTTTAGAGTTTTCAGCAAGATATTTACCTAGACTGGTGTGAAAACCAACCCTGGCCACGGGTCAGTTAGGGACAGGAGATACCCCACGGAAGGACAGTCATCAATGGGACAGCAGGTGCAGAATGGACACCCCAGGACCGGACAGGAAACCCAGATTAGGATCAGGACAGGACCACCAGGATACGACCAGCACCCGCAGTTCGGAAGCAACGCCTGCGCTCCACCCTCTCTGCAGCTATCAGTCAGAACCCCGATTGGGTTAGCGAACTCCCCAGCAAAGTGCTCCGCCAGCACTTAAGGTTTTGTAAAACCTTTGAGTCTATGGTCAAATTCGGACAGAGTGCTCCGCAGCGCTCTGTAAATTCAGTCACCTATTGAGTGCGTTGGGTCAGTGACAGGTCAGCTATTCGGACAAGTCGGACAAATTCCCTAGGTGAACCTAGGCTAGTTATACTGTTTTCGGGTCAGTGTACCACCCCCCAATGTTGCAAAGTGTCAGAATCCCCAATTTCGATTGGTCCTAAGGTAGGATGGGTTAACACACCAATCAGAACAGACTTTTCTAAGGCCTAATTTACGTTCTAGGGTACCGCCTAGCAAGATTGGGGTTCCCATGAGAAGTCGCACTGAATACAATAGGAAAGAATACATTGTATATAATGTAGCACAATTTGGTCTCTCTGGCTGGGTGAAGGTTCATCTTCCCAGGCACGTCTTGGCAGCGACTTTCTCTTGGCGCTGTGACAACGGCACCTCGCTACTTCTGGTCCTGCGCAGTACCGCACTCCAAAATGGACTCACAAACCCCCATCACCCCTCCGTGCCGAGGATACATGAAAAGTAAGCGAAAACAAATTAACACATAGAAATAAATGAATGTATTACATGTTGTGATTTCGTACTTCAGGTTTATCATCATAAAAATATACTATGCGATTAAGGGTAAGTGCAACAGACAATATCACAAGAGCAGCGGCGCAAGCTTCACCACGTTATCACATCAAGCTGCCATCTTATGGCTATTACGCATGCGCACCCTTTCCCTCCAAACTGTAACTACGTCACGTCACGTGATTATATCTAACGCATGCGCAGAAGCAAAATTCAAGCAGCGGCCATTTTTATTTACAAGGGTTATTTGTATTAATAAAACACATAGGCAAGCATCACTAAGATACACACGCACATTCAAAATACATAAAATTAGTAAAACGAACAATTGGGATTACAGGATTATAACAGATTTCGAGGTTCTTGACTCGAGCAAGTCGCGATGCGAAATCTTGCTCTATCAAAACTACTTGTGTGCAAATGAAGATCAGAATTCCAGGAAGCAAGTTGTGTTCTAATTGGCTAGAATCTTCTTGTGAACTGGAACTCAGTGTTCAAGGTCTTGAAGCATCTATGTGATGAGCAGAGATGTAAAAAATGAACTGGGTTGATAAGGTTAAGGTATAGATGGGTGGCTTGGTGTCTTTGCTGAATCCCAGGAAGGTAGTCAAGTACTTCCTGACCTTCATGCCTGACCTAGCAGAGCTGATGGTATGCTAGTGGATGGCAAGCACTGAAGTAGTAGTGATTGTCCAAAGGTAGTGTGGGAGTTCCGAAGAACTGGAAAATGAAAGGGTTGTAATGGGTGTTGGTTAGTGATGGGTGCCAATTGTTTAAGGTCTGTGGAATGTTGCTACTCCTTTCAGTGTGATGTGTTGTACAATACATTTGGGTTCAAACAACATGTGGTATGCCTCGTCAGGCTCCTTTCCTGGCTCTCTGCCAAGTTCTACGTGTCCTTGCAGTCATCAATCAGGGGAATTGTAAGCGTGCTGCTCACCCGTGGGGATCCATGTGATGGCTGCAATGTGAGTGAAGGATCTTCCGCCTGCTCTGACTCTGTGGATGTGCAGGGTTTCGGCCAGTGCGAGGTTGGAGGAACGGAGGTTTCTTTTGGGTACGTGGAAGTTGACTCTGTCGTCGAGGTATTCGGGTCCGTTGTTGTGTAGGCATTTGTAGGCGTGGGTGAGGATTTTGAAGGTGAGTCTTTTCTCTACAGGGAGCCAGTTGAGACTTCGTAGGTGTTGGCGGATGTGCTTTTGTCGGGGGATGCCAAGGACGAGTCTGGCTGCGGTGTTCTGTATGGTCTGGAGTTTGTGGAGTAGGGACTTGTTGATGTCGGCGTGGAGTGCGTTTCCACAGTCCAGTCTGCTTGTGAGGAGTGCGAGGGTGACTGTCTTTTTTGACTCAGAGGGAATCCATTTGAAGGTTTTACGGAGTATGTGGAGGGTCTTTAAACAGCTGGCATTGACTGCGTTGACCTGTCGGTTCATGGTGAGTGAGGAGTCGAGGATAATACCCAGGTTCTTGGCGTGGTCTGCTGGGGTGGGTGGGCTCCCGAGGGTGGTTGGCCACCAGGTGTTGTCCAATGCTGACAGGGTGGTTCCAAGGACGAGGACTTCTGTCTTCTCGGCGTTGAGTTGCATGTAGCTGTTGTTCATCCATCCCGCAACTTCTTGCATTCCTTTCTGGAAGTTGAGTTTGGTGGTGGCAGGGTCTCGGGTGAGGGAGAGGATGAGCTGGGTCTCGTCGGCGTAGGATACGATGCTGAGGCCATGTTTCCGTAAAATGGTTGCGAGAGGGGCCATGTAGATATTGAAGAGGGTCGGGCTCAGTGATGATCCTTGTGGTACTCCGCAGGTGATTTCTGTAGGATCGGAAAGGAAGGGTGGTAGCCTGATTCTCTGGCTTCTTCCGGTGAGGAACAACCGGATCCAGTCCTGGGCTGTTCCTTGTATGCCGGAGTCGTGTAGTCTGGTGACTAGTGTGCGGTGAGAGACGGTATTGAATGCTACAGATAGGTCGAGTAGGATGAGGGCTGCTGAGTGTCCTTGATCCAGGAGGGTGCCGATGCCGTCTGTTGGGGCGAGTAGGGTGGTCTCCGTGCTGTGGTTGCTTCGGAATCCGGATTGGGATGGGTCGAGGATGGAGTTCTGTTCAATGAACCGTGTCAGTTCTCTGTTGACCAGTTTCTCTGCGACTTTGGCTGCGAAGGGGAGGAGCGAGATGGGGCGGTAGTTTTTTAGGTCAGTGGGGTCCGCTGTTGTCTTCTTGAATAGGGGCCTGACTTCTGCACGTTTGCAGACATCTGGGAAGGTGCCTGTTTCGAAGGAGGTGTTGATGGTGCGTTTCAGTTCGGGTGCGATGGCGGCCGCGGCTCTGTGGTAGATGTGAGGGGGGCAGGGGTCGGAGGGAGCCCCCGAGTGGATGCTTTGCATGGTTGAGGCGGTGTCTTCGGTAGTGAGGGGTGTCCAGCTGGGGATGGTTGGTTGGCTGTTGTCCTTGGGTGGTGGAGGGGAAGCTGTGGTGTCTGGAGGACGGTCCATGAAGTTGTCGTAAAGGCTTTTGATCTTGTGGTGGAAGAATGTTCCAAGCTTGTTGCAGAGGTCTTGGGAAGGGGTGACGTCTGTGGCTTCGCTGTTCGGGTTAGTGAATTCCTGGATGACGCTGAAGAGTTCCTTGGAATTGGTGGAGTTGGCGAGGATTTTGTTGTGGATGAAGTTCCTTTTGGCGGTTCTGATTTGGTTGTGGTAGTCCATCGTGGCGTCTTTATAGGTGGCGTAGTTTTCAGCTGTCTTGGCGTTTCTCCAGTTCTTCTCCAGGCGTATGCAGGTGCGCCTGTTGTCCTGGAGGGCGGTGGTGAACCAATCGGCTTTCCTTGGGCGTTGCTTGTCGGGGTTGCGTAGTGGGGCCAGCTTGTCTGCGCAGTTGGAGATCCAGGTGTGCAGTTTTCTGGCTGCACTGTTGGCATCTGAAGTCCAGGTGTGGAGTTAAGTTGCTTGTCAGTGAATTTGCTCCAGTTCCTTCATGGTGGGCGTGACATAGGTTTGGGTGCCCTTGGTTCATCGATGGTGAAGTGTACCCAGTGGTGGTCGGTCCATGGTGGTTGCGTTGTGTGGCTGAACTGGATGCTGTTTCCTGTGGCGAAGATGGGGTCGAGGGTGTATCCTGCTCGATGGGTTGATGTGGTGACGAGTTGTTTGAGTCTGATGCTGGCGAGGTTGTCACGGAGGGTGGCGGAGTTGGGGTTGTTGGGGTTGTTGACGTGGAAGTTCAGGTCTCCAATGGCGTGGGGTGCGATTAAGTCAGTGATGGTGGAGGCAAAGGGTTCCCAGGGGTCAGGGGGTCTGTAGACAAGGGTTCCTCGGAGTGTGGCGTTGGGGGTGATCTGGATCTTGAAATGCAGGTGTTCGGCGGTGGGGAAAATTTCACTGGAGGTAGTGAGGCGAAAGGTGCTTTTGTGGGCGATGGCTAGGCGGTCCTTCCTTTGGATCATGTATCCGTCCGGGATGGCGATGTTTATGTTGGAGGCAGAGGAGGAATTGGTCCAAGTCTCCGTGAAGAAGGCGATGTCGGGCGAGATGGAGTCGAGAAGGTTCCAGATTTCCTTGGCGTGCTTGTGTGCGGAGTGTACATTTAGGAGGATGCATCTCAGGGTGTCTTTGTTGTTGGCGTTGGTGGCGTCGGCGGTGTTGGGGGTCGGTGTGCTGGTGAGGGTCTGGCGTCAATGGAGGCAGGAGAAGTGGCCGTGTGTTGTGTTTGGCGAGGCGTGTGTGCATGATCTGAGTTTTCTGGGGTTGAGTGCGTGGATGGCGGCGGAGTCATAGCGATGGAGGGTCGTAGGTCCAGGGGTCCTAGCGCTGGCCGCGGACGGGCGCAGACGGGCTTGCCTTAGGCGTGCCCGCTGCGTCATAAGTAGAGGGGAAGGATGAGCAACTGGGAGGCAGGAGCGGGGGCGGGAAACGGTGGGAAAAGCAGAACAAGGGCACAGTAAGGGGGGCTGAGAGGGGAGATGGGCACAAGCGACAAGGAGAATAAGCAACAATAATAATCAACAATGAGACAAACCAGCACAACAATCAACCTGGGGCAAGGTTACAAAAAATACACAGAGCAGAGACACCGAATGAGGCAGAGAGCGGTCTCGAGCCCTACCAGGATGGGGCTCGCAGCGGAGCAGCGTACAGTGGAGCTGTTGGGGAGAGAGCAGGCCTCAGACCAAGGGTCTGGGGTCTAGCTCCGTGTACAGCATGGTGGGAGATCCCAACAGTAGATACTTCCATGTATAATGGTAGAGTGTGATCCGGGAAGGCAAGGCTCTGTCTGTTGTGCCTTCTGTCTACCTACTTACAACAAGGGGAGGTGATGGACAGAGTCTCTGAATTAAGCAGAGTACTCTCACCCAGTCAAGAGATCAGGGCTAGATCCAACACCGTTTTTTAGCTCATTGCACCATCCCAGTTTCAGAACCTGGCTGTATGCAAATTAGTCTGTCCCTGGCCCAGTGCATCATGGGAACAGGGCAGACCAGACTACAACAGCCAATTCTTACACTGGGAAGGAAACAAGCTTCCGGGGACCGGTTTCTGGCCTTACAGCCGTCTTCGGCCCGGCTTGCTTGAATCCTGATGGTGCAATGAGCAAGGGACTCACATCTGAGTATACCCTTCCACGCTTAGGGTGGACAAAATTATTTACAACAAGGGGTGGTGATGGACAGAGTCTCTGAATTAAGCAGAGTACTCTCACCCAGTCAAGAGATCAGGGCTAGATCCAACACCGTTTTTTAGCTCATTGCACCATCCCAGTTTCAGAACCTGGCTGTATGCAAATTAGTCTGTCCCTGGCCCAGTGCATCATGGGAACAGGGCAGACCAGACTACAACAGCCAATTCTTACACTGGGAAGGAAACAAGCTGTCTACCTACAGCCTTGTCTGGGAGGTGTCATCATTTTGCAAATGTAACATTGAGCAACATTGTAACCATGGGGGTCTTGTACTTATGGCCACGACCTTGAGTGTCCTGTGGCACACAGCTCAGTATCTTGATATAGTATTGGTTCTCCCACCTATTTACACTTCTTTTCAGTTTTAGCTGAATTAACTCAGGAGTTTGCATCACGGGTTGCGTTGAGCAACTCTCCTGAGGTTTCTCTGTTGGCATATATAGGTAGCATCCTTTGTTCTTATTACTGTTTTCTCTGTAGTGTGATGTCATTTCTCTGTTGATGAGGGTTTGTATACTGACTGCTTTTTATATTTCTTTATGGTTGATCTTGTAAAGCATTGAATAATGGCAAAGCAATAACTGCCGGGTGCAAAATGTTATGATAAGGAAGATGCAGGGAAAATGAGGATAAGAGTGGGAGGATGGGACCCATCAATAGATAGTTTTTTTCTTCTCTTTCTTGATTGATGCCTTCCTCGGGCTCACAGCAGAGGGACTATCCTCATGCAGAGTTTCAGGGCATATTTCTTTCCTATAGTTTGTAACTCCCTCTGACGCACAACCTATGTAAAAGCGGCTTCTCTCCTGTGGGAACTGATATTTGTGTCCTTCAGGGTGTACACAATATGTGAAGCTGATAATTGTGAAGAGCCCTCTATTTTACTGACCAGTAATAGGGTAACTTTGCCCTCAAATGGGTCAGTGGAAGATGACAAGCAACAGTTTTCTGACATCTATCCATTTTTTAAGTGGTGCCATTCTGAGAAGGTTTTAAACTTTGCCACGATGATCCTTTCCAAACGCTTTAAACCATCCTGCTCCTTTTGTTACCATGTCAGCAAAGGAAACGTAATACCCTGCAAACCACAATTTCAAATTTTAGAGCTATAAATGGTCTACATTCCAGCTATATATTTTGCAATATAACACGATATAATACGTAAACCCCAAGCAACCTTTGCTTGACAAATCAAAATATTATTGCTAGCCTTCTTTGTTTGCTCATTCAATCTAGTGGGCCCAACCACTGGAAAAGACTCAGTGGAATTACTCCGATCACTCCAGTTTAGCTAATCTCTGGCACGTCTCTGCTTCTCCCAAGATCAAGTAATGTAAATATATATGTGTGTATGAGTCATGTTTGTCAAGTCTGTGCATTATTTCACAATACTCAATGTGTAAAAAACCCAGAAAATCAATGGGGCCTATTCTCAAAGGCATTTTGAAATCCTTTTTTTTGATAATCAACTTTATTGGATTTTTTAATACCACGAAAATTCATTGGCAGCAGATCACTAATCATCGGAAGAAACGTGACATCGTACACAATCGACAAGGCAAGGGCGACCCAGCTGGGCCGGGTATGGCAGTTCAGGTAATCAGTGCAGATACATCAAATTAAGCAGATCATCACATTGGTAGCAGATTAAACCATTTACCCCACACTTTACTGAATAAGTCTTGGCAACCCCGGGCTTCGAAGAGAGATTCCTCCTGCACTCCACACCAATCCACTCCTCTCTTCCATTTTCGTACAGTTGGCGCCTTAGCCTGGGACCAAAGCGGAGCTATATCTCTTTTTGCCACTGCCACGGCCGTTCCCAGAAAGCGCTTATCGGCCCTAGAGCCATCTAGGCCGTCAAACGCCCCCAGCAGCAAGCGTCTCGAATCATGGGGAACCTCCCATCCCAGGGCCTGCGTGAGTTCGAGTTCAACCCCTCTCCAGAACGGCGCTAAAGCCAGGCATTGCCATACCACGTGATAGAAATCGGCTGAGGCGAAGTCACAGCGCGTGCATGCTGGGGAGGGTCTCATATGGGCCCGGAACAGACGCGTCGAAGTGAGGTAGGTAGCATGAAGATAGTAAAGAAGAAAGAAGAAAGAAAGAAAGTGAATTTATAACAGCGCGATTGCTGCCCTGAGGCGTCCAAGCGCTAAAAAAAGGAACCAGGTGAAGGGTAAAAGAGGTTAAGAACCAGAAAAGGAGGGAAAAAACTGAGTTAAATTAAACGGAATTGAATAGGTGTGTTTTTAACTGTTTACGGAAGGAAACGAGATCAGGATTGGATCTCAAGTGAGACGGGAGGGAGTTCCAGATCTTGGGGGCATTGAAGGCAAATGTCCTTCCGCCAGATCTAGTCCTTTTAACTCTGGGGACTGCTGCCAAGAAGGCCTGACTAGAGCGCAGATTTCTACCTGGGTGATACTGGCTTACTAGATTACGGGTGATTAGGGGACCCGAATCCCAGAAAGCCTGGTGAGCAATACACATTGCTTTAAAAATGACTCTCTTACGCACTGGGAGCCAGTGAAGATTAGTCAGAGCCGCCTTTACTGACAATCTACGAGGAATCTGCAGCAGAGTACGTGCGGCACAGTTTTGTACCAGCTGTAATCTCTTTAAGGTGTACTCTGGAGCACCCAGATATAGGACGTTGTTGGAGTCCAGCCGTGATTGTATCAGGCCCTGTATGGCTATCTGCTTTGCCTCCATTGGGAGCAAAGGAAGAACTTTCTTCAGTGTCCTGAGTATTCCAAAGCAGGTGGCTGAGAGCTTTGAGACCTGAGTGTTGAGTGAGAGACTCCTGTCCAGCCATACCCCTAGGCTTTTGATGTTATCCTTCGGGGTCGGAGGGGGACCTAGACAGGGGGGCCACAGTGAGTTGAAGAATGTGGGGTCGGCAGGGCCCAGGAGCATGAGCTCCGTTTTGTCACCATTAAGTTTTAATGATGACCGAGTCATCCAGGACTTCACCTCCTCCAGACATTCGGTTAGTCCCCCTGATCGTGGTTGGAGAGCCTCCTGCGCTAATGAGACCACCAGCTGGGTATCGTCCGCATAGGATATGATCTTGACTCCATACGGACGAACTACCTCAGCCAGTGGCCTCATATAGACCTTGTGTGTGAAAACTTCCTAGGCAATCATAAACAAGGAAACTAATGCAAGGAGGGACGGACAACTAAATAAATGCATATACATACATGTATTATTTATTTATCAAAAAAACATATTTTATACACAAGATTGTTTAAAAGGGACAATTCATAAATCACAATAAACAAAATAGATTATTAAAAAAATACTACAGCATCAACATAAAATTAGATCAACAGTTAATAATAAAACCAAAGGTGGCAAGTATATTTCGACGCGCGTTTCGGCGTGTAAGACAACGCCTTCTTCAGGAGCCACACAATTTTCTGCAATATAACAGAAAAACATATTATAACAACTCTATTAATTAGTTTAAAAACAATAATTAATGCATTTCTACTTTAGTCAAAAAAGTTTGTCCTCCACTCCCTAGCTATTAGACTCTATTGATATAACAAAGGATTATATACAAACAGCACAATCATAAACAGCATGATTAACTAAAAAAGTGACATAATAAAGACCAGCTGTTGATACAAAGCCATTTCCTACAGAGAAATTATTCAAAACTAGTCATTTACATAATCAAAACATGAATTCATACACTCATCATAATGGACCTCGCAAAAAATGTCTATGTCCTATTACGTTAGATGAGACATTTCTTGTTATATCATGAACCCAATACATAGAGAACATGCAATTGGACTTACTAAAATCAGGGACAGAGTGTAATTGTCCTCGTGCCTTTTCTTAATATGGCTACGATTCCTAACGTGCACCGCAGAAAGTCCAGAGAGGATAGGGTATCTCTTACATCAATGATAAGTTTACCTATTTATTCAGAGGTAAGGAATACCAATGAGAAAAATACAGGACATATTCCAGGGTCTCTCTTATTAAGCAGTAAACCAACTAAAGAGGGCCTGATTTCTCACCTTTTTAGTAAATATATCCAAAATTCTTTGGTTAAAGACCTCTAGCTGACAGTGCAAGGTGCAGCGCGATAGGTAGAAGGTAAAAAACAATGGTTTTTTTCTGTGTTAAAAAGGAAAGACACAATAGAACTAATTAAAATTCAGTATATGTAAGTGCATGTTGCAAGCACATGTCTTATTATCTAGTGGAGCCTCTATATACAAATCCAAACTCACCAAAGGAATAATCTTTGACTGCGCGATCTTTAAAGCCTCTTCAGAACGGACGTGTGATACTTCCTTATTTATGGTTGCTCGTGGCTCAGACAAGGTAATGTCGAGCTAGGAGTCTGCAGGGAAGGAATAAATAATCCAATTCACCCAGCATTAAATTGAGCAGTAATTCTAACATCGCTCTCACTCAACTATGCCGTTAAACAGGGAGGAGCTTGGCGGGCATCCGAGATGGCCGCTTGAGCACAGCGCTCTCCGGACCCTCGCCGCCCCCGGCATTTTATCCTGACTGAATCCTGATTTCTTGCAAGAATCCGTGTGGAGGACGTTTGGCTGATCAGCCTGGCACCTTTCAGAAATTGATTTGGATCTCTTATTCCTGAGATATGATGGTCTGAACTTTTGGACTCCGCCCTCGAGGTGCGCCCGGGACGGGGTGCGGTTCTGTAGCCGTCCTGGAATTGAACAACAACGGCAGGAGATCTGGCCTTGTGGGTCCCCCTTCCTAAGTTTCGGTTTCGATTCTGTTCCGACTTGGGCCACGGGTGTGACTATCGAGTTGCGGCTGAGACCTGGAGGCGGATCGGCTGTTGGGTTTACCTGCGGACTATTTGCTGGCTTGGCGACCTCTACCCGAGTTGTGCCCCTCATTTTTGTATACTTTTGATCCTGTGCTTTGGGTGTCGGGCCCGTCGACCCTGGTGGCTTGTCCTGTGACGCATCTTCAAAATGGCGGGCAGAGGGGACAGAGAGACGCGCAAGACGAAAGCACCACTGCGCGGAGCCCCGGTTCAATCAAATGTCATGGACCGCTATACTCATTCTAAGGGGTCCCCCGGAGCTGCCCTGCCTGGTTCTAGTACAGCGTCCGAACGAGTTTTGGAAGAGTCGGCGGAGCCCTCCCTACAGGACATCATGGGCGCCATCTCGGGCGTGAGGGAATCCACCGGCCTACAGTACGAGGCCTTGGCCCATAAACTTGACACCGTGGCTATTGAGGTTAATCTTATTCGTGCTGATCTCGGCAAGACGAATGAGAGGGTGCAATCGTTGGACATTAAATCGTCCAGCCTCACGAAGGACGTCTCGGAGCTCCAGACAGAAATCGGAAATCTCCGTCGGGTGCACGACTTCATGACCCGACGTCTGGAGGATTTTGAAAATAGGGCACGTCGCTGCAATGTTCGCCTGGTTGGTGTACCGGAGAACCCTGAACCCCACTCGGTGGATCTCCTGGTTGAGGATCTGGTCTTGAACCATCTTGCCCCTTCCGGCCTTACGAAGTTCTTCACGGTGGAACGCGCACATCGTGTTCCAGGGGGCAGGGTTCGGCCGGGAGCCCCGCCGAGACCCATTGTAGCGAAGCTTTTTCACTATAGAGACCGGGACGCTATCCTGCAGGCCTCACGGGTGAAGGGCCCGGTGGCCTTTGAGAATGCTACGGTGAACTTTTACCCGGACTTTTCCCAACAAGTTCAGAAACAACGGATGGAGTTTCGTGGGGCCAAGAAACGTCTTCGGGATCGGGGCTTACGTTATGCTATGCTCTATCCCACCAGACTTCGGATCGAGTATAATGAGCGTACCCTTTTCTTTGATCGCCCAGATGCTGTTAATGACTGGCTAGACTCCTTGCCTGACCGTGCTCCTGAGACTGAATCCGCCGCTCACCCTGGTGGTGCCGAAGGTGGTGTGGAGATCTGACTGTTTGGCTCACATGTTTTATTTTGAATACATTTTCAGGATTGTTGACCGGCGTTCCTCTGCATTGTGATTATTTTATCTTTCTTTTGTTACTTTTCGTTCTTGATGTTTGTCAGGGGCGGGTGGAACGGAGACCTTTCCTCCTCCGGGGTCTTTGTGTAGACTAGGGGTTATGGGGCGACAGGCACACTGCAGGTTGGAGTGGCTCTTTAGCTTTTTGCAGGGGTGCAGGGTGGGGGGTGTTTTCCTTCAGTTTGGGGGAGGGGGGCTGGGAAGTTCTTTCTTTTTTGTGTGTTGTTTTCAAGGCGAATTGCTCCTGTGTCTGCTGCTGTTTCTGGTGTCTTGCTCGTGGATGAGGGGTCTTGGCTCGGGTGGTTGGGATGGGGGGTAGAGGGTTGAAATTTGTTTCCTGGAACGTTAATGGCCTGGGAGATCGTATTAAGCGCAGTGTGGTCTTGAATTGTATACGACGTTTGTCGCCAGATATTGTTTTCATGCAGGAAACCCATTTGATTGGTAATGTTTGTAATGCGATGAATAGATGGGGCTACCGCCTTGTGGCGCACTCGGGGTTTACCTCCGGATCTAGGGGTGTGGGTATCCTTGTTCGAACCTCCCTCCCCCTAGCGATTGACGAGGTGATTCAGGATGACCGTGGGAGGTATACTGTCTTGGTGGGTAGATATGAGGGCCGCACCCTATCTCTCTTTAATGTTTATGTTCCCCCGGGTTTACAGACTTCTACTTTCGCTGATTTGGGCCGTGTTTTGTTAGATCTCCCTGAAAGTACTCTCTTCCTGGCCGGTGATTTTAATTCGGTGCTTTCCGGCCTTCACGATCGCCATCCCCCTAGGGATACTCCGCAGGCTCAGCAGTGGTTGGGTGGGTTTCTAGATACCTTTGGCCTTGTGGACTGCTGGCGACTTTTGCACCCCACTCAGCTCCAATACACTTTCCATTCTGGGGCTCATGGCAGTCTGTCTCGGCTGGATTATTTCCTGATGCCCGCGGCCCAGTCGTCAGCGGTTCGCGAGATTTTGCATTTGCCAAGGGGTATTTCTGACCACTCGCCGCTCTGGCTTCGTTTCGAGGTTGGGGTGGAGACAGCGGGCCGAGTGGCTCCAATTAACCCATGGTATCTTTCCTCTCCTGAGACTCGTACCCTCTTGCTCAAGTCCATAGATGCATATTTCCTGGAGAACGAGGGATCGGTCCCTTCGGCTGTGTCCCTGTGGGAAGCCTTTAAAACTGTGATTCGTGGACAGGCCCTCTCCTTGATTGTTGAAGCCAAGAAGGCCGGGAGGAGGGAGGTGGTGGACCTTGAGGGGGAGATCTCTGCTTTGGAGGATGAGTTGGAATCTGGTGTCACGCCTGAGAAGCTCCATGCCCTGGGTCTAAAACAGTTTGCATATAAATCCCTGGTCACAGACGCTGCTAAGGTGATGTTTCGTGAGCAACAAGGCAGATTGTACGATGTGGGTGATAAGGCGGGTAAACTCCTAGCGTGGTTGGACAAGAAGGAAAGAGTTAATCGTGTGGTGCCTGTGATTCAGTCTGCGAGTGGTGAGAATGTGACTGATCCGACTGCCATTGTTGATCGTTTTGCGGAATATTTCCGTGTTGTATATGCTCCCGTGTCTGAGAGGGACGTGGCTGACTCCCGCTTACTCTTGCGCGATATCACTTTGCCCTGTGTCACCGACCTGGACCGTATTGCTTTGGACTCCCCTTTTACGAATGATGAGATAGCGACTGCTATCCGTTCGCTCCGTTCGGGCAAAGCGTTGGGCCCGAACGGGTTGCCCATTGAGTTGTACAAGCTACGCCCCGATAAGATGGCGCCGTATCTTCGCGCCATGTTTCTAGAATCTCGTGAACGTAACGTCCTTCCCTATGATCAGCGCCTGGCGACAATTGTCGTCATCCCTAAAGATGGTAAACCACGTGACCTCTGTTCCTCATATAGACCCATATCCCTGTTAAATGTTGAACCCAAGGTTTTGGCAAAACTTTTGGCGACTCGTCTCCTTTCGGTTCTCGGGGATTTGGTCCATCCGGATCAGTCTGGCTTTATCCCGCATCGCAACACTGCTTTGAATCTGCGACGCCTTCACGGCGTGATGGCGAGGGCGGGGCTTCTGACTGAGCCGGCCATTTTGGCGTCCCTGGATGCCTCTATGGCCTTTGATACTGTGGAGTGGCCCTATCTATGGGCGACTCTTGAGAAGTTCGGATTCGGGTGCGAGTTTATTAGCTGGATTCAGTTGTTGTACGCGGAACCTCTGGCACAAGTTGTGGTAAACGGTAGAGTGTCGGCTCCCTTCTCCTTGGGCAGGGGTACCCGTCAGGGTTGCCCCCTGTCCCCGTTGTTGTTTGCGCTCGCTCTTGAACCATTGGCGGCCTGGCTCCGGTGGGAACCGTCCCTTAAAGGGATTCGCTGGGCCCCGGACTTCGAAGACCGCGTCTCGCTTTATGCGGACGACATCCTTTTGTACCTTACTTCCCCTCGCAAGTCTTTAACTGTTTTATTTGACGTTCTTGTGTCCTTTGGCGCTAACTCAGGCCTCGTCATCAATTGGACTAAATCCTGTGTGTATGTTTTGTCTGGTGTCTTGCCTCCGTTGCCGAGCAGACTTCCTCTTCAGGTGGCCAGGGATGGCTTCAAATACTTGGGGGTTTTTGTTACCTTGGACTCGTCCCTTCGTTTTGATCGTAATCTCCTTCCCCCGTTACTTAGGCTACGTTTGGACGTTGCCCGTTGGCGCAGACTTCCCCTGTCTCCCCTGGGTCGGGCGGCCCTGTTTAAGATGATGTCATTGCCGCGGTTTCTCTATGCTCTCCAGAATTATTTTGATCCTATCCCTAAGTCCTATTTTCGGGAGATTGAGAGCCTTCAGAGGCAGCTTATTTGGGATGGGCGTCCGCGCATTGCTCTTGCGAAACTTTCCATCCCGTGGTATGATGGGGGCATGGCGCTCCCCGATATTAAGAGATATTACTGGGCTTCCCATCTGTCCGCTATCAATCACGCTATGTTTTCGCCAGGTCGTAATCCGGCGTTTGAAATGGATAAACTTCAGCTTCCGGGAGGTGACTTTAACAGAGTGCTTTATTCTCGCTCCGCTGGGCGCCATCTTGTGGGACCTACATTGACTGCTTTGACGGTGTGGCGTGCCGCGAATGTGAGCTTGGGCTGGGAGGATCGCTTGACGTTGGCGACGCCGCTTTATGCTTCAGAACGTCTGGGCGGTCTTTGGTCTTCCAAGGGTTTCGACCGTTGGGACATGATTGGGATTTCCAAGGTGGGGGATGTGTACTCTAAGGGTTCTGTGCGTTCGTTTCAGGCCCTCCAGGCTGACTATGGCCTGAGTGGTCGGGAATTCTTTCGTTATTTACAGCTCAGGCACGCCCTGGCTTCGGTGTTTGCTCCTGGTGAGATTCCACCTGACTCTTCCCCCCTTGAGGAGCGTATCCTTGATGGACATCTTCCTGATAGCACTATCTCCCTGATCTATAAAAAGTTGATTAACAATCGGTCCGACTTATTGGCCCGACTTCGGGAATTGTGGATGGGAGATGGGTTAGAACTTGATGATGAGGATTGGCAATCAGCCCTCTCCTCCCCGAAGGAGGTGGCTATTCCGGCTCGTCTCCGTCTGGTTCAATTGAAGATCCTTCATCGGGTGTACGTGACGGGACCGCGACTGGTGGTGATGGGCTTTTCCTCCGATGGATTGTGTAAGCGTGGGTGTGGTTTGCGTGCTACTTTCCTGCATATTCTCTGGGAGTGCCCGATGGTGGCTGCTTATTGGGCGGCCGTGCTTGAAGTGATGGCTGTGGTGACAGGTGTGTCCTTGTGTCCGGAACCTCGTCGATGTCTTTTGAATGTTTGGGAGCCCACGGACTATTCGGTGGCACAGACTAGATGGGCCACCCTGGGCTATATGGTTGCGAAGCGAGACATTGCACAACTCTGGGGGGGAGGCCCCCTGACCTCTCGAAATGGGAGGATAACATGGATTGGTCCATGTTCCGTGAGAAAACTGTCTATGTGGCCAGGGGCAGACCCAGGGCATGGGTGAAGATGTGGGGTCACTGGAACGACTACCGTGGCGACATTTGTACTCCTCCCCTTGTGGGCACTGTTGGGCTTGCCCTGTCTCCATAGGCAAGCGTTCTTGGAACCTTTCATATAGGGGTTGTGCTGGTGTCTCCGGCCCTCCCCCTCCCCTTTTTTGTACTGACTTCTGTGTCCCTCCCCCCCCCCCTCCGAGCTCCTCAGTGCTTAGTGTTTTGCTACTGTACTTCTGTTGCCGTCCCCCCCCTTACATCCATTGAGCTGACCTTCGGTACTATACTTTCGCCTTTTGTGTGTGTTTGTTCTTTCATATAAATAAAATCTGTTTTTGTCCTGTAAATAGAGCTGAGTATTGCATTGTTGATTGACTTTTACCTCTGCGGGCATATATGATATGTGTCTACTCCTCTTTTAGCGGCCGGCCCGTGTGGTTGTAGGCCCATCCTTGTACTTTTTTGCTTACTCAAATAAAGGTTTTTCAAAAAAAAAAAAAAAAAAAGCTATGCCGTTAAAGATGGCTTCACAGCAAAAGTAAAATAAACTAGGCCGCAAAAAAGCTTTTATCAATACAGCCGCTTACCAGAAAAAATACAACGATTTTAGTTCTATCCGGCGTCCGGCGTCTGTCATGTGATGATTTACAACTTTTGAAAGTACCCGGTAAAGGTGGTTCACAGTTCTACTTTTTTTCTTCTCTATCTCTATATTTACTGCTCAAGACAGGATAATGTCGAGCTAAGAGTCTGTGGAGAGAGGAAACATAAACCGAGCCGCCCCAAAGGTTAAATAGGGCAATGAAAATAGGGACGCTGTTACTCAGTTCTACCGTATGCAATAATTGCAAAGCGGGAAAATAAACCCACAGTGCAAATCTTTCACGTAGTCAGGCTTACCAGCAGAGTTTCACGTACATGGAGACTACTTCCATCCAACGTCCGGCGTCCAGCGTCCGTTTTGAAAAAATGACTGACCCTGCCATTAACCGGAAAGGTAAAATACCTTCCGCTATTAGCCACGTGTCTGCCCAGGTGGAAATCTTAAAGGGGTAATGCCGATTCGAGGCTAAACACGAAAAGACGGAAATAGATCGTTTTGAATAGAAACCACAGTTCGGTATTCTAATTCCAGATTGTAGGCTGCATAAAACGCAAAGATTATATGCGTTATATCGCTCGAACAACCCTAACAAATACAGAGATCAATACCCGACCGTTTCAAATGAGGTCCTAGCCTGTTATTTAATTTAGTTTCATCGCGCTACTAAACATGAACAAAAAAACCTAGTATATAGAGGGGATAGTTTGTTTAAATGAACAAACCATAAATGATTAATAGTTTTAGAAAAAAGGCAGACAGCTAAAAATTAAAGAATTTCTCAGAAAATCGCGTTTTCCCATGGGATTTCAGAATTTAATCCCTTTGTAAAAGTGTTAAAAACAAAAATCCAATAGACCTCGCGTTTTTTGCGGATGGCACAACCACCTTTGTCATTTGGAACTCTAATTTTCTCTAGGATGCGCCACTGGAATTCGTCGGGCTTGTGTTTATGTTCCAAGTAGTGCTTCACTAGAGGCGCCAAAACCTTGCCGGTTTTAATCGCAGATCTATGCTCTGTCAGTCGGACTTGAGCTGATCTCGAGGTTTCACCAACGTAGCCTAACCCGCAGGGGCATAGAATGAAATATATGACATTAGTGGTTTTGCAATTCCACATGTCACAGGCTTTTGTTGAGAAACCATTATGAACATAATTCTCACCTCTCAAGATGTTAGTACATGACTTACAAGAGGAGCAAGGTACTGTGCCACGAACAGGCAAGTTACTTAACAAAGACCGTTGTCCAAGGGCAACATTATTTGCATTATTGTTAATTCTTGAATGGACAATTAGATCTTTGATGTTCTTATTTCTTTTATGAGCAAAGAGCGGTTTGGCCAAGGTGTCTTTGGATGTAGGGTTGCAGTTTAAAATGTGCCAATTGCTATTAATAATTTGTTTTACTCAGTCATTGAGGGTGGAATGTTTGATGACACAGACAAGCTGGTCAGTTTTTTTCTTTTCTCTATTCTCAAGCAGAGCATTACGGTCATAAAACCTAGCTAGTAGGAACTTCTTACCAATCTATGAGGATATCCACGTTCTAAAAACTTCTTCCTCATTTCAGAGGCTTGGATATCGAAATCATGGAGATTGGTACAATTCCTGCGAACGCGCAGGAATTGGGAAAACGGAATACTGTCGCGTTGACTCTTGGGATGGAAACTTGTGAAGTCAAGCAATGTATTTCGGGCAGTCGGTTTAACAAACAGATCTACTATTAGTTTGTTGTCTTCGTTTTTTATCAATAGGTCCAAAAATTCCACTTGATCATTGTCATACTTGGCAGTAAACTTAAGGTTTAAATCTGCCATGTTAATCCATTCTAAAAATTCCAGAAGTGAATCCTTCCCATTGGTCCAGATAAAAAAGATGTCATCAATGTATCTGGACCAATGGGAAATGGATTCAAAGAATGGTGCTATCTCATTATCAATGAATTTGTCTTCAAATGCCGACATATAAATGTTAGCAATTGATGGTGCGACAGAAGCACCCATACTTACTCCTCGGATCTGACGGTAGACAGAATCCCCAAACTCAAAAATATTTTCAGTAAGTACGATATACAGACAGTCAATGAGAAATTTTTTTGGGCAACTTATGTTATGTTTATCAATAAACCAATCTGTTGCTATTATAGCCTCTTTAAGAGGGATGTTACTATACAAGGACTCAATGTCCATGGTAACTAAAAAATCTCTACCGTACACAAAGTCTAAATGTTCAACTCTAGAGATCATGTGGCCAGTATCTTTAATATATGACTTGATCTTAGGTATATGTGGTCTTAAAACATGATCTACAAACTTAGAGAGAGGCTCTGTGGATGTTCCTATCGTAGACACAATAGGTCTATATGGGGGATCCAGGACGCTCTTGTGTACCTTGGGTAACCCATAAATACATGCCGTTTTCCCTTTGTTGTAATTAAGGAAGTCATGTTCTTTTAAGGTGATATCTCCATTTGAAAGAGCCTCACTAGTCAGTTGTCGGATTTTTTTGTTGATCATATTGGAAGGGTTGAAAGATATTTCCTGGTAGGTAGTATTATCACTTAGCATAGATTTCGTTTTCAGTTTATAGTTGTCAGAATCAATAACCACGATTCCTCCTCCTTTATCACAAGCTTTTATAACCAAATTTGTATTACTAGCTAGCGAGTTTAAGGCAATAGATTCATCTTTGTTGAGATTATAGATCGGTTTAGGTACATATTTTACAGTCCTATCTAGTTTTTGAAGTACCACCAACTCGAATGCAGCAACTTCAGGACCGACCTGCTCTAAGGAGGGACTGAATGTGGAGGGCAATGATATTGTTTTATTGATATCTGGATCACTATTATTGCTAACATTTATTTGGAAAAACTTTCTGAGTCGAATTTTCCTAAAGAAAGAGATAACATTTTGATATAATTCAAAGATGTTTACGTGTGCATGAGGCACAAACGATAGTCCTTTTGAAAGTACAGATTCACTAAAAGTGTCTAGGGTAGTTGTAGATAGATTGAATATAGGAATTATGTTCCTTGTCCCCAGTATTGGCGACTTCGAGTCTCCCTGATTACATGGGGTTCTTGTTGGTGTTGTTGATGTTGTTGGTAATTCTGGAAGTTGCCTCTGTTCTGCCCTTGAAACCTTACTCTCGGTCGGCCTCTGCGAGGCCCCCTGTTGGATAAAAAAGGTCTCTGGGGTCGGGAGCCAGAATAGGAGTTTGATGTTCCGTCTGATTCATAGTAATGATTAGGATTCTCTCCCTCAGAGTCCGACGTATCTGAAAAATTATTCACTCTTTGGGGAGCATTCCTATTATCATCAACATAATGATTTTGTTTGTAGAAATCTTTCCCTAAATAGGGGTAGGCTATCTCATCAGAATAAAATCTTTTATCCTTGAAGAGTTTATCTGTCTTACGTTTATTCAGATAGTTATAAAACGATTCTAGCTCTCTATTACACTCTTCTATTTTTTTCATAGCTTCTTCCACCCCTTTAATTTCTTTGAGTTTACTTTCTAGGTCATCGATTTCATTTTTAATTTCTGCCGCCAATTCTTTTGCAGTTTCTACAATCAAGATCATCAGATCTCGGGAACATCTACTCGCAATCATGCTCCATTTTTCAAGGAACGGTCTATGATGTACAAACAGGCCTGGGATGTTACGAACTCTTAGCCCCATGGGAATAACCCCTGATCTTAAATAGGCCAGCATAAACTCTCCGTGTGCTTCCATACGGATTAGTTTTTTCTTGAGGTCTGTTAATTTCCTACTTTCATCATTACCCTTATCACTAGAGTTGGTGTTACCAAATGAGGCAGAGGTGCCCACTAGGAGGGCAAATTCCGCATCAGTGAACCCAAAAGTTTTTAAATTGGACATAATTAGGAAAATGTAAATGGCTACAAATTGGAATTATGGGGAACCAACAATAACCATAATTCACAAATACAAAAATTCAAATTCCAAATAAACAAGAGGAACACCCTACACAGACAGGCTGTGGGTAAACATATGTGAAAAACAAGGGCCCCCTGAATAGAAATAACGATTCCTAGGACAGGGAAATAAACAAGTGTGTGAAAACTTCCTAGGCAATCATAAACAAGGAAACTAATGCAAGGAGGGACGGACAACTAAATAAATGCATATACATACATGTATTATTTATTTATCAAAAAAACATATTTTATACACAAGATTGTTTAAAAGGGACAATTCATAAATCACAATAAACAAAATAGATTATTAAAAAAATACTACAGCATCAACATAAAATTAGATCAACAGTTAATAATAAAACCAAAGGTGGCAAGTATATTTCGACGCGCGTTTCGGCGTGTAAGACAACGCCTTCTTCAGGAGCCACACAATTTTCTGCAATATAACAGAAAAACATATTATAACAACTCTATTAATTAGTTTAAAAACAATAATTAATGCATTTCTACTTTAGTCAAAAAAGTTTGTCCTCCACTCCCTAGCTATTAGACTCTATTGATATAACAAAGGATTATATACAAACAGCACAATCATAAACAGCATGATTAACTAAAAAAGTGACATAATAAAGACCAGCTGTTAATACAAAGCCATTTCCTACAGAGAAATTATTCAAAACTAGTCATTTACATAATCAAAACATGAATTCATACACTCATCATAATGGACCTCGCAAAAAATGTCTATGTCCTATTACGTTAGATGAGACATTTCTTGTTATATCATGAACCCAATACATAGAGAACATGCAATTGGACTTACTAAAATTAGGGACAGAGTGTAATTGTCCTCGTGCCTTTTCTTAATATGGCTACGATTCCTAACGTGCACCGCAGAAAGTCCAGAGAGGATAGGGTATCTCTTACATCAATGATAAGTTTAGCTATTTATTCAGAGGTAAGGAATACCAATGAGAAAAATACAGGACATATTCCAGGGTCTCTCTTATTTAGCAGTAAACCAACTAAAGAGGGCCTGATTTCTCACCTTTTTAGTAAATATATCCAAAATTCTTTGGTTAAAGACCTCTAGCTGACAGTGCAAGGTGCAGCGCGATAGGTAGAAGGTAAAAAACAATGGGTTTTTTCTGTGTTAAAAAGGAAAGACACGATAGAACTAATTAAAATTCAGTACATGTAAGTGCATGTTGCAAGCACATGTCTTATTATCTAGTGGAGCCTCTATATACAAATCCAAACTCACCAAAGGAATAATCTTTGACTGCGCGATCTTTAAAGCCTCTTCAGAACGGACGTGTGATACTTCCTTATTTATGGTTGCTCGGGTGTGTATCACTTACAACGCAACTTTTACGTCGTAATGCTGTTACAACGCAGCTATTACAACGCAGGATCCATTACATCGGATGCCATTACAACGCATGGCATTACATCGCAGATGCTATTACAACGCATACTATTACATCGTAAATATTGGTAAGTATATAATTTTTTTTTATTTTATTTAATATTATATAATTGATTTAATAATTATTAATTATAAATAAAAATAAATAAAAATATTTATTTATGTTTTTAAATATTATAAATTAAATTTATTAATTTAATTAATTTTTTTAATAAGTATGAGTATAGGAGTATATGTTTTGGGGTGTTTGGGTATTTTTATGTTTTAGGGCAGGGTTTGGGTTTTGGGGTACAGGGGTGTTTTTAGGTTTCAGGGCTAGGTTTGGGTTTTGGGGTACAGGGGTGTTTTTAGGTTTTAGGGTAGGGTTTGGGTTTTGGGATACAGGGGTGTTTTTAGGTTTCAGGGTAGGGTTTGGGTTTTGGGGTACAGGGGTGTTTTTAGGTTTCAGGGTAGGGTTTGGGTTTTGGGGTACAGGGGTGTTTTTAGGTTTTAGGGTAGGGTTTGGGTTTTGGGGTACAGGGGTGTTTTTAGGTTTCAGGGTAGGGTTTGGGTTTTGGGGTACAGGGGTGTTTTTAGGTTTTAGGGTAGGGTTTGGGTTTTGGGATACAGGGGTGTTTTTAGGTTTCAGGGTAGGGTTTGGGTTTTGGGGTACAGGGGTGTTTTTAGGTTTTAGGGTAGGGTTTGGGTTTTGGGGTACAGGGGTGTTTTTAGGTTTCAGGGTAGGGGTTGGGTTTTGGGGTACAGGGGTGTTTTTAGGTTTCAGGGTAGGGGTTGGGTTTTGGGGTACAGGGGTGTTTTTAGGTTTCAGGGTAGGGTTTGGGTTTTGGGGTACAAGGGTGTTTTTAGGTTTCAGGGTAGGGTTTGGGTTTTGAGGTACAGGGGTGTTTTTAGGTTTCAGGGTAGGGTTTGGGTTTTGGGGTACAGGGGTGTTTTTAGGTTTTAGGGTAGGGTTTGGGTTTTGGGGTACAGGGGTGTTTTTAGAGTTCAGGGTTGGGTTTGTGCTTAGGGCTAATTAAATTATAATTACCATTTATAAATTAATTAAAATATATTTATTAAATTAAATTAATTAAATTATAATAATTACATTTTTAATTAAATTAATTAAATTAAATAAATTATTTTAATTAATTTAATTTCATTACAATTTTAAACATATTTAAATTAAAATAATTTCATTATATTAATTAATTAAAATTAATTACAATTTTTATTAAAATTAAATTAAATAAATAGATTTAAATTTATTAAATTAAATTAATTACTATTTTAAAATGTATTTAAATTAAATTAAATAAATTAAATTAATTAAATTAACTTAATTACATTTTTTTAAAAGTATACTTACCTATACCTACGATGTAATGCCATGCGTTGTAATAGCATCTGCGATGTAATGCCATGCGTTGTAATGGCATCCGATGTAATGGATCCTGCGTTGTAAAAATTCCGATGTAACGGAATGCGTTGTAAAAATCAGCGTTATAGTGACACCAATCCGTTGCTCGTGGCTCAGACAAGGTAATGTCGAGCTAGGAGTCTGCAGGGAAGGAATAAATAATCCAATTCACCCAGCATTAAATTGAGCAGTAATTCTAACATCGCTCTCACTCAACTATGCCGTTAAAGATGGCTTCACAGCAAAAGTAAAATAAACTAGGCCGCAAAAAAGCTTTTATCAATACAGCCGCTTACCAGAAAAAATACAACGATTTTAGTTCTATCCGGCGTCCGGCGTCTGTCATGTGATGATTTACAACTTTTGAAAGTACCCGGTAAAGGTGGTTCACAGTTCTACTTTTTTTCTTCTCTATCTCTATATTTACTGCTCAAGACAGGATAATGTCGAGCTAAGAGTCTGTGGTGAGAGGAAACATAAACCGAGCCGCCCCAAAGGTTAAATAGGGCAATGAAAATAGGGACGCTGTTACTCAGTTCTACCGTATGCAATAATTGCAAAGCGGGAAAATAAACCCACAGTGCAAATCTTTCACGTAGTCAGGCTTACCAGCAGAGTTTCACGTACATGGAGACTACTTCCATCCAACGTCCGGCGTCCAGCGTCCGTTTTGAAAAAATGACTGACCCTGCCATTAACCGGAAAGGTAAAATACCTTCCGCTATTAGCCACGTGTCTGCCCAGGTGGAAATCTTAAAGGGGTAATGCCGATTCGAGGCTAAACACGAAAAGACGGAAATAGATCGTTTTGAATAGAAACCACAGTTCGGTATTCTAATTCCAGATTGTAGGCTGCATAAAACGCAAAGATTATATGCGTTATATCGCTCGAACAACCCTAACAAATACAGAGATCAATACCCGACCGTTTCAAATGAGGTCCTAGCCTGTTATTTAATTTAGTTTCATCGCGCTACTAAACATGAACAAAAAAACCTAGTATATAGAGGGGATAGTTTGTTTAAATGAACAAACCATAAATGATTAATAGTTTTAGAAAAAAGGCAGACAGCTAAAAATTAAAGAATTTCTCAGAAAATCGCGTTTTCCCATGGGATTTCAGAATTTAATCCCTTTGTAAAAGTGTTAAAAACAAAAATCCAATAGACCTCGCGTTTTTTGCGGATGGCACAACCACCTTTGTCATTTGGAACTCTAATTTTCTCTAGGATGCGCCACTGGAATTCGTCGGGCTTGTGTTTATGTTCCAAGTAGTGCTTCACTAGAGGCGCCAAAACCTTGCCGGTTTTAATCGCAGATCTATGCTCTGTCAGTCGGACTTGAGCTGATCATATAGACGTTGAACAGCGCGGGGCTTAAAGAGGAGCCCTGCGGGACTCCGCACTTCAGGGGAATGCTAGAAGACACTGTCTGTCCATCAAACACTTGGAATGACCTGTTGCTCAGAAAAGATTTTAACCAGAGCCAAGCCTTGTCCACAATGCCGACATTCGCAAGACGGTTCAGTAGGGTGGCATGACTGACCGTGTCGAACGCCGCACTGAGATCAAGGAGGATCACTGCCACTGATCCTCCCTGATCAAGGATTTTCCTGGACTCCTCGATGACCATTAGGAGGGCGGATTCTGTTCCATGCTTAGGCCTGAACCCTGTCTGGGTGGTGTCTAACAGCTGGTTATCTTCAAGGAAGCAGACCAGCTGGAGATTGACATACCTCTCCACGATCTTACTCACCCAGGGAAGCAGGGAAATCGGACGATAGTTTCCAAAGTCCGATGGTTCCAGATTGGGCTTCTTTATCAGCGCTCGGACCATCGCCTGTTTCCAAGCAGAAGGGACAATGCCCGAGGCAATGGAGGCATTTAGCAGGTTCCTAATGATTGGTAGGACAGTCTGAGAGACCAACATCATAGCTTCAGAGGGTGCCGGATCAGATGGAGATCCAGATTTTACTTTCCGAGCCATGGACTCCAATACTTCGAGATCCATGCAAGGAAAGTGACTGAGCAGAGGTGGAGGGGCTGGAGCGGAGTCTAAGGTCTTGGTTTTATCCTGAATTAACGGAGGGGTGGGAGTGAGAGTGCAGGGGAAGGAGGCATATATTTTATTTACTTTCGCTGAAAAAAATTCAGCCAAGTCATTGCACTGGGAAACAGACTTTTCCCTCAAAACAATTGGAGACGGGAGTTTTGTGAGTTTTTGCAAGGTTTGAAAAATTTCTCTGGGTTTGGATTTTGCAGCTAAAATCTTGTCAGAGAAGTACCCTGCTTGGGCGGCTTTTAGTTCCTTTTTATAGGCTTTTATCTCCTCTCGATATCGAATCTTTTCCTCCATGGAGTAGTCTATGCGCCATTTTCTTTCCATTTTCCGGCATTGGCGCTTTTTGTTCCTAAGCGCCTCTGAAAACCACGGTGCTGTTTTATGGAGGCGTTTTACCGTTGATATCTTGAGGGGGAGGATGGATTCGAGAGAGTGCAGGATCCAGTTTTCATAGGCCTGGTTAGCCAGACATGGATCCTCGTTGTTAGGGGGAAGTTCTTTCGTAAGTAAGTTTTTCCATTCCTCTGTAGGTATCCGTGCCCAAGATCTGGCAAGTCTTATCGATGGTTTTACCGGACCGTATTTCTGAATAGACCAAGTAAAGGGCACCAGAGAGTGGTCAGTCCATGGGAGGGGGAGCGGAAACCCAACCACAAGGTCCTCGCAGTTACTGAACACTGGATCTAACAGGTGACCCTTCACATGGGTCGATGCTTTTACTCGTTGGCCAAGTTGCAACGCAGCCAGGTCCTCGGCTAACGTGATAGCCGTAGAATCCAGCGGTGAATCAAAATGAAAATTGAGGTCGCCTAACACGGTATAGTTGGCGGAGGCGCTAACGTGTGGCGCCATAATTGCTGGTAAGAGATTGTGAAATTGTTTAGGGGGGCCGGGTGGGCGGTATATCAATGTGCCCGAGAAGCAATGGTTAGGGGAAAACTCCAGCGAGAAAGCAAGGCTCTCACAGTCTGGAATGGTTTCAGGGATGAGTCTGCAGTGGTATTGTTCTTTGAATATGATTGCTAGCCCTCCACCTCTACCCTCCGAACGATCTTGTCGGATGATTTGATAGCCTGAGGGGAGGGCGGTTACAACAGCCGGGTCAGAATCGGGTGTCAGCCATGTTTCAGATAGGAATACTGCGTCCGGCGAACGCTCTTCTAGTAGAAACAAAATTTCCACCTTATGTTTTGGCAGAGATCTGCAGTTTAGTGAAAACATACGGTATTCCTGCTTTGGTGTTTTGGTCTGCCACCGGTTAAGAAGGACGTTGCAATGTGGACAAATGGCTGGAAGGGACGTTACCTCATAGCGATGCAGCTCACAGACCGGATCCGAGGACCTCATGCCATGGAGTACGTCCGCACTGTAGGCTATGGGATGTTTGGCATAAGAAGTAGGAGAGGTGGCCCCTGGCCCGGACTCGGCGCGGATGAGCGCAGACGAGCTTGCCTTATGCGCTCCTTCAGCGCGCAATCATCGCGCCCGCTGCGCTCGTCCGCTGCGCTTCCTGTCTAGACACATGATTTATGGATGGCAGGGGAGATGAAATATGGGCGTGGCCTGGCCAGGTGGGCGTGGCCTGTGTCCTCGGCGATGGCGGCAGGGAAACCAAACAAACCCTCGCCAGAGGCAGCTTTCAGCTCAGCTGTCAGAGGACTCGTGAAAGCGCGAGGTGCTCAGGGCAGGTGAGTGCAAGTTTTAAAAGACAGACACAATTCTATCACTTTAAGTTTTAAAAAACACAATTTCCCTCTACTCCCGGCTCAAGCCTCAGGAGGTTCCGATTTTAAATAGAGACAGCGCTTGCAGTCAGCGCGCTCTATATAGCGAGGGGAGGGAGAGTGGGCGTGGCCTGGCCAGGTGGGCGTGGCCTGTGTCCTCGGCGATGGCGGCAGGGAAACCAAACAAACCCTCGCCAGAGGCAGCTTTCAGCTCAGCTGTCAGAGGACTCGTGAAAGCGCGAGGTGCTCAGGGCAGGTGAGTGCAAGTTTTAAAGGACAGACACAATTCTATCACTTTAAGTTTTAAAAGACACAATTTCCCTCTACTCCCGGCTCAAGCCTCAGGAGGTTCCGATTTTAAATAGAGACAGCGCTTGCTGTCAGCGCGCTCTATATAGCGAGGGGAGGGAGAGTGGGCGTGGCCTGGCCAGGTGGGCGTGGCCTGTGTCCTCGGCGATGGCGGCAGGGAAACCAAACAAACCCTCGCCAGAGGCAGCTTTCAGCTCAGCTGTCAGAGGAGTCGTGAAAGCGCGAGGTGCTCAGGGCAGGTGAGTGCAAGTTTTAAAAGACAGACACAATTCTATCACTTTAAGTTTTAAAAAACACAATTTCCCTCTACTCCCGGCTCAAGCCTCAGGTGGTTCCGATTTTAAATAGAGACAGCGCTTGCAGTCAGCGCGCTCTATATAGCGAGGGGAGGGAGAGTGGGCGTGGCCTGGCCAGGTGGGCGTGGCCTGTGTCCTCGGCGATGGCGGCAGGGAAACCAAACAAACCCTCGCCAGATTGGACCAGGCGTAACTTTGAGGATGTAGTCAGGGTTTTGGGTGCCATAAGGGCATCTCGCCAGTTCGCCTCATCTAGGGGGCCTACCCACTCCTTCCATTGAGCCTTGAGCCGGTCCAGGGATGCGGTACCATTGTTCACCAGTGACCGGTATATGCGGGACACTCCCCCCCCCTCCTCAGGTTCCCCATCATCACTTGAGCCTCCAGCGGGCTGAACTCCGGGAAAGAGGTAGGGATTGAAATGTGTGTATGGAAGGCGTGTCTGAGTTGTAGATATTTATAGAATTGGGAGTGTAGAAGGGCGTGGCGTTGTTGCAGGTCAGTGAAGGACCGTATGTGGTCTCCCACCCATTCATCTCTGACTAACGAGATGCCAATAAGGTCCCAGCGGTGGAACACCTGCAGGGACGAGACCTCTTTTAACCAGGCCCCATGCCAAAGCGGCGTTTGTCGAGTGAGCTTCCGGTCCCATCGCACATGGCGTAGGGCTGCGCGCCAGGCCATGAGCACCGTCCTCGTGACAGGGGGTAGGGCCTGCGGCACCGGACTGCCGTATAAAAACGCCTGGATCTGCGTGAAGTCCGTTGTGGTGAGTTCCACTCGGTATGCTGGGTCGGACCAGCCGCCAGCAAAACAATCGTGGATCACGATAAGCCTCGTGGCCAAGTAGTAGAGGTGGAGATTAGTCACTCCCATGCCGCCATCGAATGGGGGAATACGACAGTGCGCCAGGGATAAACGCGACCTTCCTTTCCCCCAAATAAACCGGATAAGAACGCCGTCTAGTTCCCAAAACCAACTCCCCGGGAGGTGGATGGTGATGTTTTGCAGAGTGTAAAGAAAGCGGGGGAGGATCATCATTTTAAAGAGCGCACTTCTGCCCGGGGGTTAGGGGGAGGGTCTGCCATTTCTTGAGGTCTGACCTCATCCTGGCGACCAAGAGCGTGACATTCAAAGCCCATTCGAGCTCTGGCAGAAGGGTAACCCAGACGCCTAGATATTTGAACGATTGCCTCCGAAGGGGGATATTCGTCTTCCAGTCGAAGCAGTCTCGGGAGGGATGTAAAGGGACCAAAGTTGATTTTTTCGGGTTGAGTCGGAGTCCAGAGACCCGCTCGAAATCGGAGAGGACCTCCAGGCATCTGGGGCCAGAACTGTCCGGATCCGCCAGATAAAGCAGGACATCGTCTGCATAGAGGGCTATCTTGTCAACCTGACTCAAGTCCCAGGCCCAGCCCCGAATGAGCGTGTCCTGCCGGATGAGCGCCGCCATGGGCTCCATCGCCAGCGCGAATAAAAGTGGTGAGAGCGGTCACCCCTGACCCGTGCCCCTCCAGATTGGGAATGTCTCGGAAAGCTCGCCGTTGATAAGAACACAGGCTCTGGGGTTAGTATAGAGGACCCTGATTAAGTGGGTAAAGGGAGACCAAAGCCCATCCTCTCCAGCACGTCCTCAAGGTATCTCCAATCCACCGTATCGAAGGCCTTTTCAAAGTCGATGAAAAGCAATGCCAGGTACGGGGTGGGCCAGAGCCAGGTGAAGGCGACGAATGCAGTGACGAGTGCCCCTGGCGGGCATGAACCTACACTGGTGGGGGTGGACCAAGTCCTGCAGAAGGGGTCGGAGTCTCTGGGCTAACACGGTAGCAAAGATCTTGATCTCCGTGTTAATCAGCGAGATCGGGCGGGAGTCTGCACAATCCAGGGAGGACGGCCTTTGGAATGACCACTATAGTGGCCACGTCTGATTCAGGTGGGAAGGATCCCGCCTCCGCCACATGGTTGAATAGCTCCACTAAATGGGGAACTAGAATATCGCGGAAGACCGCATAGTATTCCTGGGGGTAGCCATCAGGACCCGGCATTTTACTGGAGTGCAGTAGTGAAATCGCTTTGTGAATTTCCGCTGGGGTGAAGGGGTGGTCTAGAGCCTCTGCGGTCTCCCGAGGGAGACACGAAAGTCGAGTACTGGTCCCCTCCAGCAGGTCCACCAGTGGAGCCCCAGGAGGGCGAGTGGCATATAGGGTCGCGTAGTACTCAGCAAAGGTTTGCGCTATGGCTGAGGATGTCACCTGGCGGGCCCCGGTATCCGAACGGATTTCAGGAATAACGCAGTTGACTTTGGGATAGGACACTAGGTTGTGGAGGAGCTTGCCATTTTTATCACCCCACCCATAGATACGGTTTACCGACGAACACCAGAGCATTTTAGCGGATTCCAACGAGATCCGGCGAATCTCCTCGCGGACCACTGCCAATTGCCGAGAGGAGTCCCCACGACCAAGAGCGAGCTGGCTTTGTTCCAGCTGCGCTGCCTGAGATTCCATCTGCACAAGTTGGGCTGCCTGCTCCACCCGTTTCGCGTGGACCAGTCCCCTGGCCACCCCCCGGACAACAGCCTTACCGGCCTCCCACAGCGTCCCTGGTGAGGGAACCGATCCCGTATTAATGGAATAGTATTGGCGCAGTTCCTGTCCGAGTGATTCTACCAGGCGTTCAATTGCCAAATCGCCCTTGGACCCGCAGAGGAGATCCCAAGATGAAGGGAGACGGGGGAGTGGTCTGAGATCCCTCTGGGCTATATCGCAGTCCCGGATACCAGTTGGCAGTCTGTGGCAGGCAGCAGGCGGAAGTCTATATGGGAGTGAGTATGATGGGCTGCCGACGTGTGAGTATATTGGTCTTTACGGGGGTTCCAGACCCTCCATACATCACAAAGGCCCAGGGCCGAAGACCAACTCGAAAGGGCCCTCGCGGAGGCGAGTCAGCCCCCCCCGATGGGGTCCCTGTCGCGTCTCGCAGGGGTTGCAGGACTGCGTTGAAATCCCCCCCCGACCACCATGAGGCTCTATGGAAAGGAGGAGACTACCAGCGCGAGGTGTCGAAGGGTGTAGGGCAGGAGTGCAGGGGGAATGTAAGTGCATAGAAGGTTCGTGGGGCGTCCCTCAATCGTTCCCGAGATGGCCACATAGCGGCCCTGTGCATCAGTCTCGGTTTTAGCCTAGTTCGTGAGTCGCAGCACGCCCCTTTTCATAGAGAACTGGGATGGCCCCAGTGATGAAGCATGTCACCGTGGGGCAACCCCGGTGAGTGAGGGGACACTAGAAAGAAATGTTTCTTTCTTGGCTGGTACCACTGATCATTCAGATCAGTTACCGTGACATGAGCTAGGTCTCGGAACCCAATACTTTGGATTCTTGGTTGTACACTAAATATTTGGAGGGCGACCTGGTCTCTCACTTCTCCTTCTCCCTTAGTCTTATATCTCCTCCGGTAGGCCCCAGCAGCGAGGCCTCAGGTGTCCAGGCGGTGAAGGGAGGGGCCAGGCAGGGGCGGGCGCCACCCGACACGGTGGCCGACGTGCCCCCGCACCAACCCACAGCGCCCCCCTCGGCCCGCAGACAGTGGGGAAAGGCGGGCCCTCACAGCAGCGATCCCGGGGTAGGCCGGAGAACCCTTAGGGCCCTGGAAGTCAGGCTACCCAGCGTCTCCCGTGCCAGTGGAAGCAATGGAATTGTCACACCTCGCAGAGGGTCAAGCAGCCCGCCCTCAGGGATAACAGAACTGTCTTAGGCCAGCTGCCCCGCTCATCCAAGGGATCCAGCAGCACCACACAGGTCCACCCCTGCGTCTCCAAGATGGCGGTGGGCACGAAAAGTAGCAGCAATCAGCAGGAGGGGATCAGGGTAACCAGAGGGGATCTCAAACAGGTGTGGAGGGAGGCACGCAGGATGACATCGCAGTCCATGCAGGGGCCTCCGGCCTCGAGGAACAAATCACCTGTGCGGCCCGATTTTCCTACAGCAAGTCTCGGGGGGTTAGGGAGGCGACACAGGGCTGGGCCCCTGGTCTCCACACGGCTCCAGAGAAACAGGTCTGTTCTCATCCAGGCAGAGACCCCCTCCCTGCCACACTCGTGCATCCAAGCAGGCCAGGTGCTTCACCTAGGCCCAGCCGCCACTCACCGGAATTGCGCCCGTGGGCAGGGCCGACACAGCAGCGCGGCCCGGCGCTGCAGTCCCCAATCGTCTTGGCGTTGTAGTCTCCGATTGTCCCAGGCAAGCGCAGATCAAGGGTGCCGCCCCGCACCACGGCGCTCGGAAGGCTGACCGACAACCTCCCACGGCCACCTCCACCTCCCGGGGTTCAAGGGCGTCTCTCAGCGTTCCAGGGCGCCTCCACTGGACGCCGTGACTGCCCTCCGCTCCCCTCCGATCCCGCCGGCACAGAGCAGAGCCCGCACCGCAACTCCAGGCTCCGCAGCAAGGTAGGCAGGCGTTGGTGAAGTCCTGCCGCGCCAGGCGAGCCACAGGCAGGCAGGGCGGGGAGGCAGAGCACCAGATCCTCTGGGCCGAGGCGACAGGCTCAAGGATGGGACAGCTAGGAAGCGCCATCTTAGGTGGTCAGGGCCACCCCGAGGAGGGGGTCCGGCGAGAACAGCACAGGCACTGGGAAGCCTTCCAAAAGGGTCAGGTCGATGCAGGCGAGATGGGGGGAGTCGTACTCGGTGGCGTGGGACTCCAGTGTCAGCTGGAAGCGGGCAGATGCGAGGCGGATGACTGAGGGGGTCCAGAGCACTCTTAGAGTGCGACCGCCATCTTGACGCCTCAAGCCACGCCCCCGGCATTTTGAAATACTTAAAGTGGTACTACAGCTTTATGTGCGGGTACGTTAGTGTGTTCTTTGGTCCCAAAATGTCTAAAATGGGAATATTCAGTAATATTAAGGGAATATTCCTATTCAATTAGTACAGAGAGAAAGGACTTTGTTCTCTTTGCACCTTTACTAATATGAATTTGGACATTTGGGGCACATTTCCAAAAGTAATGTAAAAGTAAGTAAAAATGTACTCTTGTAGTACTGCTTCCGGTACTCACAAATGCTTTTGTTAATTGGCCCCATGTATCAACCGTATACTGTATATCACCATATGTACTGTAATTCTGTTGTTGTAGTACATAATTTCTTGTCGAAATTCTCCCTTCTCGATAAATAGATATATAAACAGAAGTACTCCCTGTTGAACACTTGGAGAGATGTTAAATTAAACAAATCGAAAAGGATGTATTTTTGTTTTGGATAAAAGTTTTATGTTCCCCACTCACAGATAATGTGGAGGTCATGTAAACTACCACCGTCAACTAGAATCTCACTGAGAAACAATTTAGAAGATGGAGTAATCGTTTTGTGATCTCGAATAGTGGAGGACGCTTTAACAGTAGGTCTCTGTCATAATACCTAAACTGTAATGCCTAAAAACAAATTTGTTGAAAACAAAATACCAGAATGTTAATACCCAAAAACTAGATTATAATGGTTACGACTATAGTCTGAAAATTGTAATCCCCAAATGCATTAAAAACAAACAAAAATAGATCTAATGAATCATCCCAAACCTTAAGTGTAAGTGTGATCAGATTTTAAGCATAAAGAGGATGGTAGCAGTATGCGTAAACCAAGTCCAGACCTCAAATAATGCTAGCAGTAATCTAACCATAGCCGTCTACCCTGCCCATAACAGTACCACTAAACCAAAAGCAAACACTTATTCATATTACTAACCTGGGCTTTACATTTCAGCAATGTAGAGAAAATACTTTATATGTATTTTTAACATAAAATGTTTAAGAATGAAAGTATTTCACCTTACATTAGAGGGATTTGTGTTTCTATTGTTTTTGTTTTATCAGTAATGACTGTATACCTTTTCATCAGGTGAACAAAGACCTCGCAAAGGAGCTTTTTCTATACTTAACATATTAGTGTCTTGAAATCCCTGGCCAAGAAGAGGGGGGGCAAAGCGCACAGCAATTGGAGGTAAGTGAGTAATTTTTTCAATACATGTGACTGCTATTTTGAATTGCATGTTAAGATTGCCATCAAACTACATTCCTTTTTATTTTACTAAGTATGGCACAAGGTACTCGTCTGATTTACTAATTAAGTGTGCTATTGAACACCCCCCCCAGCCTTGACTAACTACTGATTACTTTAACTTTGCTTGCATATCCTTTATTTGTCTAGCCACAGCACCACAATACCTGGTGCTTTAGGATGAGGCATAAAATGCTGTCACAAATGGATAGAAATAGGTAACGTCTCCCGACTGTGGCACCTTACAGACTTAGACTATTTTCTTACATTTCCTTAACTTAGGAAAAACTATGAGATTCTCTTTTGACAAATCCAGGCATTACATTACACAGTCACACTCACCCAGTTGTACGGTAGTTGTAACCATAGGGCAACCTTCCCAAACACAGAACAGTTACATCACGAGCAGCAGAAGTGCAAGCTTCCTTCACATGCACCCAGAGCTATTATAGCATAGGCAACAACACTGTAGGCTTCTCTTGCTCCTTATCACCTTTGTGTGGTCATAATGGGTGACCTCGAAATGGACAAACGGTATGATATGGTCACTCTGGAGCAAAGTGAATGTTGGAGTGCATAAAAAGAGATGATCAATGCATTTTCACATATGATCGGGGAGGCCATCCAAATTGTAGACACACATTATTTAAACTGCCTAGAAAAAGGGTAGCTTTTTTGTGCCAAGCTCTCAGGATAGAAATGCCCTAAAACCCAGCAATTTGCCACATTTCCCCAAACTTTCTGAGCAGAGTTGGATAATGTTCCAGATAACTCTTGAGGGCTGGACTGTCGGAGCACACCATATAGCATTAGTTTATTTCAAAAGTGCTTATTTAGAAACACATGTATAACCTATTGTTTTAGCCTCTGTGGTCATTACGAGTGCCTCTGATAATTCCAATGGGGAGCACTAACTTCTGTTATTAAACGGTAGCGCTTCACATATTTAAGGCGAAAACAGTGAATTGGCATAAAAATACAAATGTCTGCATTTTAATTGTAAATCGTGTAATCCACATTATTTCCACCCCCAGGAATTACCAGGAACACCAGTAATAGCATTTTGGGGTAAAGAATAGAACTGGAATTACTCTGGGCAGCTGGTAATGAGGCCCTATGCCTTTAAATATTTTACTTTAAAGTGCATTATTTGGCCCCACTTCTATCGAAATCTTCTAGGGCAGGGCACACTGACCCACCAGGGTGAGGCTTGGCCAGCTTATTGACTCCACCTTGTACAGCCTCTGACAAACAGACACACCCACACTTCACTAACCACTTTAAAATATGATTCCATTTTCCAATGCATTTCTTGCTTCCACATACAAACATGCACTTACTCCATGATTCTGGTCTTTGTGCTGCCTCAGAGAGCAGCAACACAAGTTTATGCATTCCTTGGCAGACCAGAGATACCAGGCACTTCTTTTAACTTCTTGAGCTATGCTCTATTACTTGTAATAACACTGCAGCATTTTCCCAATAGTGGCAATACTACATCACTCAGTAACACTGTAATATAGCTCAACCTTTCTTTAATTTCAGCAATAATGCCCCCAATGGCATTATCTCCAATGATAACCCAAACCTTGGTCCCCCTTGCACTGTACCACCCCTCCCAAGTGAGGCATACAAGATTCAAGAATGGAACCTGTTCTCTCGTATCTTGTAGACAAAAACCAGGGATCCCCACCTCATGAACATGGGAGTGGAATTCGTTTTTTTGCTGCTACTTTATTGAGTAGCGCAGTCCCTTACTGGCGACATCTCAGGCCCAGCCTCCTGCTTCCTCTGCGCTCATCAGCTGCCGTTTAACGCTGAAAAAACTCAAAGGCTGTGATTACAAGTGGGTGGGTGTTTTCCAACTGCTGGATAAACCTCTCTCTGTGTGCGTATGGGGACAAATTTACGAGTTAGTTGGTATTTACAGCATCTGGTAATTACTGGGTGTGTTAAATATCTCAATCTTCATGACATTTTGGATGGTCAATCCTGCAGGAATTTAACAGGAGAAAAGTGTATGCTATTTATTGTACCATGCTGATTCTGCTCGGTATGCAGCATAATCCATATGTTATTCCCCAGAAACAGGTAATAGGTGCGATTTATCAAACTCGAACAATAACGTACCATTATTTATCTGGTGCCATAAAAAGTACTGGAATCAGAGCCTTAGATGGAAGCTCCAGTACCTGAAAGAGATTCTCACAAGAAGGTCTCAAGAGGTCTGTCAATCAAGGAACTAACACAACACGTTGTTTTGCACAACTTGTTGTAGGGATGATGGGTAGAATAAACAAAAGAGCTTTCCATGGCATGTCTGTTCCATTTCAGTAGGTTAATCAAAGGTTTATGTTGACATAGAATATAGTATAGTTCTTAACAACTTTTCTACGCTTGTCTGTTGTGTCTTCACTTGATTGAAGTAGGTCATGTGCGAAAGCGATGACGACTGGCTGTCTCTAAAGCCTGTCCAGCCGCTGGCATCACAATGTTGTGGCAGTGGCTGCATACCTTGTGTCTTCGATGTGTACCAGAAGGAGCTGGAACGCTGGGAAGAGGCTAAGAAGCGGAACAACAAGGATTTTCTGAGTAAAAAGCAAGAAAAGATAAAGGTGAGAAAATGTTTCTGATTTTGTTATGTATGTATAAAGCGTAGGATAATTACGTTTCAGTGGTTCCTTTGAAAGGGATGATGACATTTGGTATCATTTTCACTTATGCATATGCACTTACGTGTAAAATAATAATACAAATAACTCCAAACTTATGTGATATATAAAATATGGATCCAAAGTATAGGCCATGGCATGTCATATTTAAAGAATACACGAAAGACCTTTGCCTTATTTATTATAAAAAATCAACACACAAAACTGGTGGATTTTCACTTAGGTCCAGTTTGTCCTCATCAGAGCGCGCCTGCCTTGGCTGCAAGTTCCTTGCAAACCGCACCCAAGGCAATCTCAACACGTTAGTTGTTTACCATCCAGGGAGACAGAATGCACTTCACATTATCTGAACTGGCCAGTGACAATTGGCAGCTAGCTAAGCGTAGAATCATTAAAATGTATATCTCCCTAGTAACCAACTCTACAATCCCATATTCACCCCAACCTCTTGCCCGGCATCTACCTGTACTTACAATCCACCTTGTTCTCAAGGGTGCAGTAAGACAAACAGCTTATTTACGTTTGTATATTGTGAAAGAGGTTTACATCCTGAACAAAACACTGATGTGATGGTGCATCCTACCTGAAATAAAATCACATGTCCTACATATCAACAACATAGCACACCATACTATAAAGGTATAATATTAGCAGAGGAGCTGGGAGCTAAGATCATAGCTTATGCAGATGATACACAGCTCCTCTTCATTTGGAAGGAAAACGACTAGTCCCCAGATCGAGCTAAAAACTGTCTGTCAGCCATCTTTAAATGCCTCGCACTGGCTCAGCTTAAGTGCAACGAGGACAAGTCGGAGGTACTTCTGTATGGGTCCTTTCCCCCACAATTTAGGGAGGCACTCTGGCCCACAGAGTACCCCCTACCTAATTCGGTAGGCAATCCTGTTAAGAAGCTGGGGGTCTGGTTCAGTGAGGACCTCCGGTTTTCCACGCACATAAAAAAACTTGCTGGATTGTGCTTTGGCACACTGAAATCGCTCAGGAAGTTCCTTCCACTGCTACCCAGGCCAGCCAAGGAAATGGTGACTCGCGCCCTTATTTTGTCACGCATTGACTATGCTAATGCACTGTATATTGGCTTGCCTAGATACCAGCTGAAAAAATTGCAAATATTACAAAATGCTGAAAGCCAGAGCTCTGCTTGGCATCCCAGGAAGATCGGGTATAAAACAACATCTTTGGGACTTACACTGGCTTCCTGTGGCTCAACGTGTTCAATTTGAAGCCCTCATTCTTGCCCATGGACCTCTTCACGGATCTGTCCCGCCTTATCTCAGGAGACGCTTTGGTTTTTACGTTCCTCGAAGACAACTGCGTTCTGCCGCGCAGCGTCTTGCAGTTATACCCCGCTTTCGCCTTACTCGAATGGGGGGCAGTTCTCTATCTTTTAAAGTAGCTGAAGGCTGGAATTCCCTTCCATATGAACTGCAGAATACACAAGACTCCAGACTGTTTAAGAAGCAGCTAAAGACCCTGCTTTTCAATTAATCCACAGTTCTTCTTAGCTCCGTTGCATTGGCAGTTGGCTACCGCGCCGGACATTCCTTAGTATCTGTGCACGATATAAGTGCTAATAGCATAACATAACATAACACAAATATTTCGAAATGCTGTATAGTTGGCTTTGACAGTACTCAACAAAATTTGTTACCAAGAAGTATTACATTCACATCATTATGCACAGAGTTACGGACTTGTCTATTAACCTAGAAAATATTTAGGAAATTGGAAGAGTCCTTCTGTCTCAACCCTTAAACACCAACATTTGAACCCTCAGCTCAATGAAATTGAAATAGCTACCTAAACAAGAGAATTACTGAACCCAATGCTTGTAAAATATCATCACAAGTTGAATCAGATTCCGGTCTGCACTTGTAACTTTGTAATTTATGTGTAATGTCACTATGAGGATAGACCAATGCCAGAATGTGTGCTGTTATAACGCCAACATTGTAACATAACATATTGTGCTTGCAATTACTACAACAGATTATGAATGCTGAGAATAGCCAAAGTGGTCACTGAGTTCTGTTCCGGCTCATGTTCTGATTGGCTCATTCTCGTGGTCAGTTGTTCTTCAGAAGGGCTGGCATCAGTTCACTGTTTGATAAAGTGACTATTTTGAGAAACAAATTACCTTCACTTGCTTTCCATACGTAACAATACATTGGTATTTTATACCTGTTTCAGAAAAAGCCTCTTATGTTTTTTTTAATATGGTAACCTCAACTAAGGCAGATTTCAAGGGACCTGTTCCTGACTGTATTCATAGAGTTTAATGACTGCAGATTCAGAACTGCCTTCTGACCTACATCAGCAACTTTGATGCTCACTGTTTGACAGTCTGTGAAAGCTTTGACTGTTATAGAGGATTCTTAGATGTCAAAGCTCTGAATGAAACAAGGGGATGGATAACATGCTTGAATTACGCTCAGACACTGCCAATAGCTTGGGCCGCATCAAAAAACCATTGTTTTTTGCTTACCGTGCCACCTCAGTTTGGACCCAGCTATATGCAAATCATGTCTTGACCCTGCTCCAATGGGAACAGTCCAGTCTGAACTGCCAGGCCTCCCCTGAACTGGTATAAAAGCAACCTAAGAACCGGTTTTGCTCTGATTAGTTGATTCCAGTGGCACAATGAGCACGAGATCCACATCTGAGTGTACCTGTCACACATAAGCTGTCAACTACAACAACAAAAAGGTGTTGGATGGAATACTTTAATTAATCTCAGCTACTAGCAATCGTCTGGGGCTGCATCCCAGTTCATCGGTTTTTGCCCACCATGCCACCTAAGTTTGTCAGTATCAGTCTTGACGCTGCTCCAATGGGAACAGCCCAGTCCAAACTGCTGAGCCAGGTCCTCCCTGAACCTGAATACAAGCAATCTAGGGCTGGTCTATCCTGATAACGGCTCATCAGCCAGGTATAGCTACATTCCAGTGGCACAGTGAGCATGGGAACCATTCCTGGGCATATCCATCGCACTTTGTGCATCAACTGCAACAGCAAGAATGTGAGGGATGAAATGCTTTAATTAATCTCAGCCACTGGCAATCACTTGGGCCACATCTCTCTGAATGCAGCAAATTTCACCAATACTAACTCCTCAATCTTATCACCATTTAAGTTCCCAGCCTTGATGTTATTCTTGTTTGGGGCTTTGAGCCTTTATTGAGTTGGGTACCCTGAGACACTATAAGGACTTTGAGCAAGAACCAGACACAGCTGTTGGTGAACTTCAATTCTGTCAAGTTTGTGATGCATACCTACCGACAGTAAAATTCTTCCATCTTCATCCACCTGTAACACCTGCCTCACTAATTGTTTGATTTTAAATTATTCCAGTAAAGCAATGGTAAATCTATGCCACGAAAAGGGTAGTAACTTGAGCATTTTTTGAAATTCTAAAACATAATCTTGCAAAGTAATTATTGACCTGTTCTGAGATATATATTTATACAACGAGCTTGGGTTGCTGAACGAAGAGAAACGTGCATTGTGTATCTCAGTAAAGCCTAGGCTTGGATATTCTAGGCCCATGAGTTTATAATGCTTTGCCATGGCATTGGTAGTAGCTGAGGAGTGAAGAGACTGGCCAGGCTTCTGTGTTGATTTCTTGGTTTGAAAATTCCAAGTGACGTATTGAAGATTGCTTAAAAGGATGTTGTGATGATAAGCCATGGGTCAGCCTTAAGATAGATGTGGCAGAGTGAAGTGAGGGAGGCAGATGCAAACACCTGGCACCCTATACCTTAGAAATATTTTCCCCCAATTGCTAATAAGGAGTAAATGGCCCACACAGCAACAGTATTGAAGGTGAACATGAACATTCCTTCTCCAAAGAAAGTTATTGTCTCCTTGCAGTCCTAGGTCTTGCCTCATAATTACCATTGTTTCCTCCCTCTCAGAAATCGTCAAGATCAATGATGTGATCTGAATGTGTTCCAGAACACATGCTTTTCCCATAGTTTCTTCTACACCATACTCTCTGCATCTCCTTCTTTCAGGCATGAGTCCAAAGTCCTTCCTTCTGATCCCTGTTGTTGGAACTGCTTCTGGATTTTGGTTTGTTACTGTTCCGAAATGGGAGGAGAAACCCGACTGTACTCTTTCTGCTGTTTCCTTGCTTTTACTCTTCTGGGTATCTGATGAGTTGTCTCAATTTAGAGAGTAAACACCATTCCGTTTTGTCCACCACGTTTGTGGTTAGACTCCTAGACTTGCGGAGTCACAAAGTGAATCTAAGATTGATGCACTATCCCAGTCTGATGCTGACCACTATGTTGAGCCATGTTTCTATCCAAGCATCTAGGGTTCCTTGATCCTATTCTTTGCATAATGTGAAAAAACCAAACTCCATCATGGGCTAGCTCGTTTGTGAAGTGTGCTCCCATTGCTGTTGCATCAATTGCAGTGATTGTAGTGCACATTCTCCTCCTCTAAGGTCCTTGCTTTGATACCCTCGCAAAGGACAAGATTTTGCTGTCTAGCCTAAGAGCCCATGGTAAGTGACTGGTTGGAGAGCCTTACAAGAAAACGTGATAAACCTTGTGTATGATTATGTAAATTACATAGAAAGAAATAATAATTGTTGGTTCGGTGCCAAGCAAAATGATTCCTATACAGATCCACTGCGGCATTTGGGCTCACCGCTAAGGGACCGCAAGGCTCATGTTCATAGCCATTGAGAGCTGTGGAGCAGAGAAACCTCTCATTGGCTACATCACAGGTAGGATCTTTGAAGACATGCCAGAGGCTCAAGAGTGTTTTTGTAGATGAGTCTCGTTGGTCAGACTCCCCTGGAATCTGTACATACACAACATTCTATATCTTCAGCTCTTTATCGTGCGCTACACTAGTACATCATATGTGCATAAGCGCCATTGCAAAATTATCATGGCAGTAGCATAGGCAAATGTTAGAAATATCAACTGTATGAAAATACCCAACATTGTTATCATATATATATATATATATATGTAGCGCCTCATCATCTGTCGTAATGAGAAATGTACCCTCAGTCCTGTAAGGTCCAAACATCAAAGGGATTGATGGGATACTTGAATTAATCGCAGCCACTGCCAATAGCTTGGGCCGTATTCCAATCCATCGCTAGAACAGGACGATGGAAAGGGATGGGGCCTGAGGGATTGCCAGTGGCTGACATTAATTCAAGCATTCCATCCATCATCTTATTGTTGTTGCATGCTTACATCAAACAAATGCTCTTCGGATTCTCTCCCTGCATAATGATGTTCCTCTCTTATTGGAAATAAACATGTGAAGTGGACTTGTTCTGTTCTCAGTGAGGATAACTTGTGTGAAATGTAGAGAGCACAACATCATCTATGACAATTTGTTTTCCATGCAGTGCTTACATGAATCTGCTATGTACCCAAGCATCAGTTAGTGGGACAGCCTGTGTAATAAACTGTATGCTAAACATCAAGCCTAAGCAAACTTTCGTAACATGGCAAAACTTTTCAACTGAATCAATATTTGAAGTGGAACTGGAACAGAAGCCATTGCATTCACACAGATAAAGGTGTAGGTGCACTGTACTGGTAAAATCACACACCTCAAAAGTGCACTCAATAGTTGGGTGAATCAGGGATGGTATTAACCTCTGTTTCATAAGGCAGCGTGTTTCATAGACAAGGTGCAGAGCAATCCCTCAAAAGACAGTTGAATAAAGATAAGACTGACTCGAAACTTGAGTTCTACAGTGAAATGTAGAGACCCCATAAAGGTTTTTTTTTATAAATTCAAAAGTATAATGATGGCTAATGGAGTTACAAAGAAGTCAGTTGCCATTGTAGTAGGGGTTTTCTGGGTTTATATTTTTCTGGAAAAATAATGATGAATATTGTTTTTTTTCTGTGAGATCAAATACGCGATGCTGAATTAATATGTTTGCAGTTGAAATTAGTTTATTACGATGTGTAGAAGTACGTTTATTAATACGATTTAGTTGTGCCACATGTTTACGGGAAACTCCTTTTGCATAGGATAGACAATATTTCCACTAAGTATTCACCCTTTCCAATCTGGACCCCATGCACATCTTTAAACCCACAGCTCTGTAGAACAAATACAAGAAGATGTAATTTTCCTGCTGTGCTCTGAATAAACATTCAAGTGTTCCTAACTGCAACATTTTTCCCAAGGCCCTTCCTCTGTACTTCACCTGCTGAGCCTAGCTTATTTATTTATGTGTAGACTCATTGTATAAATGTTTCATATTAAGTTTGAACATCTTCGGATTGCAATAACATAGACGTTGCAGGATGCTTACTTAAAAGGGGATAGGGCTCATGGGCTTAGACTAAACTGATTTGGAGAGAAAGTTGTTACTTGCAATCATGCCATGATGAGTTTGCTGAATTGCAAGAATTGTGTATCAGAATCTCTGAATTTTGGGGGTGAGTCAGAAGACTTTCCTTTTCTTTTAGGGATGCTGCCTCTTTATTTGCTGACTTTTGATGCTCATTTGGGACTTAGAATTATTTCTGATTTTGACTACTTTGTATAACCCTGCTTTTAATGCTTCATGGAATTTATTCTTTACGTTTTGATTTTTTTTTTTAATAAAACCTTTTTAACTTTCCTCTGATGTAGAACAACATTTTTGAGCCATCCCAATTATTTATTTTGCTACTCTGCTTTATTGATGCCGGGGAGGGTCCCTTTTTGCGCGAGATCTAACTGGAGCAGAACTGCCTGAGATTAATTCAGAGGTGATCTAAATGTTGGGCTGTCCTAAATATCAGGATAGGGGGCCTGCCCCCACATATTTGTAGCAGAGGATGGTTGCATTTTAAAGAGCACCTCCTCTTTACAGGGTCCCAAAAGACTTTCCTAGTCCCCAATGCCAAGTCAGAGATAATAGTGGATATTTCTGGAACTCTGTCAGAGACTTGGTGCTAGTGTTTCTCAAGAAGTGATTTGCAGTGCTTTTCTAAGCAATTTGAAGTGTCGATATGAATAGGTGCATTGATTTGTGGGTGTTGTATGTATTTTGAGAGTGTGAAAAAGTATTAGTTTGAGGTATGGAATGTTATGCTTTATGTGAAATGTTTGGATATTTTTTTTAATAACACATTTGATTGAATTTGTGACACTATAATGGTCCGGAGATGCAAAGGTGGTATTCATTTTTAACTGTAATTACACATAAAACAACATTAACACATAAAACAAAATGAAGATGTTTGGATATTTGATATAAACTTTATTCATACTAGTTATGATTGTATTCATTCCTGTTTTGCAGCCAACACGTGTTTCTCCCCTTACAATACCTGTGTGGCGGGGGCTTTCTCAAGGCTGTAGATTCAAATACAAAAACAACATTTTAGTCAGTGGCTTGAATTATGTGCTGCACACCTCATGTGAGCTGCGGTGGTAAATCAAGTGCGTGTGAACCTGATTTTAATAATCATGGTTGTGCTCTCCGGAAGTGGGTGAAGGAAGAGAGTGAGAGAATTAGGAGTGTATCCATTACACCATTAGGGATGAGGAAGGAAGTTAAATTGGAATAACCAAGAAAGAAAAAAAGAACAACCTTATAATCCAGATTAGAGTCATTTGTGGGATAGAAAAGAACTAGACTATAGTTGTGAGTGTGTCCAGTGGCATTCCAAAAGGGGCTTTTACCTTTTAAATGGAGTCCATAAATTGTGGTCCTTAAGGTATCCATCCTAGTTTGTTTCTGTCTATATCCTGGAAAAATCCTGTTTGAGCTATTGAATCTGGAAAAGTAAACCTACGTATGGAGATGCGCCCTTGTAAAGTTCCAAGGTTGTCAACCTTTGTACTATAATTGGTGCGGGTTCTTCAATGCTTTTTTGTGCAAGATTATAGCTGCTTGTGAAATACAGTATTTTGTATAATGGGGTGAAATTGTGTTGAAGGCCACGAGAAATTAGCAGTTTTAGAGAATCTACTGTGTGTTACATATGGCCCAATCCTGTTTGGGTAGCTTGTGTTCTAGTTAGTAGAATTGGCAAGCTACAGTAAAGCATCAGTGCAATTGGCAGGCGATGCTTCCTGTGGTGCTCATATGAATGACACTGTATGAGCCCATTCTGTTACGACAAAAAATCTGACGTGCACGGTAAGATGCAATAGCTAATGTGTCCAAAGCACAAGGATGTACAAATATGGGCTGCCGCTTTGTTTTTATAACATATGTGGCTTCCGTGGTGAGTGTACCGTAGCTTACACATTACAGTTGAGCAAGACAAAATGGTGATGAATTTATAAAAACCCGTTCACGTCCTGGCTATTTGAGTAGCAGTCAGTAAAGAAGGAGTCAAGATTAAGGCTATTTAGGAGAGTGTGTAAACTCAAATTCAACCTTCCTTCCTGGTCAGGAGTTTTCGTAGAAGCCTCTGCGTCGAAAACCGCCCAGTTCCTTCTTCGTCGTCTGTATGGGCGTTCTGCATGAGCTCCATTTTTGAAGGGCCGATCTGACACAAGTCCTACCTCGCTTTCTCATGCTGAATTACAGACACTCGTTCCATCCGGCGTGTGTTACCACACCATCCTGGAACGTATATTTTGGGTTGAATTGTAACTCCAGAGTTGTGTTACTCCATTAAGTTTACCACATTAGTGAATGGTGTGTGGGGTTTAAGGGTAAATTATATGGGGATAATATTATGTTGCACAACAGCAGTTTAGTGCACAATAGCTTCTAGTTCATACCTGATAATGTTTTTTGTCTAGGTGTAATTAATTCAAAATAGAGGGATCTTGGGGTAGGAGAAATACCACCCAAAGGCCTGACACTATTTTTGAGGATTCAATGGGTAGGTTCCATACCCAATAAAGGCAATTGAGAAAGCGACAGTGTGCCAACCTAGATGTCTTATCTAGTCGGGCCTCGTGGAACTGTATTAAGAATTGTTACTGGGACACAGTAATTTTTATGTTTGAAATCTTTTTATTCATTTGTGTGTAGCAATAATAGCAGAAAAGGAGCATGCTGGCGCTCTGTGTGTGAACGTGTTTTGAATATCAAAATCAGTAACATTAAACAATCCCCCTAACATACCCCCTTCCATCTCCCTCCAGGACTCACTAACAAAGGACAGAGGGCCAAATGTATGACCAATCTAAATAGCGACTCGCAATTTGCGCTCGATTGCGAATCGCAAATTATGAGTCGCAATTTAGAATGTACAACAGTGTCAGAAACACTGATTGTGATTCTCAATGGGGTCGCAAACTGTGAGGCTCCTGAATATTAATGAGCCACTCACAATTTGTGACCCCATTGGGAATGGCTGGCCCTCCCAGGGATGGTAGCCTGCTGGGCTCAGCAGACCTCCATGTCCGGGACTGCTTTTCAACAAAGCAGGTTTTTAAAAAAAATGCAGCCGCTGGGGACCCCTTCCCTTTTGCGAGTGCATTACCACCCTCTTGAAGAGGGTGGTAAATTGCAAGTGTTTTGCGACCGCAATTGCACATGCAAAACATTCATACAAGGCTTTGGGGTCGTTATTAGGAAGGGAACGCCCCTCCCTAAATCCCGTTGTACATCTGACCCCAAGTGTGTTAGAAGGAGAGGGAATTCATCATTAGGTGTTTAAATGTTAATCTGAGAATGCACAAATATTTTGAGCAAGGGAGCGCCACACATTCTGTGGATAGGAGTGTGAGAAATGGGTGCCATATCTCCCCAAACGAAACCCTAGAAGCGGCGAGTGAGGAAGCAATCCTCTCTATTCCTAAAATATACCATAATCTGTGAAGCCACCCCTGAAAAGTGTCTGGAACCCCAATGGGCAAGTATGTTCTGGAGGGCCGTCCCAAATGCTAGTCCCAATTGCTTCCCCTTGCAGGATTTGAGATGGAAAGTTAGGGGTTGGGCAGACCCAAAATCGTGTAGCACGGGAATCTGTGTATTTGTGTGTTGAAATGTAGATCTTTGCCGTCTAGGAGTTTAGTCCAATAGTCTGTTAGTAGAGGGCAGTCCCACAACAGATGGAGCAAGCTGCCCAGGGAGTCACAGTCTCTCTAGCAGTCTGAGCTTTGCTCCGGTGTGCCCCTGTGGAGGTGTACCTGGGTCAGATACCAGTATGTGGCTGCTTTGGTGGCGGTCTCTATAGGTGCTGTGTTATGTGACTATTGCTCTTTAATAGATTTGGGGTGAACGCTCTCCCCAGTTCCCTCTCCCACCTTCTATGGCTGGGGATGCTCAGCAATAGGTTGGCAAAGTAAGGCATACTACTCTGAAATGAGCCTTTTATCAGTACGTTTGGTCACCATCCATTTTTCATAAGGTGTAAGCTGTGTGCCCACCGCGGGGAGATTAGAAGAGTTTAAGAGCCAGTGTCTTAGTTGTAAATAATGCATTTTTTCAGTGTCAGGCAAGTTATATTGTTGTCGCAATTGGGAGAATGGGAATATCCCTTCTACATCAAAGAAATATCCAATACTTATCTGTGCAAAACAAGACCAAAATGATGAAAATCCACCATACAGTTCTCAGAATTATCAATAAGCAAAAATAGACTTAAAATACAGTTCTTTGAAGTTGGTAGCTCTGCCCGGGGCTATCACGGCAGCGTTGCAGGCCAACTACAGTGTCTGGGAGAGCTGCATATAGTACCTTTATAAATGTAGGACATTGGTGACCTCACAATGAGGCTAGAAAAGCCAGCGTCGGTCCGGAGGTTGGTGCAGAAGTCGGACCCTTGAAATCACACGCATTGCAGATCGAACTCCTTTCGGTTGAAGTCAGGTGTGCTAGCATCGGGGGGCATTGGGACTGCAGTGCAGAGTACAGCGGTGCGGCTTGCGGTGCCCTCAGGTCACGCTGCAGGCAGCAGCTTGTGACAGCATCCAGCGGCATTGGTGACACCAGGGCTGCGATGCAAAGTGGGGCATTGCTTGTTGTGGTGCTAGCAGGTCAGGGTGCAAGCAGCGTCGTTGTTGCTGAAGTGTTGTCTTTGGCTGATGAACTGAAGTTGATGGCACCGGTGTCGGTTGTCAAGGCTGCGGTGTGGGATGGGGCTGTGCGCCGTGTAACTTGTGAGTGGTGCCCTCAAACCATGGTGCAAGTAACATCAGTGATGTTGGCTTGGAGCGATGCTGTTGGGGATACCAGGGTAACAGTGTGCAGCAAGGCGGTGCAAAGTGCGGTGCCCACAGGTCACGGTGCAAGCAGGGGATCGGTGGCGGCTGCAGGTGTTATCATCAGTAAGACCAGGGTTGTGGTGCAAAGTGTGGCAGCGTCCTCTGTGGTGCCTTCAGGACACGGAGCCGGCAACCTCTTCGTTGACAGAATCAGGTTGCTTTTTCTTCTGTTGCAGCACAAAACACACAGTTTGCAGTGCTGGTAGCAGATGAACTTGAAGTCTTTGCTGTTCCTGAGACTTCATGAAATGGGGGAAAGATCTACCTGAAGCCCTTGGAGAAACTCAAACAAAGAAGATGCAGAAACTTCAGTCCAGTCCTTTCTCTGCCCAAGACAGAAGCAGCCACCGCAGGCCAACCCAGTAAAGCACACAGCAAAGTGGTTGTTTCTCCTCACTGCTTCTTTAGCTCTTTTTCTTTGCAGGTTCCTTGATCCAAAAGAATTCTCAAGTCCTGGGGTCAGGGCCCCAATATTTATACCACATTTACTCTTTGTTCTCTTTGTGGCAAGGGCCTCTGAGCCCATTTCGAACCAGTTCTGCCCTCTCTGACCCAGCTTCACCACAGGAGGTGGAGATAGCATTGCACAGAGGAGACACTGCCTATTCAGGTGCTAGTGAAAACTCCTCCCACCACTCTAAATGCAGACCAGGCAAAGTGAGTCCAACTGTAAGTCACGCTGGAAAGGCAGGACACACTTCAACTCCCCCTTGTGGCTGTCTACAGTGAATGCACATCCCCAGCCCGTCAATCCAAAACCACAGTCAATACACATATCAATGGAGGCACACGGAATGGTTAAACAAGAAAATGCCTACATTCTAAAAGATTCCCGTCCAGCCACTGGGACTAAGTAAGTCTCTTTCTTTCCCCAGCGGATCACCGAATCTTATGACCGCTGCCGGTCTTGGCCATCAAGCCTCACCGCCTCCACAAATTTCTTAACCCTCAACTAAGGGTTCCCAAATCAACTAAAGGGTAGGCTCGCGCCGTTTATCCGCAATTTCCAATGTCCCGGTGTGACCACTGTTTAATGCTCACCACTTACTTTTCCTTCAGTTCCGAATGACATCGCCCCACCGGCCCCACGCTCTGCACCGACAATCACAGAGGGCACCCGTGCTTTTACCTCATCGTTGCACACTGTATGCTCTAAAATTGAGCATTAGGTATGTTACCCTACTACCGCCACATCTGCATGATCTACCGCATGCGTCAGGTTGACTTAACCGACGTTCTCCCCCTCCTTTTTACCCCAGCTCTTCCTCACTCAGCACCACGTATGCTGAGTCCTGCTGGGACCATCAGTACCAACTTCACGCTGTTGTGTGTTACATCTTTCCTTGGTACATTGCTTCCAAAGGTAGGATGCCCGCGGTACTTCTTCCCTCTCTAGAGTTAAATGCATGCAGCTCAACCCATGCCTGCTCACACACTGGGATTGAGTTTAACTTTCAGACGATCAATTCTTGAGCCCATCACATTCCCATCACTGCGATTCCGAATTATGAAATTGTTATGCAATTATTATTGATTCTCCTCCAGTGATCTATATGAATTCATGTTCACTATCACAAGCACGTCTCACCCACTGCGAATCCGAGTGTTGCAAGTTCAGCAGGCCGTTGGTAATGACAAGTCTCCCCAGTTGCACATTGTTAATCTCTCCCTTCAATTTTTTATTTTTCCTTTCTCCCTGTTTTACTCCCAACAGGCCAATAATAATGTTCTAACCAGGCAAACAATCAATTAAGTCCTGATGATGATCCCTTTATAATTTGAGTGTGGGATCGAAACGTCGACTCCTTTGAGTGGGCATACATTTGATGTATTGTACATTTATTGTTGTATGCGCCGCTTCAGGTTACACTAACAAATTGTTCTGATCTAAAATAGTGACCTGTCCGCTCTTCTTTTTGCCTGATACACTCTTTTCTATCATCTTATTCTTCCTTCTGTTTTTTCATGGTATGGCACAGGAGTGTGCTATACTACAATGATTCATTGCTGTATATTTGTATTGTAAATAAGATTGTTATCAAGTCAACTATTAAAGCTTCCTGTCCGGCTGGACAAGGAAAAGTGTTATATAGAGCCTATTGTGGTCTATACTTCATTGATTCACTATCTAAATTGTGCTTAGGACCTTTGTCCCCTTTAAAGTACATTCTAAAAGTGGCATTTTCAAACACACAATTTAAAAACCATCTCTCCAAAAAGATGTGTTATTAAATTCTGAGTCCAGAGAGCCTAAACTCCATTTCACTATCTTGTTTCAATGGAAAGTTACACTTGTAAGATGTTACAAAGCAACGCCCATGTCAACCTATGGGACAGATAGCCTTTCAATAGTGAAAAACGAAAATGGCAGTAGTTCACTACCAGGACATATCACACACACCAGGAAATGTCCTACCTTTCCCATGCACTGCACCCTGCCCATGGGGGTACTTTGGGCCTACCTGAGGGGTGCCCTGCATGTAAGAAAAGGAAAGGTTAGGACCTGGCAAGTGGGGCACTTGCAAGATCGACATGGCAGTAAAAACTGTGAGCAGACACTGCAATGGCAGGTCTCAGACACCTTTGAAAGGCTACTTGTGTGGGTGGCACAATCAGTGCTACAGGCCCACTAGTAGCATTTGATTTACAGGCCATGGGAATAGACAATGTATCAAATAAGCCAAACATGAAAAAAACAATCCATAAATACAATTTAAAGTAGGAACACTTACACTTTAACACCGAACAGCAGTGAGAAAGTGTGCAGAAGCAATAAACCAGCAAAAGGAAGTCTATAAAAACAGGATGCCAGAAAGCAAAAAAGACAGGGAAAACACGCCAAAAGATGCTAGGTCTAACAGGGACACTTGCAGACTCTTTGGCCTATGGGCTTTCTTTAGGAGGTGTACCTTCCACAAGTGAAGTATTGCTATCGCTCTTTCTTGGAACAGCCAACGTTTCTCTGATTGGTCTCTGCTCCACTCCAGGAGGTGGCGCAGTTGTGCCGCTTGAAATTAGTACTGAAGATCGGGCACCCCCAAATCCCCGGCGTCCGAAGGTAGGTAACTCAACTCCCTGTGCATTCAAGGTCTATCACTCAACCACACAAATCGATTTAGTTCTTTCTGCAAAGTTGAGGTCATCCTTTCAGGGGTGTGACTGATATCGTCTGGAAGAGGTAAAGAACTCTCCGCAAAACAGTCATTTTAAGAGCAGCAACTTACACAAGCCTATCTAGAGAGGCGGTGCAGTGTCCAGTTATTTAAGTCCACCCTGATCCGGCGAAGTAGGGAATTGTAGCGAGATTAACGGTTTGGCGAATTGTGGGGGTGATTTAGATCCCGAGGTACGGGATTGATGTGTGGGACCACTGTAAAGAAGGAAATTGGGCCTGAAGGTGGGCCAAGTGAGTACGGGATATCAATAGGACGAGGGCCTGTGATTTATTGATGTTGACTCCGAATCCCGATGCAGAGCTGAAAGTGGACAATTCATCTAAAAAAGCCGGGAGGGCAGTGGGAAACTCAGACGTCATTGGCGTATGGCCTAATAGTGTGCCGTTACCTCCCAAAGGGAATTCCAGTAATTTCAGGGTTGTCTCTGATCCGCAGAGCAAAGGGCTCCATGTAAAGGGCAAACAGCAGGGGCGACAAGGGACACCCCTGCCTGGAGCCTCTGTTGATGGGGAAGGGCGGTGATGTTATGCCATTGATCCCTACTGTTGCTGTAAGTTAGCTATAACAGCTCGCAATCCAAACTCGAAAACTATCGCCAAATCCAAAATGGGAAAGAGTCTGTTCCAGGTACCGCCAGTGCACACAATCAAACGCCTCTCAGCGTCAACCGTAAGCAGCAGGTTCTCATCATCTGGATGGTTAGCCTTATCTATTAAATGCAGTGTACACTTTTTATAATCGCTACATTGCCTTTGGTGAATAAACCCAGCCTGGTCTAGGTCGATAATGCCCGGCATCTGAGGACCCAGCCTTGCTGCAAGTATGCTGATAAAGAGCTTAATATTCACATTCAAAAGAGATATTGGTCGGTATGAGCTGCAGTGCTGTTTGTCCTTCCCAGGTTTCGGAATGATCACAATGGCTGCCGTTAGCATGGAAGAGGGGATGGATCCCGTGTCCGAGAATGAGTTGAACAACCTAGTGAGAATAGGGGCTAAAATCTGGCAGAAGGTTTAGTAAAAAATTGCCAAAAATTCATTGGGCACCAGGGATTTCAAAGGCTTCTCGCTGAAATGACCCCCTCCAATTTAATAGGGCAGTCTAGTGAAGCCACCTGTAGTGGAGTGATTCGGGTCATATTCACTCCTTGCAAATATGAAGCAGTGCATTGCGGCTCTAAGTATTGTCCTGAGTAAAGGTCTGTGTAAAAGTCTTGAAATGCTGAGGCGATAGGTTGATCATCTAGTACTTCCTTACCCTCCGGTGTCTGCAGGGATTGTACTCTTGCTTGCTGCCATGGGGCCCTCAGCTTGTTACCTAACAGACGTCCGGATTTATCCCCACTATGTAGAAGGAATGTTTTAGCCGGAGGCCAGTGTATATTCAGCCCTGTCTAGATCGAAACCTGCAAGTTGGGTGTGTGCTGCGTGTAGTTGGCGCCATACTCTTGAAGCCCCAGTTCAACGGTGTATTCATACCAGCTCTTTGACTTGACTGGTCAACTGATCTCTCTTTCATTTGCAGACCTTGTTATCTGTTGCCTAAATAGCTATGAGTTCAGCTCTCGCTACCGCCTTCAGGGCTTCCCAGAGTGTGGAAATGGATGTCTCCGGGGTGTCATTGAAGTCTAGGAATGTTTGGATTGCTCTTGTAACTTGTAGTATGACCTCAGTCGTTGTACAAGAGTCTCCTGAAGCCACCATGTCTTAGTGGGTTTCTCCATTGGAGGGAATTCCATAGTAAGGGCAACTCCATCATGATCCGAAAAAAGCAGTTGGCTATATGTTGGTGGCCACCCTGAGATTATGTACATCCCTGGCCCCTAAAAAATTGTCGAGTCGTACCTGTGTTTTGTGTGCCTGAGAGAAAAAGGTATACTAAAGAGCATGCAGTTGGAGTTCCCTCCAAAGATCAAGCAACCCCATCTCTCGCATACACTTGACCCCTCCCTTGAACAGAGCCCACATTTTGTCCGTATTGATGTGCGGTCTATCTTTATCGGTATTCAATACCAGATTGAATTCCCCCCAAGGAGTACCCGCCTTGCCTGAGAGGCCATTTACTCTAACACTGCTGAGTGGATGAATTGTTCTTGTCCTGTGTTGGGAGTGTATATGGAACTCAGCACAAGAGATTGGTATCTGTGAACACAGTGTATGCAAGGAGTCTACACTTCAGTTCTGCCAACCTGGGATCCACTCTGCCTCTGAAAGACTTGGCTATTAGTAAAACCATTCCCGCAGTTTTAGTGGATGCAGAAGAAAAAAACTGGTGGCGTAAACAAAGGTGATGCCAGTCCCTAACCAGAAGGTGGGTCTCCTGGAGGAAGCATATGTCAGCCCCGGAGTGTTAGAGATAAGACAGTATTGCTCAATGCTTGATTGGGTCGTTGAGGCCCTTCACGTTCAGCGAAAGAACCATAACCTGTTGGCAAGTCATGTCTTCTATGTAGAAGGGCAGTGCTATGCTGTGCTCATTTGTTGAGGAGATCGATGTTCCCCGCCAGCCTCCCCCCTCTCTTGACATCTGCAGGAGTATAACTAGATTATCCCCCTCCAACATCAAAGTTCAGTACTGTTCCCCAACAGAAACAAAGCTAACCAAATGCGAAAACATAGAAATAACAAGGTTAAGTCCGGGACTTGTAGAACAAGTCCACAGTTTCCCAGCCAATGGGAATAGAGGGTGCATGTTGTGGCCCCTGATGCCTGAAGGAAGAGACCCGATTAGGGTCACTGGGTCACTCGCGACCACCTCTCAGCCCCACAAACGAAGAGTCGGTCAGACAGTAGAGAATACAAACCAAAGATATTTTATTAAGGTACACTTGAGTGGAGTCCGGTCTGACCACCCTACAGCTAAAACAAAGGGGTACAGTAGAATAAGTTCCAACTCTAAGGCTGGGTACACGCTATCTGTAATTGAAGGTCGTTCTGCTAGTGCCCGCAGCTAGGCCGGTGGGAGAAGGCCTCTATCTAGTGGGAAAGGTATGTGCTAACGAGGACAATGTAATCAGTGAGAGACCGTGTTAAACCTTGAGGAAAAGAAAAATACATATTGAGACATCTCTCAGCAAGCCAGGGTTAGTTTCAATCATAGTTCAAAAAGGCGACTCAACTTAAAATGGTGGAGCGAATGCTAACTTTACATAAAGTAATATGCAAGCAAAACAAATGCGTAACATTTACATTTCAACAGCCCCTCCTTTTAACAGAGGCTAATCAATTTAAGTTGAGAAAATAGGGAGAGTAACATAGCATGTATATAACAGATGGGCTTCAGAATTCAGAACAATCCATGTCCTCAGCATCAAGGGAAGAGCAATCCTCAAATATACCCTCGTCTATCTGCATAAAGCTATCTATTTCCTTCTGTGTCATAATCACAGCATTGGTATCATGGATGGACGTCTTCTGCTTTGAGGTGAGAAGGGTAACACAATAATAGCAACCGGCCGGGAGACATTGTATGCAGAGGCAACACATGAGAAAAATACCAGCAACCACAGCTAGGAAAACAAGGATCTTCCAACCAGATAGGGTCCAAGTGCCATTTTCCTTGTGAATATCAGATGAGAGTCTATGCGATTTTTGTATGGCAGCATATCCATTGGGTGCATGGTCAGGTATGTCCACACAGCAGCTACTGCCAATAACGTGACAGGCCCCTCCCCGATCAGCAAGGATGATGTCTAACACCATACAGTTTTGTAAGGTAATGAGCCTCATGGCCTGGAGCTCAGCAGTGATGTTGGTCAGTATACCATCCGTTGTAATAATAACCCCTTGAACAACCCTTGTTAACCGACAAATGTTAAGGCTATAAGACATGGGGCCCCAAAAGGGTACTATATCCTTTATGGCATCCTCAAACTGTTGTAAAGTGGTATCTATCTGATCAATATCCTTTGTGTCAATGACCCTTCTGACTCCTACGCTGCAACTGGTGATCTTTATGGTAATTTGGCAGAGCAACATACACCGGGGGAAGAAGAAACCATCCCCTAGGAAGGCAGACATAAGCTTGGGATCCACAGACGAAATAGACGTTTGGGGGTAAGATCAGAGGAGGACTATTGATCGTGCTGAGTGGGTAGGTGAAATTGCATCTACTTTCCCCCACTTATATCTCCCCCTTCCCCTGGACACAAAAGGCAGCTGTTGAGCTGACCACAGATACCGGTATTGGTTTGTCCTTAGTGAAATTATGATCTTGGAAAGATTGAAAATATCCAAGTGTTAAACTACTCGAAATCCGCCATTTCCATTCACCTTATCATATTTGTGCATACAGGAGTCTGGGGACAAAGTACCAGAGATATTTTGACCTGCCATACCTATAGAAGTGAACCCATGATGGAAACATATATAATCAACCACAGTGCTAGAATCAGCGGATGTCATAACGTAAGTGGACTGGTGAAAATGGTAGTGTACCATGACAAACAATTCAAACCATCCCTCACAACTTCCTAGGTATGACAAAGGCATGGACAACACATTATCACTTTTGTGAGTAACTGAGGGGAGCAATCCACAGACCCAACACTTTGTTGTACTTTTTTGTTGTGTTAGACACATCATGAGCTTGATGCAACATTTATAAACAGATATTATCTGTGTAAGTCTTTCGGTGCTCCCCTTTGTGGGGGGCCAAAGTAACAAACATGTGTTCAGGGAAACAGGTGTTGTCCCAACCAAAGAGCGTACAGGATACTTTTCCTCCAAGAACCCAGATATTCCCAACACAAATCTTATTGATACAAACACTATTTTACTATTTTACTTTTTGAGGACCAACACCGCTCTGGGCGTGGAGGTGCAAATGGCTATTCTTCCTCAGTAATGGGCCGACAAAACTGATAAATTGTGAAGCAAAGGAAAGGGTATGCAATAGAACTGATGACATAAAGGGGGCAAGTGTTCCCAGTGTCCGTTTGAGCCTCACTGGTAGACTCCTATTGTTCATCAAAGTTGGTGCTCTTGAGCTCCGGCAGTGGAGCTGCTCAGTACTAGCTCGCAATGAATCGTCCAGCATAATGTACCCCCCTCCAAGGGAGCACATTCAATCTATCCTGCCCAATGTCTGAACAATGCACCAATCTCGCCTTTCCCTAAACTACTGTTGCTACTATAGGCAAAGTACACCCTGACTTGCGCAGTCCATCTCAACTAATCTGACTTCTCCTTTGGTGCACTGTTCCTCCGTCGGGGTCGCAAATTGTACCTAGCTACTGCAGGCACAGAGGGGTCAGTAACAAGGGGCATAGACACAGAGGGGCCAGTGGAAAGGGTCTCTTGATGGCCACGATCTCTGGGGTCACTGCTGCTTTTAGCACCTCATTATTCTCGGCCTCCGTTTGGGTCCACGTGAGCTTGGTATCTGAAAAGAGGACGAACCGTGGGACTTGTTCCCACTCCGAGTCACCGATTCCTTTGTTGACCCACTGATCGTAGGGTAAGGGTAGAGGCACTCTGCGGCAGTGTTGCGTATGAATACTGTTATTGCGGCCAGTGACCTTTACTAATGTGTGGGTGGCAAGGATGACCTGGACCGGTCCCTTCCACCGGTGCTCCAAACTCTTTTTCTACTGAAAGGTCTTTATCAAAACAAAATCACCAGGCCGAATATCATGTCCTGGCCACTCGGGTACTGGCGGCAGGGAGTCTTGGATCTGTTGGTGAATAGAACACAGACTTTTAGTTAACTCATACAGATAGTGGAGAAGTGTGGCTCACTGGTTAGAGGCGGCAGATCTGTAAGCAGAGAACGGCCCGGGACCAGGGTTCGATTCCCGACGCGGCAGGGTCGTGGACCAGGGTCAGCGGACTCGATAATTCTCGCCTCGGTGCCTACTCTAGTCAGAAACCACACTCGGCAACCCTGGGCATCAGCTTGCCTCATCTTCACAACGGCCCCCCCAGACCGCCGGGGATGCTTGGTCGCACCTTAGAGATACCCATCAGGGACCATCTCTCAGGGTGAGCCAGGACGGGTTCCCCAGCGGTCGAAGCGTGGAGATACTCCTCCGGGAGTCGATTCCTAGCGCTATATAAACCCACAATTAAATAGTCTAATCGATTTCGGAGAACCTACGCGGACGCCGGACTCCCAAGACATTTGCCGGGCATCCGAACACGACCTCGTAGGGTGACAATCCTGTCCTAGAGTGTGCTGTTGTTCTTGTGGACAAAAAGGCTAATGGTGGAGCATCTGGCCACTGCAACGCTGTGGTCTCCTGAATCTTTGCCAATTTTAGTTTGAGAGTAGCATTGTACTTCTCAACCAAACTGGCGGACTGGTGTGGTTTGCACATGAAACTTTCGTCTGATGTGTAGTTCCTCGCAAAGTAGCTGAATAACTTTGGGATTGAAATGACTACCATTATCACTCCAGATCAAACGGGGCAAGCAGAAGTGAGGAAAGAACTATTTAAGGAATGCTTTTGCAGTCGCCATGGCTGTATTTTCATTTGTGGGCTAAGCCTCTACCCATTTACTGAATGCACAACCACCAACAAATTTTTCAAGTTATTGACTCAATCCATTTCGATGTAGTCCATTTGAAGGACCTTGAAAGGGAAAGTGGGAGGTGCAAAATTACCAGGTGGCGTAGGGGTACCTTTTCCAGGATTGTGCATCATGCACACTATACAGTATTTTACTAAATGAGCGGCGGTCTTTGGGATATTATCATTTTGCCATACAGGGTCTAACAACTTGCAAATAACTTTAGCGCTGATGTGAGCTGACCCATGTGCCATAGTGACTATGGGAAGAACATATGCATCTGGTAGCATCCATCTCTGTTTTCCTGACTTATCAGTCCAACAGTCCAAGTATCTTAGTGTGTACTTATTCCCTCTTGAGGCAGAAGCCGAGAGGTTGTGTCACTTTGTGCTCTGTGTAACTCGTAGCTCTGTTTTTAAAACTTGCACTGTAATCTCTGCTTGATCACTAAGCTTTTAATTATTTCACTGTGTCCCTTGCTTATCCGCCGAAACTGATAGAGGTTTTACCTTTCACTCCAGCTGCCGCCTGCTTGATTTGAAGAAGCACGGTGAGCCTACCGACCCTCCCCCGCCCCCTCCTGTGACCCGGACCTACTTCAGCCGACTGAGGGCTGAGTCCGCGGTGTCCCGGACGTGCTGAATTTTATTTCGGCCATCTTTGTTTGGGGAAGCCAATCTCGCACTTTAGCGGAGAGTATAAAAAGGGAAAGGCATGACTCTGCGCAGCGGACGCGTACAGCGGACGCGCCGGACCTGCGCCGGAGTCGCGCCAGAGTCCTGCCCGTCTGCGCCCATCCGCGACCAGGACGTGGCCAAGGCCAGAGATCATGCTGCACCTTCCACTTATAGGTATGACAGAAAGACATTACTTAACCTCAGACCATCCCACTGCACCTTTGCGTATTCCCTCCCCCCGACATTACAAACCCCACCTTCCCTTGTGTGCCTTGTAACTTCGATCAGGCAGACAGCATTTCTGTACCTCAATGCCACCTCAGCCTGAACCCGAAGTGGCCTACACCCACTAATAAAAATTTCAGGATTAAAGCAGGCCTCATTAATTGTCGCTCTCTAGTAAAACACTCGCTTGATATAGCCTTATCCCTATCAGACAATAACTGGGATATTCTTTTCTTGACGGAAACCTGGCTAGGGGAGGAAACCAACCCCGCCCTATCCCTGGCCATCCCTTTAGGGTATAATATCCATTGTGCGAATAGACAAAGTCGCAATCACGGCGGAGGCATCGCTATAATCTATAGATCAGTATGGACTATTGATTAAGCAAAGCTTCGCATATTTTGCGGCTTGCCGAAGTCAAGAACCTCGTTTATGTGTAATACGGTAACAGGTGTATGTTTTACTAACATTTATGTTTAGTTTGGATAAGGATCGTGAAGCTTGCACATGTGTTTTACTAAAATAATTTACTCGAGTCACCTAAAATGGCCGCTGCTTGTATTTTAGTTACTGCGCATGCGTCAGCCACACTCACGTGTCCTGCCGCGTCTGCAGAAGTGGAGGGAAATTTATGCGCATGCGTAATTCATAGCTGTGCTTATCATGTGGTACTGCTCGTGCCACTGCTCTTGTACCCGTATCAATGTAGCTAACATTTAAACGCATAAGTTTATTTCTTGATGATGAGTTAAAAGTACAAACCCTGTGATGTGTTTTCATAATGACATTATTATGTATTAATTTGTTTTCGCTTACTTTTCATGTACCGCGGGGAATGGGGTTCTGTATGTACCGAGAACCATCTTGGAGGTCCCTTCTGCGCCTGCGCGACTTGCCGAGGCACAGCAGACCTTGACTGATGGAACACAGCCAGTTGGCAGTGACGAGCAAGATGCTCCTGAGAAACAACCTGAAAACTCGGCTGAACCAATCACATGTTCTCGCAGTGCAACATTGTTAAAATTGCCATTGTATTTCTGCACAACTTCTAATGGGAACCCCAATCTAGTTAGGCGGTACCCTACTATGCAAATGTAGGCTTAAATTGCTATGTTGTGATTGGTGTGCTACCCAAATCCTACCTTAGGACCAATCCAAATTGAGGGATTCTGACACTTTGCAACATTGGGGGGTGGTACACTGTCCCCAAACTGTATATCTACCCTGGGTTCCCCTGGGGAGCCGTCCGACTTGTCTGGTTTAGCTGACCTGTCACTGACCCAACGCACTCAATAGGTGACTGAAGATACAGAGAGCTGCGGAGCACTCTGTCCGAATTTGACCATAGACTAAGGTTCTACTGAACCTTAAAGTGCTGGCGAAGCACTTTGCTGGGAGTTCGCTGACCCAATCGGGGTCTTGATCGATAACTGCAGAGCGGGTGGAGCGCAGGCGTTGCTTCCAAACTGTGGGTTCCGGTCCTGTCCTGAGCGGTCCTGTCTTGAGGGTTTGCTGTCCTGTCCTGAGGGTCCTGTCCTGATTCCTATTCCGAGGGTATCCTGTCCTGTCCTGGGTGTCCATTCTGCACCTGCTGTCCTTTGAGGGGTATCCTTCCTTGAGGGTTTCCTGTCCTTAACTGACCCGTGGCCAGGGTTTGGTTTCCACACCATTCTAGGTAAATATTGCTCTGAACCTCTTAAATCTTGCACCTTCTGAATTTCTAACTTTTGCTTTAATAAAGTTCATCATTGCATATGTTATATTTTCCATGCCTTTCCGCAACTATTGAAAGTCAATTACATATTTTCATAAGTTTGTTCCTATGTCTTCTCACTTGTTAGAGATTATATTTTGCATTGCAGTTTGTAATTTTCTGATATGGTCTAGAACTTCATTACCTAGACTGTTCAAAGGCCCCTTTACTTTAAGTGAAGCGTGTTACTCATTATAGGCCCTCCTATAGTTACCCATACATAGTCTGCCCATGCTTAGATATTACTGAATTGCATAGTATTTTTTTCTCTTGCATTTTATATCTGTATTTCAATGATTACCCTATCATTATTTTTATATAGCTACATAATTTACATTATCTTGGTCATTGATTGTCTCATTCTCGTGTACTTAATGCAAGAAAATAATGAACTTTAGATAAACATTTTAAAACTTCCAGTTGTCCGTGGTCATTTAAACAGTATTTGAATGTTATTGGTTGGGTTTGTATTTTGCTGCCTTTCTTTTACAGCTAGCTCCCTGATTCATTGTGGTCATTAGGTACCCGCATCGGTGGATGGTAAGCCGGGTGCACTGAGAAATATTAGCAGGGAACACACACACAAATTGGTAGAGCTCGTGAAGTCATCTGATCGATGTATATGGTGATTTGAAAGTATATGGGCCCTGAAGCCGGAAACGGCGAAAACTATTGGTCGGGTGGCCTCGCGCGCTCTATCAGTTTTTCTGGTAGCTAGAGGATGGTTAGGGACTAGTTGAGAGTAAGGCAGGGATTAGTTGAACTAGTTGAGTCGGAAGCTGCTAGTATATTGATGCTGCTAGAAGAGCGGCTGTTCTAAGAGACCTTATCATTCTCTTGTGAATACGCTGCTGAAACTCATGAATTTTTGTATTGTTATTATTCTTGTTCTTATATTGTTATATGTACTAATCCATGCATTTGTAAACCGTATTGTTTCTTGTTGTCCGAACTCCCCGGGGAATTGAAAGGGCAAGTGGTGAATAGAATCCATTGTCCTGAGGTCACAGGCTCGAGGAAAGTTAGGTGCAGGTTAGGATAACCGGGAAGCACTAACTAGGGTTTTTCTGAATACATGTGTGAATAAATGACAGTAACGGGGTTCATTGGCAAAATTCCCATAGTGGCGTAACCTAATAAGGGTCACATCGGAAGAGTAGCAGGTTCCTCGGAGCTTGGGTGAAAGCAAAGGGGTCCGCTGAGAAACCTTAAACTCGGAATATATCCCGGAAAGAAGTGGATGAGTTTAGGGGAATAACAGGTTCACCGATGCTAGAGTGAAGGGTAGGCGGAAGAGATCTACTCGCAGTGTGTGAAAAGTAAATGGAAGTAGTTTACTTGCAGTAAAACAATTCTTTCTCTGTCTAGACACTTGAGCACTGTGGCGAATGTGTATTTGTTGTAAAATAACCAAGCACTGAGCACTTTAAAAGAAAGAAAGTTTCCGTTACCTTGTGAAGGGAGGGAGTCAGTCGCGAAGCGCCTCTGACGTCACTCTGTGCCGCGCTGGGATTGGTAGAAGCAGCGGGCGGGTAGCGGAGCTGGTATTGTAAAGGAGGGGTGAGAGCCAGAGCGTGGGAACTGTCTCACGAAGGGGCCGCGCACCCATTGGCGGAGATTATTCAGAGTCGCGCACCCATTGGTCGCACGGTTTTCTGAAGCGCGTTCTGATTGGAGGTAGTTTGTAAACAAAGTTTAGCGTAGAAGTCGTATGTGGCACTCGCAGACTACAGGAACTCGACCTGATCCAAGGCACCTAGGGTTTGAAAGGGATCAGTGGAAAACTAATAGATACGATATTATGTACGGAACAAAGAGAAAATTGTCCCTTGTAAGTAAGGTGAAAAATTATTTTAAAACGGACAAACCGATTAAATCTAGAGAAGGTGTTCTTGTCCCACCACCCAATACTCCCGCCTCATTCATGATGTTTGACCGAGGGTACAATACCTGTGTGTGGTTGGAGAATTGGGTGAAGTACACAAAAGATGATGGAGTATTGGCTTTTCCATTAGATGGGACTTTCAATGGTAGGATCCTATTTAATTTAAGGACTCGGATGAACGAATTGCATCCCAGACCGAGACTAACACAGTATGAGGCATTAGAGGAATGGGAGATTGAGGCTTTTGAAAGAGAAAGACCCCGAATGGACAAGGGTTTGACCAAGTGGTACCCCAGGCTGAAACAGGAGTCCAGGGATAAAAGGATGAAACAGTGGAGGCAGAGCATGATTGTTGAGGGTTTGTTTCCCATGATGCTGGCATGTCATAACCCTGCAGCGGGTGAGAAAAGTACCGAAAAGTGTAAGCATTGGGGGGCCCCGGGGGAGTCAGATGATGAACTGATAGATGACATCTGTACCAGAAGTCCGCCACCTTATAACGAGGGAACCCGACCTTCCAGTGTAGGAGATGCTCCCCGACGCCACTTCCTCAAGGAAGAAGGCAGATTCCTAGGACTGGGAGGGGGTGGTCAAGTATTGCCCTATCCTGAGAAACCCGAACCGGCGGAAACAAGGGATATATATCCCAAAGTGCCCGCAAGCCAGGAAGAAAAATATTCACGTACGAAAGTTTTTTTCCCCAGACCCTTGTATGAAAGCGAAGAGAAACCATTGAATTCAGGACTGCCTTTTGTTCAACCTCCATATGGGGCAGAGCGCAGGTCCTTTAACACTGGAACTTTATTTCCGAAACCAAATTATGGTGGAGGACCAAGTGAAACGCATCCCACTGCCCCGAGTTTTACTCCTCCCTTGACCCCACAGATATTACATGACACGACTTTAAGAAGGATACTAGTGGAAAAGGAGCAAGAGGCTCTAGCTAGACAAAGGACAGAAATAATTCAGAAAATCTCCCAGTTAAATACCAGCCCTGAGGCATTGACTATTCCAGTAACTATTGGACCAGTGGTCCCGTTATACGGAAATGGTCAGGGAAATCCGATTACTCCAGTTATGACCCCAGTCATGGCACCCCCGAGACAGGAACCGATAATCATAGATGATCAGTCCAGTGAGTGCGAGTCTGAAGTCGCATTCTTGGACTTGCCAAACAAACAGACCGGAAAGGGAATGCAGCAGAGGCATAACCCTTTTAATACAAAAGAAATTAAATTAGAATCCGCAACAGGCACTAGGAATGTCTCTCTGGTAACTTCAGATGAAATTGAGAGTTGGAGTCGTGAATTAGAGAAACAGACTCCGCAAACGAAACCTTTAGACCTCTACAAGCTGAGGGTAGAAATAGAAGAATTAATGGCAGGAAATGTGGGGTTGGATCGATTGAATACCTACTCTGAAGAAGAATTGTCGTTTATATGTAAAAGCTTTACCAGGAACACCAGAGTGCTCCACGAAAAACTGACCGAAACAGCAGTTAGTATGGGGGTAGATATCTCAAAATCCAAGCCCTTACAGAAACCGTACAGAGCAGACTTCTCAGACAAAGATATAGAGCACCTGAATGTGGCAGGAAAAAAGTTGCAGATTAAAGAATTATTGGGAGTACTGCAGAAATGGGGAGATGTGGAAAGATGGAGAAGCAGGTGGGCGAAAAAGAGGGAAGAGGCTCGCTCCCGACAAGTGACTCCTGAATTTGCTTTAAGGGAGGTGGAGAAACCTGAACAGTTATGCCCCATGCGCGAAGTACCTGGAGGGAAATATGTGCATGTCCCCTGGTCTAGACAGGATATTGTGTCCTTTACGAACGATTTTCCAAAATTACGTGAGAAACCAGTAGACTGGTACAGGCAGGTGGAAAGGTTCGTGAAGGTACAGAAATGTCTGTGGAAAGACCTGGATGGGTTTTTCGACATTGTGGTTCCGGTAGATTTATGGACCCAGTGTAAAATAGCCATAGACTGGCCCAGTGAGGAGTACCCAAGAAATAAGGAAACAGGGGAGCCATCAAAGGATGTCATGCGAAAATATGAGCAGGTAATTCAGCATTTGAAAGAAAAGGTGCCCGCAAAGGAAACTGATTGGACAAAAATAGATAGAACAACACAGGAAAGGGACGAGACAGTGCACTCCTTCTATGAGAGGTTATTGCAGGTATTTAAAACATACAGTGGTATTGATAACATCGATTTGAAGGACATGACGCATTTTATTTACAGGTTTGTAAATGGTTTAAGACCTGAAATTTGTCAGTGGATAAAAGATAATAAAATCTGCTGGCATACAAAGAAAATGGATGAGGTCCTGCGGTACGCTAAGTACTGCGAGGACGAGATGGCAGAAAAGAAAAAGGCCCTTAAGGAAAAGGTGATGTGGGCTCAGGTGAAGCTCGCAGAACAGCAGGAAAAACAATTGAGTAACATGGTTAAAAATGCTGAGAACAAAAGTCCTGGGGGAGGGGGTGGAGGAAAGCCCCGGCCAAAATTTAGCAGGGAAGAGGCTATGAAGAAATTTCCCTGCCATCAGTGCGGCGAAATTGGACACTGGCGTAACGAGTGTCCTCAATTAATAGATGATAATGCAAATACTCCTGATTTAAATCCACAGACGCAGAAAGAAAGGCCAAGAAAGACTCAACCCCAGGTAAAAACAGTTCAGGTGCCTCGAGCACCCAAGCAGGTATACAGGGGAAAGCAAGCAGAGGGTGAGGAGATAGAAGTTTGGGAAAGCGGTGAGAACAGAAATACAGCAACTTCGCAGTATCTGCTAAATGATACCTTCCTTTGTAATGATCAGGACTGACGGGGCCTGAGAGGGGAGGACGAGGAGTGCGTACTTGGCGCTTCCTTGCCGGTAGACCAGACTGGACCATACATTGAAGGAAAGGTTGACGGAAATGATGTCACCTTTCTGTTGGACACTGGCGCTACCCGTTCTACTGTAAGAACAGTGGACGTTCCAAACCTACCCCTCTCGGGAGAAAATATCCAAGTAGTGGGTGTATCTAATCAATTGATTAGTACTCCTGTTACCGAACCAATGGAGATTTCAATTGGAAATTTTAAACAGATGCATAGGTTTGTTGTCTGTGACACCAGTCCAGTGAATCTACTGGGTCATGATTTGCTGTGCAAAATGAACTGTACCATCTTTTGCACACCAAAAGGTGTTGAAATACAGACCCCGGATGAAGATGGCATTTATAAATTATTGTTACTTAGACCTGACTCAGAAATTAAAAGATTGACCCTGCAGGATTTGCCCCAAGAACTCCAGGAAGCGGTAAAGCCAGAGGTGTGGGATTTCACTGGAAAAGATGTAGGATTAATGAAAGATGTGGACCCCATACAAATAGCCATCAAGGACAATGCAGTATATCCTAACACTAAGCCCTACCGAATGAATGCTGAAGTGAAGGCAGGTGTCACTCTGGAAATACAAAAATTATTAGAAGGAGACATCATACAGGAAGTGATGAGCAGCCCATGCAACTCACCGATTATGGGCATCAAGAAGCCTAGTGGCAAGTATAGGGTAGTGCAAGACCTGAGAAAGGTAAACAAAATTGTAGTTCCTTGCTGCCCTATTGTCCCGAACCCTGCAGTGATTCTGTACCAGATTCCTTGGGATGCTGAGTGGTTCACTGTGATTGATTTATGTCATGCATTCTTTTCGATACCCCTGCACCCCGACAGCAAATTTCTTTTCTCATTTGCCTTCGAAGGTCACGTGTATTGCTGGAACAGGGTCCCTCAGGGGTATACAGAGAGCCCCTCTATCTTTAATCAGATCTTGAAGAAATGTCTAGAGACTTTGACCTTACTTGGGAACTCTGTCTTAGTGCAGTACATAGACGACCTTCTACTGGCGTCTAAAAGTCATAGGGACTGTGTAGTTGACACCATTGCCCTCCTAAATCATCTGTGTGAGAAAGGGCATAAAGTGGCCCCTGACAAACTACAGTTCTGTGCAAAATCAGTGAAATATCTAGGACACCAGATAGAAAAGGGTGTCAGAAAAGTCACATCAGAAAGAGTGAGAATAATTCAAAAGATGCAGTTGCCCCGTACTCAAAAAGAAGTCAGAATGTTCCTGGGTGTACTAGGGTACTGCAGGCAGTGGATTCTGGGATTTGCAGTCTTAGCCAGGCCTTTGATAAAAATGACCACGAGAGGAATGCCAGACATTGTAGAATGGGACGATGAAAGCCTAATGGCCTTCACAAGACTGAAAAACTGTCTGTGTACAGCCCCTGCGCTGGGAATGCCAGATTATTCCAAAGAGTTTGCCCTATTCTGTGACACTCGCGATAACTGTGCATTGTCAGTCCTGACTCAAGAACATGGCACGACCAGAAGGCCTGTGGCCTATTTCTCTGCCACCTTGGACCCAGTAGCTGCTGGGTTGCCAGGCTGTCTGAAAGCAGTAGCTGCTACCTGTGCAAGTTTGGAACAAAGTGAGTCCATAGTCATGGGACATCCTGTGACTGTGTATGTTTCACATGGAGTGGTAATTCTATTGACCAGAACTAAAACGCAGTATCTCACCCCTAGTCGGCTGACTAAATACGAGAGGATTCTTGTGGGTGCAGCAAATGTAAGCATTGTTAGGTGCGGTATTCTGAACCCTGCCACTTTACTCCCCGACTCCCTGGAAATGGAAGGTGGGGATGATGATGAACATGATTGCATTGACCTGACAGAGTTCAGTACTAAACCACGCCCAGACATAAAAGAAACGCCATTGCCTGAGCATGATAAAGAGCTGTTTGTAGATGGTTCCTGTCTAAGACATGAACTAGGAGGCCTGAGTGCTGCTTATGCAGTAGTCTCTTTAACAAAAATCGAAGAAGCAGGTTACCTATATAACATCAAGTCTGCACAAGTAGCCGAATTGATTGCTATGATAAAAGCTTGCAAAATTGGGAAAAACATACGCATAACAGTGTATACTGACAGTCAGTACTGTTATGGAGTTGTGCATGACTTTGGCCAATTGTGGCTACAGAGGGAATTCCTGACTTCCTCAGGTACTCCCATTCGGAATGCAAAGGTTGTGCATGACCTTTTAGAGGCCATCCAGTTACCCAAGGAACTGGCAGTGGTAAAATGTGGTGCTCATAAGAAGAGCATGGACAAAGTATCACTGGGAAACGATTATGCTGACCGAGTGGCCCAATGGTGCGCCAGAGATCGGTATATCGTAAATCCAAAACGAGGGGGGCCAGGAACCAGCTGCCAACTTCAGGTGTTTGAGGAAGTGCCTACTTGGGATGAAGTGAGAGAGTGGCAGGAGTCGGCTCCTTGGCAAGAAAGAGAGAAATGGAAGGAGGATGGGTGTAGACCGAGACGTGTGGATGGTGTCATCTTGGGCCCAACTGGTATGCCTGTATTACCCCGACACTTGCTTGGCACAATGGCAAGATTAATACATGAAGGATCACACATTGGTAGGGATGCCATGATTCTGGTATTTCAACAGACTTGGTATAGTAAGAAGTTCAGGAAAGTAGCAGAGTCCCTCTGCCAGAGGTGCCTGTCATGTCAACAGATGAACCCAGGCAAGAGGACAATGGTTGAACTGAGCAAAATTGGGAGATCAGGGGGTCCCTTTGTAAGGATACAGATTGATTTCATCACCATGCCCCGTTGTGAAGGGAAGCGATATGTCCTTGTCATTGTTTGCGTATTTTCAAAATGGGTAGAAGCTTACCCTACTCCCCAAAGTGACGCACTGACAGTAGCGAAGTGTTTACTAAAAGAACTGATACCTAGATTCGGGGTGCCATTCATTATTGAATCAGATAAGGGTGGACATTTCCAGAATGAAATACTGGCTGAACTCTGTAAAGCCTTTGGAATAAGGCAAAAACTCCATTGTGCATACCACCCAGAGGCTTCTGGAATAGTGGAACAAGTAAATGGAACTATCAAAAACAGACTAGCAAAGCTGACAGATGCTACTGGCATGACCTGGGTGAAGGCCCTGCCCCTGGTCCTGATGGGACTGAGAAGTGTTCCTGACCGCAAGACAGGCCTAAGTCCCCATGAAATCATTATGGGAAGAGTGATGAGACAAGCATGGGTGCCAGGAAGCAAACTGTTGAGTATTACTGATGATTTGGTGCTTGAATACTGCAGAAGATTGGGTGACCAAGTGCGTTCTATCTCTCGCCAGATTGGAGACAACGGCATCCTCAATCCAACGACTCCTCTCCACAGCTTGGTTCCAGGAGACTGGGTCAAAATAAAGAAGCACACTCGATCAAACTGTCTGGCACCAAGGTGGGGAAAGAAACGCCAAGTAATCCTGGTAACAACCACTGCAGTAAAGGTCGCAGGTGTTCCCCAGTGGATCCACGCTGGCCACACCCAGAAGGTATTACCAGACAAAGAATTTGCAGAAGAAGGGCAACCAGCAGAGGACTCTGCAGGTGACAGACCAGAAGTAGCTGACAACGAGCAGCCCAGCACCAGTCAGGCTGCAGGAACAGCAGACGTTGGCCCAGGAGTAGTTGACTACGAACTGCCAAGAATCCAGCCTGCTGAAGAGGTCCAGGAAGCTGAGCCAGGAGTAGCTGATGACGAGCTGCCAAGCATATGGCCAGAAGAATGGATACCGATGATTGATCTGACCGAAGATCCTATCAGAACAAGAGAGCGACTTAGTGAAGGTAGAGAGTGGACTAGTCAGGAAAAGCAAGGCACAGGCGAAGAACCTCAGCCGCCTGAGATTCACATCAAAACTGAGGAAGGAGAAGGTCAGACAGGGACAGAACAGGTGTTCGATACACCACCGCTAACACCTGATGAGAATAAGGGACAGCTTAGACATAGAGTGATAGTTCGAGCAGAAGAAAATCAAGAGATCGAAGTGCTTGAACAGGATCAGATAGGGTTAGAAGAACGGGTTCAGGAAACAGAAACAGAAACAGAAACAGAGACAATCGAAAGCCAAAAACAAAATATTCCTGAACTAGGCCAGATTAGTAACCAGGCAGAAGAAATTGATGATAGCCCTGGAACTAGCGAGATAAGGGAAGAAGAAGAAGAAAGTGAAGCAGAATTGCCACAAGCTAAAAAGGATAAGAGGATAAGAGAAGAAGGTGAAGTCCAAGTACCCACTAAGAGACTAAAGAAAAGAAACAACCTTGAGCCTAGGTTCATAAAGAGACTAAGGCTAAGGATAAAGACGGTGGAAGAGAAACGTGCAGAAGCAAGGAGAAGTGCACGGATAGCAGAGCAAGAAGAAAACTCTTCCAAAAGAAGGAGTGAACGATTAAAAAGACAAAACAAGAAATACAAGTCTCCTGAATGGACACTCGTTTTGGAAGAACTTGAAGATCTTGATATAACTGACGTAAGCGACGGAGAGCCCGTCCCTGAGTACTCTGCTGAAGAAGAAGACGAACCACCGTGAATTTGCACAAAGTAAGCTAGCTGTGTAAAGACACAAAGAGGGGTCGAGAAACTTCTTCTGAGCCGAAATGTCTGATTCAACTGTGAATGGTAGACCTAGTTGCAGCCGTTTCAAGACGTGTTGCAAGGTGTGTATATGTAGTGTAGTAGTACTGATAGTCATCTGGATAGGACTAACAATTTTCATTCCCTTTGCTGTAAGTAAAGATACTAACATTGTCCCTACTGAAGTTGTAAATACGGACAGTGAGGAGTTGACAACACAGAGTGTAGCAAGACATGAGAGAGCACTGAGACAAACAAAGCAAAACTTAGAAGCATCAGATGAGGGAGGACTACATTATCATGGAATTAAGAACAGGACACACTTAAATGTTTTTGCAAACTTGTTAATACACTATGTAGAGACTATGGAAATTGAAGATTGCTATGTCTGCATGAAGCTACCTACTTCTGTGGCTGAAGGCGTGACATACCATCACTTGCCATTAACATATGGAATCTCCTGTAGCATTTTAGCTAGTTTATTTTACAAAAGAGGACCGTTACAGTACTATTACTCTAATAACGACGTAATCTTTTCTGAACTTCCTATACGTGGGAACTTGAATCCTTTACATACCAAAAGCGACACCATAAGATATATGGGAGACTACTTCTTGACCATAGGTAACATTGACATAGCAGATGCACACAGAGATAACTTGACTTGTTCTTTGCGTGAACAGGAAAAGATGTTCCTGAACATGGCAGAGAAAAGAAGAATTAAAATACAAAAGAAGGCTAATGACGAAAGTCAGAAAAAGCCAAAGTGGGCAGAGAACATGGAAGGCACCTCAAATGGTGGGGCGGGACCTGCTCTGTTGCTGGATTTTGAAAAGAAAGGCAAGCTATGTCTTCATCGCGAGAAGACTAGCTATTATAATAATGTTTTCATTGGTTCCAGTGAATGCGAACATAATTACAAGGTAATTGGAGGTTGGGGTTTCAAAAATGGGTCAGAGCCTGTGTTTCCTGGAATTTATTATATTTGTGGGGACAAGGCTTATTTCAAATTACCGGATCACTGGTATGGAAGCTGCTATTTTGGCATTGTTTTCCCGAAAATATACCATGTGAATGGAAAAGCTGGAAGCAATGAAGATACTAATGGCTTAGTTCGTAGTAAAAGAGAAAGTATAGGTGAAATTATGGGTAGTATTTTCAGTGCACTGATACCTGGAGTGGGAGTGGTTCTGAACACTCACAGAATTTGCAAATTGTCTACTATAGTAGATGTGCTGTCTACTGAAACAGCTCATGGATTTCTGCTGGTCAATACCGAAATGGTTGCGATCAGATCAATGGTTTTACAGAATCGACTTGCTCTTGACACCTTATTAGCAAAAGAGGGCGGAGTCTGCCGGATGTTGAAGGCGCAACATTGTTGCACTTATATTCCGGATAAAAGTGTACAGATCAAAAGATATGTGAAAAACATTACTAATTTGACAAAGGAACTCAAACCACTCGAGGTTGATAGTGCCTGGAAGAGACTGGTAGATGGTCTCTCAAATGTAGGTCATTGGCTTGCTAGTGTAGGTAAAAGCTTGTTGTTCAAGATACTGATGCCAATTGGTATTATAGGTCTTATTATATTTCTCATTTTTATCTGTTGTAAATGCCGCAAGCGCACCAAGAAGCACGAGGTAAATGCAAGAGGGTTGAAACGGAGTGTGGATGAAATTGAGTTGGAGGAAGTGAATGATCAGATATACAAAAAGGTGAAGACTTCTCACCCTACTAAAACTGAGAGAGAAAAGTTAGAACGATTGCTGGAAGAGATAGAGCTATATAAAGTATGAAAGAAAGTTGGCATCTGGTTCTATTTTTGTGATGATAGTAAATATCATCAAAGAGGGGATTGATGAAGCAAAGCTTCGCATATTTTGCGGCTTGCCGAAGTCAAGAACCTCGTTTATGTGTAATACGGTAACAAGTGTATGTTTTACTAACATTTATGTTTAGTTTGGATAAGGATCGTGAAGCTTGCACATGTGTTTTACTAAAATAATTTACTCGAGTCACCTAAAATGGCCGCTGCTTGTATTTTAGTTACTGCGCATGCGTCAGCCACACTCACGTGTCCTGACGCGTCTGCAGAAGTGGAGGGAAATTTATGCGCATGCGTAATTCATAGCTGTGCTTATCATGTGGTACTGCTCGTGCCACTGCTCTTGTACCCGTATCAATGTAGCTAACATTTAAACGCATAAGTTTATTTCTTGATGATGAGTTAAAAGTACAAACCCTGTGATGTGTTTTCATAATGACATTATTATGTATTAATTTGTTTTCGCTTACTTTTCATGTACCGCGGGGAATGGGGTTCTGTATGTACCGAGAACCATCTTGGAGGTCCCTTCTGCGCCTGCGCGACTTGCCGAGGCACAGCAGACCTTGACTGATGGAACACAGCCAGTTGGCAGTGACGAGCAAGATGCTCCTGAGAAACGACCTGAAAACTCGGCTGAACCAATCACATGTTCTCGCAGTGCAACATTGTTAAAATTGCCATTGTATTTCTGCACAACTTCTCATGGGAACCCCAATCTAGTTAGGCGGTACCCTACTATGCAAATGTAGGCTTAAATTGCTATGTTGTGATTGGTGTGCTACCCAAATCCTACCTTAGGACCAATCCAAATTGAGGGATTCTGACACTTTGCAACATTGGGGGGTGGTACACTGTCCCCAAACTGTATATCTACCCTGGGTTCCCCTGGGGAGCCGTCCGACTTGTCTGGTTTAGCTGACCTCTCACTGACCCAACGCACTCAATAGGTGACTGAAGATACAGAGAGCTGCGGAGCACTCTGTCCGAATTTGACCATAGACTAAGGTTCTACTGAGTCTTAAAGTGCTGGCGAAGCACTTTGCTGGGAGTTCGCTGACCCAATCGGGGTCTTGATCGATAACTGCAGAGCGGGTGGAGCGCAGGCATTGCTTCCAAACTGTGGGTTCCGGTCCTGTCCTGAGCGGTCCTGTCTTGAGGGTTTGCTGTCCTGTCCTGAGGGTCCTGTCCTGATTCCTATTCCGAGGGTATCCTGTCCTGTCCTGGGTGTCCATTCTGCACCTGCTGTCCTTTGAGGGGTATCCTTCCTTGAGGGTTTCCTGTCCTTAACTGACCCGTGGCCAGGGTTTGGTTTCCACACCATTCTAGGTAAATATTGCTCTGAACCTCTTAAATCTTGCACCTTCTGAATTTCTAACTTTTGCTTTAATAAAGTTCATCATTGCATATGTTATATTTTCCATGCCTTTCCGCAACTATTGAAAGTCAATTACATATTTTCATAAGTTTGTTCCTATGTCTTCTCACTTGTTAGAGATTATATTTTGCATTGCAGTTTGTAATTTTCTGATATGGTCTAGAACTTCATTACCTAGACTGTTCAAAGGCCCCTTTACTTTAAGTGAAGCGTGTTACTCATTATAGGCCCTCCTATAGTTACCCATACATAGTCTGCCCATGCTTAGATATTACTGAATTGCATAGTATTTTTTTCTCTTGCATTTTATATCTGTATTTCAATGATTACCCTATCATTATTTTTATATAGCTACATAATTTACATTATCTTGGTCATTGATTGTCTCATTCTCGTGTACTTAATGCAAGAAAATAATGAACTTTAGATAAACATTTTAAAACTTCCAGTTGTCCGTGGTCATTTAAACAGTATTTGAATGTTATTGGTTGGGTTTGTATTTTGCTGCCTTTCTTTTACAGCTAGCTCCCTGATTCATTGTGGTCATTAGGTACCCGCATCGGTGGATGGTAAGCCGGGTGCACTGAGAAATATTAGCAGGGAACACACACACAAATTGGTAGAGCTCGTGAAGTCATCTGATCGATGTATATGGTGATTTGAAAGTATATGGGCCCTGAAGCCGGAAACGGCGAAAACTATTGGTCGGGTGGCCTCGCGCGCTCTATCACTATTTCCTCTTTCCCTTATACTCAAATAGACTCCATTGAGGCACTTCCATTTTGCATCCATTTCCCAGCAAACATTACCCTCTCAGGCCTACTAGTCTACCGACCCCCTAAATCCAAAACCTCCTCCCTGCCGGACTTTTTAGATTATGTCCCCCTAGGCCAGCTCGCTCTACGTAAATTTCACCCTACTCGGAGACTTTAACCTCCATGTGGAGGACGCCTCTGATCCCATAAGCTCCAATTTCCTTTCCACGCTCTACGACGGTGGTCTAAAGCAATGGATCCGTAGTCCCACTCACAAGGCCGGACATACTCTTGACCTGATATGCTCCAATTTGCCTGACCTGGTTTCTAGTGACCCCTATCCAGTGATCTGGTCTGACCAATTCTTTATTCCATTCTCCATCTGTCTATCTCACCAAGAAAGACCTAGTGTTCAGGCCAAAACTTTCGGGCGCAACTGGAGCAAGATCTCCCCAGACAGTCTTGGAGCTCTCTTAGGCTCCACTGCCCCAAGGGATGACATCGATCTCGACTCCAGGCTGAACAACTTAAATAGCTGGATTTCCTCTGCTATTGATTCAATCGCTCCCATCAGGCCAATAAAAAAATTTCGTTCTGCCCCTACCTCACCTTGGTTCTCAGAGGAACTTCGCAAATGCAAGTCCGCCTGTAAACTCTTGGAAAGACGCTGGAGACTCTCATACTCCCCTGATAGTAAAATGGAATATAAATCAGCCCTCAAAAGATATAGGAAAAAGATCATAGATCACAAAAGAATCTACCTAGAGGAAAAAATTTATAAAGCCCACAGCTCCGCAAGGGAGATTTTTAATACTGTGAAATCATTTACTGACCCTCTGGCCATCAAACGCCAGTCCCCTGTCTCTCAATCCCTCTGCAATCGTCTATCTGATTACTTTGAGGATAAAATTGCCACCATTTATGACTCCTTTCCTAAACAAAATTGCTCCGACCTCACCCACAACTTTTTAGTGAATAGATCTCCTGATCCAGAACCATCCCAGATCCTATCCAACTTTGAAGAAATTTCTCTTGATCTCTCTTTAGTAGAACTATCTAATTGTAGATCTGGCTCGCCGACCGATCCATGGCCGGCTAAACAATATAAAGCCTTGGCTCCTCTTCTTAACCCCATCTTGAATAGCATCTGGAATGACTCTCTCCGGACTGGTACTTTTCCAGACTCGTGGAAGCACGCACGACTAGTTCCTATCCTTAAAAAGATTAACGCTGACCCCAATGAGCCGGCTAACTATAGACCCATCTCCTTGTTACCGGCTCCAGCTAAGGTATTGGAAAAACTAGTGCAAAAACAACTTGCAAGCTTCCTGGAAACCCATGGGTCATTCCATGACTCTCAACATGGGTTTAGACAAGGTTACAGTACGGAATCAGCCCTGATAGAGATGGCCGATGCTGTGCGTTGGAAACTTGATAAAGGATCAAGGGCGGTGTTGGTGCTGCTGGATTTGTCGGCAGCATTCAACACCGTCTCTCACTCTGTCCTCCTTGACCATCTCCACTCCAAGGGCATTCAAGGTCAGGCCTTGAAGTGGCTGTCCTCTTTTTTGTCCAACAGAACTCAGGCGGTCTTTACCCCCCCGTATACTTCCAACAGCCGGCCACTAAAGTGGGGAGTCCCTCAGGGCTCCTCTTTAAGCCCCCTTCTTTTTAACGTTTATTTCTCCCCGCTTGCTGAATTGATTGCTCAGCCTGGAATTAAAGCCACCTCATACGCGGACGACATCCAACTTCTGTTCTCGTATGATAGACTCTCTCAATCCACCTTTGATCCTTTAAAAGACTGTCTGCGTAAAATTGCATGCTGGATGGACAATAACTGCCTCCGACTTAACGCTGGGAAAACTGAGGTCCTTTTTTCCATCAGCCGTCCCCCTTGGAACCCAGCCTTTGGTGGCCACTCGATCTGAGCCCTCCCCATCACCTAAGGAAACCGTAAAGAACCTTGGAGTCAGATGGGACTCCAACCTTTCCTTTCACAACCAAGTACAGACAGTGTCAGCTGCCTGTTTCTCCAAAATTAGGATGGTTAGAAAATGTATCAACTTTCTCCCTAATAACACCAGGAGAACCATAGTCCAAGCGCTGATTACATCCCACCTGGACTATGCCAATGGTCTGTATATTGGTCTGGCCGCAGGGTCTGCCATCGTTTACAGAGAGTTCAAAACGCAGCAGTCCGACTAGTATGTGGCATTTCCCTTAGAGAGCACATCTCTCCACATCGGCGCTCGCTCCATTGGCTGTCAATACAGAAGAGGGCTGAATTTAAAGCGCTCACACTGGCTCACAGGGCAATTAAGGGAAAAGGCTCTGCTTACCTCTCCTCTTGTCTGCGCCCCTACAAGAATGTCAGATCTCTTCGCTCCAGTTCCAAAAATCTTCTGACCACCCCTAGATTTAATAAAACATGTTCTGGGGGGAAAACCTTCCAGGCCTGTGCTGCATCCCATTGGAACAAACTTCCTCTGGCCATCCGGACGATCCAGGACGAGCTTCCTTTTCGTAAGGCATTAAAAACTTTCCTCTTTTGCTGATTCCCTCAGGAGTAAGACTCATTTACACTCTCAGGAGCGCCGGGACACCCCGTTGGGGTAGCCAAGTGCTATATAAAATACACTAAATAAATAAAAATAAAATAAACACCCCTCCTCATCCAAACGTTCTATGCTTTCCTGCCATATTGCTAATTCCTCTATCGTTGCCTCACTCTGTATTTCCTTAACATTCTCCAGTGTATCCTCGAACATGGTGACCTTGGGCACCCACCTAGCGGGACATGCTACAAACATTCTTTTCATCTTGGTTTGGGCTGTCTCCTTGGCTGTCTGGTCTGCAAAGGTGTTCCCCTTACCAACATTGCCAGTAATTTTCTGATGGACGCTACACTTCACTATTGGCAATTTCTTGGAGGTGTCAAAGCAGACAAAAGCCTATGTATAAGAGGGCCATGTTGGATCTTCATCCCATGGGAAGTGAGGAACCCTCTCTGCCCAGGGCCGCCTGAAATTATGGGTGACTCCGAAGGCATACTGGATGTCAGTATAAATATTGACAGCTAGTCCCTCACTCAACTCACAGGCTCGAAAAGGGCAACAAGCTCTTTAGCTTGGGCTGACTGATAGGGAACTCGTGACTTCGCAACTACTGTGCGCAGTGTTGTATTTGTGTATGTGGCAGTTGTAGTACCATCTGGAAACTTAAAACAAGAGCCATCAACATATAGTTTCCCTTGGGGGTCAGATAAGGGAACATCAGTCAGGTCTTCCCGTCCTTTCGTCTCTTCCTTCATCCAGAAGATACAATCATGTATGTCAATTTCAGAAGGGAGGGGTAGTAACGTGGCTGGGTTCAGAGTGGCACATCTTCTAATCATGACATGTGTGCGATGAGAGTTAGATCATAACTGGTCAGACGTGCACTGGTGAGGTGCTGTGTCCTGGTCTTATTCAAAAGGGTATCCACAGCATGGGACACCATTACTGTGAAGTCAGTATCAAGTACAAGTCCAGCCGATTGTCTTATAGAGACGGCCTCAGCCACGACCGCTCTCAGACAGCTTGGGAGGGCTCTTGCAACAGGATCAAGATGAGCAGAAAAATAAGCACACAGCCGTTGCTTACCTCTAAAGGCCTGTGTTAAAACAGAATGAGCACAACCAGCTGTCTCTTGTACGTACAGCACGAACGGCTTTGCTTAATCAGCCGTACCGAGCACAGGCGCAGAGCAAAGCGCAACTTTTAATTGCTCAAAAGACTGCTGACATACAGGCGTCCAAGCCAAGGTTTCATACACATCTTTAGTGGATAGTGCGAGCAGAGGTTTTGTTAATAACGAATAATTAGGGATCCCTTGACGACAATAGGGAGTAATGGCAATAGAAGAACGCATATCCTTTTGAGTTTGAAGGATAGGCATTTTACCAATGGTACTGATGTGCTCAGGGGTCAATCTAACTACCCTCCTTCGACAGTAGGTGACCTAAGTAGATGACCTCCTGTTGACAATATTGAACTTTGGAAAGGAACACTTTATGTCCGTGGTGTGCCAAATGCAATAACAATTTAACCGTACTGTCTTTGCAACCTTTTTCAGTGTCAGAAGTGATGAGAAGGTTGTCTACATATTGGAGCAACACATTACCTGAAGGATGCGCAAAGGAGTCCAATTGGGCTTTTAAAGCTTGACTATATATACTAGGGCTCTCAGTTTAACCCTGAGGAGCTCGACAGAATCTAAAGCTTCTACCAGCTAGTGTAAAACCGAACAAGTACCTGCTGTCTGGATGGATCGGAATAATGAACAATGCATTTTGGTTAATGACAAAAAATAATTTAGTAGTAGAAGGAATCATGGTCAAAAGAGCAGTAATGTCAGGGACCACCGGGAACGGAGGAACTACTATTTTGTTAACTTCGAGCAACTCAATCACAAAACGATAAACATCTGCATGATCATCAGAGGAACCCGAAGGTGCCCTCTTAAGAATGGGAAGAAAAGGGCTATTACACACATTAGCAGTCATAGAATTTTGGCTAGTACGTGGAAGCTGCCGGTCCAAACAAACACGTCCTCTACTATTCCCCCTAGAAGCCTGCTGCAACAATACCTTCATCTTCAAGTTTTTATGCTTTTTCTCTTTCCTCTCCTTGTCCTCTTTCTCCTTTGCTCATAATACTGTGCCATGTTCAAAATAACAGAAGGGGAAGAAGTGGTCGAAGTACTTTCAGAAGCCTGAAACCGAGTTGTGAACTCTGGAACTAAATTCGATATAAACCGATTAACAAACAATCGGACACCTCCGTCGACAGTTAAGTCCTGCTCACTGTAATCCAGAAATACACCTTTAAAGCAAGTGAAAAAATATGACACACTCTCATCTTTCTTCTGACGACAAGCTGAGAGCTTGTTCCAATCTACCTTTCTTGGTGGGATGAGAGAATGCATATACATGATAATATGGCCTGGCAAGGCAAGTATCTCCGCTCTAGGCTCTTACCATGCTTCCTCTCCTGATCCCATGCCTTTACTTTATCCCAGGTACACCCCAATTCCGCAACATGATCTTGAGCATGCACTTGTCTCCAAATATCAACCGGAACCAACAAACCAAAGAATATTTGAATATCCACAAGGGTCATCACCGTCAAGGATGCAGGGCAGCCTCAGTCAATTCTTTATAATATGCTGTCGGGTTTTTCCTAGGGTCAGGCAACTGAGTCTTAAGGGATAAAACTTCACTCCTTTTCCATGGAGTGTAAAACCACTGTTCTTGAAACCGGGCCTCCACCCTTGGTCTAGTCACATTATCATGCTGATCCCGCAGCTCAGGTATTTCGGGCTGATATATTGGGTGGACCTCCCTCATCGGAAACTGGGATACTGTCTAAGGGCTCTTCTCAAGTAGCATGTATGTGCGCCACATGGCACTTTGAACAATGCAAAAAAGTGCATTTTTCAAAGAAATCGCAAATTATCAGCAACTTGAGGTTGGTGGTAATTTGCGATTCCTTAAGGCCAAATTGCACTTTTTCTGTGGTTCTTACATTGCATTTAAGTAATAGCAATTTACGATCGCAAAATAAGTCATCGCAAATTTTGCAAGGCAGTTTTTCTTTCATACATACCACTGAGCCAAATTGCGAATGCCGAAATTCTGCGAATTTCGGCGTTCGCGATCGCAATTTGGAATGATACATATGGCCCCAAGTTCTCTACTTATGCCTAGCAGATATTTGCAAATATCTTTACCAAAGTCGGTCCTCAGACGTCATCAAATACAAATCAAAGTGGTACCATGTTCACAAAGAACTCAAATTCAAGCGCTTTTCCAAAGACAATCCTTAGACCGTGTCAAATACAAACCAAAATGGCACCATATCCACAAAGAACCAAAGCAAACTCACCTGGTGCACACAGGTCAAACAAATTTATTCTCCACTGCCGACTCTTTGCCGTTCAGGGCCCCAATCGGGATGGTCGTTGGGCGAGGCACCAAACGGTCAGACAGGCTGGGCAGCTGCAAGTTCAAGACTCTCTCGGGCAGGGATCCCTTGTCTGCCCGACCGACCCTACGATAGCCCTGTCCTCCTAACCCGTCTGCAGGCGAGGATGGGTCACCCGATGGAGTCCCTGTTTGGGCACCAACTGAAGGAAGTGACCCGATTAGGGTCACCTGGGTCACTCGCGCCCACCTCTCAGCCTTCCTCACAAATGAAGAGTCGGTCAGACAGTAAAGAATACAAACCAAAGATATTTTATTAAGGTACACTCAAGTGGAGGCTGGTCTGACTAGCCTCCTTGGATTACTGCAGAGGGACTGACTTCAGCCAGTGTAAAGATACATTAAGTACATTTCAAACCAATGAAGGCACCACCCAGAATGGACAATTCCAGGCTCATACAGCTAAAACAAAGGAGTAAAGAAGGATAAGTTCCAACTCTAAGGCTGGGTACACGCTATTTGTAATTGAAGGTCATTCTGCCCGTGCCAGCAGCTGGGCTGGTGGGAGAAGGCCTCTATCTAGTGGAAAAGGTATGTGCTAATGAGGACAATGTATTCAGTGAAAGACAGCGTTAAACCTTGAGGAAAAGAACAAATCATAAGGCAACATTTCTCAGGAAGCCAAGGTTAGTTTCGATCACAGTTCAAAATGACGGCTCAACTTAAAATGGTGCTGCAAATACTAACTTTACATAAAGTAATTTGCAAGCAAAACAAATGCGTAACATTTACATTTCAACATCCCTCGCCAGCCCCAACCCTGCCGCCCGACAGGTCAGCCCTTCAGTTAACAACTGATGAGATCATGCGTTGTCCTTATTTGGCTTGTCTCCTGCCAGTGACTCTAGAACCACTTGGCATTTCAATGCGATTGTGGCCGGGTCACGTCTTTGCCTTCATGGGCATCTGCGAGATGACGGCCCCTTCCATTCCCAATCGTGAGCCCCAGCAGTTGAACCTTCTATCCAGAGCATCCAGGAAGTCTCTTCAAAGGAGCGGAGCTGGTAAAGGTTGCCTTTGAGGCAGGAGATGAGATGAAAAGGATGACCCAAACAGTAGGAGATCCCAAAGTTCCACAGGTGGAAGGTTGCCGGACGGAATTTCTGCCTTTTCTGCAAAGTTATCATGGCCAAATCTTAATAGAGTATTGGTGTGTGTCCCTTAAAACTTAGTGGATGTTTCTTCCGGACCTTTCGCAAGATCTTTTCTTATAGCTAGAAATCATGGAGACAAGCCACGATGCCTGCGGGTAGGGCCGATGCAGGCCTCGGCAGACGGACCCGGTGCTTTCGATCAATTTTAATCTCTAGGCCTGGCGCGGCTTCCAGAATAAAGAGAAAAAGTTCCCTAAGGTAGAGGGCAAGGTCAGTACCCTCTGCGACCTCTGTGGAGGAAGGCACACCCTTAATTCGAATGCTGATTTGCCTCGACCAGTTCTCCAGGTCCTCCGCGTGGGCCTGTAACTTTATCTGCTGTTCCCGCAGGTGTATCACCTCCTGCTGCAGGTGCTCCACCTCTTCATTGCGAGTGTGTTCCTGGTCCTCGATCGGTGACACTCTCTCTCCGATGGAATCCACATGGTCCTCCCGGGGCAAGAGGGGAGTCGCTATCCCAGGTGTTAAACCAATGTCAATCCCCGCCATTCGTGGCGGTAAAGTGGAAATCCTCCATCTCTTATTGTGTGCCAGTTCATAAGGGGATACCCCACAGCCCACTTCTGACAGGCAGGGGAAACAGCTCAGTCCGCGAGGCTCCCTTCCCCACTCACTCTCTCGGTCTCCACTGGCTGCAGCAGTTTCAAATTGCCGGGTCGCTCTGAGGGCCAGGACACCCCACAGCAGGCACTCCTGAGCGGCTCAGCTACTCACTGCGGGATGCCTCAGATCAGCTCCCTTGCGTGTCATGGGCCTCAATAGCGGCTCCCGGGGTACCCAAGGATCTCCCTGTGCCCGGGCCCCTAGCCAATATAGCAACCTGCTCTTGCCAGTTTCCGCTTCCAATCACTGCTCGCTGGCCAGTCCTGCATCACCGATGGGGCTGTTCACCAGGCCACGTCGAGACCTACTCTCGCAGCACGGGTCCGGGCAGGTGATTGAGAGCCGGGCCTCACCAAAGCCAGGAAAGCACCCCCACTGCAGTTGCGTCCAGGGCTGGTGCTGTCAACCACCTCTCAGGTGCACTGGATGCTGGGCGGGACACCCCGGCCGGAGGCAGCCCCTCAAAGCAGCGCCATACCACGAGCCAGCGCTCTAGGCCACAGCCGCCATCTTGCTGCATTGGCCTCTTCCACTCTCTCCCCCGCAGATATCGGTGTTGGGTGGAGGGAGACCCGCTCTGTGCCCCGTTTTCCGCTGGCCCCGGGAGCTATTCAGTGGTCCCCCTGGGCCGATACAAATGGTAGGTACGGCCAGGGCCGGCGGTGGGGCCAAGGAGATGAGAGAAGTACTTCTTACTCGCCCGCCATCTTGACCACGCCCCTCCACGGTCATTTTTTAGACCATTTTCTTGTGAATATCTTTGGTATCTTTTTATCCCACATTATCACTCAAGTTTGCCCTAAATTCACCAAGAAATAGTGCAGCCGGTGTGAAGGTGTTTCTATTGTTAGCACAATAGGCTAAGAAAGTACTAGAAAGGGGTCTGTCCTTTTGTCCAGCAGCTCATTGGGCCCTCACAACTATGAAAATTGATCTTTTCAAACTTATCAACCCAGAACCAGACTTCATACTAAGCACAGCTTAACATAAGTGAGCTCACTGCATAGGATCTATAGGGTATTCATCTCTTAACCCATCTATCATACACTAACATTACAGATACTACTATGGAGCTCACAACATTCACAACTGAATTGGATATTGACACATCAAACACAAAAGGAAATAAGAAATTTTTCCTGAAATCCACATTCACACCTATTCTACCTCAGGGCAATACACTAGAACTTTTCTATACAGCAGTTTTAGAGGATCATGAGAAGGAACATAAGAAAAGAATACAAAACAAAAAACAAGTACCTACCATCTAATATCACCCAGTAAATGAACGAGGCATGGATCTCGATGGGAATGTGGATCTAACAATAAAAAAAGCAGATAAAGGAGGCAATATTGTGTTTCTACATACAGATGATTAACTTAAGGAAATTGATCTACAACTTGGGTATCCAGCATGCTATAAAAAGATACACAAAACCCAACCTCTGAGGCACAAAAAAAGTCTGTCAGAATTCCTTGACAAATGGTACAATAAGGGGCCCCTTAGCCTGAAAGAAGCAATTCCTATGCATAAAATGTCCAATAATGGCCAATGTATATGTCCTACGTAAGATACATAAACCTGGGTTTCCACCTAAAGGATGGCCTATTATTGCTGGCATACATTCCATTTGCTTCAGACTTGGGAAATACATAGATCAGGAATTGCAACCATTTTTAAAAATAATTTCAGACCTTATCTGAGGTCAACAAATACAAGTACATAATTTTAAAAAAGTTGTATTAAAACGTTCTTTAAAACACATTATAAATATGGTAAATTAAAATTGGCGTCTATAGATACATAGTTTGTGGCTATTAAGTTTATATCATTTTTTAAAGAACTTTAAAAAACTCTTTAAGAACTTATACAAGTTATAGCAAATAAATTAATTTAGAGGAGACTTGTACAGTGTAATTAAGTCTTGAAAAAAAATAGCGTTATATCTAAGACGAATGGGTTTTATGGCACGTTGTTGGACTTCTACCAGGGTTGAATTTGGGCAAATTAAAAGTATGTGGCGACGGTCTTGTACTCCACTGTTACACAAATCACAGATACCTGAAGAATGTTCAGGGGATTTCATCTAGAAGAGTAAACTTTTAAAGGAAGAATTCCTAGTCGCAGGAGAAGAATACAGCGCCCTACTCTATGTTCAAGCTGAAACTTTAAATAGTGCTCTGGAGTTTTGTATACTATACTGTCAGCACATTTTTTGTAATGCTTTAATTGAGTACGATACTCCTTGTCTGAATCAAAACTTGTTCATGCATCATATGTTTTAAAAAAAGAGCTTCAGATGTGTGGGAGACCAAGCCTGCAAAAGTGCTATAGTGCGTTGTGATGCCTCAAGGGCTACATTAAGATTCCTATTAAAAGTATGCAGTGCCGATTCTTCTCTGAATGTCTCTGATTTTAATATATGTCTTAGAAAACCAGAAGCTGCATGTAAAAGGCTAAAAGCCCACCTTATAATATTAGAGATGGCTAGAGCATATTGGCTTGTAAAGAAAGCTCAAGGCGTAAGGCTTGTGCGGGGACTGATTGGGAGACTTCTATCAGCTTACTTAAGATCATCCTTTCTTTCACTTTAATTGGTTGCCAGGTTTTAATCTGTATATATTCCAGTGCATTAGATAGAATAGGTGGAATTTTCATACTGTAACCCTCTTGCTGGGATTTAAAATGTCTCTTCCCAGTCGAGGAATAAAATCTCTGTAATGCTCCAACATGGGAGTCGGCCTTTCACCCCAGGTGCTGAAAATGGGAAGCATTTTGAAGGTTATATTAGAAGATACGGCCCAAGTAAATGTACTCATTCATTACCTCAATTGGATGTCACTTTGCGCAAGTTTTGGGAGAAAATTATTAATTTGGGAAAAGTTCCCCGGTAAGTTGCTTATATAAATGGAGAATAACAAGGGGGCGAGAAGGCATCCTGTCTTCAAACATAAGGGATACAAAGGCTATACTTCTCAGACTTAACAATATTGACTGGCAACCCAACTATATATTGGCCACAATAGATGTGGTCAACCTCTACACGCCAGTCAAACACTCTGATAGCTTAGAAACAGTGAGAAAAGCTCTCTCAAGTAGATCAATTCAGTTCTTAGAACAAAAGCAGATGCTCCTTGTGATACTTGATTTTTGTCTACGGAACAACTTCTTTACCTTTAATGGCTCCATCTTCCTACAATTGCAGGGGACTGCAATGGGGGCCAAATTTGCGCCACTGTACGCCTTCATCCTTATTGGTGAAATCGAGAAATACTGGATATGACATGACAAATATGAAATGTTCAACAGCAATATCATCCTCTGGAACAGATATATTGACAACATATTGGTGATTTGGCAAGGCCCACAAGAAGGAATACATATCAGAACTCGGTGTCAACAAAAGGGGAATACATGTAACATCCTCCATTTCCCAAGAGGAGGTAGAGTTCTTAGACCTCACACTGTACTTGATAACAACAAACAGTACAGAAAACCACATAGGAAAACAACCGCTGCAAACTCCATCTTACACGTGTCAAGCAGACACTCCAAGACAACCATTGATAACATGCCAAGAGGAGAGTATCAACGAATCAGAAGAAACTGTAGTAAGAATGATGACTACATTACAAAAGCAACTGAACTCACTGACCGCCTAAAAAAACGGAACTATTAGGAAAGACGGTTACCCAACACAATGAAACAAACTGATCAGCTAGAAAGAAATCAACTGCGTATGGACACACGCAAGACCGAAAACACACAACCTTGCATACGATTCATTACAGAATATCATAATTGTCATCCTCATATCAGAAAGTCCCCGAGGAAACACTTGCACTTACTGACACACCATACACAACTACAGGAGGAGATTAAACCCTTTGCACAGATTTTCTTCAAAAAAGCACCAGACCTGAAACAAAGACTATGCCACTCCTTTTGAAAAGAAATGAAGCAAGGCAGACTTTTTCTTGACCGAGCCCATGGGTTTCTACACCTGCAGAAATTGCTCAATCTGCAAACTAGGACAGAACAAAATCAAGGTCTGCACTATAAATAATCAAAAATATCACATCTGGGAAGGGAATCATTGTGAAAGTGCATATGTAGTATACACTATTCCCTGCCCTGTGGAAAGAACTACATAGGCAGGACTATTAGACCTTTAAAACACTTGATTCAGGAATATTATCGGAGCATACAGAAATCATGTATGAAACAGCCACTAGTTGACCATTTCGAAAAACACCAGCTCAACCAGAGATGGCTCACCTTTCATGGGATTGAATAACCTAACAGGAACCCACGGGGTGGAGCTATGGAAGCTATATGAAAACGAGAGAGCAACATGATCCTGAAGTTCAACACTGTAAAACAGGGACTAAATAAAGCTTCTGAACTTTATCACTGGCTGTGATTCGCAGCCTAAACAGATCCAAAATCTGAAATTCCTCTGCCCCTCTTATCTGCTTTCCTCCTCTCTTTACCAAGAAAACTAACAGTAAATATATATAGAGGATAAACTGTAAATCACCCAACGTACTGCAACAAACCTATGTTAACTATTTAAAGTGAGCATTCAACCTGATGTGAAAAACATAAGATTCTCAACCTTAGCTACGCACCCTGAATCACACCGCTTTGCAGGATGGCATGACACCCTTTTCAATGGATATTGTGCTAACAATACAAAAACCCCTCACATAGGCAGCACTATTTAATGGTGAATGTATAACCAACTTGGATTATAATACAGGATAAAAATTCAAATCAAAGATCTAAATATCCTAACCCGTGACCACTTCTTTATTCTCTAATGCCGCTTGTGTAGCCAATACGCGAACAGGTTTTATAAATGCATTAACATTTTCTCTTGTTTGACTGTAACGTGTACCCTACAGTTCAATCACAAAGGAAGCCACATATGGTATAAAAACAAAGAGGCAGCTCCTATTTGTACCATAATGTGCTATGGACACATTTACTATTGCAACCTCCAGCGCACGCCAGATTAGTCGTCACAGAATCGACTCATACAGCGTTACGTACATGAGCACCACAAGACGCATCACCTGCCCGGCAATTGCACTAATGCTTTAGGGGTAGCTTGCCAATACCACTAACTAGGACACAAGCCACCCTAGCAAGGTTGGTCCATATGTAACACATTTTATATTTTCCAGAAACTGCAAATTTCACTCAGCCTTCAACAATAAACCACCCTGTATACAAAATACTGAATTTCAGAAGCAGCTCTAATCTTGCACAAAAACCCGCATAGACGAGCCGGCTAACATTATAGTACAAAGGTTGACAACCTAAGAATTTGAAAAGTGCGCATCTCCATAAGTACGTTTACTTTTACAGGGTAAATAACTCAGACAGGATTTATCCAGGATGCAGACCTGAACAAACTAGGATACTTTAAGGACCACGATTTGTGGACTCCATTCAAAAGGTAAAAGCCCCTCTTGGAATGCTAGGGGACGCTGTCACAAACTATAGTCTAGTAAGCACAAAATTACCTGCATGGACTATCATTTAATCAGTACAATGACCTTTTCTACCCCACAAATTATTCTAATCTGGATTACAAGGTTTTTCCTTCTTGGTTATTCCAATTGTACTACCTTCTTCATCCCAATGGTGTAATGGCCACACTCTTAATTCTCTACCTCTCCTCCTGCCTCCTTTCCTCACTTTCGTAGAGCACAACCATGATTATCAAAATCAGGTAAACAAGCATTTGCTGTAACACCGCAGATCACATAAGGTGTGCAGCACATAATTAAAGCCACTCACTAAAAGGATGTTTTTGTATTTGAATCTAAAGCCTTGAGAAAGCCCCCTCCACACAGGCATTGTAGGGGGTGAAACGCGTGTTGGCTGCAAAGCAGGATTGAATACAATGATACCTAGTATGCAGGACACTCTGCAGATACTATGTACAAAAAAAATAATAATAAACACAACTACGATACAAAAAATTGAACTGAAGTGTATTTCTTTCAGTTTGGATGCCCGAATACTATTGGTTTAGGCCCCAAAATACAACTAATGGGAAAGCAGCACACTCAGCAAGATATCAGTTTACGTATGAGGAGGAGTTGGCCCAACCCCTAAGGAGTGTTAAGGAGCTTCCCAACCAACTACAAGGAACATCCACATAGACATTGTGGGATAGGAGGGAGAGGGTGGGGTCTGCAAGTCTGCACTAACCTCACAGGTTTTGTGGACTGATTTGAATTCATTATTTGAGATTATAGTCTCTAGTGATCTGTGGGCTGGGTGTAAAGCAGTGGTTGCATAGCTGACTTAGGAACCAGTTAGAGTGGCTCCTTATCATACTCCTTCTGAGAAGGTACCTGATAAGTACAGACAGGTAATTAAGCCTTTGAACAAGACAGTGCCCAAACAGGATATAAATTGGGTGAACATTTTTGAGACCTTCACAGAGCCCAAAGAATCAGTGCATGCGTTTAAATGAGAGACTTTCACAGATTTTCAAGATGCACAGTGAATTATGACGGCAGACAAAAAGCATAGACGAGATCCTGAAGCTGGCAGAATATAGTAGTGATTACTTTGATGAGCAACAAAAAAGATTAAGAAGAAGTTAATGATTGCTCAGACAAAGCAATTTGAGAGAGAGTCCCGAAACCAGATAGATTCAAATATGAATTATGCTGAGCCTGGAATTAATGGGATTAATCAAATGCACGATGTGCAAATGGAGCGATGCATAGGCAAACTGCTAGAAGTGAGTTGATGAATAATTATGGGATGAATGGAAACGTTGCATTGATGAAATGAAACACTGCTTGTCACTTTTGCAGGAGGATAGGGCACAGGAAGCAAAAGTACCACCAGAATCCAAACAGAGTTCAGGAGAAATTGTTTCCCAAATGCAGAAGAATATCATGGTCCGACTGTCTCAAATTCTGAGCAGTGTGCGCAGAATCAAAAACAATTTTGAATTTCGAAGCCTTTAGCACCAGTGATGCAGCAAAAATAAGAAATAAAATACTATATTGTGTAGGGTACCAGCGGAATTCATTGACTCTGAATGATGATTTAGCAGGGAGTAATTCACAAAAACAGTGCCGGGGGATGGGGAGGTGTTGGGGAGTTGGGGGGGTCAGGATTGCTTACTTGGAGCAGTCCTGGAAGTAGACCAAAGTGGCTCATATATTGATGAAGAAGGAAATGACCATCCCATTTCATTTTTGAGAGACACAGGGCCTACCCGTTCTACAGTTCACCTTGCGGACGTGCCAAACCTACCCCTCTTCTGAAGAGAATTCCAAGGTGTAAGGGTCTATCCTGCTCTAGTTAAAGAAACAGATGACAAAACTAAAGCAGTTGAGGGAGAGAGACCAATTATTCGAATGAGGAATATTTCTTAAATGATCCTTTGAATTCAAGACCTCCTTCACATTCAGTTAGAGCAACGTGACACATGGTTTGGTCCTGGCCCTGACGTGGGTGCAGGAGGATATAGAACTACTACCATAGGATTGCTTAATTTGAGCAGCCCTGGAGGTATACTGAAGTGGCCCATATTTTGACAGAGAAGTCAATGACCACCCTGTTTCATTTTCGATTGGCAATTTTAACTTTGCTCTACAGTTTGTTCTGTGGAAGTTTCAAACTTACCCCTCTCAGGAAGAGAAATCCAATTTGTAGGGAGAAGTAATAAAGAAATTGTTAATCAGATTACAGCAGATGTACCAGTTAAAATTGGTCAGATGGAGAACAAACACAAATTCATTTTGTGTGATTCAAGTACTGTGAATGTGCTGGGAAGGGATTTGCTTTGTAAAAGGGTTTGCACCATTTATTGTACACCGGATGGTGTTGCAATTGAGACCCAAGATGAAGACTTAAAGTTAAAAATAAATTCACGAGACTTTAGAGTTCAGTTGTTCCTGGTTTTAATCAAATAAGTCCTGCCTCTGGATTCAAGATGAGGTATTAGATTTGACTTGAAAAGAGATTGGACTGGTTAAAAGAGCTAAGCCAGTGCTGGAGTGGGGATTTTTATATCTTAATAATCAAGTATAATCATTAAATAACCCCGCCATTGTTCCTATGGACCTTTGTTAACCAACAAGGAAATATGGTAAAGAGCTATCATTTACATCAATTACCATAAACAGTAAAGTCCAATTGGGGCTTCAAATGAATTTAGTAGGAGTTTGAAGGGTTTATTAACAAATTATTTAAACATCAATTATTCAGTAGGAATTAAAATGTAGCCATCTTTATTACAGATTCAAATAATCTATAAGTCAATAGTTCGAAACAAGATAAAAAAATGTATTGGTAAGAATTACAAAAAGGATACAGAAAATGCGTGTTGCATAAAGGAGAATCCTTAACCTAAATTAATGAAAATTTGGGCATAAATGAGTGATTATCTTCATAGCTGCCAAGGACAGTTATAATACTTTCAGTGTAATTAGGAGTGACATTCTATGAATATGAGTGACAGTTTCTCACAAGCAAAAATAAACTAATGATGATGAGTGAAACATATAAATATCAGAAAGTACACGCATGTGAGCAACAAGAAACTCTAAAAAGATCCTAAAACTGCTTCAAAGCACCAGAAATGGAAGGGCACTAACCAACATGACACACCAAGAGTTTGACCACACAACTGCCAAGTTTTCAGGTTGCCTAGGTGTGACATTTCCATAGTTGCTGTGTTGTTATAAGTCACATTCTACAACCTAATGTGTGACTCCATCTAGTGAAACTTTCTCACCAGCAAAACCAAGCCATAAAGTCAATATAAAGTGCTAAATATCATAAATTGCCACCTTTAGAGCATTGAAAAGCACTATCCTGAATACATGGTCCATTCAATCAACATTAACCAAGAATTAACATGACCCAAACCAAGTTCATCCTAAATCCATTAACAGCATCAGAAACAGCCAGCCCACGCAGTATGTTCACACCTTGTAAACATACAGCAGACCTATCCCTACTCAATGTGCTCCAACTCCATTTAAATCAATCAGCCCAGTCATTTCAAAACCATTCTAGCCCCATTCCCATCCACCAGAACCAGTGGGGCCCTGTCAAGTCCATTGTAGCCCCATTAATAACCATTAGAACCAACCTTCCAGCCTTGCCATGCACAGCCATCCAACCCAGTCAGTTCCATCCATTCTACCCTCAGTTCCATCAACCAGAACCAGCCTTAACTAGGGTTGCCACCTGCCCTAATCAGTATTTTTATGTCCTGACCCGCACAATAAAGAAAATCATCTAGTCAGTATTTATTTTCCTCATCAGTACAGATTTAAAATAACAAACATTAAGAACGAAGGACTTTAAAATGTCTTCAGGAGCTACCTTAATGGTCAGTGACTACCAATTAAAGTAAACAACATTTGAAAAGTAGCTTTAATAATGAACAGGGACGATTTTATACAAATCCTGTTTACTACGTTCAGGCGTTTGCTGAATCTTGAAATAAGAACAAATATGATAATATATTCTGGGAAAGGTGACAACACTACAGGCATAGCCCAATCTTACTTTACCCCATTCGCTGTCACTGCCCTGTTTCACTCAACTGTGCCAGAGTCACAAGTTCCGGCCCAGTGACTCACTGCCAGGCTGAACCGGGGTGTTTTCATGTGGCCAACAAGGCTTGGGGAGATCATGAGTGTTGCAATATTGAATATGAGAGAGCCAGGGCCTAGCATGGTCTGGCTGGCTTCAGTCGCGGATCTGTGCTCCCTATTACTGCACCTCCCATTTCAGGCCAGGAGGAGAGTCCAGCATCGCTCATTGTCTTTGTTGTGGGTGGCAGAAGCCCTGCTGCCGCAGCTGAGTTCAAGCAGTTGACAGTGGTAGGAAAAATTGACCACAGGGTGTGCTCAGTGGAAGTGACAGCTACCCTCCTGGGTTGCCACCCTCCTGGATTGTGCATGGACGAAGCACCCCTTGGTATGGCAAGAAAAACAAAACTGCCACCCGCCTCAGTATCTGTTTTCGGCCAATCCCATAGCGTGGTCATATTGAGGCAGGCGCCTTAATGACGGAACACCGGCAGGGCCGGATTGTCGGTATTCATGAGAGACCATGTAGTACTCTCTATGGCTGGGCAGGATGGCTCGCGTCATAAAACTGCTTCAGGAACTGAGTAATATCCCTAGCAGCGGCATGGTGCAATGTATTTGATGTTCTCAGGGTGAAAATAAAGTTTGACGCAGCGTCTGTTGTGTGGATAAAGAGCATGCAGCGGAGCAGCACATCGCGCTTGCTGCTAAAATGCATTTTCCAGCCTCCTTCTTACAGCACGCCTCGGGGTGGTCCCTGGGGTACTATATTTGCGTGACTAAATGATTTGTAGTGGGGCGATACGGACACCAGCACTAAAATGCGTTATTCTAACCCCTAATGTGTGGTACTTGGCAGGGCTGACACTTTTTCACCAGTAAAACTAAGCAATGAAGTCCATATAAAGAGCTAAATGTTACAAATTACCGCCTTCTGAGCAATCAGAAGGACTAGCCTGATTATATGGTCTATTCTAACGCCATTCTAGCCCCATTTGCAACCACCAGAACCAGTGTGGTCCTGCCCAGTCAATTCTAGCTCTATTAACACCCAAAGGAATAAGCCTGGTCTTGACCAGTTCCCCTCCATTAGCCCCATCCCCAGTGTGACCCAGTCAGTGTTGCCCAGTGCATGTAAACACCAAAATTATCTATTCAACCCAGTCAGTTTAAACCATCCTAGCCCAAGGTACATCGATCGACCAGACTCCAACAATGGCGTTGCTATCTGGCTGTTTTTATCCGGAGTGACGAGTATTTTAGTGTCCCACTACAAAAATGAACTGACTTAACCTGGTATTTCTTGGGGCGTGGCTTCGCCGTGCAGCGAGATGGCTGCACACTAGCGCGGCTCCGCTGGCCGAGCCTCATTTATCCGTTAAAAATCCGTTCATTGTACCTTGACCCAGGAACCAACCACGAAGAAGTATGCAGTGATCAAGTCCGGATCAAGAAATGGCAGTAGAGAGGCGCGATTCCTTGCTGAGACTGAGCCGCTTGCTGACATCTGATCCGCGCAGACGAGAGGCCTACCCACGAGTCAGTAAAGCGAAACCGGGACCTAAAGTAGACAACACTCCGGAGCGAGGAGCGCGGAGGACCTGGAGGAGACAGCGGGCCCTTTCGCGCCGGATCGCTAGACACAAGGTTGGTCAGAGCAGCTTAGGCGGGTGCAGTGCAGTGATTCGCAGAGGGAGGAAAGGCAAAACAAATATACGGCAAGCGCGTGTGCATCAGCTCGAGGCTGGAGGAGAATGAGGTCCGGCATGTCTGGCGATTGGCATTAGACAATCTAACAACAGATGGGACCCGGGATTGACACCGGAGGGCTGCCAACAATATCGGAGACTGTAAAAGGGGGATACATGCTTTCGACTGATGGTGTAGACGCCAGGTAGCTGTAAAACAACTCCGAACCGAAGAAAAGTGGGAAGAGGTGGCCGGAGGTGGTCCCACCACTTTTTTGGGTGTAGTCGCAGTGAGCTAGAGAGACCAGCGTGGAGCCTGGGCCCAGAGAAGCATATTACTGAGGGTGCAGTAGACAAGGAAGGACTTGCATGAGAAGGAAATACGGCTGAGGAATTGTCTTTGCCGCAACAAGACAAGCGACTGCAAAGAGAAGGCGCGTGGTGGAGAGAACCATAAAAGAAGCAACTCCGAGGCGTACGAGATTCACTGGTGCACAGATTCGATCACGGCAAAGCTGGGCGGTGCATTCACGTTCTGTTATCTCTGTAATCCTAGGTGAGCGGGAAGCCATTTTATACCAAGCAGCAAGCGCCTACCCCTATCCTTGTCGCAGCAGAAAGCGGAGGACCAGCTTACGAAGAGGTCATAGTTAGAATAATCGCGAAGTTGCCGAAGCAAGGAACTGCCACCTAATCGCTAAAACTAATACTGGCGCAACTAGTTGAAAACTGTCGGCCATAACCTGCTGAATTTGGGAGCGATATGCGGTAGACCACCTTGACCCAAAGGCAACATACGCAACGATTGGAGGCGGACCCGCCATCTTTTTTAAAACAGCCGGAGTTAGTCGACTCAGTCGCAGCACAACCCAGGCCCAGCGGTGATCATAAGGGGACACTTCTAGAGCCGCAAAACGTACGTGCATAGCAGGAGAATACAACTGGGAACAACAACTGGCATTGGTTAGCGGCAGGTAAATGTAAAGAGGTGGCGGCTGGTAGTGCGATCCTCGCCACTATTACATCTATACCGAAAGCAAATAATCAGCGTTGGACAGTGTTGGCGGTAGAGCTAAGCCTGCAGAAGGTAGCAAGAAGGGCTGAGGCGGACGTAGCTGAACGCCCGATTCCAGAGATGCAAGCGGAGGGCACGGCCAACTGGTGCGTAGCCTGAACTGCCGCAGACAAAGTCAGCGACAGTGGGGAAGCCAGACACACGACAGCCACCAATACATTTTGACAAAAAGACCAATAAGTCGGCTGAGAGTGACACCGGCCACCAGGATCATACAGATGATGCCACCACAAGACAACTACCGGAAGAAAACATTTGGGCGATGTTCAAAGAGCCGAAAACAAGTCTCCAAGGCATAGACTCAAAAATGGACACGCTTGCGGAGCGAATGGACAGAATAACGCAATGGGTGGAAAAGCAGGAGGGTCGCTTGAACATACTAGAAACAAGAGTGTTGGAGACGGAAGAAGGACAGACAGATATGGACAAGAAAATGCGAGAAATGGACGGGGTGCTGGCTGTTATCAGACAGAAGAATGAAGATTTGAAAACTAGGTCAAGGAGGAATAACATAAGGATCACAGGATTTTTTGAACGACGGACATTCAAAATATGGAGCAGTGTGTCGAAACTATGATGAGGGCCCTTTTTGGACCTGACCTATCCAAAATGTTTCTTATTGAAAGAGCACACAGAACATTGGGTCCCAGACTGCGACCGGGCGAACCGGCAAGACCGATACTGGCGAGAGTGCTCAACTACAGTGATCGGGATGCGATACTCAGAATGGCCAGGGAAAAAGGATCTATCCAATATTAAGGGAATAACATTGCAATGTACCCAGACTTCACAATGCAATTTCAAGCGACCCGCAGGGAATTTATACCCGCAAAGAAAATCTTTCAACAGCTTGGTACCAAATATGCTCTGATATACTCTGCCAAGCTAAGAATTCAGGGCATGGCAAGCCCACCTTTTTCACGGGCGCAAAAGCAGCGCTGTCATATGCGAAACAAACGAGCAAAAGCAACTGAAGACGGCAAGTGAAGCACAGACTGAGATTAATCTAAGCGACAACGATTGAAGAAAAAAGGGCTGGAACACTGGCTGCACAGATACGTAACTCGTTTGTCGAATTGATATACTGAGAGATTGTGGTCCAATGTTAAGGTCGGTGCTTTAGACTAACAAAAGGGGACACAATGGTTACATACACACTGGTAGTCCTCCTGCAGATAGAATGCAGACATTTCGAATTGGGTGGTGCCATAGGTTCAAGTGACATGTCGAGAGCTCGGCCACCCTGCCATAAGTGCAGGGGAGCTTTGCCGGCGGCCCCACGTGCCTCCATGGGATGATTCCCTTAAGTTCGCTACTATGGGTTGTTTGTTTACTGTTACAGGGAATGGGGCGGATGCAACACAACCTGTTTGGGGGTTGGTGTGGGTGGGGGGAGGGGTGAGAGATCTGTTTTGTTACTTAGGGCTGCCACGAGATGTATGACCATGCAAAAATCAAATGAGTCTGACACGCACAGTGTTATTCGCACATACACGCCAGGAGAGAAGCGTTGAACAATTCTATTATACCAACAAGTTCCAGAGACGTACCTCCCAAACATGCGTCTGTAGAAATCCCAATTACTACAAATATGTATGTCACAACACACTAACATGAAATCCCTGACATGCCTCACATGGAATGTCAGAGGCCTAAATGATCGCAGAAAGACCAGACTGATTCACTCATATCTAACGAGACATATGTAAGACATATGCCTACTAAAAGAAATGCACTTGATGAACGCATCAACAGGAATGCTCAGAAATAACAGATGGGGTGAGGTGGTTGAGGCCGGATACTCGAACTACTCCAGGGGAGTTGCGATACTTATACGTTAAGGACTTCAATGGAGGACAAACCACACAATAATAGATAGAGACGGAAGATACATAATGCTGCAAGGAGAGCTGCACAATACCCCTATGGTAATAGTCAACACTTACGGCCCAAACACAGATAGCACAGTATTCTTCCATCAAATTTGGCAAAAAATACAAACAATGGGACACACAGCAGTTCTGTGGGAGGGTGATTTTAACGTAGTTCTCTCGACGCTTGCAGACAGACGGGGCGTCCCGTGAGCATCAGCCGAAAGCAGCAGCAATGCTGAATGACATTATAGAGGATCTCCAATTAATAGATTCCTGGAGGGCTTTGCACCCTACGGACAGAGAAGGCACTTGTGTAACACATCATCGGAATGCGTGGTCGAGGCTAGACTTCTGGCTGATCTCTAGGGACCTCCATACCTAGATCATAGATGCCACTCACCATCCAGGCACTTTTGCAGATCATGCGCCCACTCAGTTAAGACTGAACATACCACAATCTTACATCCAACCATTACTCAGCCCATCCCCTGCAACCACAGCACAAATTAGGACCAAACTGACGGAATTCCAGAAAGAAGCGGAGATAAAAACAACCTATATGCATAAATACGTACAGGTGAGGTGCTATGTAGAGGGTGAGTGGCCAGGGAAAACACTAGCGGGGCTGCTTCGAACACCAAGAGGGTCAGCTTACATAACTGAGCTGCAAACAGACAGTGGGGAGATAGCCAGAACACCATATGACATACTACACACGATGTCCCAATTTTATCAACAACTATACTCCACACAAATGTCACAGACTGACATAATCAATTACCTAGATACTATGGCGCTGGCTTGGTTTAACAGTGGTGCCCGAGAATACATGGAGTTGCCGATCACGGTGGAGGACATTAGGCAAGTAATCAATAGCATTCAGGCAGGCAAGGCCCCAGGAGCAGACAGCTTAACTGCAGCATTCTACAAAGAATATGCAGATATCCTTGCCCCCAGATTATTGCAGGAATATTTGGAGGCAAAGGAAACAGGCGTTCTCCCCCGACACTGCGTGAGGTCACCATAATCACCCTACTGAAACCAGATAAGGATCCGACTAATCTGGTTTCGTATCGTCCACTGCCCTAATCAACTTGGACGCAAAGATCTATGCTAAGTTAATAGCAAACAGGTTATAACCTATGCTCCCACAGATAGCTCTTCCTGACCAATCAGGGTGTATACAAGGCCGCTCAACTGCACACAATTTAAGAACGATCTTTGGTCTTCTCCACTACCTAGCCCCTCATGTGCAAGCTGTGCCGGCATTATTAGACGCCACAAAAGCGTTTGATTCATTAGAATGGAAGTTTCTTTTCACATTACTGGCCCGCATGGGACTTAGCCCAATATTCATTAGGCAAATTCAAATAATATACACGAATCCGACAGCAAGAGTTAGGGTTAACGGACAGATTTCGGAACCTTTTGCAATTACTCGGGGGACAAGACAGGGCTGCCCCCTATCGCCACTATTATTTGCGATAGCCACAGAACTGCTGGCAGCCAGGCTACGGCAATATCACACGCAAAGGAGTATTGGTTTTACATCAAGGGGCCTTTTGATATCAATGTAAGCAGATGGCATGACAATTTACCTAATCAATCCTAAAGACACCTTTAATACAGTGATGAGGGAACTGCTAAGATATGGTGGGCTAACGGGAATACAAAATTGGGCGAAATCCGTAATGCTACTGCTCACGGATACCACAACTCCATTCGACACAGAATTTCCGATACAGTGGGCCATGGGTGAAATACTATATCTGGGAATATGGATCAGCAGGTCTATGCAGGAAATATGGCTGGCCATCAACGGCAGAGTGATCAAGTGGCTAGAAAGTAAAATACTGAGATGGAAAAACTTGCTGTTATCTTTAACAGGGCGCATAGCTATCACAAAATTGGTAATATTGACTAAATTACTATATCTGTAAATATTCCAATGCCACTAAACACCCATTTCTTTAAAGACTCCGCTTGAATATCCTAGAATTAGTCTGGGCAGGAAAACAACCTTGGGTTTCGTGGAAATTATTGTCATTGCCATTTGCACAGTGAGGACTAGGCACAACACCTACACTTTTGGCAGCACCCTACACCTTACCAGCCTCATGTGGCAATAGAAATTGATAGGGTTGCACCTCTCTCACTTAACACAGCCGTATATCAACCTTATAAGCGACCCCACCTGGAAATAGACACAGTAGAGACATTGCGGTGGGCACGGAAAGGGATTGCGAAGAGTGCAAGCCAGAAGGTCTTGTATGCACAATCCATGCCTATAGGTAGAAATCCTCTTCTTGCTCCATTACTAGATAAAGCGACCAAAATGAGAGCAAAGTCCCACAAATTGGGGAAAGGGAGCAATCTTTTTCCCAGATGGCACTTTTTTAACAATGCAACATATGTGCAACTTACAGACACCTACAGCGTCAGATATATTATGTATTATCAGATTAGGGCGGCATGCCTGGCTCGATATAAAGAATTTCCCCAGTCGCCACCTACACTGCCAGCGTTGGAGAATGTTCTATCCATCCATCTCCCCGCAAACTGATACCACGCATATACAGTATTACACAAGGGGAATCCCCAATTGTCCACACCACATCTAAGGCGGAATGGGACAGAGACACCCATCTCACCATTACAGATAAGCACCTCTCACTGAACTATAGACTGAGGCTTATTCACTTTAATTTACTACACAGAATGTATCGCACTCCACCTCAAATGCACCGCTCGGGCTTACACCCAGATACGAGGTGCTGGAGATGTGGAGCTCAGAGCATCACATTTACTCACCTGGCTTGGGACTGCAGACCAGTAGCACAATATTGGTTGGACATTTTTAGACACATTGGCCATATAACTAACTATCAGTTATCCATTATACCACTGATAGCGCTACTGGGATATGTACAGGAGGTGCCGAAAGGACACTGTAAACTCACTGCCATGTTGCTGGTGAAACGACTGTTGGCCATACACTGGAAGAAACAAAATCCTCCTACAATAGCCGAATGGTTGAATGCTGTCACATATTGCAAGGATCAACTGTCCCATTTCTGGGAGCTGATGCCTAGCAGATCTAGACCTACTGACATTTGGGTGCCCTTTGCTAGCTGGCTGAGATTGTGTGGTATTGACCTACGCAACAAACAAGACATGTAAAGCAATTATGATTTTCAACTGGTTGGGTATTGTACTACTTGTAAGGGGTTGCATGGGGCACACCCACTATTACAGATCGTATACTGAGGAGGGAAATGTTGGTTGAACAACAATGTTCGGGAACTTACAAGACAACTACTAAGTTGTTAAATGCAGTGTAAAGGTGCTAGTCTCTGGAATTGACGGGGTGGCGGGGGGGGAGGGGTTGTAAAACTAGGACGGTTCAAATGTTTAGACACACTTGGTTGAGTTATAAGCATTATTCGACTATAAGGATTACATGCATAACAGTTTAACAATTGCTGCCTGCACTAAGGGATGTTGGCGTAGAAGCTGTGTTTTAAATTCTTAAGGAGACACGCTGCCGGCCCCAGGGTTGTAGGCAAATGGCCGTGCAAACTGCAATAAAAAATTTGGGAAAAAAACTGCTATTTCTTTCTCTTAGTGCATGTTTAAAAAAGCAAAAATAAGAGTAAAGCTTTTTAAAATGTGTTTCAGGGTTGTTTTTATGGTCTATGACTGATAAAGTAAAGTAAACAAAGGCAAAAAAGGTGTTAAAATGAATACAAACTACTTTGTATAAAGTCCTGTTTATCATGTCTGAGCCTTCACAAAATCCAAAAACATGAACAAAGTATCATTATTATCTGGGAATGGTGGCGACCCTACTGGCCTATCCACCATAATCCATTCACAGCACCCTTCACCAGTAACAAGTGCTGCCCCCCAGCGCCTCAATGCCAGGATGAAAGCCAGTGTGTCTCATTGGACCCGGCGGGGCTGGAGGCGAGCAGGCGGTGCTCTGACTGCTGAATGTTGCAGAGAGTCCAGGCCAGGTGTGACCTCCCCCGCTTCAGCTCCAGTGACAAACCCGATCTCTACTCTCCTAGCCCCCAGAGGAAGCAAGCACCTGATGCCTCGCACGGCCAGTCTGGCCCTGCCACGCAGACAGACAAGGTGGCAAAGGAAAGACCTCCACCAACCTGACCAATGGCAGGCCACCCACCAAAGTATACATCAACCCCAAAGTCAGTGTTTTGATGGCAAACCCAATATATCTTTGCCTTATCAAAGAATAGTTCATGGTTTTTAGGGTTAAGGCCTGCTGGTATTCAATTGTAATTTCTAGGTGAGAACTAGTAAAGCGAGAAAGTATATCGCTTTGTATGCATTAAAGTGCTTAACTTTTTAGAAGTAAAAGTACTCCTCGAGCATTTTATTCAGTGTTTTATGGGTGTTACTGAGTTCTGAGTTTCCAACCCGCCTCGCCTCTTTGAAGGGGGGGCTTGGACTGATCCGCCAACGCTAATTTAAGAGTCAAATGATGAAGGCATGTGTTTGGTTTTCAACTTGTGGTGCCAGTAGTACGGGGACCCTAAAACACACCTGGGAAATGATCTCAAGCAATATATTTTAAAGCACAGTAACCCTTAGATGTCCATTGGGACTGCCCAAAACAAATTCTCTCAAGTCCCATTGATTTGTGCACTGAATACAGCAGTTTACCTTTTCCAATAGCCCCCATGAAATATTTTTCCAGAATTAATTACTGTGTAAAACTGTGTCACCGAACATAACTCATAATTCATATATTTTCTTTTTGCAGAATTGTGATGCAACAATTATTGATTCGGAAACATTTAATGCATTCACGCTGTGCCACATTGAGCGAATGACCGATGATGCCTGTCTGTACAGATTTGATCTGCCGAGAGGAAGGAGCCTGGGCCTGACCTTAGGACAGCACATTGTATTAAGGTATCAATCTTTACACAGTGACTTTCACATCCACCAGTTTGGTCGTCCAGACTCAGAATTTATAGTCTGAGTGAGATCTGCTCTAAAATTGAGAAACACAGAGCAAGGTAAATATTTCGGAATAATGTACAATTGCCCACGTTCAGCTGATGAAGCTTTCTGCTGCAGGCCGTGAAATACAGACAGTTTAAATGCAAATCATTTCAGACATTGACACACATTATAACCTTTGTTTTAATGGGTAGGCTGGGCAGTTTACAGGAAGGTTACTACTAAGAGCTTATGACAACGAAAGAACCTGTTTTTATGCTTTATTGATTTTAAAGCTGCATTCGATTGAGTCAATAGAGGCAATCTATGGCATAAACTGAAGCAGTGGGGCTAGAAAGAATACCAAGACCGATAATGGAATTATACTCGGATACGTGTGTGCAAGTGGAAATAGCCGACTGGACGAGGCTCTCCAGAAAAAGTTACACAAAGAAGGGCCTAAAGCAAGGATGCGTTCCTGCGCCACACCTATTTAATCTCTTCATGGCTGATTTGTCACCTAGGCATGCTGAAATCAACTCGCATCCCCCTCGCTTGGGAACTCTGTGGATTAAACATTTATCTTACGCCGACAATAGAGTACTAGCAAGTCACACTAGTATTGACCTCCAAAGAGCGATAGACGAGTTGGGGAGCTTCGCTAAAGCTATTATTATAAGTTGAGCCATCCATAAACAATCATCATTTAATCTGAGCAGCGTGAACCTGGAAGTAGTTGGTAGCTACAAATATCTAGGGATACATTTGGATAAAAGACTAACTTTTCAAAAACAGAACGAGGCAATAGAAAAAAAGGGAAATGGCCTAACATTTGCATTTTGCTCAATAGCAAAAGGTTTAAAAGGTCCCTCTTTCACACCACTACTAGCTATCATGAAGGCAAAACTTCTACCCACTTCTACATATGGAAGTGAAGTTCAGCATGGAGAAGACGCTGCGACGCTGGATAGTCTCCAAACACGAGAATACAAAAAAGTATTCTCACTTCCACATAACGCCTCACCGGCGCAGGTCTGGTTAGAATTTGGGCTACAACAGCAACAGCTGCACAGAAGACATGTCACAATAAAAGCCTGGTACAAAGTCTGGCGCAACCGAGAAAATGAGATCAACAATGCGCTCTGGAATATGTTACAAGGCGACCCACAATCTGCCTACTCCAAATATCTACAAGCATCTTTACAGTCCACTAGGATGGAAGACCTTTGGCAGAAGAATCTTCCATTTACCACCTTTTGGCAAATTTTGAAGAAGGAATGAAAGCAACACTCACCACTGGAGGATAAAGCCATCCTAAATAAGCGAGCCCGCACATGGATGGTTCTGCAATCCTATATAAAATTGAAACCAGCGTCATATTTCGGTCAGCCGTTTTCTTCCTATTTAATGTCCAAGTTTTTAGCAATACATTTTGGTAAACTGCCATCTAATGCAGATCAGACAAATTGGAAATATCAGGGCCCAAAGTCTTGCAATCTTTGTGAATCACCAACACCGGATTTTATTCATTTAGTTTGCATCTGCCCAGCTTTAAGCCAGGATTACTGGAAATTGCTAAAGGGATTATTCAACGCAAGAGGCATTTGTTCCTGTAGAATTCCAATATTAAAATGTCTTGAACTGGAAGATCCATAGCTGAACTGTTGTTTAATAAAATCTTTAACTAATCACAAGGAAGAATTGAAACAAGGCTAGTGGCAAAACGGCCAGATTTTTATGTCCACCAAGTTAGATCTGTGCAAATGTAAATGATAATTTAACTATCATTGAACACAATATCATATAATGTTCAGGGAGTAGCATGATGGCACTTTAGATACTAGGTTAAATGTGTTAGTTAATTCTAATCATATGATTTGTTTATTTGTTAACAGGATGTAGTGCAAACTTCTGTGATAAGAAAATGTTTTTCTCTTTTAATAAGCATTAAAAAAATTGTAATGGATATTTTAATGGTGCTATGCATCGCGACCTATTGTCACATTGTTATGGTTTTAATTAACTAAACAATAAACTTGATTCTGATTCTGATACTAGGAGGTGTGTAATAATATCCTAACATCCCCAACGAAACATTCTGAACAACAACATACATCAGGCCGCCTTTTCCCCATTAAATAATACAAGAAAATATGAGTACATTTCAGAAGCAGCACATGCTACAGGTTTTCTTATCCTGTGACCATAGTGAGGTACTCAACCAGCTCTTGCAATTTCAGCAGTTTCCCACCTTTCCTCCACTGGTAAGGGATGCTTGTGAAGTGCCCTTTGAGCAGGACGGTACAAAAGGGGGTGGTGATGGACGGAGCATCTGAACCAATCAAACACTCACACCCAGTCAACAGATCTGGGTTTGATCCATCACCGTTCTTTAGCCCACTCTGCCACCCCAGTTCAGACATGGCCATATGCAAATCAGTCGGACCCTGTGCCTCATGGGAACAGTCCAGCCAGAACTGCCAAGCCATGCCTTCCTTGGACCGGAAACAAGCTTCCGAGGACCGGTTTCTGGCATTTCACCCGTCTTCAGCCCGGCTTGCTTGAATCCAGTGGCAAAGTGAGCAAGGGACTCACGTCTGAGCATACCCGCCAAACTTATGGCGAACAAAGCGGTACAAAAGGGGGTGGTGATGGACGGAGCATCTGAACCAATCAAACACTCACACCCAGTCAACAGATCTGGGTTTGATCCATTACCGTTCTTTAGCCCACTCTGCCACCCCAGTTCAGACATGGCCATATGCAAATCAGTCGGACCCTGTGCCTCATGGGAACAGTCCAGCCCGAACTTCCAAGCCATGCCTTCCCTGGACCGGAAACAAGCTTCCGAGGACCGGTTTCTGGCATTTCACCCGTCTTCAGCCCGGCTTGCTTGAATCCAGTGGCAAAGTGAGCAAGGGACTCACGTCTGAGCATACCCGCCAAACTTATGGAGAACAAAGCGGTACAAAAGGGGGTGGTGATGGACGGAGCATCTGAACCAATCAAACACTCACACCCAGTCAACAGATCTGGGTTTGATCCATCACCGTTCTTTAGCCCACTCTGCCACCCCAGTTCAGACATGGCCATATGCAAATCAGTCGGACCCTGTGCCTAATGGGAACAGTCCAGCCCGAACTGCCAAGCCATGCCTTCCCTGGACCGGAAACCAGCTTCCGAGGACCGGTTTCTGGCATTTCAGCCGTCTTCAGCCCGGCTTGCTTGAATCCAGTGGCAAAGTGAGCAAGGGACTCAGGTCTGAGCATACCCCGCCAAACTTCTGTGATGAGAAAATGTTTTTCTCTTTTAATAAGCATTAAAAAAATTGTAATGGATATTTTAATGGTGCTATGCATCGCGACCTATTGTCACATTGTTATGGTTTTAATTAACTAAACAATAAACTTGATTCTGATTCTGATACTAGGAGGTGTGTAAGAATGTCCTAACATCCCCAACGAAACATTCTGAACAACAACGTACATCAGGCCGCCTTTTCCCCAATAAATAATACAAGAAAATATGAGTACATTTCAAAAGCAGCACATGCTACAGGTTTTCTTATCCTGTGACCGTAGTGAGGTACTCAACCAGCTCTTGCAATTTCAGCAGTTTCCCACCTTTCCTCCACTGGTAAGGGATGCTTGTGAGGTGCCCTTTGAGCATGGACAGCATGGAAGCCGGCACCCTGTTTACGTTCTAGAGAATCTATTTTGGCAACCAGACTGTCAATCACTGCTGCATCCTAAGCAGTACTTGAATGACCAGCAGACTTCCTATCACACGAGTACTGACGGAAACTTCATTGCTGTTCTCACAAGCATAAGTTTTATGTTCGTACCGGTCTTTTCCAGAATGTTCCCTCTTATGTTCTTCTGGGAAACCGCGTTTACAACGCCGTCAGAACAACGCAGTGTCATTACAACGCAGGCACAACAATGAAGGCGTCATTACCACGCTTACCATTACAACGCAAGTCATTCCAACGACTTGCTTTAGGGAACTCCTTGTTGGATTTTAAACCTTCCCTACTGTTGCACTGACTGGAGTTGGAACATTAAAATATTCTATTCCAAACTCCAGCGCTTCACTAAAGCAAGTCAATGTAACGACTTGCATTGCAATGGAACTTGTGGTAACGGCGCCGTCATTGTAAATGCATGCATGAAAACATCATACATCCTGTTCTTGCCAGTCCTAATCACAATGTTCAGGTTATTTGTACATGTCAAACCAATAGTATTAAGTTTGACCCTCTTCTCACTTTCTAACAAGTTGCTATTAGGTACACAAATAAAAATATTTACAACTACTTACATCTGAATAAAGGTGAGAAGTCATGTTGATTCTCCATTTTAAATAGTACATGCTTTGCAAATTCTCACCTAGTCACCAGCCTTCACACTTTAGAATTATGTGAAAGTCCCTCAGACGGTACAAGGGTGTCTTTGGTTGTTTGAGGGCGTATGGTGGTATGAGGGCAGCTGGTGAGTATCTGTATAAATGCTGCAGCCCAGCAGAGGTGACAGCACCATCCAAGTGGGTTTTAGTGCGTTGAAAGAGGCTATGAAGGTGGATTGAGGGTGAATGATGGCACAATGAATGTCTTTGTTCCAGTTGAGCATTTCTGAAGGTCAATTGTTTTTTAGGACTTTCTGTGGGTCATCTGATAGCTGTTTCAATGTATCTGGGGATAGGCAGTCACTCTTAAACAGTGGCTGAGGACTAGCGTATGGTTGGATGAGGTTTAGCATAGGATTTTAAAGGGTTGGCAGAGGGTGTATGAGTGTTAGATGAAGCTTTGTGATGCCTAGCACAGGTAAAGTGATGGCAGTGGATCTGTGATGGCCAACACAGGGCCCACATAACAGATGGGTCAAGGTGACTGAGTGCAGGCTGAAGGATTCCCAATACTCAGCTGAGAGGCTGCTGGAAGCAGGGGCGTAGCTTGGTCAGTAAGATTGGGGGGGGTGAGCTTCAAATTTCCCCCATATCACACTGAAATATCTTGGTAAAATACATTATTTGAGAAGCAGAGCATGAGGGGACTTAAGGGGTAGTGGGAAGGAATAGCAGTGTGGATTGTTATGGTTACTAAAAAGACAATGGGTCACATGTACGACCGCCAGATTTAGCGAGTTCTTAATTCTGACTTTTTACGACTCGCAATTAGAAAGTTGCAAAATGCGATGTACCAATATATCTCAGACACATTTATTGATTCCAAATGGGTTCGCAATTGATCTACCTCATCAATATTCATCAATTGATCAATCAGTCAAGGGTTGTAAAGCACGGCTATTCACCCGATAGGGTCTCAAGGCGCTAGGTGGGGCGGTGTGCGACTCATTTGGGGTCATCTGAAAAGCCAGGTCTTGAGGTTCCTCCTGAACTGGAGTAGTGTAGGGCTTTGCCGGAGGTGGAGGGGGAGGTCTTTCCAGGTCTTGGCTGCGAGGTAGGAGAAGAACCTTCCACCTGCTCTGGTCCTGTAGAAGCGCAGGATGGTGGCCAGGGAAAGGTCAGCTGATCAGCGGTTTCTCTTGGGGGCGTGGAAGGAGGGACGGTTGTTGAGGAATTCTGGTCTGATGTTGTGGAGGGCCTTGTATGCGTGAGTGAGCAGATTGAATGTTATTCTTCTTTTGACAGGGAGCCAGTGGAGATCGCAGAGGTGTTGGGTCATGTGGTTGTGCCAGGGGATGTCAAGGATCAGTCTGGCTGCAGCATTTTGGACGGTCTGGAGCTTGCAAAGTTTTTTGTTGATTCCGGCGTAGAGGGCGTTGCAGTAGGCCAGTTTGCTGGTGATGAGGGTGTACGTGACCGTCTTTCTGGATTCAGAGGGGATCCATTTGAATGTTTTTCAGAGTATGAGGAGGGTGTTGAAGAAGGACGAGGAAACAGCATTGATCTGGCGGTTCATAGTGAGCGATGAGTCCAGTATGATGCCAAGGCTATGTGCATGGTCCGTCAGGGTGGGTGGGTTACCGAGGGCGGGGGGCCACCAGGTGTCTACCTAGGCTGAGGGAGTGGGGCCAAGGGTGAGGACTTCTGTTTTCTCTGAGTTGAGTTTCGGCTGCTGTTCTTCATCCAGGTTGCGACGGCTGTCATCCCTTCTTGGAAGTTGTGCCTGGTGATGTTGGGTTCCTTGGTGAGGGAGAGGTTGAGCTGGGTGTCATCATATTCATGAGGTAGATTGCAATTTGCGACCCTTTGGGAATCGCTAAAAACACAGGGATGGTGGCCTGCTGTGGACAGCAGACTACCATGTCTGTGTTTGCTTTTAGATAAACCAACTTAAAAAGAAAATACAGCCCATTCTCCTTAAAGGACAACAGAATGTGTTTCAAAAGAAAAATGAAACATTTCAGTTTCAGTTTTTACCGGTAGGCAGTGGTCTGTGGGACCACTGCCTGCTCTTAAAAAACGTTTTCGCTACAATTCACTAAAGGCAAGGGCTCCCTTAGGGACCCCTTCCAGTTTGCGACTGGCTTACCACCTGCTTGTAGGTGGTAAACTGTGAAGTAGGTGGTAAACTGTGAATGTTTTGTAACCGCATTCCGGTCGCAAAACATTCATACATACCCCTGCAACTCGTTATTAGGAAGAGATGCTCTTGACACGCTTGTTCCTAATACTGACTTGCTAACCCTATTTTGTGAGTCAGCAATAGGTTACCGCCTCTCAAAATAAGGTTAGTACATGCCAAAAGGCTCTTTAGTGGTCACAAACCGCCTTATTCTCCATCTGCGACCACTAAAACCTGTGTACGTGTGGCCCAATTTGTTGTAAAATAACCAACAGTTCAAAAAACTTAAAAAAAGAGAAGGAAGAGAGAGAAAGTGTGTGTATGTTCTTGTCTCTGTGTGCATGTCAAAATCCTTGGTGAAATCCGACAGCCACCTCACCATACCCGACTAAAAGCAACTGTACCCAACTATTGCTCGTGAATTTGGCACCATCTCCTTTTCCAGGCAGTGGAGACGTGTAAGCCTACGACTTTGAGTACCTTTACACTCAGATTCTGTGAATACCCAATAGCAAAAGTATTGAAGACCACCAAGGCTCCTGCAGCATGTCTCTACCATTCTCCGAGCAGGATGTTGTCCCCACCCTCCCTACCCCATATACATTCGGGGAAATCAGAACCTCAAGTTGACTGCTTCCACTCTCCCACTCACTGTCAGGGGAATTAAGACAGTTGAGCAGGTTCCCTAGAGGAACACCTGTATACATGTACTTCTGGGGTCATTTGTATCTTTACTGAATGCCTGACACACTCAAGACATGCTAATTAATACCCTTATTGTTTATCTGAACAATCAATAGAGATGGGATTTGAAACTCGTGTAAGGATTGGGCTAAGAACACTTCTCAATAATCAGTCTATAAGTTCCAACAATTATATGAACCTCTGGTTAGTATTATGCAAATGTCCAAGCAAAAATGTGTACCTAAAGTAATGCCTCAAATGAGAGAGTGTCTTAGATGTGATTCAAAGTGTTTTGTATTTCTCATAAGGGTTTTGAAAAAACTTAAGTTGTAATCCTGAATATCTTATCAATTTTCTCAATACTGGCATCATATATTAACATGTTATTGTCCATTTTGCAGCCAACACTTGTTTCACTGCGTAAAAGTGCCTCGGAAGCTTGGGACTTTATCAAGGCTGTTTGCTGTGAGGAAATGTTCTTAATTCTTGAATTTCACCTCTGTTTCCAGTTAGAAACTGGATAATGTGACAGTTAAGGATACTATTCCCTTCATAATTTTATCTTCTCTGCTGTCCTTTCCAAAATGAATCCTGGAATAATGTAGTGCTGTTATATTCCGAAGTTAGGCCCATGTAGTGAAGCAGCTTATTTCCTAAATTGTCCTCACAAATAGCATTTCCAGCTGTGACCTTTTACACATATTTGCATTCATGAGAATGTTGGATACGTTTCTCTGAAACAAAAGTTGTTTTCACAACTAGCTTCACACAACATTATCACAATGCTCTGAACATCATGTACAAATCCTCGTTTCACACTACTTAAAAATGTCATCACTATCTTCATCCACTGGTTGACAGGCCTATCTATATATGCATAATATCACTAATCTATGCGCACATCGCAAGGCCGCTTTCTTTTATAAAAGATGAGCATCCCGATAGATGAGCAGAGGAGGTACTTCCGCTGACACCAACGGTCCTTGCATGCTTACAAATCACCATGCAGCGGTCTGACATCTCATGAGGGGTGTCCAGTTCGTGACCAAGAAAGCGTCCTTCACTCTTTCCCATCAGGTAATGAGGTTGGGTCGTCCCTTCGGGGGATTCTTGGCTTTATACCTACATACACTCTAGGTACACTTAGAGTAGGGTTCGCATAGTAGGAGTACGCTTGATTACTACCTTGTTTATATGCCTGCATATATACATTGTTTAGCACCAAGGTAGAACTATATCTACTATTTATGCTTTTGGTGCTTTTTGTGCTTCTGTCTACTAATCATTGCAGCACACATATTTTATGCAAGAATAACGTTGATTCAATAAATATTGAAAACGCCCCACTGTGTATTCTCTGTATATTTCTCTGAGAATAAGTAAGCACAAGTGACTCAGCAAAAAGTTCTGTACTGTTTCCATGATCCCTGAAGGGTCATGGTTGTCATGTTCAGTGGTTGCCAGAAACTATTTGCTCCCTGCTAGGTTAGTGGGGCTTACGGTAGCACTGTGAGCTAGCTGGTCTATAGGCCAACATATCCTGCAGGGGTGTCCAGAATCAGTCTTGACACCAGGCCCTTATTTTATGTTGTCCATACAATAAGCAGGTTGTCCGGATTGGTAGGAACTACACAACAGTCCAACATTTGTCCTTACTCTCAGGCTTGAATTTCTCCTGCTCATTTAATACTCTTCTGTCTGTGAAGTAATCTACAGAAAACATTCTTTTACAGTCGCTGTGTCAGCCAAGCCTTTAGATTGAGGGTGATTTTTTTTTTTTTAAACTCTTTATTCGTGACTGTTTCAGGATGACATACATTTCTGTTCAATTGCATCTCATATCCCTCAGCAGTCTTTTCCATTTTCTTAACCAGTAATTGTGGGGGTATATCATTTCAGTTGTGAGGTACGTATCATAACATTCCCCGGATGCATCCCAAGTATGTGTTTCAAACACCATAATCAAGGTTCTCATTATTGGCAAACCCCAACTGTCCCCCCCTCCCCGCCCGCCCCCCTCTGTCTCCTGGTTGGCCTCTCTCCTGCACTCGACATCCCAGGCCAAGGTGGCTCTGTCTATCTGGAATTTGTGTAGGGTCCTAGGTCTGGTCTAACCCCGGTGTGTTGCCCCATTGCTCTTGAACCTCAGCCCCCCCCTGCCATCTGTGTAAGGTCATCCTACCGGGTCTCCTGGGCTGTCGAGGTCTGTCTCTTCCAGGTCTATCAGCATTTGGTCCCAATCCTGTGCTATGGGGTATTTGCGAAGACCCTTGCTCTCCTCCCCCCTCAAAGCTGCAGATTCTGCTTTACCCCATTTCAGCATGTCGCTGCGCCACACTGCTACTTGCGGGGCCCTGGGCGACTTCCATCTCATAGTGAGCACCCTGATCGCCAGCACTAGCGCCAGGTCCGCAAACTTCAGTTGAGCCTTGCATGTTTTGGGCCGTTTCCTGTTCCCTAGTAGACAGGGTAATGCTCCCTCCGGGATCCGGAGTGTTGTTATAGAGTGCAACGTGTGTTTGATCGTCCCCCAGTAAGTATGTAATTTCGGGCATGCCCATAGCATGTGAAGAATATGTGCCTCGTCTTGTTGACATCTCGGGCAGCAGTGTGCAGCGGTAGGGAACATTCTGTGTAGTCTCTGGGGCGTAAGGTAAGCTCTATGGAGAATCATGGCTTGTATGAACTGAAATTTAACATTCCTAGATACCCGTCTATGATGACCCAGAATTATCTTCCACTCTCCGTCCGATATGTCTTCACCCGCGTCTACAGTCCAGGTCTCCCTGAGTGTGGCGATCGGTGACGTCACATGTTCTCTGATACCAACATACAGCCATTTCACCAAGTGTCCCCCGTGCCCATATAATGCATGAGGTGTACTAGCTCATGTTGATCTGGTTTTGTACGTTGTGGGGCCCAGGTCCGTCGTATGTAGTGCGTTACCGAGGCGTGTAGGAGGTATAAACGTGAAGGGGCTCCTGTGACCTGCACAAATGAGGCATGGTCCAGTATGGTGTCATCGCCGAACAGGTCTCCCACCCTGTCCACCCCGGCCTCCGTCCATGGACGTAGTCTGCGCTGTGTTAGAGTCCCCTGTGGTGTCGGGAGCCCCAGTAGAGGGATATTATCCGCATATGGGGAGGTCCCCGCCGTGTATGACAGCGATTTCTTCCAGCAGGTCAGGGCCACATGCAGGAGGGGGTGGCAGTCCCTGGGGGTCCTAGCATTGGGCAAGAGGAGGGAGTGTAGGTCTCCACGTGCTAATTTGTCCGTCGTGTAACCGATCTCATGCAAGTCTCTACCCGCCACCCATCGGGTCAACCATTGGAGCTGGCTGGCATAGTAGTAGCTTCACAGGTCCGGTACGCCCAGGCCGCCCCGTCTGGTGTGTAGCTGCAGTTTTTTAAGGCTAATTCGTCTTCTCCCCGATCCCCATATGAGGCTGACCAGTAATGTATCAAGTGTGGTGAAAATCTGTCGCGGGAGCAGGACCGGCAGGTTTACAAAGTAATATAATATGCGGGGGAGCAGGACCATCTTTGAGACTGCCACCCGTCCCATTACCGATAGGGGTAGGGACTTCCAGAAACCTATGCTACCTCGCAGGCCAGTAATGGCCTTACGGATATTACCGTCAATTTGAGCCTCTGGGTCCCGGTAAACCTGTATCCCGAGATATTTGAACGTGGTTGGTGCCACTTGAATTTCATAGGCCCCGAACTGTATGTAGGGGGGCTGTTGGCCCTCTCGAAAGAAGAAGCCCAGGGACTTTCCCGGGTTTATAGCCAGTCCAGATATGATCTCAAAGCGTCTGAAAACAGTCGCCAGGGGCGAGTGGTCCCCTCGCAGGTTCCGGAGAAATACCAAGATGTCGTCAGCATATATTGAGACCATGTGGTCGATGCCCTCTACAGGTATGCCTTCCTCCGCAGCTCTGATGCGAAGCGCAATAGCCAGGGGTTCCAACGTCAGCACAAACAGCAGTGGCGACAGTGGGCAGCCCTGTCTTGTGCCCCTATGGACCTCATAACAGTCCGATGTGTGTCTTCCCGTGCGTGCCCTAGCCGTCGGGCCTGTGTACAACAAGCGGATCCATTTTATAAGGGCCTCTGGGAACCCAAAACGATGCAGGACTTCAAACATGAAGTCCCACGTCAGGGAATCGAAAGCCTGACGGAGGTCAAGGGCTATGCAGCCAGCGTGCGGTAAGTTGTGAGGTGTAGTTGTCATGAGAGCGTGGAGTCGCCTCGAGTTCTGGGAGGTACTCCTCTCTGGAAGGAAGCCACATTGATCAGAATGGATCAGGCCAGGGAGGTGGCGCTGGATCCGCATGGCAATAGCCTTACTAAGGATCTTATACTCCGTGGAGAGCATGGATAGGGGTCTGTAATTACCCACATCTTGAGCATCCCTGCCGGGCTTCGAGATAGAGATCACCAATGCCTGCATGGTGGTAGTCGGGAGGTGACCAACCTCGTAGGCGGTGTTGTAAATTTTCTCCAGGACGGGGGCCAGCACATCAGCGTAGGTTTGATAAAATTCCCCCGGCAGGCCATCCATGCCCGGGGTTTTTCCCCGGTTAAGTGTATGGATTGCTACCTTTATTTCGTGTTGTGTAATAGGTCCGGCTATAGCCGCCTGGATTCCCGGGGTCAGCACTGGGAGCATTAGGTCATCCAGGAATCCCGTTATGTCTTCTCTGGTCCCTACAGTGGGGGGGGCGTAGAGGTTCTCCAAGTGAGTCTTAAATACTGTGTTAATCTCCATTTGAGTGTGCACCTGTGTACCCGCTGCGTTCCTAATAGTCGCTATGGTAGGGCATTCGGGGGCATCCCGAACTAGCCGGGCAAGCAGAGCGCCGGATCTGTCCGCCTCCGCCTGTTGTCTTTTCAGATAGGCCCCATAGTCCATCACCCTCAGGGTTTCTAGCAATTCTGCGTGGTCAATATTACACTGCTGTAGCTCAGTTGTACGGCCAGGGTCCTGCCCCACCGCATCTTCTAGGTCGCGCAAGCGCTGTTCCACTTCACATAGCTTACCGTGGATCTCCTGCCTGGCTCCCACCCGTCGGCCTATAGCAGCCCCCCGTATGACAGCCTTCATTGCGTCCCACACCACTAGGTTCGAGGATGCGGAGTCCCAATTGGTATTGAAGTAATCAGTTAAGGCGTCAGCTAAATGTGCTCGGAACGGGCCATCCTCGAGCAGCGCAGGGTTAAGCCTCCAGGTAGGAACTGGTGAGGGTACTCTACCCCAGTGTAGGTCAACTGCCAGCGGTCGGTGGTCCGAGAACGTTTTAGAAAGGTAATCTGCTGTGGCACACCTAGTCACTACCGAGCCAGAGCATACAAACCTATCCAATCTGGTATGTAATTTGTGTACAGGGGAGTAGCATGAGTATTCTTTGTGTGTCGGGTGCAGTGTGCGCCAGATGTCCGCCAAACTCCAACCCCGAAGCCACGTCCCAAATGACTCTGATAGTTTATGTATTCCCGCCGCCTGGAGGGGGGGGTGTGATCTGTCGAGGGTCACATCCAAAATCATGTTCCAGTCACCACCCAGAATCCAGGGGACGTCCACCCAATCCGCTAACGCCCGGCCCACAGCAGTAAGGAACCTATCCTGGCAAAATTCGGGGCATAAATGCTGCCCAGCACTACCACCTCCCCGTCCAAGGTGCCTCTCACTAACACATAGCGTCCCTGTTCGTCAGTCCGCCTCTCCAGTTCCACAAATGGAGTACCATGGCGCACCCATATCGTGGCCCCTCTTGAGAAGGCAGAGTATGTGGTAGAAAAAACAGTACCCCTCCATTTCTTTCTCAATAGGAGTGCCTCGGAGTGTGTCAGGTGCGACTCCTGTAGGAACACCATGTGTGCCCCTTGCCGTAGTAGGAAAGCGTGTACTCTGTGTCTCTTCTGCACTGCCCCCAGCCCTCTCACATTCCAGGTGACCAGCCTATACTTTCCGTGTGTGTCAGCCATAGCCCCGTGTTGGTGTCAAAAGTAGTGTTCCCATATGTCCTATTGAGTGATTCTTCCATGTCCCCCAGGAGACAGTACCCTCCCTATCCCAAACCCCAACTGTAAAGGCGCAGCCTCCAAACCCTGCTGTGCCAAACCAGAAACATTGGAACGTAAATAAACAAGTAACAATGCATACGCTAGTGGGGGGTCGGCCAAGCATCTGCCGTGTCCATAGTGCCATGCTCGGTCAGGTCGCCGGCTCAACGGCGCCGCCGGGAGAGTTCTTTTCAAAGTTAGTCAGTGTAGGTAGCCACGTCTCGTGGAGGGGGGGGAAGCAAGGGGGCAGGGGAGGGGAGGGGGGGACAAGGGCGGCCTCATACCGGCAGAACCAGCCCGTTGCAGCTATGCGCCGCAGGAGCACAGGAGGCGCAGGAATCGCATCGCACGATCCCTGTATCTGAGTTTTTCTCCCCATCCAGGGCAGGCCGCACGGTGCTCGCCAGCAAATAAAGGGCAACATACATATTCTGAGCAAGCACATTTCCCCCCCCCCCCATCCCCGCCGCCCCCCCACCTCATACAGAAAAGGATATCGTGTTGTATTCTAGTCTCAGGTCTAGTTCATAGAAGGTATTACTCTTGGGCATTGTCTATAAGTTCATCCGCGGCTCTAGGCGTCACCGTCGGAAATAGGATCATACTGCTATCCGAGTCAGAGTGTACAGTGCTATCCTCAGTGTCCGTGTTGATTGTCGCACCGTCGTCTCTGAAGGATCCCACCGCTGCCACTGCATCAGCCTGTCCCTGCTTTTGTTGGTGGGCGGTCGGTTTGTGCTGCTTCGGATGAGTGCATTGGGCGCCATTCTCGGTCTCCCCTTGAGTCGAGTCCTCCCTGGATCCGCTGCCCGTGGAGTCCTGCGTCGGGTCCAGCCGCTCCTCGATGTCCATCACCTCCAGCCATTCCTCCACATCCGTGGGGCTTTCGAAAAAGTGAGTCTTCTTGTCGTGGATCACCTTTAGGCGTGCAGGGAACAATAAGGCGTAGCGCAGTTTAGCCTTTTGGAGCCTCTGTTTTACCTCATAGTATGAGGACCGTTGTTTTTGCACTTGAGTGGTATAGTCTGGGTATAGTGAAATTCGTTTATTCTCCCATGGTATGACCGATTTGATTCTGGCCTGAGTTAGCAGCATGTCTCTATCCCGGTAATTGAGGATCCGGACAATAAGCGGCCGTGGTGTCTGTCCCGGTTTTGGCTGGCCAGTTGGGATTCTATGCGCCCTTTCTACACAGAAATATGGCGACAGACCCTCAGGGGCAACGTTATCTCGGAACCACTGTTCCATGAACTCTGCCGGCCGGGACCCCTCGCTTCTTTCCGGCAGGCCAATAACGCGAATGTTATTGCGCCGATTGCGCCCCTCCGCGTCCTCCACGCGTTCCAGCAGGGTTTTGACTTGACGTTGGATCACTTGGATGGAGTCCGTGTGTTCCGCCACTGTCGGGGCGAGTTCAGTTATCGACAGACCTTGATCTTTAACTTTATCCGCCAATTTCTCGTGGTCCGCCTTAAGCAAGGATAGGTTAGTGGTGAGGGTGCCCATCTGCGTCTCCATCACGGCCCTAGAGTCTCTGATCTCTTTTAGGATAAGGTCTAGTTTGTCGCCTTGCTGGCTCTCTGAGGTGCTGGAGGCCAGAGTCAGCGGTGCAGAGCCCCCAGGGTCCGTATCTCGGGCAGGTCCTGTGCCCGGGCCCTCCTTGCCCCCCGTGTTCTTCACGCCTTTGCGCCCCATATTAGACGTCAGGCGCCTGGTTGGCGGTAGGAGCGCGGGTCAGGGCGAGTATTTGCCGTCCAGTGTGCGTCTTATTTTCTAGTTGTTTCCCCGCCGGTCACACCTGATGCTCTCACCTTGGGGAAGCTGTGGACAGTGTCCGCGTCTCCGCAGGGGGGAGGGGCCGCTTTCTACCACACCCAGCGTATATGAGCGCCGAGGGTTTTCACTGGGCCCACCACCCTGAAGCGCTATGTCCCCCACCTCATCAGGCCGTCCGCAGCAGTCAAAAACGGCAGTAGGAGCAGTTGAGCGCCGCCCCGCCTGGGCCCCCAGCAATGTATGGGCACAACGTAGTTACAAAGGGAATGGGTTAGGCGCAGTAACAGTGCCGTATTGGGGGGCGTTGGCTGTGTTGCTGCATGTTTCTCCGGCGCCTCAGTCCTCAGCCCACTGCGTGGGGATAGTCCCTTCACCAGCCCTGTCTCTGCCAGGCATCCAGGGCGCCCCAGCCGGACCCGGCCTCCAATCCAGGGGTCCCCGCCTCTCCGCAGTCCGCCCTCTCAGGAACCAGGGCAGCAATGGCACACGAGACCCGGCTCGCCGCCCAGTGCAGGGTCCCGGTGGTCCGCCCCGCACTCCCCCGGGGCTCCTCACCTCCGGCGCAGTTCGGGCAGACAGCAAGCCAGGCAGGGGGGCCCCCGCAGCAGGTAGGCACTGCCAGCGGCGGGAATGTCCGGCCCTCGGCGCCCGCGTCTCAGCGTCCCAGCCTGCAGCAGCGGCCCGTCCACAGCCTCCGTACCTCCTCCCGACGTCGAGGTACACAAGGCGCCGTCCTCGCCCCTCGGCAGCCGCAGGGTCAGGATCCCAGGTGCAGGTGTCCGCCTGCAGGATCGGAGGCTCCGGTGCTCTGTCGCTTCACCGTCCTCTTTCTCCGGGCACCCCCGTCACTGGAGGCCCCGGTCCGCAGCGTGGCTCTAGGCCCCCCTGTTAGCCACGGCGTAAGTCCGGAACCCCGGTCACCAGAGCTCCAGGATTTTCAGCGGAGCAGTCGGGGGAGAAGCGCCTCCAAAAACAACCGTTTCCAGGTGGAGATGACCCTCGGCGTAGGCTACAGGATCTTTACCTCTCCCAGCGGCACCGGAGCACTAGCAAACTCCGTCCGCCATGGTGGCCTGCTAGCCACGCCCCCCCTAGATTGAGGGTGATAAAGGGAAGTATGGCATTGGTTGATGCCAACATTTATTAAGATGGCTAACTTTCAATTAGAAACAAACTGTCCCTGTTTATCACTTATCAGAAATGTGTAACATATCTCCCTGTTATACACTTCTTTAAAACAAAAATAAGATCCTTGGTCATAGAGTAATCTACTAACTTAACCTTGATCTAGTTATAATAATAATCAGTTAGAATAAAAAATAATAATAATTTAGTTAAGTGACAGTGATAAAACTCTGAAGGGACCCAGGAAGGGGCCCTTAAAAGAAATTGCAAAATGTACAATAGGGTGACTGAGCACTGCCACAAGTTCCAATGCAAGATGTTGCCTTACAACAGACTTCTCCTCTAGACAAGACTGTATTTCAAGGTAATTATGATGGAAGACTGCCTCAACTCTGCCACTGGAAAAGCCTTAATATAACATCTTTCCACGCTATTTATATTATAAGTACTCACTATTTCTGTATATTGAATGTCACTGTTACCTGTTTACTCCTTTTGTAAGCGTGTTCATATATCTTAAGCTTTCTATGCAGACAATGGTCTCGCTTTATAAAAAAACTGACAAAAATAAATTACAATCCAGCAAATCCAGGCTGGTCTCCGGATGTAGTTTTTCTGCCTTTTCAAGTTGGGCCTTATGTGCTTTACATGTCCCCCGCTGTCTTATTGATTACTTGAGCAGATATTTTTCTTTACCCTGCATCCGCCAGGCATGTGTGGCTTCTTTTCACACATGCATCTTCTACAAGTCTGTATCTTTTTAAGAACTAGTTCCAGGTTATGAAGATCTTTAAGCCCAATCACAGCACAGACCTCAGATTGACAAAGCCTATTTGGCCTTCTGCAGTTAAATAGAGAATAGCAGTAGTGGGTGTGGTGGTAGATGCAACTGTGTGTATTGTTCGTCTCTGAGTGTTTACAAATGGGCGTGACTACTATTCTTGCAGATGCGCAGTCAGAATGTGCCCACAATGCACTTCTGTCCCTGCGGATGCAGGTTCAAATTGTGCCCAGGATGCACTGGTGTCACCACAGGTGATGGGACAGAGTGTGATTTATACAGACTAGGATTTAGAGAAACAGACCAAGGGGTTCAGAAAGAAGGGGTACTCTACTGGCAGGGAGCCAGTTGGACTTAGAGGATGAGAATCACACAGAGGCATAGATAGATAGATAGATAGATAGATAGATAGATAGATAGATAGATAGATAGATAGATAGATAGATAGATAGATAGATAGATAGATAGATAGATAGATAGATAGATAGATAGATAGATAGATAGATAGATAGATAGATAGATAGATAGATAGATAGATAGAACGATGGTATCAAGGGTTCAGAAGGTGTAGAGGCACGAGGAACCAGGGATGTGAGAGTCCTAATGCTTCCCAAATACAGCTGTTGTTTTTACCCAACTGTGGAATGGGATCATTTTGTTTCCTTCCACTACGGCCATTGTCACCCTTTCTATGCCATAGGTAGATAGAGAGATAGACAGAGAGATAGATATATAGACAATAGAGAAATAGATAGAGAATGGGCAGTTAGAGACATGGGTGAAGGGAGAGACAGTGGAGAACAGAGATAGATGGATCTATGGGGCTTGATATAAATAGACAGGCAGATTGGTAGTGTGATAGAGTAAGATATAGACAGATAATGATAGATGAATACGTTGTTGTAGATAGACATAAACCGATACATCTTGATAGATAAATAGAAAGGCAGATGGAAGGAAAGACAATAGATTCAGTTTAAGGTGTCCCTGCCCTCTCCAGATGTTCTCTCTCTCCCGCTCTTTTCTTCGTCTCTCTATCACACCCTGTGTTTTTTTTCTTTCTCTTTGTCTTTCAGTCTCTCTTAGACTCTCTCCCTTTCTCTGTTTCACAGCTATCCCTGTAACACTGTATTTCTCTTTCTTTTGTTTGGCTGCCTCTCTCTCACTGTTGCGCTCTCTTGCTCTCTCTCTCTCTCTCCTTCTGTAATTGTCTGTTGTTGTCTTCGTCTGTTTGTATCAGTCTTTCTCTATTACCCTCACACTGTCTCTCCTTGTCTCTCGCTCTCTATTCTACACTTTCTCTTGTCTTTCACTGTCTTTATTTCTCTCAAATCGGTCTTTGTATATCCATGTCTCTCTTTGCCTTTCTATGTCTTTCTCCCTCTCTTTGACTTCTCTTTAACTCGTATCTTTCTCTCTCTATCCTTGTCTCCCCCTATCTCCTCGTCTTTATCTGTTTCTCTCTCATTATGTTTAACTTCTTGTCATTTTCCACTTCTTCCTGCCTCTCTGTCACTCTCCATTGCTTTCACTGTCTCACCTTTGCATAAAGGGCCTCAAGGCACCTTAAAAACCAGAAGTTGTCAGACTTGAAGAATGTGGTAGACAGGGGTTGGCGCTCTAGATGGAACTGGACTTACAGGCAATCACTTTGTGGGTTTATGATGAAATTTCCATGGCAAGGATAGAAGTGGCTGTATAAAACCTCCTGCTGCACTTCTTTAGGGGCCAGATGTAGGTAGAACTTATTTACCGATTCTTAATTACCGAATTTTACCGATTCGGTAATTAAGAATCGGTAAATAAGAAGGGGGGGTATGTAAGAACATCCAGATGTTCCATTTACCGAATCGGTAAATATCTGTATTTACCGATTCGGTAAATACCGACCGGTAATGCTCCATTCATTCCTATGGGCTTTGAAGCCCATAGGAATGAATGGGGCATTACCGGTCGGTATTTACCGAATCGGTAAATACCGATTTTGACAAGGGTGCAGGGGGTGTCACTTTTACACCCTCTAGCACCCCCAAAAAAGGTTCGGGGGCCATGTGGCAGGCATACCTGCCCTAAGGGCAGGTCTGCCTGTCATATGGCACAGGTGTGCATGCACACATGTGCATGCACACCGGAATCGGTATTTTACCATCAAATTGAATTTGATGGTAAAATACCGAATTTGTAGGTCTTGTGGGACTCAGAAGAGTCCCACCTACATCTCAATTTTACCGATTCTGTAAAAATACCGGTCGGTAAATTTACCGACCGGTATATTTACCGAATCGTAAAATTACCGAAATGGCCTGTTGCAATCTGAAATCGGCCGTTACTGACCGGTATTTGGCTACCTACATCTGGGCCTAGGTTCCTAATTACAGTCATTATTGTTTTGGGTAATTTGCTGCTGCTTAGTTCATCACAAACTTCATCCCTGAACTTTGTTGTGTTCCCCTTTTTGGTTTCTTCTCTTTTCCTTTGTTCTTACCTTGAACCTTTGCCTTATTGGACTTCTGCTGAAGCTTGAATACAATGTTATTTTGTCTTCATTTGAGCTTGGCTACCCTGGCTCAGCATCCCGGGGCTTCAATCCTTGTTCCCAGTTGAATACAAACCTCAAGTTCTTATTTGCACCGAAAAAGGGGTAATACAATATGAGAATACAAATTTGACTGTGCTTTGTTTTTTCAAAGAGAACCAAGCGATGGCTTGTGAAGGTCAAGAGTCGATGTTCAGTGCCTGTCCTTAAGAACTGATCCAGGTCTCTCCTTCCTCCCCTTTTTCCTCTGAATCCTTACTGAGATATTTTAGTTGAAACAGGTGGACATGTGGCAATCTGTCTATCTTGCCAAGTTCCTGTCATTCACTTCCCATGTCTCTTTCCCTGTGTCTCTCTAACTCTGTCTTTCTCTGTAACTTGCTGTATTTCTCTCTTATGGTATTTCATTACCAGTCTCCTATTCCCGTCTCCCCTTCCTTTTTTTCTGCCTGTTCTACTGTTTTTTTTGCTCTCTCTGCCTCCTTCTAATCCTATTTCTGACTATGTCGATCTCTTTCTCTCCCCCTGTCTCCCCCTCTTTTTCTGTATCCATCACTCACTCTCCCTATGTTTTTCTGTGCCTGTCACAGTCTTTGACTACTCTGTCTCGCCTGTCTTTCTCTATCTCCTTTGTCTTTCTATACTTCTCTGTTTTTATCTGTCTTTATCTCTCTGTACTTGTCTTTCTCTGATTTTTCGTGCCACTCTCTCTATTGCATTCTCTGCCTCTTTCTAGTTTTCTCTGTCTGTCTCTGTGTTTTTCCTTCTCCTTTGGTCTCTCTTTCCCTTCCCGACTTTGTCTGTCTCTATATTTTTCTCTTTCTTTGCCTTGTTGTTTCCTCTCCCTCCTAATCTCTCTCTCTATCTCCCCTCTATCTCTCTACCCATCTGTGCTTGTCTCTATGCCCTGGGTCATTCCTAACATCTTGGACGTCCAACGATCCATTGATGAGAGCTTTAGTTTTGTCTTGCATGAGAAACTTCGTTTACAAGCATCTCCACTGTAAAATAATACACTTTTATCTATGCTCTTTACATTTTGAAAATTGTTAAATAGACACCACAAATGAGATCTTCACACTCTTTTCCTCAATCTTTACAATTCATTTTTCTCCTAGAATAGTCAGTATTTGAGCACAATGGCATTGTCATAGTGCTACCTGGCCCATGTAATTATCTTTAACAAGTATTATTGTTAACCTCTCGCTACATTGTACAAACAGTTGGTCCTCCAATGGATCTTGATCTGTGCTGGAAGGGGTTGGATATTCGAAGGATGGGCACTTACCCAATGAGGACCAGGAATAGGATATCTGTATCTTAAACTCAAATTCATTACAATTAGGTGAAGCTCTCAAAATATCTATTATCATAAGTAACCCAAAACCAATAAATCACTCCCAAGGAATGATGAGTCAGAACAGAAGAGTCAGTTTAAGAATTTAAAGTTTCACTCCAAAAGTGAAGAACATTGGCATTCAAATAGAGTAGCATACAGCCCAAACAATCAATTAGTAAAGGATGTAATGAAATATACCAAGCCTCTGAGATTCAGGGGGAATATGATGGATGATCAGGAAAATCTTCCTCAGGCGAGGCTAATGTGGACAGCGTATGTGTTGATAGGAATGGGAAGCCAGGTGAGCCTTGTAAAGACTCTCAGGAAAGTTCATTAAAGTTCCAAGTAGCCAGTTCCAGTTTGTCAAGACAGCAGCCTGTCTCAGTCTGTCGCTGTAACCACAAGGGTCACAGCAGCATGACAAGAACCCTTCATCCAAAAGGTTCAAACTGCTTCAGGACACCAGTCAGCACCAATGTGTCCTAGTTCCAAGTGCAGAATTGAAATCTGAATCAAAAATCATATAACCCATGTCTCGAAAAGCAGCCGCCACAGACCCACAGTTTCTCCCAAAGTTGAGCAATTGCACTTGTAAGGGTTTCTGGAGTGACACCCCCTGGGATCACCAAATTGTGAGAACAGTCAGTTCCATTGGTCAGTCCAAAGTAAGATGAAGGTGATGTAACAGGAAAGAAGATTCAAAACCAGAAAAAATAAGTACATCTTTTACGCAATTCCTCATGTCATGTAAGTTAGTTGCACATTGAAAAATAAACCTTGAAGATGATGACATGAGGATTAAAAATGTTCTGTTCTCATGCAGCTGTTTCAGAGTGTAACAAAATAGTTTTGCAAATTCACTATTCAGTCTGGCAGATGTCAAAGGAAACAGTTATCATTTCAATACAATTTGCTATATTTCAAAAAGTTCCCATACGCTTTGGAATATTCAGTTCATAACTTCGCTGGAAAGGAGAAATAAAATATGAGAGCCTGCTAGAAATTTAGCTAATATACCACAATGACCATGTAAATTGTGAATCGCGCATTAATTAAGAAACTAACATATAACTTCAGAATACATCATTAAACATTTCAATCTGATCATAATTAATACATGTACGTATAGTGAACTCATACATTGTTTTGTAAGCGTCAACATTATTCATATAAGAAATGCATATTCATCTTTGTAGTTTACGTGTTATCTAACTGATACGTTTATAAAATACATTTTAATAAAGTTTCATGAAGGCATATTTAAGTATATTCATGTAGCACCTACTTTTTTTTTTTTAAACTCTTTATTCACCACTGCTTTCAGATATTACATTGTACAAACATTTATCATTGTCCTTGTACAGTCTTTTCTTATTTCCTCCCATTAAACTTTAGGCATTTGACTTATTGTCTCTCCTAGCTGAGAACATACAATACATCACTGACAACATAGGTTACTCCATGTAAAGTAATAAGTTCTCACATATGGGTCCTTACTGGTAATATCATACATCTCATCAGCATCTGTACAACATTAGTCCCAAATAGTCAAGTCATAACCATTCCCCATCCCCTCCAACTCCCCCCCCGTACGTCTCCTGGCTTCTCCACCCATCGTGTACTGTAACCATTGGCCTAGGAATCTCGGGAAAACAGACACGTCTAGATGTTTGTGCTTGTCATCATCTGGCAAACCCGTGCGCACCATGGGCAAGGCTCTTCTCCCAGTCACGCCTTCTCTCGTCCGACAGTCTCATTTATGAGGTCTCCGCCTGGGAGGGCATCAAATCTACTCCCTCTAGCTCCAGCAGCATCCGCTCCCATTCTTGTGCAATGGGGTGTTTCCGTAGCCCTCTCTCTTCTTCCCTACGGAGAGTTACACCCTCAGCCCTGCCCCACTTTAATAATTCAGATCGCCAAGTCTCTATAGCTGGGGGTCTTGCAGACTTCCATCTCATGGTTAACGCCCTAACTGCCAATAACAGTGCCAAGTCCAGGAGCTTCAGTGGGGCCCTATGCCCTTTGGGTCTTTTCCTGTGTCCGATCAGGCTAGGCAACGCTCCCTCCGGTATCTGCATACCCGTGACAGTGTGGAGGATATGTGGGACCTGTCCCCAATAACCGCTCAGGCGTGGGCAGGACCTCATCATGTGGAAAAGGCCGGCCTCATCCGTCTGACACCGGGGACAACATTGGGGAGAGGCAGGGAACATCCTGTGCAGTCTCTGGGGGGTCAGGTATGCCCTATGTAGCACCATGGCTTGTATAAAGTTAAACTTCACATTCCTGGACACCCTTCTAGGGTGCTCCAGAGCGATCTTCCAGGCCCCATCCGTCAGAGCTTCCCCTGTGTTAAGCGTCCAGGTGTCTCTGAGTGCGTTAAGAGGCATAGCAGCGTGTTCTCTAATTCCAGTGTATAACCACCGCACTAAGTGTCCCCCTGTCCCCATGTAATGAAGGAGGTGCACTACTTCGTGTTGCACGGGTTTGTTGCACTGTGGGGCCCATGTATGTCTTACGTAGTGTGTCACAGTGGCATGTAGGAAGTATAGTCGCGGTGGAGCCCCTGTGGCGTGTACAAAGGAGGCATGGTCTAGCAGTGTGTCATCTCCGAACAGATCACCTACCCTATCCACTCCCGCTGCTGTCCAGGGCTGTAGCACCTACTTTTCTTTTGTCATTTTCGGTGCACACATTATAACAGGGGATAACATTTTTGTAACTTTTCACATGAATCAAAACCATTAGTATTAAAATCCATAACAATGCGATTACATTATTCTAACACATATACATCAGTGAACATTGCATATCATTATTAAAAGTCACATCTATTTTAATTAAACGTTTAATATGTCTCAAATCTATCTTTTTCTCTGCATGCTTTTATGAAGCAGTATCTGAATTGTATTTATTTGCATCATTTTTCATAACGTGGAAATTAACACACGTTTTGTCATCGTTTGCGTAAAAGTAGTCATAATGATTTCCTTTATCAGTAAAATCATTTGATGAAATCTCTGCTCTATCAGCATCACAATAAGTTATTACACCAGACCAGTCTCACAGTGGAGGAGGACTCCATTACAAACTACATGCTGTTGGATTTGTAACTCCTTATCTAGTAAATCCATTTGGTGCTCTCTTGTTTCTTGTGGTACCCTTGTGAAGCATGAATGGGTTAAAATGTAAGTAGTTACAAGAGAGTGTGGCCTGAACGTAGAACCCTGGCCCACAGTATTAATTTACCAGCCTTAACATTCCAGAACGTATTACGAGAGCCCTAGCTCTGGAACTAAAGTCCTGGTCACTGATTTTCTAAGGTCCTCCGATTCCTCTAATTGACAGACATAAGAAAAGAAAGGTGTACAGTCTTCTACATTAATATAGTAGGGCTGTAATAGAAATTGAAAAACGATGGCATCAACCAGGCCTTCTTTTATGTGTAATAAAGGCAGGCTACTCCCTGCATCTAAAACAGCCTTGCTTCTGGAGACAAACTAGGACAAAGCAGGAAAACCATACATGGACAGAGGTAGTCCTTTTGTTAGTGACCCCTAAGTGGAATATTGAGTCCAGCATGCCTTTAACCGAATTGGCCTACTTGGATTCAGATATAGTTACATGGGTGAGTTCACAGGAATGCCATGGATTTTGCTGCCTTGAGGGGTTGTGATCACCCTTCTTGATCCTGTGTACGTAATCACTGATTTTAACAAACTGTTGGATCCCCTAAAGCTTTTTGAGCAGACAACCTCAAATAGTTCCACTCTCTCATTTCAGTTCTGTAGTCTGCTTAAGTAGTGGGAGATTTTTTTCTTGACTTGAAGGCTCTCAAAAATACTGCGGCCAGTTTCAGTACTTTCCAATTTCACCTCAGTCTCTTATACTCTGACCCTACTTTGTCTTTAGAGATATATTCTGAATTGTCCAGTTGTTATCCCAATCCTTCTATTACGTACAGGCAGCCAGTAGGCAATTCCAGCCAATGGTTGTCCAGCCAGACATCCGCATAGGTGCACTTGCTGTTGGAATGTTGATTATTACCAAGAAGAATCAATTTATTTATTATTTTTTAGCATCAGCTTTCATCAAAGGACATTTTGTTGGTGTTCATAAACAATGTATCTGGACAGCCTTTTTCTGTATGTCTTGATAGCTAACAGGTGTTTCATCACTTTAGAGGACATTTTCAAGGCATATGTGATTCTTTCTCACCTTGCAGGTGAAGGAAGACATTGCTTAAGGCATGTGAAATATTTAGTTTGGTTCTTCCAAAAAGACATGTAGCAATCCCATTTTGTGAGGGTTGGTGGGAGAACATTTCCTGTGTCTTGGTCTACAATATTCCAGCCTATACCATGTCCAGAACAGTAGAATGTATCAGAGTATTGAATATAGCAAGTAAAGGAAATGTTTGTTAGGTAACCGCTAATCAGGGCAAAAGTCCAATCTATGTAGAGAATTGACAAGCATTGTAAGAATGGAAGGACCATGTAGTAGCCTGCAAGCTTATGAGTCCCACTAGTGTATGCCTTACTCCAGTCTTAAGTCTTATGCAGGGATCTAGGGCCAGATGTAGGTAATTCATATTTACCGACTCTTAAATACCGAATTTTACCGATTCGGTATTTAAGAGTCGGTAAATATGAAGGGGGGAGATGTAGGTATTACAGATTCTGTAAATACCGAATCATTAAGATTTGGTATTTACCGATTCTGTAATTACAGAATCGGTAAATACCGATTTTAGCAAGGGTGCAGGGGGTGTCACTTTGACACCCTCTAGCACCCCAAAGACGGGCATGTGAGCCATGTGGCACACAGACATGCCCTAAGGGCATGTCTGTCTGTCACATGGCTAGGTGTGCATGCACACATGTGCATGCACTCCTGGGTTCGGTATTTTACCACCCAATTGGATTGGGTAGTAAAATACCGAATCTGTAAGGCCTGTGGCACTCTCAGGAGTGCCACCTACATTTGGATATACCGAATCGGTAAAAATACCGATTCGGTATTTTACAGAATCGGTAAATTTACCGATTCTGTAAAATATATGCCCCTACATCTGAAAACCCAAATACCGGTCGGTAACGGCCGAATTCGACCGTTAGCGACCGGTATTTTGGCTCCTACATCTGGCCCTAAGTGTCCACAGTGTAAGAAGTAGTCCAAGTGGTACCAAGTAAAATGGTTTCACTTAGAGAGAACATCAGGTTGATGGGATGAGTAGGTACAGTTAGCAGTTAAGACTTGTGGGGATGGAGACACCATTGGGATATCTAGAGAGTGATGACCTATTTGCAGTTGCTATAACATGCACATGTTCATCCATGTCCTTTCAAGTCATCAAGGCAATATTTGAGTTACTTTTACTTCTTGTGACAGTTTAGAGTCAGGTCGCAATAATCCATCAAATTGTAGAAGAAAGTAAAATAGTCCAACATTATCAGACCAATATCATCTGGCAAAATACAGGTTAACCATACACTATTGTAATGCGTCTGCCATTACATTGTCTGAATCGTGTCCTCCTTAGCAAATGTGACCAAGTCTAAAGTAGGTTCTTCAACTGAAACATGTAAAAGGGATTTTTGGATGTCTATTGTTGCTACCGTTAAAGCTTCACCTATATCTATCAGTTGTCTTTTTTACATCTGCATCTCCAAGTACCTTACATGTATCAATACTTCACAAAAAGCAAACATCCTAGATTTGAGGGATCTTTGGGTATATACATTGAAATACACAGAAAGCAGTCGTATCGGGAGTTATATTAAGCTAAGATTCGTAATCTTCCTTATCCCTCCATTGTTCTATAAAATAATATCTGGGACATAGCATGTGTCTGCTGTATAGACATTTGGCATAGTAATGTGTCTGTTTCATAGATATGTGGACAACGTATTCATTAGACCCATTACAGCTTTTCATAATGTCTAATTTGATGAAATGCGTAACATTAAGTTGGTCAATAGTAAAATCTGTTGTGTACAAAACTATGTACCTGAAGGCTACAGCAGGCCGCAATTGCTTAAAATATATTTGTTTTTTTTACTATATATTATTTTTATCTTCATTAAGTAAAGTATATCTATTGGTTTACTGGCAACATAGTGTTTGAGATCCCGTATATGTTCCCTGATGTATTGGTACCCTAAAAGCTGATGAAAATTTACATAAAATGTCTGCCTTATGTACGTACAAGACAAAATGTGTGAATCCATTTTAATGCAAGTTTGGCTGATTCTTTGACAGTTGAGTCTCCTAAAAAAAACACAATGTTGAACCCCACACTTTTAAGTGAGTTGTAACATGTGCCTTAAAATTGACCTGTTCTAGCTTAATGTTTCGGAAGTCCACATATCCCCATAAAGGCTTCAGAGTGAGCTCAGTGCATTACAAGCAAAAGGTCATCTCCACATTTCTTAGTACCATACTGCAAAATTATATATTATTTGTATGTTACACAAGTAGTAAAAGGTTTTATTAAAGTCTTTCATAAGTTTCATGATAATTCTTAACTCAAGGATCCAAATTGCGCTGTGCTAGAGCAATAATCGGGATATGCTGTGGCTTTCTAATCACATACAGGATATCAAGCGCAACTTTACTTACAAATTTAGGCACCGAACAGCAATATCTGATAGGATTCAAAGTCAACCATGTGTTCTCCAAGTTCAGTCCCATGTTTTCATCGTGATATTCAAGTGAGTAGAGTTAACCTCTAGTGTTGCGCTATCCACATCTGTAGGACACGACTGTAAGGTATTAGGGAAACAATCAAGGTATCATTTCCGCCTGACCCTAGTAAAGAACACATCTTATATGTCCTTACTTATATATCAAGAAAGAGCTGGTCTACAAGAGACAGTCCTACAATGGTTCTCCTCCTTTCTTCACAACCGATCACAGAGAATAAAAATCAAAAACTTCGAATCTGACCTACACCCGGTCATCAGAGGTGTTCCTCAAGCGTCTGTTCTCTCCCCACAGCTCTTCAACATCTATATCGAACCCCTCACCTCTCTACTCAGAAAATCCAACATCCCCTTTCACCTATATGCGGATGACCCGCAGCTGTATCTGGAAACGACCTCTATTGAGGACATCCAGAGACTAAACAACACGCTCAAGGAGATACAAGACTGGCTCTCAACCAATCACTTGAAACTGAACCAAGACAAAACAGAAATACTACTTATTTCCAACAAAGATGATAACCCTCAAATCAAAGAATGGCTCACAGCCATCGATGCCCTCAATGGTAACCTTTCCCTAGCAGACTCGGTGAAATCTCTAGGGATCACCCTAGATCTAAAACTCCACATGAAGAAACACATCTCAAAATCTGCTAAAGGTGCTTTTCTCAACTTTAAACTACTATACAAAATAAAACCCTTCCTTCCACCCAAAGACCTTCAACAGGCCACCCAGGCTCTAGTCCTCTCCAGAATAGACTATGGAATTGCGACCCTGACAGGAACAGCAAAATCCCATCTTGCCCCCCTGAAGACGACACTCAACGCAGCAGCAAGAATGGTCTCCGGAATTAAGAAATTTGAACACATCTCTCCAGCCCTCAAAGAACTCCGATGGCTCCCAGTGGAGTTACGAGCCAGTTTCAGAACAGCCTGCATCACTCACAAAGCCCTGCATACAGGTAAACCAGAATACCTGGCCGCCAAACTCAATAGGGCAGGCCAGTCCAGAAACCTAAGGAGCTCCAGCTCTCTACTGCTCATCCCGCCCAAATTGTGCAAGCTCAGAACTACAGCTAAATCTTTTGCTGGCAACGCTCCTAAAATCTGGAAGTCCATTCCTCCCCACATCAGAACAATCTCTTCATTTTCAAAATTCAAGAGGCTCCTCAAAGACTTCTTCCTCGACCGTACTCTAGGGTCCTGAGAGACCCTGGACTGCCCCCGATCTGTCACTCCAGCTTTAACAAAATTCCAAGTCTGACATCAAGGCTGCAGACCAAAATAGCTTCTGGATACAAACATTCTATCAACAGATTATGTATGTTTGAGTTTCAGTCTGCTCATTATGCCATTACTGTATATGTTGTGAAGCGCTCTGATACCCTTGGGTCCAGCCAGCGCTATACAAAACTACTAAAATAAAAAAATAAAAAATTATTTGAAAAATCTGTTGATCCGAATAGCTGAAATAAATTGCCATATTTCTCCTTTCATTGTGCACTTAGAGGGATTATTAACAACATGGAAATTCAACGAGCGTATACTCCAGTTAACCCTGTGAATGCAGAAGAATATTTTGAAGTACTTATTAAGGTAAAACTCACATTACTCTACTCTTGTTTGTTTTATTTCGGCAAAATGAATCTGCTGAAAAGCCATTTCCCTAGAAACCCGTATAGTCAGGAAGTAATCCTGAAGTTCAATTATTTCATAGGTTCGTGTGTTAGTGAAATTGTTTCTGCAATGACATTACCAACCTATGTGGAGCCCAGCAGTTTCAGCATGTTTCTGGCATGGTGGAATATGGATGGCATAAGTGTGGGTATATATATACATCGTCAGGGTACCCAAATGTGGCGTTAGGAATAGCTAATATATGCTTACATATGTATTCTTAATTCTATGATCTTAAGACGATAATATTTTTGTATTCAAATAATTTTTTCCTTGCTTTTCTGACATAGAACCCTCAGTGGCTGCAACACCTTAAGGATTGCAATGGATTGTATTTGCATTCATTTAGCTTGTCACAAAATCTTCTTTGTCACGAAAGTACTGAATGCTGATGACACTTAAATGTTTGCTTGATGTTCAGGTTTTCTTCAGTGCCAGGTGCAGACAATAGACTGAATTTAGTGCTCTGTTTTATCTTAAACTAGCTGCCCGCCCCGACGTTGTCCGGGGATGAAATAGAATCTCTGCAATGGTTGTAACAGGCAAGGCAAATTTATTTCAAAACTTGCCTGTGCGTCCGCTCAGAAGCCCTCGTTCGGTACCGCTGAAGGTGAGCGTGTGCTCTTCTGTTTGTTGTCCTTGCCGCAATATGCGAACGTGTGTGTCCGCTTCAGGCGACGCTGCAGCCGCGAACGAGTTTGTCCACTGTAGCGCCACTTAGACGCACCACATGATGTCAACGTCCAACAATGCCAAATGCAACTCTCGCGTCTAATGGCAAATGCAACTTCCGCTTCTCTCAAGCGGTGGAATCCATGTTTGTTTTGAGGAATGCCGCGCCCATCGCTGTATGCACACGCCTCCCATCGCTCTATGCACATGCCCCCAGCAGAACGCTTCTCGCAAGCGGTATCATTCAGCAGGGTTGGGTTTTGACGAATGGCGCGCCCATCGCAAGCAGTATAATTCAGCATGGTTGGCTTTTGACAGTGTTGGGTTTTGACGAATGGCGCGCCCATCGCAAGCGGTATAATTCAGCAGGGTTGGGTTTTGACGAATGCCGCGCCCATCGCTCTATGCACACGCCCCCAGCACAACGGTCTACTTTTTCCCAAACTTTCTTTTTCCCTTCTAATGTATATGTGGGGCTGGTGTATAGCCTATGTCCATCTGCTGATACTCTCCTTTCCAACGCTGTATTTGGTGTTCCTGTTGGCGCTGTCGTTCCGGAGCTTACCCGCCTCAAAGGTTTGGGCTCTCTCTTTATAATATTAGTGTGGATAAAGAAAATAATTGAGGAGGTGCAGTACTGTGTTGACTTTGTTGAATCCTGGCCATTTACTCTCTTACCCAGTTTACATAAAGGTCAGTTCTTACATCCTGGAATCATTTATGGATGCTGGCCTAGATTTTCCTTAGAAAGGTATATCTGTACAATCCTAGTAAGTTAAAATCCCATTACTTTGTTACAGAAATATTATGTTCACCTGCGCATTCTTCATTTTATGATCCCTCAAAGTATTAGACTGCAAGCTTCAAATGGAGCTCGGTCTTGGTGATGGTGTTAAGTGCAGAAAGGAGCCCTGTTTTAGAAGTAATAACCCCAGATTAGTAGAACAGTGATATTGGGCTTTACCGCTCTTTCTAAATCTTTAGTGGTGGCTAGCCAGTTTCTTTGGTAGGACTGGAAAACACATTTTAAAAGTTCAGTGTTCTTTCATCTTTGGCGATTTTTCTTGTGGTCACAACTTTACCTGATAATAATGGTTACATGCTTCTTTGTAGTTTCAAGTAAATGAGGTCTTTTTCTGGAGATCTTAATTGATATTCATAAAAACTGAATATCTTTGCCTATGTGTAGGATTCTGAACACTTTTGCAAAAGAGTAGTATATGTTTTTTTTAATAACAAACATTTTATTGATTTCCAAGAACATTTGAGAACAGACGCACACGTGATTCACCACTGCAGACGTTACATGCACCCAAATAATAAATATATGCTTTTTAATACATTGTCTGTCTATAGTCATATTTTCTCTTCCCTTTTTTAAATAATAATAGAGCAAGTACATTCTTTATTGTGTAGATTCCTGAAGCTAAGCAGTAAAATCACAAGTTATAAAAGAGAGAGTACCCCAGACATCATTGTAGAAAATCTTCCTTTTCTGCGTGCTCTTCCAATATTTTTTGCCTTTTGCTAGACCCTATATTTTTGCTGGCATTAAGGCTCTGTGCACTTTAATCCTGCTAACCAGTGGTAAAGTGCCTGTGTTTCCACTTAAACATGGTTAAATTAACATATTCCTGATTGGCTTATTTAACTTATATATAAGTCCCTAGTATATGGTACAAAATGTACCCAGCTATAGTTAATACTTATTAAAACCTATTGTTGATAGTTATTAAAAATCCAATTCAATAGTGAAGTTGGATTTTTACTAAATATCAAGAAAAAGTATCTTTTAGAAAGTTGCCTTTCCCAGCATGAAGTTCCTAGAGTCTAAATTAGCATTTGCTCTCCCACTTATCCTAGCTAGTAACTGGCACTTGAATAGGTGTGGAAAAGGATCACGCCTTCCAGGAGCAAGCAATAGGCTGACCTGAATAGGCAGAAATAGTTCCTCTGAGCAGCTAAGAATATGCAGCGTGTGGCTGTGAATTCTTCTGCTTGAATGTCAAATCTTGCTTGACAGGTTTGCTAGGCTTACATATAACTATCTGAAGCACACTTGAAAGGGATGGAAATAGGATGCCAAAACAATACTTATGTATCTACTGGCTGGTTTCTGGAAAACCCTACTTTTGTTTTACCAGACTTCTGTCTCTGGATTTCAGTAAATTTGCAGGTTCACTCTGACAACTCCTGTGGTTATTCCTTGAGCTGAATAGTCTACCCCCCCACCTCAAAATAATAATCCAATCTTTTACATCCAGTATAGGAGTTAAAAAGAAGAATGTGTTCATAATGGACATCCCTTAAATAAAACATCATAAACCGGGGCCTGCTGGCTGAGATCCTATATGGCTGTAGTGATTTTTGGCTCCCAATCTTTTTCCCACTTTTCTACCACTGACCGGCAATCAGTCACTCCTGAGCATGGAAAGCCTGGTGAATGAAGCTGGAAGGAGAGGGGCTGCCATGCAGTATCTACTATCTTTAGTGATGTCTCCCTCAGCACTTATAGCTGAGTTCCCCTCCTTGCTTCCTACAGCCAGTGGATGTAAGTGCGTATGACCACACAAACCCAGTTGAGGCCAGCTGTGGCACCCCAATGCAGCCCACTGTTGATTCAGGCCAGGGGTGAAGGCAATGTGGGATTTGTCTTTTGGGCTGGGGACAGAGGTACCAACTTCTAGGCTGGTCCCGTGAAGGAACTGGCACTACCATGAAATATAGGCAGTCTCAAGTGCTCTATGGGTGGATGGGGGTGTGAGCCTAAGGGGCAGAGGACAAAAGGCCTCAACACTGTTTTCCTGCTACTACCTGGTTCATATTTACCCTAAGTCTGACAGCTGCTCCTCCAGGCTCATGGCCTCTGCAGTTGCTGAACTTGTGAAAGAGCCTTATCACATTTGGTGTCTGTGAATTTTGGCTATTTCGCGCATGTATTCTTGAAAGGGAACCCGGTTGAGCAGAACCTCTTTCCTCATCCTTGTTTATTGGCACTTTGTGCAGGGAAAAATGATCAAAGTAAAGGAAAGTCCACAAGGAACCAGTGCTTGATCCTGTCACATTTGTGCCCAAAACTGTGCAAAGAGCTTTCCCAGGATCATGCAGACTCAGGAGGGAAAGACGTTTTCCACAGACTTCTTGTCAGTGTGTTGCTTTGTGTGTTGCCTTTTCTGTGTTGGCTCTCCCTTATCTCTGCTCCAGTGGTGCTGCACACTTGGTTATCGATATGGATTTCTTGAGCATTGTGAGTAGTGTGGTAGTGGGAGGCACCAAAAGAGTTCCAGAATGGCTCTTGCCATGGAGAATGTCACACTTGGGCTGCTCCTTCAAGACAGAGCCCACACCATGTATTCCCAAAAGCAGGCATAGCTTGGCCTCATAAAAAACCCTTCCTGAGGGATTTGTTGGACTATCCAAATCCATTGTGGCACCTTTTGCCCCTGTTAGGTCGGTGGCTGTTTCTGGCATATAAAAGGCAACATTTGGAAAGGCTTGGTGCATCACAATATATCTCATTCCCTGATTTTTCATTGCTCTGATCTCCCACATTTTAGTCATTTCTGTCCTTGGGTCAGGTATTTTTCCTTTGCTAATTATCCTCCTTGGTCTGTTCTGTTATTTTCTGTTTCACAATATTGTTATAATTTTTTTCTCAATCAGTTGGAATTCATCGTGGATTTTCTTTTCATGGATTTGTTGTTTTTGCGTGGCTCTTTTCTCATTCCTAATGTTCAGGAGGCATCTGGTGCTTACTCTTATAACCAGTGCTATTTACATCAAGTATCTCAGGATTTCAAAAGTAGTTTTTTTTCACTTTGCAGATTCTTCCCCTCGCTGTAACCCTCTATAAGAGACACCTTACATCTTTTCATGTATATTATTCTGTGGTGGATGGCACTGTGGTTACTGGGAGTAGTTGCCCTTTCCTCAAGCATTCTGGAAGAGCTTATTACAGACCATCTTCGCATCAGGTCCTTGACACTCGCATTGGTCACATTAGGTCCCCATGAAGAAGTGAATCCAATTCCAGGTAAAAACGTGTTCTGATTCATCAAGACATTGTACAAATAATTGTCAGTGTAATTCTATGGCATGAAACGGCCAAGAAGGATGTGGAGGGCAGGCGTAGAGGTCTCGGTAACTCTAATTCAAATAAAACAAGACTTTAATGATGCTACGATTAGAGACCAGACTCTGTAAGGAAGAGATCACAGGGTGCAGAAGCTGTTACAGGGGCTGGCTTTATCTAAAAACTGTGCAAAAAATAGTATTGGGAAATTTCATTCCAGTGTAGAACCCCTAGCCAACGTGAGCAGGGTTGCCAATCCGCGGCTATTAAGTGTTTCTCCATTGATCCCTTCTGAGTTCCGGACATCTGTGTTGGATACTAAGCTTTGTGAACTACTAGAAGTGGGACAGGCATCAAGCCAAAACCTGGTTAGGATAGCTCACCTCATATCTTCCTGTGGCAAACGTCGAAATCTGGAACTGGAAGTAAGGTGATGGTATCTTTGTCCAGCTGGGCACATGGCAGAATCCTTCAATCACAGTATCTTAATAACAGAATGATGATCGAAGGATGCCACTTTCTTATCTCTAAACTCTGCTCACATCTTACTCCGGAGAACAGCCCTATTAGAAGTTACATGTGACTTCAGTAGCAGAGCGTTACAGGTCTTTGTTGGTTTGAAATTAGTTGATGAGTAGTAGTACAGAGCCAAGATACTACAGAGGGTTGTTATAAAACTTTAAAGACGACTTTGGTTTTGTTTTCCTGTGTTATTGTGTTTAAGTGTGGGGTTAGAACTACCATAAGGGGTTGGAAGTACCATACTGGGGCTCAGAATCTAGGGTCAGCTTTTCTTTCTTCTCCATGGGTGGAGTGGCTTGACGAGTTTGAGAACATAGTGTACTTTATCACCCACATTGTTTTCCAATGTTGTGTTTCCATTAGCAGTCTCTCTCTCCGCTTTCTGTGCTCCTGTTTTTTGTTATTTTTTCAGACACTCACCCCCAGTCACAGATCTGGGTTTAATCCATCATCGTTCTTTAGCTCACTACGCCACCCCAGTTCAGAACCAGCTATATGCAAATCAGTCTTGACCCTACGCCTCATGGGAACAGTCCATCTGGACTGGAAACAAAGAGTCTATGACCGGTTTCGGAGTTTCACCCCTCATCAGCTAGGATACCTTGAATCCAGTAGCATAGTGAGCCCAGGACCCATGTCTGGGCATACCCGGCGCACTAAGGACGAGAAAGCAAAAGATACACACTTGATAGATGCAATGCAGAACAAATCAAACCTTCACCCCCTGTCAAGAGATCTGGGTTAAATCCATAATTCTTTTGCTCACCATGCCACCCCAGTTTAGACCTGGCCATATGCAAATCAGTCTAGACTCTGTGCCTCATGCGGACACTGCTCCTTATAATACCGACGTTCAATCAGAGCTAAGCGTAATGTTGTGGCCTCCTGTCGAGTAGAATTTGTACGTTATGCCACCTCACGCCTCTTCACACACACAAAGAAGGGAAATTTCTTGCCCAGGCAGATCCTTCATCTGAAAAAAGAAAGCCCTTAAGAAGCTGTCTTTTTCCCAGTACTGGGACCAGCACATTTCAGGCAGGTCTACAGGGCAGTGGCAAGACCCTGCTCCTGTGGGGCACTGTAGTCTCCCCCCACTCACCCTGCTTGATCAAATCCAAGTAAGTTCTGACCAGTGCTGTTGAACGTGGACATCGATTTCTAATACAATTTGTAGCATATGGTAGAAAGACAAGTTGTGAGCGAGATTCCTGTTAAATTGTTCCTCTGCTTAGCATGGTAATGACTGTAAAAAGTCCTTCTTCCTTATGTTTTTTCAGACCTATTTAGCATTATTTGCTAAATAAACATAACTAGTCAGCAAGGTAGTTAGTCTAATAGAATGGGAGGGCCATGAGAAGACTCAAGTAATTGAGTATTTAAAAAATCATATAGTTGAGTGGGTTAGTGTGCCTGGTACACAGGCTCAATAACTTAAGCAGAGGAAAGAAACAAAACCAGAGATGGCATTGGCAAAGTTTCGAAAAGCCACCTCCTATGTATTCACTGGCTGGAGTGGGCTGGCGGAAGTAAAGTGTGATGATAGTTTAACACACCAGTGGATGAAGATTGCGGTCTAAAAGCCCCTACAAGTATTTTATATTATATTAGAATTTTTTGAAGAAACAATAGTCAAGCAAAACAGCAAAACTGTCTCAAAAGTAAAAATGTGAAAAGTGATGTGAACTGATTTAGCAGCTTAGTCTCATATAAGGACCTTGGTAGGTAACTAAGGCAGAGAGTACTGACTTGCAGGAATTACTTTCACCGGCAGACCTTTCTGCTATGTCACCAACTTCGGCCACAAAAATGGGAAATGAAGTGAGGTAAAAGTGTCACAGCTGGTGTTGTTGCACGAAAGCTGACAGAGATATCTCTCAAAATCAAAGTTCCTCGGACAGTGGCTGAGGCAAGATTTGTTGCCAGAGGAGGTAGAACAAGCCTTTGTGAGCACGGGTTCCGGCCAGTGCTCTACTTTGAGAAATTCGGCATAGTATAAATATTGGAGCCTCCAAGTCGGAGGGCAAAGTCCAATTATATGCATTTCAGGAAGGGCCTGAAAACGTAACTTAATGGCTCTTTTCCAACTTAAGTTCTTATGTCAGAACACTGCAACGAAGAACACCAGGTAGGACCGTTCATCAATGACCTGACTTTAACTCATCGCCACTGCTCAGACCATATAGATCTCTGAAAATACCCCAAGTGTGATAGTGTGACAAACAAGGCTCCACAAACTTCCTAAACATATTTACTGTATACAATCCGTTGCCACATGGCATGAATGATTTGATTTCTTCTTGAAGTAATTAAAGTAACATTAAAGAGTCCCTGGGCAGATTCATATAGTTCTTCTAATGTTTTTTGTGTTTGCCAGAGTCCAAATTGGTTCAACAAAACTTCTCTATTCCATTTCTTGGGCTCGATTGTCCTCACTTTAGTTTTCACATCTGATCTGTCTTATGGTGGGCTATCCTTCCAGTGTGTCACAATCACAGAATACGTAAATTTGTAGCTGTCCTATAGTATATAGGGCAGTCTCCTCGGGCACTGGTTCTCTGCTGTTCCCAATCAGCTTAACTTTTTGTTAATGAATTTACTCCACTCATTGCTTTGTTAGTTCGATCTTGACTTTAATTCTTCATTTAAATAATGTTTCAATCACATCCATATAGTCTTTTGTTTTTTTCACATTATACATAAGCTGTATCCTTTTAAATTCAACTACAATGCATTTCGGCGAGTTCGCCTTCATCAGGGATAAGCTCTACAAAAATAAAATATAAACAACCTTTAGTAACTCGTGGTGCCCATGGATCTTTTATGCTGTACAACTATATTATTCTTTAAGCATGGCGCTTATTTACATACCTAGTCTTATTTACAAGTGTCCCCGTCTCTGTTTCACCAATCCTTGTCCCTTATAACTAACTGCTGTGCTTTTCCCTCTCTTGTCTTTATGTTAGCGTTTTACATGACCTCGCCTCTCGGTAAACGTTAATGGTCCCGTTAACGTGGACCGTTATAAAATGTGCTCGGTTCTCAAGCCGCTTAACGCGAGTTCTGTTGCTTACGTTAAAAATGCGACCCCTTCTAGGCTTCCTTCTTTCTAAGTTTGAAACCGCTTTTCCTTCACGCTTACCTCTATTGTTGCATGTCGCGCTTCCTTCGCCTCGCTCGATTAACCGCTCGGTGTTGTTCTAGCAACTAGGGGCCAGATGTAGGTCGGTCGGTAACGGCCGAAAATCGGTATTTTCGGCCGTTACCGACCGGTATGTCAGAAATGGTATGTAGGGCCCTTAATTTTACAGAATTGGTAAATTTACCGATCGGTAAATTTACCGATTCTGTAAAATACCGAATTGGTATTTTTACCGATTCGTGACAGGCAGACCTGCCCTTGGGGCATGTATGCCTGCCACATGGCACCCGAGCCTATTTTTGGGGTGCCAGAGGGTGTCAAAATGACACCCCCTGCACCCTTGCTAAAATCGGTAATTACCGATTCTGTAATTACAGAATCGGTATTGCCCATTGATTCCTATGGGCTTCACAGCCCATAGGAATCAATAGGAAATACCGATTCGGTATTTCCAGATTCGGTAAATACCGAATCTTAAAGATTCGGTATTTACACATCTGGAAATACCTACATCTCCCCCCTTCATATTTACCACTTCTTAAATACCGAATCGGTAAAATTTGGTTTTTAAGAAGTGGTAAATATGAATTACCTACATCGGGCCCCTATATCTCTACGCATGCGTGCTTTACCTGTACCTACTTAAAGGGGCTGTTACATATATTGAAAGAAACTTTATTGTGCCCAAGAGTTGCACAACACTTATGTTATTGACCCCTCTGTTATTGCTACTACGTGCATGCTGTTATAAACACTCTGATTGATGTATTGGCTATATGCTCATCTCCTCTGTGCTTGAATGATTTCAAGCAGCTACCTCCTCCTAATTTGATCTGAACTATGGATGTTTATTACGCTCGAGCGCGATTTTGTGAAAGATAGTTCTCATTAAATATTAGTGTTCATATACAGCCCTGTTTTTCCTACGTGTCATATAGGGGTGTTTCATTATGGTAATAACTGTTAAAGGGTAGTTAGTACTAGGTTTGATTGGCTGGTAATGGCTAGCATTATTGGGTTCTAATATCACATATAGGTTACATATCATACTATATATACGTTAGGAACAATGCTATGATCACAAATAACAAGTGAATTCCACTCTCTCATTTAACCCGTGAGGTTTCGAAGATCTTAAATGATATATCCAGTAATTCTCTCTTTTAAGAAGATTTTTTCTATTGTCTGTTCCTTCTTTCTTAGGTACCACCTCCAAGATGCATGTTCTCAATTGGCTGATGTGATGTCGCGCCTCCAAAAAATGGGTTGTGATGGTAGATTTCAAAATTTTCGTTCGAATATTACTTTTATGTTCATTGTGTCTTATTTTGAACTTCCTCTCTGTTTGTCCCACGTATACTATGCCACATGGGCATTTGAGCATATAGATGACATTAGTGGTGTCACATGTTGCATTTACCTTCAACGAAATTTTATTTCCTTTCATTGGGTGTGTAATCTGGTTACCTCTAATGATATTGTGACAATTGTTGCAGTTTGCACACGGTATTGTGCCTTTATATGTTGCTTTTGGTGTGTCATCTTGGGGTTGTTTTATTAGTTCTCCTAGGTTTTTGGCCCAAGTGTACGCGAACATCGGCTCCTTCACAAATGTCTCTTTGAAATCTGGTTCCAATGTGAGCATTGTCCAATGCTTCTTTATTATGGATTTGAACTGACCACTCATACTTGAGTATTTGCTAACGCATGTTATGCGATTCTCCTTCTGCCGCGTTGTTGATGTCAACAACTCTTCTCTGGTTTTATTGGTGCACCTTTGTATAGCTTGTTTCACTATTTGTTCTGGATATCCTCTGTCCTGGAAACGTTGTATCATGTTAGTGGTTTGTTCCTTATATTGATTGGGTTCCAAGGTCACTCGTTTGACCCTTAGCAACTGAGAATAAGGGAGGTGTCTTTGTAATGATGGTGGGTGGTGGCTATCAAATCTCAACAGATTGTTTCTATTGGTTGCTTTTCTGTATAGGTTAGTTGTGAATCCTTCACTGGTCTGTGTGATTTCAACATCTAGGAAATGAATCCAATCTTCCTTTATTTCCCACGTGAATTGTATCCTTTCGTCTATTGTGTTCAACCTTTCAACTTGATTTTGCATTGATTCTCTGGTACCACCCCATATTACAAAAATGTCGTCTATGAATCGAACATACATCTTCATGTTGGTGCTTCATTCTTCTTCATTATAAATATGTTCCTCTTCAAATGCTGTCATATACAAATTCGCATATGATGGTGCTGTACAATTTCACATAGAAGTTCCACTCTTTTGGATATACCATCTGTTGCCATAGGAAAAGTAACTGTGCATGAGCGTAAACTTCATTAGCTCCATTAGGAACATTTGTAAATCCTTTGTGTATTCACAATGCAGCAACGCCTTTTCTATCGCTTCCAGACCTTGTCTGTGAGGGATTGACGTATATAGTGCTTTTACATCAATAGTTGCTAATACTAGTATCTGTTGGTTAGTTGTTGTTATAGTTTTCAATTTGTTGAGAAAATCGGTTGTGTCTCTTATATAGGATTTGGTCTTAATTACCAGTGGCTGTAAATATCTGTCTAAGAATTTTCCAACTGGTTCGTGCACAGTTCTTTTGGTGGATACTATAGGGTGACATGGTGGTTTGTGCAAGTCTTTATGTACCTTGGGTACCATATAGAACGTGGGGCTTGCTGGATTATCCTGAGTTAAATATTTCATCGTTTTTGCATTGATTGTCCCTCTATCTTTCGCTTTCTGTAAAATTAATTGCAGTGTTTTTTTGATTTCATTAGTGGGATTGAAGTCTATTTCCATATAGATGTTTTCATCCATTAGGTGACTAGTAACTTCTGTTTCATAATATGTCCTATTAAGAATCACCAACTTCCAGTGTGTCACGATCACAGAATACACATACAATCCTGTCTTCATTGAGTACAGATAAAGACAGGATTGGACACTTACTTTCCAACCCTTCGATTTGTTAAAATCAGTTTGCGACTGTGGTTGAGGTGATAAGTGAATAGGCTTGATTTCAGGATCTCCAGGGCCCACAATGACCCCAATGCTTTATCATGCAAGTCAACGACAGCCCATGTAGCCCTGAGTATGACCGGCAACCACCCTTGGTAGGTGCTTTGCTTCCATTGTCAGGCAAAACGTTGACATTTGCTCTTCTGCATTTCTGCCTGCTCTCTACAACAGGTCGCAAATGAGGTCATAAGATTAAAAACTGACAGGGCTGACTCAGCTATTCATCAATATGAAGTGTACAAATTTCACACATATTGAGTTTGCTGTGGCACCCCATGAGCAGGGGTTAAATGTCAGAATATCATATGCAGCAATATCGTTGGACATAAATAATGGTTCTTTTGTAGAAGATATTCAGGGCCCAAAATTCATATCAAACGATATTCTGACAGTGATATTCTAGTACCACACTTATGTAAGAGCAGATAGAAACCATTCAGTTTGCAATAGTAAATATTACAATTATTACAATTCTAATATCATATAATGTACTAAAGTACAATAATTCCAAAACGCAAAAAAATAATTTACAGTTTTTTTTAGTAAACTTCAGGAATGTCACAAGGAGCCGCGGCGGTATGATGTTATAAATGGCACTTTTTAAGGCACAATCTGCTATTACTATCGGATCACAGAGCTTTAGGATTGCCTGGGTTATGACTTTCCAGATGTTCTGGTGAGTGAAAGAGGAGGGCTGTAGCGAATTGCTTACTTTGTTCCTCTGTTGGTACTGCTGCCCACTGCCTGGCAAAGTCATGTGTGTGGTAAGCAACACATGTGTGTGGTAAGCAACAGAGTGCTGCTGGTTGCCTTAATAGCCAGTTATTTGGAAATTCAGAGGTTATTACATTTGGTGGAAACTAAACATAGGTATGAAGTGTAATTAAGGCTTTTAATTGTGAAAAAGTTCAGGAAATCCAGGCAAGCTGGCTGGACCTTTATGGTCAGTGCGGCCAACTTATGGAACGTACTTCCTGTTTGATTAAGGTCCTTAATCGATCTGTTGCAGTTCAGGAAAGCTCTTTCCTGAGTAATTCTGAGTCAAGGGTTTTTTATCAACCACCTAATGCATTAATTCTGTATATTTTCTTTATCTCTGAATGTGGTCTGCCCCCCCACGCCTCCCCCCTCCACATTGCGCTCTTGTGTTTTTAATCGTTTTAGCAGCGTTTGGTGACAGAGCGCTTTATAAATTCTATAAATAAGTTAAATAAATAAGGCGCATGGATGATCCGCATCTGCTAACTCTAAACTACACTCTGGGTCGATATTGCAGTTATGTTCAGTGTTCTTTCTTAATTTGTTGTGTTATGTGTGGTATTTCTAGGTGGGCCCTTTCGTTGTGAGCATTTCAGTATTAAATTATATATCTAGGTCTAGTTGCTCAGTGGACTAATGCGTCTACTGCAGGGATCAGGTTTGATCCTCAGTGGGTCCGTGCATCCTTTTATCCTCCTAAGGCTGATGAAATACCTATAAACGAGACGGGTATCAATAAACCTCTGTTGTTGGCACCTTTATAGGATTAGAACCTCTGACCTGTATTACTTTAGGAGAGCGCTTAGAGACAAAGGTTTTTTGTAGTAAATTCTGCGTTATTTGACAGGGGTACTCAGTATGGACGAGAAAGATGCCAAGAGTAATCCAGTGTGAGGCTGCTAGGGAGATACCACTCTGACCCCTGGCATTCATTGACATGTTAAAATGAAGCAAGAATCCTTCAAAATATACAATCAAGTAAAACCACAGCTCATCAGGCATGGAGCATCACCCATGACTTGCCCCAAACAGACTTTCAAGCTTGTGCCATAACACGGGGAAACAGTGAAATGAAACTCAGGTCATTAAAAAAACAAACTAAAACACAATGTCAGAACCAACCTAGTTGTGCGCATCTGCTTCTATGTGTGTTAGTAAATACACCTGCTCTGATCCCTCTCTACCAAAAGCGATGATCTATAAAAATTTGTTGTGACACCAAACATCCTAATACAGAAGCAGGTTTCTTTTGGCCTTGAAAGGATGGTCCACTCTTGTTTATGTCAAATATATGTGATAACATTAGATACAACAGGGCTTTTCCTCTTTTGTGGTTCCACCACTGAATTCATGTGCGCTGTGAGCATATTAGGAGCATAAATGGATATTGCATAAAGAAAATCATATTTTCTCTACAATAGTTCCACTAATAGAGACATATGTGTAGTCAGACTGTTACACTACGCCCACCTCCGCATAACTAAATGCTGAATATATCACATGCTGGAAACCCAACAGCTTTCAGGTGCTAGTGGTAGTACCCCATAAAAACGCAAGATTGAAGACTGGAACTTGACATAAGTATGATTCTTGAGTTGCTTTGTGACTAGGACATTGACATGGCATGTGTTCTTAGCTATGTCTACACCACGTAACCAACTTGTAGAAATCTTGTAGCGTACTCAAACCAAAATATACAGCTTTCAGAAACAGATGCCAAAGGACTTTGTTTGCACACTGCTACCACCCCAAACTGAAGCCAAGTAAAACAACCACTGATGCCTAGGGAACACTACACTGTGCCCAAGGCAGACACAAAAGACCTGATTAACCGCAAGCGTGCGGGCGGGATTCCGCCCCTACGCTGAGATTTTCTAAAGCGCACTTTACGTGACGAGCTGGGCTCGTCATCAGCGTGCGAGGAGGCTACCTGATGACGAGCCCAGCTCGTCATCAGCGTAGAAGGGGTTAAGAGTTCAGTGGACTGCACTGCACTCTGCTCTGTGCCACTGCACTGTATGCCATGTCAACCTATGCCAAAAAACTACACTTCTCAACGCCACTCCACTCTATGCCACCCCACGCCACTCTATGCATTCCACTCTATGCCAGTCCACTAAATGCCACTCTACTCTACACCACAGCGCTCCACTCCACTCCACACAATACCCCTCTACTCAATGCCACTCTACTGTACTTCACTCTATTCTACTCCACTCTACTCCACTCTGATCTACACCACTCTAATCTAATCGAGAAAAGAGTGGATGCCCCCAATAACCCTTTTAATAGTTTGCTATCTTTGTTGCAAATGAAACACAAATTTCTGTTTATTCTCTCTATTCTATTGTTACCCAAAAAACACATAGTGCAATTAAAAGCAACCGATATTTATCTCAATTAAGAGGCTTTAAGCGCTATGATAGATATCCCGGTGGGTTCTTGTTTTCACACTGAACATATTTTACGCATTCTAATCAGTTAATAGAATGCTTTATATTTGTACTTTTGCAACATCTATTTTTACATAAACTAACATTATTTCCATTTCAATGTATCCTCTAGTGCTATACAGATGGACTAATGTCCAAGTACGTTAAGTCCTGGAAAGTCGGTGGCACCATTTTTTGGCGAGGGCCATTTGGAGGCTTCCCATATGAACCTAATAAGGTGAGTTTTGTTTGCACTGTGTAAACCCCTTCATTGCCTTCCCTTCTTACCCCATTCCACCTCCTCCTTTTTCCCACCACCCCTTTTTCTGACAGTCCCCTTCTCCGTACGCACTCTACAGAAATCGACAGGCACACTCACGTACTCAAGGTAGTTACAGACACAAAGAGCAGAAGATTGAAGAGGGAGCATACCAGTGAGGTAGACTCCCACTGCCCTTCTCACAGGGGGCAAACGAGGAGCTTGGAGACAGGTATTCAAAATTCCACCCTAAGTGAGTTGGAAATCTGACAGGACCTTTTGCACAAACCTCTGAGGGAATCAAAGTGCAGTCATTGTATCCATTAAAATAGTAGGAATCCCAGGGATGGGAGTAAACTCTACCGCACAGGAAAAACTTTGTAAACTGAGCCACTCAGCCTCTGGATCATCAGTCGCAGCCAGTGGAGTGATTGATAGGATAGGATTGGCCAACAACGAGGGAATGAGGATCAACACTAGACCAGATAGTTGTCTGTGTACCAGGAACCACGTCCCCCGTGGCCAAAATGAGCAAAGGGGACCCTTTTCTCAATGATTTAGCCAGGATGTGCAGAGCACTATTAGTTCTTTGGGATGAGTCACCTTTTTGTTGGCTAGAGTGTTTACTTACCAGCTACAAATACATATTTAGTTTGTGGCTACAGGGGAGACGCTCCCCTGCTCTGAACCATGAAGCTAAGAAGCATCCTTTTATTAGCCAAGCATTCTTTCACTTGCATATACGCATCACTGCTTTTATCTAACAGTTATTGTTGATACACACACACCACTCGCCTTATATAGAGGTTTACAGTGCCCATGAGTGGGGTGAGTATATAAAGAGGGTTTGTTGGTATCTGGGGATACACCATTGGTATTAGACTACATCATTTAATATTTGCTTGAAGAAAATAATTTTGTTTGAAGTTCTGTTTCAATCTTTTAAGGTTTAAAATCTTTTGCTTAAGCTCCTCCCTCCATGACTTAGTGCTGATTATTAATAAGCAGGTATGAGAGCATTAGGCCTCATTCTTCTGTATGCCACACATGCTAGATAGGGAGTACTGTAGCCCTGAAGAAGGACAGCGGACCAGTGCTTGGCATTTTAATCGATTGAAACATGTCAGCAATTTCCTTCATTTAAGTGAAACATTAAATTCACTTAATAACCGTGTATGACATGTTTTAACTTGTACCACGGGTAACAGAAAGAAATACTCTAGGGGTATACCCGTAGGTGTTTTTAATTCATCTGGACCTTTGTTCTTGCCCTGGAAATAATGTGTAAGAAATCCCATTTATGGTTGAGTCCCTTGGTGTATTACCATCTTCTCCAGTGTGTGTGAGATCACCGATGATGAAGCATGCCACGAAATGTTGTGGGTGAGGTGACCCCTTAAATATCCATTTTTGAGTCAATAGCTGAGGAGGTTTCCAGTACATAGTAAAATACATGATCCCTCTAATGGTCCCTAATACCCAAGCTTCTTGTGTCTGTATAGATAGCCACTTCTGACACTGACATGGCTGTCTCTGTCTACATATGTAGGTCGTGGATGCAAGATTGAGTAATTTGATCATTATAGCATGTCTTTTCAGTGCACATGAGCATGGTATAAAAGACTGCAGAATGCTGGCTGCAGGAGCTCACATCTTCCTCCTTCAGCAACAGACCTGAAAGATTAATGATCCAGAAAGTCGGTATTCCAACAAGAAAGGACATGGCAGACCAGCAGTATGAGATGGAACCTTACTGGTGGTCCTGTTAGTACACAAGCCATCTTATTCACCTCGACTGGAAGCCACCGGTGAGCCGAGGTGAAATATTCTGACAGCAGAGTGAAGATGGCCCCAGAATTTCTCAGTCTAAGTAGTAGGTGGAAGGGAAACTCTACCTTCTGCAATACTTAAAAGTGAGCTGACACAGTGCAAGTTTTTTACTGGCTTTAGATGGGATTTTTGGAGATTTAACAGTCACCCTTGAATCTGTATGCAACTTTATACCTTCTCCTTGCCAGGAAACATATTACAAACAGACACTGCATGAACAAGGCAGTGGTCCAGCTATGGGTGAAGATTTAACCACTCGCCACTGACCTTTGTGAATATTCTCCAGGAACACTTCCCCATTAAAGAGTTGTTTGTTTTCCTTAAAAGGGACCTGAGCAGAAAGATGTGTTCCTGTCCAGCCACCGTAGGTTCAATACCCAGCACGAACATGGGAGGAAACAACAGCCCTTTTAAGAGCCATGATCAAACTCAGCTGGCGGGTATAGTGTCCCTTTAGTGACGAGTCACACAAGTGAGAATGTAAAGGCGCAGAATAACCTCCAGCATTGGCCTTCCGAGCCCCATCATCATCAGGGCTGTTGAAAGATAATTCGACTTTAAGAAGTCAAAAGCCTTCCGAACAGAGTGATCATGGCTCTTGAAATATAACCACTGCTGTAAGCTATCATATGAAATAGGTGGCATAGATTGCAGGTTGTAAATCAGGGCTGATTGCCACTGGCCATCTTTGGAATGTTGGCAATCATGGGAATTACAGAGGCTTCAACTTTGTTGCCAGAGTGGTCTGCAAAATCCCCATGCATTAGCCTTTTACCAGGTTTAAGTTATAGAATTGTATGGGCATCCGTCACAGATGGGCGCTGCTTAGGCGCTAGAGCTTCCTGTTACCTGCTGAGATGGTGCTGGGCCAGTGGGTTGGTGACCTCCTGATAGAAACTGAGTGGGAGTCCATACATTTCTGACGGTTCTGGAATCCTGCTACCCAGCAATCCTGCTGTCTTAATTTATACCTGCCAGTGTTACGGGTTTGTACAAAGGGGCTAAAACTGTGATTTGCACTGACTTAAGGTCGTTGTCTATCAATGATTGGGTAATCCTCTCCCACTCATACAGGCCTAAATACAAGAGGTGAAGCAAGACATAAATGCCTACTTCGTTATACGTTTCAACGGGCTCTGCACTTTCTAAACTGCATTGGCTTCCGGTGAAGAAACAGCTTGTTTTTGAAGCCCACATTATTTCGACATACAATTTGAATGCCTCCCAAAGTATTATGCTGTGCTCACTGGACCCAGTATTAGTGATGAAGCATGCTGTCATTGCCATCAGGGTTTCTGTGTAATAAGCTATTTTCTTTGGGGATTCCTCAATGAAATGAAAGTCACAGAGGGCATGACTGAAAGGGGCTGGAAGCATCAAGATTGTTGGGAAGTGAATTGACTAAGTCTGTGGCAGGATATTATAGCCAGCTACCTGGTTGCCGGATTTGCTGTAAATAAGCATAGAGTCAATTCTGAAGGCTATGTAATGACATGAGGAGTTGAATCTGAATTCCCTGACGTCGGACATGATACATAGCAGGTGACTCACCTTAGAGCTCTCAAACTCTTGGAGGTAGAGTCTTACGGAAATCTACAGTACAGGCAATCATGGAATCAGGTTATTCCATTAACTCTCTACCAATAATTTTGAAAAAATTGGAGAATTCGATGTTTAAGTCACAGCCCACTAGCCATTAAAAGCTAATGTCCCTGCCTCCAGTATCCATAGAGAAACAAAAGTGACCTAACTGGAGTGGATTTGTGTATCATGGTGAGCATCCTTTCGAATAAGTGAAGAAAAATCTGAAATATCTTTAATCTCCCAAAGACTCGTCGAGATGTAAATTTGCACCGTTGACCAAGTAGGTCTCCTGGAGGATCAGGGTCTGCACTTCATGTCTGCTTGAGTACAGTTGAATCTTCTTAGCTTTGGCAGGTTGTTAAGGCACTGGATGCCTCAAGATAGTAGAGCTGTTGAGTAACGAGTGTACAACCTTTCAGCCAGTGTTGGAAGGAAAAAGGTTGTTGGGGTCTTCGGCTGAAGACCTGAGCAACACAATAATCTAGTAAGAAGGATGTCATGCGGGCAGTGGCACTATGGCTATTCAACAAACGTAAACACACCAGGGATGTAGCACAGACCCTTGCAGCCCCTTCAGAGGCCACTCAATCCTTGATGGGGGCTGGTGGGGCCATTGGCCCAAAGGTCAATGAATATCTGTCAGATATGAGAGACTCAGGGACCCTTCTTCAAATTCTGCAGAGGGTGCACTATTTTTAGGTACACCACTGAAACACCCACCCAATACCCTCACAGAATACAATGAAACACCCCAGCTATCACCAGATCACCTGCCCTAAATCCAATACAGAAAAACAAATTAAGCACACTCCAAAATGGTCACACAGTAAAAAAGATAGATCACATATTGCATGGAGAAGTCAGCTACACTGGGCATTTTAGAGACTGCTAAACATAATCCGCACTCAAGTCAATATAAGTATTCATTGCAGAAGGTAAATGTATATTAAGTATACCAACAAGTAATAGTGCAACAGCATATTATACAACCAAAGTAGGTAGAAGCACCCAGTGGAAGCAACAACTTGCGGCAGTGGTGGGTCAATCATGTATCCAACAGAAACGACATCCCTGGGATCCTGGGTTTGAAGCGTAATAGGACATTACAATATGTGGAGGTATTTGGCAATTACCGCTCTGGCATTAAGGCCAGTGTTGAAGTGAGCCTGGTCATTAGTGATAATAAGCAGTGTTTCAGGAAATATAATGAATAAAGACACTCCTTGCTCCTTCAGGAGAATTTTGGCCTCCTCGAACACCTCCTGGGCCTTTGCACCACTGGCTGAAATGTGGCAAAAACATCAATGTGTCTTTGTCGATCTTGACTACCCCTGGGAGCCCTCAAATTCTGCTCCCTGTCATGGTAGATGAGTAGGTAGACAGTGGCTGGCTGTGGAGGACCACCAGAAGGGGCTGAGTGCCAGCAAATGATGAGGTGGGGAAGCCATCTTAACTAGTTTAAGGGGTCCTGTCAAAACATCACTGCAAACTGTGCTGTATACAATAGCATTGTGATGCGTTATGTTCGACTCCCTAACTCTCAATTCCTTCTGGTTTGCTATAACTTTACTCGTGGGGCAGTAAGTGAGTTCTGAAACATAGCATAGAAATTAGCTTTGTGGCCGCTCATAGTCTGAGTTATTTTTGTTTCATTTTAATTTGTAATGTACGATTGCTTTTTGATTTTGCGTCACCTTGCTTGGGCTATGATGTGCTGCAAATTGGAGTGTCCATTATGTGATATCTACTTGTTTTGCTCTGATGTAATTTAATTGTGTTAATATAATATTGTTTTTTAAAAAAGCTCTTCCACTGTGCCTCTCTTTGTGGGGGATCTGGCAACACCCTGGCAACAAGTTTAGGGCCAGGAACTTGTTAGAGATTGAAGCAGCAAAACCACTCACCTATGAACAGGAAGATGGGCTGTTCTCTTGTGATTAGGATGCCATTAGCACCTCCTTGCATACACCCAACGGGGAGAGGGAAAAGCCATGGGAAGAGCTTTAATTGCAGTCAGCATGCTGGCTCAAAGCAATACTCTACTGTTTCTTCTACTGGGATCTGTAAAGAGCGGGGAGCAGTGGTTGATGCTTGATGTATCAGGCCTGGGGAGACTGTGTGATGCCAGAGAGATCTGGGCCTCTGAACCCTCCTCATGCACCATCATCACATGACCATTCCCATACTTAATGAGATTGTCCATATACTATTTACGCACATTTTATACTCGTTTCAGTTCCCAATTCCTCCGTTGGTTTCTGGAGAAAAAAATTAATGCATTTACCCTACTTCCTCCAAAAAACTGGGATTTTGGTACTGTGGTCCAATAAATGTTTTATTGCACTGATTAATTAGTTCTTCATCTGATTTCATGGCAACAGGATCAGTTGTGATACTGGTAAGTTTCTGAGGTACAGGAATATATGGGAAGGCTTCATGTCAAAGAGTGCCCTCTAGTACAGTAGTTGGACCCATGGCTACAACCTCTATCCCTCAATAAGAGACAGATCCTGAACTTTGACTTAGGTCACCTGCAGGATTGAGTGTATATTTGAAGGGAAGGAATTTGAGATTCAGGGATATGGTCCTTGCATCAAAGAGTTAGTCAAACAGCCCTTTGTAATGGCTCAGCCATTACAACAAGAACATAGCTAAAGGTTTTGAGATCAAAGAAAATGAGGAAGCCCTGAGTTTATCCGCAGTAATAGCCAATGTTAACGGAATGTGCCTTTCAATTATATCACTCAGTAGGTCATAGTCTGAAAGCCTTTCATGTGGTGTATGTTGAAGAATTCTGTGAAGCGTTGGTGATAGTGCTGCATGACGTCTATAAGAAAACGTGCACTCTTCTAAAAGTTTTCTAAGCAATGCATTCCTGAGACAAATGCACTGTGATGAGAAAAAAAGGCATTAGAAGGAAAGCTACCCTAAGTGTACCACGACTAAGCATCACATCCTTGAAAAAGATATTTCTTGGGCTAGTAACTCTAACAATATTCTTTTTGAAATCCATGAATTCCTTAACCCCTTCCATGATCATTACGAGTTCAGCTCGTCATGAGTCACAGTGGAGCTGTGCTCATGATGAGCAGCTCGTCATAACGGCCGCGGCCCGCCCACATGCGGCTAATTCCCCACCTGTGCGGGAGAATTAATGAGTGGGCGGGTCTGTGACGAGCTGAGCTCGTCATGAGCACATCTCCACTGTGAGTGAGCACAGCTGGGCCGCGGACCCCTCCCTCACCCTCCCCAGCACCGCGGGGGAATTACCCCACCTGCCAAGGGGTTAAGCAGAACTTTATGAATGACCTGGTGGAGTGCGAGTCCAATAACCTTAATGGGATCATAATGATCAAATGTCCCCTTGACCAGTAAGAGGATCCTGGATCACAAATTTGTGATCCAGGTGGGAGAACTTTTCATCTTTATGTGCATCACATTAGTCTGCATGCTAAGATTATTTTCCAGGGTTGGATCGGCGTCTGAACGGGAATGTTTTGTATTGAAGATAAAGAGCCCTGTCAACCCAGTCATCAGCTACAGGTATTTCCCTTATAGAGTGCGGTATGTACATAACCTACATCACAACCTTAGGGTGCCAGAAGTTCTGCAATATGGATGTTGAGTAATGGTTAAGGAGTAGATGTTTCTAGCAAGACAGAGCAGACAGAGGACGCACCATCGGTGTGTCCTGTGATGCACGGCATTCTTACACGTGCTCCTGTATGCTTCCAATGTGTCTCAGTAGACCACTTGGCACTCACATCACAGTAGAGCGAGATAGCCAGTGGAATACGAGGAGGACAGAAACAGATGCAGCAATTGATCAGATAGACTCCGGACAGGATACAGAGGTCATATAAAAAAAATAAACAATTTCATTCCCTAGGTACCCCTTTGTACGTCGTCTGCTCATCGCATACTCCTGTGTTCCAGTATGTTGCTATCTAGTCTCTGTTGCTGTTTCGATATACACTGTCCCTATTTTATGTACCTCAGTCTCAATGACCTGTCAGAGTTCTGTCTGTGGGACTTGGCATTTTTTGTTACTTTTACATGTGGATCATTTATATGGATGACAGCCAGGCTTCATATTATGTTATTAAATTTATAGAGCGCATGTATACCCAGAGGTGTCTTGGCGCTAGCTCAGCATGGACAGAACAGGAATGGATTAAGTGTTGAAGAGCCAGGTCTTCAGAAGCTTTCTAAAGACAGCAGTGAAAAAGCGGCTTTAATATTAGGGCGCAGGAGAGTCTAGGGTTTTGCGGCTCCTGAGGTGAAACTCCTGCCACCCCATTTTGTTCTTAAATATCAGGGGTGGGGAAGTGTCATTGATCATTTCGATCAAAGATTGCTCCTGTGCGTTAGGCCCAATAGAACAGTCTTCAGACCTTTGCTCATCTTTGCCAGCTTCTCTCCTGACCAGATAGTGTCTGCTTTCAGTATGTCCACATTGCTTGGAAGAGGTGTTAGGGGGGATCGGGTGAAGCGTGTTATCAGATTGAGGCTGCATACATGCTCTGGGTGACTGATTCCTAAAAAATCAACAGTGCATCTGATTCCTTGTGGCTGCATTAAGCTTGGTACTGGTTGAGCAAACCCTTTAATCTTCTGTCTTTGCTCTTTCCTGTTCTGAAACTGTGGGTATTCTTGCCAATTAGGGCATGATTAAAAGTGTACAGGTGTAGGAAGCGTTAATTACCTCATCTGATAAATTACTGCATCTGATAAAATCCAACACTGATGAGCTCAGAATATAGCAGGTGCAATAATTATCATCTATTCCCACATTTGTTTTCAAATTGGGCACAACATGTGAATTTTGGTGTTCACCCCACCAAAATCTGTATACCTCGGTATTTATAAGACATTTAAATGACTGCAGGTTTATACCTTTGAAATGTAACCTGGGTTGTTATCTTTGTTGCCCCAAGTAGCCATAAACATCGCACCACTTATAATTGCGATCCCTGTAGGAAGAGGTGTTTGGGCAGGAATTGGAGCTTAACCAGGAGCTTTTCATCTGCGCCTTAGTGGCAAGACTGGACACTTCATCTGTGGTTGTTTTTAATACAGTCCAAATTGAGAATCTATTGCTCACATTCACCCTCACCAGCTCCCTCTTATCACCGAACATTGTTGATTAGAAGGGCTTCTCTCGCACTCAGCAAATTTCCTATATGGGTCCTCGCTATGATTCCTTGGATTGGATTTTTGTGATCTTCCTTTTCTGTTCTTTCCCTCCATCTCCTTCTTTTCCATTGGGTAGCTTATGCAGTATGTACCCAGCCTCAAGCTATGCATGTCATGCTGTCCATCATTTGCCGCCATTGACCTACATGACCTCAGCATCTTATGTTTAGGAACCAGTCATCCGGTGCTCAAATGTACTCTGTGGGCTGCCATCAGTATTGGTCTATACAGACCTGCCTAGCTTGTATACAGAGGAAGGTCTGAATTTACTAACGGCATTTTGTAGTTTGTAAAATGGTACTACAGTAGTACTGCTTACATACTACAAAATGCTATTCACATCCCTACAGCCGTAGACCTCTAACTCTCCTGTGTTTTCTGTGTGGAGGTCTCTGCAATGGTTGCCAAGATTTCCACATGCGTAGTTGAGTGGGTGAGAATGTGGAATATTTACTACTAAATGGGAGTAAGTCAGAGAAATTTAAGGATGTTTTGGGAGGCACATGCTGGTACAAAACACACATCCACAAAAGAGCAAGAGAATTGCAATTCACAAAATACACTTCTACAGTTACTACAGCCCTAAACGGGTTAATATACTCCAGCCCAACTTTGCAGGAAGTCAAGTGCAACGCATGATCAACTACTGGTACTGCAACACACTGCAGTAGATCTCAATAAAGGCAGGATTTTAAAATAAGATCTCATAGAAATTAATATTAAATTAGTTAAATTAGTAGTACACTTACATATGTATACTTATATTTTTTGAGTGATTAAAAAATGTATAATCATTAAAACTATTTTTTAAAGTTAGTAATACACTTAATTAAAAAATACATTAAACTTTTAAACTTTGAAAAGTAAAGTAATTTAAAATGTGTTTAATGCGTAATAATATTAAATTAAAATTCAAATTATAGTGAGAGTAAGTATTTTTCATATTATTCTTAAATTAATATTATTTATATTATTATAATTTATGTTATTATTTAATGCACATTTCATTTGTAGAGTTAAAATGATGTAAATGTTTTTTTTCCAGTTTAATACAAAACATAAATAGTCTACATTAAAATATTTTAGTGTATGTTTTTTAATAATAAACCTTTCACATTTCCCTATACTTTCCTTTGGGGAGATCTTCATCTCCATGTTAAAGGTCTAATTCCTAGTGGCACACGTCTGCCACCTAGGCAGAACACAAAGTACAGTCCTTAAGTTACTTGTAGCAACTTTATGGTAATAAAAACCATCATAGGAGGCTCTATTCTTTCCTTGGAAGGGGTGGAAACATGCAAGTTGAATAGCAAAAAAATTATAGACATGGAAATCTACACTTGGAAAGGTGAATACCAAAAATGTGGATCAGTGCCCCTTAGGTGTAGTAGTAGATATACCTGTGAGTAAACATATGCGTGTCTATTTACCTTGGTGAATCAGGCCCTAAGTGTGCACAGATCTTTAAGGAGATGTTGGGTTTTATAACCAGCAGTCAGAATCAGAAGGTAAGAACAGCATATTTGACATTGAGTGCGGTACTGAACACCTTCCTTGAAGGAGAGGTAGAGAGGAATCCCATCCAATGTCTCTCTAATGCTGCCCTTGTGCACAGGGCTTGTGCAAACAATGCTAGGAATCCTGTAGATGGTGAAAATGCTAAGTCAAAAGACTATCTACGCCCCTTGACTTTTGGTGGGCGGACTTTATTATGAAATGGTGCTGTGCTGCAGGTCTGTTGTACCAGGAGGTCCTGTCCATCTCTCGTGATTTTGAAGACTTACAACGGTGGTTTGAGCCCAGGACCTCCAGTAGTAGGTCTCTTTCTCAGTCACAGTCTGAGAAGTTAGGTGGCTCTTCTGACGGTTCAACTCTCCTGTAATCTCCGGTGCAGCTTCCAAGGCCCCAGGATCCGTCTATGGTACCAGTCTCCATGACTGGTCAGGCACCTCTGACCCAGGTCCAGGTACTGCCTCAGTTGCCCTTACTGTCTTAGAGTCCTTTTGTTGCTCAACTCTGTTTATTACATTTTCCCAAGGGGCACAATTGTCACAAGCAGTATCATTTGATTAGATGTACATGGACATGCTCAGGATTTTACATACTTTAATAGACATGTGAAAATAGTTTGAGGCACATTGTATACATAACTACCCTTGCACAGTGCAGAGATGCAACATTCCCTCTAATCAAGAGTAGAAACATGAACAGTTATGGGAAACAAAGGAGGAAGAAGGGGAAGCTCTTGCCCATCCTTTCCCAGCGTATTCCCCTCAACAAGGAAACAATGGTAAAGGGAAAAACATTCTGTGGGAGTGCCGTCGGTGGTGAGGAGGAGGGGGTGAAGATAGGATTTTTTGGAGGGAGGGGGAAAGGAGAAAGCCATACAGCACGTGATATCGACACAGGACGAAGAGCCTCTCTTCTGTAGTTGCTGACCATCAAGAGACTAGGTTCTCACCGCGCGCTGTCCAGTTATTAGTTAAAGAACTTTAGAGTATGAAAACGAGGCGGGGAGAAGCTAATTAATTGAAGTCTGTGCATATAGTCGATGAGAGGGCGCTAAGTTGTAATGAACTTCTTTTCAGTGAGTGCGAGAAATGTTCCATCAATACAACATGGCAAAGTCTGTTGAACCATAGTGTTATTGCAGGGTCATATTTCTTTGGCCAGAAAAGAGCGATCAATTGTTTTGCTGCTCCTCTCATATAACTAAGGGCATGTCATATCTTCTAAGTGAGTGGACTGTACCCCCAGGATAAGTATTAGTGTCGGGAGGGCTAGGATAGCTAAGCGTGCTCTTAATGTGGCGTATGAGATTGACTATGTGAAATTTCATTATGTTAATTTTGAAACCTGAGACATGTTTGAATTGCTCAAAGACAGAAATTCAGGAACCCACTATGAAGGGTTCAGAGACCTAGTTGGTGTGTATGGTTACTGTCAATTTTGTCAGTGTGTACCAAGAATAAGAAAGAAAAATTTCTTTCTAGAGTCCCCTCACTCACCGGGGTTTCCCCACGGTGACATGCTTCATCATTGGGGCCATCCCAGTTCTCTACGAAAAGGGGCGTGCTGCGACTAGCGGACTACGCAGGAGCACTTTTTTGTGATATGACTATGTGTGGTGTAAAGTGTGGTGATGGTGGAGTGGGTGTGTGTTTTAAAAATACCGTGCTAGTGGGCCTCAACAATTTATTCTGCTCCTAGTTTGGTATATTAAAATGGGGTAACACTGTATTCTAACCTTAAATTTGGGCTAGATCAGTGTTTTGTGGTCGACATGTTTCAAGCTCCCCAGGCTTTTCATCAGGACCATACAGGGTCCAGCCCTGTATTTTCCACTCCTGTATTTCAATGAATAGGTTGTTTTATAAAAATAGGTGTTGTACTATGCGCTGTTAATGAATAAACATGCGTTTTTATACATACGATTTGTATCCTACTCGTATTTCTGTAAAAAAGAATGACACTTGATTAGTGGCAAACATCCCCCCTCCAAAAGAGTAAGGGGATCACACATGCAGCTCACTTCGTCTAGGGCGTGGGTGTGCCTTGGGCACCATATCGGTGCGTGCAGGCTTTCAAAACCAGTGCAAATATAAAAGAACTGTGAAAAAAGTGGTTTCGTGATTTCACACATATAAATGACACAGGACTTAATGTGACTATAGACAAGACACACAACATATAATTGTCATGGCAAATGGTATATTTACATATATGAGTGTTAAGTTACACTTCATGGTCTCAGGCGAGGGCAGGATCGCCTCGTGGAAACATTGCTGTAAAGTTTTGAGACGATAGTTACATTTCTTTTCCATCTACAATCGTGCATTTTCATCATAAAGAGTTCAAACCCTCTAAAGGCTTGGAACAACTGTATTGTTTCGCGATGTTCTACTTACTTCCTATCGGCAAACCCGCTCGGTACTACCTGTTCAATCCTCACCCGACCGCTCAAAGACCACCCATAGAGCATGTAGTTAGTTGGGAGGGATTGGTTAGTGTAAGTAGAAGATCGTTGCCGAAGTGGTTGATTTTGTGAGGTCTGCTCCCAAAGGTGACCCTGCTGATCATGCGTGATTGCTGTATGTTAATAGTGAAAGGTTCAACTACTTGGGCAAAGAGAAAGGATGATAGGGGCAGCCCTGTCTAGTTCCCCTGGATTACGTGATAGGTTGTGTGGGCCTGCTGTTGACCCTAATGACGGCCTACAGGGTGCAATATGCCACCATGATTTTATCTCTTATCTTGGGACCAAGATGGGTTTTCTCCAGGACTGCCTCAGGGAAGGCCCATCTTACTCGGTCAAATGCCATTTAGTGATGCCGCATCTAGTGAGAGGATCGCTGCTGTGATGTTCTATATATTCGCCTGATGTTGTCCACAGCTTACACTGTCTCACAGAGCCGACTTGGTCGGCTTCGGCCAGCCTGGTGAATTGAGGGTCCAACCTCAAGATCAGTATTTTAGTGTATAGCTTAGCATCTGTATTCAAAAAGGCCATGGGATGGAACGATGGGCAGACGATTGCAGACTTGTTTGGTTTTGGAAGCAGCACGATCACTAACTTACACATTGTGGAAGTAAGCTTGGTGCAAAAGGAGTTGGAGAGGGCTGAGAGGTGATCTTGAAAGAGAGAGATAAAAGCCTTGTAGAACGAGGGTGGGAGACCGTCTGGCCCCAGGGATTTACACAGGGCCTTGCACAGTGCAGTAGAGTCTATGGGCCTTTCAACTGTGGTGTTCCGTTATAGGCTCTCAGTCACACTCATCAAGGTCGGATCGATTGCTGGGACATCCTCTGCTGTCCGTGTGTAGAGCTGCTGGTAAAAGGCTAGGTGTTTGTCTTCTTCTGAGATGGCACAGGCCATTGGGCCTAAGTGGATACGAGCTATGTGGGCTTTAGATCGTTAGAGGTGGAGGTTGTGCCCCAGGAGAATGTCCACCTTGTCGCCCTTGTTGTAGTATCTCTATTTAAGGTCCAGCAATGAACGTTCCACTTGATTTGTTCTGGGAATATGAACTTGAAACCTTTAGAATAGCAAGGTTGCCTACATCAGCATTTCGAAGGGTTTTACTGATCCTTTCTTGCAACTTGAAAGTTGGAAAGGGTCTTGTGCAACATTAGGGGCATAAATGTTCAAGAGTGTGAGTAGTGTTGTATGTACCTCGATGAAGAGTGAGCGTTAAGTCCTGCCCCTCTGTCTCACTTGTGACTGAGAGGGGTCTGGAACCGAGGTGTGCTTTACACAGTATCGCAACTCCGGTCTTTTTGGTGGGGTCTAAGGCCAAAATAGGGGGGGAGGGGTACTTGTTGTGTTTCATGTGGTGTTTTTCGTGCTTCAGGATATGAGTTTCTAGCAAAAAAAAGTATGTGAGGATCATGTTAGAGTACATATTTCAAAGTCTGCAGTCATATATTGGGCAAGTTCTTCAGAGAACTAATCAGAATATTAGATGTACTAATGGAGAAGGGGCAGGGCAGGGCAACTAACGCAGGGGAGAAGAAGCTCTAAAATCCCACCCCATTTATTCCAGGTAAGAAGAAAGATAATAACAAGAAAAAAACATTAAGAGGCCAACAGGGCCCAGTCTTACTCCTCCAATCTTCAATAATGGGAAATCTATGACCATTACCCATACAGAAGTGCGACGCTGTTCTTGTAGGGGGTGGGAGCTCTGCGCAAGATATAAGACACAACAGGGTACAATGATGTTTGGGGAGGAGGGGGGAAGTTGTTGAGTGTTGGCCTAGTCCTCTGTCAAAACCGAGGAGCGTGGGTATCTGGGTCCCCTTGCTCAGCCCCTTAGTCAGGGCCCTCTGAAGGCTTGTGACTTGAATACCTGGGTTTATGGATCTGTGGGCATGCTGCTCCGAGAGGGCAGAGTATCCTGTTGAAGTGGTTAATTTTTCATTTTTTGGAGATTGTGGATTAGCCCCTGCAGGATCTGTCCTTGATTTTGTGTGATCTGAGACTGCAGCCAGTTGTGTGCCATTCAGGATGTAATTCCTTCTAGTTGGTGATTTGGGAATGGGTGGAGTCTCCGTCTCCAATGTCAGTGTCTAGATTCAGAATGGATTTCGCTTCGGCCAAGGATCTTAGGAGGTGCTGCTTGCCGTTCCAGCTGAAGATGAGGATGAAGGGCTGACCCCTCTGATAGGAGATGTTGCGTTTCCCGAGAAAGTCCTTGGCAGGACGGAAGTCTCTGCACTTTTTCAAAGCAACAATGGAAAAGCTCTGGAATAAATGTATGGTTGAAACTTTGAAGGCCAAACTAATCTATCCTATAGCTACGTTCAAATTGTCCTTCCTGTCTGTGAAGAAGTGGATCCTTGTGAAGGTGTCGGGCCCCATTCACCTGGGTTGCCACATTCAAGGTTCGATTGGCTTGGTCCAGTTGCAGTAGTGGAGCCTCAAACCTCGGCCCTATGGTTATGTTATGTTAAATTTTATTTCTATAGCGCACGGCTACTCGATAGGAGTGTCCCGGCGCTTTACTTAGGCAGCTCAGTGTAAAAAAACATAACACCATAAAACCAGAAACAAACAGGGGAAAGAGAAAACCTACTAAAGGTTAAAAAGCCAGGTCTTAAGGCTCTTCCTGAACAGGGACAGATTAGGTGTGCGCCGCAAGGCCAAAGGCAAGGTGTTCCACAACTGAGGGGCCCTCAAACTAAAGGAGTGACCCCCGGTACGGGCCTTCCTCACTCGAGGGACCACGGCCAATTCCATTCCATTCCCAGTCAAGTCACACCCCTCTGTCTTAGAGTCTTAATATCTACGTCCGTCTGCAGTGGTAAGGGTGGCTTCCATTAAGAGCCAAGCTTCATTTGCACACATGGACTAGAAAGTGTTGTGGGACATATGGTAAGTACCTGTCTTAAGATCTTTCCCTGCACAGGACAAAGCCTTATTGGCCAGCTATTTTCCCCAGCTTAGTCATTAGTTTGATCTCTATACCTTCTTGAGTGTAGATTATGCCCAAGAAGGGTAGAGGTTCATGCTTAACCTAATAAGGAAAGTTGAGGTGCAAAGTAGAGGCTCTTAATGCCGGGACATATGGTAAGTACCTGTCTTAAGATCTTTCCCTGCACAGGACAAAGCCTTATTGGCCAGCTATTTTCCCCAGCTTAGTCATTAGTTTGATCTCTATACCTTCTTGAGTGTAGATTATGCCCAAGAAGGGTAGAGGTTCATGCTTAACCTAATAAGGAAAGTTGAGGTGCAAAGTAGAGGCTCTTAATGCCGAGGGACCTCATCAATATCGCTGCCATGGCCACAAATGCAGTCTGGCTCTGCCTCAACAGTTGTGTCTCAAATCCTTGATAATTCCTTGTGAGGCAGCAACGAGGAGACACATCAGCGACAAGCCCTCTTAAAAGCCTCAGCTGAGACCAAGGCGTCACAGTAATATCCCTTTAGACCGTCTGACCTCCTATGCACAATCTCATGAGAGATAATCCAAACTGGTGACAGGGGAGGCTTCTTACCACTAACACCACTGGACCCATATCAGCAAAGATGCTGGGGTACTGTAAGTGTTGAAAACCTTTTTGTTCCTCAGCTACCACATACATAACTATTTAGGCTACCTCTGCCCCTGTAGGCATCCCAAGACCTTCTGCAAGATGTAGAGAGGCTCCTTCTTTTGGGAGCAGTCAAGCCCATCCTGCCCTAGAAAGGGGACAGGGGTATTGTTCCAACTTCTTCCTTCATTGGAAAAAGGGTGGATTGGCTCCATCCTTTCTTTGACTTTTATGACAATTTCCTGTGTTTCAGATAAAGTTTAAATATGTATCTTGTCTGTTTCTCGTTTGGTTTGGAGTTAGCATGTGATAGCTATGGCTGTCCTCCTGTCTGATTTTCCTCACGTATATTATTTTGTTCTTTTAACTAGTTAGATACCTAAGACTGGCCAATTGGTGCCTTTGCAACCCTCCTCAACTTGAAGTGTGATCAGTCTGGTTCTTGGATGGGCTGATGTTGAATTGGACTGGGGTGTTTCTGTACACTGACTCCTGTCATTCTGAGAATTCTGCAGAAAATCAGAAAGATGCCAGTGTGCTCAGTGATCCTTGTGTTTGTGGCCTCTTCTGGTTTGGTACTCACATCATCAACAAAGGGGCCACACACTTCTTACCATTGCTCAACTAGAACACTTTGGTTCCTGGGGAACTGACTTTTCAACAGCTAAGCCTATCCTCAGTGAACCCAGTCGGTCGGTGACTGCCATGGATTCCTCGAATAGAACCCAGTGTGGCAGCACATAGCTGTACTCCTCTCCGTCAATGAAAATTGCACACATCCCACTAACTTTTTCAGTGCTATTAGTCTGAAACAGGGGTGCTGTTGGCTGCAATCCTGACATATCACGTGGTCATTGGAGCCTACTTGAACAGGCATAGGTAATACTTCTTCTTGGCAAATCAGTCATTTAGTAGACATCTGGCCGGTCTAATGTGCTTGTTTCAACAGGTTTAAAAGTCTGTGTTCACCCATGTACCTCATTCTTTCTGGTCCTTATCATGCTGATGCACACACCCTCTGATCCCGTGGCATGGTGCGAGGGAAAACATCTTTCATAAATTCTTAGTGGCGATTAAATCAGCCAGGCTTATAAGCAAGCCTCAGTCTCTTTACACCCCAGAGTGCTTTATGGTGCTTTACAGTGCTTTACCATGCTCCACAGAGACACAGTGTTTCTAGTCACTCACTCTTCCTTCATCCCAAAAGTACTGTTAGAGTTATATTTGAACAAGGAGATCATTCTTATGACTGTTTTCCAGCATCACCATATGTCCTCAGCTGAGGAGAAAGCACAGCTGGGATGTGAAGTGAGCATTGCTTTTATTTGATGCAAACCAGGGATCAGTCCAAACAGTTGCTTGTGACCTTTGCAGATAATTATGTTGGCAGGACGGCTACATGTGCCAGGTTTGCAAGATGGATAACGTCAAAGAAAAGGCTAACTGACAGGAACTACTCAGCAGATAATATGCAAATCTGGGTTGGGGGGAGGGCATTTGGGGTAAATGTGATCATGTTTCATCACTGAATTATTATTTGGGGGTGAAATGGTCCACCTCAAAGGATAAGGCCACAACGTACTAGATGTTACACAAATACAATAAAATAAACCTGTGCTCAATCTTTGGTAGTGTGACACAAGGCGGTTAGGCTTAAATGGAAGGCAATGAGTAATGTATTTAAGTACTGAGGAAGAAGACTGAGGAAGAAGTTCCATAAAAGACAAAAAAAAAATCACAATTTTAAACAGAAAAGAAAAAAGAAAACTTTTATGAGTAAACTAAGAGCAAAATGACAAAATCCAATAAGGGAACCTGGAGATATGATTTTCTTAAGAATTAAGTGAAAATAGAGCCAAAAAGCACAAAGTGCCAATAATAAGCTATGGAAGCCATAGACCTGGACCTAGGTGCGATTTGAGGTTGACGACAATTGAGCCCTGGTTGGATACAAAAAGTGGATGAGTCCAGGCGAAAGTCTGGAAGTCAAATAAATGAAAAAGGTTTCTAAGCCCTAAAACTGAAAGGCGCTTTGTCACATTTTCAGAAGAAAGTTTTCTTTGAGTGGGCACCCGCTGAAATTGTAACAGCTGCTGTGGAAGTTCAGATATTAAAAGCAGGTTGGTCCCACTGGAGATATGGGGCTTTGGAGATTTCATGCTGAAAATTATATATGTTCCAATGCAAAAGGGGACTTTTTGGGTTTCGCCTGCCGAAGGCTGCGCTCTGCGCAGCTTTTCGGCGCAGGCGAAATCCTTTGTTTACAATAAGGACTTCGGGGACGTCCCCCGGCTCCCATTGGCTAGCTCCATAAATGGAGGCTAGCCATTGGGTGCCGGATCTGTCCGTCAAGGCCGGACCAGATTCGGGGGCGTTCCTGCAATTTTTTCCCTCTCCTCCCACTTGTGTTCGTCATCGCGCGGTGGGTGTGTGTTATTTTTTTTTTTGGAGTCGGCCTGTTTTCTTCTTTTGACAAGTGTTTGTTGTTGGAGTTGGCTGCAAGATTCGAGTTCCCACGAGGCAATCAGGTAAGGAGCATTTTGTTTATAAATATGTGTGCGCCGTGATCCTCCCCCCCTCCCGCTATCCGTGCGCCGTTCCCGCCCCTCCCGCTGTCCTGTGCCCGTTCCCGCCCCCCTCCCTGTGCTCGTGGTGTTTGTTGTTGGAGTTGGCTGCAAGATTCGAGTTCCCACGAGGCAATCAGGTAAGGAGCATTTTGTTTATAAATGTGTTTTCACTTTGTAAGTTTACGTATTTTGACGTTTTTGCCTTCCCGACCCCCCTCCCGCTGTCCGTTCCCGCCCCCCCCGCCAACGGAGGAAGCCGCCCCCTGTCCGTGTGTTTAATTTAAATTTACTGTAACCCCCACCGCCAACAGAGGAAGCCGCCCCCTGTCCGTGTGTTTAATTTAAATTTACTGTAACCCCACCGCCAACGGAGGAAGCCGCCCCCTGTCCGTGTGTTTAATTTAAATTTACTGTAACCCCCACCGCCAACGGAGGAAGCCGCCCCCTGTCCGTGTGTTTAATTTAAATTTACTGTAACCCCCAACGGAGGAAGCCGCCCCCTGTCCGTGTGTTTAATTTAAATTTACTGTAACCCCCACCGCCAACGGAGGAAGCCGCCCCCTGTCCGTGTGTTTAATTTAAATTTACTGTAACCCCCACCGCCAACGGAGGAAGCCGCCCCCTGTCCGTGTGTTTAATTTAAATTTACTGTAACCCCCACCGCCAACGGAGGAAGCCGCCCCCTGTCCGTGTGTTTAATTAAAATTTTAAATTTACTGTAAATATGGCCCTAGAAGTCCTCCTTGCTTCCAGGATGCACAGATAAATCAGAGTTATTGTCTGTCGGCATCTCTATTCAGAGAGTAAGTGTAGTATGTGTGTCTGCGTGCAGTGCGAGATGGAAGCACTTTGAGGTGGGATATCCCCGCGTCTGATAATGAGCACGGCCGGAAAAAGAATCCTTCCTTTCCGTTCTTCTGCCGAGCCGCCGCCATGAGGTGAGGAGCTGAGCTCTCGTGTTGCCAACAAGCGGCTGGGGTAGTAATTAGGGACGACATGCGATCGAAGGTTTAGTGAACACGCTGAAGAGTATTAGTCCCTGAGGGCCGCGCTCTACCCCAGCAACAGCTAGTTGTGGCTGCTTTCACCGAGTACAGATCGCAGCCAGATCGCTGAAAATGTTATCTGTCATGTTTTTCGCTTTGCCATGATAACACCGATCACCCTCAAAGCACGCCAGTTGCAGCGGCGCGTGTGTGGGTTGTATTGCATTATTTATATTTGATTTGTTTGTGTGTGCGTTGCATTTATGACGTCCCTGCATCCATCAGGCTATAGGATTTTGTAGCAATGGGGACGTGTTGGGGGGGGCTTAGTCTTGGATGCTGCACGAGCCTCAGATGTTTCCGCTCATCTTTTCTGAGTGTTTGCCGCTGTTACTACTTTGCACATTTTGTGTGGGCTGATTCAGGCAGTGTGTGATTGATGTTCGTCTTTGCCAATCCGCGTGTGCCCGTAGGTGCTTTTATTTATTTCATTTCGCCTTGTTAATACTAATTGCAGCGCTGCCGAATGTACGGGCTCCTGCCCGCGTCACAGCTCCTTTGATGTGTATCGGAGGCAGCAGGTTAAGCTAGAATGTAGACATCCGTCTAATGACGTTGAGACGTTTTGACAACCTCACCCCAGCGTAATCTGATGAAAAATTTAAATAATTCCGATGTGTGTTTGCTACTGTCCAAACACATAACTCCCACCGGATCGGCTGCTTAAAGAGGAACTCCAGCTTCCTGTCGTCGAAACACTGGAGGGAAATTAAAAAGGGATTCGGCAATTATGTCATCACTGAGCCGAGGCCTGTCTTTTTAAGACATGACCTATTAAAACGTGATTTCTTTCTTCTCAGGCTGCCTTCAGCAGGCTCCAGGAGTTCCCTCTGAGTCTGCACAGCCTGCTGCTTTTAGTTAGGCTCTTAAGACCCCCACGTAGAACCTGAAGCCCAGAGACGCCCACGTAGAACCTGAAGTCCAGAAACGCCCACGTAGAAACTGACGCGCAGACACCATCACATAGAACCTGATGCGCAGACACCCGCACATAGAACTTGACGTGCAGACACCCCCTCATAGAACCTTATGCGCAGAGTAGACACCCCCCAGAACCTGATGCGCAGACACCCTCACATAGAAACTGATGAGCAGACACCCTCACATAGAACCTTATGCGCAGACACCCTCACATAGAACCTTATACACAGACACCCCCACATCGAACCTGATGCGCAGACACCCTCACATAGAAACTGATGAGCAGACACCCTCACATAGAACCTTATGCGCAGACACCCTCACATAGAACCTTATGCACAGACACCCCCACATCGAACCTGATGCGCAGACACCCTCACATAGAACCTGATGCGCAGACACCCTCACATAGAACCTTATGCACAGACACCCCCACATAGAACCTGATGCACAGACACCCCCACATAGAACCTTATGCACAGACACCCCCTCATAGAACCTTATGCACAGACACCCCCACATAGAACCTGATGCACAGACACCCCCACATCGAACCTGATGCGCAGACACCCTCACATAGAACCTTATGCACAGACACCCCCACATAGAACTTGACGTGCAGACACCCCCTCATAGAACCTTATGCGCAGAGTAGATACCCCCCCATAGAACCTGATGCGCAGACACCCTCACATAGAACCTGATGAGCAGACACCCTCACATAGAACCTGATGAGCAGACACCCCCACATAGAACCTTATGCACAGACACCCCCACATAGAATTTGACGCGCAGACACCCCCTCATAGGACCTTATGCGTAGACACCCCCACATAGAACTTGACGTGCAGACACTCCCACATAGAACCTTATGCGCAGACACCCCCACGTATAACCTGACGCCCAGACACCCTCACATAGAACCTGAAGCGCAGACACCCGCACATAGAACGTGAAGCGCAGACACCCGCACATAGAACCTGACGCCCAGACACCTTCACATCGAACCTGATGCGCAGACATCCTCACATAAAACCTTGTGCGCAGACACCCCCACATACAACCTGACGCGCTTAGACTCCCCCTCATAGAACCTGACGCGCTTAGACGCCCCCTCATGGAACCCGACGCGCTTAGACGCCCCCTCATGGAACCCGACGCGCTTAGATGCCCTCTCATGGAACCCGAAGCGCTTAGACGCCCACGTGGAACCCGAAGCGCTTAGACGCCCACGTGGAACCCGAAGCGCTTAGACGCCCACGTGGAACCCGAAGCCATCCCGTCTGTTCTGCTCGCTGATATCCCAGGCCGATGAAATGAGTACCATTGACGTAACGGAAGCAACCTGCAAACAAGCCTCTTCGTGTCTGCGGTATTTGAATTTGCCAGCGTTATCGGATTTATCAATCAAACACCCTTGTGTACGCGATATTTCAATGTGCCGCTGATATTGCCTGTATATGTCAACAGCTTGCTGCAGTGGTGTTTGAATTTGTTGACACTGACTATAAAATGTAAACAGTTTTGCGTCAATCACATTTGCCTGAAGTAAATACTACAGTGCTCCAAGGTAATAACCCAATGCGCTGCCTAATTTATTTTTTATTGTTGCCAGTATTTCAATAAACAGCATTATTGTACCACAAATGTAAATACCAAAAATGTAAATACCGCAGGGAAATTCAAATACAACTGCCACAAATTGTGAAAAAGTCAACTTCTCCAAAAGTTCAGTTTTCGCCGAAACAAAAATGCATATCTGCTAAAGCCCAGGGTATTTAAAAGGCACACCGGTGATTTTCCTACTTCATCTCCAGTTTACCCATACCTTTCGGTTAATGATGGAGAATTTACGAAAAATTATTTCCTTGCTATCCCGGGAGGATTCATGGTAACTAGTGTTATAAGACGCATATCTCCATGTGTCAATTACTGCAACTCTTCAAATGTTGCGAAGAAAAAGGCTCTACTGGGACAGACCCACCGGTGGTATTTAGTCAATATTTATACATACATTTATAACTGGGTACTCCTCAATTGATTTCAGTAGAGTTCAGGGTACTACCATAGGAGTACCTCCTTTTGGGTCTCTGTGAAAATTAAAACGCATCTGTAAATGAGAAAATGACATTTGTACTCGCACATTTTCATAAACATTTAATGTTTGTGCTGAATAACTCAAACGCTAGCAAACACCAGGAGATGGGGGAAGGAGGGCTGAAACATTCCAGACACTCACCCCCAGTCACTGATATGGTTGAATCCATCATCGTTCTTTAGCTCACTCTGCCACCCCAGTTTAGACCCAGCAATATACAAATCCGTCTTGACTCTATTCCTTATGGGAACAGTCCAGCCTGAACTGCCATGCCAGGTCTTCCCTGAACCGGAAACAAGCATCTTGGGACAGGTTTGGAGGTATTCTCACACACAGAAGGGGAGAGGGTCTACGTGTAACTCAACCACCCCTAACCCCCTGAGTCAATATAATGTACACACAAGAGGGGTGGAGAAGACAGAAAAAACAAACTGATCAAAAGTGTACAAGCAGTGGCACACTTGTGTATGATTAAAAACTGCCCTCACTCACACACACTGTGTGTGACATGCTTCATCATCGGGTCTGCTACGACGCCCGCTGAAATACAAAATACATTTTTACAGTTAAGATTTTATTTATTTACTCTTAATGTTATGTACTCTTTACTAGAGGTTGGCGAAGCAAGAAAGTGATGCTGTGACCCATGCTAGAGAAAATTTGTATAGCGCTACATATACCCGGCAGGGTCTAGGCACTTAATCAGCTTGCTTATTGCAGTGGATGTATGGTGAGCCATGTCTATGCTTGGGCTTCCATTGTCCATCCCTAATCATACCCCTGCTGTCCGTTCCCGCCCCCCGACCGCTGTCCGTTCCCGCCCCCCGAGGATATTGCACAAGGTCAAGCAGTAGCGATCCCCTGAGGCAGCTTGTGTCTTAGTGCAGTCTCCTTTGCCCAGCGCCTTGAGGTCATTGTGAAAGGACAAACAGTATCGATCCTCTTAAGAGAGTGTTTCCCTCTCCCGTCCCAATGCTGTAGCGCCCTAAGGTCACTGTGCAAGGAGAAGCAGTAGCGAGTCTCTGAGGCGGCTTGTGTCTTAGGAATGCTTCAATGCCTTGAGCATTGCCAGGACAAGCAGTAGTGATCCTCTAAGACGGCTTGCTGTCCTGTCTTCCCCGCCCCCCCCACCCGCTGTCCGTGTGCCTGTTCCCGCCCCCCCTCCCGCTGTCCATTCCCACCCCCGAGGATATTGCACAAGGTCAAGCAGTAGCGATCCCCTGAGGCGGCTTGTGTCTTAGTGCAGTCTCCTTAGTCCAGCGCCTTGAGGTCATTGTGAAAGGAGTGTTTCCCTCTCCCGTCCCAATGCTGTAGCGCCCTGAGGTCACTGTGCAAGGAGATGCGTGTTCAGAGTAGTGAGTGTGCAGAGTAGTGAGTGTGCAGAGTAGGGAGTGTGCAGAGTAGGGAGTGTGCAGAGTAGGGAGTGTGCAGAGTAGGGAGTGTGCAGAGTAGGGAGTGTGCAGAGTAGGGAGTGTGCAGAGTAGGGAGTGCAGAGTGACTAGGGAGTGCAGAGTGACTAGGGAGTGCAGAGTGACTAGGGAGTGCAGAGTGACTAGGGAGTGCATAATGACTAGGGAGTGCAGAGTGACTGCCGAGATTAAGCTAATGGCAATGTAAACGACTATGCCATTTATTTATCTGTTTTCAAAACCAACACATAAATACAAATTTTGTCATTTACAATGCCAATAGCTCTAACTTTTCCAAAGGCGAAACCATTGCATTGTAAATGCTTGTTAATCTTTGTTTCAGAGGTGCTAGGAGCCTTGACTAGGACAAATCTAAAATGTAATTTGATCCCTTGAAACTGCCGGGACTATAATGTTTCCTGCTCTCACAAAAGCTCTAGAGGAAAAGTTTCTCAAAGTTTTCAAACTACCTCCTGGTGCTCACACAACTACAGGCATTCACGTCTTAGGCCCCCAGGACCTCAAGGGAGGATACTCTTAGGGTGTTAGGCAGAGGCCCAGAGTAAAGTCCGAACCAGTGAAAAGCCTTTTGCATTTGGTGGTGGCCCTGTCTCAATCAATCAATCAAGAGTACTTGTAAAGCGCGTTACTTACCCGTGAGGGTCCCAAGGCGCTGAGGAGAGAGGGGGGTGCTGCTACTGCTCGAAGAGCCAGGTCTTGAGGAGTCTTCTGAAGGCGAGCAGGTCTTGGGTCTGCGGTATGTGGGTAGGGAGGGTGTTCCAGGTCTTGGCGGCGAGGTAGGAGAAGGATCTGCCGCAGGAGGTCGTTCGTTGGATGCGGGGAACAACGGCGAGGGTGAGGCTGGCGGAGCGGAGCTGGCGGGTGGGGGTGTGGAAGCTGAGTCTGCTGTTCAGGTAGGCTGGTCCAGCGTTGTGGAGTGACATGTGTGCGTGGGTGAGGCGCTTGAAGGTGATCCTCTTGTCGACAGGGAGCCAGTGTAGGTCTCTCAGGTGGGGGGTGATGTAGCTGCGGCGGGGGACGTTGACGATCAGTCGGACGGAGGCGTTTTGGATGCGTTGTTGTCCTTGTAGGTGTTTGGCTGGGATTCCTGCATAGAGTACGTTGCCGTAGTCCAGTCTGCTGCTGACGGGGGCCCTTGTCACCGTTCTTCTTGTTTCCGTTGGGATCCACTTGTAGATCCTGCGGAGCATGCAGAGGGTGTTGTAGCAGGAGGAGGAGACGGCGTTGACCTGCTTAGGCATGGAGAGGGAGGAGTCGAGGGTGAATCCTAGATTGCGTGCATGGTCGGTGGGTGTTGGCGCTGTTCCCAGTGTGGTCGGCCACCAGGAGTCGTCCCAGGCTGAGGGGGTGGGTCCGAGGATGAGCTATTCTGGGCGAGCCGGCCCACAAAAGGTGTCTCTGCACCGCCTCAATAGCCTTGAAATACGAGGAGGGAATCAAGTCAGGGTAGTTCTGCAGGGCGTAGAGAAATCGGGGTAGCGCCATCATTTTGAATAGTGCTGCCCGGCCCAACATGGAAACCGGGAGCTTCTGCCAGGCAGCAGAGTCACGCTGAAGCCTCGCGAGGGGCGGGAGCAAGTTTCTATCATACATGGCGGTTTTGTCTTTCGAGACAAAGATGCCCAAATACGTGAAAACCTCGGTGACCACCTTTATGGGGCAGTCACGTGGAAGTATAAGAGTGGCACCACTGAGGACGTATAGTAGGGATTTACTCCAGTTGATGCTGTAGCCAGAGTTTTTGCCAAAACTGGTAAAAATATCCAAAGCCACTATAAAGGACTTCCGGGGTCTTGAGAGGTAGAGGAGGATGTCGTCTGCGTACAGGGAGATCCTGTCCTCCCAGCCCTCCGCCCATCGTAGTTCTCTAAGGGACACATCCTGCCTGATCCAGGTGGCCAGTGGCTCAAGGGAAAGGGCAAATAGGAGAGGCGAGAGTGGGCACTCCTGGCGGGTCCCCCTCTCCAGGGTGAAGGCCTCTGAGACTTTGTTATTCACGACCACGTGGGCAAGCGGCTCGGAATAGAGGAGTCGCACCCAAGAGATGAAACTCGGGCCAAAGCCCAACTTACGCGAAACCACCATCATGTAGGGCCATTCAAGAGTGTCGAAGGCCATCGTAGCGTCGAGCGACACCACCACTGCATCTTCACCTATTGTGTGGCTTCTCCCCAGCACCCCGTTCAACCGACGGAGGTTAAGTGCCGTATTACGATGGGGCATAAATCCGGATTGGTCCGTGTTCACCAGGGTGCTAAGGACCGGCTGAAGCCTGTTAGCAAGGACTTTCGCCAGTATTTTCGGTTCCGCGTTAAGCAGGGAGATAGGCCTGTATGAGGCGCACAGCTCCCTAGGCTTCCCTTCTTTTGGAATCGCTACGATTGTTGCTAGCCGTTGGTCGCGGGGCAATATCCCTATGGACTTGCTTTCTTCAAACATATTTTTAAGGTAGGAGCTAATGCCCTCCGGCTTGAGCTTGTAGAGCTCAATCGGGAGGCCGTTCGGCCCCAGTGCCTTCCCAGGACGGAGATCCCTGATCGCGCGCTCAACCTCTGCTGCAGTGAGTGGCGCTTCTAAAAGATCGCGTTCCACATCCGAGAGGGCAGGCATCCTAAGATCGGCTAGTAGTGCGTCTGAGTCTTCTTCCGGACGGTCAGACCCCTGCTGTAGACAGTCCGATAATCACGAGCAAATTCCGTGACTATGTCATGAGGTTTTGTCCCCACAGAGCCATCCGGTGTGTGGATTTCAGCCACTACCTTGCTCGCCTGTTGTTTCTTATCCAGCCAAGCAAGGAGCTTACCCGCCTTGTCTCCCTGGTCATATATCCTGCCCTCCCTGGTGGCAGCCATCCTCTTCGTTGTTTCCAACACCATAGCTTGATATTCTGCTGTCTTGAGGGATAGCTGGTGTCGCGCCTCGGGCGTGCCCTCGGTGCGCGCCACCACCTCCAGGGCCCCAAGGTCTGTCTCGGTTGCCACTATTTGTGCCTCCCTTTCCTTTCGCCGTCCCGCAATTGCCGACAGGGCCTCCCCTCTGAGGACCGCTTTAAAGGCCTCTCACAGTGTAATCGCCGACGCGACTGAGCCGTCGTTGCTTTCAAAGTAATTTGTAATCAAAAGGGTCATCGCCTTACGAAGGTCTTCGTTCCGGAGGTACCAGGCGTTAATTGGTGACACGCACCCCTCCCGCCTGTTACCCACAGTGAGGTGGGCCAAAACCGGCGAGTGGTCAGAAATACCCCTCGCCAGGTGTGTGGCTGCGCGTACCGTGGTATCTTGGTGTAGAGGAGTGAGGATGTGGTCTAGGCGGGAGAAGGAGTGGTGCGGCCCTGAAAAATAAGTGTATTGTGTGTCAGTGGGGTGTGTCAGACGCCAAACGTCTGTGAGGACAAAAGTCTCTAGGAAGTCTCCCAACCATCTCTGTCCCCTAGGGATCTCCCTGGATGGGTGTCTGTCCAGCGTACCGGAGACTACTGCGTTGAAGTCCCCCCCTATGAATAACTGTCCGTCCGGGAGGGATAGGAGGAGTTTACCAAGGTCAGTGTATGCCTGTGACTGGAGACCCGGAGGGACATACGTGGATAGTAGAGTCAGTCTTTGACCCTCCCACTTACCCGAGATTGTGGCAAAGCGGCCCTGCGGGTCTGTATCTGTGTGGTCGGGCAGGAAGGGAAAGTTGCATCGAAGAAGGATGCCCACACCCCGGGACCCCGTGGTGAAACCAGAGTGTGTTGCCAAGGCATAACCATACCTATTCAGAGCGTGACATGCGTTACCCAACAGATGGGTCTCTTGTAATAGCACAGCGTCAGGCTGGTTAAGTTTAATGAACTGAAGTACCATGGCGCGTTTGAGTTTATCGCCGAGCCCATTTACGTTCCAACTTATTATCTTGAGGCTTTTATCCCATTTCCTAGCCATAGTCATTATTCACACCCGGCTCGGACCTTTGAACCTCTGCCCACCAGATCTGCTGAGGATCTCTCATTTGTGACCAAACAAAACATTTCCCCCCCTCCTTTAACTCCCACACCTCCCCGCCTCCCTTTCCCCCCTCCCCGGTCCCCTCGTCCCTCCCTAGCCCAACTGGACTCATGGAACCCCTCCAAGAACTGCCCCCCCTCCCTGCTCCCTAGGTTCAAAACTACCCACTGCCCCAATTAGCAGAGCGCCTATCGCCCAACCCCGACCCAGGAGTGAGGAACTTCCCCTTCCGGGAAACCTCTGTTAGGGAGACCGTGTGCTGGCTCCGGCTCCGGCCGCCATGCCTCTACTGCCCCCCAACTAGAAAGTCCCCTTGATCTTGGAGCACATCCCATCCAGCAGCGAAGCCCCGGAGTCAGTCGGCAAAATAATGACCTTCCCCACTTTTATCAATGGTCGTAAACATCACAGTCTTAATATACGTTACAGTTCAGCAGGGTATGGTCCGCAATTAAGGTCCCCCGCGTGCAGCAGCATCTCGGCCTGAATCCCATCTGGGACTGGCCGACCTGGAGCGCCACGAGTGCTGGCTTTGTGTATCCCTTTCCGACTTGTCCGCCGCCGACCCGGGGCCAGGCCCCGAACCTTTCGCCATGGTCCCTGGTCCTGCTGATCCCGGGCCGCCGGCGCCGCCGTGTCAAGCCATTCTTGGACCGCCTCCGGAGTAGTGAAGAAAAGGGACTTACTTCCCACGATGATCTTTAGCTTGGCCGGGAAGAACATCATGTATTTTATGCCCCGATCTCGCAACGCCGCCTTCACCCCCAGGAACGAGCGACGTTCCTGTTGGACCTGTAGGGTGAAGTCAGGAAAAAAACGGATGGTGGCCCCCTCGTACTGCAGGTCGCCTTGTTGTCTTGCTACCTGGAGGATAGCATCCCGGTCTCTATAGTTCAGTATTTTGGCGATGATTGTTCTGGGTGGCGCCCCCGGCTTGGGTTTGGGGACCGGTGCACGGTGAGCCCGTTCAATCGTGAATATTTTTGACAAGCGTTTAGGCTTCAAATGTTGGAGGATCAGGTCTTCGAGAAACAGTTCCACACTTGGCCCTTCCGTTCCCTCCGGCACACCTACCACTCGGATGTTACTCCTTCGGGCCCGTCCTTCCTGGTCCTCGAGGCGAAGGGCCATCTGGCGATGTTGGTGCACTAGCTCGTTGATTCGCCCCTCCAGCCGTTTTTCAGAGGTCTGCAACGCTTTTATGTCCGTCTCATTTGTTTTTGATCTGTCCGTGGTCTTACTAAGGTCGGTGCGCAGCAGGTTTACCTCGATGGAGATTTTGTCCATTTTGGTTTCGAGGTTGGTGCCTAGTGTTTAAATCGCGGCCATTATTGTCGTTAGGGACGGTTCCTGTTGGCCTGCTTGATCTCCACCAGCCGCTCCTGCCGGGGCCTGGCCCAGCGGTACCGCGTATTTGTCCAGTTTGTTAGTCTGAGTGGACACGCCTCCCTTCGGCCTCATGTTGGACAGGCGGCGTCTCCCCAGGCCAGCCGTCAGGGTCGCTCGAGTGATGGAGGGTACGCGGGGAGCCCTGGCGCGTCCGCCCCCCGACCCGTAGGGCCGGTGTCGTCCCGCGGCCCGGGGAACAGCAACTCGACCACTCGGGTCAAAGCGACAATGGTGAGCTCAGCACCTCCGGCCCTAGACTACCGATTCCGCCCAGGGGCGCCCCCACACTGCTACCACAGGTTCGACAGGTCTCCACGTGTTCAGTGCCCCCCCCCGCCGAGACCGCGCCGTCTGGGGTCCAGCTCCACCCCTCTGCGACCACACGGAGATGACGCAACCACTGACCTGTTCACCACCTCCAGGCCTCTTCACCGTTATGGCGTCCAGTCCTCGAGTAGGGCCCAGACACCGTTTGTCTCGCACTGCAGGGGGATTCGTCCCCCCGGGCCTTCACCGCAGGCCCCGTTCAGTGTCGCCCCTTTTGTGTTGGCCTGGCGCCTCCGCCGCCACGGAATCACTGGTGCTCTGTCGTCAGTATGAGAGCCCTCTCCCCGGCCGTGGGGTCCGCAGGGGTCTTGCGCTGCGCTCCGGGCACTCTCTTCACTCTGGGTCACTGGGCCCGTCCCCCACCCGGCCGCACACCGGCACGGAGAGGATGCGTGTTGGTATTACCGGGGGTGCCTCCGTGTCCTCCCCTATTGTGCCGGCGCAGCTTTCAGGCCTCACCGTGTGCTAGTAGGATGGCTCGGCCCATGTGCCGCGTCAACAGGTCTTTTTTGGGGCCCGCGGCCCTTTCCTGGCCCCACGGCGTGAGCAGGCCCCAAACCAGGGCCTCCAGCGCAGTCTCACCCAGCCCGGGGTTCACAGGCACCTCAGCCCTCCGGCCCCACCGGGTGTCTGACAGATGGTGCACCCGGCACCGCGTCCAAGGTCCGTTTCCGGCCGGCGGCCTTCTTCTGACCCTCAAAGCGTGGGTAGGCCTCAGGCCGGGGCCTCGATTACAGCCGCACCCGGCTCGGAGGCTCCAGGCAGACAGCCCAAGGTCTGCTGTGGCTGGAAAAACGGCCGCGACTCGGCCGCTTTAGATCGCGGAGCTCCGGTTTTCGCTCCGTTCGGTGGTGCTGCCCTTCAGGGGTTCAGGGCGCTGGTGTTGAGGCGCCCTGGTAAGGACGTTAGGCGGATTTATGCTGGGGCAGCCGCGGTCTCGGTGAAGCTCGGCTCTCAGGCGGCCATCGTCGCTGGCGCCTAGCCACGCCCCCCCAGCATTCCATTTCTAATGTTATACATGTTCTACTCTTCAGTACTTTGCACCCTACCTTCTGGGCAGCAAGGTGCACTTAGGGGTAACTTATTTAATATTTATAACAATGTTTCCCACCTGTCAAAATGGTGATATTGACAGGTTTGTGCAGCAGGGTTCACTCTGCTGCCGTCAGGCCACATAGGGTAGGCCTGAAGCCATGTTTTCACTGCCACTGTAGTGGATGGCACAATAGGTGCTACAGTCCACAAGTGGCATTTAACTTTCCATGCCATGGATGTATTTCAGTCCCACATACTCTGGCCCTACAGGAAAGGTAAATGTGCTGATCAGGTTTTCAGCCAATTTCGACATGTTCTAGGGGTCAGAGCGCATACACTAGGTATTGGATAGTAGTGTTCCAGTGTTAAAGTTCAAGATTACCAGCAGACGAGACCCAAAAAAATGAAAAACTGGGGGTGACCACCGAAAATGGGTCACTTTGTGAAAATCACACATTCCTCTTATACTAGTATGTCTAAATGTTGTCAGCCACCTAACATGTATGGCTGTATTTGTTCAGTACATTTTAATTATACCAAGGCATATATAGTTTTCAAGCATACTGTATGCTGTCATTGAGACAGTCGTCAAAACTTAGGTCCTCGGTATCACGTGCCAGCAACGGGTCTATGTGTCTAAACCAGGTATTAATTTGAGCCAGTGGTTTCCGATGCCCAGCACGGACAATCATCATTACTGGTGCTTTTCATTGGCACCAGTTAAGGACACATTCATTTATGGGAGATTAAGTGATTCGCCCAGTATCACAGGGTGTTGAACTGACGCTGAGACTCAAACCTGGTTCTCCAGCTCCGAAGTCGGCAGCTCTGCCCATTATGCCACATCCTTTTCCAACTTTCATGGTTAGTAGTTGGTTCTGTTTTAGGCGGCGCTAGCAGGAGAAATGGGCTAGTGCAAGCTGCCTCCTGATGAGCGCCCCGGCACTTTTTTTTACAAATGTCTTCCATGTATCATGTGTCATTATATTACCATAGCTCTGCCACACACAACACCTGTCTCCACCACCCTCTTTGATGAAAAAGACTGGCAGTGACAGCACATACAGGGCATGCATACCGTTTGTAAACATCAGGTGCATGTGGTGTGAGTGTCTTTTAGTGCAGGTGTGATGCAAGCTGCTGTTCTGTTTAGGCCTTCCCAATTCAAGATGGCTGATGGTCTAGATGACCTTACAGTGCCTGTGGGGAATAAATGTGGGGGAAAAGCAGCCAAAATTGTAGGATTGTCGAAATGAGTATCTTACGTTTGATTCAGGTGCTGTCTAATGGGGTTGTTTAATGGGTTTCCCCAATACCTGGAGATCAGCATAGACATTTGTCTGCTTCCTATAAAATAACTGGCGCTTCGCTTCCTATGAAGAACTGAAGCTGAAAGTTGAATGGATGTTTTATTGAAAGTGTTATTAATACCAACTGCCTGCTGGCATACGAGCGCTACAACAAAGCTTCTAAATGAGGTCCTGTTTTGCCTTCTTTTCAGTATGGACAGCTTCTCATGCTGGCGGCTGGCACGGGGATTGCACCAATGCTTCCCATCATGCAACACATCACCGACAACGAAGACGACGAAACCTTTGTGACCCTGGTTGGATGCTTTAGGAATTGTAAAAATATTTACATGAAACCTCTGCTTCAAGACCAGTCTCTTTTCTGGAATATTAAAATCTTTTATGCACTGAGCAAGGTAAAGTACCCTATGTTGTGCTTGCTATATACTGACGAGCGCCTTGCGTGTGCGTTGCGTGACTCGTGGGTGTTGTGAGTCAGTGAGTTTGATTTTCCCTGGCTGGCATTCGTCCGGTGGGCAGCTTTATGCCGCCTACGTCACAGATGACACAAACACCCTCTATCATTAACTAATCCAAAGCTCTTGCTGTGGAGGCTGCTTAATTCTTACCTCTACCTTAAGGCATGCCCTGAAGATTTTTCTGTTGCAGCCTGGGCGTATTTTATTGCCTCAGCATTTCTTAAAAATACTCCTGGTTTACTTCAACTTCACATTTTTGGTTACACTTATTAGCCTTTCCCAACTATAATGATTTATTACATGTTGTGCAAAGGTAGTGGGAGCCGTTTTCCAGGTTTTATCCTTTAAAGTTTCCTTTCCTGACGGTGATAGAAATAAAAACAAGCATTGGTAAATGCATTATTTTTCGCCCAGGGCACAAGTCCTAAAAAAAAGAAGTGGGGGGGACTAACCTAGTTAGGCAGTACGCCAGTGACATCAGGGCATGCGACATCACGGCGCACCACATCGATCCGCGACATCACAGTGCACGACATCACAGCACATGACATCACACATGGCATCACAGGAATTGACATCATAGAAAGTGGCATTACAAGCCACGACTTTACAGGAAGTGGCATCACAAGAAGTGACATCAAAATCTAAAGCCCTCACATATAGGTTTAGCAGGCCTATCATGTGTACGTTTGAGCGCATTGCGAGGATAATAGCACAGTGAGCTATGGAAGATGATATGTGACTCCTACACCTTTCAATCCCCCAGTTGTATGTAACACATCCTGTACATTCATTTACAAACATATAATTTATTGTACATGTAATATGCACGTGTTGATGTAAAGCGCTCTGCCACCCTACATTGGAACGGTAGGGCTATACAAGAAAAAATAGTGGTACTTAAATTATTTCAACGCCTCCTCAGGGGAAGTAAGCTCTATATAAATGTAATTTGTTTTGTTGTAAATACTGGGGAAAGACCAACACATCTGATATTCTTACAGTGCATGCATATCTCCTACACACGGAATTAATAAAGTGAAAAACTGCCTCTCTTAAGTATGTGTGAAGTGCTAACAAGGTGTGAGCCTTCGTTTTCCCTCTGCTTCATTTGCATCAGGTGTGAGGCTTCTGGCTGCTCCCAGCCAAGAGTCTCAAGCAAAAGGAGGCCTGATGACCCCTCAAATTCGGCCTTTGTTATGGGGCCAGCAGGAGCCTTAAATAAGAAAGCCCCATCCTGTCCCCGCCTGCACGTTGTTGCTTGTTGCAGAAGGAAAGCAGACAACGTACAGGCGCTGCTGAAAGTGTCCCGGTGTTTGGAAATTACACCAGGACGAGTTCAGCACATTATTCAGTGGGGCCCAAATTCTCGGCAGGGTGGACGGCATTCACCCTATGAAAAAAGTGGATGGACGCCGTCCACCCACGTGTACTCCTGACTCGTGCCCTGTTTTTGCTTATGTGATTATTGATAAGCTCTTTTTTGTTGTAAGGTGTAGCTTACTAAGTAGTTGTACAATATAAGTTACAGAAAGTGTTATGACTTGTTTACGTGCAAAGAGGCAATATAGTGTGCTGTTACTAGTGGTATAGTGTGGGTAGGTAATAGCAACATTTAGAAAAATGAAATGAAAGAGGGATACAGTATAATTAATTGATGTAATAGCAATATTAGGTGTTTAGAGTAGTTCTGACAACTTTTGGGCCGGTCCCACTGCACCTGCTGCACCATTCACACCATGCCTCTAGTGCCTGCAAGATAACTGCATTTGTGACTGCCTGTATAATAGTAAAATATAGCAATATTTGGTGTTTAGAGGAGTTATGACAACTTTTGGCCCTGGTGCCACTGCACCTGCTGCACTATTGAAATCATGACCCTAGTGCCTGTGAGGTAACTGCACTTGTGATTGATTATTTAGTAGTTACATATAGCAACATTTGGTGTTTAGATAAGTTCTGACAACTTTTGGCCCCGGTGCTACTGCACCTTTCAAATCACGCCCCTATCGCCTGCTAGATAAATGCACTTGTGACTGTCTTGTTTAGTGCTCAAATTTAGCCTTTGGCCCTTGTGCCACTGCACCTGCTGCACCATTCAAATCAAGTCCATTTTAACTGCAAGGTAACTGCAATTGTGACTCCTTGTTTTGTAGTCAAATACAGCAATATTATGTGTTTAGGTAAATTCTAACAACTTTTGTGCCCGGTGCTGCTGCACCATTCAAATCATTACCCTGTTGTCTGCAAGGTAACTGCACTTGCGGCTGCCTGTTTAGTAGTAAAATATAGCATAGCTCTTGTAGATTAACTTTTTTACGGGGTTTTATATAGTGCCAACTTGACCCAAAGGTGTCGGGTATCAGAGCACTTTACACAAGCACCAGTTGCGTTACATGAGGACACATTCATTTTTGGCATGGGGAGATTACATGATTTTCCCACAATCACAGCATGTCGCACGTCCTTGCCGAGACTCGAACCCGGTTCTCCATATTTGAGGTCGACCGCACAAGCCGTTAGGCCAACTCCTCTCTCCTTTGCGCCAACTCTTCTCACCTTTATTAATTTTTTTTTGGGGGGGGGGGGGAATCTTTTTATTAAACACAAATGCAGAATATAAACAATTGACATCAGCTTTGAAAATACATAGACAACATGTCTCCAGTTACTTTATTACAGTTGTTGTTCAAGGTCAGTCAGTGGCACATAATTCATCCCTCTGTATTTGTTCCATGACCCCCATATCTTGGTCTATTTTTGCGGGCAACCTCTACCCTCATAAACCGATCTTTCAGCTTGCATACACCAATCCATGTCTGTCACCCAGTCTCGGTATCGAGGCCCGTTCGTATCCCTCCATGACCATGCAATGTTATGCTTTGCCACCATACATCCCAGGGAAACCCAGGTTATTTATTTCGCAGTTAGGCCTGTCACATCCCATATGTTAAGGAGGCACCATCGAGGTGAGACCTCCAACTCGTTCCCACACAAAGATAGCATTTTTTACGTTAATTTCTCCCAGTATAATTTAATCACTGGACACTCCCACCATTGGTGTATGAACGTTCCCTCCTGTCCACAACTCCTGGGACATAATGATGAGTTCTGTGTGCCCGTTTTAACCAATGCCACACTAGTATAGTACGCACTGTGCTGAACCCTTAGCTGTACTAATTTAAACCGTTAACTAATCGCTACCTGCCGAGGGTATGCCAACGCATCCTGCTACTCCTCCTCAGTCATATCTCCCACATCATCCACCAATTTGGAACTTATTTTTCCTAGTTTTACTGGTGAATTATTTAATATCTTTCTATACGTCACAGATATTGCCTTTTTCGGTAAATAATCATCTAATAGCCTATCTTCTTAAGGGGAAGAGGGCAAGAGTTCAGCACCCCGGGGGAGTGCTTTTTGTAGTGCACTACGGACCTGAAGGTATCGGAAAATGTCCCCCTCTTCCAGCTCATAGTCTCTTTTGAGGTCCTTGAAAGGAACAATTTTGCCACCTATCCACAAATATCCTACCTTATTGAGTCTGATCAGTTCCCATTTATTGAACCCCGGGCACCTCGCTAGTATCCCCAGTTGTCCCGTTTCTAAAAGTGGAGTAGCCTTTGTTATCGTATTCTTCCATCCCAGATCCTTTGAGGCCCTATGCCATAGGGTCACCGTAGTGTAGGTTGGCGTCTTGCCCGGGGCATGTTTCCGTCCCCCATAAAGTGCTCTCGAATAATTCCCTGGGATCATATTACTCCCCTTTATTTTTAACATGCAATGTTTATTACAACAATTAGAGTTTGTTTGTAATGACCAAATAGATTAAGTTGAAAACAATAAATCCGACAATTCCTACGAAGGGCAAAGAATGGTACTGAGGTATGAATAGGAAATGCCACAAATGTTGTAAGTCTAAAGCATCTGCTTTACACAACTAAGTAATAAAAATAAAGCATTCCAGCATACTGTTAGAAGCTCTCTGCCTTTTCCATGGGAAGAGATCTTATCTTGAAAGTGAATAGGGCATAAATGGGGCTTAAACAAGGATAAACTGTTGGAAGAGATCTTATCTTGACAGTGAATGGTGCTTAAACAGTGTGAACAGCTTCAGTAAAAGTATTGTAAATGCGTGCAGCCAGGGGAAGCGAATGAACACAGTAATTCGGCTATGGGAACTGATAAGAGCCCCCATTTAAGATATATTAAATACAAGATCTGTGCAAGTGCTGTACAGGCGAAACTTAAAAAGAGACCACAGAGTTAACCTTTCCTTTTGCTTATCAAATTATGTAATTGCAATTTTGTGTTTGGTCACTCTGAATTCCTAGCCCCGCCGTTTTGTCTTCATAGACGTTAACGCTGTCAGTTGCAGAAAAGAATAAATATTGCTCTATGAAAAGGATTCACCTTCATAGACCTTTATGAGACAGATTCTACATAAACTTACTTAAAATGTCCAGTATTGAAAACTGGGCATCCCACTGCTCTGTTGGTGTAATCCTACTTCTCAAAAACATAGACGACAATGCTTGGCAGATCATACGGTCATGCCTCACAACATCATGTGTGGCATGGCGATGCTGTAGTTTAGGCACAAACTGAATGTAGGGCACACAGTTCTACCGATGAGATCAATGTTCTTTGTTACTGATAAAATACTGTATGTTTGCCTCATAAGTGTCCTATAGGAACACACATGTTTGCAAACAGACATTGCCTGAGAGTTATGGACACAGTGCTTCCAGGAATGGTGCAAGGATTTTCAGTGTTTGAAGGAATATGCTATTTTGACACATCATTTTTCCCTGTAAACGGGAGAGAATGTAGCCTTATGGCTAGATCGGTCGACCCCGAAGCTGGGGAACCGGGTTCGAGTCTCGGCAGGGACGCTCAATATCCTGTGGTCCTGGGCAAAGGATGAAGCCTTATGGCTAGAGCGGTCGACCTCTAAGCTGGGGAACTGGGTTCGAGTCTCGGCAACGACGCTCAACATCCTGTGATTGTGGGCAAATTATTTATTAATTATTTAATCTCCCCGTGCCTAACAAAAATGAATGTGCCCTTCTGTAATGAAATGGGTGCTCATGTAAAGCGCTCTGATACCCGATGTCTCGGGTCTAGTTTGCGCTATATAATACTCAAAAAAGGAAAAAAGAAACTGGCAATGTTTTAAGCCATATGCTCTTTTGACTCATAAGTAGACGGAGCAATAAAGCTTATGACGCATTGACCCTGAGTAACCCCTTCACATTCATCCACCTCCTTCCTAACTTTGTCGACTACATTGCCCACTGTGACTTCTTCTGTCACACATCAGTGAATAGAACGTTTTATACAGTAACTTCAGTTACCCCACATCGTAGAGCAGAATGTATTGCATATATCTGCATATTTGAACAAATAGCATATTATACTGGGGGGAAACTACCTGGATTTGGGTGCAGTAAGTACATAAATCTGCATACTGTGGCCCATTTTTGAGGGCCCAACCTGGAATAAGTGATACTTTTCTCAGCCACTAAATTTGGAAACACATTTGTGTTAGATTTTATCAGATGTGATCATCGCATCTGACTATGGGGCATTCACGATTGAGGCCTTTGGTCTCTTTATTAGCTTATTTGTTGAGGGACATTGTTAATTTTATTTTGAAACTCAAGGTTATTACTTGTGCATGGTCCTCATTTCAGTTATTTTGGGGTCTATTCCACACCACGAAAAAGTGAGACAGAAAATAAAGTCATGCGTAAAAATAACAAAAGTGGTGGGGAAAATAGAAATAACGATTCCAAGAAAGGTGGCAGTCTTGGATGGCAGTACTCCTTATCCCTACACCCTTACTTGAATTTTAATCAGTATAATTATTTAAAAAACCCTTTTTACAACACACAACAGTTATGGCCATTGTATGGAAAAAAAATACCTTTGCAAAGAAAAATAGCATTTGACGCAAGGATTTTCTTTCATATAGGAAATCCGCACTGCAATACCCACAGCACAGCCAATGAGAGAGTGGCTGCTTGCTATCAGCTATTGTACAGGAGGGTTGACTCGAGTAGTTGAGGGTGCTTATTTTCCGCTCAAACACGTTCATTTGTTTAACTTGTTTTCTTTGCTCAGCTGATGGCCTTGAGTGCTTTCAAAGGGTTCTTCCCTTCTTTTGTACTTTTAGGAAGAATCACTGGATGACCTTCCCTGGAGCTATCGAGAAAGAACACATCTAGGCCGCATAAATTGTGACTTCCTCAGACACGTGATGGACTCCTGCCGAACAAAACCATTTGTGCTCATATGTGGTTCCTTGACATTTAATAAGGACATGGCTGACTGTCTGAAAAGCCTCGCAGTACAAGAAGAATCATGCTTCATATTTTAGTATTTGTAGGTGGGCACCTTTTTTATCTGTATTCTTCAGCCAATTTTTCAAATTTGCATTTTTTGTTTCACTAGGTCTATTTCCTGATTATTTTATTACACTGGTCATATCAGTGTTTTTTTAAAATAAATAAATGCTATCTTTTTAACCATTTTTGTCTATCATTTTTGGAACTGAATAAACATATTCTTTCACGCAAATAATAAAGAAAAATCGATAGAAGCAAAATTCTGTGGTATTAATTGTGAAAATACATAAAGTATACTGTTTCAATAAATTGCCCCTTTTATAGTTGTTGTGGGTATATATCATCAGATGTGTGTTTACTTAAGCAAATAATTAATTCATTTGAAAACATTGGAATTTGGGCCCTTAAACTAGATACATTTCACTTCAGGATATCCATGCACTTTTTCTGTGTTACCCCAGGTTTACAGCACAACAAAATCAGTATTATTTTCTCCTAGAGTTACTAAAAAGAATGAATCCATTCTTCCCTTCTCCAGTCAGGTTCATGTCACGTGCAGTCTACTCCCTGCACTACACTATTTTGTACTTGGGTCTTGCTACATTTAGCCTACATTCAGCCTGATTCATCAAGCTAAATTGCACTTGCAAAGGGCAAGATTCTTAGAATCTTGCCTTTTGCGAGTGCAATTTTTGCATTTGGGATTCATCATCCCAAATGCAAAATTCGCTATTAAAGAATTCGCACATTTGCGAAGAATTGCATTTAAGGAATCTCTATTTGAGATTCCTTAAATGCAATTCATGAATCATTTTAAAATTGCAATTTTGGGCCGCTATTTACCGAGAGGTCAGACCTCGTGGTAAATAGCAAAAACTTAGAAAAATGCATTTAAATGCATTTTTCTAAGTTGCATGTTACACACACACATGTCCTTTGGACATGTGTGTGCGCAACACCAATGTAGATTACATTTCAGGGGTGCTACAGGGTGTCCTTTGGACACCCCTGCACCCTTGAAATCGCATCCTTATTTGCGATTAGCTAATTGCTAATTGCAAATAAGGAATAACTCCCCATTCATTCCTATAGGCCTGTAGGCCCATAGGAATGCATGGGGAGTTATTCCATATTTGCGATTAGCAATTCGCTAATCGCAAATAAGGAACATGTAGGAATCGCAATATTTTTTGCAATTCCTACATGAATCCCGTTTTGCAAGTCCTTAATAGCAATTCCTTATGAATCGCTATTAGGGGATCGCAAAACGGGAGAATGATGAATCTGGCTGTATGTTCTTTTGTTCACTGTGTCTCTTGCCTCTACACACCATTTTGAGAATTGTTTATACTGCTGACCTTATGACCTCATTGGTTATGTGTCATTTGTTTATAAATGTAAAGCGCTGTAATGCCTAATCTGTTGACAATGAGAAATAAATAAATTAAACGTAACTCCCATACGAGAGCATATTATATTACAAATATACAGAATACCTTTATCTGGGTTCCTGAGACATATAAATAAAAAATCACGCTGCATGCAGCCTCCATAGACAAAATGTAGAGTACCCATGATTGCTTCGGTCGCCCCCCAGGGCCGACCAAGCAGTCTGGGCACATAGAGTGGTGCAAGCCACTCCTCCCTGACCCACCCGCTTCCAACCAGGCAATCCCTCCCACCTGCCCCCAACCAGGCATACCCCTTACACGAAGGAATGAAAGAGGTAGCTGAGTGGATGAAGAACAGCCGTTTAAAACTAAACTCGGACAAAACGGAAGTCCTCATCTTAGGTTCATCCCCCTCTGCCTGGGACGACTCATGGTGGCCACCGGCCCTGAGAACCGCTCCCATACCTACGGACCACGCACGTAACCTGGGCTTCATCCTGAACTCCTCCCTCTCGATGACCAGACAAGTCAACGCCGTCTCATCATCATGCTTCAACATCCTACGCATGCTCAAAAAAATCTTCCGATGGATCCCCACCGAAACAAGAAAAACGGTCACCCACGCACTGGTCACAAGCCGACTGGATTACGGAAACACCCTTTACGCCGGAACCACAGCCAAACTACAGAAAAAACTCCAACGCATCCAAAACGCCTCAGCCAGACTCATACTGGACATCCCCCGTCAAGCTCACATTTCCGGTCACCTGAAAGACCTCCACTGGCTCCCCGTCAACAAGAGAATAACGTTCCGTCTCCTCACCCACGCACACAAAGCCCTCTACGACCTAGGACCCGAATCCCTCAACACGCGATTGTCCTTCTACACCCCCACCCGTCAACTACGATCGTCCAATCAAGCCCTCGCCGCAATCCCGCGCATCCATAGATCCACCATGGGGGGGAAGATCCTTCTCCTACTTAGCGGCCAAAACCTGGAACTCTCTCCCCACCCACCTCCGCCTTACACAGAACCACCTCTCCTTCAGAAAACAACTAAAAACTTGGATATTCGATAAGTAAAGCACCCCCCTCCCTCAAGCGCCTTGAGACCCTCTGGGTGAGTAGCGCGCTATACAAATTTCTGAACTTGAACTTGATGTCTGCTTTCTCACAGCACGAGAAAGCAGAAAATAAAATGGTATTTAAAATACCATTTTATTATCTGCTTCTCGCACTGCGAGAAAGCAAAGGGGCGTTGCTCCAACGCCCTAATGGAGCGGCCGTCACTGCCAGCATACCCTCAGAACACAAAACATAGCCTGACTGTACTGAAGGATGTTTCCTTTGATCCACAAGAAGATGTGTTGATGAGTTTAGATGTGGAACAATTATATATTTGCATTCCGCAAGACGAGACACTCAGGACATTAGAAACTCTGCAGTGAGAATCCAAAAAGTATCTTGCACTCCAGTTCCCTTTATTATGAAGTATGCTCACTTAGCCATGAAAGAAAACTTTTATCAGTTCCAAGATCAACTGTATCTCCAGGTGTTCGGGACTTCAATGGCCTGTATTTTTGCTCCCAGCTTGGCATATTTGTACATGCACAATATTTGAGTGTACACACAGCTGGGCAAGTTAAACCCTAGAAACATTATATTGACGATGTGTTGGTAGTCTGGACAGGAGCCACTTAGGAGATCCCTCTTTTCGTGCATCGGATTAAAAGGAGAAACACCTTTCTCAAGTTCATGTGCAAATACAGGAAGGAGAAACTGCCCTTTTTAGACCTTGTGTTATATCCAAAAGACTGACCGATCCAGAATTCTACAGGAAACATAAGCCTAGAAACTCACTTTTGCGGTATGACAGTTACCATCCCAGGCCGTGCAGGAAAATGTACCAATTGACCAGTTTCTTAGAATAAGGCGTAACTGTTCAGAAATCCCCAGTTAAAAATAGGGACACTCTTTTGGAAAATAATCAACTTTCAGAGAATACTCGTTTGATATGCGTGAGTACTTTCTGTAGTCTCTCATCTTCCGGACAGAAGTCCATCCATAGGAATTGGAAGATACTTAATATGGGTTCGATGGAGCTTCCTTCACCTATGATTGCTTTCCTCGCTTGGACCTAATGTGAGGGATCATCTAGTGCATAACAGAGTGTTGGCAAAACAACACAACAACCAGGGTACTTTCTGGGCTCTTGCAAAAGAAACTGAACATTTCCCATGTGGCTCTTGCTCTGGATGTGAGTTCACTAAACAGTTCACTGAGCTCGACCTTGGCCTTAGTAGCCCACGGAAGCTCAAACAATATAGTAACTATAACAGCAGCAATCTGATATATATGATCACGTGCCTTTGTGGGCTACGTACATTGGCCTCGCCATGTGTACAATTAAATTCAAGATCTCAGAACATCGTAGTACTATCAGATATAAACGTGACAATACTATGCTAACCTGACACTTGAGACAGGCCATAGTAACCATGACATTGACTGGGTTGTCATTGATAAACCTCTCCGACAGCCTACAGGCTAGAGGGGTCAGGCTACCTTACACAACACGGAACAATGATGGGTCTTCAGACTCAAGCCACATGTCATGGGGCTAAATGATGAGATCCCATGGAACATTTTGGGCTAAATGTGCATATTTGTGTGCCCCCCCCTTTTCTAGTGTTTTTCTGGTATTTTGGAGACAAGGGCCTGATTTAAATCTCGGTAGACAGGTTACTCAAAGGTGACGAATATCCCTTCCAATGAAATATAAAACTCATTATATCCAATGGGATTTCTATTTTGGCGGACAGGATATCCGTTACTATTGTGATGGAGTAACCCATCCCAACTAAAGTAGGCCCTAAGTATAGTCCGTGGACAAAATTCATGGCACAATTTTATTAGATACCTTTTTTCTCTCAAGTTATATCACCAATTGCTGCCAGCCAAGTGGATGTATCCTAAATTTTCTCTGGGTGCACCTGGTCATTTGTTCTATGACCAGGTGTTCTTACCATGTTTTTATTTTATGTATTTATTTTTTGATTGCAATTATTTCCCCCTCTTATCTGGCAGTTTGCGTTTTTCTCTGCCATATGCATTAGTGACATGTATTTTTTTTAACACCTTGGTTCATCACACCTCTTAATGCTTTTAGAAAGGAGGTCTGGGACTACATTTCCAATCATTCCAGGGCCACGTTTCAATGACGTCCTCAGTGCTGGGTTAAACACTGTACTTGAGGACTGCGCTTCAGAGTTCTCTGCACTCCTTGATCTGGACCGACCATATAAATCGGCAATGGACTCTCTACAGGTACGCTCCCTGTTTTCAGTTTCTTTCACTGTTTTGGGCAATTGAACATATTTCACTGCACGTGCTTTCAAGTATGTTGTCTGCCCTGATTTTGAGCAGTTGGCTTGATTCTTCTTGACCTCTCTGCAGCCTTTGACACTGTTAATCACAACACCCTCCTTAACACTCTTCAACAGAGAATGGGCGTGGAAGGCACAGTGCTTAAATGGTTTGTCTCATTCCTCTCAGACAGATCCCAAATGATCAAGATTGCGAACAGTCTCTCATCTCCACTGGTGGTTGGCAAGGTGTCCCTCAAGGCTCTGTCCTTGCACCCACTCTGTTTAATCTCTATCTGGAACCATTAGGGTGCCTCCTAAGCAAATCTGGAATCCTCTACCATCTCTATGTGGATGACACCCAAATCTACCTCAAGGTGTCTTCCTCACAAGATCTCTCGCTACTCAACTCTGCTCTCAACTCGATTCACAATTGGATGTTAGTTCACCAACTCATTCTCAATCCCTCCAAAACTGAATTCCTCCTCCTATCTACCTCTCTCTCCCCGCCTCCTGTTCAATCCTGGATGGATCAGCTGAATTTACTCAACAGTAAACCCATCATTGTCGAATGCACTAAATCCCTAGGTATCATCCTTGACAAAAGACTCAACCTAATCCCACACATCAATTCCATTGCCAAGAACGCACGTTATCAGCTGCGCCTTTTGTGGGGGAGGCGTCGGTTCTTCCCGGAGAAAGACTAAAGACCTTGGTCCAATCGCTAGTTCTCTCTAGACTGGATTATTGTAATTCTCTTTTGACTGGCCTTCCCAAATCTCACCTCTACCCCCCTCAAATCCGTCCTTCATTCAGCAGCACGCTTCATTTCAGGGTCCAAGCAAAGTGACCACATCACTCCTATCCTGTCTTCTCTCCGATGACTTCCCATCGAGGCTAGAGCTATTTACAAAACGGCTTGCATCACCCACAAAGCCTTGCACTCTTCCTCCCCTCACTATCTGGCGAATAGTCTGAAATTGTCTGGAGGCATGAGACCTTCTCGGAATGCAGAAAAGCTCCTGCTTGAGCCCCCCTCCTTCAGAAGGGAAAAATAGATGGCTCAATCGTTCTCAGGTAATGCGGTGAGAATCTGGAACTCGCTTCCTCCTTTGCTCTGTGCTAACACCTCCATCCAGATCTTCAAAGCTGACCTCAAATCTCTTCTATTCCAAATACACTTGCAGAACTAATTCCTTCATTCTCAGACCCCGCCAGGAAGTTTGTTAGTCATTGTAAATTTGTTATATTTATTTATTTTTGTACATTCCTTGCTTTCTGTGTTTGATATTGTGTTCCTTTTGCCTGCTGACTTTGATTCTGTGTCCTGCTATTTTTGTACGTTCTATTTTTTGACATTTCTCTCATGTAACGAAACTGGTTCTATTGTACAGCGCTCTGACACCTTCTGGTAAAGTCTGAGCTTTATAAAAATGCATAAAATAAATGATTGACCGGTACACTATGGTTCTGAGAGAGGCTTGAGACATTGGACCAGCACACTTTAAAACAAGAGTGTGATCTATGTTCAATATGGCATTTCCTTCTGATGCCTGTCTCTTTTGTTTCACCATTAGTGATTAGCATTTTTTTTATTTGAAGGATTCACAATATCCTGACTTGTGGTTTTCCAATTTACTATCCACAGCCTTCCAATGGTCTGCCTAAGGTTTGGCAATATGTGACCAATACACTATACCTTTACGGGTAAGCTTGTTGAAATATTGTGCCACCACAGTGAGGCGTTTGTTTACTATGGTCGAAGGTCTGTGGTCTTATCGTTGCACGTTGAGTTTTATGGCACAGTCACCATACCTAATAGAGATGGATATGTGTGCGAATGCTCAGAAATCTGCAGATTGCTAAATAATTGAATGTATTATTGGTCTCTTGATTGTTTTAGAGATATCGACAACAATGGTCAAAAGCCACATTGATTGTGGGCCAGTGTTCATATCATTGATACTTCATAAAAAACGTTTATCCTTCTTTACACTGTCGTTTACTTACTTTACTCACAGAGTGTTAGGAAATAGCTATTACGTTATTAGGTCCTGAAGAATGCCACACACCTCCTTGATGAGTCATTAGTATTGGCGGAAACATGTTGACCGCATTATCACTTCTAAGTTTCAAACTCCCCCTTGCTGTTTTAAATGTGCTTCAGGGTGACACCCATTAAACATTAATTTTAGTCTACTATGAGGCTTTTTAAACTTCCTTCACTTTCCTTTTACTTACACTCTGTCAACCTTCACCCCAACCAGGCAGCTCACATCGGTCTTACCTCTGAGACACCTTTTGCAAGGGCTCCTCTACTTTGTGGTAGAGTTGTAGCCCACATCACTATTAACCCCTTCAGTGCTAATGACAAGGTCAACTCGTCATGGGTTTTACCTGCCCTGTGCTTATGACGAGTTGACCTTGTCATGAACAATGGGAAAACGGAGGATTCAGCGCCCAGCGGGAAAACCCCCTAGCAGCCAAGGTGTTAAGCTTGCTTTTGGTGTGAGGAGGAACGCGATGATGAAGCATGCCACCTAAGGGTGGCTGAGGGTTTCCACCCTGAAAGCAAAATATTTGTTTGTTCTATACTGCTTCTGGTCTTTCCAAGGAGACCTTTAATTTCAAACCACAACAAATCAGTCAGTATCAATGGTTGTTACTGATGGAACATGGAGAGGTTGGTTCAGATGGAAGAATGTCCTGGCAGGTGGGTATGTGAGGGTGACATCATGCATCTGGACTCCACAGCTCATGTCATTCCAAGCTGCCGGAATACGCGTTTACGTAGACCGCCACTCAGATTCAGGCATTGAGTTTCTTTTTTCATCTGCATTATTTAATGTTTACTACCTGCTGTTAACTGGATTTTTATGTTTTATGTCTATACTTTGTATTTTGACATTATCCTCTATGCTGTGTTTGTTTAGTTTGTTTTCTTTTGAAGGAGAAATGCTACATAGTGTCTGAGCTGTCAGAGGGGGTACTGGGGGAATGTGAGTGAAATGTAGGTTCTCACTTATATCTGGAATATTGAGTTGGTTGTTAGAATTTTAGAATTTGGTATGCATCTAAAAAGTAGGCAATGTTAGGGGTGCCGATGTTAAATCTACTCTATGGAGGGGCTGTGGACCCCACACTTCCCTTGTCTACCACACTTAAAGACTTGGGATGGGGCAGACACTCACTAAAAAAGCACCATTATGGACTGGACAGTGCTACAGGAGGTATTAGCACTGAAAGGATCTAAACAAAGGGACATTATTAGAATCTCCCATTTGGGTGATGTGCTGTTGGAAACTGTGATAAAACACTTAAAAACCTCCAAGACAAATATAATCTATACCGTAGTACATTTTTTGGCTACCTACAGTTGTGACACCACCATATATCTCGAGATTGTTAGATCTCCCTTTAACTCCGTATAGATATTATTGTCAGGTGAGTTAGGGGACCATATGATTGGCCACATTTATCGGTCTCTAGTTATTAACACTGCTGACTCCTTTGACACATTGCGTCAAGCATGGGAACATGATTTGGGCCCACTTTCTGAGGAGGACAAGGGCGAGACGAGGATATCCCCACGGAAATCTGCTATTGGGTCAAGGTACGACCTGATTTTGCTAAAGTACTTATGTAGAGTATACTTTGAGCAATACAAATCATAGAGGATCGATGCAGTGGAGTCTCCGACGTATCTTAGGTGCACCTCTCAGGTTAGGGATCTATTAATCAGGGCATAGAGATGCAGCTTAATAATCCATATCTTAGACGTATTTTAGGTGCACCTCTCAGGCTAGGGATCTATTACTCACTATATGGGGATATGAAAGCGCAACAAACCAGTCAGTATCAATGGTTGTTACTGATGGAACATGGAGAGGTTGGTTCAGATGGTAGAATGTCCTGGCAGGTGGGTATGTGAGGGTGACATCATGCATCTGGACTCCACAGCTCATGTCATTCCAAGCCGCCAGAATACAAGTTTATGTAGACCACCACTCAGATTCAGGCATTGAGTTTCTTTTTTCATCTGCATTATTTAATGTTTACTACCTGCTGTTAACTGGATTTTTATGTTTTATGTCTATACTTTGTATTTTGATATTATCCTCTATGATGTGTTTGTTTAGTTTGTTTTCTTTTGAAGGAGAAATGCTATATAGTGTCTGTGAGCTAATAAACCCCTTTTGGGAGGGAGTCCTCTCTTCATGTTAGGCTGAAAATTGCCAGTTGACCCAAAATGTATAATTCTGCATATAAACATAAATCAAGACGCTAACAATTACAGGATGGTTTTGCTGTGGTTGAGCCTACTGATGGTGAAAATGGATATTGCTCATCGATGGAATGAGTAGAATGGAGGAGGGAAATGACCAATTTATGAGTATGGAAAAACTTTACGTCACCAGAGGGTGCCCTCGTAAACCTTATAACATTTGGAATAAGTAGTGCCACTTTCTAGGGATTGTTATAGTCCCCATTGGGTTGTGACTGTGACACTGGATGAGAAAAATTAAAGGTACAGGAGTCAGAAATAGAAAGAGATATGAATGGCTGGACTGCTGGATACTTTGATTTTCTGGTTTGGTTGTTGACTACTATCATAAATATTTTCACAATGTACAGTGGGGGGACAGATCTATTACCTTTTCTGTTTTTCTCTGTATTTTCTCTTTCTTTATGGTTGATGTGAACTCAATATAAATGCGTTATAAAAAGAAAGTTCGGATTTAAGGGATGTCACAGTTTCAAATTGTCCGGAAGAGGCTTAGCGTGCGAGCAGTCCGCTGTACATCCTTTCTCCTGTAAACATCTTTCATCTTCAATAAGTCGTTTTGTCTCTCATCATGGATCACCACAGTTCTCCTTCACATGCTTTGTAGAAAACGAAACTCAGTCTGATCTTTGCAGAGTACATTGTTGCATTTTACTGGTATTATTCGGACATAACAGTATTCAGAGCAATGCCAATACCATTCAAATGCAAATAGCTAAAAATGGATCACATGTTCATCTTAAGGAGGCAGTCTGACTGATCACAGCTGGTCAACAAAAAGACTACCTGGTCCCACAATATTAGAAACTTGTAAATCCCAATTTGGTCAGAAAGAGGAATTAATACTTGAATCAGGAGTACTCGTTGTGCTGGAAAACCACACTGTTGGGTTGTTTTCCAATCACAGATTTCACTAGGAACCCATGTTGAAATGTGGGCAGAAGAAAGTACCAATCATAGGGGAAAACCACCAGAAATTGTGCAAAAACACTGATTAATTAGTTATTGCCCGTTCCCTGTATTAAAACTCATAATATGGCTGCAGTATTGCACACAGTAATTATATCCTTCCATATTGATATTTTCGGATGCATTATACTACACTATAGTTACAGTGGGTGCTCACACTGAGCCTCTCAGAGGAATGATTCAGAGAGACATGGAAGAAATTAGAGCTGAAGGGGTAGACATCCTCTCAGCACCCCAATGTCTAACAGTGAGGATGTTTTATTGTTGCTGGTAGCCACTTTAAGTTTCTCTAAAATTCCAAGAGGAGCAAAAGAAGTAGGTTTGGGTAGTAGTTTTTTAGTGCGAGCTCCCCTTTCGCATCCTACATGCATCCCTTTCATCCTGTTGACGCGATATGTAAATCTTTTTTTTTATTGAAGTCCAAATTGCAGACACATTAAAACACATACATCCATTAAACAAAAAAATCTTTTAGATAAAATATTAGAAATACAAGATTGATAAATAGCACAAATATACTGAGAAGTCATGAACAATGAAAAAAGATAGACAAAAAACAATTTAAGTCTTTTTACAAGCATAAAACAGTATCCACTCCCAGGCCTGGGCGTAGCCTACACATCAATCCAAATCTCAAAATCTGTGTCCGCTCTGAATGGCACAAAAAAAAAATCCTAATCAAAATATGTTGCCTAAATTTTGTCATACTTCTTAATCCCCCCTACTCGTAAAGCGTAAGTATGTTCACTTTTTTTAACCGCTTTCATCTTTTGGGCCCATTCATGGACAGAGGGTATGAAATCAGTACGCCATCTTTGCAACAAAAGTGATCTGGCTACCCCCATTGCAATGTATAAAAATCTGACAAGCTTATCAGGCAAAAGAAGATCTGGATGAAAACCTAAAATTATTAACAAATTATTCACTTCTAATACAATACTGCATTCAGATTCCAAGTAACAAAAAATATCCTCCCAGAACCTCCGCGATATGTAAATCATGATTTCCTGTGCTACTTCACTTCATAATAATGGTCAAATGACACTGATGAATTAGTGTTCTTTGTGTGGTAGGACACCTTTCTGAGTGGGAGCCTGGTGGAGTGGTGGAGAGAGTTTATAAAGGGGGCAGTTAGTGAAAAGAATAAATGCCAGTTTTCCTACTTGATACTAGCTCACCAACAAGCATCAGTGACATGGATTCCTGTTATTTATTTGTCTGATGACGTCTAGTTGGGTTGTGAAATTCATTGTCACATCATTCACTGGCCCCTGTGAATAGAGTCTGATGATTTCAACAGGTGGAAGTGATGGCTGCTCAGATATCATTTATAACTTAACATAGTATGATGTATTGATGTATTAGGGCTATTCAATGGTAGAAAGTATTAGAAGTGAACAAGCGCAATTTATTATTTAGGATGCGAAGAGCATCAGCTTTGAGTGAGATCACTTGAGAAGATTGGGCAAGGAAATTACTCCACATAAACAGCATACACTGCAACAACACAGAACATTGTTTTGTTTACGTAACTACAGGATGTGAAATTATCTGAATGGGGATCCCAGAGACACTGGCTGGTGACCATGATGTCTTCTGAGTCATTACTTCCGATGGTGACGCTACAGATGAGCTTGTACCGGGGTGGAGTGGCTTGCTTCACCATGTTCTTGATTGCATCACACAACTGTGTGGTGAGGGTGGCACATGTTGCAGGGTCATAGGAAACAGCAGAAAGCCTAGATGGTAAATATTCTCCAATCAGCCGCTTCACTTCAGCGCAAGGAAATTTTTCCTTTGGAATAGCCGAGCCCACAGGAACCTGTTAACCATATAAGAGATCATAAATAATATTGCAATTTACTTAAAAAACACAGAATACACTCAAATTTAGGAAGAAAGAAAACTTACATTTAAAATATAGCAATAAAGAACACTTTAGGAGATGGGAAAAATGCAAGGCAGTTATTTCATATATTTAGTGAAAACGTTTGAGAGAATAGAAAATGTACTATAAGCTTTTCTTTTGAAAAGAAATTGCCTAACAAAAGATAAACAGATTGTGGCCTAGTCACAAGCTGCCTTTTGTAGTACTACAGACGTTCTACAAAATGATATTCTGAAACCTACGTGCAGAGCTTCAACCTCTTCATCTCCTGAGCTAGCAAAATCCTGCGTCCAACTTGATACCAGTGAGAGAAGACGAGAAGAGCAGTAGTCTGTAAGGAAGATGAAAACAACCAAGTTTTCAACTGCTTTAGAAAGCAAAGAAAGTTGGCCATGACCTTTAAGATGCAGGAGCAGTCTATTCTAAAGATTACAAGTGGAATAGACAAAGCTCTGACCACCCATGCTACTCTCTTAATTCTAGGAGTAGTCACTGAGTTTAGGGAGGCTGATCTTTTAGGAGAGTACCAACTAAATTTACTTTTCAGGGACTCTGATCCTGATCCATGCAACCCTTTGTGTGCCAGAGATAAGGCCTTGAAGGCGATCCTTTTCTTTACAGGAAACCAGTGAAGTTCCACCAGTGCACCTGTTGCAGACTTGAATATAGAAATTTTCTTAAGCAGGCAACAAGCTGTATTCTGCAACATCTGGAGATTATTTAATGGTTTTTGTTTCATTCCCAGGTAAAGGGAATTACAATATTCAAGCCTACATAAGACTAAGGACATGATTAACCCTGGGTATAGTATGCTGACGGAGCATACGTAGTTTGTACTAATTCGCACTCCGCAAATTGCACGTAGCACAGTAGCACAGTACAAAAACTGTGCTGAATCGAGTAGCAGTTAAATCAACAACATCATCAGATGCTTTGATAAAGCAATTTTACATGCTAAAAAGCATATAACCAATTCACAAAAGTGAACTTTTTCAATGAAAACATTAGGCAATGAGAGGTGATGATTTTCGGGTCCCCCTCACCTAGGGAGAGGACCAAGCAGATGACTTGAACACAAAGAGCATAAACAAAAAACACATCTTGTTGGCCCAAGCACAGTTATTGGAAAACAAATAATCCCAACCAAAGGCCCTGCAAAGCATTATGGGACGAGATTAGCAGTGGGCAGTGAATATTATAGTGTCCAATATCAAAATAATTCTACAAAGAGCTGTAGTTCAACTAGTCGTTACTAGATGTCCCTCACAAGTCAAATGCAAATCATTGAAATTATTCTTACATCAAGCTGCAGTTCCACTAGTCATTACTAGATGTCCCTCACGAGTCAAATGTAAAACCATTGAAACCCTTTCATCAAGCATTTGCATTTGACTCGTGAGGGACATCTCTTAACCACCAGTTGAACTGCAGGTCTTTGTAGAATAATTTTTATATTGGATACTATATAATATTCACTGCCCACTGCTAATCTCATCCCATAATGCGTTGCAGGGCCTTTGGTTGGGAATGTTTTTTTGCCAATAACTGTGCTTGGGGTGGTCCTAAGAGGATGGGACCACCACCGAATCGTTCAATAAGATGTGCTTTTTGTTTTCAAGGCATCTGCTTGGTACTCCCCCTAGGTTAAGGAGGATCACAAAATCATCACCTCTCTCCCTTCTTGCTAATTTTTCAGTTTTACTTTTGGGAAAGTGCTATATGCTCTTTAGCATATAAAGATAGAGATACTTATTTTATCAATACTGGCACTGTGCTGGATGCCATTTGCAATTATTTCACAGTGCGGACAAGTACACAGTGCCATCAGCTATGCTACGCAGTACTAGATGTATAACGTGTAGTTCAAAGTATACTACGTGAAGCTACGTGTAGTGCTGCTACGCAAACTACACCCAGGTCTAGACATGATCACTGATTTTTTGCAAATCTGGAGGAAAAAAAGGTAACACCTATCTCAACATTCTTACTATAAAGATATAGGAGTATGTCACTTTATTAATCTGCTCTATAAAAGACAGCACAGCATTAAATACAAAGTCAATAAATCTTACTTTGAAAACTGGTAAAGGACGGGGGCCAAGAGAATGTGGCCAGCACAGTCAATTCCATAAAGAGCTATCTTTCCCAGTTTTTTGGGAGTTTAGCTTTAAGCCGTTGCCACTCATCCAACTGACAATGGCTGTCATACAACTATTAAACCGGTCAGCGACCTCCTCCACATTGCTGTAGATCGATACAACGATCTGAGTCTCATCAGCATACCCTTCTGTGGTAAAACCAAACAAGTGAATTTGCTTGGCTAAAGGATCCACAAAAAAGTTAAATAGCATAGGGCTGAGGGGGCGTGGTTTGGCCACGCAGGAAGATGGCCGCCTGAAAGAGGAGCTCCGCTGTGGGACGGACCCCGGACGACATATCCCCACTTACCTGAATCGCTGGAACTTCTACATTGGGCTCTGCTGTTGCTGGAAACTATGCAGAAGGGTTTGCTGTCATTCTCCTTCCCGAAGCGGTGGTTTCCATCATTTGTACTCCGGTGAGACAGGCGCACTGCTGATTCAGCCGAGCTCCGAGCCCTGCGCACCAATTCACTGCGTCTCCTCACACTAGAGCCGCGCGCTCTTCTACCACAGGGCCGCGCCTCCTCGCCTTGCAAGGCCGCTCCTCCCTTTATTTCAAGACTGCACCCCCTCTGCCTGTCAGACCGCTCCTTCGTGTAACTCAGGGCTGCGCCTCTTCACTTTACGAAGCCGCGCCTTTTCCTGACACGGAGCTGCGCTTCCTTAATACTGCAAGGGCGCCTCTTATTTCATCACTGGGCCGCGCCTCTCCGCTTTACAAGGCCGCACCTCTCCGCTTTACAAGGCCGCGCCTCCTCATGGTGTTTGACCGTGCCTCCTCACAACACGGAGCCGCGCTTTTCTTCTGTCCCAGGGCATTGACTGGTACTTAAGTGCTGCCTTTATAGCGCCTTCTCCTGTTGCCACGCAGAAAGGTGAAGCAGGTTACTTAATTACGAAGGGGATACCATTCTTTTTACAGGAGATACAATTTTGGAGTTTCCTTGTGTTCTGCTTGTTACTGCCTACTCATGCTGTTATGGGCAGAGGTGAAGAAGAATTACGGATGTATATCCCAAAATAGTACACACATAATAAAAAAGTGCTGTAAATGATAATCCTACATCATTTTTTGCAACACGCTCTTGTTTATGAACAAACTTTACAGTGAAGTGCTCCTATTCCTATTATCTTTGCCTGCCCTTCTATGGTAAAGCGAGGAATACTTAACGTAAATGCAATTTCCTTTGCACATATGTCAATGACAATTTCCTCATTTTATCTACATAGCTCAATTAACTATGTTTTGGAAGCGTACCTTTGTCTTTCTAGGGGCCAGTGCCTCCTGTAATGTCAATATATGCTGTATATTTTGCCTCAACTGATTTCAGTTTGCTGTTCTCTATTAGGATTCTGTGAGGGCAATACATCAGCTACTTACTTTGTTCTTGCAAGTTGCCTCCTCCATTGTTTGAGTGCATTTATAATAGCTTTTTTCATTTTGTCATTTATAGGGTTACGGCCTGCCTCTAACAAATATTTGTTTCATATATTGCAGTTGTGCCTTGCTTAGATCTTGTTGGTTTTCAATGTATGATATTCTTATTTACACTGTGATTCACTCATTTACATTTATATACAGGCCTGTTGCTGTGTACTATATGTTAAAGAAATTAATCCTTTTTCTTAACACAGGCGCTCAGCTGTGTTTATAATATTGCACCTTATACTAGATTTTCTTTTTACATTCTGCCATTTATTCATCATTGCTGCGTCCAAAGCTTACACTTTAGTCCACTTCTGTAAAACACCTGTAAAGCGGAAAGTGATAATGTCTAACAGCAGGAACGGTAGTAAACCACCTAAACAGCCACTCTTTAATGAAGTTGTCAAACAACCTGCTAACCTATCCACTAAGGGGAATTTGTCTTCGTCATCAAATACACCTCAGACTTCTTCATTTAATAGTGACCAGTCATTATCCGACACTATGCAAAAAATATTACAAGAGATTTCTGGGGTCAATCGCCGGTTAGAGGGACTTGATCTCACAATCGCATCCTTGGCTGGAGAAACTAAATCGATCAGAGCAGATCTCACTACTTTTCATACAAGAATTGAAACTCTTGACTCTAAAATTCTGGCTATGGAAACCCGTTTGGATTCAGTTCAATCTTCAGACCAGGATCTTCTTTTTTTGCACAGTAAAATCATCGATTTGGAAGATCGTAGCCGAAGAGACAATGTTCGTTTCTTTGGATTTCCGGAGAACATTGAAAAAAGTGATATGAAATTATTCCTTTGCAATACTCTCCCACTTATGACCGGTATCTCATTTGTTCCTCCTCTTGAAATACAACGCGCTCACAGAATTGGCCCTCCACGTTCAGATCACTCTGGACGTCCAAGACCAGTTATCGCCTGTTTTCTCAGACATGAACAAACTCGACAAATTATATCTGCGGCTCGCTCACGACGCTCCTTTCTCTTCCAAGGTCACACTATTCACATTTCTGCAGATTTTTCCAAAGAGACGAATGAAAGGCGAAAGACGTTCCTTTCCATGAGACCCCAATTACGTCAGATGGACATCAAATATGGTTTATTTGAACCTGCACGCTTCCGTATTACCTGGAATGGAGAATACAAAGACTTTTATGATCCCGCACTTCTACAACAATTCTTGGATGACATCCAATGTCGGGATACTGAAATGCAATCTTCCTATTGTGAACAATCTACATCGCCTTCTGGTGCCTCCTCAACTATGCCAACACCACATCCACGCACCGTAAGCAATTCTAGACAACGTGGCAGGGAAGTCAACCGTCTCAATCGTTCACAGGCTGATAGGGACTCAGTGCTACAATCCATCTCTAACCTCACTAAAGACCCACCAAGAGACAAATCTAGATCGCCTCTTAAAACACCTTCAGATGCTGACTGAATAATTCTTTATTGTCTAAGAGTTTACCTATATGCTCTGTTGCTTCTTTGATTATATTTTGTACCCATTTATATCTTCTTTATATAGCGGTACTCACTTTACTGTTCTTGTATGTTAAGTAGTTGATAGTCAATTCTATAATTCGCAATGCTTCTCATGTCTCCATACTTTTCGTCTGCGTTTTCTATTTTTCCCCTTCCCATACAATTAATCTATTCCTCTTTAGTCAGTAACTTTACATCGCTGCATACCTCTCCCTTTCTCTTTGTAATTACTTAACTCTTTTCATTCTTTCATGATTATGATATATTTTTTACTTTTTCTTTTCCTTCAGGTTTCAATTCTATTATTTCACATTCTGTAACTTGTCCCACCCTATTGTACTATTGTCTCCTCTGTTTCTCTACTCTTAGTTCATTTATCAATTCCTAATTCATCTCACTCTGTTATCTCTTCTCTCTTTTGCCTATTCATTCTCTTTTTCATTCCTCTTTTTACATATGCTGTTGCTCTCTCATTCTTTCATTTTCCTTTATTATTCTTTCTCGTATCACTTTTCTTTCAGATGCTGACTGACTATTCTTTTCCTATTCATCTATATATTTTTACGATTTCTTGATATAGGTGCTAACTATGACATTCAACTGTTTATCTTGCTGATTTGTTGTATTATATAATATAATTACATTTACTCCATATTTTATATTGCATTATCTACTCTAATATTTTTTACGTAATTTCACATTGGCATTATTTTCTTTTTGCGTCTTAAAGACACATGTTTTCCTCTTGCTAAGTGGTTTATTGCATATTTAGACCATAGTAATTCACATGTTGCATATACCTTTTACATTGTTGATCTCCTTCATTTGGAAATACTAGTATTATTCAACTTATCAATGCATATTTACTATGCTTAGTTGTTTACAGGTTGTAGTTAACATTATTGCTTAATTGTTCTGTGTGTTCGTAGGTAAGCTTTGTTGTCTCCTTCATTTCTATGTTCTCATCTTTTATTCTAAGTGTTTTCTTTTCTTTTTCATCTTACTTCTTCCTCTTGCCCTACATATTCTATCCTACAATTTATTTTCTTCTCTTGTATTTTGTCTTCTATGCCTCTATAACTTTTATTTTTCACAATAATTGTTTGTTATGTATTATGTCTTTCTTCCCTTTCCACACCTTTTGTCTTCATTTATTGCAATTCTTTCTTAATCTCTTCCATAGTTATATTATATTGTAGATGTCAATATTCTTATTTCATGGCTTTATATTACACAGTAATATGTTAAGGTTTCTTATGGTTATTATAATGTTACTTTACTTTATTGCGATCTTTCATATATTCCATATTATCCTTTATTCATTTGATCCACATTCTTCTCTCCTCGGATGGGGTCTCGTCCCACGGCGTTGCTTCAGTGCGCCCAGGCCCGCGGTTAACAGTCTCGGTTCCTTCTTTATTTCATTTTTTTTTTTTTCTCAACTTCTTATACCTTCTCTATTTCTTTTTTCTTTTTTTCTCTTTAGGATATTTACTCTTCTTTCTTCTTTTTCCTTCTATCCCTTTTTTCATTAGTTTCTCGGACTTTTACACATTTTGTTTTTTGTTCTCCAGAGTAACTTCTTTATCCTTTTTCTTTGTATACCCCCTTTTTTCTGTTCTACAATTCTTCTACTATGTCTCCTATTCATCCTCTATCAGTGATTTCCTGGAATGTTCATGGTCTCACCCATTATATTAAAAGGAAAAAAGTCCTTTCATATTTGCACTCTAAACATGTGGACATTGCTTTACTACAGGAAACACATTTGGATGATATTGAATCTAGTAAACTCAGCAGAGATTGGGTTGGAAAGGTTATTCATAGTAGTATTTCTAAACCTGATCCCACCAACCCTAATCCTGTTCGTAAATGTGGTGTAGCCATCCTTATCCGGAAGTCACTTCCCTTCACAATTTCCAAGACATGGTCTGACCGGAGGGTCGATATGTCTTTGTCAAATTGAAAATTGGAAACTCTTTTATCTGTCTCGGATCTATTTATGCTCCACTTGGTACTAAAAAACAATTTTTCCTTAAAATAAATCGCCTTCTCACAGAAATCAATGCCTCCCAATTTCTCATTGGAGGGGATTGGAATTTGACTCCAGACCCTGTCCTCGACAGAACAGGTTGCCTTGATAATGTCAACGCTTCAGATAGAGCCATTTTGCATGATTTTCTTGCCGACAATGGTCTCGTTGACCACTGGAGGCTTAGTCATCCACAAGATAAAGAGTACACATTCTTTTCTTCTACCCATGGCACATTTTCCCGTCTAGACTATTTCCTTCTTTCACAAAAGGCAGTTCAGTTGGTTACAGAGTCAAGAATCTTGGAAGCAGCCATATCAGATCACTCGCCTGTTTTTTTGTCCCTCGATTTAGGTCTTTCTAGGCCAGGACGCAAACCATGGAGAATGAGCATAAATAAATATAAGACACCTGCAGGTAAACTTCTTTTACAATCACACCTCCAAGACTATCTCACTATTAATCAAGATTCCATTTCCTCTAAGAGAACGGTCTGGGCAGCAGCTAAGGCGACCATTAGAGGTCAACTAATGCGCGATGCTGCTCTTATTAACAAGAACAATGCTGTAAAAAAAGCAGAATTTGAGCAAGACATTCAATGGTTTTCTCACTTGTATATTTCAAATCCTACCCTTCAGAATCGTAAATTACTGGAACAGGCACGAATGTCTCTTAATAGTCTTTTTACTTCTAAGGCCGAATACGCCTTGCAGAAAATGAAAGGGAGACATTACGAGCAGGGGGAAAAAGCTGGTCGGTTACTAGCTGCACAACTGCGCCAGAGGGAGGCCGCTATGGCGATTCCAGCTATTAAATCCAGTCATGGTGACGTACTTACTAGACCACAAGAAATTGTTGAAGAATTTGCTTCGTTTTATAGATCTCTTTATTCTCCGAGTACTCATATAGATAAACCTCAAATGTCAAATTTTTTAGATACGATACACCTTCCACGACTTCCGGATGACGGTAGAGCTTTACTTGATGGTATTATTACAAAAGATGAGATCTCTTCAGCTATAACTGCCTTACCATACCATAAAGCTCCAGGAGAAGATGGTTTTCCTCCTGAATTTTATAAATGGACTGGTCAGAACATGATCGATACCTTACATGCAGCGTTTCAAGAAGCTGTTGAGGAAACCTCTTTCGGATCTCTTTCTAACAAAGCAATTATAGCTGTCTTACCAAAACCTGGTAAGGATCCCTTGTTGTGTGGGAGTTATCGGCCTATATCTCTCTTGAATTCTGATATTAAAATACTGGCTAGCATTCTTGCATCCCGTCTTCGTAAAGTTTTACCTTCCTTAATTCATAATTCACAAGTAGGTTTCGTTCCAGGTCGTTCATCTCGGAACCATCTTCGCACTTTATCTCATGCCTTGTGGTCAGCTAAACACCTTACAGGAGATGCATTACTTCTTTCCCTTGATGCTGAAAAAGCATTCGATCGCATTGAATGGGAATACCTTTTTACAGTCATGCAAAGGTTTGGCTTGGGCGATCAATTTATAGATAAAGTACGTCTGCTCTATGATAGTCCACTAGCTCAAGTTAATTGTGGTGGTTTCTTGTCTACCCCTTTTCCAATTCGACGAGGCACCCGTCAAGGTTGCCCGCTTTCCCCTCTTCTTTTCCTCTTAGCGATGGAACCTTTGGCTGCGGCAATACGACAATCTACTGAAGTTGTAGGCGTCCCTCTTCCAATTGGTCATTCTAAAATTTATTTATATGCAGATGACATTCTTCTTACTCTTACTGACCTTCCTCGTTCTCTTCCCGCTCTCCTTCAAATTATCAACGAATTCTCTTCTTTCTCAGGTTACAAAATAAACTGGGATAAAAGTGAAGCGTTACCTATGTCAATTGGCACTACAAAGACAGCAATCTCTGGCTTTCCTTTTCATTGGCAACCATCCCGTCTTAAGTACCTAGGAATATTAATTAATAGAGGTTTGGATAATATGGTTACGGATAATTTAACTCCTTTATTCACACAAATGCAAAGAGACTTTGATAAGTGGAAAGCTCTGGGACTATCTCTTTGGGGACGAGTTCAGGCGGTTAAGATGGTTACTTTACCACGGTTTCTTTATGTTCTAGGTATGCTTCCTCTCCACACTCCCCTAACTACCCTTCGATCTATTGACTCCAAAATTAAACTTTTTATTTGGGGTACGGTCAAACCACGCCTTGCCCTGGCCAAATTGAAGGCCCATCAGTTACATGGGGGTTTAGGTCTTCCCTCCATTGAGCATTATTCATTGGCCCTTCATATCTCCCAACTTACATTTTTCCTGCCCAAATCTAAAGATATACCTCAATGGGTTCCACTTGAACGTCACCTTTTGGCTCAAGGTTTAGGTCTGTCCCTTTTATACGGTACGGGGACTAGTTCTTCCGACCCTAAAAACCCTATTTTATCGGCAATGCATAAATCTTGGCAGAGAGGTCATCGGATACTTAAATCCAATCCGCGAATCCACATTAAAGCTCCTTTATGGCTTAATTCAGCTATTCGTATTGGCGGCCGCACCTTGTCCTGGCCTTTATGGCAAGAGGCTGGCATCAATTCTATAGATCAACTTTTTTATGATGGAACCTTTAAATCCTTTTCCCAAATTTGTGAGGAATTTCATTTACCACCTACAGAATCCTTTAAATATACCCAACTTCAACAAAGTATCACAAAACACTTAGGCTCTCCACCAGAACTACTTTCAGTATCTCCCATTTTGTCTTATTTGCAATCATGGGGAAATCTCAAAGGTGTGACTTCTGGTCTTTATAAGACGTTTTTGAATCCTCTATTCTCACAGCCTCTCTCACAAGCTCTTCAGACGAAATGGCAATCCCGTTTATCAGTTGTATATTCCAATATTCAATGGGATCAAATTTTAGAAGGGTTACATAAAGGTGTTCGGGAAGCTTGTCTTAAATTCTGTATTTTCAAAATTCTCCATGAATGGCACTGGTCTCCTGTTAAACTACACCAAGCTAAATTGTTATCACACACTTCCTGCTGGAGATGTTCTGCTTCCGGATGTGATATTACACATATCATTTGCGAATGTCCTCGGACTAGATCCTTCTGGCTTTTTGTGAGGAAGACATTGGCTTCTACAATGTCATTACCCTTACCTTTTACAGCTGCCAACATTATTCTACACGATTTTCGAGGTTTACCGAAACTTTCCAAACCACAAATTCGTCTTCTTCACACTGCTTTGGCTACGGCCAAAAATTGTATACTGCGTCACTGGAAATCCCCCTCGACTCCCTCTCAGGAGGAATGGTTGGTGGCAATGATGCAAACAGCTTTACATGAACGCACAATTTATAATCTACAAGATCAGGCCTCCATTTTTCTCCAAACTTGGTCCCCTTTCTTGGAGACCACGGTAGATGATGACTCTGCATCTACTCTTTCTTCTTCTCCACATGCTGTTTCTACTTAATTCTATTCCTTCACAATGGTTCCTCTTCTATCACTTCATTGTGGGTACCCTTTCCCCTTCCTTTCTACCAATTCATTCCCTATTCGTTTCTGTTGCTCTGGTACTCTTCTCCTTTGTTTTCTCTCTTTCTTTTTTTTTTTTTTTCTTTTTTTTTCTTTCCCTTTTGTTCTCCTTTTCTTTTCCTTTTTTTATTAGGAGTTACTTATTATTCTTTCTATTGTTACCTTATATTGGATTATGGAATATATGTTATTCTTTATTTCCTCATATTTGCTATATCCTATGTAAGTTTCATTCTCACCTATATTCTCTTCCATTTACCATTATATAATTTTGCTTTGTTACCATATTTGTATTTTTATCTGTAAATTTTAATAAAAAATTTCAACATCCAAAAAAAAAAAAAAAAATAGCATAGGGCTGAAAGATGATCCCTGGGGAATGCAACAAGGCAGGATGAAAGATTTCCAATCGAACTCTCCAAGGGGCCACTTTTTTGCTCTCGACCTCCTAAAAATGAGGAAAGAAGATCAAAAGCTGAACCATTGATCCAGATGCCTGCCAACTGCTCCAAAAGAACCACATGGCTGACCGTGTTGAAGGCAGTGGAGAGATCCAGAAGGGCCACTGTGGCCTTCCCACTGTTGTCAATAACAGTTGATCCAAACTACTTCAAGAGATTAAATTCAAGGCAATAAGATGACTTCATGAGATATTGCAGATATGGCATACATGGTAAAAAACAAATTGAACATGACTTCGATATCCTAATATGCACGGTTAATGGGTGTATTCTCATTTCTAAGGCTTTTCTGATCAATGTTGGAGATATGTCTAACCAATGGATTAGAATAGTTGGTGAACTATATAACCAGGGCATTTTGAAACCTTTCAAGGAATTGCAGGATGATATCATACTATCTAAGAGAAGCTTCTCGAAGTATTTACAATCCAAACTTATTTGACCAATAGGAGGAGACCTGAGAAGATAGATTTAAAGAAAAGTTCACTGATGGAAATTTCGGAAAAGGGACCAAAAAAGGTAAATATTAGATCTCTGTATGCAATATTTATAGACATTTTTAAAGATGGCCTGAAACACTGTTGGATTTGGGATAAAGGTTTAGAAATAATATATGTTACGATACTCAATTAACATGAACCATAGGATTTTCCACGCAGCAAATTTAAAGTTTAATAATTATAAATCATATAAATGGAAGCAACAAAAAATTTCTAAATGCTCTGGATGCGATATTGTGGATGCAAATGGCATATATATGTTTGCTTATTGACCATGGTTAAATATATTCTGGGATATTGAAACTTTGAAAGTATAATAAATTACATGCTTGGAAATACCACATACTACTGAAACAATTATGTTGGGATGTTTTGCCATAGTAATGAAGGGTTTATGTGCAATTGTTCTAGCTCTGGTACAGCTACATATTGCTAAACAATGGATTAAACAGGGGGTACTCAAGATTGAGCAATGGTAGTCCATATATTTGAAAACATACAAATTTGAAAAGGCAATTTGTGGTGCTAAAGGAAGAAAAAGTGATGTATTTGGCGAGTTACTCAGTGATGATTTCCGAGGCATCAGCATGAAAAGAGGTGGGTGGATGAGAAGGGAAACCATGCTGTCATTGTTTGTATTCACCAATGTATTGGAAATCATTTATTTTATTTTACTATCCCACGTAGACATGAGTAAATGAATGGTATTTAATATTTTTTATTGAATTTACTTTTCTTTGTAATGGCAGATTTTTCCAATACCTTTTTAAAAATCATATAAGAAAAAAATAAGAACTGACAAAGCTTGTTTGTCTGGCTTGCACTGAACTACTAAAACTAAAAAAAAGACTGATTTCTGTATACAGGGCATACATGAGATAAACTTTTGAGGCCTCCAATCTTTTCTATAATGAAAGCTACTTCTGATCATGAAAATAGTCCTCAGCTACTAATGAATTTGATCATTGTTGCTGTAGCAACAGTAGCAACCCCATCAGATACGACAACAGCAAGTGTGTGGGCCTTCCATTGGTTTGGCCAGCTGTATCTCTAAAGGTTCAGAGATGTATAGTGCTGCCTTCTATGATCTAGCTAGATCATTTAAATTACATACTATACTTGACTGCACTTAAGGCAGCTACTTCCAGGGGTCTGGCGAGTTCCCAGTAGCTCCCGAGCTACCCTCTTGAAGCACCAGACGAGATGAAGAATTTAATGTGTGATGATTCTGTGTACTTTTGAGAAACAAAGTAGTTCCACGTGAACTGCAATACAACTACTTTAAAGGTGGTGGAATGACATACACCAAACAGCCAGTAGCTTCTGGGGAGTTAGAAATACACCTGTAAGGGGGGGGGGACAAACCCCACTCTGTATATTTTGAAGAATTGGTGACAAAAGATCATGCAGACAAATGCATTGCCAGGCCTAAAAAGAAACAAAATACCACTAATGTGCAGGTCACTTGCTTGCAATATACATTTTAAAAATTCAAAATAAAAATGGACCATTGCATTGAATTTTAATAGAACCACGTGGTACTTTCTAGCAGGCATGGCATTTAGAACAGATGTAGAAAACAGTTTTATTTTTAATACTCATTACAGGAAAATAAGATTTGTATAGACACAAAAAAGGCCCTCTAGGCTTTGAATTACGGTGGCAAGAAAATCTTGTTTAAATACACCAGATGACTAAAAATATGTAAAAACTGTAAAGAATGGAAAGAGAAACGCATTGGTAATGCAATCTATCAGCCTCCAACCTTGGCACTAAAGTTTAGTTCTTTTTAGACAGATGTGATCACTGCGCAAAAAGTCAATGATTGGCCCATGTTGTGTCCTGTGGTGTGCAGTAGTAAAATGTGAATGAACGACAGCTGACGAGGCATATAGATGAAGAGGATTCACCCCAATCCCTTCTGTGTATATTCTTGTATGCATTTTTTATTTTTTATCACACTTATCACATATGAAACAATCAAAGACAGGAATTGTAGGAAGGTGTAAGAAAGAGAAGTCAGGCATATCATAGCTAGATTTCCTGGGGTTCAGTAACTCCATCATTAGGTAGCTCTGGCAGTAGGCTTTTGAGAAAAACTTTAAGCTACTGCACTAATATTATTGTCAAATTAAGCACTTGTCTGCTGTGCTGGTGAATAGCTGCCACGGTATGGAAGAAGCAGCCACTTAACGCCGTAGGCTGCCATTTCCTGAGAACTGGACAATTAAAGCTGATTGAACTAAAACACAAGGGCTTGGAGGGTCTTACCCAGCGTTCACCTTGATATGAGGACCTACTGCCTTTCACGCTGTATTCGCTGTCTCAAACAACAGATCAGTCCCCGTCTGCGGCTTTCCTGAATTAATGTCCTCATATAATCATAAGTATTCTTTTTAAACACGCACTTGCTATTTATGCCAGCAGAAAGCCAGCAAGGCCCTCAACCATGAATGCTCATTTCTCTGTTTGCACGCATTTGATTAGCAGGCAATCACACTCGCAGAGCAAAAGCACAAAGAACTAATAATGCGGCACTCAGGAAATCCTCCAGGCTGCTGGAGAGCTCTTTACTAGCGCGTCAACAGCGGTTTCATGTCCTGGGATGCTTGGAGCGCTCACCAGTAGGACGCAGCGCGCCTCTCTCCGGGCCTTCCAAGATGGCGGCCCACCTGCAGTCACTGGCCTACCAAAAGTCCAGACACTGCGCGCTTGAGCTTATTATCAGAAAGTGGAAAACAAAGTTTATTGTCTGCGCAAGATTGTAACAGTGAATATATGAGTGATGATATTTTGTTTGACTAATATACCAAGTGCCTGGAGTGCTTATGAAAAATATATGGTAAGTCAGTTAGCAAGGAAGACTCGTATTTGTGGTTCTCACTTTAAATCCAGGTTAGTAGATAATTTACATCAGTCCTTAGAAATATTGGCAATATGAAGCAGTGCTTTTTTAATTAATTTATGTATGCACCCATTTATGCCTTAGTGTAAGGTTGGTTCTGATAGCTGCCCGAGCACTTTCTGCACAGTGCCAGCATTACAGGGCTTCTCTTCATGCCTGTTTTCCTCCCTTTTCCACCTCCTTGGTCAAGACTCCTTTTCTCCCTCAGATGTACTGTAGACCCACTCCCATTTCCACAATTCACTACTCCCTCTGATTTTATCATGAAACAGCCCAATCCCTACTCGTTAACTAACTAAGATACCTCAGAAGTTCACCCACAAAATTCTCATTTAACATGCTGTAAGCACAAGTCGTAAAATGGTATAAATCCGACCCAAGCCCTCTAGTTTGACTCTGCTGTCAAAGTGGACACTACATACAAGAGCATCTGATATTCTGAAGCTGCTATGGCCAGTTAATGCCTTAATTGATTGAATATCCAGAACACACTCACAGGTGGGCAAATAGTAATGCCACTCTTATCTGGAGGCGGTTTCCAAGTAGCAAGATTCGCTATAATAAGCAACAATACATAATTAAAAGTAGAGTAATTCATCCACTTACCCTACTTGAATATGGCCCACCCTCTTCTCCTCTGGGCCAAGATGTGGGGGCATATGTATCAAAAAATCGTTTGGTGATTTTTAGCGAATCGCTATTAAGGACTCGCAAAATGCAATGTATGTAGGATTCTCAATTATAATTGCGATTCCTACATATTCCTTATTTGCAAATCGCAAATTACAATTTGCAAATAAGGAATACCGTCCCTTTCATTCCTATGGGCCTAGAGACCCATAGAAATGAATGGAAAGACATTTGCAATTTGCGAGTACCCAATAGGTACTCGCAAATTGCGAATGCAATTTTAAGGGTGCAAGGGTGTCAAAAGGATACCCTGTTGCACCCCTGCAATATTCACGTGTGCACATGTTGCGCACATACTTGCCCTAAGGGCGATGTATGTGCGCCACATTGCACTCTGAAAAATGCATAAAAGTGAATTTTGCAAGGAATTCGCAAATTACCCCCAACTTGAAGTTTGTGGTAATTTGCGATTTCTTAAGAACAAATCGTAATTTGTGGCTGCTCCCAGAATTGCATTAAAGGAATCGCAATTTGCGATTCCTTAAATGCAATCGCAAAATAGGGAATCGTAAATTTTGAGATTCCCTATTTTGGGATGGCCTTTTGGGATGATACATCCCAAAAGGCTTTTTCCGGTTCGCAAACGGGCCGTTTCTAAGGATCGGCCCAATTTGCAAACGGGAATGAGGCTTGAAACATATGACCGTGATCTCTAATGACAACTTTTTCGGTTAGGCATCCCTTAACGCCAATAAAAGGAGTGACTTGCTATGTCCTCCCCGACCCCCCACTCTTTACCTGTGCTATTATGTCTACTCCAAAATGTCTTGGACCTGTTCCTGTGTCACTGTTTGCAAGAACTGCTGAACTAGCTGTATGTGTGGCATACTGGAGTCATAATTCTTCTCGCTACAGTGGGGAATAATGTCTCCATTTATATCTCCTTAATGAGATGTTAACCCATGTGTGACTCTCCAATCTGCCCAATCTGCCTCCTTTGGACTTTCCTCTTCAGATTCTCTTACAAGGTGTGTTCATTTGCAATGTTCTGCTACTGAATTATATGGAAATTTTTAGTAAATGGGTTCCAAAGTCTCATTTGCTGGACGTCTGTCAAGGATACACACATCCAGTGGCCACCTCCCTTCCTTACCTCCCAACCAACCAGAGCTCCTCTCATGGGTCTCCGGGCTGTGATTTCAATGGGAGGTTTATAGTGCCCCCTCACTACTGCTGTTCTTCTCAATTCCTGTGTAATTGATACACCAGGCCTTAATCCCTATATCAGCATTAGTACTTGACTGACCTTCAATACTCTGTTTGCAAGGGCGGGCTGTGCTCACTTAGGTTTTTGGTCAGACTGACCATTGTTAAAGCCAAGGAGTTCCTTGCTTCCGCTGATTGCCCAAAAACACTCACCTGTGATAAATTACCTCAGGCAACTGTGTTTCTAAAGCTATAGTCTGATTACTTGGGCCAACAACAGTATCTGATACACTATAAAATAATCAAGGGGTTTGGTCTCGGTGGCGCGCAAGATGGCCGCCTGAGCTTCGTGCTCCGTCACACCGGGTCTCTTCAAAAGCCGCTCGTGCGTTCCCTCGCACTTTCTATGGGCGGACTTCATCTTTCTGCACACCGGAACATGCCGTGAACCTGTTGTCGGGCTTTTGAAGTTTTGACTCATCGTTTTTCCTGCTCGTTTTCTGCAGTTGCTTCATCCTCGCAGAATGGCTGCCATTTTGTGCATTAAGCCCCGAGTTCTGCCTCATCGTCTTCTTCGTTATCCTGGCTATTTTTGGGACATTATCGGCAGCGAAATACCTGCAAATAATGATGAGCTGCTCTCTATCCTCTGTTATCTCTGTTTTTTGGCATTTATTCGCCGCATCTCGCTACTCATAGCGGCTGCCATTTTGTTTCTTACATTACCTCAGAATGCACCCTTTGACTGCCTTTCTTGCGCTCTGTTAATGTGCACTGCGCTTTGTTTTCGACAATGCCTTTGAGAGCGCACTGTGTGATCTGCCTGGATGCATTATTATTTTAGGAATATCCCCTTTGCTACTCAACAGATTTTTCTGCAGTTGCCTTGTTCATGGTCTCTTACAACAGTGTCTCTCCCATTCTCAGTACACATTTAGATGGTCCTTTTCAACATATTAACTTTGCTCTTATCTTTATTGATGTTTGAAAGAGTCATATCCGTATATGGGCAGAATAAGGAAACCTCAATTCATCTTCAATCCCAAATCTTCCTCTGTGGTGAACCCTTCACCTCCTACATCAGCTATAAATAATGTTTCTTCACTGCATACAGACATGGCTGGTGTGTCTTCTAATCGTAACCAACCATCACAGGCATTGCTGCATAAAACATCTCCGCCTACACTAACACCTAAGTGCCTGAAAATCTCCTCCTCCAGATAAATCTCCTCCGACTATTTCTTTGGAATTGCTTTTAGATCAAATATGTGCATTACGTCCATTTGTGGAAGAAACGAATAACAAAATGCAATTTCTGGAGGAAAAATGGACCTCAATGGAGGCGAGGGTTTCCACAATGGAACAACAAATTTCGGCTGTTCAAGCTGACTCCCAAAGGCTTGCAACAGGCGGAATAATCTTCGTATTTATGGTCTGCCCGAATCTTTGAAAGGTGGTGACCCTGTTGCCTTTTTTTCCTCTTTCCTTCCAAAATTAATAGATATGTCTCCATCAACGTCTCTCAATATCCAAAGGGCTCACAGACTTGGACCTTGTCCTCCACTTTCCTCCACTTCAACCTCAACTTCTATCAGACCCCGTGGTGTTATAATCCTTTTCCTTAAATACACTGACTTGCTCTTGGTTCTTACTGCTGCCTGAACAAAACGACAACTCTCTTGGCTTGGTCAGAGGGTTTTTCTTTCTCAGGATGTCTCCAACACCACTGCAGCCAGACGCAAATAATTTCTCAGTCTTCGACCACCACTCCGTACCTGGGGGGCTCGCTATGGCCTCTTTCACCTCTTTCAAGGTGACTTTCCAAAATCGTACCCTTTCATTTGAGGAACCTGCGGAGCTTAGGAAGTTTATACACTTCCATTCTTCAACCAACATGGATACTTCTGCTGGCCCCTCCAATGGTTGACATTTAACATTTGTCCTCGTCATTTTCTTGGTTACATGAAATGTTCACACAGTAGTCTATGTACTAATTTTGTTTATTTATACTCCTGTTTCTTCCCCTTCCTAAAGGTTTGTTGTTATTGAATAAGGAATATTCACTTACGCTTTTTTCTTATCCATAGTATATTTATACTTAGTATATTTCTTGTGTTTTTATTATATATTTACTTTTTCTGCACTGGACTATATGTTATTTCTATATTCTATTGTTTGTAATTGTGTCCTCTTACTTATCTTCTTTCTTTGTTATCTCCCTCATCTCTCTGTTTCTTTTATCTAAATATTGTGGCACTATCTATATTCGTTTTCTGTACTCTTTCACAATTTTGTTTTTGTCTAACATATGATTTAGCTTTCATCTCTGACTATTTTCTAATGTTTCTTTAACCTCTTTTATATTTATACAGGTTCTGTCTATCACTTTTAAAGTTTAAAGTTTAAAATCTAGAGTTGTTTGGTCCGTCTACATTCACCTAGTTGTCTTGGTGTGCTTTGGACTCCCTGTTCAGACGTCCTGTCTTCCGTTCGTCGCCATTGCCCCAGTCTTATCATGTTTCCGTCCTCCCCCTCAGGTATGTTTTCTCTGTCGTCCCTCCTGGATATGTACTGTCTCTCCTTGTATTTCTCTTCTATTCCCCGTATTCCTTCTCATCCTTCCTAGTTCTTTTCCTCTACTTTATATTAATTCTGCCCTTTATTCTTCTTCTGATGCATATTTGGTTCATTGTATAGTTTTACTGCTTTTGCATTTAGAATTGTTTTCTTTCAACTGTTCCTTCTCCTGCTCCCTCCCCTCCCTCCCTTTTCCCCTCTTCCTCCTCTATCCTTTTTACCTTTTATTCATTGTCTTTCCTGTTGATGTTCTTATTATTGAGAATTCTGTTTCTTCTAGATTTTTTATGTTTTTACGTTCAGAATAATCTCTTAGTATGAACGGGTTTTATCAGTCCCATTAAAAGACAGAGAATCCTTTCTCACCTTGCTTCTTATAATCCTGATATAGTCCTCTTACAGGAAACCCACCTTACAGAAGCTAAATCACTTAAGCTAAAAAGAAGCTGGGTGGGTACGGTTTTATTCTCTCCATCTACGAATAAAAAATGGTATTGTAATTCTATGTCATAAAAAATTGAAGTGTAAAGTCTTATCACCAGAAAATGACACAGAAGGTAGATAGGTATTAGCTAAACTGTTAATTAATTCAGTTCCTTTAACTGTTTTTGATATTTATGGTCCTACACAGCCTGATTGTTTTTTTTGGCCTTTGATTACGCAAAAATGTATTCAATTTCGTGATGATTTGTTTATTCTGGGTGGTGACTGCAACCAAATTGTAGACCCTTTTCTGGATCGCAGGTCAACAGTACTTTTATTTCCAAATAAGTCTCATAAATGCTTTCTTGACACTATCTATTTGATTCTTGGCAACTTTCTCATCCTGATACTCTCGACTATTCTTTTTTTTCTCCACCTTATGCATCCCTTTCTCGTCTAGACTACATCTTTCTTTCTCAATCTTCGTCTCAAAACTTACTCTCCTCCTCTATTGAACCTATATTTATCTCTGACCACGCTCCAATTGTAACAGACCTTGATTTACTCCCTCCACATCCAAAGTCTTCCTGATGGAGCTTCAACAATTCCCTTCTAACTGACCCTTTATTCTCCTCCTCTTTTCGCTCCCTTGTTAGTGAATTCTTTCTTCTTAATTGTGATTCTAACATCTCCCCTCATATTATCTGGGATTCTTTTAAAGCTACTGCCCGGGGTTTCATTATTGACTTTGTGTCTAAACGGAAAACTGTATTAGCTCAAATTAAACTCTTGGACATTAATTCTATACTTCCTCACGCAATTCCATTTCACCAGAATTGATACGAGCCAAACTTGAGTTTAACAAAATTTCTACTGACAATTCATCGTCAATACTCCCCTGTAGCAGAGCCCGTCATTATGTTGGTCGTAATAAGGCAGGGAAACTTCTATCAAATTACCTTAAAACATGTAAAGAACCTACGCTTATTGATTCGATTTATTCCTCTGACAATTCTCTTCTACATAAAGATCAGGAAATACTTGATGGATTTAAACTTTTTTATCAAAACCTTTACACACCAGAACCTCTTCCCACTCCTTTTCTCATCCAGTCATATCTTGATAAACTCCCTACTCCCTCTACTTCTCATCTTAATCTTCTTGACCTTGAAAATGATCTTTCCCTTAATGAACTTTCCAAAGCTTTAAATATCCTCACTAAAGGGAAAACGCCTGGACCAGATGGTTTTTCTGTTGAATTCTACTTAAATTTTCTGACTTGTTGCTCCCCAAACTTTTAATACTTTTCAACTCATATTATTCAGCTGGTAAGGCAGAAGGCATCTTTCAAGAAGCGACTAACTGCCTCATTCCTAAAGATGGTCGTGACCCTCAATTTCTCAGTTAATGTTGACTATAAATTTGCGACAGTGATGGCTGCCTGAGCCGTCGGCTCCTCAGCTGTAAAAACTATCCTTAAGCATATCCTGCTGGTAATGGTGCCCTTTGTACCTGTCGCTGCTAAAATATTAAACCGTAGCAGTAGGGGCGCAGACTGTGAGCTCCTTCCCGGAATAGACTGCGGGGAAGTGCTGATATTTGCCAGAACTTGCTGCGGGCAGCAACGCAGGGAGACGCGGCTTACCTTAAGCTCCGGAAAGAGCGGCGCCCGCCCTTGTGAAGCCTCCGACCTGCGCCCGCCGGGGGCCGCTGAGGGGGCGACATCCGTAACGGAGCTGCGCGACGAACAACGGATCCCCGTCTGAAGGGGGTCACGGTGAGCCCGGGTGCTGCGCCGGGGGCGTGATGTCGTCTTGAGAGGCTGCGCTTGCTGCGCTCCACACTCAAGGCCCCGGCTTTGGTTGGGCCTCTGGGCCGCGAGTCCTCATGAGCTTGGGCAGAGAGGAGCCCTTGGAACTACGCTGCTTTGCTGCCTCTCCCATCGCTTGTGTGCTCAACCGACTGTTGCACCTGCACTCTGAAGCTGTGACGGTGATTGGGAAGGCCCGCTCCGAGTTGGTGCTGTGAAGGGAGCAGATAGGCCATACCGCGTAGTACAGTGGAGATGGTTCAAAACGCAGTCGCCATATTGCACCACAAATGAAGCCCCTGGGAGGTCCCCGATACGACGCTGTCCCTGGCACTGCTGCTGTACACGCAATACCAGATTTCAATCGCTCTGCTGCTTTGCACCCTGTGGAGGTGAGGCCTAGAACTTACTCTAATTGCTTGGCACTGCGGTCCTGGCGCTATGGTGCAGGGCCCTATACAGACGTGCTTCACTCCTGTTATAGTTTTGCATCTGGGTGCTTGGCAGTCCGGAGGGTGCGCTCTTTTCCCACCACCCTCCTTAACTCTGGCCTTTGGGGCTGCTGCCCAAAGTTGGAGATTGCTGGAGTCTCGATGCCCGGACAGACACTGGGCCCTAGGCCTCTGAGGGGTCCACCAGGACAGCTGCACAGTGCCTATGCCAGAATCGGAGCTGCTTCTTTTTGATTGGACCTTCTCATACTGTCCTCTAGCGCGTTTTGCTGCACAGGTGGACCCTAGACCCCTAGATCTTCCGCATTCTCAAGGGTGTGGTGGCTGATGAGACCACTCCTTGGGTGAGACCCATCCTACACTTGTTGGCAGATGGAGCAGCGTAAATACGCCGAGCTGTGCACGTCTCTACCTGTGTGGCGCCAATTCCTGACCAGCGGTCAGACCTGCGCTGGCAACTCTATTACTATCTGCTCCTGACTTGGGCTGCAAGACACATAAGGGATCCTAGTATGCTGGTCTCGTTGAGGCGGGGCTGGACTGCGGTGTAATGGGTCACCCAGACCGCATGCAACCCAAGCTGAATTTTGATACCACCAAGAAATCCAAAATCTTGGACCCCCCGCTAAATGAGGCGACCGATGGAGCCGGGAGCTCGGGAGGAGGAGAGACAACTGAGCCTGACATTCGTGGCATATTACTAGCTATGGAGAAGAACTTGCAGGGCGGCATTACCTCCCTTGGCACCAAGATGGACGCGCTCACGTACCGCATGGACAGGATGGCGGAAAGGCTAGATAAACATGCCGAGCGCTTAGACATGTCTGAACGCAGAATAGGCAAGGTGGAGGAGGCGCAAATGACTCTGGACTCGGAACATAAACAACTGGGCAAAGTGATCCAACTCCTACAGGACAAGGCTGAGGATTTGGAAGCGCGTTCACGTAGATGCAACATACACATCACGGGCCTTCCAGAAAACACCCAAACGGGTAATATGGAACTGTTTGTGGAATCTCTTCTGAAACGGCTGCTAGGGGATGACGTCTTCTCTGAACTGTTCGTCATAGAAAGAGCCCACCGCACCCTTGGCCCCAGACCAAAGCCGGGGGCCCCTCAACATCCCATTGTGGCAAAGCTCCTTAATTATAGGGATCGTGATACTGCCCTGCGCCTGGCGCGTGAGAAACAGCCACTAAACTACGAGGGGAGCACATTGTCTTTGTTCCCTGTTTTCATTGCGAGCGTTCAGGAAGCGAGACGCCAATTCGTTCCCATGAAGCGCCAACTTCGGGACCTTGGAATTGACTATGCGATGCTGTACCCTGCAAAATTACGGGTCAACAGGCAGGGCAGATCAACTATATTTACGGACCCGAGGGCACTACAAAAAGCCATGAAGGACTGGCGCAAGGACGATCGACATGCATCCAGCGACGCAGGGGTTGAAGAAGCTCCTGATAGCCCTTTGGAGGAACAGGACTGAGTGCGTTGCCTGCTGCTAAGGGAGGTATTTGTGCATATACGACCAGCGCCTGAATTGAATATTGTTACTGTTGGTTAACGGGTACGGAGCTACACCTGGGGGAGATACATGTAGGGACAGTACTCTACTGACGCTGCGAGAATAGTTGCGGTGAAGCTCGGACACAAGAAGGTGGGCGGGGAGGGAGCGTTCTCCTGCTTATGACATAGTTACAGTGCCACTTTGATTGTCTTTTGCCTTATGATTTTGTATATGTATGAGATTTGTTGACCAGCGACCACACGATGTCATTGTAATTGAGCAGTTAGTAGAATGACGCGATATACTGTCTCTATATACAAAGTTGGGATCTCAGTAACTGACAGAGGTCATAGCGGGAAGAGCGGAGTGATTGTGTTTATTTAAGCTGTGTGTTATAGTCCCTCAATGCTATAGGAAATGTTCTGGTATTTCGGGGGGGCACTGTTTACCTTCTTTTTCCTTTTACAGAGGCGGGGGGAGGGACAATGAGGCGGAAACGCTACATCGATATTGATATAGACTCATTATGAGCGAGCTACCTACGCCCCTGTGTGTTTACCACACTTTACCGATTCACCCTCACTTTTGGGAGTTCTTATTATGTTGTGTATTGTTTTGTATTTCTCTTTTGGGGATGGAGGGAGGTGGAGGGGGGATGGGGGAGTGTTTGAAGTACGACTGAAGGGGGAGGTGCGGTTTCGGGGTCAGGGAGTGAAGGGAAGCGGCCATATTGGGGTTGGGCAAGCGTGGGAGGGGGTTGGGGTGGAACGCTTTGTTCTTTATTATTTGTTGTTCCTGAATGAGGACAATTCTTTTGTTGTTGTATGTTTAAAAATGCACAGTATTGGCGACCGCATATACAGACGGATGTGTTGTTCAGTTGCATGCGCGACAGTGCCCCACTATATGTACTTAGTGAACCTATTGCCATGACACAATGCACCCGCGACAATGACACTATCACACTCCTGACATGGAACGTGAGAGGATTAAAGGACCATAGAAAGGTTAGACGAATACTGCAATACCTATCGAGGCACGCGATTGATATCGCCTTACTCCAAGAGACCCACCTGAAACCGGATAATCCCACACTGACCTACAGAGGCTTACACAACAACACGCATGCCGCCGGATTCACTTCCAATGCCAGGGGGGTACTTACCTGGGTGAAACCTAAGGCCTCTCTGGCCATTACCCCGGTTATCACTAATACGGAGGGGCGATACACCATCACTAGATGCACAGGCAAGGGCATGTCCTTTCATGTGGTCAACACTTACGGGCCCAATTTTTACTGCCCTTCATTTTACCTAACGTTAGCCAGCAAGATCAGGGACCTGGGTGGGGGACTTGTCCTCTGGGGCGGTGACTTTAACATGACCCGCCTTCCGGCGCTTGATCGCTCGGACGGCCCTGAGAGACGCCCGTCGGCCTCTGCCCGGGTGCTGGAGGCTGAGATGACTAGAATAGGACTACAGGACGTATGGAGAACCAGATACCCAACACTAGGGAGCTACACGCACTACTCGGCGCAAAATGATATTCACACCCGTATTGATTATTGGCTATTCTCCTCCTCTCTCCTCCCCACGGTGCAGACTTGTGTGACGTTGGCTCGCACCTACTCGGACCATTCTCCAGTTCTTGTCACGCTTAGAGTCCAGACGTGCCCACCCTCCCCTTTCTCGTGGCGCCTACCACCGTTTGCGCTACTAGATGACACTTTCAGAGAGGACCTGGCGACAGCTACAGAGGAATTCTTTGAGAGAAATGTAGGCTCGGTGGATTCCTTTTTGACAGTCTGGGAAGCCTATAAGGCCTATATTCGAGGCGTGGCCATCAAAACATGCGGGTGTGCTTAAGTCCATTCGAAATCGCCTTTCGTTACTAGAAACCAAACTGAAAGAAATCGAATCACGTCGCTGTAGAGACCCCTGTGCCGAGCTGACACAGGAACTAGCACATACATTAAGAGAGTACCATGATGTGGCAGATGCGGAGGTGAAACACTAGGGAAAATACGCAATAGCTAGATCTTATGGGGAGGGTGAGCGCCCCGGGGTGGTCCTGGCCAAGATTGCCAAGCAGCGCAGACAAGGCGCAATACAACCGACACTGCGATCACCGCAGGGAGATGAGGAGCTAACGGACGAGCAGGTTGCTGAACGCTTTAGGGATTACTATGCAACTCTTTATGCCTCTAAAGGCCAGCTCACTGAGGATCGCATCCTTGACTATTTAACCCCTCCCCTGCTGGTGACGGAACCACTCCGTCATCAGCTGCGGTCGCACTGTGCTGATGACGGAGCGGTTCCGTCACGGCCCGCTCGGCGCGCCTGCGCGGTGCGAATTCCGTGCCTGCGCTGGACGTTCCATTAAGCGGGCAGGGCCGTGACGGAACCGCTCCGTCATGAGCACAGCTCAACCGCGGCTGGTGACGGAGCGGTTCCGTCACCAGCATGCGGCCGCCCCGCCCCTTTAGCACTGCGGCGGAATAGCCGCCGCAGTGAAGGGGTTAATGCACATTACATTGCCCTGGCTAACAGACACCCATAGAAAGTTTCTGGTGCCTCCATTTGAGAGAGAGTAGGTAGTATGGGCGCTGTCATCCATGAAAGCGGGCAGCGCTCCGGGCAGTGATGGCTTCCCGGCCTCATTTTATAAAACATATTCAGATTTACTAATACCTAAATTGTTGGCGCTGATCGAACAGATGGCGGAGGGGGTAGAAATGGCGCTGATGATGAGAGAGGCGATCATAGTGACAATTCTTAAACCTGGCAAACCTCCGGGGGACTGCACTTCCTCAGCCCCTTGGTCCCCACGCTTGTTGCCCCTGAACAGGCGGGGCTTGTCCCCAACCGTAATCTGACATACAACCTGCGCACTGTCTTCACGGCATTCCAGCACACGAGACAAGAAGTGCCAGCGGTCGCTGTCTTCCTTGATATGAAAAAGGCCTTAGACTCAGTCGAGTGGCCTTTCCTCCGCCTGGTTCTTCATCGTATGGGCGTAGGCAACCTTTTTCTACAACTTTTGAGTACACTCTATGCCTCCCCAACGGTGCAGGTACACATCGGAGCGATTACAGAGCCATTCCGGATAGGCAGTGGCACCAGGCAGGGATGCCCCCTCTCCCCTCATTCACGCCTTGGTTGCAGAGCCTCTGGCGTGTGCTCTACGAGAATACCATGGTCATTGTGGTATACGATTCCCTGGAAACAACCTGATAGTGTCCACATATGCGGATGATACGCTGCTCTACATACGGAATCCGGAAGACAATCTCTCACGGGTGTTAAGAGAGGTGGTGCTGTTCAGTTTGCTGTCTGGAATACAAGTGAATTGGGGCAAAACTGTTATGTTCCCGCTCACCCCTGCCACTAGGAGAGTAGACTCGGATTATTCCATACAGTGGACCACGGAGGCGGTACGCTACTTGGGCATACGACTACACACGGATTCGGAGGTGGTTCTATGTGAGAACTATGGGGTATCGATCTACAAACTGGATGATGCGATCAGTAAATGGATAGCACTTCCTTTATCATTATTGGGCCGCTTATCATTCTTAAAGATGATTGTTCTTCCCCGCCTGCTATTTCTTTTCAGCAACATTCCGATGGTCCTGTCGAGTACGTTCTTCCGACAATTACATGCCTTGGTACTCCGTCTGGTTTGGGCCGGGAAACAGCCCAGAGTGGCATGGGACATTCTGATCCGCCCTTACGAGGAGGACGGTCTGAACGCTCCGGATTTTGAGCTCTATTATTGAGCAGCTCAGGGCGCACGCACGTATGGCTGGATGCACGGCCCAACAGAAGCGCCACATCTGAAGATCGAGGGTATAGTCGCTGACCCGACGCCACTACTGGCATTACTTGCTCGCCCTAGAGACCGACGTACAGGTATAATGGACTCATTAAACTCTGTGACGCATGCCTGGTACCACCTCATGGATTCCCAGGCCTGCTGGCTGTTATACGCTGCGGGGGCGCAACTTGCTTTATGTGCATGGATTAGTCCCTGTAGGGATAGAGGTGTTCTAGCAGTTCTAGCAGCGCTAGCTAAATTAAATATTACCACTATGGGCGACCTCTTTGCCAACGGCACGGCTTGCAAAAAAAAACCTGGGGGTGCTGCTTGCCAATTCACTCAATCTGGAGTCTCATGCCAAAAAAGTGGCAGGTACCTGCTTCGGGCGTCTCCGCTCTCTTAAACCCATTTTGGTTTTTTTTTAGCCTTCTACCCATCAGATCATAGTCCAGGCTTTAGTTTTATCTCACCTGGACTATTGCAATGTCCTCATGTTAGGCTTTAACAGGACTGCAATCAACAGGATGCAAAGAGCACAGAACGCTGCCGCTCGCGTTCTGTTTGCCCTACCCAAAACCTGCCACACGTCCCCCCTCCTTCGACGACTACATTGGCTTCCAATACAACAACGCATTCAATTCAAGACCCTCTGCCTCACCCACAAAATCCTGTATAATGCTGGCCCCCAAACTCTGCAGGGACTGTGCTCCTTTTATACTCCCGCGTGTGCACTTCGCTCAGCGGACCTATCTCTGGCTTGTACTGTTAGGATTCGGAGAAGCAGAGCTGGTGGCCGCTCCTTCAGGTACTTGGCCCCTAAGCTTTGGAATTCTATCCCCCCTAAAGCTCGGGCCACCTCAAATCACCTGCAATTCCGAAAAATTATAAAAACCTGGTTGTTTTCATCCATCTAGCATTTTTTCTGCCGTACTAGCTTCTGGCATGTCCGCAAGCGCTGGGACGCCCCGTTGCTGGGGTAGCCATGCGCTCTACAAGAGCACATAACATAACATAACATAACACCTGGGAGAACTTGCCAGCGGACGAAATCTCTGGCGCTATAGCCCTCCCTCGTTTTCAGTTTCACAGGGTGAGACATGCCTTACGCGAATTGCTGGGTGAGGATATGGCGGAACCGCAAGTTGTATTACCTTACGACTATATAGTCACCGCCAAAACATCTACCCAGCTGATTTCGCGGCTTTATCGAATTACACTTGCTGAACGGACTGCGCACTATGCCAAACCTCGGTTAGCGTGGCAAACAGACCTAAACTCTGAACTTCCGGAGGACAAGTGGAGATACTGCTGTGCTAGTGTAAAAAAGATGTCGCTCAATGGCAGACACCGCCTACTGCACTTTAAATTCCTCAACGGGGTCTATTATACACCTGAACGGATGTTTAGATATGGCTTGCGTGAGAGCCCCCGCTGTGAGAGATGTAGGGCACAAACAGCGGATTTTCTACACTTGGCCTGGCTGTGCCCGAGAGTGGCAGACTTCTGGCTGGCAGTGTACAGCGAGGTGAATGACATCACTGGCTTATCATTGACACCCTCTCCGCTACTTGTCCTATTGGGGTATTCTAAGGAAATTGCACCAGCCTTGCGAAGATTAGTGGATATGGCCTTCCTAATTGCCAAACGGTGTGTTGCCATTACTTGGATGCGAGGGCCGACCCCGACGTTGGCTAGATGGACGAACGACATGATCTATTGCTGCACACAAACGGGACTATACAGCGAACTACTTCCTCCACGTAACCAACCCAAAAACTACTGGGCATTGTATCTGGAGACGAGGCATGTTCATGGGGGTGGCGACTCGTGTGACAAGCACTCACTTACAGACACAGAAAGCACAAGGATAGCTACAACACAGCACTCTGAAGTAGAGGACCCACCTTAGATGGTCAGGATTGTATTTGTGATCCCAGCTACGCGCTGGAAGGAGTGTGTACGGATATTCTATATGAAGGTGTGAAGGAGATGGAGTATTGTATGTGTTATAAAAATTCAACTTTGGAATTGTGGGAGTATTTTCGCATTAGCTAACTGATTCTGTAACGTACAAGATAATGTAATGATCTTAATTGATGCGTGCCAATTTGATGTTGTCTGATTATATACTGTTGAAATGCCAATAAACAAATTTAAAAAATAAAACTTAAAAAAACTGTAACAGTGTGCACTAGTAAGTGCAAAACGTTATCGAACACTACATCTTTAATAAAAGATTGTTTTAATTTCTGGAGCTTGGCCATTGTACATCTCTGACCAGCTTATCAACTAGAAGAAAATCATTCAATTAGTTTGTAACTTGTCAGAATTACGCTTATGTGTGAGATTTAAACACATACAGATAGATAAACACAGTGAATTGTTTTCTTTTAATACATGAATCCACAATACCCCCCTACCGGGGGGACAAAACTTTATAGGGCAATTGCTGATGCCTTCTGTTAAGAGATCTAATCAGGTTTCATACTTTATTTTAAATTGTCAAGCTGGGGCTATCGTAGATCACTTCTATTAGCAAGCATTGGCAAAGGCAGTAGATCTGACTTGCATTTTGAATGTCAAGTAAAGCATTTTAGAAAAACTTTCCTCAATGGATAAGCAAAAACAAAAACGATTACTTTTTTTCCATTATGTTTTGTAAACTTGCTGGCGCCAGCTTTGTACTGCGCTCTGATACCCCTGTGTGTCTTGTTCGCACTTTATAAAACTTTGCAAATAAATAAATAGGGCATCTGTGAGATGATGGATTTAATGTGTGATAATTCAGCCTACGTTTGGGAGGGTAAAATGCAGTGCATGCCCACCACAGGAAGCGGAATGATACACCCGACAGCCAAGAGCTTTAGGTGAAAGAGATCTACTCCTCTAGGTGAAGCACAAGTCCACTCTATGCCTAGTTTTAAAGAACTGTTAACAGTAGGTCCAGAAGTCAGCTATGCCGTCAAATCGGGCCTTAACATGAGAATCTTGCCAGTTTAACAAAGTGTATTTAATCCATTTGTTGTACAGTGTATGTGTATGTCAGATCTTGGTGTCAGAATATCATTTGGTTATTTTTACTGGTGTTGGAAGGGCACAGCCTTTCAAGTGACTCGTCAGAGATTGGAAACTGACCCAATCCGAACTTCTGCCTATACATAAACTTATTTTTTCCTGTTGACTCCTATTATATTAATATGTTTTAACGATTTTGGGTGTTTTTTTAATCATATGTTCAATATGTGTTTACAAGCCACCCGTTGTGTGTTGTCATGATGCTCAAAAGTCAAAGGCGAAAACATAATTACCTAACACTTATGTTACGTCTGTTTTTCAGAAAAAAAAAGAAAAAAAAATGTTGACTATAAATTATTTGCTAAATTGCTTGCTCTACGTTTAAATCCTATCATGCCCCTTCTTATTGGTAAAAAGCAATGTGTTTTTTTTAAGGGTAGACTCACTTCCGATAATTCTCGTTTTTTTCTCAACGTTTTAAATAAAGTCTCCTCTCTTTCTATTCTACTCCTCTGGCTGCTATCTCTGTTGATGCAGAGAAAACTTTTGATAAAGTAGATTGGTCCTTTTTAGGTATCGCCTGATCCAGCGCATGCGCTGGTCTGGCGGAGACATTTAGTAGGTGAGTTTTCAAAGTGCTACTGGCGTGCTACACTCTTGCGTTTACGTGAGCGTGCACGTGCGCAGCCTCCATCTGTCTCCTCTGTCACGGGTCATTAAGTTGCTTGTTTTTATTTCCCGTGCTTTCCCCTCTGCCTCCGTCCGATCACTTTCACTTTCGTTTGAATCCAAATGTAAATTACCATGGTGTGCAAACTTTTTCCAGTTGCATTAAAATAGTCTTATTATTTTTAGTTTTATGAATAAACTTATTGGTCTCAAACTTTGTAGTCTCTTCCGTGCACAACCACATATTTACTCTGCTTGTCAATGCCTACCAACTATACAAATTGGTATCAGGCCTAATTTAATTGCTCTCGACACGCAACTTGCATGGATTACAGTACGCACACACACACACACACACACAACCACACACACACCCAAAACCACACATACAACCACACCCACAACCACACACACAACCACACAAAACCACACACAACCACACACACACACAACCACACACACACACACAACCACACACACAACCACACCCACACACACAACCACACACACAACCAAACACGCAACCACACAAAACCACACACACAACTACACCCACAACCACACACAACCACACACACAACCACAACCACACAAAACTATACACAGAACCACACACTCAACCACACACACACACAACCACACACACAACCACAACCACACCCAACCACACACACACAGAACCACACACACAACGACACACACAGAACCACACACACACAACCATACACACAAACCCACACAACCACACACAACCACAACCACACCCACACACAGCCACACCCACACAACCACACACCCACACAACCACACACAACCACACAACTGCACACATAACCACACACACACCCTTTCACAACCACACACACACAACCACACAAACAACCACACACATGACCACAACCCTGCCCAACCACACATACTACCACACACACACAACCACACACACAACCACACATACACACAACCACACACACACAACCACACACAACACACAGAACCACACACAACCACACATGTAACCGCGCACACACCCACACAACGACACACACACAACAACACAACCACAAACACACACAACCATACACACAACCACACACACACACAACCACACACACAACTACACACACAAACACATACACACACAACCACACACAACCACACACACAACCACAACCACACACAACCACAGCCACACACCCACAACCACAAACACACCCAACCAGACACACACCCTTCCACACACACATACAATCAAACACACAGAACCTCACACACAACCACACACACAACCACACATGCACACAACCTCATACACTAACACAACCACACACAAACACCCACAATCAAACCCACAACCACACACACAGCCACACACACAACCACACACACAAACAAACACACACACACAACCACAGACACACACAACCACACCCACAACCACACACACAACCACACACACACACACACACACACCATACAACCACAACCACACAACCACACACAGCCCCACACAACCACACACACACAACCACAACCACACACACAACCATACCCATGACCACAATCACACCCACAAAACATACCCACAGAACCACACACAACCACATAACCACACACACACAACCACAACCACACACACACACACAACCACACACACCACACACACAATAACACCCACCCACAACCACACACACAACCACAACCACACCCACAACCACAACCACACACACAATCACACTCACAACCACACACACAACCACACCCACAACCACACACACACACAACCACACACACAACCACACACACACACAACCACACACAACCACAACCACCTACAAAGACACACAACCACAACCACACACACACCCACAACCATACACACACAACCACAATCCCACAGACACAACCACACACACAAAACCACACCCAACCACACACACACAGAACCACACACACACAACACACACACAACCACACACACACAACCACACACACAAACCCACACAACCACACACACAACCACACACACACAACCACACACACAGCCACACCCACACAACCACACACCCACATAACCACAACCAACCACACACCTGCACACACAACCATACACACACACACACAACCATACACACACACAACCACACACACACAACCACACACACAACCACACACACAACCACACACACAACCACACACACGACCACAACCATGCCCAACTACACACACAACCACACACAACCACACACACAACCACACATACACACAACCACACACACCTAACCACACACAAACACACACAGACGACCACACACACACACACACACAACCACACACAACACACACAACCACACACACAACCACACACGTAACCGCACACACACCCACACAACCACACACACACAACAACACAACCACAAACACACACAACCATACACACAACCACACACACACACAACCACATACACAACCACAATCACACACACAACTACACACACAAACACACACAACCACACACAACCACAACCACACACAACCACAACCACACACACAACCACATACACAACCACAGCCACACACCCACAACCACACACACACCCAACCACACACACACACACACAATCACACACACAAAACCTCACACACAACCACACACACAACCACACGTGCACACAACCACACACACTAACACAACCACACACAAACACCCACAATCACACCCACAACCACACACACAGCCACAAACACACACACACACAACCACAGACACACACAACCACACACACACACCACACAACCACAACCACACAACCACACACAGCCCCACACAACCACAACCACACACACAACCAAACCCACACACACGCACAACCACACACACAACCACACCCACAACCATACCCAAGACCACAACCACACCGACAACCACACACACAACCACACACACACCATACAACCACAACCACACAACCACACACAGCCCCACACAACCACACACACACAACCACAACCACACACACAACCACACACACAACCACACACACAACCACACCCACACCCACAACCATACCCATGACCACAATCACACCCACAAACATACCCACAGAACCACACACAACCACATAACCACACACACACAACCACAACCACACACACACACACAACCACACACACCACACACACAATAACACACACCCACAACCACACACACAACCACAACCACAACCACAACCACACACACAATCACACTCACAACCACACACACAACCACACCCACAACCACACACACACACAACCACACACACAACCACACACACACACAACCACACACAACCACAACCACCTACAAAGACACACAACCACAACCACACACACACCCACAACCATACACACACCCACAACCATACACACACAACCACAATCCCACAGACACAACCACACACACAAAACCACACCCAACCACACACACACAGAACCACACACACACAACACACACACAACCACACACACAAACCCACACAACCACACACACAACCACACACACAACCACACACACACAACCACACACACAGCCACACCCACACAACCACACACCCACATAACCACAACCAACCACACAACTGCACACACAACCATACACACACACACAACCATACACACACACAACCACACACACACAACCACACACACACAACCACACACACAACCACACACACAACCACACACACGACCACAACCATGCCCAACCACACACACAACCACACACACAACCACACACACAACCACACATACACACAACCACACACACCTAACCACACACAAACACACACACACGACCACACACACACACACACACACAACCACACACAACACACACAACCACACACACAACCACACACGTAACCGCACACACACCCACACAACCACACACACACAACAACACAACCACAAACACACACAACCATACACACAACCACACACACACACACAACCACATACACAACCACAATCACACACACAACTACACACACAAACACACACAACCACACACAACCACAACCACACACAACCACAACCACACACACAACCACATACACAACCACAGCCACACACCCACAACCACACACACACCCAACCACACACACACACACACACACAATCACACACACAAAACCTCACACACAACCACACACACAACCACATGTGCACACAACCACACACACTAACACAACCACACACAAACACCCACAATCACACCCACAACCACACACACAGCCACAAACACACACACACACAACCACAGACACACACAACCACACACACACACACCACACAACCACAACCACACAACCACACACAGCCCCACACAACCACACACACAACCACAACCACACACACAACCACACCCACACACACGCACAACCACACACACAACCACACCCACAACCATACCCAAGACCACAACCACACCCACAACCACACCTGCACAACCACACACAACCACATAACCACACACACACACAACCACACACACCACACACACAACCACACCCACCCACAACCACACACACTACCACAACCACACCCACAACCACACACACAATCACACTCACAACCACACACACAACCACACCCACAACCACACACAACCACACACACAAACACACACACAACCACACACAACCACAACCACCTACAAAGACACACAACCACAACCACACACACACCCACAACCACACACAAAACCACAACCATACACACACAAGCACAATCCCACAGACACAACCACACACACACACAACCACACACACAAAACCACACACACAAAACTACACACACACACAACCACACCCACACAACCACACACAAACAACTACACACACAACCACACACACAACCACACACACACAACCACACACAGAACCACACCCAACCATACAACCACACACACAACCACACACACAACCACATAACCACAACCACACACACAACTATACACACAACCACAACCACACACACAAACACACAACCACACACACAAACACACACACACACAATCACACACACACACACAGCCACACACACAAACACAACCACACACAACCACAACCACACACACAATCACACACACACAACCACACAACCACACCCACACCCACAACCACACACCCACACACACCCACAGCCACACCCACAACCACAACCACACCCACAATCACACTCACAACCACACACACAATCACACCCACAACCACACACAACCACACACACACAACCACACACAACCACACACACAACCACATACAACAACAAACACCTACAAAGACACACAACCACAACCACACAGACAACCACAACCAAACACACAACCGCAACAAAACGTTTTATGAAAAATTGACTCTTAAAAATTCTGATTCCACCAAAATCCGAGTCCTCCACAACACCCTGTTTTTTTGGCTGTCAGCTGTGAAAAGGAGACCAATATTGCCCCTTTTTTATTATTCTGTATCCTCGGTTCAATTCTGGGGTGCTTTTTTAACTTGTCTCTAGTACATTGCGAATCTTACCGTCACTAATTCAAATCGTGTTAGCTTTGGCTTATTTGCAATGCAAACTTAATCTCTATATGTTGCTGTAACAAGCTGCAAGTCCGCTACAGAACAGCATTCATTTGCTAATTATTATCCACATAAGGTTGCAAGACCATAAAGTGGAGTATTCAGGATTTTGAATAGTTTCTTGTTTTAAGATGTTACTCTCTCCTGCGCACCCCACTCCTGTACTAAGGTTATGAGTGACCTGGCACCTGCCTTTCAGAGGTTCTTGCATCTACCCAAGTCTGGCCTGGCACTGGTGCATCCCAGCCTGGCAACCACCGGGTGATGATCTCCACACCTCCTTTTAGACTGCAGCTCACTACTGTTTGCAGTCTGCCACTCACCCCTCACCTCCCTGACACTCACCCTTCACCCCTCAGGCTGGCAGTCACTCCTCGCACCTGGCACTCACCCTTATCCCTCTTTGGCACTCAGCATAGACTCTGCGTGACACTCAACTGTCACCTCCCTGACACTCACCCATGTCCCTCCTGGCATTTACAACTCACCCCCTTGGCACAAGCCCTTCACCTCAATGGCACAAGCCCTTCATCCCCCTGGCCTGGGAGCTACCCTTCACCCCTTGCACTCACCCTTCCCCTCCCTGGCACTCACCCTTGACCCTCCTGACTCTTACGTCTCACCTCCATGGTATTCAACCTTAATCTCCCTGGCACTCACCATTCATCCCCCTGACCTGGCACTCAACTTTCACCTCCATGGCACTAGCCCTTCACCCCCCTGGCCTGGCAGCTATCCTTCACCCCTGACACTCATACTTCGCCCTTCTCTGCACTCATACTTCCCCTTGACCTTCCTGACTTTTACATCTCATCTCCCTGGCACTTACTCCTCACCTCTCAGGCACTCACCCTTCATCCCCATGGCCTGACAGTGACCCTTGTCCCTCTGGGCATTCACTCCTCACCTCCCTACCACTGACCCTTGACCCTCCAGGCACTAGCCCGGTTTCCCCCAAGAACAAAAAATAACAAACATTGGCATAGCCAATAGGTCTCGCCTTTGGGACTTTATAAGTGTTTAGCCACGCAACAGTTGACGTTTTTGCACCAAGGATATTGTGCTGCATAACTAAATACTTAGAACGTCCCAAAAGCGAGACCTATTAGCTATGCCAATGCTTGTTGTTTTCATCGTTGGGCTGGCATTTTTTGGTCCTAAATTCATATCACTTATTTCCTTGTTGTACTCTGCTCCTAAAGCTTTGGTCTTAGTTAATGGTTGCATTTCATCCTCTTTTCCTCTCCAACGTGGCGTTCATCAAGGTTGTCCCTTATCTCCTATTCTCTTTGTTCTAGCCCTTGAACCCTTTCTGACTTCTATCCGTAATAATGATTCTATTTCCGGTTTTTCTTATGGCGATCATCAATTGAAACTTGCTGCTTGTGCAGACAATATTCTTTTATTTATCTCTGCTCCTGAAACATCTATCCCCCCCTTTACTTCTTGAATTTAATTCCTTTTTGCAGGTTTCCGGCTACAAGATCAATTCTGACAAGACTGAAATTCTCCCTCTCACAAAATGTTGTCTTCCACATTTCTTCTCTTCCACTGGATTTACTTGGAATAATTAAAAAATGAAATATCTAGGCATACGGTTTTCCATATCCATAACCTCTTCCATTAAACTGAACATGTCTGCTACCCTATCTCGAATTGAGAAATCATTTTCCTCTTGGAACCCTCTTTTTCTTTCGTGGTGGGGCTGGTTGGATTCGATTAAGATAATGATTGCTCCAATTCTAATTTATTTTCTCTCCATGCTCTCCATTCACATCCCTTCTATCTATTTTAAATGTATTGATTTGTGCCTCTCTAGATTTCTCTGGAAGAATAAAAAATTTAGAATCGCCATATCTTCTCTTCGGAAACCAAAATCTAATGGTGGTGTGAATTTCCCAGATTTTCGCCTTCAGGATAAGTCCTTCTACTTGCGTCATGCCTCAAGATGGCTTATATCAGACACCTCTTTGGCTCGACATTGAACGAATCTTATTACTACCCTTCTCTTTCAATGAAGTTATGCGTTTTCGCCTAAAACTTCTCATACTTCCCTACCTCTATTTAGACATACTTGTTCCCGCTTGAAACATTTGGCCCAATCCAATACCATTTCCTGTGAATCTTTCCTAAATTCTCCTATTTGGCACAATTTGCTTATCCTCCTCAACAATAGACCCATTCTCTGGAATGCGTGGAGATTAAGGGGTATTTTATGGCTTAATCAAATTTTTGATGGCATTTCACCTTGCTCTTTTCCCCAGTTTTAATCCTTGTTTCATTGTCCTCGCTCCTTTTTACAGAAGTTTACTATTCTTATGGCGATTATTCTTGATATATACTATTCCCTAATCCTCTTCTCAAAATACTTCTTTCTCTCCCCAAAGGTTCTCTTATAGACAAGTTCTTTCCAGCTCCCAACCCAGATCGCGCTAAATCCAAATTGGAACTCTCTGGGAAACGGATCTTGGATGTGAATGGTCTATCATTTTTTGTGATAAACTTTGGTCTAAATCTTTAAAAATCTCTTGTTCTGCTTCTCTTACCCAATCTATGTGTTTTCTTTACCACAGACTCTATCTAACCCCTGTTTCCCTAGCATGCTTTTATTCCTCTGCTGACTCTCACTGTTGGACTTGTGGTTCTTCTAATGCTGACCTCCTTCATCTTTTCTTTCTCTGTCCCTCAGTCTCTGAATTTTGGGAGAAGGTTTGGTCTTACATCTCTCGATTGTTTTCAATTTCCATTCCTTATTCTATACCTCTCATCTTTGCTGGAAGCCTTTCTGATTCTCTAGATCTTGCTCCACATGACCATGGTCTTATTGACCTTATGCTTGCTTTGGCCTTTCAACATATCTCCTTTAACTGGAAAACTCTAAAAAAACGTTCCATACAACATTGGTGGAATACCCTCTGTCACTTTCATAGACTTGATGTTGCGTTCGCCTCCTCTTGCAAACCAATCATGAACAGGGATCTCTTTTGGTTGCCCCCACCCACATATCTTGACCAAATTGTTTTACATAATACTCCTCCTATAACTTCGGAAAAATTCAAGCCGCCTTGACTGATTTTATCTCTGTTCTTCATTATTTACCCTGTTAAACTAAGATATATATTTATTGATTAGACATTTTATATTTACTCACTTATAGTATTTAATCTAATATGTTCTCTCTCTGTTTTATCTCTTAAGTCATAGTATCAATATCCCCTCTCCGCCCCTTCTTCTCTTCTTTCCTCCCTTCCCCTTTCCTCCTTGCTTTCACCTTATATAAACCCCACAAACTGTTTTTACTCTATTCTTCTAGATATCAGCCAATTTCTTTGTTATATTGTTGAATTTTAATTCTTTTTGTATGTTGCTGATGTCTTTATGTCTTAACAAAATTGTTAATAAAGCTATTCAAACATAAAAAATAATCAAAACCTTGTTTTTTACATAAGAGAGTGCAGGGCTAATATCATGATGATGGAAAAAAGGATTGAAGGAAATAGCAAGAGGGAGGGGAGAGAGTGATAGTGAGAGATGACCTGTGTGTCATACCAACTATCAGTCTTCGCTGGCTGAGGCAATGCCAGGGATTACTGGCATTCAGCACGCTGCTGAAATAAGATGACACATTTGTCTGGGAAGAACACACAGGACTGCAATGCAAATTAACAGAGGTGAAAGGGACAGGTGGGCAATACTGGTGTGGCCTGTCAGATTTTCCCCTATACTAGTACTACCCCGACCCTCCCATCCTGTGCTTACTCTAGCCATTCCCTTCCCCCTGCTTTAAGGCCTAAAAGCCTACCCTGTTTACTTACACTACCCTGACCCCCCACACCCGCACCGTCCCATTAACTGCCCCAACCCCTTCCACGGTCCCAAAACCCACCTCGACCCCCCACCCTACACACTACTCCAACTACCCATTCCCCTCCCTCTGCCCTAAGGCCTAAAATCCTGTCCCTTTACTTACACTACCTGACCCCCCCACCCCGTGCTGTCCCTCAAACTAACCCAACCCCTTCCAATGCCCTGAAACTTACTATGGGCCCAGACCTAAAAACGACCCGACTACCCATTCCTCTCCAACTGCCCTAAGTTCTATAAAGCTGCCGCTTTACTTTCACAGCCCCCACCCTCGCACTGTCCCTTAAACTACCCCAATCCTTCCACTGCCCTGAAACCTCCCTGACCCCCCAGCCTTAAAAACAACGCCAACTACCTATTCCCATCCCACTGCCCTAAGGCCTAAGAACCTGCCCTTTTACTTCCACTACAATGACACCCACCACCCTGTGCTGTCCTTTAAACTACTCCAAACCCCTCCCACTGCCCTGAAACCTACCCGACGGGAAACATCCTTTACGACGCAACTTTTACCACGCAGTGCCTTTACAACGCAGGTTTTTCAACGCAAGTCTTTACAACGAATTGTGCTGGGGGCGCTCTAGGATAGGTAATAGTTTAATTTACTATCCAACACCTTCCCTACTATCCACGGGGACTGGAGTTGGAATAGTAAATTAAACTATTCACTATCCAGCACCCCCCAACGCAAGTCGTTGTAACGACTTGCGTTGAAAAACCTGCGTTGTAAAGGCATGTGTAGTAAAGGAAGATGCAGAATCCACTGCAGATGTAAGTTCCTTTATTGTAAGTTCCTTTCAAGTTATTAAGTATAGAAGTAAGACCCCACCAGGAGCCAGCTGTTAGTAGCTCAGCCTGAATTAATCAACTGTCACAGTCAGGTAGAGAGAGACACTGTGAGCCAGTAAGTCACCCAGGCATTCTATGATGTCACAGATGACATAGTACAGTCTATCTTGTGAAGAATAGTAGAGAGGATATTTACTACACATCCTCTTCCCTTATAGAATAGGAATAGAACAGATAACACAATAGGCAATAATACCTCAAATGCAACATCAGCAGAAAAGTACAAGAATGAACTAATGAGCTGTTTAGAGATAACATTAGCACGAGGTATCATTAGCAAAAATGTGAACAAAGAGAACTAAATTTGATACTATTGGTGGTGTACACTTCAGGAAAGCAACCTTAAAAATATGGATGAAAATTGACTACCAAGTAACACCCAACTAGGACATTGCCTAATACAGAATACAGAATTAAATATGAGCAATACAAGTTTGTCACACATTACTTTCAAAATAAGGTTATATTGAAAAATGTGCAGTGGTAAATTAGTTGCTAGAATTAAATAAATAAGACTAGCTCAGGTGAGGCTCAAAAACTAAACTCCCCATGACAGATTATAACACAAAGATAGTAGACACCCAAGAGAGTTTCAAGTAAATCTGATTGTTAGGACCACGTAAAACCTAGTACACTTTTCAAGACTGACAAAAGCACCGGCACACTTAGAACATTCAGAGAAATGTCAAAAACTATTGTAATTCATGAAAGGCACCAGTTCGGAAGACTCTAACTACAACAACAATAAATAAACAACATATGCACCGGTGAGCGATCTCTCACCCGGGTCTTCGATGCTCGCAGTCACTGGTGAAATATGTCAGGTAAATAAAACACCAACCAGACTATTTGGAAAGTTCTTTCGATAATATGGCACCACACTGTCTGTAACTGATACACGTTCTCACCAGAGGCTCCGCAGTTCCCACATAATTTTCTTTTAACGTGCTCACACCAGTGTCTCCGCTCCCTGTAGTCACCGCTGAAAACTGCAAGGACAGTAGTTGTTTCAGTAAAACCCTTCCATACCAAACACAGAAGCAAGCCGGGAGACGAATATCCGTGACTGTCTGCCTGAAGGGACATGTTCGATGACGCGATGTGTTCGGATAGCGTCAACCAGAGACCAGGGAGAAATGCAAAATGGCGGCACGCATATTTGACGCCGTACAGGAAGGCCCGCAGAGGGAGCATGCGCCAAAGCGTAAAGAACAGCAAAGTACTTGCGTAGGAGACAGACGTCACAAGGGAAGGTGTGCAGGCATCGCGAAGCTGATAAGACTGTTTGTGCCGAGTGCCAGCACGCGATGTGATGTCAAGGGCAGTTTTAAATTCAGTTCCCAAACTGCCACGGAGACGGAATAACATGTCGAAGCCCAAAATCTTTGAGATTAAGTTACTCACACGGTGGTTCGGACCCAGCTTCTCCACACAAGCGTGTGAGTGTCGCTTCTGTGAACACAATTGAGTCTCTTTGAAAATCGTGAGAAGACACGGGATGTGCTGACAACGCAGCTTCTGTGAAGGCTTTTAAACTTTTTCCAGACCCTTTTCTGCTTCTCTCACAGGAAATAAATACACGCAGCAGGGCTAATTTAAAAATGTAGCTGGAGAGGGTGACATCAGATATCAAGGTGAAGACACATGCCCAGGGTGTAGGCTGTCCAGGTGGAAAAGGACACTGGTGGGGTCAACTGGGAATTACCTTTAGTCTGAGTATGAAGTCTCTTTTAAATTCTTGATTTCTTGGTTCCTTAACTTGTAGTCGCTTAGATCCTTAGTTGACTTTTGTCCTTAGTGCACACGCAGGTTCATCCTCTTTAAAACGTCGCCAAATTGTAGTAAAGGAAGATGCAGAGTCCACTGTAGATGTAAGTTCCTTTATTGTAAGTTCCTTTCAAGTTATTAAGTATAGAAGTAAGACCCCACCAGGAGCCAGCTGTTAGTAGCTCAGCCTGAGTTAATCAACTGTCACAGTCAGGTAGAGAGAGACACTGTGAGCCAGAGAGGCATCCAGGCATTCTATGATGTCACAGATGACATAGTACAGTCTATCTTGTGAAGAATAGTAGAGAGGATATTTATTACAGCATGCGTAGTAAAAGCATGCGTTGTAACAACGTACATCCCTACCCGACCCACCTCCAGCCCCACTAACCTCACCGCAGTGCCTTCCAGCTTTGGTCTTCAGCGTTTAGGCATATGCGTGGTTGTGCTTGTGTAGTCGAACCACATGTGGTAAAAACTGCGATGTTACGACTGCTCCAGAGAAAGACAGAAAAGGGGAAAAGAAGGAGGCATTGGGAGAAGTTAAAAAAAACGGGGTGATGGGGAAAAAAAAGCATGAAGTGGGGTGGTGGGATAAAAAGCATGAAGTGAAATCAAGACTAGGCACTCTTAGTATTTGGCAACCCTGTCATTCAGCAGCACTGATGATGTACTCCTCAGAGAAACTTGGCTTCCTGCATTAATATTTTTTCTTAATTTACAAATTAAGCACTGTATTGACACCAAGGAAAAATCATAAATCCGTATGTAAAAGACATAACTATTTTTAACTTGCGTTTGCTGCTGAAGACTAAAAACTCCAAGGATAGTTTTCGACTGCCCTCTAGAAACCAGTAATGGAAAACAACTGGTTTACTCCTTCATCCCCTCAGCCCTTTAGGGAGTCCACAGGCCCTGAAAACCCACTGATTAAAAATGACAGGGTAAATGCCGACCGTATCCTTGACGGGAATTGTAACAGTACCATTCTCTTTAAAAACATCAGTGTGGGATATTTTCTTCTTTTTCTGCACACGTTTCATTCATAAGCTTCATCTTACTCCTCCTTGATTATACCATTGTGCCACCAACACTAAGCAGTAGTGATGTTTTACGCATGCACCTTTCTTCTGTGTGGCTTGTAAAAATTATGTGTATGTATTTTTCCTAATAAAATTGGAAAAATATGAAATTTTGTCTACCACACAGAGATCTGATTACTTTCTGCTAAATACTGCATATGTACATCACCCTCAAACCACGGGGGTGAAGTGGCCTTTATCCACAAGCAGTCCCTTAAATGCTAACTTAAGAAACTTCTCTCACACTGCTTCAATGTGGAGATTACAAATACGACATCTAAACCACTGAGTCTAAACACCCTGTACCGCCAGCCTGGCGACAGTAAAATTAGTTCTGATAATATTTTCCTTGATTCTAATATTGATCAACTCCCCTCCTCTGCGAGATTTCCACTTGGAAAAATATGAAGACACCTACACATCCCTTCTTAAATTCTTCCTTTTGGACAACAGCCTACTACAACGATGCCCCTTTCTCTACTGACACTAAGGGCTCAAGCCTCCTCTGATTTTCGTAAATAAACATCACAATTATCTAAACCTGAATGTGTCGTTGTGTAATGTAACTGGTGCTCATGTAAATACCCTGCAAAAAAATAAAACCTCCTATATTGGCCACCTCTTAATTTCTTTAACAATCCTGACTTTACCACATTCTCCCCAGGAGACAGAAATAGTAAAATCTAGAAACCTTATTAACGCCCCCAAGTAAGTAGCACTTTACACCCTGCTTTTTTAGGTCAAGCCTGAGTCAGCGCACAAGCGCTGCTCTAGCGAAGATCTGTGGTAGTTCAGTATGGGAGAGAAGCTCCGCCCCCCCCCCTTATTTTTCATTGGTTTGTGTTTTTGTCCTTCCTAAATGCTGGCTTCTGATTGGTAAAGAGGCTTGTTAGTCCCTCTTTAGTACTGCCATGTCGTCATTTGTAACGTCCCATGGCTACTGGCCCCTTTACTTTGGTTTTTATATGGTACCTATTATTATTATTATTGTAAGTACTATTTTCTTTATTGAGTTTGTCCTACTTCGGGCAGGACGTCGTGCTTTATTTACATTCAGCCCGCTGTGCGCGCTTTCTCTTTTGATGCTGCCGGAACAATCTCGACCGCCTGTGTTTTTTTACAGTTGTGCATAATATGTCTTCATTTTGGATACATGGACGTGCCGCAGCAGTAGGCCAGAAGTGCACTATAGATCGGGCTGACACAGGGGGTGGATCTGGGGCAGGTCCCCGAGTCCGAGGAATCAGCACAGAACAAATCAGATACCATATGTATCATCAGGTATTGCAAGAACAAAAACAGCCTCAATGACATTTGTTTCAGTATCACCAGTGCGCCTGCCATTACATTTCAGATGTCCCACGATATCTAATATCCATAACCTCCTCCCCCATCGACTTCCAAGGGTGCTCTCACCCACCTCTTGAAGGAAAGTTATTAGTTACTTCATTTTGCAGCATGCTCAGAGCAGGCAGCTGGCTGTTTTGTACCTGCAAAAGCATGCTATTCTGGGCAAAAGCAGCTCCCACGCGCTTCTTATAACCGCTCACAACACTTCACAGACCAGGCTGTAGCTGCCAAAAAATCCTATCGGAAGTCGCTAAAGCCCATGCCCTCTGGTCATCGTTCTGTGAAGGCTGCTGGGTTAATTATACTGCTACTCCTAGTTCAGAATTGCATTGTCACTTGATTACAAGCATATTTTTCTCTCACTTGTGCCTCAATTGATTATCTGTGATGTAAAAAAACACCACACAGCCTGCCATTATTTACCCAAATACATTGCCACCTTCTATTCCATCACGTGGATACCGTAACCTGTCTGCCTGCACGTCCTGTTTTGTCTACTGGTTTAAAGTGGTCCCTTGCACTCACTCTATTTAATATTTACCAGCTCATGACTGAGGTGTTCCGGTCAACAACAATTTCTGTAAAGTGCTCCACTGCTCTCTGTAGCTAAATTCGAGGTAAATTAAATAACAGAATAAAATTAACTCTACATTTAATAATTAAGGAGTGAAAACTACCACAATTGTAGTGTACAAAGTTATATAACAAGTGTATATATGGATATCAAATGGCAAACACAATTGCAGAAGTTATAGACATTTTTCTGTCATATTAGTCAATCAATCAATACATTTATAGAGCGTGCTACTCACCCGCAAGGGTCTCAAGGCGCTGAGGGGAGTGGGGGGGGAGGGGGGCGCTACTGCTCGAATAGCCAGGTCTTGAGGTGTTTCCTGAAGGTGAGATGGTCCTGGGTTAGTCGTAGGTGTGCGGGGAGGGAGTTATAAGTCTTGGTGGCCAGGTAGGAGAACGATCTTCCTCCGGTGGTGCCTCTGTGAACCCGTGGGACGGTTGCGAGGGCGAGGTTGGCGGAGTGGAGCTGGCGGGTAGGAGTGTAGAACGAGAGGCGGTTGTTGAGGTATTCGGGACCCATGTCGTGGAGCGCTTTGTGTGCGTGGGTGAGAAGCCTGAACGTGATCCTCTTGCTGACGGGGAGCCAGTGCAGGTTTCTCAGGTGGGCAGATATGTGGCTGTGGCGAGAGATGTTGAGGATGAGTCGTGCGGAGGAGTTCTGTGTGCGCTGAAGTCGTTTCTGAAGTTTGGCTGTGGTTCCTGCGTAGAGGGCATTCCCGTAGTCCAGTCGGCTGGTGACGAGGGCCTGGGTGACCGTCTTTCTGGTTTCTGTGGGGATCCACTGGAAGATCTTTCGGAGCATGCGCAGGGTGTTGAAGCATGAAGATGAGATGGCGTTGACTTGTTTGGTCATCGTGAGGGAGGAGTCCAAGAAGAATCCCAGGTTGGGTGCGTGGAATGTCAGAAGAAGAAAATTTAAAGTTTGACCCTAACTAGCTAGGATAAAGTGACCAAGTCCTTTTACTTAACATGTCTACAGTGTCTGCCACTACCGATCAACACCAGGCCTCAAATGTCAAATTTAATGTCTGTAATAGTGGCATGGGTTCAAGGCTTTTCCCTAGGAGCCTTTCCAGCCCTGGGCTACAACTCCCCGAGTGCATTGGGTTCTTAAATGGAAGCCCAGCACTAGATGCATCCTGCCTGTTGTGTCAAGCTACTTAGGCTCATGAGTGCTCTCCAGGAACGTCACTGGCTTTGTGGATGATTGCAAAGAAGTGAGCTGGAATGCCGCACAGAGATGCACAAAGTTCAAATGTGATAATGCAGTTTTAGTGAAGGGGTGAAGCACAGGAACTGAGCCAGACCAAGTAAATCACTCTCTATATCTATATTTTCTAATGAAATGTTATGCTCACGGTGAATATGAATTCCGTAACAAAAGTAATTTCTCTATTGTACAGCAGTATTGCATTCCAACAGTCTATTCTTTTTGTCGTGATTTGTGACTTCAGGCCGCGAGGCTAACCGGTCTTCTCAGACCGATTTAAAACTCCCTAGTCCTGTGTTGAAAATGGGTGGGGGAGGGGTGCATTTTCTCGTTTCTACTCCATTTCACTAATGCCCCAGTTTTGCTAGGTTCAGAAGAAACTATACATATTATACTCCCATGAGTAACATGATACCGCAGGTCTTTAACTCTTTATGTTAGACAGTACCATTTTTTTATTTTTCATAGAAGAAAAGCTTTTTGCAATCATAAAGGGAGAGCTACTATATCTTTCAACTTTTACTAAAGCAATCTCTGGACTGCACTTGTTTTATGTATAGACAGGTGCTGTGTCATGTTTGACTCCTATGTTCTTTTTTGGTTCATTGTGACTTATATTGATGCCTTACTGCACCCATCTGGGTGTCTTTGTGTCCAGTTAACTCCCTTTCCTTCTAAATGCAATGGTACCTCTTTGTTACCTCCAGGACTCTTCTGCCAGTTCTCCTAGTTGCACAAGTTTGTGCGGCAGAAGTTATATAGCTGCATGTCTGCTGCCTGTACTTAACGTTGCTCAAAAGTTTCAGCAGTATCTGAATGCTGCAGCTGTGCTTCCAGGGGTAATTCCTCATTCTTAGTCCTCTAGACAGTGCTGCAGCTGTTTCTCTGGTCCCAGTGGATATTCCCCATTCTTAGTCCTCTAGACAGTGCTGCAGCTGTTTCTCTGGTCCCAGTGGTAATTCCCCATTCAGAGTCCTCCAGTCTAGCCAGTGCTGCAGCTGCTTCTCTTGTCCCAGCGATAGTTCCTCATTCTGAGACCTATAGCCAGTGGCGCAGCTGTTTCTCTGGTCCCAGTGGTAATTCCCCATTCTGCTGCAGCTGCTTCACTGGTTCCAGTGATAGTTCCTCATGCTGAAGCCTCTAGCCAGTGCTGCAGCTGCTTCTCTTGTCCCAGCGATAGTTCCTCATTCTGAGACCTATAGCCAGTGGCGCAGCTGTTTCTCTGGTCCCAGTGGTAATTCCCCATTCTTAGTCCTTCTACTCTAGACAGTGCTGCAGCTGCTTCACTGGTTCCAGTGATAGTTCCTCATTCTGATGCCTCTAGCCAGTGCTGCAGCTGCTTCGCTGGTTCCGTCGTTAAGTCCTCTAGACAGGGCTGCAAAGTGTCTCTGTCCATACATCCACTACACTCCAAACCAAAAGACAAAGGCAAAAGACATGATCATTTACAATACCAATAGCTCTGGCTAATAAATGCGAGACCTATTGGATTGCAAATGCTTGTTTCATGACTATATACACAAAAAATGTGGTTAGCTGTATTGTCGTCATACAGTGCTTCCTGGTTGTGCTTATGCGCCATCGGTAGAGTTCAGCAAATGTTCACTCTTCTTGATCAAATGTCGTCCCTTTCCCAGAAACTACTGTCAAATACTTACTTTGAGTGCCCTTCAGCCCTTCTTTCCAGAAATGCTAGGATCGTTTTGATTTTCTTTCCAACCATTTTAGCTTGAGGGTTTGAGAAACTGCCAAACAAAAGTCCTAATTTGGGGACAGATCGAGAAAAGAGGCCTACCAACCTCAGGTCGGCAAAAGGCGAGCTTGTCACCAAAGACACATACATCTGTGTTTATAGTGAAGTGGAAGGACTAATCCTCCTTTACAACAGTGCCCTCTAGTGCCCAGATATGATATCAATCGTAGCATTCTTAACTGTTTAAAGCATCAATCAACCCGTAAGAATATTTCCGCTCTTCCTCGATTTCGGACTGAGAATTTTAACGCAAACTGCTTTTGTTATATAGAAGGATAGAAAATTGACCTGTGTAAAGTCCTAGCAGAGTTCAATGTTTTGCTTCTTATTTGCATTAATGCTCTCGGATTCCTAGCTCGTGACCTTGCCAAGCAGATGCTTCGAACATACAAAATGTTCGTAGCTCTCTGCCTCGCACTGACACACGATAAAGCACAAAGAAGTCCCTTTTTTCATGTTTGGCGAGGATTCAATTTGACAAGTTACAAATTGATTTGATTGCAGAGGCGGTTGGCTTGTACCAAATGTGGTGGTGGTGGTGAGAGAGGGGGAGGGGTTGGTGACACAAAAAAACGGAGAGTTAAAGTGGACTTACTTTTTAACTTGCAGCGCGACCTCTTTCTCTCTTCACGGAAGCTCCTCTTTCTCTCTTCACGGAAGCTCCCGATGCAGGAAACTGCCCTACCCAATTCTGGTGCTGCTTTCACAGGATTGGATAGGGCAGCCTCTCCCAGTGCTCTTAAGAGCTCTGGAGGCTTGTGCTTTCTCCGACCCAGCTGTCTAGGTTACAGAACTTTAAAATGTGCATGTCTGGCTGACAGGCCCAAGACGGACGCAAAAGAGACATAAGCATTTCAAAGTGCATAGCTCTCAGCTGCTCGGTAGCGCTAGCCCCGTCCAGTACTGACACTTAGTTCAGGAAGGGTCGCTGAAAAATAAAGCAGTAATAAATGAACTTTATTACTGTTTTATTTTTCAGCTCTGGGGTTTGTGGGGTGACGCTCCTCTGCTCAACTGGAGGAGCTGCCATTGTTTGATTGGAACTAGTTATGGCATGAAAAACGAGGGGCATTCCACTGCTTCAATTCAAATACAAAGTGAATGCAATATACACCACTAGAGACCAATTACCAGCTTTAAGATGCATCTGAAGTTACCCTAGAGAAGCAACTGGACCCAATAGAAACCATTTTTACTGGAGAGATAACTGCAGAATCGGCCTAGTATGATATACCAGTGGGTTAGTAGGTAGAGTCATAGACAGATGCATTGCAATAGAAAGAGGTGACCATCATGATGTCCTCCTCTTAGGATGTCCATTGGACCCTGTCTCCAATCCATGAGGGAATAATGTCAAAGTAGAGTCCTCGAGAGGCTGTACCCTGGAGGTGCTAAGCACCTTTGTCCTGGGGAAAATTGTTCCTTCTGTGGCATGCTGAAGTTCTCCTAACTCTAAGACCATTAGGCTCAGAAAAACATCCAGCATGCATCTGCATCCACTAAGTGACTCCCATGCTTACACTCTGCCCCTGTGCACATTGGCATTCCACAAGTTGCTTACCTGTTGCTATGAATGAGCTATATTTATTCCACCCCATCTAGGCCTAAGGGGGCTAAAAGGAGCATGCACACAAGTCACCAGCCCTCTTAATGTTCCCAGTCACTCCAATGTCCTAATGCTGCCTTCGCCATGGAATCCATGGTCACTGTGCTGTGGGACACAACCTGCCCCTTATGGTGAGCCACACGTCTGAAACTATGGGTTGTTGATATTGTTGCCTTTCAGAGGGTATGAGTCAGATCACACAGTTTTTTTGGAACAGGACTAACAGTGATTTGCACAACAATATCACTATCAGACATGGCACAAAGAGCAAAAAAAGTGGATGGGATCATGGCATTAGTAATCACAAGTTCCCAGTCCCACCCTGGTTACATCTCACCAATGAGGCCCAGCAAGGCTAAACCCTGCCTGTGATCTGTTTTTGTTGTCTTTCAGAGGGGATTAGGCTTGATGGTATGGCACATTAGGCAACCAATCAATGACATAGGCACTGGAAGTAGGGGGCGGGGTTGTAGTGCCCCCAAAATAACCATGCTGAAATTGAGAAGATGACTGAGCTAAACCAGTTTGTTAGAAGCCGGCATTCCCGCATGCACCATTGTTGTCAAGTGCATGACCCGGACCCCCCCACTCCCACATTAGGCCAAGAAAGGACACCGTCCGAGAAAGCCCTGCTCACCCCCTTAGTAGCTTGACACGAGCAGCCAGGCTTATCTCCAAGGCACGAGTGTTCAGTATGTGCAACCATGCCCACAGCAATCCCAATGATGTCATCACAAATGGACCCCACACGAGTTTGTATAAAATGAATATACTTTATATAGAAAGGTATTCGAAATGACCACACAATACAACTTGCACACATATACAATGGGTAATATTGTTTCCAGTGGGTTGGGCGGTTCTAATCCCCAACCACCGCTTCTAACCAACAATTCCGCTGACTTTTAACCGTTCTCAACAGGTTAGGTACGTTGTATCACTAGAATCACACACGTTGCATAATACAAGAAATACTGCACTATTTAACAATGGGCTCCTGTACAGTGCCACAGTGTTAACACAAGATAATATAACGGTTCGCTACCAGCAGGCCCTGTCTAAGGAATAAATACAGCAATGTGTCACGCTGTAATTATGTACAGTGCGATAGGAAGACAATGCAATGCAAATTGCCATCAGCATGCCCTGTGCAAGGAAGGAATAAGGTAATACGTCACAGTGCAATTCAGTACAGCGCAGTATACAACCAATGCAGTGCCCTACGCTAGGATTCTGTATCCTGCAAGAGAAACATAACTTAGTGCATAGCGCACTAACCCCTGAGTTCATTAAGCACCACTAGTGTTAGACGTCCAATAGTTCGATACTTCGTTAGCAGCAAATATGAAAAGTGTTATACAACTTTTTTAGAAGTTATGTGACCGGTTGCCCCCAACCCGCATCAACAATGACACCCAAGTTCCACTCCAGGCTCTGGCCCCTGTACTGCCCGGTCCGGGACCAGCACTGACCAAGATCTGGGCAGAAGCAACAGGCGCACACAGCTGCCAGCAGCGAGAGGCCGAGAGAGTGTCCATCCGAGCCCGCACCCCGCCCCAGGCAATGATCCACTTTAACTGGGGGGCGCGACCCCACTCTCCTCTCATGCAGCAGCGGATTGGCCTCACTCCAGAACCTTGTCACTACGGGCAAGGCGCGCTCGGACTGGTAGTTCAGCTCCTGCAGGGCTGCCAGTCTGGGCTACCAACGTTCAGCACAAACTCCTTACACGAAGCCTTCCACACAACGCTGGTGCCACCCCACGTTGCCTTCGAGGGCCTGATCACTTGGCCCTCCTCTCCAGTGCTGTTAGGACTTCTTTGCTCCACGGTGCTCACCGCTCCCCGGGACTCCTCACCAGCACCTCCGGTGGCACCTTCGACACGCACCCCCGTCGCGTCCGAGATTCACTCCTCTGGCTGCCAACGATCTTCAGGCACTCTCCTCTAGTGCCGCAACTGCACCCCCACATGCACGCTGTGTGCTGGAGACCCACCTCTTTCTTGGTGCGCACGATGATCCAGGCGCTCTCCACTAATGCCCTGGTCATACCACGAGACACACACTGCGCGTCTGAGTCTCACCTTTCCTCCTGGTGCACACAAGGTACCAGGCGCCCTCCAGTAACGCCCTGGCTGCACCACCTCGCGCCGACCCGCGGTTCGGAGACTCACTCCTTCTTACTTCCCACGATGTCCCGACACTCTTCACTAGTGCCTGGACTGCACTCGACACGCACCCCCTGGGCTTCCTGAATCTCATCTCACTTATATGATGTCCACAATCCACAGGTGCTCCAACACCTGTAGCCGCACTAAGACATGCACCCTGCACGTCAGAGTCTTGATTCGCTCCGGGTGCTCACGATCACCTTAGGCACCCCTACGGAGGTCTCAGGCTGCCACAACACGGTCCCACCTCCGCGCCTGGAAACGTTTATGTTCCTGTGTTTCCGAACAGGGAGCCAGCTCACCTCGGGCCCTTGGGGTACAGGACGCAGCACACAGTAAAGTCCTGCTCAGGAAGAAGGGGGGACACAACCCACTGCAGCGCCCCTTCAGTCTCTCGACGGTCAAGAGCTACAAACTGCCCACAAGCTCCAGATCATGAAGCAAGGGTCAAGTGTCTCCCGCAGCCTATTCAGCAACTCTTCCTGAGGCAGAGGTTTTCTTCACGATCACGGACAGGTCATAGCCGCCAGAGACTCGACCAGTCCACGCTGTCTTCAAAGTGCTCCCAGCACTTCTCTGAAGGATACCGAGACCATTCTCGATGACATCATCAACATAACCAAAGTCGTGGGGTTACAGTTCTTTCAGTTATACTCCTCATTGTCTTTGAAGTTTCCTTGTGCTCAGGGGTCCCCAACGCCTCCCTAAATCAGTCCTGCATATCTCCCGCCCAGTGTCACCGTCCTCTCTTTGATACTGGGGGCCTGGATCTTTAATCGCTCAGAGGGAGATGGGTCTATTGTTTTATGGCTTTGACCCAGGCCTCTTCACCACACAAAGCCTCTCCTTCTCCCCACTCCAGGTGCAGGGCAGCCTGGCACCGTCTCCACCCCTCCCCTGGGGCACGACCTCCCACAGCCTTTCTCACCTCTCCCAGATCCAGGCAGGCAATTCACATTCTGCAGACACACACAAAAAGGTCCTTAAAGCACAAACTCAGCCATTTTCTCAAACAGCGGTTTCTGGACACACAGCGGCGAAATCATCTACCCAAAAAGATGCGTTATGACACTGTGAGTTCAGACATACCAAACTTCACTGTTCCATTTCCAATTCTTGGGAAACTAGGCTAACAATACTACACCCAGCCTCCCCCATTCTGTTCTATGGGCAGGATGGCCTTTCACCACGGAAAATGAAATGGAGTATTTTCCACGGTCAGGGCCTAGCACCCACACTGGCACCGGTCCTGCCTTTTACCTACACTGCACCCTACCTAGGGGTTTCCCAGAGAACGTCCTACAGGGGTGCCCCATGAGTATGCAAAAAGGAAAGTGAGGCCTGACAAGTGGTAGCACTTATCAGGACAACATGCTAATTTAGCATAATGCGCGCAGCCCCTACACTGAAGACCTATGTTCCCTCTCTGCTAATTTCTTTAGTACCAGCCCTGGCACACACAGTGCACGTCACTTAGGGATCTAGCTAGTAAGGCAAGCATACCAACCAGAGACAACCAATCACCACTACAATTTATACAGGGAACATCTGTACTTGCACACTGATTAGCAGTGGCAAGTACCTACAGCATCTAACTTCACTACTCTCTGTCAGGAAAACGGTCTAGGGGAAGAGCAAAAAGTTTAAGTGAACTTTAGCCAACAAGGCCAAGTCCAACAAGATGCCTTTAAATTTTGTTTTTATGTTGTCACATTTGTAAGTATGTTCAAAGACAGAGGTCAAGTGTCAGACTATGTCTTCTCACAAATTGCTGCTAATTCTTTTAACATTGGTGTTTACTTTTATTTATCTGACTGCAAATTGAGAATTTTGTTAAGTGAACTATGTGTGAGTAAAGGCTGTAGGGTGCCAATTTGTTTAACTCAACAAAATGTACATATCTGTAAATGAACTACACAAATATTTCAAAACATATTAGCAGTTAATAAAGCACACATGGTGAACACTTTTTTGTAATTCTAAAGTGTAATGGAAACTATGATTTGAATGGAAAGAAAACAAATCAAACACTTTACCTGGTGATGAGCACTTGATCAATATTTGCTAAAGGTTGTGTGACACAACCATACATTCTTTTTCCACGCATTCCTCAACAACGCGGGCGGAACAACGAATGCGCCTGAACCACACATTCCATTTACAATGCAGGTAGTTACAACGCCTTAGGGGGGTGGTGGACTTTGGCATAGTATAATTTACTATTCCAACTCCAGTTACCGTAACAGCAGGGAAAGCGTTGAGCTTTAACCTCTTGGATGCTATGGGAATTCCCCTGCTGTGCTGGGATTTCGTGATCCTCATTGGTTCATGACGAGCTGGGCTCGTCATGAGCGTGCGAGGAGGCTACTGCATGACGAGCCCAGCTCGTCATGAGCGTGGAAGGGGTTAAAGTCCAACGCCGCTTGACCTAACACATGTCATTGTAACGACTTGCATTGTAAATGTAATGCATGGTTCAGACGCATCTGTTATTCCTTCTGCGTTGCAAAGGCAACGCGTCGTTCCGTGGTCATTGTATTTGCTGTTTCCCTTCCCTAAAACTCAATTTCTACACTTTATCGTTGGTGCACTAAATAGTGTATGTTTGTGTACATTTAGTGGTCATTACAATGGACAATGTGTCAGTAAATTACAGTGTGCTACCACAGCATGTTTTAGTAATATACCTCAAAGGTATGTTAATTTATTATGGTATATTAGTGAAAATGAGATACTCAAAACCTAGTGCCCAAAGGAAATTGCTTGCCTAAATTTAATTTAGGTGTGCAAAGATGCTCTTGCAAGGGTAAACTCCCAGTAATGACTGGATTGGAAGAATTTTGCCCATGCAATTAGCATTTGCAAATGTATAAATTCCATCAGTAGGATGTACTTTCCATCCTCAGAAATGTATGGTGAGAGCCATGTTTGAAGGTGAACATAGGTGGGTTTTATGTGCAAAAAGTGACAAATGCCAACAAACTTGTTTGCAGGATGGGAACTGTGAAGAAGCTGCTCCCCCATATTTAATGGGGGTGTAGCATAGAGGTATTTCCATGGGGAAATATTGTACTGTTGGAGAACGTTACATGTGCCCGTTCACGTTGGAATTGCATTTGGACAGGCATATTTTCACCTAGTGCAATCTCATATGGATGTTACAAATTAAACTACTCATACAAATCTGTTACTGCCAGGTATTTCCATGGGTTATTCTGGGACTCTTTGAAAATCCTCTAAAAAAATGAAAATGTGCTCCAAATATAGAAGGAATCCTACAGAGCAAGTGTCAGAGTTTTCCACTGCGCCCTTTGTGATTCTTATGGTGCCGTAGTGATCCTTCTCAGAAATTCCCTTTGAATGTATGAATGTATGTTTGCATATATGAATATATTCATGCTCACTTGAAATCTCAGCCAGCTGAAACCCGCCATGTTGAAAATTACAGCATTGCCTACCTGGTCATTGATGATGGTGACAGGCTTTCGATGATGTATTCGAAGTCTTGGTCTAGTGGCTCTGATCTGTAAGGAAACCATTGCCAAAATTTAATGCAGATAATTTTAAGAACATATTGCAAAATAGCATTGTAATACTTGTATTTACTGCCCTACTGCTTTCCTTCTTCTAAATCACTTTTTCTAATATGTGGAATAAAGTAGACTCTGCTAAACAATATAAGGGTATTGCAGTGCAAGAGGCATCATTGGACCATATAGAGAAATTAAGCTCAAAACTCCAGGGTGACTTTTAGTATCCTTTAAATTTAAAACAGAGGCTATTTTATTCCTTAAAATAGATGTTCACAACCCCCACCGCTCCCCCAAACCTATGGCTTCTTTATGTAAATTAATATATGCATATATGTACAGGAAATATAGTGAGAAATGAGAAACACCAATGTACTAATAGTAATTTGTTGCAAAACTTATAATATGCAGGTTAATGTATTTTACATTCAAGACAGTTGTAATTCATACTCTGTATTAATATAGAGAGATTCCTGCATTCATGCAATGAACTACAGTTGTAGACGAACCACACTGCGTTAAATGGCTCCTTTCTGCAGATAACTTAATTCCAAAACTTAGTATTAAAAATTATGACTCATCGATCTTGTGGCAAAAATGAAATGACCGTCCATGAGCCTTTACCACTATTTAACCCTTATCCATATTCTAGCTCCAGCCTTAACTTGAGCTCTTTCTTTTTAACCCTATGCCTTAGGCTTACACTAACTCTTATGGAGACTTTTACACTCACCTTACTGTAAACTTAAAACTAATCATACAACCCCCCATATGTCACTGTATCTTACCTGAATCCTAACCCTAACATCTATCATTTCCCTATCCCTTACCCTAACTGTAACCCGGTATATAAATGAGAAATACAATAACAACCCATATCTGATCTCTTACCCCAAGCTGTACCCTAACTACACTCTTGATCTTAACTTTAAGGTATAATCCTTGATTACTGTCTGATATAAATATCATTCCTAAATAGCATTTATAAAAAATATCCCTTAGTTGGAGGTAATAATAGAACATTTACTCTCAATGGGACCATATTTTATAACTGATATTTAGGTCACACTATTTATGTCAGATCAAACTTCTAACAATGATATTCTGCCATACAACCCACTGAAAATGTAAACTTACACCATGCCTTAACCTATCCATTAATTTTAACATTAACTCTTACTCTAACTTCTTCCCTAATCCTAACAGTAACCCTTACCTCCTCACTGCCTTCCCCAAACCCAAGCCTTAACCATGACCATTAACTCTGTCCTTTACCTTAACTGATATTAACATAACTCATAACCATAACCCTTACCCTTATCCTTACCCCTAACCTTAACAGTAACTCTTACTCTCTTTTCTGTATCATAATAATAATTATTACCATTATCTTAATCCCACTCCTTACTCGAAGCCAAGTCTGAACCCTATCAACTCTATCCCTTATCTTAACCCTTAATCCTACCTGAACTCCTTCCCTTCCCTTCCATTTCATTCCCTTACCTAAAACCCTAACCCTATCCTTATTTTTCTATAAAACAAACTCTTACTTTCTTTCCCTTATCCTAACAATAACCCTTACCATAATACTTCGTCGACTCCTTACCTGAATCCAAGCCATACCTCTAACCATTAACTCTGTCCCTTACATTAACCAATCCCTTTTCCTAACCCTCGCTGTTATCTTAACCCCTAACCATAACATCAACTCAGAGCGTACCTGTGGTTCTTCTGGTGCGGGATTCGTGGCATCTGACCGAAGCTTGCCCTCTATCCCCTCTCCTGAGGGGATACCGCTACCCGTGGGTAGCGAGGGGCTGCTCGTGTCTTCTCTCCTGTTCCCGAAGTGCGGCCATTGAGAGCAACGAGGAGCTCTTGGGAGGCGGAGCAAGCGCCAGGGACTACACTGACCAGGAGCCCCTGCGCAGTGCCGGCAATTGCCGCCGTGCCCCCTGGACACCACGCCCCCCCGCCCGCAACGCCCCTTTACCAAGGATCGGCTTTCGCGTAGCGGGACGCCGAGCGAAGCCCGGGCAAAGGGCGGGCAGTCTGTGGCAGTCAGGGGCTGTCAGAGGCTGGGCTGGGCCACCCCCCTGTCATCAGATACCTCAGGTCCCAAATGTGATTGAACATTGGCTGAGGGTCTAGCCACTCCGATGTCTACTCGGTCGGGGAAAATACTAAGGGGTGGGGGTGAGGGGGGTCCTGGGAGTACGACGATAGGTACAATGGACAAATTCATCACCAGAGTAGCTGCCGTAATAGAGAAAGAGATTGTGATGACGGAGCGACGCCTTTCACAGGAACTCCTACCGGCCAGACGCTCCTCGCTTGGTGCAATGGCGCTGGCCCAGTCGCCTACCATTATCCCCGCTCCTTCCCCTCTCCTTTCGGGCTTGGTCGAGCAGCCACGGGTGGCTGCTATAAGAGCAAGCATTGATAGGTTGGAGAGTTTGGTAGCACAATCGCCATCCCTTACTGGCAGTCCTGCGGGCTTGGGTCCACGTACCCTTGATCCCCCGTGCCTCTCCATCGGCCAGGATTTGCCCTTGCTACACCAAGGCCCTCCCCGGCTCCGATTTTGCCGTGCCTGGTCCACGAACTCTCAGCTTGTACAAAAAGGAAAAGGAAAAGGGTTGTGAGTTCGCGGAAGGGTAGCCTCACCACACTGCACAAGCGCCCAAGGAAGCATGTTTCAAGGGGTTTGGGCTCTAAATCAGGTAACGGTTCAGCCTCAGTGAACCCCGAGATGGGAGAAGGGTACGTTTCGCTAGGCACTACACCTGAGGTTGCGCAGGCACATTCCAACTCCCCTGACAAACCAGCAATATTGCATGACCCTGCTTCTCTCAAACAAATTGAGGACCTGATTAATTCCCTACTAGTCCCGCTCATTGATCAAGTTAAGGGTCTGGGGCAAAGGTTAGACAGGTTCGAGCAGACTACACTGGACAACTTTTTCTCAATGAAAACCCTTATTAAACTCCAGTCAAGAGCTAGGGAGGACAGCATGGGTGGGAATATGGGTAAGCGGGTATCCGTTGATGTAGTGCAGGCTCTACCCTCGATAACGACTGCACCTACTACTGCAGCCTGTAAGGACTCAACCATTGCTCCTGCAGCTCCTACCGCGGCCAAACTTGGGTCCACCACCCACACTGCCCAGGACCATTCAAGCTCCCTTGAGACACCAAAAGCTTCAAATACGAAACCCGGCCATGCCAAGTTGCCAGCTGGTGGGGATTCGGCTAAGTCTAAACGATTGGTTCAGGTAGCGGTCAATGGCAGGGGAGTCGGCCCAGCTCCCCAGGCTAAACCCGCTGCGAGCCGCCCGGGAGTTGCCTCTTCAGCAGTCATACCGCTGAAAGCGACTCCAAAGAGCCCACCAGTAAATCTCCCCCCAGAGTGCCATCCATATGTTGCTGTTCTTATTAATGTCCCCCCTCTGAAGGATGTTCATCTTGAAACCCACCAGGCCTTAAAGAATAAAACTCTGCATTGGTTGAAATCCAACAAACCGCTACCTAGGGGCCTTGATGGGCTGATTCTCGGAGTGCGTAGGGTAGGCTGGGTAGGACAGGGCAAGAAACGCCTAGAAGGAGATTGTGTGGTAGTCAACTTTAAAGACAACAGAGTTGCACATACAATCTGTAACCATAACCAAGTAGCGGGCGGTCCAGGCATTGATGTGGTGGATTTAACTTATTTCTACCCGCGGCCTGTTATGAATTACACCGGCCCACCCTATGCTGAGATACAACACAGTAATAGTGGCTGCCCAGGGTATTCGGTGGCACCACAGTTCCACCCACAGGCAGCCTGGTCAGGTTTGAACTGGGGCTCTACAGGTTATTGACTTGCTGATGTCTGTGGGGTGGCCTTGGGGTTCATAAAGCGGGCGGGGTTGCCCATCCTACTGCACTGTTGACCAGCTCATCCACTCCAACAATAAACCACATAGCCCCATCTGTCATCCGGGAACCTGGTGGGGGGCGGGGTAACAATGGAGAGGGCAGTGGACCTCTCGTTCCGGTCGGGGCAGATGTCCGCCGCGATGTCGTGCCCAGCCGCGTCCCAGCTGTAACGGATCCAGTCCTTAGGATTTTCAGCTGGAACGTGGCTGGAATTGACAGGAAGCTGGCCCTGCCGGACTGGAATGCCCTTGTGGAAGAGTACTCCATCTGTATCTTCCAGGAGACATGGAGCAGGGAGCCCACCCACAAGGTGGGATTTTCTTCCTACTCTATTTCTGCTGTCTATCCGGCATCTGGGAGGGGACGCCCCTCGGGTGGCCTCCTCATCTGGGTGGCAACTTCTTTAAATTGTAGAGTAGAGGAGCACCAGACCAATTGCCCTGATCTCCTTAACATCACCCTAAAAGATGCCCGGGGTCGTGCCATCTTGAACATTTATAACATCTATGCTCGGGGCACAAAGGGTGGTAGACAGTCGCCCACTATTGCTCTCTTGGAGGGCCTGCTAAGGTCATCTCCATTTAAATCATGTACCCTGGTTGCGGGCGATTTAAACTGTACGTTCGAGCCCTTGGGCTCGGACGACACCTTGGATCTGGAGGAGGAGGACCAAAGGAGGGGGATTCCGGCTTTAGAGCTAACCCCGATCAAGAGGTGGACTGAAGTGGCACTCCAGATTAACACCCTTAGCATGGAATTCGATCTGAGGGCCCTCAATGGGAGGTCAAGCTCTGATAAGGCGGGAGCCCATACGTACAACAGGCCCAACCACACGTCAAGAATTGATTACATCTTGCTTGACGTGTGCTTATGGAGCTCGGTGAGGGATATGGAAATTATCGCGTCCGTTGAGAGCGATCACAACCTGCTCTCTCTCGCTTTGACTCCCTGGTGGTCGGAGGGTAAAGGGGGCCCTTGGCCCTGTACCATCGCTAAATTTGGGGAAACATTTGTTTCGAATTGTGGTAGGCGGTTGAAGTGGGCAAAGCTCACCCTATCCGCGGAGAAGGTTGCAGCTATAACACTACTTCTGGCCACAGCCCAATGTAATCTGGACTCCCTTGAGGGCGGGCCTGAGGAGGTGTTTGGGACCTTTTGCGACCTGACCACGGCCATAAGCAACTTGTTTATTGTTCCAACTAGACACACTGGGGCTAAGACACGGGCCCGCCCATTGAAAAGACAGGGCCGGTATACCCATAAATGTGGGGCAAGTAAGAAAGCACTGGTGGAAGCAGTCAAATCAAAGTCCCAAACTAGGACCAGGTCGGCTAGCAAGATCTACACCCAAACCTTAAAAATAGCGAAAAAGGACTGGGAGGAAAAGTTCTGGGCGGACCTTCTGGATGCTAGTCAAGGAAAGGATGCTAGGGGCTTCTGGAATTTGGTGGGATCCAGGAACAGACCTGATGGTACGTTGAGGACTTGCACTATCCCGGCCCAGACCTGGTTTAACCACTTCAGTGCCTTATACTCACCGGTAGAAGGGTCCCTCAATGAGACATTTTCCCCGGCCCTCTTGGCAGAGGACAGCGCTCTCGACCCCTTCACTTTAGGGGAGGTCGTAAATGTAATTAAGTCCTTGGTACCCTTGAAGGCAGCCGGTCCTGATGGGCTTCCAGGGGACCTACTCCGAGCCTACCCGACTGAATGGGGCAAATTTGTAACCGCCCTTCTGAATGCCATCTTGGAGGGAGGACCTGTTCCTGAATCTTGGAAAGGGGCAGAGGTTGTTCCCATATTTAAAAAGGGATGTCGGGACAATCCGGGGAACTATAGGCCGATAAGCCTGATTGATTCGACACAAAAGGTGGCGGGGAAGGTGATTCTGGGGAGGATTCTCCACTGGGTGGACGAAAACCATATCCTGTCTGATTTTCAGGCGGGATTCCGCTCAGGAACGGGGACCATTGAACAGGTCTTCAGACTGATGCTATTGCATTGGAAGGTGGTGGTGCTGGGCAAAGGCAGTCTCTATCTGGCCTTCATTGACTTGAAGACTGCCTTTGACCTGGTTCCTAGGGAGGAACTCTGGAGGGTCCTGCAGGGTCTTGGGTTGCCCCCTTACATTCTGTCGCTCCTGATCAAACTCCACACAGATAACTATGCCCAGGTGCGTTGGGGCCAGAATGGGGAAAAGACTGACAGGATCCCGGTCTGCAGGGGCGTCCGACAGGGATGTTTGCTAGCTCCCACACTATTTTCCTTGTACGTAAATGGTGTGGTAGAGCACCTGCTTCAAGACCAGCAGATGCACCCTCCCTGGGGGGCGTACGGATCCCTACCCTGCTGTTTGCAGACGACACCCTCCTCATTGCCAAGACTCCCCAGGGTCTCCAGAAGCTTCTGAATCGTTTCGAGGAATTTTGTTCAGCTAGGGGTTTGGTGATCAATGTGGACAAGACAAAATACCTGATCATGCACCCACCACGGAAACTAGGACGCGCTCCAGTTTTTAACTCTGTCCCTCTCGAGAAAGTCTCTGAGTTTGACTATTTGGGAATACGTATGAGCGATGTTATGAGCTGGACACCTCACATTAACAAGATGGTTCTTAGCCATAAAAGGGTGGGGGGTGCGCTGTTAAGGGAGTATCGCGCCTCATCCAAACAGTCTGTGGCACCTGCAATTGACATTTACAAAGCAAGAGGAGTCACTGCAGCGTTATACGGGGCGGAGCTATGGGGCCTTTGCAACTTGGAGGCTCTATCCAAGTCGGAGAGCAAATTTTTGAAAGACCTACTGGCTCTCCCCTTGAGCACCCCCACAGTTCCGGTGCTCTTGGACGTGGGCTGTAAATCGATCAAGGACCAGGCTCGCCTCCGGCCGCTGCTTCTATGGGCTCGCTTGTGGAGGGTCCCAGAACTGAAATCATATGCCGATGGGCTGTCTGAAGTGATGGGAATGGGGGGCTGGCACAAGATTAAGTGGTTAAGGCATATCAAAAACCTCTTGGGGGATCTGGGCTTGGGGGTTTATTGGGCTACAAAATCTGCTCCACCCAAGGCTATCCTGAAAAAACTGTACTGGGAATGGGTCTCCTCTCAACTTATCGGTAATCCCCGTCACTGCAACTCCACCGCAGCTTTTTTAAGAATCAAGGACGTGGTGGCCTACGAACCCTATCTGGATTTGATTACCATGTCAATTGATAGGGCTCTTTACTTTAAGTTTAGAGTGGGCACTCTTCCGATAGGGGTTCTCCTTTCCAGATGGAAAATGCCTGTCCAGTTATCGCCATTTTGTGCCCTTTGCTCCACAAGGTCCGAGACGGTGGCACATATCCTTTTTGAGTGCCCCGATTATTCCCGACCAAGGAGGTGTTGGCTCAAACCTCTATTCAGACTATTAGGGACACGCCAGCATATGGTGGCGTTACGTATCTTACTAACTGACACTTCCCCCCCTATAGTCTGTGGTGTCTCTAAATTTTTAAAATGGGCATGGTTGATTCGCTCTAAAAGACTGTCTATTTCAATTTAATTCATTTTTAATTAACTTATTGTATGTACTAATGGCTTTTTTTACTTGTTTTAATCCTTGAATGCATTTTTAAATTGATGATCTGCAGTTTTATACATGTATGTAATGCTTTTAAGATATATCTGCATATCGAAATAAAGCTATCAATCAACCATAACCTTCATTTATTAAAAACATATTAACAAATTGTTTAAATATTTGATACTATGTTCAGTATTCAATAATATTTACAGAACCTAAAGACACATAGTATCTCTACATACGTTAAAAAATAATACATTAGAATAAATTAGCAATATACTACATTTATGCCACAATTGAAATGTAGCACAACCGTTTTAACATTAAAATTTTACTAAAAACCTTTTGTATCATTGTATTAATTCCACCCATCCCAACATTGCCGGTGGATTTTACACAACACTGGAAAAGTTCCACACAGGAAAAGAGTTCTGTGGATGGCAGGTTTTTCACAGTGCGAAGTGGACAGATAGGACACCCACTGTGTTTCCTTTTTCCTGTCAAACAAAGGCCAAACCCATCAACATCTGATGCAAATCCCTCCTTCCACCTTTAGTTATACAATGGTTTCAAATAATAGCATGTATTAATATTTATTATTTAGCTATAATATTTACATAGCAAGGACCTAGCCACATAGGCAGCAGAACTCTTTAAAGACAACCAGATAACAGTACAATTAATAAAGGAGGTAGGTTAGCAAGAGAAACATGGTCAACTTAGATTTAGGGAGCAGTAGAAACAGTCCAAGGAAAAGGATTTATAGACATGTTTTGAATAGGTGAGTTTACAGGCTCCTTCTGAAGCAGAGTAGGTTGTAATTGAACCAGAGTGAACATTTACATTGCCTATCTTACAACACATTGACTAAGGCATTTACCTTCACAAACATTCACAGACTACGTTGAACATGTCTATTGAAGGACATGGAGCAATGCTACTGTAAGGGACCATACAATCTTTTTTTTTAAAAAAAACTTTATTTTTGTGCAGGAATGAAAGTATACATGGGTAACCCGCCCCGGGCATCACAGCAAATATACCCCATGTCACCATTCTACAGCCTTCATGCCCACATCCCTGAGGCTGGGCGGCAACTTCAGACACATCAATTAATGTACAATCGTGGTAGGGCTAACGCGCCCCCCCGCAATCCTCCAATCCTGCTTTTCGTTTTCTACCCAACAACTCCCCCCCCCCTCCTCCCCCCGCCCCAGTACATATCAATAAACGGGCAGCTGCGTCTCCCAAAAGGGAAGACAGTCAGATCAACTTTTCCTCTGTCCATGAGTCATATACTCCTCGGTGTCATTTCGTACACAATGTGCAGCAGTTGGTCTCCCTACTCCTTACTGTGCATACCACCCCATACGTGTGGCGAGTTCAGGTTCTCGTTGTCACAGCCTTTCCTCCAGCCCTTAGCGCTATCCCGTGGTCCCCACCGCCCCACTCCTCCCTCCACCCCTCTGTGTGTTTCCCCCTATCGTCTCACTTCTAGGCCGTGATATTGTCTCCACTTGTTCCACACCTTCCTGAATTTTTTGGGACAGCCTCTAGCCTTGTATGTCACTCGTTCTGCTGCCATATAGAGGTCCAGCCCTCTCCTCCACTCTTCTATTTCCGGGCTCTCTGCCACCCCCCAGTATTTCGCAATATCTCTTTTGGCCACTACCAAAGCCAGCACCAGGAAAGTGACATGCGGACGCGGCAAGTCTACTTCCGTTACCATTCCCAGGAGCGCTAGTTTCGGGTCCAGTGTTAACTCTATCCCCAGTACCTCCCCCAGCTCCGCGAAAATGAGGGCCCAATATTCCTGTATCACTGCGCATGACCAGATGGTGTGGTAAAAGTCTCCCTGTTCTGATCTACATCGAAGACATGAGGCATCCGCTATCCTGCCCATCCTGAGGAGGCGCCTCCTATCGAAATATGTCCTATGTAACACGTTCAGTTGGATCAGCCTTAACCGTGATTTAATGGCCACCTCTCGGGGGTGCATCAGTATTAGCTCCCAGTCTAGGTCTTCCAATTCCCCTACTTCCGCCTCCCACACCCCTCTGAGTTTCGCCAGTGTCCCCAGCATATTATTTGTGAGTGTTTTGTACGTGAGGGACACAGCCTGATGTACCATCTGTTCCTGTAGGAGTCTCCCTTCTAGCGGTGAGTATTCTGGTATGTGTTGTAATGATATCTTCTGCGCCTTCCACGCGTGTGCTAACTGTACGTGTTTGTATTGTTGTGTGTGGTGCAATCCAAACTCCGCCTGCAACATCGTGAATGACTTCAACTCACCATTCCTGATCACATCCCCTATAGTGGATATCCCTATGTCATCCCACCTGGTGAAGCCCCTCAATTTTTGCAGTTCCGTGAGCCACTGGCAGTGCCATAGTGGAGTCTGACGTGTTAGCCGCCTCTCCCAACCCGTGGCTCTCATGGCCCGCGTCCATGCCCGGAGTGTAATCACCGTAGCGGGCAAGAGCGCATTCCCTGTCTTCCCACCATATAGATAGTGAAGGATATTGTGTTTTGACAGTGTATGCCTTTCCAAAGCATACGTTGGGTGGTCTGCTGGTGCATGCAGCCAGTCATTTATGGGGGTCAGGTGTTCCGCCCAGAAATAAGCTTCGAGGTTCGGCAGCGAAATCCCTCCACTATATTGGTGTCGTTGGAGCGTCTGGAGTGCGATGCGTGGTTGTTTGACTAGCCATATGAATGATCGCAGATCTGCGTGAATTCTGGAGATAGTGGTGGCCGGGAGCGGATAATATTCATTTTGAAGCGCGTAGAGGAATTTGGGTAATGTGATCATTTTGTACCTAGCCGCTCTCCCCAAGAGGGTGAGCGGCAACTGCCTCCATCTTGACATATCTTCCACCGCCTCCTGTATTATTCGACCCACATTCCTCTGGAATGAGAGTCTCTCGTCCGCTGTGATATAGACCCCAAGGAATTGGAACCCCCCCACCGTGGTGAGCAGGCGGTCTGGTAGCGCTATCCCCCGTATTGCTCCCTGCGGTGTGTATAGTATAGATTTATGCCAGTTGATGGTATGGCCCGCCACTGCCCCGAAGTCCTCTAATTCTTTGAACAGCGCCCCCATCGTGATCTCGGGGTTCGTAATGTAAAGTAGGACATCGTCCGCATAGAGTGAGATTTTTTCCTGAGGCCCCCCCAGTGCACCCCACATAAAACCATGAATCTCGGGCTTCTGTCGAATTTTGGTTGCCAATATTTCTATCGTGAGTGTGAAGAGCAGAGGGGACAGCGGGCACCCCTGTCGTGTGCCTCGCTCTATTCGAAATTCTCGCGAGAGATATCCATTCACTCGTACCCGTGCCTTCGGTGTCGTGTACAGCAGCCCTATCCATCTCCGAAAGTGGGGTCCAAAGCCAAACCTTTCCAGTACTGCCATAAGAAATGGCCAGTGAACCGCATCAAACGCTTTTTCAGCATCTAATGACAAGAACCAATGCGGCTCCGCCCAATCCCTTACCTCCTGGAGCCAGTTGTGCGTCCGTCTGAGGTTGAGTTTTGTTGCTCTATCCGGTAAAAACCCCGATTGGTCCGTGTGAATAAGGTCAGGGATCACCGTTCGTAGGCGCGCCGCCAGAATCAGAGCTAGTACTTTCACCTCCATATTCAGGAGCGAAATGGGGCGGTACGACGCACAGTCCTCCACCGGTTTACCCTGTTTGTAAATTGGTACTATGGTTGCCAACGCTAAATCTCGTGGGAGACTTCCTGTCTCGTAGGCTTCGGCATATAGGCCCAAGAGGTGATGGGTCAACAGGTCGGCCGTTTTTTTAAAGAATTCCGCCGGGAACCCGTTGGGTCCCGGTGTTTTCCCCGTTTTCAGTTTATTAATGGCCGTGGTTATCTCTTCCCGAGTAATTCCCTCCTCTAGCGGGGCACTGTGTTCTACCTCCAGTGATGGAACCTCCACATTTACCATATATTGCAATGCCTCGTCCACTGTCCCGAGGTCTCTACCTCTATAGAAGGACTCATAGTGCTGTGCGAATGCGTCTGCAATGCCCTTATCGTTCGTTTCCACTCCTCCCTCGTCCCTCCCGATTTGGGCCACCCACCGCTCCGCTCTTTCTTTTTTGCTTAACCATGCCAACAGTTTGCCCGATTTGTCGCCTACATCGTATAGGCGGTGTAACGTTGCTAACGCTTGCGTCTTTGCATCATTGGACAGTAGTTCCCGGTATTCCCTCTGTTTGTCCTGCAGCTGCCTCAGTATATCCACCCCCTTGTTCACATGGTAGTCTCTCTCCAGAGTCAGGATGTCAGTTTCTAACGCTGAAGCCTCCCTGTGCTGCCTGCGCCGCTCATCTCTCAGTCTTCCTTTAATCCTGTCTCTCAACACCGGCTTTATGGCTTCCCAAAAGGTAATCTTGGAGTCTACCGAACGCTCGTTTTCGGCTACGTACACTTTTATGTCCGCCCTCAAACCACGTAGTATCTCTGGGTTTTGTATGTCCCATGCTGCCAGGCGCCATTCCGTCTCCCGGCGTTCCGCGGACTTCCCCAGTTTCGCAAACAGGGGGGAGTGATCCGATATCCCCCTCGCCTTGTATGTGAATTCATCTCCCTCTGACATGTACTGCCGTGCTACGAAAATGTAGTCTAGCCTGGAGAAGGTCTTATGTGCCCCTGAATAGAAGGAGTACCCCTCCTGTGTTGGGTGTCGCCAGCGCCATGTGTCAGTGAGCCCCATTTCAGCCATATATTTCGCCAGTGCTGTCTGTGTCCCCCCTCTACGTGCAGGTCCTGAACGATCCAGCTCCTCCGACATTACGTCATTGAAGTCCCCCCCCACTATTTGCATTGTGTCTGCCGTTTCCAGCAGGATCGCCGCCACCTCTCTAAGTGTGCGTGATTGTAGTTTCGGTGGGGCATACACCGAGACGATTGTCATGTGTAGTCTATTCCATGTCCCCTGTATCCCCACGAATGTACCTTGTGGGTCACTCCAAGAGCGCGTCACTGTGAAGGGGTGTGTTTTGTCAATTAGTATTGCGACTCCCCTGGCGCCGGACGTGTATCCCGCATGTGTCAAGACTTTGTATCTTCCCCTCGCTATAAATGTGCATGTCCCCTTCCTCAAGTGCGTTTCCTGTAGGAGTATAATGTCTGGTGCGAGCCTCTTAATGTATGCATTAACCAACCCTCGCTTTATTTTGGCCCCCAGTCCATTAACATTCCATGATAAAATGGAAATCCCCCTGTGCAATCTTTCTGTGGCCGTTAATGTACCTGCCATACTGTGCAACACTTCTGGAGTTCTGTAGGAGATCCTCGCCACTGTGTGGGACCAATTTGATTCTTAAGTGTCTGACCGCGTTACCCCCCAAGGACCCTTCCCCACTGCCCCCCCCAACTTCCCCAACTGGTAGCAACTCCTCGCACCCTTCTGCCGCCCCCCTCCCCACCTCCCTCCCCCTCCAGACTCGACCTCATCAAGGTTCAAGCTGTCGGCAGAAGTCGGTCTGTCACCCCCCCTTTCCCTCCCTCTATTCAACTATGGCCCACAGACTCTGCCTAAAGCAGCTCGTGATGTATCCCCCACGCCGGACGGATCCCCGGCCGAGGTATACACCACTCCCTGTGCTTGCTTCAATGCCACGGAACAACTGTTAAACCAACAAATACGCTGTTCCCGGAAACAGAAAAGGGTAACAAGGGAACAGAAAACAACAACGAAAAAAGGTTGTGGCCACTTGCGTGTCATGTCCGTGTCCCGACCGACCATTCAGCTGTCCACCTCTTCCCTGGTCAGGAGTGTGAGTCTTGCGTGGTCGGTACCGTGCTGCAGTTCTTATCAGGTATGTCCCGTTCTAACTGCCGTATCTCTGCTTCCAGTGGATGCAAGGAGTGATGGTCACTGTCCGACATCTCATCATTCCTGTCCGAGTCCCTGATGCGCTCTCTTTCCCCCTCCGAACAGGCCTGGTCCTGGTGCCTCAACGGTGACTTGTGTGCCCTGCTCGACGTCCCCGGTGACTCCGATCTCCCTCTCCTAGTGCCTGCCGACGGCCGTGGCTGGTACGGGGTCCCCGTGTATCTCGAGTGTAGTCTCCTAGATTTCCTCCTCTGCCGTTGAGGTGAGCCCCACCGCGCCTTTGCTTGTGCTGCTTTCGCTAGTTCCTCTCTCCCCGCCGTTTCCCGACTGTTAAGAATCGGTCGCTCCTCCAGCCATTCCCAGGCATCGTCCGGGTGGGTGAAAAAGTGCGCTTTGTCTTTGTATATGATCTTGAGCTTTGCCGGGAAGAGCAACATGTACGTCATGTTCAATGATCTCAATTTAACTTTCACTGCGTCGAAGGAGCGCCGCTGTCTCTGGACCTCTTGGCTATAGTCCGGGAAGATCAATATGTTGGTGTTCTCCAGTCGGATGTTGCCCATCTTTCTCGCTTCACGTAAGATCAAGTCTCTGTCAGCGAAGTTCAGGAAGCGGGCGATCACAGGTCTGGGCCTGGCGCCCTCCGGAGGTTTCGCAAGGAGCGCCCTGTGCGCCCTTTCGATCACAAAGCAGGACGAGAAGGGGGTGTTTGTGAAGGTGTCCGTAAGCCATGTATGCAGGAATGCCGCCATATTGTTCCCCTCGATCCCCTCTCTAAATCCCACAAAGCGGAGGTTATTGCGCCTGGCCCTATTTTCCGCATCATCCACCTTCCAGAGGAGCTGTCTGTGTGACGCCTGAAGCTCCGCCATATCTTTCTTGAGTGTCGTGATCGAGTCTTCCGCCTCACCAATGCGTGTTTTAGTCTCAGTCACTCTGGCGGAGAGGTTCTTGAAATCCTGCCGCAGGAGCGTGACCTCCGAGCCTACCTCCCCGATTTTAACCTCCAATGCCGCTCTGGAGTCCAGTATGTCAGTTCTAGACGCCTGGATCGCTGCTAGTAGCCTGTCCGTGTCGGTGTCTCCCTCTGCCGCGGCACCCGCGTTGTCTTTGGATGTTTTCGGTGCTGTGAAGGTGTCCAGCGTGCCCTGTTTGGGGGGCTTGGGCTGGGGGTGATCTTTCTTCACCATCTTTGCTGAGTTATTGGTGCGCCCTTCGCCTAGGCGTATATGCCGGTCCGACTTGGTTGCCCCCTTGTAGTGCTCCTCACAGTGCGCCGCTTGCGCCGGGGGGTGTCTACCTTTCGTCCATTCGCCGAGACCGGCTCTCTGCGTTGGTTGGCCCCACTCCTCACTTCCCTTGATAACCGACCCGAGTTGTGGACTCGCCTGGCGTCCTGTCCCCTTCTGATCGGTCCGTCAATGCCCCTTCTGGACTCCTGTGCCGCTCTGTGGTCCGCGGCCCCTGCACCCCAATGGGCGAGGGTCAGGCTCCAATGGCGCGGTGTTGGCAGCGCTGCGTCCGGTGTCCCCGCTGCCGCCTGGTGCCCCCACTCACCACCGTGCCCTTGCTGCGGCTATCGCTTCAAACTCACCACCCCAGAGCTACCAAACGTGGGCCGCGTAGCTCATCGGGTGTCGTCTCCCAGTGTCATCTGTGTGAGTGGTGTATTCCCCCAAAGTTCTGCGTGTCGGTACGGGGATTCTGTTCCGCAGTTCCGCTCCTGGGGCTCAGCTCTGTCTGGTTTGTACTGCTGGGTCCCTTGCGTCCAGGCCTCCGCTCCGGGTGTAGTTGCGAGGGTTCTGTCCCAGTCTCCCCCTCCGGCGTATCAGCCTGCCACGTACACCCCACTGCGCTGCCTGGACCATACAATCTTAAGATAACTTTAAGGATTCTAGAAATGTATGATCCAGATGTCAGATTTTAAATGGGAATGCAAGAACCATGAGTCAAGAATTATTACATTCTTCAATGAAAGGCACCCACTTTACTCAAACACCTACAGCAGCAGTTCCCAATCTGTGGCACCCCAGTGCACCATCAAAACTAGTGAGAGGCGCCACGAACACAGTTTGGGAACCACTCATACTGAAAAAGAGACATGAGGCATACAGCATCAGTATGAATATTTAACACTGACTGAGGACAGAGGAGGACCGGCCAACAGAGAAGTTGGGGCATATTTTTGATGTGGCGTTTCCCACTCCTTCAAGGCAGCCCGCTCCCTTTTGGCCAGGTCACTGAGGCTGGGCGAACTCATGAATTTCAACCTGCGCAGAGTCCTCATCGTCAGTATCTGAGCGAGGAAGGAAGGGAGGAAGGAACAATATACTTTTACAGATATTTCTTGGCTGTTTACAAAAATGAGAAAAAGCACATAACTACAAAAGAATTCAATCGCAGCAGCAGTTCTAATGAACCACACCTCAGCCAAGACAAAAATTAACCTCTGAAAAGATCCTCTCATAACCCTGCCGTCATAAACCATAGCTAATATTTCGTCCTAAGCTAAAGGCAGCCGAACTATGGGCCGCTGTTGTGCCTAGCGCAGGGACTCTTTAACCAGTAGCTTCAGCAGCACCTCCTTCCGCAGAGGTACAGTTCCCACAGCTGCCCACTCCACCTGCCATGACAGTCCACTGCAGTCTTCCTCTGTGGTTTACTATAGCTTTTTTTAAATACTTGTTACCGGAAATGAAGCTACTAGGGTGTGGTCAATAGCAGAATGCGACTACTATATTTATACACATGCAAGTGACAGCTCCCCCTCCCCAAGAACATATACCCTTGTCAGTAGTGTAGTTTTCACAATCAAGGTTTTTGGTTGCACACAAACAGAGAAACATGACTTGGAACCAATAGATAAATAATTAATTATACGCGCTAGTTTGTTCAACTGCCTGCCACCTACCTTTGACTTGCCATAGCACGCAGGGTTTTTTTGGACTCTGCCACCGATATCGCCAGCAGCCTCCCAGGACGACCGTGAGCTTGGGACTACATACCCCAGCAGCACCAGTACAGTGCACGCTGCATGCGTTGTCACACGCGCCAGGAGGTGCTTAACGGGGGCCAGGGGGCCCGCAGCGCGTGACGCACTAGTTTGTTCAACTGCCTGCCACCTACCTTTGACTTGCCACAGCATGCAGGCTCTTGTTAGACTCTGCCACCGATATCGCCAGCAGCCTCCCAGGACAACCATGAGCTTGGGACTACATCCTCCAGCAGCATCAGTACTGCGCACACCGCGGGCATCGTCACACGCACCAGGAGAAGCTTAACAGGGGGCCAGGGCTCCAGCCGCACGTGACGCGCACTGGTGTGCCCTGGCCACGCCCGGGCAAAGCCTGGGCCAAAAGCGGGCCCGTCTGCGCTCATCAGAGCCTGGAGGAGGCTGGGCTGGGACCACCCTCCTAATATTTGTTTGATGGGGCAAGAATACTAAAGGTACTGCTGATCCCACCTCTCTGGAGAGCCACATAGTTTGCTTAGCTTTCGATTTTAATTGTTCAGACTTTTAGGTTGTTTTTTGGAATTTTCAATTTTTTACTTTGGATTACAATGAGTAAAAAGAGGGGTTGCAAGGAAAAGCAAGGGGGTGGACATGTTGGGACTTTGGACGCTTTTTTGACAAGAGCTGAGTCTGTCCTTGCTCACGAAATTGAGCTAACGGAGAGAAGACTTTCTTTGAATTCACTTACTGCCCAGAAACGTTCTTCTTTAGGAGGGCGAGCATTAGCCACTGAGTCTTTGATTTCTAGCCAACCAATAAGTGAAGTTGGGCCACCCATTGCCATAGTTCCAATGTCAAGTTCATCTTCTCCCACTGATATTACATGTGAATGCTGTATAGTCAACTAGGAGCAGTTAGTTTTTCTACACCCGGAGAGTGGTAATCCTAGTCCAATGACAAGGAAGAGAAAGGGAGGAGGTCCTTTAAAGCAAAAAAGTCTGAAAAAGCCATGCAAGGAAAAAAACACTGATTAGAGCACTGGGGAAGAGGAGTTGGACTTAGGGCCCTTCTTACACCTTAGATCTACAAGAAATACAAGGTGAAAGGATATTATGAGCAAATCTCATTTTGTGAATGATCAAGATTATAACTCGGATTTGCTGAAAGGAATAGAAACTATGGTGACTGTACTTTTAAATCCTATATTGTATAAATTAACTATAATTGTGGAAAAGTTATCATCCTTAGGGGTCTTACGGTCATTGATCCAGCTCCCCCTAATATTATTGAGTCAACTGGGGAAGTGAGGGTGATCCCTCAACCAGGTAGAGTGTCTTCTGGGGTAACTAATAATATAGGAAGGCATGACCCTCAACAACCAACAGGGTTTCCTACTTACTCGGCGGGCTCTGTTCAAGAATCTGCCAATTTGATGAGACCTATTGTACATAATAACTATCACCAGATTTCGAGTCATACCATCTTGGGAGTATCTACCCATACTTATGGCTACACCCGGTCAAGTACCGAATATCAAGGCCCTAATGGTACTGTGAACACCCACTGTACTTTAGCCCATCCCTCAGGATTACCCACCCCGGTTTTCCAGGTAACCGATTCTCTTAATGTCCAACTCTGCCTCTTTAGAGGGCAACACTCTAGCTCCCTGCACTGGAAGGGGGGGTTTCCAAGTTTAAGCTGAGGATTTGAATGTTAAAGGAAGACTGAATATTCCTCCTGCAGCCTGCCTATTTGTCATAGTTTTGGAAAATGTACCAGACGTAAAAGAAGATTTATTAGAATCTACGGAGCAGTTAATCCATAAGGTTCAGCATTGGCTTTCCAAGAGCACATGGGATAATTTTAATTTATACAAATATATAATTATGGCAAAGAGAGTTAACTGGGTTGTAAGAGCATCTAATACTATTAAAGGAGACTGTATTGTTCTAAATTTTGATAACCATCACATAGTGGGTGACCTACTAGCCATGGTACCAAGCACTCCATCACTTTGTACTGAAATGTGCGCCCTTCCGCTGGGTTTCTTTTACAAACCTATCTTACTTCAGACCCTTTTTCTTAGAGTGCATAATGCCCAGAAGCCTTTTAGTCTTCCATGTAACCAGTCTATTTTTCCTTTGGTTTTACCATTACCCCTTAGTAATATATTTACTGCATTGGAAGGCATGCCAGTATGTGACTGACTGGTTGAGCTGAGCCCAATATATAATAATGCTGGTTATATACCTATGCAAAATGGATCTACTATGCTTTTCGCCCTGTCTGTAACTCCTCTATTAGAGCAAAATGTGCAGATGGATTCTCCAAATGTGTCCCAGACAATGATACAGTTAGAGAATAGCTCAGACTCTGTTGCAGTAATTTGTTGGAATATTGCTGGAAACAAACAAAAAAAGTCTAATATGGAATGGTTGTCTCTCTTAACATCTAAAGATTTAATATGCTTACAAGAGACATGGAAAACGGACCCAATATATCTGAATGGGTATCATTCTTTTTTCACTCCTGCTATACACTCATTAGCTGGTCGTGCAAAGGGAGGTTTATTTATCTTACTCTCAAATAGTTTTCTTCTAAAAGTGAAGTCCTTTTCAAATACATCTCCATATTATCATACTATTCTTTTAGAGTATTCTGTTGATCAATATTGGCTGCTTATTCATTTTTATAATAATATTTTGGTGGCAATCATGCAGTTCTATTTGCCTCTTTAGAAAGGGTATATTCACTTAAATTGCATATAAATCCAGTAATAGCAAGGGAGAATGGAATTGTTCTGAAATGGGAGAGAGTTGATGCAGTAAAGTTTTTGGATAATTTAGTCTCTAATCGCGTAGCAGATATAATGGTATGCCTAGACCCTCTATCTGATGATGACATGGTCACAGCTTTTAAGCTGATTTTACTGGAAGTTAAGAAGAATTTAACTCAATCTATACGCAATGGACACCATAAAAACATAATTGGTTTGATGAGGATTGCGAACATTCACTCAAAAATCTTCATGTGGCTTTAAAATCTAAACCTCGCAGCTCATCCTTGGTTAAATCATTGCAACAGGCATATAAAAAAGCAAGGGTATCGAGGCTGAAAGCCCTAAAGGAAGACTGGTAGGAAAATCTGCAAAAGGCTGCATTATTAAAGAGTTTGCAGGCTTTTTGGTCTGTGATTAAAGCACTGTTCTGAAAAGATGAACGGTGTATGTCTTTAGATATCCATGTTGAGCAGGAGGAATGGGTTACACATTTTGAAGGGCTATTTGGAACTGTTGAAAAGCCAATTACTCAATCTACCTCCACAAGCTTAGCTGGTTTAGGAGGTGGTGCCCAGTTTACGCTGGAAGAAATAAAATATGCTCTAAATCAGTGCAAACGTGCAAAGGCACCAGGACCTGATGGCGTTCCAATCGATCTTTTTTTAGGTAATCAGGATCTTTGGGCCCCTCTCTTAACTAATGTTTTTAATAAAATTGCCCAACTTGGTGTTCCTCCTTCATGGAGAACTACTGTAATTGTCCCTATCTACAGAAAGGGAAATAGGTCCATCCCGAAAAATTATAGGCCTATATCTCTGATAGACTCAACTGCAAAATTAATGGTCCGGCTGCTTTTATATAGACTTGAGGAATGAGCTCTGGAGAATAATGTTATAATCCCATGTCAGTTTGGGTTCAGAAAAGGAAAATGCACTGTGGATCAGTGTCTGAACCTGAACCTAATAATTGCAAAGTATACGGGAGCAAAAAAAGGCCATTTATACCTTGCCTTCATGGATCTGTCAGCAGCCTTTAACTGCGTGGTGCAGCCTAGGCTGTGGCAGATCATGGAGGCAATGTGGGTGGATATACAGATTATTAATATTATTCAAGATTTGTATTCAGGTGCCCCAGCTCGTGTTCGTTATGGCGAGTGTACTAGGCATTTCAAAATTACAAGAGGTGTGAGACAGGGGTGCGTTATAGCGCCCTTTTTATTTGCACTTTACACTAATTATGTCGAATCAGCATTGAAGGGATCTACTCCAGATGTTCCTTATATTAATTCATTACAAATACAGGTACTTTTATATGCAGACAACGCAGTTATTTTAACTCATACTAGTAATGCTCTCGGCCGATTAGTGATGGATTATTGATGAATTACTAACTTTATAAACCAGCTGGACATGACAATTAATTATTCAAAGTCATTTGTCTTAGTGGCAGGGCCAAAGCAGTGGAAACAACCACAAATTTGTACTGAAGGGGGCAAGTTGGGAGTTTGGACTCTTTTAATTATTTAGGGATTATGTTCAACCACCAGAATAACTGGCAAAGTATGGTCATAAATAGGGGGCTACAGATGGAGAAAAATATTGGGGCACTTTTTAAATGTATTAAAAAAGTAGGTTCCAAACCTATCGAAGCAATTAAAAAAGTTTATTGAGCCAAAACGGTATCTGCTGCCACTTATGGAGCAGCTGTTGGGGGCATTAGAGACTGCCCAAAATTACAAATCATAGAAGATACCTTTTTGAAAAAATTGGTTTCACTGCCAAAATCATGCTCTAATTATAATTGTCATACGCAGTTGCGAGTCCCCTATATAACTGATAAAATTTGTGTGGCGCCCATCTTAATGTGGTACTCGGTCTGATGGAAGGACTCTCTCGTTAACAAGGGATATTATAAATTATGTCTTGAAGCTTGATGGTGCAAATAATATCAGTTGGTTATGTTGTGTTGAATCTACCCTTCAAGCAGTTGGGCTACTTCATCTGTTCACAGATCCCACAACTTGCTGGTCTATTTCTAAAAAGAATTTAAAAAAACATTTTTTATCTAGATTACGGGCAAGGAGGGAGGTCTCCAATTTTAAGATGCCAACTGTTAGCGCATTCTTGGAGGTTTCAAGTATAATGCAAATGGATGTGAATTCAATTTATCTATCGTTTGTCACTAATTTACAACAAAGATATATTTTGGTTAAATTTCGACTGAATTATATTCTGTTGATGCTAGGCCTACCTCGTAATATCTATGTAACATCTAAATTGCCATTTTGCACATATGATGATCGATCTATTTCGGAATGATTTGCATTTTTTGTTTTTTTGCAAATTTTGTCGTGAGGAAAGGAAAAGGTTTATTGTCCCCCTTATCCGTAAAATGAATTTTAGGCAGTGTCGTGTGGACCTTTATTATCTGCAGTAATTACCTGATCCTTTTACTTGTTTTTCATTGGCGTTCTTATTTTTATCTGCTTCAAAAAAGAGATGATTAATTCATCAATCTGATCATTAACTGTTTGAATTGTGTTAATCACTGTATCTTTATATACATTTTTTTATATTCTTTTTTTGTCCTTTTAATGATTGTATTAATAGTAATGCTGCTTTTAATGTGTCTTTTTTTTGGTAGATTTGGAAAATGTTTTATCTGTACAATACTTTTTTTGCCATCATTTTGTTAGAGAAATAAAGTTATTTCTGACTGAATTATACATTGGAATAATACGTTTACTTGTGAAAGGTTAATTGAATGCATTTTTAGTTTTGATCTCGGCTCCATCTTTCTCTGAGCCAAACCGTTTATATTGTATTCCTTCATATATTTAGCCAGGAACTGTGTGGTTTGTTTAAGGCTTTATTTTCTGCAGACTTAGGGCTCATTAGGATGGCGGACGGACTTGCGTCCGTCCCCCACCCTAGAGTAGGAGGGACCGTCCGCATGGGCTGCGGCGGTCCCTCCGTGCAAATTAGGATGTGACCGCCACCCTGGCGGTCACATCCTGGATATTTAACATTGCGGCGGGTGCAGCTTCAAGCTGCACCTGCCGCAATGTTAAAAAAGCATACATTGCATATGTATGCAGCAAGCAGCAGGCACCGCGCGGTGCCTGCCGCTTGCTGCATACATATGCAGGGGGGTACCATAGGTACCCCCCATGTGCACCCCCCACCCCCCGCAACGGCCCCCCGCAGTGAAGCTCCGTATGCTTTTACACGGCGGAATATCCGCATTTCTTTCTGTGCATCCTAATATGGTAAACGGTGTCTGAGAGACACCGTCACCATATTACAGCTTTTCCGCCGCGGTTGTAAGCCAACCGCGGCGGAAAAGCTGCGGACGGAAACCAGGACCCACCAGCCATCCTAATGTGGCGGTGGGTCTTTGGTGGGTCCGCTGCGGTTTTTCCGCATCCTCCGGGCCGGCGGTGGATTCCGCCGGCCCAGAGGATGCGGAAAAACCGCCATCCTAATGAGCCCCTTAGTGTTTGGGAATGATGCCAAGCTGCAAGCTTGGAAAGTAATATTAAAGCAGCCCAGAGAGCTGAAAGAGAGAGAGAGAATGGGTCTGGTGCAGGGACAGTATCTATATACTGGTATATTAATGTGCTGTTTAATTCCCTTCTGGACAGTATGTTCCACGATTTGTGGAACTGGCTGTTCTAGACAGATTAAAAGAGAAGCACATATTAAGTGCTATGTTGTGTGTGGCTTAGCCCTTCTAGTTATTGCTTGGTTGCTCATCCTGTTAAAGTTTTCTATTAACCAACGGTTATATTTTTATTTTGTCACATCTATGATTATAATACCTTCCTCGGCTTGATCCCAATTATTTTAAGGGAAACAAAATGTAAGTACTCCCAAGGCCGGGCTTACATCGCCGTAACCGCAAAAACGAAGTAACATAATGGGGACAACGCCCAATAGATCAAGGGAGCCACGGGTCAAAAAACGGTTGGGAACCACTGGCCTACAAAGTCGTCTTTGCAAATTCAAAACTTTTATTTTCTTGGAAATCATGAATACTAAATCATATCCATATGTGGGTACTGCAATGCTAAGCCTGTCTTGTGCTTACCATTGCTTTAACCCCACATGGAATATGTTTTTATATGCATAGACTTAAACCGCTTGTACAAGGTCATAGGAAAATATTGGAAAACACCTCTAGCATTGGCCAGTAAAGGTAAAGACCCTGCAAGGGTTAATACCTACTTCAATGTTCTTTTCATATCACTTTACAGAATCAATTTGTGTTCTGTTTTTAGTCTTAGAACTTTTTATTAAGACTAATAAAAATCATATTTGTTAGAAATCTATCACAGGAGTTTCAACATTAGGACATGCGATGAAGCATTAGAACTGTGTATAAGGGGTGACTCACCTCAGATGGCCCCTCGCTTTGTAAAATTTATGTTAGGAATCAAAAAGGTATTATCCCAAGAATGAACTTTAATCCCCAATTACCTCCCACTTCCTTTATGTGTTTCCAGTTTTTCTTTTTTTTCTTTTAATCACAACTATTGTGTGTACAAATTGCAATGATTTTAATTAATTATGCAAATAAAATACTTACTTACTTACTATCACAGGAGTTTGCACTAATTATTTCTACTCTGCACATCCATGTGGATTCACAGGTAGGGGCGCGGAGTGGGGACAGAGGAGGGGGGAGTGAAGAGCAGAGGGATAAAGGCAGATGTAGGAGTGTTGTTACCTTTAGACCGACTATTCTGGAACATAGAACTTGTGCATGGTTCTACCTGATTGTAATGCTGGGGGGGGGTCCAGGCTGACAATGGCTGTCTCATCCTCCTAACCAGTCATCTGTGTAGCTTAAAAAAGATCAGTTAGTTTAATAGTGGGTTGGGTCTTCATTTCAGCTGCATAAAAATCATATGCAAGAAAGGCCACATCCTGCCTGCCATCCTCCTGGTAGAACAAAACACCAAAATGACCCAAAAAACTGTATTCTGTTACCCATCTCGCCGAGTGGTAAATATAGGCAGAATAGACTTACACCCGGATTTGGAGACTAGTGGAGAGAGTACTTCTTCCCTCTACCGAACTGTCAGTCCGTCCACCTGATTTATAGTAGGGCACACCTTAAGTATGTCAACTGAGCCTACTACAGCTCCATTGCTGACATTCGCATCCTACATCCTGACAGAGTATGGACCATCGGACATTTGGCCATTTGACCGCCAGTCCGGTTTAGAGTGGGTGATTAGATGGCTGATTTTGATTCTACTTTACCACAGTGAAAACATGGGTCTGTTGCAAAGTCTCATTTCACAATGTGCAGATAACTGCAAAGACTTAAGGAGCCACTAACTCTGCATATTCACTGCAGAGTTAGTGAATATTTGCACTGCGACTGCGACTGCTTTTGCAAGCCATGGAAAGGTAATAGTGACTGTAAAACGATTTCACGATTCACTATTGAAATGAAACAACAGAAGGCTTTCATAAGTTGGTGCTAGATAGTAGGCACCAATAATAATGGCTCCTTAGAGGAACAAGCTTTAAGGGCTGATAAGACTTATCCAGCTTGCAAATATTTTCCAGTTTGGTGGCACTCAAGGGTCAAGCAGCCAACTGTGAATTCAAACGCATATATAAATATATATATATCCTGAATGGTAAGGGACGGACAGACTTTTCCACTCATGGTAACCAGCTTCAGCCAAAGTGACACAAACAGACAGAGTATTGAGTAAAACTCAGCGGGGCAGATTTACAAGCCCCATGCACCACTTTTGCGCCGCTGTTGCCTCACTTCTGTGACGCAGCACGGGCATAAAGCTAGCGCCATGCTGCTGGGGATTTACAACGTGACGCATCTAGGGAGATGCAGCCCTGAGACACATGATACCTGCGTCAGGTTTTATGTGGGCATTCTGGCGCAGTGGGGGCGTTCCGGTGCAGGAACGCCTCGGAAAAGTGCCTGAGTGAAATCTACAATATTTCACTCAGTCACTTTTCCAACCCCGCTGCGTCAAAACCTTGCGCATGCTTGAAGGAATTGTAAATCTGCCCCTGCATGCCCTTCTAGGACTGAATAGAGGATAAGGAAGGGCTCATTGGGGATCTGGGCAGGTTGGAGATGGTGTAAGCTCACTGGACAGATTTAGATATACCGAGAAGGCCGGCGAGGATCTCTCTAGCTACAGTGGAGCATCAAGATGACAGCACCACTAAATACACATACATTGCTCCTTTAAAGGTATTGATCCTTTGCTGAGTGAGCAGATGTTTGATGTGCCTGGTTAGCAAAGGTTTTAGGATTGTGTATTGAAAAACAAAAAAATCAATAGGTCTGATGTGTTGGGCATTAATAGTGTCGGTATTCTATTCTGTTGTTTCCTTTATGGGACAACCTATCTTTCGCTAAGATTCCAGACCAGGCAGAATGTGCATTGGAAGGCCTGCCCTAAAATGGGATTAAAGCCTACTGGGGTGCAAATTGCCATATGGCTTCCTACAGATAAATTGAGTAAACTATATTGAGAAGGTTAGTTGCATCAGTGATATTTCACAGTATGCTATCGGCGGGGACTGCTGCCTTCTGTACTGCCTAACAAGAAGAATTCTCAGTGCAAATTCATATCCAAGTTCAATCATGGCTTTATACGCCTGTGTCTGTATCTTCAGGATCTAATTGTATACATATGTACGTGCTGCTCATGATTTTAGGTAGATGCTGGTATTCACTGCCTTCTGGGATCTCCTGTTCTGCATTACCATCTAGAGCACTCACTGGGTTGGTTGGCTTATAAGACATTTTCTTTATCCTATGCTTACACTGGTTCCTTATGCAGACAGTTGCGTCCTCATACCCTACATTAGTACCTATTGCCCATACTGCGCCTTTAGTCTATACTACCTCATGCATTCACTACGAAATGGCCTCATTGGGAGCCTTGGCCAATCTAAAAACATCAAAACCACAATTGAAAAGAGGGTCCAAGGCCAAGTTTAACAACCCAAACGAGATACATACCCCAACATCAAATATCATAACAGCGATAATATCTAGGAGTCAAAAGGAGTGAAACTCACTGTGAAAAACAGAACCTCAACACGGAAAAACAATAAGTTGATAAAGTGGAGACCCAAATGTGCAACCAAGTGTGACAAAAATATATGTGTGAGCTAAAGCTCGAGGGCATGGGTAATTTTTCCCATCAGTAGCAGCTCTGTACCGCCCTTTTTGACATCATATGGGTTCTCCTTACGCAGGAGACAAAGGACACAGCCTACTGGTGTTATCGAGGCTGTGTTAGAACCGTTTGCGTGATGTATTTCATTAATAGGTGGTATAGATGGTGTATAAATATAAGTGGCGACTGAATAAGCAGTGCAAAAAAAGGAGTATAATGTGCAACATTTAAAATTGGATAAAACTGAGTAGATGTTTGTCTTTAATGTTATCTCTCAGTTTTTCCAAATCTAAACACAACGTGCAAAAACAGATTTAACATAATATCTGTGAGCAATGATGGTCGACATGTTTCAGCATTCTGATGGCAAAGTTCCAATGCTTTCTTCAGGACCCGATGTTATCTACTGCTATATAATGTGAAATATAAAAATGTCACCTGCAAATTCCAGGTCATGTATTTCCACCACAGACTATTATCACATCATGTTGAGGAGACGAAGACACATAAAAAACAAATAGACGTTAGCATATTTGCAGGCAAATACACAATACAATGATGTGGCAAAACTTAAAACATCATGTAAAGATTCGTCCTTGATACCACTGCGTGACATGATGGTACTACTGCAGGATATCATGGCCACTCACCCATTAGTTGTGGTGATGGCGCTTCACCCCACCTGGCTGCAGCTCAGGTATAAAGGAGCACCGCTCTGTATTAAAATGAGAAGACAATCAAAAACATTACAGGTTGGGTTATAATTAATCATATTCTGGAAGATTTCATCGAATTGCTTAATCTGATCTACTGTGAATCAGAACTCCCTACTTCCATTGTGTGTAGCTATATCGCCCCTGTAGATGTAAATGGGGGCGCCTCTTTAGTCTGAAAAAAGTGTTCGCTATGGGTCAATGTCTAATATGTTTAAAGCCATCCACTATTAAACTAGAGTCGTGTTTGTCTCATAACGTGGGAACAATAAACTATCATTGATGCTTAAACACTGGGATTCTTTATGCCCATGAACAGTATGCTATTATGGTTTAAACAGCGATATGGTGAAGACGGGATTAGGCAACCACACTAGTTAGTTCAAAGTGCTGTTTTCAAGTTTATGGACAGCGAAAGAAAATAACTTGAATCACGCTGTCTCCGACCGTGACAATAAACGGTCCGCATTTGCTTAAGAGCGTATTGCCATTGGAAGCGCCAAATAAAACATTTAGAGTGAGAAACCACTCACGCAATTGCGATGTTGCTACCTATTTGTCTTACGCCATCTAATGTAGAACACACCCGGTTTGGCTCACCTGTCCGTCGATGTCTCCGGACTGGCTTCTGTGCTATCTGGGGAAGCACAGAGTGCTCGCGGTGTTGCCATTTTGAATGCCAGTGTTTCCGTACACGTGACCCCAGTCACGAGATGGCGGGCAATCTGGGTAATGTAGTCCAAAGGTCCATAAACCCCAAAGACCACCACGGGGCGACCAATTATTTCTGGAATTGGCTCGATTCTTAAGCCACTTTCCACTTTTGTGGACCACTTTTTAAACCCAATGGTGCGAGAGATGCCGACATTCCTCAAGGACACTAAGGATGTCCTGAGGTTGCTTCCTGACATACAGTTTCACAATACCACGGACATTCTTGTTTCTTTTGACGTGGAGTCACTGTACACCTCGATTCCTCAAACAGAAAAACTTGAAGTAGTTGGGAATTTATTGGAACAAAGAGACCTTCAATCCATTACACCGGTGGCATTCATTATGGGTCTAGCAGAAATAGTGATTAAAGACAACTATTTTAGGTTCGAAGACACTACCTACCTACAAACATCTGGGACCAGTATGGGTAGTGTCTTCGCTCCTAGTCTCGCTAATCTGTATGTACACAACTTCGAGCAAACAGAGGTCTTGACATCGACCAACCCTTATTTATTGTCGCTCCAAACTTGGAAGCGATATATAGATGACATTTTGGTCATATGGCGGGGTAATGAGGAAGACTTGCTGGCTTTTCACAAATGGCTAAACACCCGTAATGCATTTTTGAAGTTCACTGTGGAGTATAGCAAGACTCATCTTGCCTTTCTGGACCTCAAAATATCAGCCTCAGCAACAGGGGGCCTAGAATCAGAACTCCACAGGAAGCCGATGGCAAAAAATGCACTACTGAGCTACGAAAGTTGCCATTCCAGGGCCCTGAGGAACAACTTGCCTTTAGGCCAGTTCCTCAGGGTCCAGACGAATTGCACTAACAAAGAAGCATTCATGATACACTCTAAGAAACTGGAGGAGCAACTTCAAGAAAAGAAATATCCTCGTAAGATAATCCGCCAGTCAAAAAAGCGGGCATCCAACAACAACCGAGAAGCCCTTCTCGAAGTGACTACACCCAAAGAGAAGTCCAACAGAATTACGTTCGTTAACACCTTCAACACAAGGTCAAATCAGGTTCAAAAGATCATTCGCAAACATTGGTCGATCTTAAACACAGGTGGTGATAAAATTCCTATGCCCCTGTTTGCGTTCAAAAGAGGACAGAACTTGAAAGATCAATTAGTCCATACTAGACCAAAAACGAAAGAGCCTAGACAAGTTGGTACGCTGTGGGACCTGCCGCCAGTGCAAGGGCACCACCCCTGTGGGACGTGTTCGGTATGTCCACAAACGTGCAAATCACTTGCTGTAGATGTAGGCACCAACAGACCCTGGCAACAGCGCAGATTTACAAACTGTAACAGTGAAAATCTTATTTATTTGATCACGTGCCCATGTAAGAAGCGGTATGTTGGCAAGACAACGAGGAAAGTAAGGACACGAATCTTGGAGCACAAGAGTACGGTGCGATGTCGCAAACAAGCGACTCGATTGACATCACATTTCCTTGAAGCTGGCCACGGTCCTAATGATTTTGTTTGGACTGTCTTAGAACAGCCTCTGTTACCTGATCACTGTCCTGACGTCAGTAAATTTCTGTTCAAGAAAGAACAAAAATGGGTTTATAAGCTAAACAGCGACAAGGAGGGACTAAACGAACCTATACCCTGGATGTCGCTCTAAATCGTTGTAACCTTCATATGAGGTTTAGATTCTTTCATGTGTATCAACGATACCTATACTACTGACATTTAACACCAAAAAAAAGGGTCTATATCTTTATGTGCATTACACTTGATATTATTGTTAGAGATATCAACTGTGTAATGTACTGTATGCATTACGCATAATAAAGGGACGTGTCAGCAACTGAAATATCTGATGAGGTTCTTCCTCAGGACTCATTGCCATTAGAAACATCATGGCCCCTGTCTGATAGTCTCTACAATATATTGATTGCCTCTCCTCATGAGTCTGACGGCTTACTTATAAGGATTTGCACAGATGTCACATGGGTTGATAAGTGTAGTACTATGATATCGACTGTTTGAAATTTTGCAGTTGCCAAATCAAGCTTTCTAAATATTATGCCCTAATTTAACTCTTATGCCGGCATAATTCTTCGCCGGAATGATAAAACGATTAGCTCCTTCCTATATATGTAGAATTAGCCACGAGGCTCCATATAATATTTTCTATGTCAAACGGGCTAAAAAAAAAACATTTATCGCTATCGGTGATGTAGATGGACTACATTACCCAGATTGCCCGCCGTCTCGTGACTGGGGGTCACGTGTACGGAAACAACGGCATTCAAAATGGCAACACCGCGAGCACTCTGTGCTTCCCCAGATAGCACAGAAGCCAGTCCGGAGACATCGACGGACAGGTGAGCCAAACCGGGTGTTGTGCCTACATTAGATGGCGTAAGACAAATGGGTAGCAACATCGCAATTGCTTGAGTGGTTTCTCACTCTATATGTTTTATTTGACGCTTCCAATGGCAATACGCTCTTAAGCAAATGCGGACCGTTTATTGTCACGGTCGGAGACAGCGTGATTCAAGTTATTTTCTTTCGCTGTCCATATGCTTGAAAACGGCACTTTGAACTAACTAGTGTGGTTGCCTAATCCCGTCTTCATCCTATCGCTGTTTAAACCATAATAGCATACTGTTCGTGGGCATAAAGAATCCCAGTGTTTAAGCATCAATGATACTTTATTGTTCCCACGTTATGAGACAAACACGACTCTAGTTTAATAGTGGATGGCTTTAAACATATTAGACATTGACCCATAGCGAACACTTTTTTCAGACTAAAGAGGCGCCCCCATTTACATCTACAGGGGTGATATAGATACACACAATGGAAATAGGGAGTTCTGATTCACAGTAGATCAGATTAAGCAATTCGATGACATCTTCCAGAATATGATTAATTATAACCCAACCTGTAATGTTTTTGATTGTCTTCTCATTTTAATACAGAGCGGGGCTCCTTTATACCTGAGCTGCAGCCAGGTGGGGTGAAGCGCCATCACCACAACTAATGGGTGAGTGGCCACGATATCATGCAGTAGTACCATCATGTCACGCAGTGGTATCAAGGACGAATCTTTACATGATGTTTTAAGTTTTGCCACATCATTGTATTGTGTATTTTTTTTTTTTTTATTATTTTTATTGAGTCGCAAAAAGCAATCCACAGTCTAAAAGCAAATAACATAACAAATACAGAAATCATCAGATGCCACATGTAGTAACACACGTTGAATAATGGCGTATACAGTAGGATTGCGAACTGATCGTTTAGAATGAACCAGAGGCATATATTTTTAAATACAGCAACATGAAACCATAAGACAAAAAGCAACATCACAGAAAAAAAAGGGAAAGGGAAACATTTCAAAAGAAAAACAAAATCATATCTCATATCTACGAGATTGCAAGACCAATACAGTCAGCCGGCTCGCATTGTATCCAATAACACAACGAGAAATGTTATCAGTACAGGCATAACAAATGCTACCATAAACCACACATACCTTGAGTGGGGATCAATAAAGTACAAGTACAAGTTTGTATAAAAAAGGGCAGTGGAATGTACAGTTAAACGTACCCTGTCATTGTATTCTGTATTTGTCTGCAAATATGCTAACGTCTATTTGTTTTTTATGTGTCTCCTGTGTCTTCGTCTCCTCAACATGATGTGATAATAGTCTGTGGTGGAAATACATGACCTGGAATTTGCAGGTGACATTTTTATATTTCACATTATATAGCAGTAGCTAACATCGGGTCCTGAAGAAAGCATTGGCACTTTGCCATCGGAACGCTGAAACATGTCGACCATCATTGCTCACAGATATTATGCACGTTGTTTTTAGATTTGGAAAAACTGAGAAATAACATTAAAGACAAACATCTACTCAGTTTTATCCAATTTTAAATTTTGCATATTACACTACTTTTTTTGCACTGCTTATTCAGTCGCCACTTATATTTATACACCATCTATACCACCTATTAATGAAATACATCACGCAAACGGTTCTAACACAGCCTCGATAACACCAGTAGGCTGTGTCCTTTGTCTCCTAGGCAAGGAGAACCCATATGATGTCAAAAAGGGCGGTACAGAGCGGCTACTGATGGGAAAAATTACCCATGCCCTCGAGCTATAGCTCACACATATATTTTTGTCACACTTGGTTGCACATTTGGGTCTCCACTTTATCAACTTATTGTTGAGGTTCTGTTTTTCACAGTGAGTTTCACTCCTTTTGACTCCCAGATATTATCGCTGTTATGGCAATCTAAAAACATGCCAGCAATAGGGACCCCGCCCCCAGGACGTCTGTCAACCTTGCCTACTCTGACTGCCTAGACCAATAATATTGCGGCAGGACCACCCATAAATGCGCTACCACAACACAGTCATGGAAAGGTACTGCATAAATTGTTACTGCATTAAATACCCACCAAACCTCTTTAAAAATGCAGCAAAATGTTTCACACAGAAAATGCTCACAGTTCACCCAGAGCCTCTAATAACGGACATCTACTGAAATCAAGGCCATTGGGGCTGTAAAACTGATTTCATCTTCTACATAAAAGAACATACTAAAACACTTGCACGTAACTAAAGCTTCCAACATCCCCCATGGAATCAAGCTCACCATATTCCCATCTACGAACTTTCATGGGGAACTGACCATAACCATCTGCAAAAATGGGAACATCCTAGTCCAAGACTCGAGCAAAACCTAACTATTTTTGACCAACAATTTGCAACACTGTGCTCCTCCCTACCTTCTGGTCCCACCTCCATCCTTCTCCTGTCTTCCAGTAATTCAAACCCTACTCTCTATCCATGTGAGCAAATCCTTGCACCCACACCTCTGCCATCCATTCCCATGGCTCTCAACTCCTCTCTTGGTACCTTAGACCACACACTCCCTTCACCCACAGCCTCTGCCAATAGCCTGGAGTATGAGGTTTTGCCATCAAAATCCTCCCCACTTTCCCCATGGATCTCAGCCCAGACCGAGTCACACCTTGCTCCTGTACCCTTCCCAGTACACCATCTTTAACAGGCTGGCTCCCTCCTTAGCCACCCCTCCCCCTGTATGGACATACCCAGCACACTCCCCTCCCCACCTCTGTCCCAGTTGTCTCCCTCAGCTGATGCCCTTAACAGCCCATCTAGAACCCAAAATCAACACTATTCTGGAAGAAATTTCGTCTCTTTGCACTGAGGCAAGGAATAACCACTCCCAGCCCTAACCCCCTGCACCACGGGTAAAATCTGACCCTGACACAAAAACGCATCTCCACCTCAAACCTAACTGCATCACATCTACTCAAACTTCAAAGTAGGAGACTGAATTGCTGGACAGCATCTATGGAAATTGCCCCGGCCAAACCTGCAAGATCCCAGTTGTACTTAGCTCGAACAGGAGCAGAAAAATCTCTCGCCATCCTATTCCGCCCTCCAAATTAACTACCATCCAACTCAGTCATCCTGAACAGAGACACTCACCCACATCCCGCTGCATGCTTTTAAACTGCTGATCAGCAATCAAGCATGCCACTGCTATAGCCGGTACCATCTTACAATGAAACACAGACATCTGGTTGTTAACTGAATCCTGTCTAAATGATCATTCCTCCCCTTACATCGGCCTCATCTCCCCACTGGACTACTCAATCATTCGCAGCGACCGCAAAGGTACAGGGGTGGCAGAATAGCCATTAAACACAAAAGCGATCTATGTTTAACTCCCTTCCGCACTATCAAACACCCTACCTTTTGATACATAGGAGTCCAGCTCTTTTCAAACGAGCCCAACTCCATCAAATTCCACGTCATCTATCACCCTCCCGGGAAAAATATACAATTCCTTCAAGACCTATCAAGCCTATGATCACAAATCTCCCTAAACGTCAGCACCAATGTTATATTAGGAGACCTAAACCTGCACCTGAAACATACAAGGGCTCTACCCTAGATGCAATCATCTCCAAGCACAACACTCTATCTCTGCACTCTATATTTCCATCCAGATGGTCTGATCATTATCAAATTCTCTTCAATCTCAATTCAATCCATCTTCGCTCTTACCAATACAGCCATCCCAAGCCCGGGAAAGAAACTTCCACCAAATCCCCCAAGTGGAGCTAGAAGCACTCGTCAGCACTTAAATCCTTCATCCACCAGACCTTTAAAATAATTCCCATTTGTAAATTGCGAACGTATCACCCCTTAACTTAAGGTTTCATGGTGCTGGGGGCTGTTGGGGAGATTAAGTGAGCTATTGCCCAGAGTCATATGGTACTGTGCTGACCTGCAGTCTGTGCCGTGATTGAACAATGAGCCGCTCCAGATTCAGCACACTTCGGAACCCCACGCTCCAGAGTCATCTGCTCTAGCAGCTGCACCATACCTATACCTCTGCTCCGCTCTTCTCCCGAGGACCTTACTGCCCACTACAACACAAAAATAACAGAACTGGTGAAAACAATTGCCCTCCTGAAACTTAAGAAATCATGGAATATCCCCTCTAGATCCTGGTTCAACAAAGACTTGAACAATGAAAGGCTTCAATTAAGTTTAGCTGAAAGAAATTGGAGACAACAGCATTTGGAATCCAATCTCTCAATCCTCCGGGCTGAATGCCAGAAATCCCTCCCCAAAAAAACTTTAAAGAAAAATCCACATTCTTCCAAAAGTAACTTAACCGGTCCAGAACAGGCCCAAAGACCTATTCAACCTCATCAATCAGCAAAGCTCCTCCTTCCCCCATATGCATTCAACAGCTCATCAAAGTTCTGTGAAGAATTTGTGACCTTTTCACCGACAAAACATCTAACAAGGGACTATCTCTAGAACTACCCACCTCCCAACCCTGCACCAAAGATGCCCCTTGCGAAAGGGGCTCACGCACATGCCTATCTTCAATTTATCAATGCCTCCCCCTCACTCCAACACAGCCCAACAACCTCAACCCCTTGCAACATTAAAAAAATGCTATCTGGCCTAAATGTAACTATACCCATGAAGAAGAAGGCCTCCCCATTCTCTCCAGCACGAAGCAGGCATCTCACATCTCCGACCCCCTCCCTGCCGCGATTGTGAAAAAACTTCAAGCATGTTATCACTCCCATTTGGAGCAAAATCATCAACTCCTTCCTATCGATTGGCTCCATGCTGGCTCATTACAGACCTATATCCAACCTTCCCCTCCTCGCTAAAATAATTGAAAATGTGTGCTTGCTCAACTCAACACCCACATCGAGAAAAATATAACCTACTTGACACCGTCCAATCCGATTTCAGGAAAGGCTGCAGTACAGAGATGGCTATACTAAACATTATAGATCTTTGAATGATGGCCAGACCAGCCTCCTAATCCTTCTAGACCTCTCAGCCGCCTTCGACACTGTAAACCACGACATCCTCCTAAACACCCTCTCTCAGCATGCAGGCATCAGCGGACTGTCCTCCAATGGTTCAATTCCTTTCCAAGCCAACACTCACAGCTTATCAAGCTCAACAACTCAACCTCAAACACAACTCCAATCTCAAAAGGAGTCCCCCAAAGGTCAATACTATCTCCTACCTTATTCAACCTCTATATGGAACTTCTTACAATGAACCTGAAGCAAGCAAAAATAGCCTACCATTTATATGTCGATGACACCTAACTCTACATGAAAATGTAATCAGACAAAGAGATCCAGCACCTAAAAAACACTCTCACCACAGTTCAAGCCTGGCTGACAAACAACCACCTCAAACTCAACCCAAGCAAAACTGAACTCCTTCTCATCCACCTCAAAGGAAAAGCCTTTCCTGTAGACACCTGGCTTGGCATCCTCATGGCATTAAACTGCAAACTGACCATCTCCAGCTCTGTCAAATCCTTGATGATTACTCTTGGCTCCCACCTAAGCATGGAAGACAATATCAATGCCTCTGCAAAAAGCACTTTCCACACACTGAAACCCCTTGATAAGTCAAGCCCCTCATCCCTATTGAAGACTTAAAGACAGCTGTGCAATCACTAGCTCTACCCAAAGTAGACTATGAAAATACAATGGTCATGGGCGTCCCAAAAATCTTAACTAACCCCATTGAAAGCTACTCTCCATGCTGCGGCCAGACTTATATTGGGTGAAAAGCTCTTTGACCACATCACTCCCACCCTCAAAAAACTCAAATGACTGCCAGTCGAGGCAAGGGCCATATTAAAAACTGCCTGCATAACTCACAAAGCACTCTACACTGAAAAACCAATCTACCTCACAAATAAATTATCTTCCTTGCCCGCTCGAGGCCTTAACCCAGCAACCTCAGAGCTACATCGTCCATCTCAAAGACTGATCATGCTTGCTCTGCTGTTTTTTTACTGTTACTATCTACATTTCTTTTTAACGACCCCTCCGGCAAGGTCATTCAATTGATGCCATACATTGTAAATCTCTATATAATGTCGGGACACCGGGTCACTTTTTGTCACTATGAGTATGTATTTACTCCAAACAAATCTCAGGTATTTGCTGCTTGTGTGAATCTCTGTGAAGCACTCTGATGCCCTCGAGTCAAGTCCGCGCCATATAAAACTCAATAAATAAAATAAAAATTATGGTATATGATTTGCATCCTGGTTAAACTGCTAGGTGGCAAAATAAATGATTCCAATTTGTATATCCGTCAATCTTGTGAATATTTTTCATTTTGAGTATAATATTTAGCTGTGTTTTCATTAAAATATCCATTTAAAAGGAAAACATTGCATAGAGATTGATTTATTCCATGGTATTTTGATTGTTTTGGATGTTAGTTCTGGGTTTCAAACCCATAACACCTTCCTGAGTCAGCATGGGCTTTTCTGCCTCAATATACTGTGAGTCAGGTTTAAACTGTGAACTCATTGGCAAATGCACTAGGAAGAGGTTTACATTGTGAACTCTGACAAATTCAAGACAAAAAGGTTTCACATTAAGAATTATGTCAATAATGCAATAGGTGGAATTTCCCGTTGTGAACTCCTTGATGAACGCCTTGAGCACCTTCTGGCACAGATCTCTAGTTCAGGTCCCATTTTCAATATGTTCAATTATGCCCATTCATAATGTTATGTTTGTATGTAGTTGTGTGTGAATTAAAATGCCTTATCTTTTTAAAAGTAAAAAGTCTGGATGTGCATCAAACATTTATTGTGAACTTTGTGGAGATTTTTAACTTTTATTTGGTTCAATGGCTTTAATTCATGCTTTTTGTTTTGATATGGAATTCTGGATACAATAAAGTAGTAGTAACTGACATTACCCTTAAACTTCAGGAATATGTTGTTTCTAAAACATGTCTGATGACCAATAACGTTTTGAAGCTGAATGCAGATAAAACAGAGATGTTGGATTTACAGAATCATCTTTAACCCGTGACCTCGTTTTGGTAGCCACTGGCTCTTGGGTCACCACCAGACCTGGCTGCTATGATCGAAAAGGTTGGTGTTACGTCATTGGTACCTTACTACTTTTAGTGATCGAAGACGTAATTTTATCCTATTTGGATTATAGGAACGCAGTCTTATACTGCTTAAATAAAAGTATCTGTCCCCAGAAGATGGTGCAAAATGCAGCTGCCACATCTGTTACTTAATTTACCTCAGCCCAAATCTTCACAGGTTACCAGGGAATAAACAGATCTTTTTCAAGACAATTTGCATGGTGTACAAGACACTTACTAGTGCTTGCCCTGAGTATCTCAGTTCTTGGCTCCAGCCCTACGTGCCCTCTCACATGGGTCATTTTTCTTCTCATGCATGCCAGATTTGACCATGTTCTGAAATACTACAGAAGGCAAATGCCTTTTCTTCATTCTCTCACTTATTCCCAGTACAAAGAGGTAAAAGACTGCCAATATGAGTGCGGGGTGAGCTGTGTGCCTGCGGAGTACAGAGTGTAGCACATAAACATCTGACCTATTGGCATTGCCAATTCTTGTTTATGATGTAGAGCCAAAGACTTAGTGATCATTTATTGCAAAGGAGTGAGTCTATCATTGATACTACAAATCCATCTCACTGTAGAAGTGAGTGCAAAAATGCACATCTCCATACACCTGACCAAAATCCACCCCAGCACAAGCCTTCACTCATACAAATCCTACTGCTGTCTAGAAAGAGTGGCTCCATATTCCAGTGCCCAGCTCTTCCTGCAGGATGTCAGTCCTGTGTGTGAGCACTTGCTTATTGATCACAAACTGAAGCTTGCTAGCAAGGTATGGGGGCCTGAGCAAATGAGGGCCCCCAAAAAGAAGGTCATAGTTTACAGCGGTGTGAGAAACGGATAGAAAACAGGGAGATCCTTTGAAAAAATTGGTGAGGTTGCATAGTCCCATGCGGAGAGGATTTTCCTCTCCTGATGCATGACCACTGGCTCATAGTGCTGGGGGGCAGTCGGTATAGGAATGGTAGCAGGAAGGGAATGCTATCAGAGCTACAACTGAAGTAGAACCTTAGTTTATGGGATGTATCTCCTAGACACCGTAAGGCACCAGTCCAACCCTTCAGATCAGTCATCCTGCGGTGCCTGGATGCCCCACTCAACATGTCGGAAAGAGGAAACAGAGGGCATGTTTTAGATTCTGGAGGGCGGGTACTCTCTCACAAACGTAGACGATATCCAGTCCTCCATATTAGAAGTGCCACAGGACAAAATGTTTTTTTGTAATAAGGCAGACGTGGATTTGCCGCTTTTCCAGAGAAAAATACCTGTTCAAGTTTTAAGAAACTACAAGGGCTTGGACCAGTGCCGTCTTAATGCATGGGCAGTTGCCAGGGGGCCCCATAGAGACCAGAATTGAACACCAATTTTCCGTTAAACATTTTTATTCCTGTGAGTGGTTGTGTAGACAGGGCCCAGTTCACCGCTTTGCCCGGGTGCCTATAATGCTACTAAGACAGCCCTGGCTCGGACATGACACTTAGTTAGAACTTTATGTAAAATTGTCTGTATTCATTTTTAACATGGTCTTTCTCTCTTTGTACACTTTAATTATCAGTCAGGGGTCATTAATGTAGCTCTAATATGCATTTTAAAATGTTTTTCGTATATTTACTGTTTAAACTATGTACTGATAAAGGGAAAAAATACCGACAGTGAAATTAAAATACTGGTCGTCCCAATATAAAATGGCCAGGTATCAACCCTAGGCAAACAGGATATTGCCAAGTTTGTGGGATTCACCTGACCACCAAGTTAGCACTCTCATCTTCTCAGTGCAAGGTACAAACTCTGTGCCAGCCCACTCATGCACCTCTTCTCCGTACCCACCAATAAGGCCTGAACCATATGATCTTCCTTCCCACAGTACACCCATTGTTGCATCTGTGGTGTACATTCTCCTCACCATGAGATGATAAGGTTTTAATGGCACAGTTCTGCATGTATTAAATAAAATAAATTGGCTCTTACGCGGGGCGGCAAATGCAGGGACCGCATGGGCAGCCAAGTCTGTGCAATGCATTATTTTAGCTCTCAAACACTAAAGGACAATGTTTTTAACACAGAAAAGTGAAACAGTGTGGTCTAGAAAACACAGCCAGTCGTATAGGGTTAAGAAAACACAAATTCTAACACTTTAGTACTCGCCCAGTTGGCAAAACGAATGGAAAAGCTGATGTAAGTGTGCTACACTGATTCAAGACATACATGTCAAAATGACACCCATACCTCGATTAGTACAATCCATGAACAAACAAATGCAACACTCAAGACAAGTGCACTACCAGCTCATACAAAGATTTCCCACCCAAAGCATTAGAAGTACATCTCACCAATCACATACCACACTCACAGCAAAGGCACAACCTCTACTCACCATCCCAATGCAATGCTCACAGCCAGTGGAGTGTTCCTCGAACAATTAACACTGTCATACTAAGTGCACTACCCACTTCACAAACAGACAAGGCAATCACAAGTGTAGGAAATCTCTTCACCAAACAGCCGTTTTCATCTACACCAGGAAATATCACACTTGCAAGAAGTGCATTCGTCCATCAAACAATTCAAATATCACACACACATAGCAGAAACCCCTTTTCACCAAATATCACACTAACAGCAACTTCGCTACCCTTCTTCATAGAACAAATATCATGCACGCTACCCTCTTCCTCAAATATACACACACTTGTAAAGCAGTAGCGGCTCCTCTAGGGAGTGCTGCGGGGCGGTGGGCGGGGGAGGAGCAGGCTGCATCGCCATTTGCCGTTGCAGCGTGCTCAGTGTAATTAGTTTTATTTATTATGGGCCAGATGTTGGAGCCCTAATACCGGTCGGTAACGGCCGAATTCGGCAGTTACCGACCGGTATTTGGGTTTTGCAATGTAGGGGGCTTAAAATTAGAGAATCGGTATATTTACCGATTCGGTAAAATTACCGATTCGGTAAATTACCGAATCGGTAAATATACCGAATCTGTAATTCTAGATGTAGCTAGCACTTCAAAGAGTGCCACAGGCCCTTAAGAGTCGGTATTTTACCACACAATCCTATTGTATGGTAAAATACCGAATTCAGGTGTGCATGCCCATCTGTGCATGCACACCTGTGCCATGTGACACACAGACATGCCCTTAGGGCATGCATGTGTGCCACATGTCACACAAGCCTGTACTTGGGGTGCTAGAGGGTGTCAAAGTGACACCCCCTGCACCCTTGCAGGATTCGGTATTTACCGATTCGGTAAATACCGAATCGGTATTGCCCATTGATTCCTATGGGCTTCAAGGCCCATAGGAATCAGTGGGCAATACCGATTCGGTATTTACCGAATCGGTAAATACCGAATCTTACAGATTCAGTAAATGTAAAATGAAATTTACCTACATCTGCCTACTTCTAATTTACCGATTCATAAATACCGAATCGGTAAAAATCGGTATTTATGAATCGGTAAATTAGAATTACCTACATCTAGCCCTTAGTTCTTTACTTACCACCACCGTTCGGCCGTATGCTGGAGTTTACTAGCCCCCCGCCCCGCAGCACTCCCTCTTTTAAGGATTTCCCTTCCCTGACAACGCTCACGTGGCATGGCGCCATGCCGTAACTTTTCCACTACTGAGAAGTGAGCAGTATGAGCACACGCATATCGATGTGTCTACTGTCACTGCAGTCCGGAAAAAACGGACCGCCTGTGCCAAGGCACAAAACAGAGCCCGATAGACACCCGTTTCGAGGCCCACTTTAAAAAACTGCAGGTGCTCAGCACGGGTGAGACCCGGCACACTTAAAGGCCTGCACACACATATAGCAAAGTAATGCAAACAATTAATTATACTCAATGCACACAAACATTTCACTCTGCTTCTCCACAGGAACTAGTCCCTCTTTCCGAATACTAAATAACAGGAAGAATTATTTACGTGACATCTTCCCAAAAATAAAAACAGCGTCACGTACTATTGTGTTTTCTGTAAACTAAAGAAACTCAAGGTAGCTTTCACCATAAAATCCCTATTTGGAGAAATGAGATCTTTGAACGGTATAAAAATGCACAATAAATCCGGAACTACATAAAATAAATATTTAACCGGAACTCGACGTGTGTTGCCTAAGACATCCTGTGCGTTAATTTCTTCTGTACACATTCGATAGCAACGCCACAGTTGGTCACAGAACAAACTCCCCTTTTGAATACAAGTCGGCCATATTGTCAGTTGTCAGATAGCCGAGCGTTCAGCAAACACATCCGTTAACATGAAGTTAGATTAAGCAGATAAGAGCGCAATCTGCAAACTTGATCGTGCTTCCAAGGTCAAGATAACCTTGTTACAAGGATCATGGTGACAGCACGTGATTTACGTTTAAACATAGATGACTCAAAGGCTCCAACTTAGATGACCGAGTAACACCTAAGAAGATCAGCCAATTTGTCCATGCCTCATAAACCATGTGAACTTGCGTCTCGTTGAGAATGCACGTTGAGAATGCCTTTGCAACACAATTTGTGCCAAAAGACCATAGTTAAATGCTCGGAGGCAAAGGAGCCTTTACAAAATACGCAGCAAAAGACACACAAATGATGGTAGACGGAATGCGGAACAACATTTACCCCCAGTCAAGAGATCTGGGTTAAACCGATCCTTCATTTTCCCACCATGCCACCCCAGTTTAGACCCAGCCATATGCAAACTAGTCTTGATCCGGCTCCTTATGGGAACATTCCAGCCCAAACTGCCAAGCCAGGTCCTCGATGGACCAGAAACAGACATCCTAGGACCGGTTTCAGGGTATCACCCCTTATCAGCCAGGCTAGCTTAAATCCAGAGGCACAGTGAGCCCAAGACCCACATCTGGGCATACCCGGCGCATAGAAGGCAATAACGCAAAAGATACACAAATGATGGATGGAATGCAGAACAAATCAAACATTCACCCCCACTCAAGAGATATGGGTTAACACCATCATTCTTTTACTCACCAAGCCATCCCAGTTTAGACGGAGCCATATGCAAATCAGTCTTGACTCTGCTCCTCATGGGAACAGTCAAGCCCAAACTGCCAAGCCAGATCCTCCATGGACCAGAAACATGCATCCTGGGACAGGTTTTGGGGTAACATCCCTCATCAGCAAATGAAGGACGATCCTAGGTTGCTTGTTTCCTCTCCTGGGAGGATCTGGCCTGGCAGTTCAGGCTGGACTGTTTCCATGGGGAGCAGGGTGAAGACTGATTTTCACATGGCTGAATCTCAACTGAAATGGAATGGCGAGCAAAAAACGATGGATTTAGGCCCAGATCTCTGCACTGTGGGTAATTGTCTAACAATGTTCCATCAACTGTTCTTTTTACATTTGTCACCCAAAGTGGAACGGGTATGCCCAGATGTGGGTCCCATGCTCTCCAGCTGCAGGAGTCAAGCTAGCCTGCATGAGGAAGGATGATACCCTGAAACTGGTCCCAGGATGCTCATTTCCAGTCCAGGGAGAACCTGGCGTAGCAGTTCGGGCTGGACTGCCATGGGTAGCAGGGTCAAGACTGATTTATACATGTCTGGGTCTATAATGGAATGGCATAGTGAGTAAAAAAAGACAATGGATTTAGGCCCAGATCTCTGTACTGGGGTGAATGTTTGACATTGTTCAGCCTTCCTTTTTGCATTCGCCACCACAAGTGGGAAACATATGCCCAGACATGGGTCCTGTGCTCTCTATGGTACTGGAGTCAAGCTAGCTTGGCTGATGAGGAGTGATACAGCGAAACCAGTCCTAGGATGCTTATTTTCAGATCAGGTAGGACCTGGCCTGGCAGTTCAGGCTAGACAGTTCCAATGGGGAGCAGGGTCAAGACTGCTTTGCATATGGCTGGGTCTAAACTGGAATGACATTGGAAAAAAAAACAATGGCTTTAGGCCCATATATCTGGACTGGGGGTGAATGTTTGACATTCTTCAGCGTTTAGTCCATTAGTTGCTCTTTTTGCATTTATCACCCTGAGTGGGACGGGTATGCCCAGACGTGGGTCCTGTGCTCTCTATGCCACTGGAGTCAAGCTAGCCTGGCTGTACCCTAAAACCGGTCCCAGGATGTTTGTTTTCGGTCCATGGAGGACCTCGCCTGGCAGTTCTGGCTGCTTTGTTTCAATGGGAGCAGGGTCAAGACTGATTTGCATATGGCTGGGTCTAAACTAGAAGGCATTGTGACCAAAAAACAATGAATTTAGCCCCAGATCTCTATACTGGGGTGAATGTTTGACATTATTCAACGTTCAGTCCATCATTTGTTCTTTTTACATTTACAGAATATGCAGTCATTTAGGTGACCCTGCCTTCAATATGGTGCAGAAGAAAGAAAGGTTAGCACTCTTCCCACTAAGGGAAGACATGACTATGTTCAGTTTGGTGCTCATGCACTTCATACGCACATGTGCCAGCCTGTGTCAAGAAACTAGTGATGAGGGACTGAACTTACACATGTGAGCTATCTTTTCCACACTGGGCGCTGGCAATAGCGTGAAGGCACACGCTCCCCTTCTCCATCTCCTGTACCTGTCAAATCACACACGTTTACATACCTGATGCTATATTAATGTTTGAGTCGCAGTAAATGAATTGCTAGAAGAGTTTGAACCTCCTTTATTGCGGAGAATGAAGATACAACTGTGGTTCGCAGACAATTCATCTACATTTTATTGGAGAGAAAACCTTCACTATCTTCACGTCTCTCCCCAAAGTCGGAAAAGGCAGTGTCTGTGAAAGCATCGATGCTTTCCTTGCCAGTCTGTGACATGTTGCGAACACCTGAGCCTGACATGAATGCCACAAATAGCCATTTAATAATGAAATGGACAGCCCCCCTCCAATTGTGTTGGAGGTCACTGGGCAAGATTCTTGACATGATCAGTGCAGTCAAACATGTTCTTGTCAGGGCTAAATATAAGCTACGCGGGCCATTGGCGAGGCCTGGCAGCCTTTGTGAAGTCTTAGTTGCCATTCACATGAGTTTGAGGGTTGTGGCAGAATGGGGTCGGTCAGTCCCAGTGAAGGTCATAAAAAAACAATAGTAATTCCCTAGCAGAGTGCTGCTCCAAATGCTGAAGTGAGGTACCACATACAGCAGACTCACTGCAAAGAACGTTACATTTCCAGTCTATACAAGCACACAAAACCCAACACAGGTTTTCGACCCAGGGCATGGAGAGGAAGAGCGGCAAGAACAATCTCCTCTTGTTTACCATTGCCTGCAAGTGGATATTTGTCTACTAACGTAGACGCTGAACTATATTTCCTGAATATGGCTACATCCACTTCCTGCTCATCCAATAAGTATCTGATGTGTGTCTTTGATCTGGAAACATTTCAATTTTTGCCATCATTGACCAAGGGCTCTCAGTGAACTTAATGCTTGAAACAGTTCCGATGTCAGGAGCCAAGACTGCAGTTGCAGTGCACTGCCATACAAATCTTTGGTTCTGGTGGAAAGTCGTTAATTTCTCTGAAAAGTGTGTTCCAGAGTGACATCATAGCTGGTTACAAATGCATTTTCTGTAAGATTCCACTGGGAAAATCATTTGGGGTTGTCTGTCTTGTTCCATCACTTAGGGGTAATGACCAGTATGTTGTCCTTGCAGATTTCCATGAAGTATTTGCTAGGACTTACAACACATGTTGGTATCTTGCAGTTCCCAGGTAGCACATGGCTGTCCCTCTGAAATACTACCGCTGAAGAACGACCCTCAACATGTGGTCAAGGAAGTGGCATCTGTGGAGAGCAGACCAAATCCAAGATGCTGGCAAGTTACTTTCAGTGTTTGTTGACTAAAGCCAATACGAAAGGACAAGATCTTTACATCTGGGTCTTTGGTGGCAGCACTGTTTAGGCATGCTGTTTGGAAACATATTGTTGGTGGGTTTCTCCCTTGTGACAGTTGTTCTTTTCCCCCCCAGCCACTTTTTCACATTTTTCTTTAGTGGACCCTTGTTTCTACTAAATTTGGCATTTGTCTACAATTCAATCTGTCTTTATTTTACAGCTCCCAGGGATTGCAGAGCCATACTCACACTGGGGTGTTTCTCTTTTTCCTTGCCTATCTCACTTCCCTTGTATCTGCATGGTTTAATTTATGTGGTATCTATGTCAACTAATATAGACAGAACTAGAGGTTTTAGGTCTCAGGGAGGCACTGTGACTTTCGCCATAGTTCCACTCATATACCCTTGTAACCTGATCATCTTCAGGTTGGTTTGGTGACCCAGAATCTGCTAATGAAGCCTTTTCCCACCAACACATCTCATGTCACCTTCTCTTCAAAGATGATCAAGGTCTGCTATGCCTTGAAAAGTGCTGGAATAGTTAAAAAAGGTAGAGGGATTTGGGGGTGTATACTGTTGATCTTCTCAATTATTGTTGTCCAAAATACCCCAATACCTAGCCCAGCTTTTATCTGTTTGGATGTGATGCCCAAGACAGTGATCAAGAAGGAGCATCACCCCAGCCTAGCACCCAAGTACATCTTGGCCAATTTCATTGTATTTTGTTCTGTTCGGTCAAGTATCATCAGCTGGAACCGCACCCGTAATCCATACTCATTATCACATTCTCCATGCTTTTCAGTTTAAATGTATACATAATGTTGAGCTCTGGGATCTCTGAAGCCTCTGAAGTGTTGTAGGCAGTGGTCTGCAACACACTTATAGGCCTCCAGGGTGTGTTGAATTAGGCTGACAACTTACACACTACACCCCCACAATGAATATACATGACATGCCCGTGGACTATGCTCCAGAAGCTTCTATGTAATAATAGATAATAATAATTCCAATTTGTAAGTCTCAAACATATCACCCCCTTAAGGGTTTCAAGGTGCTGGGATTAAGTGAGATATTGCCCAGAGTCACATGATGCTGAGCTCCAACTGGCCCCGCGGATCAAACCGTGAACCCCGTGCTCCAGAGTCAGCCGTCCTGGCCACAACATCATACCTCCACACCTATACCTTCAACACGGAGGTGCACCTAGCCAAAGTTGCAGATATAAGATTTGTCCTTCTTCACCTGTTTCAGAACTTCACTGATATTTTATCCTGGCAAACATTTTGGTGAGACGCTTTGTGAGAATGTTTAGGGCCATGACTTAGCATTCCAAATGGCCAAGTAGATAGTAACAAAGAAACAAACTCTATTTTACATTTAGGCACTGAAGTCTTGAATAACGAATTGGGAGTTAGAGGTAAGTTGCTCGCCATAAGTAGTGAATTTCAATGTTTTGCATCATCACAAGAGCATCCCTTCAACTCGCTCTTAAGTGGAATTTTAGTATTTTTTTATAACAAAAGTAACATTATTTAATGAGTTTTTTTCGGAGAATTCTTTTGTTTTCTTAGAGATATTATTTTTCTCCTGTTAAAGCAAGGTGTGGTTTTACTTAGCATTTGTTTTGGCCAGTGGGCTTTGGGCACAAGTGCCAAAGGACACAATCGTCAGCCAGCCTTCTGCCTCTATAACCCATTGTGCCTGTTTTGCAGACGTGAACAGCAACTCTAGATGCAATATGTAGCCTCGGGAAAACCCAGGAGATTTAAATACAAAGGTATCCTTTGTTTACACTCAGGATGAGCATCTCAGCTTCTGTACAGAAATTTAACCATTTGCCTTTCCTGTATCCCCCACTGTATCCCCCACTGTCTCTAGACCATGCATGTTCTTAAACATCATGTGATCTCAGAGGTGTTTTCACTCATTGCGCAAGCAGTCCTTTTCTCTGCTTCTTAGCCTTCTTAGCATAAGAAGGCAAGGAGTTTGGACTCCCCCTCCCCCAAACAGTGTCAACAACACATGAACATGCATAATTGTAATTTATCTTTTTCCTAAATGTGCATGTATTGTGAATTAACTTTGTAGGCTCTTGAAATGCAAGGTCCTTTTCGCTGGAGATCCGTTGCTTGGTTAGCACTCTTCTACTGGTCTATAGACTATTGTTTAGAAATGTTGCATTATTAGCTGAACTTCCTATCACGATGTGTTGCTGAGGCTTCTTGAAGATTTCTTAAAAGTGGGTTAGTGTTGTTAACCTATAAAGTGACAAAGCAACTTCTGATTTGTCCTGTGCAAGATATCACTAATCATACCACTATAAGACTGTAATCTTTGCTCATTTAATATGCTGAAATTGATATAAACTCCTTGTTTTTGGGGATGAGTCAGCGATTTTCTTGAACATCTTTCAGCTAGGGATGTTGTGTGACATTAGTTTAACAGATTTGCAAATAACTGGACTGTATCCAGTCAGTAACTGAGGTCTAGATCTTGGAAAATGTAAAGGCTTTTAATATGAAATTCTCAGAAAATAGTGATACAGAATAATTGCTCTTGTGATTTTGCTGTTCATTTAGGACTTAGAATATTTCTGATTTCTGGCTAGTACTCTGAATTTGAGACTTCATGGCAATATTTATCAATTATTCTGATCGCTATTTTCTGAGAATTTCATAATAAAACCCTTTACATTTTCCAAGATCTAGACCTCAGTTACTGACTGGATCCAGTCATTATTTGCAAATCTGTTAAACTAATGTTGGGTTTGATGTCAAGGAGGGTGTGTCAACGGAAGATCAGGTTCAGAGCAGAACTGCTAGAGGTATTTTTTGAGTAATCAGAATTTTGGTGTGTCCTACATTTTTTAGGGTCGAGGGTTTGCTCCCACCCCCCAAAATACCATCAAAATATTCATTTAAAAAAGTACCAAAAATGTATGATGTATAAAATACCCACAAACATTACATGGAATAAAATAAGTAATAAAAAATTGCATTTAATACTTTAAAAATATGCAAACATTTCTGAATGAAAATTAATTCATTTAAACAAGTATGAACCCAATGAAACAATTAAAATTTAATGTAAGATTCATCAATAATTTATACAATATTATAAAATATGTATTTTAGGATCAACTCTGTTTATTATTAATAGTCCACACTTGTTGAACACAGCATGCCGCCTACAACCCAGTCCAGGCCGTCCGAGTACGCACAATGAGCTAGATTGAGGACACTGGTAACGCAGCAAGTCGTCTACAACCCAATAGGTTTGGCCGCGTTTAATCTGGGGTTCAGGGATCAGTCGTATGATAGAAAGATAGGATCGGCATGATGGTTCTCAGAATTATTTTGACAGAATTGAGATAAATTGGGCCCATAGCTTCGCATAAGAGAAGCCCCAGGCGTCACCACCATAGAAAATTGCTCCATGCCTAGAAGGAGTCACAATTGATGCTGCCATGATCTATGGTCTGGCATTTTGGCTGTACCCCAAGCTGATAGTATAACTCAATGAGCTACGTTTAGGGCAAGGGCCATCTGTCTCCCTCGGAGTGAGCCCAGCTGGAATGCGTTTGGAAGCTCTAAGACAGTGTAAGCTGGGAATCGTGAGAGAGTAGTGTTAAAGGCGATGTCAATGTCGTCCGGGACTTGGGGCCAGATGTAGGTGGCCATTTACCGGCCGGTAACGGCCGATTCCGGCTGTTACCGACCGGTAAATGGGTTTTTGGGATGTAGGGGGCCAATTTTACTGATTCGGTAAATTTACCGAATCGGTAAATTTACCGAATCGGTAAAATACCGATTCGGTATTTTTACCGATTCGGTAACTTCTAGATGTAGGTGAGACTCTTCTGAGTCCCAAAAGCCTTTCAGATTCGGTATTTTACCACCCAATCCAATTGGGTGGTAAAATACCGAATCCAGGTGTGCTTGCACATGTGTGCATGCACACCTATGCCATGTGACAGAGTGACATGCCCTTAGGGCATGTCTGTGTGCCACATGGCACACATGACTGTATTTGGGGTGCTAGAGGGTGTCAAAGTGACACCCTCTGCACCCTTGCTGGAATCGGTATTTACCGATTCTGTAAATACCGAATCGGTAATGCCCATTGATTCCTATGGGCTTCAATGCCCTTAGGAATCAATGGGCATTACCGAATCGGTATTTACAGAATCAGTAAATACCGAATCTTAACGATTCGGTATTTACCGAATCTGTAATACCTACATCCCCCCCCCTCTATTTTACCACTTCTTAAATACCGAATCGGTAAAATTCAGTATTTAAGAAGTGGTAAAATAAAATTACCTACATCTAGGCATTGGTCCCAGTATCTAGCCAGCTTGAGAAAGGGCAAAAGGAGATTAAGCAAAGTCCCCGGATTTCCACAGCCCCACCAATAGTCCCCTGAGCATTTCTCATTCCACTTCCGGGCACGGTCAGGCGTGTAGTACCAATAAGAGATTATTTTATATGCTGTTTCAGTGTTTACTACTGTGTGTGCCATGTGGTGGATTCTGTAAAAAATATCCTCCTATTCATTGTCCGTAAAGGGTCTTCCCACCCATTGCTTCTGACCAGGGGTCCTTCGATGTAGCCTGCTTTACCTAGGTAGTCATAGATCTCCGAGACCAACCTCTTATCGTCTGACTTAAGGAACAGCCACTTTTCAAATGGGGTCATCAGTTGACTTGCATCAATGTGTACATCAGGCCTCATCACCCAGTGGGGCATCTGTACTTTTGAGAACCGATCTACCTCTAGCAAGGACTAGTCAGTCTTGATTTGGCCAAAAGTAATCAGTCCATCTAGATCAAAGAGATAGCCCATTCGCTTACAGCCTCCTTCTGTCCAACATTGAAAGCTACTCTGTGTCAGCCGAGGCGGGAAGTCTAGGTTAACAAAAAGGGGGGTCATGGGCGAATGGAACGTTGCGAGGTCCGCTGTAACCACCACTTCATCCCAGACTTTAAGAGCCGGACACATCACAGGAGAGTAGAAACCCCTAGCCCTGTTTCGATGAGGCAGCCATATATGAGAGCCCGCAACAGCTTGATCCATGACTACCCAGTGTTTCTCAGTGAAAGGGTTTCCATTATATGAGATAGCGGAGTTGGGCCGCTTGATAATATTGCAACAGTATGGGCACGCCTGGCCACCCTCCTGCTTCATTTGCTGAAGAAGTTGTTGCTGGAGTCTAGGTTTTTTACCAATAGAATTATTGATGTCCTGTTGAAGTGAACGAATTGTACCAGGCAGTGAGATCAGTGGAAGTGTCTGAAATATATAGAGAACATGGGGGTGGATGGTCATTTTCACTGCTGGGATTCGGCCAAGCCATGAGAGAGGTAACCGTTGCCAGCTTGCCACATCCATGCGGGTTTGGGCAATCAGAGACGAATAGCCTGCCACTGCAGTAACCCACTGGAAATCAAACCACATCTTCAAACAGTGGTCAGTCTCTTGGCTTACTGTAAGATTTAAAATTTGGGACTTTTGTATGTTCACTCGAAATCCAGAGAGTGACCCGAATGTCTGTAATTCCGCTATGATGGTCGGAAGCGAAGTCAGGGGTTGCGTTACCGAGAAGATAACATTCTCAGCATATAAGTTGACCAAATGGTCATCAGAGCCAAATGGAATGCCAGGCGCTGCTGGGTTATCCCGTAGTCTTTGTGTCAGAGGCTCCATGTAGAGCGCCAAAAGAAGTGGGGAGAGTGGGCAACACTGATGGGTGCCCCGGTAGATGGAAAAGCCAGGGGACCGAAGTATATTGACGCTTACCACTGCACGGGGAGCTCTGTAACTACGTTGAACCCACCGTCAAAATCTCTCTCCAATGCCGTACCGCGGCAGGGTCTCAAAAAAGGTAGGGCTAGTTGACCTGGTCAGATGCTTTCTCCGCATCGATAGAAAGCAGAAGAGCCTCTTTGCATGACTGGTGTGCCTTTTCTATGAGATGACAAATATGTTAAATATGTTTTGTATTATCGCCACATTGGCGAGAAACGAAGAAACCATTTGGTCTGGGTGAATAAGCCCTGTCATAAGGGGATTGAGGCGATGGGCTAGGATGCTTGTGAAGAGTTTTGCATCTATGTTTAACAACGAAATGGGTCTAAACACCCACATTGTGTTTGGTGTTTCCCGGGCTTGGGGATTATCGAAATGGATGCCTCTAGCATAGATTCGGAAAGGGTACCTAAATCGGAAAAGGAATTAAAAAGTCTAGTGAGTGAGGGCACCAGTTCAGAGCAAAAAGGCTTATAGAATGCTGCACTAAACCCGTTTGGGCCTGGGGATTTCAGAGGTTTAAATCGGGCAATAGCTGAAATCACCTCTACCACACAAATGGGCTTATGTAAGGGCTCGGTTTCCCCAGGCGGGAGAGGAGTGAGGGCTGAACTTCTAAGGTAATAATGGTAATCGACGGGTGGGCCATCCTCTGCGGAGTACAGTGTTGCATAAAATGCCTGAAAAGCAGTGCGATATTTCAGCATCCTTTACCTTCCTCCAGAAATCCGTTGTAATCGACTTAACCGATCCGGCGTGTTGTTTGCTATGTAATTGGTGTGCCAACATGTGGCCTCCCCAGTTAGCCCCTAGATAGAATTTGTGCTTGAGGCACAGCATAGCGTATTCAACCCAGTCTAGGACAATGCCCACCCCCCTAGGTATCCCTTAAGTAAGTGAGAGAGTGTGTTGGAAGGAAGTTCCTTCTAACAATCCCCAAACTCCAAACAAGAAACAAAGTACTGTGAGAAAGAGTCAATCAAGACGGGAAACATGGTAGTGGGGGTGACAACGTTAGGCGTAGTCACCACCGATTTTCATTTGAACCCCATCGCCCGCCCGCTACAAACCATCCACCGTATTAAAATAGCCCATTGTCCCCTCAGAGAGAACATCTGGAGTTGTCCACTTCCTCTCTCGACAGGGAGTGAAGACAGACGCACTCTCTTTTGCAATAGTATCCAAATCAGGATGGTGTCCCTCCAGGATGGACTTGTCGTGCTTTTTGTGTCGTTTCGTCCCAGCTGGGTGATCTCGTGTTGATACGGTCTGGGAATCCCATGAAGCAAGGTCGATGTTTAGGACTTTACTTGCTTCTGTCAAAGATCTTATCCGGTAAATCTTGCTGTCAATTGGAAATAAAAGGCAAATGGGATGGCACAATGAAGATTAGTCGTGACAGGGCTAAATTCTTTTCTTTTCTACAAGGTGATCGTTGCTAGGTCTTGGTAAAGCTGGGTTGAATGTCCCCAGAATTATAGCAAATGAACTTCCCAAACCCTAAGAAAGATTGATTATTTGACTCCATTGAGGGACTAATTCTGACCCCCAAGTAGATTGCCGAATCTGTGTATCTACTATCCCGCTGTATGATGTTATTTGAACATACTATCTGAGTCTTATTTACATTAAGTAGGTACCCAGAACAACGGCCAAACTCTGCGGTAATTACCTCCAGAGTGGACATAGCAGCATCAGGATCTGAAGTTGTGACTGCCAAGTCGTCCGCGTAAGCTAACAACTTGGTTTCAAATCCCTTATGTACCACTGCTTTAATATCCCCACACCCTATAATCCTTCTTATTAACGGATCTATACAGAGGGCAAATAGAATTGGGGAGAAGGGGCACCCTTGACGGGTCCCCTGGGAAATAAGTATTCTATCCGATGCTCCACCCATTAACCGGATCCTAGCATACGGGTCGGCATACATTGCCTTAATGGCCTTGATTATTTTAGGGCCTAAGCCCCTCGATTCCAATATTCCCCATAAATACAACCAGGTGACGCGGTCAAAGGCTTTTTCGGCGTCGAGAAGGATCAAGGCGACCCCCGGAGGCAGCAAGCACTTCAAGCAACGTGATGACACATCTTATATGGTCCGTTGTTCCCCTACCCGGGATAAACCCATGCTGCCAAGGGGAGACCAGACCGCCAATGACCCCTCCCAGCCTATTAGCCAAGACCTTTGCGTACATTTTTGTGTCTGTATTTATGAGGGATATTGGACGGTACGACCCGGGGTCCTCCTCTGCTTTACCCTTTTTATGGAAGACTATGATATTCGTTTCCTTCCATGAGTCTGTCCATATTATACCACTGAATAGGTCCAATAACATTGGGGCCAGAACTCACTGTAAGCACTTATACACTTCAGCTGGGATATTATCAGGCCCGGCGGCCTTGCCAGCTGGTGAGTTCTGAAGAACCATTATCACTTTGTCCATTTCCATGTCCCGATCTAGTATATTCCTCTCCTCCAGAGACAGAGAATGTCCGAAATCCTCGAAGGCTAATCTGTGGAGATCCACCCTAGCCCCCTCTTGGTACAACTTTTGGTAAAACTCCTTAAACACCCTTCTGATGTCTTCTGGATCTGTGTGCTCCTGATTATCCACCTGTAGTTTGGCTACCAGGTTTTTACTGACCCCCTGTCTAATCCTCAATGCTAATAGCTTACCAGCCTGTTCCCCTGTCTCGTACATTCTTCCCTTATGTACCTGGAAGTCATCAGCACTTTTCTGAGCATCTGCCTTATAAATTTCCGCCTTAATGGCTAGGATCTTACATAAACTTTCATTTGCATCTTTCCCCTCTTACAATATCTCTCAGATGTTGTTCCTCTTCCTGTACTAACTGAGCCACAAGTGACTCATGTATCTCGCGTGCTTTTTTCCTTTGACTAGCCGAGAAACTAATTGTCTCCCCTCTTAATGTTGCCTTAAAGGCGTCCCAGACACTATTGCGAGGGGCACTGTACCTGTTTATATCAAAATAACACTGTGCCCAGTTCTTAAGATGATTTACAAATTCAGGGTCTACTAATAATCTCCTCTCAAACATCCACCTATAGGGGGGGATAACAACATTGTCCTTCTTAAACACTAAGATCAGTGAACTATGGTCAGATATTGCCTTGGGCATTTTATGAATCCCTATACTTCCTGCCTTAGTTCGAGAAATGAAAAAATAATCTAGCTTGGTATATTTTTTATAGGGGCATGAAAAATATGTAAAACCTGGATTCAATGGTTCCTTATAACCCCATACATCCAGCAAATTATGTGTGTTAATTAAAGCAGATAAAGCTCTAAATACCTTAGGTTTGCGTCCGGCATAGCTTGCATTATTATCTCCACCGGTAAAATCCATGGATATATTAAAGTCCCCGCAAACCATAAGGGGATATGGCCAACTCAGCAGTTTTAACTCCAATCTATCAAATAGATCGGGTTCGTCTTGGTTTGATCCATAGATGGTACACAAGGTGATCCCTATCTTTAGTTCAACTATAGTCCATCTGCCCCAAACATCCGATAAGGAGCGCTTACAACCTCCGAGGTTATTTTTGATCAATATGGCCACCCCCCTGACCATGGATGTTTGCGTTGAACACCCTACTAGCTCGAAACCCTTAAGATTTAGCGGATGTTTCTTGGACCAAGGCAGATGCGTTTCCTGAATACAAATAACGTCCAAACGGTTCATACCTGCAAAATACCCTAGTTTCTGCCTTTTGAGCCCATCATTCAGCCCCACTATATTCATAGAGCTGATCCTAAGCTTTCTCATCATTCGTTTTTTTCAAAAACTAACCCTTCATACATTAGAACTGTAACAGCGATACACCTGAATCTAATACATTTTTCTCTTTTTAACCCCATCTGCCCTCCCGTCCCACCCCAAAAGGTGCCCAATTCCACCACCCAACCACCACCCACCCTGTGGCCCCCACTCCCTTCTGAAAGCTACCTGCCCCTCCCTGAGAGCGCCCAGACCTAAGTCTGTGCATATGATGTGCGCGATCATAGAAGGTGGTAGGTACTAAAAGACAGCACATACTTCTATACCCTGTGGCTGAGGGATAGGAAGAAGCTTATTCCAAAAATGGAAAACCATCAACTAATGGGCAAAACTATTAACCATTTCCCTTCCCCCTATTTTGACATCCCAAAGAAGCCACCCCCCGAGTTGCGGCTCATTATTTAATCTAAAGTCCAGCCAATTAGCACCTTACTCCCCCATCCCCCCTTTCAGCTTCCCCCATAACTCAATTCATCAACTTTGTTACGACCCCGACATGCTACTTGTCCAGAGAGTCCAAATACTCCTTTGCCTTGATCTCAGAGGAGAAGTACCGGGTGGTCCCCGGGTTAATGATTTTTAATTGTGCGGGATTAACCAGATATGCCTGTATATTTTTATCCTGAAACGGCTTCAGCATCTGTCTAAGCCTCCAGCGTCTCTCTACCGTTATATGGCAGAAGTCCGGCCTCAAGAAAAAGGAAACCTCCCCGCTTGATCTCCTAGCGTCGGGTCTTGCTTTGTCCGATATAGACTGCCTCAAGAGGAAGTTCCCGAAAAAGACCAAAACGGCCCGAGGTTTTTCACCCTCCTTCACTGGTGTCCGCTGCTTGAAAGGGATACGGTGTGCCCTTTGAATCTCAGATGACCAGTTCCAGTCCGATAGTTCTGGAAAAGCTTCTGAAAAAAGACTAATTACGAAGTTCCTGGTGTCGGACCCCTCCAAACCTTCTTGTACCCCCAGAACTCTTTAGTTGTTTCTTCTTTGCCTGTTTTCTGATTCTTCCAGCTTCCATTGTATGTCCTTGATCTGGGCATCATGGGCCTCCACCATCGTGATTGCTTTCACCGCATCGCATTCGGCACCCATCACCCTTTCCTCCAAATGTACCACTCTTTCCCCCATGTTGGAAAATGCCTTTGATAGTTTTCTTACTACTCCATGCATTTTCCTCATCCCTGCCTGTGTTTTTCTGCTATCTTGCCGTGCATCATCCCTATGGGCAAGTATAGCCTGATGAATAGTCTCAAGCGTAGAGGGTACTTTAGGTCTTACCGCGGCGGTCGATTTACCACCGGAGCCTGAAAGCGGAGTGGTCGCCGAATAGTCCCAAGAGAGATCTTTTCTCCCTTTATCTTCCTTTCCCAAACGCCCTGGCACTTTTTTTGTTGTCGAGGGTAGATCCTCCTCGCTCCCCTCAAAATCTGATTCCAGGCTACTGGCCCCCTGCGACGTGCTTAGCACATCATCAGACCACTTTGCTTTCACTGTCAGGGAATAAAAACAGTCACTATGTTCATTCTCCTCTTCCAAGCTGTTTTTCTCCTCCTGGGAGCTCGTGCCCTCCAGTACATCAGCTATTTTTTGATTGTCCAAATGGCTCCAATCCTCCTGAGCTATTGGGGCCCTGGCGGTTTACTGTGTTAGATTGGTGCTGGTTAAGTCCCCCTCACCGTTCTTAATATTGCTACCCTGATTAGTTAATGAGGTGCTCATAGGTGCCTGGCTGTTTACTTTACTTTGCTCCTGCGATGTTACCCGCTCGCCAGCACCCCCCTTTGCATCGGCCCAAGACGTACCCGTCAGGTCTCCTTTACCCTGGGTTGCATGAGCTGGGTTATTTACTATTTCGGGGCTCCCCACAGAGTCCACCCAAACTCCCACTCCTCCTCCAGCACCATCACTGGCATTCTCCTCCAACAGATTCCCAGCAGCAATACTCACTGCGGGCGTCGTTTCTCTGCCTCAATGCAGCAGGTCCACCACCGAGGGTCACACCGGCTTGTTCCTTGTAGTGCTGCATTCAGGGATCCGCCTTTCCCTCTATTTGCCTCCGTCGGGCGTGGTTTTTTCAGCTGACCGGGAGAGTTTTCCCTGGGTGCCATGGCGCTCTCACCCAGGGGCAGGTTAAACTCGCTCCGTGCTCTGCGAGCAGCCGCTCCTGCTGCCGCTTTGGTGGCCACGCCGCTCGACACTACCTTTGGCGCCATATCGGGATCCGTGCTAGTGAGGTGGAGCACCAGGCGTCTCAAATACGTTTCCACACAGTGGCGGACAAGGGAAGCAGTTCCGAGGTATTGTGGCCAGAGACGCTTGTTACAAAGCAGCATTCAGAGCGTGGGGGGGTGGGTAGGTAGAGCAAGTATCGACAAGGGGGAGAAAACTCTCCTCTTCACACCCGCCACATCGATGCAGCCGGACCGCTACCTTCTAGCTCTGCTAGCGTCCCCCTATGCGTCCGCCATCTTGCTCAATGGAGTCTATAAATTATGAGCCACTGATAGACTCAGTCATATTGGAGCTAAAGAGGATTGATGCCATCCATCTATCATTAATAGGGAGAATTAATGTCCTAAAGATGAGTATGCTGCCGAAATATTTGTATCTTTTTTGGTCGATTCCGCTTATGGTGGGGGAGAGTGTGCTAAAATCTATTGAGTCAGCATTTGGTAATTTTTTGTGGCAGTATGGAAAGATAAGAAGATCCTTAAAATACTTGGCGTTACCACAAGAAAGAGGTGGTTTGGGGCCCCCTAATATTAGGCTATAATTAACAGCTGCTTTGTTTAGCCAAATGGCGATACTTGTGGGTAGTACCCCTAATTATTCTAAGAGTCAACCAGGGAGCATCTACCCCCCCTCCATTTACGAATTGCTGTTTGGTAAAGAAGCAGTGGGACTCTTGCTGCGTAATACAGACCGCCGATACTATAATAAAAAAAGATACAAGGTTTTGGATAGTGTATGGTGGGTGTGAAAAGAGGTTAAGAAGGCACTAGGAATCCCAAAATGTAATTATTACACACCCCTATGGAACTCAAAACTCTTCCTGCATTTGAGTAGTGATAGAGGGGGGGTTAGCTTGGGAATTGCTAGGAATTAGTTGAATGGGGGATCTATGGGAAGGTGCTTCCCCGATGGGTTTCGTGGAGCTCCAACTGAAATTTGGGATTGAGGCAAAACATAGTTTTAAGTTCATGCAAATATTTCAAACTTTAATGTCCATAAGACCTCGGATCAGCCCGGGAGGAAGAATCAAGACCCTTGATTATGTTTTGGGGGGGGAGGGTACCAGGATTGGTACGATATACGGGGCTCTATCCGATACAATGCAAGATGATATGGAAAAGGTTGAGGCCTCTTGGGCGCTAAACCTAGTGGATCCAGATGTGGATCTGGATAGAGCGCTGCAGATGGCAAGTAATTTATTTTGGTCCTCGAACCTCAGGGCACAACATTATAAGACTTTATATAAGCTTCATTTTACCCCAGCTAAGCTTTTTGAGTGGGGGGAAAAGAGATGATGATAGGTGCCCAAGGTGTTCCATGGGGCTGGCAAACTTAGTACACATGTTTTATGAATGCAGTGCATTGAATAAACTTGGCTCAGAAATGGAAACATTTTGGGAGGGGCTTCTAGGGACTAAAGTCACCCTATCCCCGGTTTTGATGATATTTGGAATAGACTCTAAGTTAAGACTGAAAAAGGAGGAGGAAGCTTTTGTATTTATGTGTATATCAGTTTTAAAAATACTTTTGGCAGCACGATGGAAGGATCCTGTGGCACCCTCAGAAGGATGAGGGAGTTGGGGCAGAATATCTGGGCCCCTCTTAAAAGCTGGAGGGATGCTAGAATGTAGTAAACAATGGCTTTCTCTCTCTAGCTATTGGAAGGATACATCCTGATTCATTTTCAATCATGTTGTATTTATGTATTTAAGATATTAATGATTAATTGTGATAACCTTTTCTAAGATTTATTGTGCTGCATTGGAACCTGTGTTTTAATTGGAAAGCTATTTTGGTATACACCTGATTTCTAAATTAAAAAAAATAAAAAAAAAGGGGGGGAAAAAACACACAGACCAGGATGTCTGCTGGAGGCCGCTTTGCCTCACGGGGCGGACCAACCCGAATTTGTTTTCCACGTCCATTGTGGAGCCCAAGATTGAGTGAAACAAGGCATGTACATATTCTTTCACGTCAAAACTTTCTGCAGCAGTTGGAACCCCCGTATATGGATGTTATTCCTCCTGGGCCTGTTTTCGAGGTCTTCGGCATGTGCCTGCAGCTCAATCTGTTGTTCTTGGAGACAAATTACTTCTTGTTGAATGTTCCCAAGTTCCTCATCTTGCGCCTTAGACTCATATTCTAGGGTAGCACATCGCTTTCCCACCTCATTGACATCTTGTCATACCGCCCTCAATTTAGAAGCAAGGTCTTTCTTCACCACCTGTAAGTCTTCTCACAGAGTTGCAAATAGAGATTCCAGGAATTTGTGGGTCATGGGACTCTCAGGAGTCTCTCCTCCGCCCCCTCGGTCTGGGATTGGCGGTCCAGCTTTCTCGCCGTGGGTCTCCCCAGAGGTCTTGAAGAGCATGTCACGCAGTGTATGGTCTTTCATGGACTTAGCTGATATCATGCCTTCGCAGGCTACCTCTAGAGAGGGTTCCACCCCAAGTGCGAGCGATTCATAGACTCAGCGAGTGTCCAGGTGTTCAGTTACCAGCCCAGGGGAAATATTGAAGCAAGAGCCTCGGAGCAACACCAGTGGACCTTAAGGATCATCAGTGTCAAAGCGATTGGTGAAGTAGAGGTGTTTCTTAGCCAGATCAGACCTCCTGCAGTCACTAGTCTAGCACAGATTCTTAACAGTGGGTACGCCATTTGGTAGACCGAATATAGGGGTTAGCAAGGGGCAGTTCCAGGTTCCTTTCTGACTGGGCATCGAAGATTTGTTACGGTATACCCACTTCCCCCGGCAAAGTCTTATTATGGTCCATTAGTGGGCAGGCCTCAACTTGGGTTCAGTGGGATAGGGAAGCCAGCGCTTACTGATTGGGGTCCATGGGTCCCGCCCTCCTTCAATCTAACGCCCAGAGGGGGAAGCCCCGGCTCCACAGGGCCAACCAGGCCAGAAAGTGAAGACTCCAGGGCCAGTCCCGGTATAAACTCTGGGTGTTGCTCACTCGCCCCATGTCTCAACAAGGCCCTATCCTCAGCACTAGTCTCTCTGTCCGAATAGTCCTAAAGTATTCTACCCCCGGGTATGCAGTAGTTCCAGACCCTCACCCCTGTAGGGTGGTTGACCACTCCAGAGGGCCCCAAAGATACCTTGCACAAGTCAAAGTAGAGGGTGGGGCAAGCCTCACCCCCCCCCACCTGAGTGTTCTTCTTTTCTCTTAGGGTGCCACTGTGGTGTGCTTTGCTGCCCGGACAGATCGCCGTCTGCTTCCTGCAGTGTAGCATCCATTCACCCCAGGGCAGGTGTGTGCTCACACGGTCTCCCGAGCCACAATCATGTTTTCACTTGGCAGCCGGTCTCCAGGTCCTTCATAGAGGGCTCCGTCCATCAAGCGCAGCCCCCTGGGCACCATGGACAGGGGCCTCCAGACCCTCAGGCCATGTCCACCGCTCTCGCTTCACACCAGCAGGAGGCACGGACCCCGCCAGGGCGAGTAGGCTGTGCGCAAGCTCCGACACAGCACCCAATCTCCAGACCTGTCCTGGTGGGCCCCGCTGTCCGCAGGTCTCGGGTGCAGCAGCTAGTCTCCGAGCTCCCCAGGTGGGCTCCGCCATATTCCTGGCACCCCACAGAGCAGGGCCTGGGCAGAAAATGGTCTGTCAAAAGCAGGCTGCGGAACTGAGAGGGCACTTGCTTTGTCATTCGTGGTCCGTTGAAGGCACCGCATGTGTGGGAACTCCACTCCTGTGTTCGGCCAAAGTACGGTCGTCAGTCTTCCTGCGCCCTGAGTCAGGTAGGTGCCGTCTGGCGCAGCTCCGTGAAGCGATGATCGCAGTGGATGGGGCTCTTTATACAAGCTAAAGACGAGGCGAGTATGGAGCAACTAGTAGGCACGTCAGCTCACACCGCTATCTTGGCCACGCCCCCCCAAAATATGCATTTTAGAACACATATCACCCTATTGCCCTACAACAACACACCAATAATTGAAAAAAAAAATAACCTAGATTACTTTAAATATATTACCAAACCCAAAAAATAATTTCATATAGAATTATAGATGGGAAGCCATGAATTATGGGAATGTTTTCACCGAGGGGTTCTTAGTGATGCTCGAGCAAAGCTTGAGTTGTTTATGTTGCTCTGAACCCCAAGGTTATGTTAAATATACTTCTAATACCTTTCCACAGGGTTTTCAGATAACCAACTAAAAGTACAAATAATGCTGGAAATTTTATTTTTTATTTTTAATGGTTTAAATTCCTATAACAATAGTTTGCAGTTTTGCAAAATTAAAAGTTGGTTCTCTTTTGATTTGTGCATTTTATGTTACGTTATGTTAAAACGCACTTATAGAGGGCATGGCTGCCCCGGCAACAGGGCTTCCCAGCGCTAAGTCTTAGCAGAGCGGAGGAGCGAGCAGGCTAGTAATTGGAGAAGAGCCAGGTCTTGATTATTTTCCTGAAGGCCCAGTGTTCCTGCATACAGCGAGCTGCAAGAGGGATTAAGTTCAATAGGGTTGGAGCAAGTGTTCTAAACGAGCCCCCCGGCACTTGTCCTGCGCACCCGTGGGATACGGGCCAGATACAGGTTCGCGGAGCGTAGGGCTCGCCTGGAGCATACCAGGAGCATAGCTCGCTCAAAATGTGTGGGCCCAGACCATACATGATCTTGTGTGTCGTACATAGGGTCTTAAAGTGGACTCCCTGCTCTATTGGTAGCCAGTGGAGCCGGCGTAAGTCTGAGGCATGGCAGTGCTTTAGTAGCAAAAAGCGTGCGAGCAGCAGCGTTTTGTACCCTCTGTAATCTTTTGGTCACAGATTTGTTGACATCTAGTAGCAACCCATTACAGTAGTCGAGTTGTGCATACGGATTGGACAATCGTCTGCCAAATGGGTGCATCAAAAAATCCCAGGATTGGCTTCAGGCCACTTAGAAGACCAAAGCAGGTGCCTGCCACTGTCTTAGCATGATCTTCAAAGGAGAGGGCACCATCCACGAGAACTCCTAAGTTCTTGAACATGGGTTTTGATAGGGGGGGTTCCAAAGGTTGTAGGCCGCCAGAGGTTATCCCATAGATGGGCGTCTCGGCCCACCACGTGCACTTCTGACTTGGTGGAGTTCAGTTAAAGAAAGTTGTCAGTCATCCATTCAGCGATGGCACAACGTCGCTCTGGAATTTCACCTGATCCTGATTAGGGTTGCCGGAAAAGGTGAACACCAGTTGGGTGTCATCTGCGTATGATACCAACGCGATGTTCTGGGCTTTAGCTATGATGGCCAGAGGGCGGATGTAAATGTTAAATAAGGTGGGGCTCAGGGCAGATCCCTGAGGGACACCACAGCCTAGAGGGTGAACACCGGATGAAAAAGAGGGGCAGAGACCTGGAAGGACTGGTCGGTCAAGAAGGATGAGAACCAGGCAAGGGCCTTGCCACTTACCCCAATCTCCTCAAGCCCATGTAGTAGGATCTTATGGTTGACCGTGTCAAAGGCCGTGCTCAGATCCAGCAGGATTAGTGCCAAGGTTCTGCCCTCATCCAGGGCAGAATGTAACTGCTTGGTGACTGCAAGCAGTGCAGATTCGGTGCTGTGTCTGGAGCGAACCCATTTTTTTAAGTATTAAGAATCAAATTTGTTTCCAGATATTGCATCAGAATGGTATTAACATAAGACTCCATGATTTTCGCCAGGTAGGGGAGTAGAGATATTGGACGGAAGTTCTCCGGCTGAGATGCATGTAGCGTCGTTTTTTTAGCAAGGGGATAACTTTGGCATGTTTCCAGGACTTAGGAATTGCCGCCACTGCCAATTACCTATTGATCACCTTCCGGCCCTCCAATAGGTGGCAGTTGTAGAGTTTCCTAAAGAGGTCTAGTTTCAACAGGTCATCAGGATGTCCTGACTTTACCTTGGCTGACAGGGACTCCATGTCTTTGAGTGACATGGGTAGAAGATCCTGGAGGGAGTGAGACGCAGTGTCCCCTGGAGGGCTCTCCTGAAAAGCAGAGGATGCCTTCTCCGAGCAAAATGTACTATATATGCGTTCCACTTTACTGATGAAGAATTTAGCTAGTGTCTCGCATTGTAAGTTGGAACATATGATGCTATTGGCAGCATGCAGGGGTTTTTGCATTTCTTTTATAAGTGTGAAGATGGTTTTAGTAGGATTGCTGCTAGCCCTGATCAAGTTGGCATAGAACGTTGCCTTGGTCAACGGGACCAATTTATGATATGCTTTAATAGCATTCCTATAGATTAGCTTTGATGTAGGATCATAGGAACTTCTCCAGGCCTGTTCTAGAATTTTACATTTTTTCTTTTCCTCGCTCAGAGTTGCATCATACCAAGCATTGGTTTGCGTGTGTTTGGCATGGGTCACTTTTGCCGGAATACAGCTATCCAATGCTATATTAACCCAGCCTCGGAAAGCAGCATCCGCTGCATCTAAGTACTTAGGCCATTCTGGGCGGTGAGAGTTTAGAGTGGCTGTGAAAATGGCCATGTCTAATTTATGCCATGGGTTCTTCATTGAAGGCGGGCGAGAAGATTGCAGTGGAGGGCCTTCTAAATGAAGACGTAAGGAGACGAGGGAATGATCCGTCCAGGGCATGGGGAGGGGAGGCATGACCTCCAGTGTTTGGAGATTAGAAAAAACTGTGTTGAGAAGGTGACCTGCTACATGTGTCGGTCCCACGACCAACTGCCTAAGCTGGCATGCTACCATGTCTCCCAGGAAATTAATAATCTCCTGGGACTCTTGGAGCTCCAGGTGTAAATTAAGGTCCCCTATAATACTAAATGTGTCTGCTTCTAAGATTAGCGTGGATACAGTATTCACTAGGCCCTTCTTGGAAGATAGATAAGCAACCCAGACAATGTAAAATTGTGAGTCAGTGTAATCTTAAAAAGGGAGGTTTCACAGTTGGTAATATCCTGCAGGGTGAGGCTACAAGAGTAAGCTGATTTAGAGATAATGGCTGTGGGAAGTTGGTCTGGCATATGCTGTCCACTATTCTAGTAGGCACCTTGCACCAGTCCAAACGACCCTTATTGATGGTAGGTTAAAGACAGCCTTTATAGAAAGCTATCCTAGTGGTAACTGTGGAGCGCAGCCTTCAGGCTACGTCTTGGAGGAATGTAAAGCAGCTTGTTTTACCAGTCCATAATCTCGTGAATTACCAAATGAAAGGAGAACTACACCAGGTATATATATAAAATATATGTATTTATTCTAAACACATCCCTCTAGTCTTTTTATGAGGCTAGAGGCAAAAGTAGATTCAGTAAACTTAATTAGCACACAGTAAATTAGCACAATATACTTTGAGCCCTAGGGGCGTGCCAAACCATATATCAAGAAAGAGGTATAAGAACCACAACTGACATAGAGACAAAGCCTAGAGCCTGTAGAATCGCTGGGGCCACTAGGAACCACCCAAAGTAGTGACACAGGGGTCCCACGGTGGACGCATGCAGTGTCTGAACACAGACTGACAAAAAGGGGACTCAGTTGTTCCTTGGTGAAGAGTAATACGGTCAAGGAAGGAAGGAGGTTGATAAGAGGGTAGTGCTCAGTGGAGGGCTACCCTGGGCAGAACCTAATCTCTGGCGATCATAGGCTACCCACTGGTTTTACTTATAGTATGGGAACCACCAGAATAAATTGATCTCCGGTATCCCTTGCTATATTTTAACACACCCACCTACACTATTCACTTCTTACCTGGCCCCTCACTTGCACTTCACCCACAGGCTGTTGGAAAAAAGATCTCCGATAAAGAGCCCCTCCTAGAGGTGAGCCCGTTGGACATTGCACCGCCTGTCCAACGAGGAGCAACGGCCGATGATGAAGCATGACACTTGCAAGAGTGTGTGAGGCCATTCATTCCAACTAATGGGATGCCCAGGGTAGCCCTCCACTGAGCACTACCCTCTTATCAACCTCCTTCCTTCCTTGACCGTATTACTCTTCACCAAGGAACAACTGAGTCCCCTTTTTGTCAGTCCATGCTATTTGGGGCTCTGACTCAGGCTGGACCTTCCATTCTATTTTCCTGGAATGGTAAATTGAGCCCTAGGATCAACACTTGATCCAATCCCTTTACCCCTCCTTTGCTACATATCTTGCACGGCTAACCACCGTGGGTTATATACTGTTTGGTGGGTAAGTGTTCCTCTATCCCCCGCCGCTCTCTGAGTCCCTGACCAATATATCACGGACCGGGTTGATATACCTTTGAGTATTATCCCCTTTTGACCTTTTTCTTTCATTTCACCAGACAACCCCGTACCATCCCAAGATGGACGGACAAGGACTTAGTTTTGGTGATGATGATGCAGCAGCTATTCATAGGCTTCCATCTATGCTAGGCATGGACCTAGAAATTGCAACAGGGAGCAACTCTACAGACTGGAAAGCACTCTCTGATATGAAAAGAGAGTGGGTCAGAATCACTCTACATGGAGCATTAATGGCCGAATACTTTAAGGCTAAAATAGCACCTAACGGCCTCATTGTCAAGAACTTCCCCAGAATTTTCTGGGAGGACGGCCAATTTAAGATAGAATGGTCTCTCATTTCTTGGAAATGTACACATGATTTACTTATTCTTCTGGTAAACACAGCCAAACGTTTGGCTGATGAGCTCCTGACTAAAATCCAGGCAGCAGAAAGCGCCCTTAAAAACTCTGGACAGAACACCGGTTTTAAGACCAAGTTGACAGAGCTCAACAAAGAAATCACAGAACATAAAGATTTCTTAATGAAACAAAAAGTGGCAAAACTACAAAAGGATATTGAACGATTCTCCAAAGAGAAAGTCTATCCTTATCTCAAGGACGACTTTGTCCCCACAGGGACAGGGTATCTCTCCGACTCAAGTGCTACCTCTTCAAGGCGAGGTTCCAACAACGATGACAACTCGAGTGGAGATGAGTGGCAACCTAGACCCCGGAGAGGCAATAGAGGAGGGAGACGGGGACAACCCTTTTATCAACCCCCCCCTACCAAGGTCCTCCAATGTGGCAATTTCCACAGTTTCAACATCCCATGACCCCCTTTGGACCCCCGTACCCCCCTCAGTTTGCCCCGCAAAATATGAACCAGCAGCCTTTTTTAGACAGAGGTTGGGGCAGAGGGCGCGGGCGCAGGCGAGGAAACGCTCAGGACAAAAGGGTCCAGTGGGAGGACACACAAACCTTAGGGGTGGAAACGAGGAGCAGGACAGGGAGGAAGTGAGTCTTGTGGTGAATCTTTCATCACGCCAACTCACAATACCAGAAGAGAAAGTCCTCCAGAAAGGATTGGGATTTGTGCCCACCCCCAAAATAGACAATTTTGAACTGACTTGTGAGATTCAGAAATTCTTCAGGAAAGTCAGACTGAGAGCTTTCTTTGATGGCAAAGCCGTCGAGACACGCTCTGACTCAGGTCTTCATAATCCATCAACTTTTACACCACATAGTGGGATGATACCCAACGAAGTCCTAACATATGAGCAGGCTGTGCTCAAGGACATCGGGGCCCTGAGACCATGCAAGAAATACCAGAATCTGTCCAATATGGAGAAACAGATACTCAACTCTTTGGGCAATGACGAAACCATCACGATCAAACAGGCTGACAAGGGTGGGGCCACAGTCCTAATGGACACTAAAGACTATGAAATAGAATGCCTAAGACAACTAGGGGATAGACGCTACTACACTCCTATACCTACTGACCCCACTGCACGGCTTAAAACCACCATTACAGGATTGGTAGAATCTGCAGAGTGCCAAGAATGGATTACCAAAAAAGAGGCGGAATTTCTTGTAAAAAAGGATCCAAGAGTACCATATTTTTACACCCTCCCTAAAATTCACAATGGGACGACACCGGTACCTGGACGCCCGATTGTATCAGGGATAGGTTCTATCTTGGAGCCTTTATCACAATTTTGTGACTACTTCCTGCAACCGCTAGTGAAGAGAATCCCTTCCTATGTTCAAGACACCAAAGATGTCTTATGCCTCCTTGACAATCTGCAGGAGGACATCCATATTGACTTCCTCATTACCCTAGATGTGGAGGCCCTCTATACGAATATCCCACAGAGGGCCACACTCGGGGTAATAGAGAGGACTCTCAGTATGGAAGTATGGACATCAGCAACACCACCTTCTTTCATTATGGAATGTGCTGAACTTGCCCTGACTAAGAACTTCTTCGAATTCAAAGGACAGTATTATCAACAGACCCAGGGCACGTCCATGGGCAGTACCTTTGCCCCTTCGGTGGCATGCCTGTATATGGCAGATTTTGAGGAACAATACATCAATGGACCAATGAACCCCTACCACTCTAACATCATACTATGGAGGAGGTTCATTGATGACATCCTCATACTCTGGACAGGGACAACACACCAGTACCTGGAGTTTTTCGCGTGGTTGAACACCCTGAATAACTTCCTGACCTTCACAATCACTGCCTCAGACTCCAGGATAGCATTTCTGGACCTTACCATCAGATTGGAAAGGGGCAAGATCAATACCACGATGTATCGGAAGCCCACGGACCGGAACAGTTTGTTACTCTTCACTAGCCATCATCCAAGAGCCTTGAGACTGAATCTTCCCTTTGGGCAATTTCTGCGGGTAAGGCGTAATTGCACCAACCTCACTGACTACAGGAATGAGTCTAGTATTCTTTCACGAAATTTGAAAGATAGAGGTTACCCCACTAGGGAGATTTACAAAGCACGGAAGCGGGCACAGAACAACAATAGAGAGGCACTCCTGGAGGATAATATCAGAACCTCACAAGAGACCATTCCTTTGACTTGTGTAACAACCTTTACACCTATCTCTAATGACATTAAGAGAATTGTCAAGAAACACTGGCAAATTCTCAATACAGGAGAGCTGATTCTGGAGATTCCCAGGTTTGCCTTTAAAAGGTCAAGTAACATAAAAGATGTCTTGGTTCACACCAGACCAAAACAAAGTATAGTCCGCAGACAGAACACACTTTGGCAACTCCCTCCAGTTAAGGGACACTACCCGTGTGGTTCCTGCAGCGTCTGCCCCTTTACTAATGTTACCAAGTCTATCAACTTGACAGAGACATTCACTTGGGAAATTCGCAATCATACCAATTGTAACTCTTCCAATTGTATCTACCTCATTAGGTGCCCTTGTGAATTACAATATGTGGGCATGACCACCAGATCGGTCAAGATTCGTATATCGGAACATCGCAGTAATATACGATGTAAAAAAACTAACACGAAAATGTGCCGACACTTCCTGGAACACAACCACACTGCTGACTCCATTTGGTGGATCATCCTTGAAATACCCAATAACAGATCTAAACAGGACCTATTCCATAAAGAACAACGTTGGATACATAGGTTATCCTCAGATAAGCGGGGACTCAACGAGGATATCCCGTGGAGCAGTCTATGATATGATTTCATTGACGCACAATGTCCCAGGTATGGTACATACAAACCTCCTGTATGCATCCCATGTCCTCTCAGTCTGTACCAGCGTCTAGTTTGACTCATACATCCCATGTCCTTTCAGTCTTCACAATCGTCTAGGCTAAATCATTGCTGAGTATACATTGAGCTCCATTGGTCTATAAATCTTAAGGGGTTCATTTTCACCCTTCCAAGATGGCGCCCGTATTAGCGTCGTTCTACATAAGATACATCATGTGCCTTGTTACATGTCAAATATATGAGTGCTGACCAACTCTTTAGTATACATTGAGCTCCATTGGTCTATAAATCTTAAGGGGTTCGTTTTCACCCTTCCAAGATGGCGCCCGTATTAGCGTCGTTCTACATAAGATACATCATATGCCTTGTTAAATGTCAAATATATGAGTGCTGACCACCTCTTTAGTTATTTTTCACACTATTTGACCCTCACCGCCAACAGTGTAATGATATCAACACCCTACTTCAATGCCACCCTGGGTATTGAACTGTGGACGCACTTGGATTGCACTTTCCAAGATGGCGACTACGTTAGCACCACCTATCACGTGACATACCAGTCACTGTGGTGACGCCCCAAACCATCGATAAATACATCAGTGTACCGGGAACCCGGTACTATCCGGATCCCGGTAGCGATGGGTAGGCGTAAGAGCAATGACCAAGGCTTTGAGAAGTAAGTGAGCGGCGCGTTCTTTTGAGCGACTCCTGGGAGCGCAGCGAGTTTGGTATACTCACCCCAATACCAGGATCATTGTGTGCTTGCCGGGCGCTGCCGCAGTTAGGGCTGGCGCCTCTTTACCGACGAACACGACTGCCTCTGAATCCTTAATTTAACCTAGCTATACAAGGTATTGGGCAATATCGCAATATATACACACGGACGTGTCTCTCCCAATACCAGTGACAGCGGCACATGCACGCAGAACTAAGCGTGCTAACGCTGTACTTTGGACGTATTTACTTATATCTCTTAACCTTAACAAGAATATGGCCAAAACTACACCGAGGCCTTTTATAGCAATTAGAATATGCATTTACCAACATACCTGCATGTTACCTTAAGCAGGATGAATGTATAAGAACGTCCCCAATATGGTATGGCTAATATCAGGAGTGTGAAATATTAAGCACAAAGAGAAATCATTTCCAATTACAGTACAATGAGCCTCTTAGGCATTTGGGGTTCTCTGACAATATTGGAAATTCGTACCTTTGTCTTCCCTATAGCCATTAAACCCCTATTGGCTCTCTCCCTTGAAGTCACACCTACCGGGTACTGTTGACACCTGTACTCCTTGACCTGTAGGTGAGTATCTAAGGAACACCAGTGGGTTTACTAAGTAGATACCTTGAAGAAACTGCTGCTATCATGTTTTAATTTAATTTTAGCTTCCTTTATTTTATTTTTCATTTAATTTTAATTTTAAATATGATAGAGGTGACATGTGGTATATGTGAATGAAGTTGATACTAAATGGTCACTGCTCACAGAATGTCACAGCCACAGAGTCACTTCTCTTCACACAACCACAGTGTGTTCACGGTCAAGAATGGGAAACTGTTGTCTTTGTATTTTGGTAACTCTTCCTTTTGTCTCCTCTAGGCAAGAGCAGTTATAACCAGGTAGTACAACAGTAACAATGATGTTTATAGGTTGACACTTTATTAGGTCTTTCCTTGTGATAGATGTACAATTATATAAGGTCCTGAAGAATCACAGCATAATTGCACAAGCGAGAAACATGTTGACCTCACAGAACGCTTTGTAGTCCTAGATCGTGATACAGAACCTAATCTCTGGCGATCATAGGCTACCCACTGGTTTTACTTATAGTATGGGAACCACCAGAATAAATTGATCTCCGGTATCCCTTGCTATATTTTAACACACCCACCTACACTATTCACTTCTTACCTGGCCCCTCACTTGCACTTCACCCACAGGCTGTTGGAAAAAAGATCTCCGATAAAGAGCCCCTCCTAGAGGTGAGCCCGTTGGACATTGCACCGCCTGTCCAACGAGGAGCAACGGCCGATGATGAAGCATGACACTTGCAAGAGTGTGTGAGGCCATTCATTCCAACTAATGGGATGCCCAGGGTAGCCCTCCACTGAGCACTACCCTCTTATCAACCTCCTTCCTTCCTTGACCGTATTACTCTTCACCAAGGAACAACTGAGTCCCCTTTTTGTCAGTCCATGCTATTTGGGGCTCTGACTCAGGCTGGACCTTCCATTCTATTTTCCTGGAATGGTAAATTGAGCCCTAGGATCAACACTTGATCCAATCCCTTTACCCCTCCTTTGCTACAGTGTCTGAACACAGCCATGAATCACCCATAACTTCTATGGGGAAAGTTGCGGTTGGAATTTTAAGGATAAAGGACACTTAGAAGAGGACTTGGAGCAAACCCCTTTAGAACTAGGCGGTTCTAGAGTCAACACCTATGTAAGCACTGGAGAACTCGAGTTACCTCACCCAGGGAAGCCGGGTGCATAGGTGTCTTTTGATGTCGGGTTTCGTTGTTGATTTCAATGACGAGTTGCTGCAAAAGTGCTGCTGGCGACCAAGTGGAAAGTGTCCAGAGTGATCCAAGCCTGGATCAAAGATGAGAGGAACCTGAAAACAAAGGGGACAGAGTCTGGGTCACTAGCCAGTGACCAGGAAGGCGATGAGTGGATACCCACCGATTTTGGGTGCTTGCATTTCAAGAAGGTGAAGCTTGACTCTTCAGCCACGAGGACCAGAAGGCGTCAATGACAACCAGGTGCTGGATTTGAGCTGTCCCACAAAGGATGTTTAGTGCTGCGGTGCCGGTTTCTGGATTGGACCCAACAAGCCTAGGCAACAGCAACTCATGCATTAAACAAAGATTGGTTTTGGTGCAGATCAGCAAGGTCTGAGGGACTCACCCCTTGGAGGGGAGTCATGGCATGCATGGAGCAACCAGGGAAGCCCAAAGAAAAGTAGAGTTACCTTCGTGGGGACCCACCAGTCGACGGACGAGGGATCGTGAAGGGGCCTTTGAGCAGAAATTCTGGAAGCCGGCTCACGAACACTCGTGGAGTGTAGGCCCACAATCATGAGTGCAGATGGTGCTTGGGGTTTGGACTACAAGTAGCCCAATGCACAACTTCGGGAAAAGCTTGGGAAGTTGATGCACTAGCAAATGTGCACGGTGTCCAGGAGTTCCGGTCCCACATCACTCGTGAGGGCTGCGGGTCGCAGCTTTCCTGGGATCTCGTGTAGGCTTCTGAGAAGTCTGGAAGTCCATGTCCTGAGTCACAAATACTTTGGGGTCCGGCAGGAGCCTCGGAAATGCAGACCAGCAAGATGCTTCTTCGGTGCCTGCTTGAGCAGGGGAGTCACTCCTTGACCCCAAGGGAGAGTCTTCAGTCCTCTAGTCGTTAGTAGTGTGTCGAAGTTCCAGGATTCAGCTTTAGAGTTTCGTCCAGGTATAATCTAAAGTCCTGTTGCCAGGGGTCCCTTAATTATACTGAAGAAAGGGGTTGGACATACTCTGTGGACCCACCTATGGGAGGATCTAGGAAGAAGGGTGGCTACACCCCTTTCCCTTTGTCTAGTTTTGCACCAGAGGAGGGGCTGAGCGCCCCTGCCACCGGTTTAAACTGGGTTATGCACAGGGACACCTATTGTGCCCCCAGCACTGTCTGAAAAGCACTCTCAGAGTGCCCCCACCCAGCCCTAATACATTAAAGCCTGTCTGGGAGGTGGTTATACGTCCCTGCAACAGGAAACCTATTGTCCAGGCCTCCCCTGCTAGAGTTCCGTCCAGCAGCAGGAGGTCAGACCTGTGTCTGTGGCTGCAGCATCCATTTTGTGATGCTAGGGTTCTTTTAAACTATTACCGGTTAGGTCAGTGTGTACATGTCTATCCCTCTAGAAGGGTAGAATTTTACCCCCGCTGCCGGGATAGGATTCCAAAGTGTTGACACCAAACACGACATGTTTCCATGCAGCCATTCCAAAGTTAGCATTTAGCACGAGGTTATAATGCACTTAAGAGTATATGGTCTGGCTGCATCACAAAACAGCGTCAGAGAATAGGATACGAAAGCTGCAGAGGGGCCCAGCTCATGCATGGGTACCCTCTCACACAAAACCAAGCACTCTGCCTTCAGGATTGATAAGGGCTGCCATAGGAGTGACTGATAGGTTTATATGTGTCAGTGATTAAAGGTAGATATAGGTAACCTATATCTTAGTAAGGGGTGCATGCACCACCTTACCCAGGCTGCAGTAGCAGACCTGTGTTGCCATTTTGGAAGGCTTCCCAGGGGTGGCATACTACATGCTTCAGCCCCTGGTAGGCCACTGGGGTACCTATGCCCTTAGTACCTAAGGTACCATATACTAGGGACTCTCAAGGGTAACCCAGTAACCAATCTGGAGTGTACATGATGTAGCATGCAATCAGTTTAGAGCGGAAGCAGCAAGGCTAGGGTCCTGGTTAGCAGGGCCCCCGCCAGACTAAAGTCGAGAAACAGTGAAACACCAGCAAAAAATGGGGGTAACCATAGTAAGCAGATCCTACTCTCCTACAATGGCTAAGCCCCCCTCCTGGCTTTTCTATTCTGATAGCACAGCGTATAGCCTGAGGGTAGGGCCAGGGCTGGGATGGCCACAGAGTCAGTGGTGAGCCAGGTTTCCTTGAGGAATAAGATATATGGGGCGGTCTCTTGCAAGAGGTCAAATACCTCTGCATGGTGTTTAACTAAAGACCTACAATTTAGGCTGCAAATGGCAAATTCTTTCAGCCCGGCTGCTAGAGGCAGCAGTCGAGAGAGGAAACCTGCCCTGAAGCCGCAAGTATTACACTGCGATGGGTCAGAGTCAGGGTGCCAACTGTGTTGACCGCAAGTGGCTGTAGATTGCAGTGCGAGCAAGGAGTCCTGTGTATAAACTAACCTGCAGGACAATCCAGAACCAGGGTTCCTGGCATCTGGCGGCATCCAGGCGCGGAGGGGCACAGACGGGCTTGCCTTTTATAACTATGAAATGCGTTTTGCAAACTAATGTATTTGTTTCGGTTGCCTGAGGCAATGTTGTGTTCACTGAAAGTATGATCTAGTTTTAGATGCTTTTGTGGAATCTTCCAGTTTCTCTCTGTTAAATGAAGCTGAGGAAGCAAGAAACGTGACCCTTTGTTTATTCCTTGGCAGAATCTCCCCAGGGACATAGCTTGGTCAATAAGATTGGGAGTAGTGAGTTTCAGATTCTCCAACAATCACACTGGTGTATAATGTTAAAATACATTATACAAAAAGCAGGGCACTTGAGAAGGGCTAAATGGGTAGTGGACAAGGAGACCAATGGGGATTGGTAGGGTTCTAATTGAGAGAAACACAATATTTTGTAAAGTCACCAATATTTTTGAAGACTTTTAAAACAGGGAAGGAGAGAGAGCGTGTGCGTTTTCGTCTGTGTGAATGGAAAAATCACTGGTGAAATCTGACAGACACCTCACCATACCTGAATGAAAGCACCAGTGGCCAATTATTTACCCCAAAATACATTTTTCAGGGGTATAAAACCAAACGCACTTCTCCTGAAGGTGCACCCCTGAGTCTCCGTGTCCAGTGAGGCTCCATGATGCACTGGCAAGTGCTTGTTGGCTTTCTAGTTTGCAGCTAGTAGGCACGAATCTAGTAAATGTCCGGAGTTTTATGTTCTTTTCTTTTCAAACAGCAGTGTTTTAGTTTGGCACGTTGAATGTTTTTGTGGAAATGCGACTTCTGTTTGATCTGTAATGGTAGCTAACAGTCCAGTAAGTAACACAATGGAACCACAGTACGTCACAGCGGTAGTTTATGAGTTTTGTTAACCACCGCTGTGACGCAGGGCAGTGGGTTATCGATTTTAGAAAACCCTGTTCATCATAGTGAAAGGGAATTAGAAGCAAATAAAACAAATTCATATGTTACAATAATAGCGAATAACCCTGAAATTAATTAACCATTACAAAAAAACAAAACATATGTTTTGTACAGCAGTTTTACATAAAACAATATTAAGTAATTTAACTAAGGAAAAAAACTATAATGTCACCTGCAGTATTATGTCTCATGATATTATTCTCATCACAATGTTTTTTTACAATGGTATTACATTATTTCCAACAATATTAAGGCCAAACAACCTTGGCCTTCACTAATGAGGTCATCAATAATTCCGTGAAACTAATTGGCCTATGGTACTTTTGACCTTTGTGAATGCTTCTAGTTACTACTACACATCTGCTTTATAATTTTTAAAGTACCACAATGAGCTCCATTGTCCTGATGATTATTTCAAACCAGGAGTAGAAATGCTTTAAGGGAGCTCAGTGCAATTTGCGGGAGTCAACTTTAAAGGCATATACCTGTTTCAAGTAAGTTCTACCCCGACTTCCCACAAATCCATGAGCTAATATTGTAGAGTAACCGTGAAAGATTTGACAAAGGTAATATTAAAATTTTACATTCACATCCCAAGATTTTAACTTGCCACAATACTAAGAAGAGCACACAAGTGTTTCTGTATCTCCTCTGTCTGAGCAACACAGTGGATAAGACTGAGCTTGAGAATTTGAATTCCTCCCATTTGCCTTTCTCCAGGAGAGAGTCCTCAGTGCCTGCCTCTCTGTATTTTAAAGTTGTAAAGAGAAACACAACAGCATTTGTAAAGACATGGCCTGCCAAGTCTTTTAATTAGAGGCAATGATACATTTTTGGCTCTTTTCTTAATAGTTTGGCTTTGAAACAAAGGTTTTGTAAAAGATAGGTAATTAACTCACTCAGCACAAGATTTCACACAGTACTGTGACCATTGTTCGTGTACAGTAGAAAACATGTAATGACGTGCCCTTACGAACATTCTGTGACTAGTACAAACACATGGTTGTACATAAGAAATAAATGTCAGTGCCACAGGACAATAGACCCGATTCATTGTACAACAGTAGGAAAAGCTATGCCTATCCCTAGCAGTGACATCCCGCAGCAGGAAGCAGCTTCAGTTTGCTGAATTGGGGGTGTTGGCAGTGACTTTGGTGACTTGGGGTTGGCAGTGACTTTGGTGACTTAGGGTGCTGGCAGTGATTTTAGAGTGCTATCAGTGGCTGCCAGGTAGGTGTTGACCGTCACAGCATTAGTATGGTGTTGATATGCAAAAGTGTAGCTGGTAGAATGTAGGTCACATTATGTAGAATATTGTCCTTATCATAAGGTCAATAGCCGGTGTGCCTGATCCCCAACAGTGCCATTGGGGGTTCTCATTATGCTGCAGTTCTAACAGTACCACTAGTGTGACTTCCTGTATGCCTGTGTGCTGTCTGTGACATAATGGTGGTTTTCAGTATACTAGTTTACTGCCAGAGCCACTGAGTTGTTCATATTATGCTAGAGGGATACCAGTAATGTTGTGGTAATTCTCAGCTTGCCATATATATCTATTACTGTATATGGTGTTCCCGTTCCACTCTCCAGGATTCTTCCTGTCAGAGTCTCAATCAATCAATCAATCAGGGGTTTATAAAGCACGCTACTCACCCGTGAGGTTCTCAAGGCGCTGAAGGGGGGTGAGGGGGGCAGGTGTGCAGCTCCGGATCAGTCGAAGACCCAGGTCTTGAGTTCTTTTCTGAATGTTTGCAGGGTAGGGGAGCGTTGGATGTTCACCGGGATGCCGTTTCAGGTCTTGGCCGCGATGTAGGAGAAGGCTCTCCCACCTGCTCTGTTTCTGTGGATGCGGGGGACCTCTGCCAAGGCGAGGTCGGCGGAGCGGAGGTTCCTATTGGGTATGTGGAAGGAAACTCTCTCGTTGAGGTATTTGGGTCCGATGTTGTTGAGGGATTTGTAGGCCTGGGTGAGGAGTTTAAAGTTGGCCCTCATCTCGACGGGGAGCCAGTGGAGGTCTCGTACGTGTTAGGTCATGTGTTTGTGGCATGATGCCCCAAGGACGAGTCTGGCTGTGGAGTTCTGGATGGTTTGAAATTTGTGTAGAGTCTGTCATGAGAACTACGGCAGTCTCGGACAGGTAAAAAGCGAAAAGACCCTGAATGCGTTGGGAGACAATTTGTAGTATAGTGGTTGAATACAGTGTCGGACTGGGGTAGAAAATAGGCCCGAGCACCAAAATAAAAGTAGCATCCATTAGTGAATTAGACAGCTAAAAAAGTAGCTCATGTTTGCAAAATGGGTCAGTTTTGTAAAGACGCGCTGTGAAAGACTGCATGGATTTCAGCTTGCTTTGAGACAATGTTTGTTTTAAAATCAGGGAAATCAACAGTAAAAACTGGCCCACCGACCCAGGCAGGCCCACAAACAGCCAACATGCATTGGAAATGCCAATAGGTCTGACTTTAAAGGAATGTTTCATGGTAATGTGAAGCATTATCAGTAAATAACATGAGAATGGATATGTATTTGTGTGTAAGTTATTAACTGTAGAATAATACTTGTGTCGGTTATAAGGTGAGTGACAGCTGTGCTGTCAAACTAGGCTAAAACATCCATGTAGGTTAATGGCTGCCCTTCTGCAATCTGTGCTGCTTCCAGAGAAAAACACCATAATTATCTAGTTATCTAAGAAACTTTAATAGCATTACAATAGCATGTGTGTGCCCCTGAAAGTTCAAGCTCAGACATCTGGATAAAAAAACAAATAATCACCACTGTTTTGTGGAAGCAAGCACTTTTTTGTGGAAGCATAAAACATCTGCTCAATCAAAATACTCACTCTTGGATCCCAACATGTGGGCAGAGCCAAAGCTCCTCTCTAGTGATACTCATATAATTGGTGACAACTGTACAACTGTGCTGTCAACCCAGACCATAAATACAAGCCCAAACACTGACCTGCGAGACCAGCCCATCGCCCACTGCCTGGTTGCCTTAAATGAAAATCTGACCCTCGTGTAATGTTCTGTAACCTTGAGAGTGAATTTGTGGAATATGTAGGGTCGGTGTGGTGCGAGCGTGAGGGTTCGTTGGTTTATAGTTGGTGGTGTGGTAGCTGCTTTTTCTTTCATCCTTTATTACCCTATCTCAATAAACTCTCTTACTTTGTCTTCATTTGTCACACAACTTACAACACATTCGTTTTTTTTATGAAGATAAACCCCTGCCTCATAAATTGCTCACAAAGCGTGGGTTTCCTGCATCAAATCCATACAGGAGTTAATGTAGAACTAAAAGTCACAAAGTGGAGTCATACTCGGCTTTATCGGGTGGAAAAAAATAAAACTGTGTGTTATTCCCCATTCTAACAATTGAAACTGAAAATCGGGAGGTAAAAGCATCTGGAGCATTGGTTTATTAATTTTATTTAGCGCTTCAAAGAGCTTGAGATCAGGTATGCCATTGTTAGATAGTCCGTTAATGGTAAACAGGTAACAACGAACACCACCCCCCCAAAAAAAAAATACAACTAATGGCCTGATTCACAAAGGGACTTACAACCAGTGCACTCGCGGTTGAATATCAGCACTCGCAGAGGAATATCCGCACTCGGGCGGAACCTATACATTGCAGAGATTCCTAAACACAAGTGCAATGATTCCGCCACATGTGCAGAGACTCCGCACTCATAACTTTTACGAGTCGTAAATTCCTTTGTGGATTGAGCCCTGAGTACAGATGATAAAGCCTTGGGGAGAGATGAAAATTATAAAGTGCACTCCGGGTTGGCATCGCTGGTTTTTGGTGTCTAACCAGTAGGTTTAGGAGTGAAATGTACCTTGACTACATCAATTTAAGGCTTAACATTTCACTGGCTGAACTTTAATACTGTGTCGTTGTGCTGACAGCATTTACTTGCTCTTGTTTTTTACTACTGTCCAGCTTTTTTTTTTTTTTTAAACGAGCCTAGGATGTTTTTAGCCCAGATTTTCGCCGTTTAAATAAGCAAAACTGCAGCGCACCGCTTGATGCTTGTTTTAGTACTTTTAATATTGGGAAACAATTTTGAACATGGAAAAAAACGGAATCATTTACGCCTTGATATATGATTGCATTTCTATTATCATTTGTTGCTTTGAAATAAAATCTTTTTATTAAAAAATGTATTTATTGAAAAATTTGCTCGGAATGAGTCCGTCTGTATATTTTTTAAACTTTGAATATCCTACTCTCTCTCCCACTCTCGCGTCGCCTATCAAATCTAACTTTTACCAGCACCAGAACTCTCAGCATTTTACCCTTACTTATCAGGTGCGCTGAACAGAGGGGAACAGTATCTAACAACAGATGGCATCTTCTCCGGCCATGAAGTGGTTCTCCTTAGTTCCAGGACACTGACTTCACCACCTCCTAATCTCCCAGGCTCCGTTGGCACTTGTTGCCTTCATTGTAATGCACCTTTCCTTATGAGGAGTGATAAACTCAATTATCTTCATAACTAAGCATGTCAAGGCATGTCTAGAACTTCGCCTTAATTAACTCTTGAATAAAATATACTTTAGCAATACTAAGTCATGAACTTGAATGCTGTTTTTGATATTATCTCCAGGAATTAAGATTATTTTAATGTTTTTCTTGGCTGGCCTTACAAACTAGAGTCCCACAATGCATTATTGATCAATGTTTTGTTTACAAGGTAATACAAACAGAAGAATTCTGGCAGAACAAGCCAAAAGAATGTCTTAACAAAATAAGGACAGAAACAACATAATAGAGTAAATAATTGGGAGAAGAAACCACAAATAAGCAGAACTAGAAAACAAATTACCAAAATATGGAGAAGATGAATTTCAACAGGTAAGTGGCCTTGTCTATGTCGCCCCGCCATCCTCTTCTTTTAGCAGACCATCATCCACCCCCACACCACCCTACCACTCCCCATTTTCTCACAACAACTCCTACGCACACCAAACCCTGCTAACCACGAAATCCGATGGCTTTTGATATGGCATGTAAATTTGAATGAATAAAAGCTAAAAATATATAATAAGAAAGCATTTATGAATGGCTCGTCTGGTCTATAATGGTGAAAAGCAAGCACAGTCAAGAGAACAAATAAATATGAAAATTAGTATCTCACATATTGATGATAATGCCTAGACAAATGTCACTCTAAAATCTTAGGACAACGTTTCTTAACCCGTGGTCCGGGGAGCCCCAGGGGTGCATGACACATACTGAGAGGCCCAGAATTGTTTAGAATATTAAATAATATTGACAGATATAGTTTATATAAATAAAGAAGCAAATGGAAACAATTGATCATTTAAAATGTTCTGTGAACATTGAAATTGGAGGCTACAAAATAAGTTGGTATCCTCAAATTGATTGAGCTAAACAACAACGTATAGTGAGAAATGCACTTTAACTCTCCTCTCGGCAGCTCCACCAAATGACTTATCATAAAACACCCTAAATGTATTTGAGATGCATGCTGCAATAATGACTCTGAGGCAGGAACCTCATATAAAGATGTATGCTTCAGTTATTCTGGTTACATACAGCTTTGCTGCCCTGCTGGGTTCCTGGATCACAGACATCAGGAACTCTGCCACCGCCAAATGCTTGCAGTAGAATACACATGTTAGAACACTCTATGTATCCCACAGTCTGCCTGTCTGACACTGACCCAATACAAATGCAAATAGAGAACACAGGCCTAACTTAAAGGACACTGAACATGATCGACATATGAAGATGGACTGGTTGTGTGAGTTGGTACTGACAAAAGTAGTCATAGCTGTGGTAGAGGTCGGTATGTTGGTCCTTCTTGGTGCAGATTCCATGCATTAAAATAAAAGAAAGAGCTGGAGTAAAGGAGCAATAAACTAATGTCCATCAAAAAGATGTTCCGTATGGTGGAAAGTGAGAGAAATGAATGGGTGATTTCCACAGCTGAATATCTTGACAAAGAGTTACACTTTACTTTATTGTGCAGTGTTGATCAATGGGGCATGGAGAGTGGGAAGATCCACCTACACGGACGATGCAGTGGTGGTTGCAGAAGTGGGACCTTTGAACTTTCTAAGACGTCAGACGAAAGAGAAAAGTAGTACATACATCAGCATGTCATACCTCGAAACCTATACTTTATCACCAGTTTGATACCTGGTCTTTACCAAACCATAAATAATAAGGGTTTCTAATAAAGCCTTATCGCCAGCTGCCGACGGCTATACTGCTTGTTAAAGGCCTTGAAATCGAGCTATTACAACGGAGAGGCCATTTAACAATGGGCATATCCTAAGGTAGAAGAGCTATAAGGCAATTAGAACATTCCACTCACTGAGGGCAGAATGTTCTGAATTGGGGAAACCAGACAATCAAATGTGAGGAAGTTGGAGCAGAAGGCTTATACCAGCCGTTATTAGCCTTGAGCCACTTCACTGTCTTCAATGGAGCTCCCATTGCGTTGGCTTTTGTGAGAGGGTAGGGCTTTAAGTAGCCCCTTGTCATAACCTCACTGACTTTGTGCTACTCCTCCCCCTGGATGAGGAGGCCCCACTGCAGGCTACTGCCGCCCGCTGTTAATTGCTGCTCTTGCTTTTGAGTTTGTCAATGTACAATGTTACAAGTATTAGCAAGGCGAATACTATCATCCAGCCATCTAGAGTGAAAAAGAAATCATCTCAAAATGGCCGCCGAGCATGAGCTTGAATGTGTGATGGCCATCTTTTATTGTTTTTTTGATAAAGAATAAGAAAAAGTTAAAAGGTGCCTGCCGTACATGAGAGCGCTCACATGCTCTTTGGCCACCTCGGAAAAAACATTGGTAAAGGAAATAGGTCAGCATTTGATATTAAACGGAAGGCCTTCTGCCTTTGACAGTGTTTGTTGTCACTGCCTTCCTTTCAGGTATTGTCTTTTTTTTTTATATATACCATATGTTAGAATACAAAATCAAAATAATTCATTACGGAGTCCCCCGCACCCCCCTCACCAAACCCCTTGGCATTACCAGTGAGTATTACAAGCAGTGAGAGTTTCCAGCGTAAAAAAAGAGATCAATTTAACAAAACATTAAATATTAAATCCTACATTGAAAAAAGCATATCAAAATTTAATTTATCCACATTTTACCAAGACGGAACCAAGGTCACAAGATGTAAATGTATTTCGATTTATATAGCGCACTAATCACCCAGGGGTCTCAAGGCGCTTGCTTAGGGAACCCGTCCTGGTATTCCCCTGTGAGATACCCCGGCAGGGTATTCACAAGGTGAAAGCCAGGCATCCCGCCGCGAGGGGCCGTAGTGGAGATTAAGCAAGCTATTGCCCAGAGTCGCAGAGTGTGACCCCGTGAGTCGAGTAGGCACCGGAGCGAGAATTGTCGAGTCCGTGGAATTTTTTGAGCCCGAGACCCGCCGAGGCGGGGAATCGAACCCTGGTCCACGGCTGATCTCAGCTTCCGGGTCTGCCGCCTCTAACCACTGAGCCACGCTTCTCCACAAGAGCAAGAAGAAGAAGGGAGGGCAAAGAAGAGAAAGGAGAGGAAGAGAGAGAGAAGAAAAGAGGAAAGGAGGGAAGGGCAATATAGAGAGGTGTAAAGGAACATCAATAAAAAACTTTCTATAGATCTTGTGAATTCATTATACTGAGCCACCTGGTTAGAGGTTCCCATATCGCTGGCCCTTTTTTTTTTGCACGACTGCCTTGTTTGGCATATATAGCGTTCTCCAGTTTATATGTAGTCAACAGCCGAGCCTGCCATTGGGCAAACGAGGGAGGGTTCGGGTCTTTCCAGTGCGAAGCAATACAAATCCTGAGAATAGCCATTGCCACAAACATTAAAGTTCCCCCAGTCTTCCTATCGATCATCTCATACAACCCCAGCAGGATATTAGTTGGGGTGAGTTGGATGTCTAATAATAAAACTCCATCCAAGAACCGCTGCACTTTGTCCAATAGAAGCTCCAGCTTTGGGCATGTAGCGAACATGTGCACCGAGTCTGCGCAAAAACTCGGCACATCTAGGACACATTGTTCCACTACCGGTTCCCCATTTAGCGATTCTGCTTGGAGTTATATATATAGGAAGTAGCCTGTTTTATAAAATTGCACCTGTAATTTAGCTGACAACAGGTGGGTTTGTGCAAGACTTAAAGCGTGGCAGAAGGTGTTGGGGGCATTCAGTTTCTGCTGCCACTTTTCATCTGTCTTTCCTAGGTCATCAGGCATTCGCTTGTTTAATATTGTGTAAATCTATTCGATCCGTGGTGGTCTTGGCCCCTGTAATTTGTCTATAAGGTCAATCTTTGCAAACCCTGCTAGTCCACCCGATTTATGTGTTAAAAAACCTGTAATGGCGTGGTAGAAAAATAATTGGTTATTATTCAAGTTATAGCAGGCTTTGAGATCACTGAAAGTCCAGGTGCCTTCAGAAGTCGCCAAATCCCCCAGTTTAGAAATACCAGCTCGATTTCACTGTTGGAGGTATGTTTTTTCAAAAATAAGTGGTAGATTAGTATTCTTTCTTTGGGGGTATAGTGATTTAGTCTGGCTGGTCCAAATAATCTGCGTATATTAGAAAAAAACCCTATAAGCATTCATCAAAGTCTTAAATCGGACCCGCTTGTAGTAGCCAAATTCCAACTGCCTCCAGAGACAGCCCCTAGCGCTTTCCCCAAGTAGTGAAGTATAGGGAGATGGCAGTCCCGAGGGGTTCTCTATAAAGTGATTGTGCAAATATTCAGAGCTATATTGCAAAACTGCAGCCCAATAATAACATTTTAGATTGGGGAGAGCCCACTCACCTCTATCTCTAGGTAAAGAAAGCAATTTAAAGGCACTTCTCGGCTGTGAGTAGGCCCAAAGAAATTGGGAGAAGATTTGAACTTATATATGAAACATGCTATTATTAAACTCTAACAGGATTGTTCTAAAGAAATAAAGTAATTTAGGGAAAAAGGTCATTTTTAAGATGTTACATCTCCCTACTATAGTCTGATGTATGTTGTTAATTTTTTTGAGCGACTTCTTAATATCAGCTTCTAACTAAATCAGATTTTCTTTTACTATTGAATCTAGGTCCGTAACCATGTTAACCCCTAGGTATTTGGCTTTCTGGACTACTCTATCGTCTACTCAATTTATTTTTTCATTTAAGAGGATCTGTTTTTTTGTTTTATTGAGGGTGTATCCAGATAACTTTCCAAACTCTTGGGCCTCTTGCTCCAAAGCCTTAATGGCAGTTTTGGGTTCCGGGGTTACTACGGCAAGGTCATCGGTGTAAGCCATGATCTTAGTGTCCATGCCAAACCTTCTCACTGCCGTCATTTCAGGAGTAAGTACGATTTTTTTAACACGAGGGTAAATATGTAGGGCGAGGAGCAACGGTGAACAAGGACACCCCTGTCTCGTCCCTCGTGATATCTCTATTTGCTCCGTCAAATGTCCATTAATTGATATTCTGGCTGTGGGATTCTGATATAAAGCTGATATAAAGCTTGCAAGGCCTGCACTATTTAGGACCGAAGCCGATCCTCCTCATGACGACCCATAGGAATTGCCAGGAGACCCTATCAAACCCTTTTTCAGCATTGAGTAGAATTAATGAGATCGGGTCTCCTGACACTTTGGAGGCGTCAAATAGAGTAATGGTCCGGCGAATATGGTCAGTGGTGCCCTTTTTAGGTATGAACCTGTGCTGCCGTTGCAGACAAGAGACTCTATATTTGTAGATAATCTAGATGCAATGATTTTAGAGAATATTTTATAGTCGGTGTTAATAAGGGTTATAGGTCTGTAGGAAGACATCTCTAATGGTGATTTGTCTTTTTTAGGAAATATTACGATTTTTGCTGTGGACCAAGAAAGCGGCGGGGAGGACCCATTAAATATGGAAACTACCACATCTGAAAAAAGATCTTTAATTTTCTGGGAGAAGATTTTATAAAATTCAACTGGAATGCAATCCATGCCTGTGGCTTTGCCATCTGGTATGCTTGCGAGTGCAGTTGCAATTTCTTCCCAAGTTGGAGAAATTTCCATTTGATAGCGATTCTCGGTATTGAGTTCGACTACCAGTATTGCCTCAAGATAATCAGTAATTTCTATTTCTCTGAACTCCATGGGCCTCATATTCTCTTCTGTATATAGTTTTTCATAAAATTCCCAAAAAGCCTCCTGTATGTTTATAGGATCATTAGTAACCCCTTCTGAGTTTGTTTGGATTGAGGAAATTACATTAGCAGTTGCCAATAAGCTCACTGCACTCAAATAGCTTTTCTTGTGCCGAAGCCCATTTTGCAGCCACTCTCTCCACAAATATAGTCCCAATCTCATCTTTGGCAACAGCTACCATCGTTTGTGCGGCTTAAATTCCTACTCCTGACTGAATGGCCTGTATTAGTTTATTTTCAGCTTTTATCATTTGATGTTGTAAACAATTAACCTGCGCTTTCTCTCTTTTGTTCCAACTAATGGAGAATTGTAGCGTCTCCCCCTTATACCTGCCTTTAATGTGTCCCACACAACCATTATCGGGGCTGACCCAATGTTTATCTCCAAGAACTCTCCGATCCAACCCTGCATGTGTTCCTGATAGTTGCTGTCATATAAAAGTGTTTTTTCAAAGCTCCAGTTCGAGCTTGGCCCTCTGTACCCCCGTCCCTCTAGGTTTAAAATGTGTGGGTTGTGATCTGACAAGAATTGGGATGCTGTGTCAATAAGGCAGTACTGGGCCAGAGAAGAAGAAACTAAAAAGTAATCAAGCCTTTCAAGTGACAGATGAGGGGCTGAAAAGAAAGTCAAACCATCTTGTTCAGGTTTTAAATAGGCCCATACGTTCTTTAAGCCATGGGTGCTTATCAAATTGAGCACTGCCTGGAAAACCTTTGGTTTCCTGCCTCTGTACTTCCAAGATTCATCAGATTTCCATGTGCTAGGCAAGTTTAGATTTAAATCGCCACAGAGAATTATAGGGAGTGGCCAATGTACTAACTCCTCATTTACCCCATTGATTATCCCCGGGTCATTTAGATTGCTTCCATAAATAGAGCAAATTGTAAAAACAATTTTTGGGGGAAGAGAACAACCTGCAATCACCCATCTCCCTAGAGAGCCAGATTTTACTCTATTGACTTTTAAAGGTAGTTTCTTCGAGACTATAATCCCAACTCCCTTGACCCTGGCCCCTTGTGAAGTTGCCCCAATAACTTTGTATCCTAGTGAGTTCAACAAATATTTCTGAGCCCCTTTGATATGTGTCTCCTGGAGGCCGACAATGTCGGCCCCAGTGAGCGCAGACCCATTGCAACTTTTTGTCTTTTTGTAGAATCATTTAACCACAGACATTTACCAATATGATTCTAAGTTTATTTAACATGCTCATTTTCTACCCTGAATAACTTGACCCTACGTAATAATCCAATCTTTTTCTTTTCTTTTTTTTGGGCCACAATCTGACAAAATATAGTGATCATACTTCTAACATCAGCTAAGCAATTCATATTTCCTCTTTTTTTCTCCTTTTCACACCCCTCCCTATCCCCCATCTCCCCCCTGTACCTCATGCCCTCTTGGTTTCCTCCTTACTCTAATCTCTTTTTTTTTAACATCGTATGTGCTGGATTTCCTATGTCCCATCCCAAAAAAACCACCCAGAGATTTGAACGGAAACATCACTTTTTCCCCCACTGCAGTCATTTTGTATCCACCTTCCCTCCCAGAACCCCCCCCCCCACAAATGAGCAGTCAGGGAAACCCTGAATGATGGTGAGCATGTGTGAGTTCCAGTCACCAAACCACAGAAGCCTTAACTGTTAATCAGCATATTTCTGCAGGTCTAGCCTGCCTATATACAGTGAACACAACAAAAAAGAAAAGGATGAAAGAAAGTGAAAGAAAAACTGTAGAAACCCTTACAGGCCTTATTCTACTGGACTAAATAGAAGTCTCGGATTAATTCAGTCTTTTTCTCCCCGCAATATCCTTTAGGTGTTCCCCAGCCTTAATTTCCTTTTTTTTTTTTTTTGGTCCTCATATATGCCACCAGTAGATGTTAACTCTAAGTGAGCTTACTCCAGGCCACTGGCACAAACCAACGTTTCCAACCCTTAAGTTTGTGGATAGCCATGGGAGATTGCCCAGAGGTAGGTCGTTTCCAATCCAACTCCCATTACCAATGTTACTTGCCACTTTGGGAGGATAGGACCACTTAACCTCTGGCATAATCATTGGACATTTTTACTGCTATTTCTCACACCATACTTTTAATGCAGACCAAAGCTTAATTGAATTTTCCCCACCACACAACGTATCTAGACGACTCACTGCCATGATATTTCTTAAACAGTCTGCAAATTTGGGAGGATTTTCCGATTTCCACTCTTTACATATCTCCCTCCTAGCAATAACAACAACATAGAAAATAAACTGTGAGGTACAACTTTTTATATCATAATCATATGGGAGACCAAATAAAACTAATCTAGGGCTATAAGTTATAGATTGTGACAACACCTCTTCAAGAAACCCACACACCTGTCTCCAGTAAGTAGCTATTTCAGGGCATTCGACAAACATATGTCCATCGTCTGCCGCTGAAAACCTACATCTTGGGCATAGGTACTCTTCAGTTGCAATCTTAGAGAGTTTTGCAGGCGTCCAATAAGCCCTATATACCGTAAACAGGTGGTTTCTTCTCAGATTTGATGGTTTTACTATTTTTTGAGAGAGTGTAAAGGAATCCATCCAAACTTTTAACAGGTCTCCTGGAATCTGTACCGTAGAGTTATCCCATAATTTAATAATTTCAGCCTCTAGATTATCTTTTGTTCCCACCAGTGTCCTGTACCATAAATCTACCTCGCCTTTCCATCCCTTCTCCCTGCTAATTGATTCAAAAATAGAGCTCTCCCCATCATTAGTCCAATTCTGGCTCCCCCACCAGGCAGATTGCTGATAAAATTTAAATCTCATAATGGTGCCTTCTGTTAAATTTGATAGGGCTTCCCAGCCTAATAATGTTGAGTTGTTACACAATTCTCCCCATTTCGTAAGGCCTGCTGTTCTCAGTGGAATGGCAAGTTGATCCAGTAAACATTCCGGAGTAACAGGGGAATCCCATATTGGGGACTGGGAATGATAGTATGGGATGTCTAAAATTCTACGTATTGATTGTCAATTCTCTAAGGCTGTCCGTAAGAGCTTCAAACGAATTTTCTTAAAAAACTTCTGATCTCCAAATTAATAGAGAAAAAAGTCTGAGCCATGTCGTAGGTCTGATAACATAGCCCGAAAAAGTCTACCATGAGATGAAGAGTCCAACTTGTTGGCTAGGAGTCTACAATTTTTAAACTGAAAAGCATAACAATAAAAAAGTAAATCCAAAAGGGCCAGCCCACCCAATTTCAATACCCTCCTCAATTTCTTCCAAGCTATTCTCGGAGACTTAGTAGCCCATATAAATGAGCCGATCCTCCCTTGCAAATTAGAAATATCCTTTTTATCAAATTTTAGAGGGATGGAATTAAACAAAAAGGAGACCTTTGGCTATATTATCATTTTAACTAGGTTCACTCTACCATAGATGTTAAAAGGTAGAGTGTTCCATCTAGTCAAAAGCTTCCTAATCTCCTTAACAACCATTAACCAACTCGTTTTGGGGACTTCTTCTAATATCTGGGTAAGATAAATCCCCAGATATCTAATTTTTGACTTTGCTTCTGGAATCGGGGCACAATTGTTCCAGCTCATTATATCCGTTTTATCTTTATTAACACTATACCCCGACACAGTACCAACATTTTCAGCCAGTTCAAATAACCTGGGGATAGCCTCCACAGGGTTAGATGTATAAAGAAGAAGGTCATCAGCATAAAGGGCTGTCTTTAGTATCAGGTCCCCCATTATAAATGGTTTAATTATTGGATCTTGTCTCAGAGAACAACAAAAGGCTCAATATAAATATCAAAAAGAAGGGGGGACAGGGGACAACCCTGCCGCGTTCCCCTAGAAATTTTCAGCCATTCGGACAGGCTACCGTTAACCAATACTTTGGCCCGGGGACTCCTGTACAATGTCTCAATCCCTTTAATGAACAAATCTGGAAAGCCAAATTTTGTCATGGTCTTCCAAAGAAATTGCCAATTAACTTGGTCGAAAGCCTTTGCGGCGTCAATTGCCACAATAGTAAGTGGTATCTTCTTTTCAATTGCTGTATCTATTGCTCCAATAACTTGGAATGTCAATTCATTTAATTGACGGCCGGGAATAAACCCGCTCTGATCCGGGTGGATAATAGACTTAATAATTTTAGCCAGCCTAGAAGCAAGTATACCGGAGTCAATTTTTGAATCTGAATTTAGGAGAGAAATAGGTCGGTATGACTCTATCTTTTTTGGATCTTTGTTCGGATTCGCTATGAGGGATATTGTGGCTTCTGACCATGAAACTGGGGTACATTCCCCCTCCAAGAATATTTTTATTAAAAAGTCTCAATAATGTGGCTATTACTTCTACCAAATTATCTTTATATACCTCGGTTGGTAATCCATCAGGGCCAGAACCCTTATTTCTGGCCATCTTTTTCAGCTGTAACCTTATTTCTCCCTCGGTAATCTCAGTAACTAAAAAAGCACTATCTAGTTCGCTCAACTGAGGTAACACTCTCAAAGCCCACCAATCATCCAACTCTACCAACCCCAATATATTCTTTTCCTGATAGAGTTCCTCCATAAAGCCTCTAGCCTCTCCCTTTATCTCTGCATCCTCAACTAAAGACAAACCAGTACCGCGCTGTATTAAAAAATGTATATTATTTCTGCTCTGCTCTGACCTTGCCTTCCAAGCTAACAGGGAACCACACTTCTCTCCGTACTCAAAGTTACGAAGCTTACTTACCTCCCACCTATCTTTAATTGTCTTGTCAGCTCGGGCTTTAAAACCAATCTGCAGGTCTAATATTTATTTTTCAAGACCCGGTATACATTTCTATCATCCAAAGCAGCCTGCTGTAATTTTAGTTCCTTTATTTTAATTAAGTCTAGATCATGAATATCCTTTTCTTTCTTGAGTTTTCTATTTAAAGCCATATGAGAACCATAGATTCCTCTTAAATAAGACTTAAGTGTGTCCCATACGATTTGATCTGAAGCCGTTCCTTCATTAAACAAAAAGAACTCCAACAGACTCACCTTGATTTTATTTTTAATCTCCTCTTCTAACAATATGGTCCTATCAAGTGTCCACCTATGTTCTGAAAGACTAACTTTAAAGGTTATTTTTAACTCGACCACCGAGTGATCTGACAACCCTACTGGGACATGTGAAACTGAAACAGTATTAGACAAAAATGATTGATCTAACAAAACAAATCTATTCTTGAAAACTGACTGTAGTTTTTGCTATAAAACGAATACTCTCTGAGATTGCCATGCTTGAATCTCCAAACGTCCTGTAATGAAAAGTCTTTCATTATGTTCTTTAAAGCTAGAAGGGATTTATTTGGGGAGTTATATTTAACTTTAGAGGTGCGGTCTAATTGTAGATCCATTATAAGATTGAAATCACCTCCTAATATGACAGGAACTGTATATTGTAACATATATTGCTCCAACTTTTGAAGGAAAGATGCAATATCTTCGTTAGGACCGTAGTAAACTGCACATAAAAATTTAGAGCTACCAATCGAAAGAGCTGCCGCCAACCATCGTCCAGACTGATCCGTGCCCCAGTCGTGAATCCTAGGGGCCCGATGTAGGTCGGTCGGTAACGGCCGAAAATCGGTATTTTCGTCCGTTACCGACCGGTATTCAGTAAATGGTATGTAGGGCCACATATTTCACAGAATCGGTAAATTTACCGATCGGTAAATTTACCGATTCTGTGAAATACCGAGATCGGTAAATTTACCGATTCTGTGAAATACCGAATCGGTATTTATACCTATTCGGTAATTTTGATATGTAGGTGGGACTCTTCTGAGTCCCACAACCTTTACCGAATCTGTATTTTACCATCAAATATATTTGATGGTAAAATACCGATTCCGGTGTGCATGCACATGTGTGCATGCACACCTGTGCCATATGACAGGCAGACCTGCCCTTAGGGCAGGTATGCCTGCCACATGGCCCCCGAATCTTTTTTGGGGGTGCTAGAGGGTGTCAAAGTGACACCCCCTGCACCCTTGTCAAAATCTGTATTTACCGATTCGGTAAATACCGACCGGTAATGCCCCATTCATTCCTATGGGCTTCAAAGCCCTTAGGAATGAATGGGGCTTTACCGGTCGGTATTTACCGAATCGGTAAATACAGATATTTACCGATTCGGTAAAAGGAACATCTGGATGTTCCTACATATCCACCCCTTAGATTTACCGATTTTTAATTACCGAATCGGTAAAATTCGGTTATTAAAAATCGGTAAATCTATTTTACCTACATCGGGGCCCTAATCCCCTTATTAGCACGTACCATTATAGCTACCCCTCTTGTAGAGCCAGTTTGCTTAGAGCAAAGAATTTCCTGAACCCAGTTTAATTTCATGAATACTTTCCTACAGACTTCTGCTTCCAGATGTGTTTCTTGTAAAAGATATACATACGCTTCAGAATTTTTCAAAAACTCACAAACTCTTTGTTGCTTTTTTCGACTCCCTATACCATTCAAATTCCAGGAAAGGAATTTACTGCTAGATACCATAGCTATAACATGATAATTTAGTTCTGCATCTGTAACCAGTACTGGCCTGTGTTCATATTTAATTTTAAGAATATTGAAACTGATAGCAGATGAAGACATTTCTATTTGTTTCTTCCCTTCCACCCTGTGACCCCTCCCTTCCCACCCCCCGAGGAACCCAACCCTCCTGTTTGGCGTAAGCACGCCTTAGGAGGCCCCGCACCCAAAGACACCTTCTTAAGTGAGACTTAAACAACAATCTTCTCCCCGTTCCATCAGGAAAAATCCCCTGTTTGATTAAACTTTTTTTTTCTTTTTTTTCCCCCCACTGTACCTTTTTCTCCCCAAATGCCAAATAATTAAGTAAGTTCCCCCCAGTTAACAGTAACCAATGTGCAGTGTCAATGTCCATTATCCAATGAGCACTGTTCTCTTAGGAGATTAACTATTTTCTCATATTGATTAATAAATTGTCGACTTCTTCTGGAAAATGGCAGGTATGCAACTTGTTGTTCCACATTATTTTTAATAATGCGGGGAACTTCATTTGGTCCTGGGCTCCCAATGAACGTAACTCTGGCATCCTTGAACCCAGCTCCCATTGCCTTTGAGCAGTCTTTCCACCTATGTCAGATCTGATTTGATAGGGGTTAGCACGATAATGGAGAGAGGTACGTGCTAGACATCTGGTAAGGATTAGTTCTTTGATACTATAGGTTTGAAAACTAAGCAAGATTTTCCTTGGTGCCTTGCGATCTGGATGCAACTTATAAGGGTCTCTATGTACTCGCTGGATCTCTGCTTCTAAATCAATATCCAGCCGATCCTTTAATATATCTTCCCTGAGTAGTCTACATACAAATCCCTTAATATCCTCCACCTCGGCCCCTTCCGGAATTTTAAGAATCCTGAGGTTATTACGTCGGCTCTGCGTTTCCAATCTTTCCAAATCCATCGTCAATGCTCGATTTTGGGCTTTTATGATTTCTATATCTTTAGAATTTCCCTTCGAAGTTTCTGAAAGTGTAGTGACTTTACTCTCCAACACACTGGTCCTGGCCGTAATTTCCTCTAGTTTTGTCTCTAAGACATCAAATTTATCATGTAGACCTCTTTGGTTTCTCTCAGAGATCTCGAACTTGACCAGCAAATCCTCTCTCAATGATTTAAATAAAGAGCCAAGTCTATCACTCTCAGTCTCATTCTCATTCTGAGCCCCATTTGATCTGTCAGTTCCGTTAGACTGAGGGGTCGAACTATGTATATCATATGTAGGTAGAGGGGGGGATATAGATTCGGCCTGAGCAACATGAAGAACTGGGAAAGGAGAAGTCACATCGGAGCTCGACGAGGCTTGTATTGTATGCACAATAATCGAAACAGGTGCTTCACCCACTGAGACCGCTGGGATGACTGTGCCTGAACCTGAGCCTGAGCCAGAACGTGGACTTGAACCTAAATCTTGATCCATACTGGTCTGTACTACTACCCCCAGTTCTCCCTCATTAGGGGTTGGCTCTAGTACTGCATACCTATTACGCAGGGGTAGAATAGAAGAAGATAGGGGAGTACATACTTCATCTGTCCGGGCAATATCAGCTGTTTCAGAGCCTAATCTGGCTTCTGCGCTCTCCTTGGAGTTCACTGCCTGTTCCATTATTTTAAAATACCTTTTAAGTGAAGGAGTACTTTTTAATGTTTGTGACTGCTTTATTGCCTTGGCTGACCCCCCCTTTCTCGCTCCACCTCTCTTCTTCTGTTTGTATGGAGAGACGGGCGTCGGCCCTTCTCTATCAACAATATCAGCAGAGTCCTAGATTCCTTTGTTTTCTCAACTCTTGTTTTGATCTTAGTTGGTACCTGTTTCTTACTTCTCCCGTTCTTCCTTTAGTTGTACTATTCTGCTTTCGATGGTGGTCAAGACTAGCCTCCCCCTCTGCACTACCAGCCTTAAGGTCTTTAACTTGTTTCTCACAGTCACTTTGGCAATTTGTTTTAGTATTAACTGCCTCCATGCAGTCCATACAATCCACCCCTCTAAGAACCACATTACCGTCGATTATTGTTGCATAAGTCCACCAGCCTACCGGACCTCGCACACGAGAAAAAAGCGCCTCCCTGGACCGAAGCCAGAGACTCCTGCAGCTCACTCTGGGCTCTCGTGTAGCCTCAGCAACCTGGTTCGCCGCTAACATCAATAGCCTGCAGCTCCGAATCTGATGCAGCTGCCCCGTCTTCGTTTCCCTTGCGTAACAGCGCCCCGGCATCCCGCAGGGTCCTAGCGCCCTCGTGTACTCGCGCGTCCTCCAAAGCCTCCGGAAAAGAAAGACAGACAGTGGAAAATTAAAGTACACCGTAAATGAAGTTCTTTAGGGAGTATTCACCCGTCCTCACCGCATATTAAGGCACAATCCTCTCTCGAACATGGGAGAAACAACCATCCGATTACTGTTAAGGTGCTTCGGTGTGCAGGAGCTCCGCAGCAGCCGTCAGCCTGCCGCCGCCATGTTCCTCCGCCCCAGCCTTAATTTCCGACAGAAAGACCCGGATAGAGCCGTCAAATATAACTTTAATTCTAGCTGGGTTCATTAGGTATACTTGGGCGCCTTGCTGCTGGAAAGGAATTATCAATTGGCGTAGTCTCCATCTGCACTCCACGGTTTTATGGCAGAAGTCAGGTTTGGCAAATTTTTTTATTCCATCTGCTTCTTTTTGGGAATTCGGCCTGGCCTGGTCATACACCAGCTGCCTCAAAAGATAGTTCCCAAACAAAACAAAAAAAAACCTGGGTTTCTCACTCCCAGAGCTACTGCCATCTCGCAACTGCTTCAGATTAAAAGGAAAGCGATGTGCCCTCTGGATTTCTTGGTCCCAGTTCCAATTGGCCTGTGCGGGGAAGGCAGCTTGGATAAGTCTAACAATGAACCCTCTTGGATCATCACCCTCAATGCCTTCAGGAATCCCCAGAAGCAGCAGATTATTCCTCCGTTGTCTATTTTCTTGCGCTTCTATTTTGGCCATTAGATCAGTTAGGCACGCCACATGAGATGTTCCTTTGTATTTTACATTAGCTATGTCTGATTCCAAAGTTTATGTCCGTGCTTCAATCATTGAGACCTGGTCAAAGATGTCTGTGCAGATCTTGTTTAATTTCCTGATGCCACCTTGAAGTTTTTTGGTGGCACGGTGAGATTATCAGATCGTACTTCTTCTTGGAACTGCTTTATAGAGTCCAATATAGAGGACAGGGAGGGTTTGGGCAGATGTCCAACAGTAAACTGTGGGCTCTCCTCAAGCTGAAGATTAGAGGGTCTCCCCAGGGGAAACAAGCTAAGAGAATCTGAATTGTCCCACTTGAGCTGGCTACGCCTTTTGCTTCAAGATTTTCTTTTTGCTGAATAGTTCTCGTAGTGGGATCATATTTGTTATCTTCTAACATACTGCTTTCGCTTGAGCTAATAATTTCGTTTTTGGTGCCAGACAGAGACCCATCAGATACAGAGAAAAAACTTTCGCCAAGGAGTTCCGTGGTCTGCGGGTCGGTGGGACCAGGATCAGGGTTCTCTTCAAGATCATTGTTAGCCTCCTTGTCCCTGCTGCCCTGGGGGTCCTTTCCTGCACCATCAATAGCAGCAATAGCAGCAGCAACGACTGAGGTGCTGGTGGAAGACTCTGGGATTGATGCTAAAGACGTTATGTCACAAGTCCCTTTAATCCCAGTATCACACAAAGCTACCTGTGTATTCAGGGCATCACTCTGATGTACAACCCCCTGCTCTGAGGCCCCCTGACTTGGCGCCCTGAGATTATTAAAATCGTTCCCTGCTAGTGTACTTGAATCCATGGCTATCGAGGACCCCTTAACGACAGAGAAATGTTTGCAAATAGAGGGTGATAAACCAGTGCCTCCCACGGCACCCGCTTTCAGCATACTGGCTCCTCCGGGCTTCCCCATATTTTTCTTATTGGCCCCAGGGTCCCGTTTACCTTTAGGAGGGGGGTCCGCTTTTTCACACTTTTCTTTTTCCATTTCTCCTTGGATCGAGGCTGCTTTCAGTTTAAGGGTCTTCTGCCACTGGGTGGTCATGCTCCACTCACTCCGATTCAGCGACGCCACTCATCCGGCTTTCTCCAATTCTACAAGCAGTTTGAGACCCCCTCGGACCCAATCAAACACCGCTGTGCGTCCCCTGGCTGAAGCTGAGATGCCCACCGTATGACAGGTCAAACAGATCGTAGCAAAGACCCGGATTTTTACAGTTCTGCTGCACGTAGCCCGTACAGAGGCTCAGGACGTTTCATCCACGGACACGGACATCTGCTGTAGAGGACGGCGTTGTAGGTCAGCTAATCGACCGCCGACTCCCCAAGCTCCAATGTGCGGAGCACGGCGTGTCGACTGGACAGGAAGGTGCTCACACTAGCGCCATCTCTGCTCCCCCTTTCAGGTATTGTCATTGTCAATTATGTTGTTAGGCTGGTGAGAGTAAATATCCTGAGAGGTGAGTTAAATTGCAGCCTGAGGAACCTAATGACCCCAGCATTCAGCACAATTTGTAGCTCACGTGGCCCAGGCACCAAACAGAGGAGACATAATAAAAGCGACTGCTACCCTCCTGTCTAAGGCTCTAAAATCATGATCAATAAGAAACTGATTTAAAGGAAGCAGCATTTTAAATTCCAGTTAGAAGCTGAAATACACCAAGACAAAACCTGAGTTTCTGTTATCTCCCTGCACATTATAGGAACTATTTTAGCATTTAGGTCATCCCACAAAATAATGAGCATACAGGTTTATCTTCCTAATTTTATTGAGTATCCTTTCAAGGCTGGTATCCTGGCAGCAAAGGAGGGAGCCAAGTCAAATTTTAAGCAAATTGAGTTGAAAATCAGTGAGCCTATCCCGAGAAAGGCAACTATAGAAGTAACACTGAGGGTTAGGTATGTGATCACATTTAAATGTTGCAGCCTACTATTGTAAAATTGCCTTCAAAATTCACCAAATCTCCCTTAATCACAAGCCACACAAAACAATGCAGCTACCAGAACATTCATTTAGGGTCGTGTTCGTCAACCCTCTTACTGCTAACTCAACTGCAAACGGAAGAGCTTAGATACAGACGAACACCAATATCTTGTGTTATGGGCTATCCTAATGTTCACATCATTACACTTTTAAATTATATATATTAATATGGTTTATTTTTTGTCTTTTATCTTCTGTGCTTTTATGGCTTAAAGTTTTATTGATTCATTGATTGGTTGATATCATATGCTCTCTAAGAACAAGGCATTCATATGTATGTACAGAATACATTTTCAGATACCCATTAATTGATGGATATCAGTTATGATGCTAGAAAAGAAAGAATGAGATCATGCTACCTTCAGTTCTTTCGTCAGCCTCTTTGCTGCCAGGAGCCCCTTTAAACTGAAACCAACATCTGGATTGCCTGTTCTTGTTGCACTTCCGTTTCCAGCTTGAAATTGTGGGGCAGATTTGATTCCTGCGACAAGAGAACCTGCAGTCTGTAAGTGATAAATAAAATTAAAAACATAATGGGTAAATAGTCAGATATAATTAAATAGCAGTAATATTTATAAAATAGCTTTTTACATCTATAAGCGTGTTATAATGGTAGCTCTCCAATTAATATTCACGTGCACTGAGGTAAATTTCAACATCAAGTAATACTGGTAACAGTTTGCATTAGTCATCAATTCCCTCTCCAAGACTTTATACTTGTAAGAGATAATGCAAAAAAGAATTTAAGGCTTTAGCCTTCAAGAAAAAAGGTTTGATTTCAAGTTGGACTGACAAGTACTTCTTCTGTCAAATTTGGAGATGACTGCGTGTGCAGTGGTTATATCTGTACATACATGGAACTGCCATCATGTCGGTTTATCTCTATGTAGAAAAAGTCAACATGGCGGTTCATTTCAATGTAGAAAAACTTTGGTGAATGAACGCTGTCAAAGTGAGACTTAGTTTCAGAAAAATAAAAGACTAACGACCTCCAGGGTCATTATTTTTTTTCTATCCCTCACCGCTTGATTTTTCCTAGTGTTGACATGCAGGGATAAAGCAGACTGTCCACCCTAAAAAGAGTGTTGGGCTGTTGGAGTAAGTTTCTCTTGGCAGGGCCGACGGGGACTCTGTTGACAGAAAACTTACGGTCTGCACATCCCCAAATGAGGCGGACAGACCGAGGGTCTGCCGGGCAGGATACCCCGTCAGGGCTTCAACAGCATACCCTGTCCACCCGACTCTTAATCAGGCCCAAACTCCGCAAACGTGGGGACACATTTACAAGCCCCTATTGCCACTGGTACATCACTTTTCGCGACGTTCCCGTGGCAATTGGTGCTTCACCTTATTTACAAGGCAGTGTTAAGCGACGTGGCTTAACACTGGCTTGTAAATAAGGCCCCCTTTCATGCTAAGCTTAGCGTGAAAAGGGGTGGATAGTGGGTGTTGCGGTGGTCGTTCCACTGTAACACCCATTGATTTTGATGCTGCCCTCTATTTACAGGGGCAGCGTAAATAGGAGGCAGCGCCAAAATTAAGACCAGGGAAAACTTGGTCTTACCTTGGCAAAACAAGGAGAAATGCTTTATTTCTCCTCTTTTTTGCTTTTTCCATGTGTGCTGCCTTTTGGAGCACACATGGCAAAAGCAAAACGCCTTGGATTGTTTATGTTCAGGGAGATGACTCTTCCTGCACATAAACAATCTTTTTAAAAAAATGACATTTTGTAACTTCCATGTGTGCTGCATTAAGCAGCACACATGAAGTGACAACACGGCATTTCAAGATTGTTTATCTGCAGGAAGGGACACCTTCCCCCACATAAACAATCTTCCCCTGCACGCAGACACCCTTGGGCACCTGCATTGGCGCTACGCTGCTAAGTATAGCGCCAGCGTAGGGGGGAACGCAGGGCTGCGCCACAATTTTGTAAATATGTTGCAGCCCTGCGTTTCTGAAGTGCCAGAATGTGCTGTTAAGCAAAGGAGGCCAATGACATGCTCTGCCACTTCTCTTGTAAATATCCCTGGGGTGTCTTATAGTAAATGAATGCATCAAAAAGTAAACCTAAGAATCATGGTTCTTTTCTTTAAAGTAGACAGTAATGGGATGATCCATTTCATGAGTATGAAAAAACTGCACTGGAAAATAGAAAACTGCAGCTTTTCAACTGGAATAGAAACTAACTAAATTACTATTTTAACAAGCAGAGCAGTCTACATTATTTTATTTCATACTATGTGTTGGAATATGTATTTTTGTACACAGGTGGAGACTAGGCGCTATCTTTTTTGCAGCTGCGCTTTTCCACCCAAATATGAGGCGATTAATAAAGCCTGCAGGCTCTAGCGAGATGTGCACGTCGCATCCATGACAGGGCCAAACAAGCACTTATAATGTTAGTAGGTATGGCTTGCAATTTGAGTCTTGACTAAACCATTAAAAATAAGCCCGCAGCAGTGAAAAACAAATCAAAACGTATCTTTTTTTGCATATAGTGCATTCTTGAGATAAAGAACTTGCTGCTAGATGTACAAAGTATTTTACAGAGTACTCTACAGTTTACAACCACAACATTTCTTTTTTAAATGTATCTATATATCTTAGGAATTGGTAAACGGGTTAGTGATCCCATACTTATTCGTTATCTGGAAGAGACATTCTGTATTAACCCATTCACATAGGAGAACTGGTCCCCTTTTGAACCCTTCCCCTTTGTGAATGCTAAAAAAGCTTGTTGGAGACTAGTCAGTGTTTCAGGGGACCACTGCCAACTCTCAAACTTAAAAAAGAAAGTAAACTTTTTTTTTACATCACAGCCCTGTTCCATTAAGGAAACCGGTTTGCCTTTCCAAAAAGGTTTACGTTATGGAAATATTATTACAGGAATGGTGGTCTGTTGGCGCTTAGAAGTCATCATCCCCGTAATAGCCACACATTGAAGTAAGTCACAGTTTTCAGCCTATGTCACTAAGTTTCAGAGAATCTAAAAATGTAGCAACAAACAACTCCTGCACCTACCCTGACATGTCCACGTGACACCAACCCTCCACAAGGAATTCTATCCCAGCAACGACAAGACCGCTTGGAATACAGGGAAGTGCTCATGCCCTGCTCTTCCTCAACAGAATATATAGGATCCCCCCTACCAAGAGCCTGAACCCACACATGAAAAGTATGGACTGCAGATATCTAGGGAAGAAATCTACTTGAGAACCAGAACCCTATGTACCCCACATGGTCTTAGACATAATTGTTCATGCAAGTATTTCATGTTCTTCTTCCCTCCACTCAATGCATCAGTGCACCTACACAATAAAATAGAGCAGGCCTCAAAGTGCACGAGACAAAAACACTTCACACATAGCTCACACACACAACCTACACATTTGCTACCCAATACATCACCTGTGTTTAGAAACTGAATATTTATCTCACCTGTTTTGGTTCACGATCATCTTTGGAAATCTCTTGAAAGGTTACTTTTGACATCTTCCTATTCATCTTGGTGATATTGTGGCCCCCAACACAATCTCTCCTTTTTTATAATCCCTGCCAATGCAAAATTTGTGAGGGAAAAAATTAAGCAAGAAATAGTGTCATAGTGATGCAATCTTTGATGTCATTTATGGTGTAGATGGTGTTTTCCCATGGGCTCCCATCTTTGATATCATATAAAATTTGAAATAACCGGTGTGTTGTAAATTTTGTTTACAGACTATTGTCATATTGTGTGTAGATCTGACATTATTAACTTGTAATGGGGTGATATTTTTATGAAGTATATTTTGGACATGATATTTATGTCAGAGAGTATTATCTGACAACGATACTGTGGTACCCAAACGGGTCGCATTGACATTGTCAGACAACGTTAACGTGGGTACATATTCAGATGTGATGGCCGGGTTGGTGCATATTTACTTAGTTGTAGGACCCTTAAGTCAATATCTTAGCAATACCTTAAAGATATTTATAAAATTATCTAGGAATGGATAGCCAACCTCTGCCATAGTGCATGTGAAATATCCAGAATACAGACATAAGTGATATTACACACACTACCCATTATTTCATACGACTGTGTGCTTGTGAGAACAGATAAATGCACCCACACAGACCAATTTTCCTCTATTATTCATGCTAATGAGAGAACTGACGCTCTTTAGGTCTACACAACCACAGTTAATATACCTATCTTATAGTGTCTGTTAACTCCTTGCAGAACAAACAGGTTGAAGCATCTTTTTACTGAAAACACCATCTTAACATCTAGGCTTGAGAGTTATACTTAGATAATTTTGCTGGCTGTAGCAGTCCCAATTTGATCACAACCGACCACATGAAAAGTTATTTTTTTCCTTCCAAAAGGAATGGGGCACAGTCCATTTCAGGAGCTCATGCTGTATGACTCCTTTTGTAAAGGAATCGCCTTTTACAGTCACTGGTTGTTGTAGCTTCATCTCCTCGTCCATCTCACCACTGCACATAAATCCCACAAAATGATTGCAGGTACTGGAGGGGCGAACATGAAGGCATAAGAGCAAAGTTCACTCTACAAATCAAAGTCAAAGACAAAGTTCCAGGTAGGGGATGCAGCTATTTAGCAAGAATTATTGATGTAGGCACTTCAGCGGTGCCACAACTTCTGTATCTGTTATAGTATCATATGTAGTTTTGACATACTGCATACTTGGCCTTTTAGAGTTTTGGTGCAGAGTTTTTCTCTGTGATACTGAGTTAAGCCATGGGTACCCCATGGGGGAAGATACACGAACAAGACCTGACCTCAATCAGTAAGGTGGATGTAAGTTCACTACTCCAGATGGGTGCTCCAGGTAGGTGGGTCCTGAAACCTACAGTACAAACCTGTGTGAACTTGTATATGTGGTGAATAACAGTAGGGGTGCTGGCCTTTGGACTCTTTGCCTAATATTAAATCAGCTGGGGCCTTGGGGTCTTGATAGGGCTTCTCCTGCCCATCCTTGTTAGTTTTTTACTTATATGCTGGCTGGTGTAATGCTCTGTTAGACCAAGGGTGATTCAGCTAGCACTTATGTAGAAGGCATAAAAGTGAGTATTTATGGATGTCTAGCTTGGTTATGGTACTCAAAACCTTTCCGTAATTGGAAGCAGTGTTTTACCTGAACTTGTGTCCCAAGGTTCCATTTTGCTCTGTATTCATCGTCCGTTTGTGCTTCCCAGTGGCTCAATTATCAGTCACCAGACTGGGCAGACTAGGTGTACTGGTAATTGAGCCACTTGAAAACACAAAAGGAAGATGACCACATGAAAGAAGGGCTGATGGGGCATGGCATTAGCTGTCTCATAGCAGTCATCATTGACTGGGAAGAGTCAAAGCAACGTTGATATTTGATATCAGACTGAGATCACAAGTGATAGCGGAGTCCGTACTTGGCACACAGGACCGTTCTATCTTTCCCAGGGGTGGTACGGAGTCTTAAGTGGCCAAGGTGATCAGTGCTGGTAAATGTGTTTTGTGGGGACCTGAGGAAAAGGAGGGATCAGGAGCTCCTAGGTCACAAATGGGGCTATTGGAGAAGAGTGTGATAAGCAAGGGTGGTGATGGAGTTGTATTGGGCACATCATGGTGAAGTTGCATATGAGGTCAGTCTGTTAGCAGATTGTAAAACCTAATCAGCTTATATGACGTAAGTGGTTGTCAAATAACAGTAATAGAAGAGGACATAGCAATTTTAGAGTGAAGGGTGTAGTTTTCACTTAAATACATTGGTTTCAAATCAAACAATACAGAACACCGCGGCCAGACTCACCCTCGGCATCCCCTGGCACAAACACATCAGCCGACACCTCCAGAGACTCCACTGGCTCCCCGTAGAGAAGAGAATCACCTACAAAATACTCATGCACGCCTACAAATGCCTACACAACAATTGACCCAAGTACCTCAACGACAGAATATACTTCCACGTACCCAAAATAAACCTGCACTCGTCCAACCTCACACTGGCTGAAACCCCGTGCATCCACAAGATCGTGGAAGATCGTACACTCACATCGCTGCCAAGACCTGGAATGAGCTACCCGCAGACTTCAGACGTGCCCCCCTCCCTGAACACCTTCAGGAAGACTCTCAAGACCTGGCTCTTCGGCTGAACGAAGTCGTGCACCCCCCCTCAGCGACTTGAGACCCTCTCGGGTGAGAAGTGCGCCTATAATTCCCTGATTGATTGATGTTTAGAATTGATAATAAATTGTCTAGATTTGCAAGATGTTTTGAACTTGGTAGCGAATCCTGGGAATTGAATGGGTTTTTAAGTATATGTTACTAAGTATGAGTGCCTGTGTGTGAGTGAGTGTGTTTCTGTGTGTGTGTTGTGTGGGGTCAGGTGCATGCACAGTTACCTGCCAGGACTAACCAGAAGTTATTAGAAGAAATTAATATAGGTACTGAGCTCCTTAAAAGGTGTTTGTGTAGCCCTTCCAGGAGCACTTTTGCAAAACCATAGGGACTCCCAGATTTTTTAGGTAATAGTTTGTGGGGTTCACCCAACAGCAGCTAATTAGAGAATAAACTTACTCCTCAGTTATTACTGGGAGTTATGATTTAGCGTTTGGTTTTCAAGGGATTACTATCATATTGAAGGCATAAGGCATATGAAGGGACAGAGTTTGCAGTGGTTACATTTAATCATTTAAATGTGCATTGCTCTAATATCTAGAAACAGGAATAGTTAATTGGCAGTCAGCAGTATATTCTAAGATTTAAGATTTGTTTATGAAAGTCTTGTAGATACAGTTCCTCTAGAGTTGTAACCAGGAGGTGGCAGGCAGTGGCAAAGCAGGCATAGGGGCACTGGCCAAATGCCAATTAATGCCCAAACAGACAGAGTTAGAGGTGCCATTGTATGGAGTCACTTTTTATCTTGGCCACCAGGGCGATGGGAAATCCTGAGCGAAGTAAAAAATATAGAAGAGCCAATGACCAGCATTCAGTGAATGCCCATCAATCAATCAATCAAATATATATATTCATCCAATAGGGCTGACTAAGTACATAGACATCTGACAAACTTGCCAGGTCTGCTCCCCTAAATGGGATTCCACCAAAGAACTGGCACACAGGCCAAGTAAGAGCAGTTGGAGGGGGTCCTGAAGGGGCAAAGACAAAAGGCTAGCCTGAAGCTTCGAGTGATGGGAAAGCCCATGGCTAGAGGGAGGGGATTGAGGGCAAAGGGCTTGAGGCCTTTGGGCTTCCAACCCTAAATGGAGCAATGGTGCAGGGCAAGTACACCAGGCAGTGCGCTATTGTCATCAATCAATCAATCAGGTAATTGTAAGTGCGCACACCCGTGAGGGTCTCAAGGCGCTGGGGTGTGGAGGGGGGGACCGCAGTTCTGTTCAGTTGAAGAGCCAGGTGTTGAGAGCCTTTTTGAAGGTGTTCAGGCGCATCTGATGTCAACCGGCAGCTTGTTCCAGGTCTTGACTGCGATGTAGGAGAAGACTCTTCCCCCTGTTCTGGCTCTGCAGGTGCGTGGGGTTTCGGTAAGGGCGAGTTTGGTGGACCGGAGGTTTCTTTTAGGTACGTGACACGTGATTTTCTCGTTGAGGTTTTGGGGTCCGGTGTTGTGGAGGCATTTGTAGGCGTGGGTGAGTATCTTGAAAGTGACTCTCTTCTCGAGGGGGAGCCAGTGGAGGTTCTGTAGGTGTTGGCTGATGTGCCCGTGTCGAGGGATGCCAAGGACGAGTCTGGTGGCAGTGTTCTGTATCGTCTGGAGTTTGCGGAGTACAGACTTTTTGATGCCAGCGTAGAGGCCGTTTCCGTTGTCGACTCTCCTGGGTATGAGTGCGTGGGTGACTGTCTTCCTTGACTCGGGGGGATCCATTTGAAAGTCTTTCAGAGGATGCGGAGGGTGTTGAAGCAGCTGGAAGCCACAACTTTGACCTGTCGGTTCATGGAGAGGGAGAAGTCGAGGGTGAAGCCGAGGTATCTGGCGTGGTCTGTGGGGGTCGGAGGGCTGCTGAGGGCAGTGGGCCACCAAGTATTGTTCCATGCTGATGGGATGGTTCCAAGGACGAGGACTTCTGTCTTCTACGAGTTGAGCTTCAGGCAGCTGTTGGTAGTCCAGGATGCGACGTCCTGCATTCCTTCCTGGAAGTTGAGTCTGGTGATGGTGGGGTCCTTGGTGAGGGAGAGGATGAGCTGGGTGTTGTTGGCGTAGGATACTTTGCTGAGGCCGAGCTGAATGATGATGGTGTTGAGGGGGGTCATGTAGATTTTGAAGAGGGTTGGGCTGAATGATGATCCCTGGGGTACTCCGCTGTTGATTTCAGTGTGTTTGGACATGAAGGCGGCAGTTTGATCCTTTGGCTTCTGCCGGTGAGGAACGAGCGGATCCAGTCAAGGGTGGTTCCTTGTATGCCAGTGTTGTGTAGTCTGGCGGCGAGTGTGCGGTGGTAGACGGTGTCGAAGCTGCTGACAGGTCCAGTAGGATCAGGGCTGCAGTGTGGCCTTGGTCGAAGAGGTAGCGGATGTCGTCTGTGGCAGCGAGTAGGGGTATCTCGGTGCTGTGGTTGCTGCAGAATCCAGATCGAGAGGGGACGAGGATGGAGTTGTCTTCTATAACGCTTGTTAGTTCTGCGTTGACGGTCTTCTCAGTGACTTTTGTCGCAAAGGGGAGGAGCGAGATGGGGTTCTTGAGATCTGTGGGATCTGCTGAGGGCTGCTTGAGCAGGGGTCCGACTATTGAGCGTTTCCAGTCATCGGGGAAAGTGCCAGTCTTGAAGGTGGCGTTAATGGTGCGTCGTAATTCCGGCACAATGGTGGTGGCGGCTCTGTGGTAGATGTGTGGTGGGCAGGGGTCTGTGGGGGCCCCCGAGGGAATGCCTTTCATGTTCAAGTTAGGCCGCCTCGAACCAACTCAGAGTGTGAGCTCATCAGGCAGGCCAAACAACTCTAGAGTTGTAAAGTGCACAGGGGTTTCAGGAGGTGAGATGGATTGAAGGGCACAAATGCGTGCTTCTATGCCCTCGTCAGGGCCACCATAGGTGTTACCATACAAAGCAAGAAAGAGAGGGATGAGTCCTGCAGGGAGGATGAGATGAAGGATGAAGCAAACAGCTAATAATTGTGTATGCTTGTAAGTAGTTCAGTTCAGTTCATTAACTTTATTTGGGTACCTTGATACCCATAAAAGCACAATATCATAACAAGTAAAAATAACAATCTGAGAGTTTGAGAACACACAACGGTATGAAAATTTACAATACTATTACACAATGTTTTGATTATTTAAATTTACCGATTAAAAATTACTTCATTGGTGCTAAAAAATGGATAAATTACTAAAATATAACATTAGAACATTTTACAGTGATGCCAAAATAGAGTCTCAAGGATCAGACATGGACTTACGTGCTCTAATAGCTATTCTGAGGAAAGTGCTTATACGAAAGATCAAATCTTCATCGTCCAGAGTTACTATACACAAATAGGCCTCATCCAATCTAATAGGCCATCTCTTTTTGAAGAAAGGGTTTAAAAGCCACTTAGAATATTTGATATAATACTTACAAAAGAATAAAAAATGTATAATTGATTGACCACTCCTCCTATCACAAGGACATGGTGTATGATTGAGGTTGGGGTGGTAGCCAAGAGGAAAGCACAGTGCAAATCTGACAGTTCCAGTTCTTAGACAGAATAATAGGCTTTTTTCCCAGCGGCTCATGGGTAAAGTGAGATATATATGCAAAGGGTGATAATACTGTTCAGTGGACATATATTTAAGGACAGAAGATTTTGTAGATTCTCGATCCATCCTTTCTTTGTTGTATAAAGAATAGAGGGCATCTCTCAGTTCCTTTTTGGACACAGTTTCAACTGTACGTGGATCTGAGAAAATATGTTCCTTGTTGATACTGCCCAAATTCTGTTGCACTCCACTCAACCAAGGGATATCCATCCCTTTCTCACACATACGGGAGGCAGCCTGGTTCTTCCATACTGATAGCTAAAAAAGAGCTCGTCGGCACGTATACAATCAGATATAAAATTAAGATGTGATATATATATTGTGGTGAAGAGATTGGGTTTCCTACAAAACCTATTTTCTTCCTGCTGGATGCATGAACTGTTTACGATACCCCAAATCTCAGCCCCATATGTGGCCACAGGAGAACACTGTAGTTTATAGATTTTCTGAATAGCTAAGATGGCTCCAGTGGTCCTAGGGCGGGGGAGACCCAGAATTGAATTGGTGGACTTTGAGAACTTGCTCCTTGAATGGGCTAAATGCTCATTCCAGGAGCCGTTTGCAGTAAAGCCCAACCCAAGATAAGGGAATGAACGAGTACATGTCAGTTTTTGGCTATCCACTGCGATAGAGCTTATCTCTTGCTTCCCAGGACCACAACACATTAAAAAAGATTTTTTTAAATTGACACACAGATCCAAGCCATCCATAAACCTTACGAAATGTTTTCCTAAATTACACAGAGAATTTGGAGTACGGCCTATGAGGACCACATAATCTGCGTATAATAGCACAGGGAGAGGTTTCCCATTGATTATGGGAACATCTTCGGTTACAGTTTTCAAAGAGCTGTTCAACCCTTTAATATAAATAATGAAGAGAAGGGGGGCCAAGACGCAACCCTGTCTTACCCCCCTTCCTACTTTGATAACTCCCGAAACCTCTCCACCCATGCTAATCCTCACCTGTGCCTGGAGATCTTTATGAAGGTACGCTAAAAAGTGTACCAAGGGCTCATCCAGCCCATTTGCCAGAAGGATTGTATACAGCTTTGACCTATTGACAAGGTCAAAGGCTGTGCACAAATCCATAAATGCCAGATAGACCGGAGACTTCCCTGCAGTGGTGTATTTCCCAATAACCAAATTAAGATTGAGGCATTGTTCGACTGTGCCCACCTTGCTCCGGAAGCCTAGCTGGCATGGCTCTAAAATATCATTTTCTTCTGTCCAGGTTAAAATTCTATTATAGAGAACTCTCCCCAATATTTTTAGGGTGTTATCTATCAATGATATTGGTCTGTAATTACTCGGCTGGGACCTGTCTCCTTTTTTAAAAATTGGGACTATAATACTCTTAGCCCATGTTTCGGGTAAGGTGGCATGAGTTAAACTATTAAAAACATTCAAGAGTAACGGCGCTCGAAAGTTATTATTATTATTATTATTATTATTATTAAAACAGTTTTGTATAGCGCGTAGTTACCCTTGAGCATCCCAGCGGTTCACCAACCAGCGTATAATATTTAGAAAGAAGAAGAGCAGAGCGGTCTAGCAAAAGAGAAAGGTTTTCAGTTGTTTACGAAAACGCAAAAGGCATGTCTCTGAGCGTAAGCCTAGGGGTAGTGAGTTCCAGAGAGTAGCAACCCTAACGGAGAATCTCCTCCCTCCTGAGCGGGCCTTTTTGACCCTGGGGATCATAAGCAGGTGTTGTTGGTCTGACCGTAATGATCTCCCTGCCTTATATGGGGCCACCAGTTTATGAAGGGCAGGTGGGCCTCTGCCGTGCAAGATCTTGTGAGCAAGGCAGAGGGACTTAAATTTCACCCTTTCTCGCACTGGAAGCCAATGCAGCGCCCTCAAAGCGGGTTTGGCCGAGCGTGACAAGGGGATGTTATGAAGCATTCGTGCCGCTGCATTCTGCACTTGCTGGAGTTTGTTCAGGGTGATCTCAGGGGCGCCCAGATAGATTGCATTGCTGAAATCTAATCTAGATATAATCAAGCCCTGGATCAGGAGCTTCCGTGATAGAAAGGGAAGCAGGGGCAGCACTTTGTGTACCGAACGGAGAAGACCGAAACAAACACCAGCAAGTTTAGTAGCCTGGGTCCTGAAGGAGAGATCTTGTTCCAACCAGATACCCAGGCTCTTGATCTCAGCCTTGGGTTTGGGGGGGGATCCCAGGCAGCTGGGCCAGGCAGACCGGGGGAGTGAGGGACTTTTCATCCCCATCAACATTATCTCGGTTTTTGAACCGTTCAGCTTTAGTGCTGATTCCCCCATCCAGGTGTGGACTTTGGAAAGGCAGGAATGTAACACCTGGGGATTGTCCGTGGCCTGGGAGAGGGCAACCACCAACTGGGTGTCATCGGCATACCTCACGATCTTGATGTTAAAAGGAGCCACCACATCCTCCAAGGGGGCCATGTACACATTGAAGAGTGTAGGGCTCAGGGAAGAGCCCTGAGGCACTCCACAATGGAGGTTGGTAGAAGCCGATCGTGCACCTCCTTCCCAGACCTGGAAGGTCCGTTCGCTGAGAAATGACTTAAGCCATGTCAGCGCTGTCCCCCTTATTCCCGCCTCGGACAGTCGCTGAAGTAGCACGCGATGGTTAACCGTGTCAAACGCTGCACTAAGGTCCAGGAGGATCACTGCCACTGATCCTCCTGAATCCAAAATGCAGCGTGCCTCTTCTGCGACAGCCAATAAGGCAGTGTCAGTGCCTTGACCCGGGCGGAAGCCTGTTTGAGAACTTCTCAGCACACCGTTGGACTCAAGGAAGTTGGATAGTTGGAAATTAACCAGCTTTTCCGTGGTTTTACTGAGTCCCGGAAGAAGCGAGATAGGTCTGTAGTTCGCCATGTCAAGGGGGTCTAGGCTGGGTATTTTTTAGGAGGGCTTTAACTATTGCACCCTTCCAATTAGGTGGGACCACACCTGTGCCTAGCGAGGCATTGATCACCTCCGTGATAGGCTCCACGACGGAAGGGGCAACCATTTTAAGAATCCTCATGGGAACAACATCCAAGGGAGAGCCACTCTTAATAGACGTTAAAGCCCTGAGAGCTTCGTCCTCCGTGACTGGTCCGAAAGACTCTAAGGTCCTCAGAGATCTTTCCTCCACCACAGAAGGCTCGGCTCCTATATCTATTTGGGTTAAAGTTGTCAGAATCTTTTCAATTTTAGTGCGGAAGTACTCTGCTAGGTCATTGCATTTTACTTCCAGGTTATCCGTGGAGGCAGGTGGTGTGGGAACCCTCAGGAGCTCTTTAACCACTAGAAAAGTTTCTCTAGAGGAATTGGAGGCATTACTAATTCTCTTCTCCAAGAATTGGGTTTTGGCACACCGAATAGTAAGTTTATAGCTCTTTATCGCCTCTCGGTATTCCGTCTTACAAGCCACCTCCCAATTCTTCCTCCAGGCACGTTCAAATTTTTTACAAGCCCTTCGCATAACCCGCAGCTCAGGTGTGTACCAAGGGGCAGTGCATGATCTTTTCTCCCTCCTTCCTCCCGGTCTTAATGGGAGAACGGCATCAAGTGAGTTGGATGTCCAACTACAGAAATCTGCGTCCGCCCGAACTGGGTCCTTCGCTAGTAACGGGCGTGAGGCCTCCAGGCTGCGTGTCAGATTTTCCACAGACAGTCTAGCCCACGGTCTTTCAGGCACACTGACACTGGAGGATGGGGCACTCTCCGGCAAAATTTGCCAGGCGAAGGGGACCATAAAATGGTCAGTCCATGGAAGAGGGATCGGGGAGGCTGCTTTCATGGTGATGATGTTAGTGAAGATAGGATCCAATAAGTGACCCTTATTATGGGTAGCCTCAACGTTTATGAGGTCAACCTCACAAGTTTTCAAGTCACAGTGGAGGGCTGCTGCCGACCGATCTTCCTGGTCGTCAAAATGAAGATTAAAGTCTCCCAAGGTGATGAAGTTAGTCGCAGAGGCGGCAAGGACCATTACCGTCTCCAAGAGAGAGCCGGTGAAATTACCATTATTCCCTGGAGGACGATAGACTAGTAATCCAGTCATCGCCACAGTGGGTGAGATTTGGAGGGAGAACTTACAGCTCTCACAGTCCTCGACCTCACCTTTTTGGGCTCTGCATACCAGCGAGTTCTTATACAGAATGGCAACCCCTCCCCCTCGACCCACCGGTCGGTCCTGTGTATGGATTAGAAACCCAGGAGGAAGAGCGTACACTATGTCCGCTTCTGAGCCCTGCATGAGCCATGTCTCTGTTAAAAACAGGATGTCTAATTCATGTTCCTGAATGAGGAGGTTAACCTCCAACGAGTGTCTCGGAAGAGACCTACAATTCAGAAGGGCTGAGCGTAGAATGTTTTTAGCCGGTACTTGGTTGGGGGGGTGCATAGTACACAGGTCGTGAAAGGGTCGGTGCCTCTCTGAGCTAATGTGCACTGGGCGGATGTTGAAGGACGAAGCCCAAGCAGCTCGGTACGTGAATAAATAGTTGCAGGATTTACTAATTTTGACAGAGTGGCTGGCCCTAGGCCCATCTGGGCTCGGACAGGCGCAGACGGGCATGACTCTGGCGCGACTCCGGCGCAGGTCCGGAGCGTCCGCAGTGCGCGTCCGCTGCGCGGAGTCATGGCCGTCCTTTATATGCGCTGCTAGAGCGCGTCACTCACCAGCCCCCACCCAATATGGCTGCCAAAGTTGAGAGACTCAGCCCTCGGCGTCTATGCTCGGCCGAGAGCTGTCCGTGGGGCAGAGGGAGGGGGAGAGGCACAAAGATCGAAGGATATCACCCAGGAAGTCTCTACACGCTTTGTAGATCAGGCGTGCAAAGTACAACAATTTAAAATCAGTTAAAATGCTAAAAGCGCAAAGTATAGAGAGGAGACCTCCCGGCTTCAGCCTCAGGAGGGAAAGTAGGCTGCTGTTGGTAATCGCGAGCACACACTCTCAGGGCCCTTTATATGCGCTGCTAGAGCGCGTCACTCACCAGCCCCCACCCAATATGGCCGCCAAAGTTGAGAGACTCAGCCCTCGGCGTCTATGCTCGGCCGAGAGCTGTCCTTGGGGCAGAGGGAGGGGGAGAGGCACAAAGATCGAAGGATATCACCCAGGAAGTCTCTACACGCTTTGTAGATCAGGCGTGCAAAGTACAACAATTTAAAATCAGTTAAAACGCTAAAAGCGCAAAGTATAGAGAGGAGACCTCCCGGCTTCCGCCTCAGGAGGGAAAGTAGGATGCTGTTGGTAATCGCGAGCACACACTCTCAGGGCCCTTTATATGCGCTGCTAGAGCGCGTCACTCACCAGCCCCCACCCAATATGGCCGCCAAAGTTGAGAGACTCAGCCCTCGGCGTCTATGCTCGGCCGAGAGCTGTCCGTGGGGCAGAGGGAGGGGGAGAGGCACAAAGATCGAAGGATATCACCCAGGAAGTCTCTACACGCTTTGTAGATCAGGCGTGCAAAGTACAACAATTTAAAATCAGTTAAAACGCTAAAAGCGCAAAGTATAGAAAGGGTACCTCCCGGCTTCCGCCTCAGGAGGGAAAGTAGGCTGCTGTTGGTAAAGTCTGGCTTCCATTTAATTAAGTCAGTTGGCAACCCATCTGGCCATGGTGCTTTGTTCCCTATACTCTTTTGGATGGCCTCTCCTACTTCTATAATAGTTAGCTCTGTGGTGGCCAGTGGACCGGGCTCGTAATGTTCTGTTTCTGGTTGGGGGATGGCGTACATTTTTGTAAGTATATTTGTGTTGATAAAGCAGCTATGTGGGATCAGGACAGTATTAAACTTCAAGCATGTGTATAAGGCAATGTGTCCCTAGACAGCCACCAAATGCAAGTTTAATAAATACCACTTCAAGGAAATAAGGGCCAGATGAACAAAGCATTTTTCTTGAATCGGGCCGTTTGTGACCCTTAAAAGGTTTTTTAAATCTCCACAAGGCAAATGCAATTTGGTAACTTGTTACTGAATCGCATATTGCATTTGCGATTCAGTATTTGGAAGGGGCGTGTTTAGGGTGTCCCTTCCAAATATCTAATGTGAATGGTATGTATTACTGTTTTGTGACCGAGTTCCAGTCCCAAAACAGTAATACAAGTAATATAAGAGTTTAACTGGTGGTAACCCATTTGCAAAGGGGAAGGGGTTCCAAAGGACGGTTTCCCCTTTGTAAATGTAAATAAAAATATTTTAAAAGAGCAGTCAGTGGTCCCACGGACCCCTGCCTAGTCTTAAAAAATGGGCCTGCAAAGTTTAATATTCTCTTTTTCCTTGAAGGAAAACGGGCGGCATTTATAAAAAAAAAAGATTGCTTTATCGAAAAGCAAACTCAGACATGGTGGTCCGCTGACCAATAGGCCACCATTGCTGTAATGACTGTGATTCCTAGTGGACTGCAAATTGCAATCTACCTTATTAGTATGCATGAAGTAGGTCTATTTTTGACCCACTGGGATTTGCTAATGAAACTCCAATGAGCTTCATACATTAGGAATACAAATTTCCTAATTTCAGTTCGGAGAGAATCGCAATTAGGAAATTGGTATTCTTTTTTTTTTTTTTTCCAAAACCTTTATTGCACTTTGCATATTACACAGCGGAATGCCTACAACCCTGTGGGCCGGCCGCTATCAGAGGATCGTTGTACACAATAATTTCCAGCAAGAAGGATATCAACACCGCATTAACAACAAATTCACGGTGGAGAGTACTGAAAAGTTTAAAAGTGCCAGTTGAGCAATTATTCAATGCATGAAATGAGGTTTTGATGTAGTTTTGCTTCTTTTGTGTTTTCCTTTTTTAAACAACAAAAAACTCATAACAATAACAGTTAGGAATGACAGTGCGGTTAAGCATTATTCAGTGCATTACAGGTCTCCAGTGTCTCTTGGGAATATGGGAACTTGACAGCCCATCACAGTGCGCATACGTCTTTACCCACCCTACCCGCTCCTACCCCCTTTGGCCCATCTGCCTAAACTCTAAGAAGAAGCCTACTACAGCGGCCCTGGCCACCACCCCCTTGCCTCATCCCGCCTAAGTTCAACCCTCCTCCCCCTCCTCATCCTCAGATTCGTCCTGATCTTCTTCTCGCAGGGGTTCGCAGATGTCCCCCCTGTATTCATTCCACTTCAGCCATATCTTATTCCATTTCCCGGGACAGGCTCGGTTGATGTACACTGCTCGCTCTGTTAACATTACTCGATCCATGTGTAAGCACCATTGGGACTTGGTTGGGAGTTCTGCTGCCCCCCAGCGCTGTGCTATGTCGCGTTTTGCCACCATTAACCCCGCTGTGACCCAGAGTTGCTCGTATCGGTTCAAGTCAGTAGGTTCCCATATATTTAACAAACACCTCCTCGGGTCAGGTAATACGGAGTGATCTAGTGCCTGCGAAAGCGTGCGGAGCACCTGTTTCCAGTACTCCTGGATCTTGGGGCAGTCCCATATGGTATGGAAGAAAGTGCCTTCCTCCCCACATCCCCGGAGACAGTATGGATGGGGCGCCCTATGTATGCGATGCAGCATTGTCCTTGTATAATAAACCCTATGCTGGATCTTAAATTGCACCAGCCGCATGCGTGCCGAAATGCCCACCTCCCTAGGGGACCCAAGCGCCTCGTTCCATTCATGTTCATCCATATCATTAATCTCCCCTTCCCATTTCTCTTTCAGGCGTGATGTGGGTTCAGGGCTGTTATTGAGTAGCTTGCGGTAAATTAGAGAAGTCGCCCGTTCGAGCATGTGATCGGTGAGTAGGCGATCCTCCAAAGGTGAAGAATCTGGGAGGTGTGTGTCTGTTGGAATGGCTGCAAGCAGTGCGTGGCGGATTTGAATGTATCTGTACAGTTCCCTGTCGTTGAGTTCATATAGGTCTTTTAATTGGGTAAAAGGGATCACCTCATTCCTCTCCCATAGGTCACCCACTACGGAAATGCCTATTGTGTCCCATTGTGCGAACCCCTTTGTGTTCCTCATGTTACCTAGTATGCGAGAGTCCCACAGCGGAGTCATCCTAGTGATTCTCCCCCTCCAGCCTAGTGCCGCCGTAGCTGCGTGCCATGTCTGCACCGTTATCCTGGTAGGGCCTATTAGAGTGTGCATTTTTCGGCGATCATATAGGGGACCTAACAGACTAGCAGTTCCCAGTTGCACCCTGTCCGAACGAAATGCTGGCTCATCGTGCGGCGCGTGTATCCATTGATTAATGGGTTTCAGTTGTGCCACCCAATAGTACAGTCTTAAGTCCGGTAGCGCAATGCCCCCGCCATACCAGTCTCTGTGTAACTTGGATTGCGCCACTCGCGCCGGGAGGTTGCCCCAAAGTAGGTTAGAGACCAGAGCCGCTACTTTCTGGAAGAATTTGGGTGGCACAGGATAGGGAGAATCGTCAAGGACGTATAAGAAGCGTGGTAACGCCATCATCTTATAGAGTGCTGCCCTGCCGAGGAGTGTTAACGGCAGGCCAGACCAAAACTCCACATCCCGCTTGAGTCTATCCAGAGGCGGCCTCAGGTTCTTGTCTATGAATTCAGTCGGGTCCCTAGTGACGTGTATGCCTAGATATTTAAAAGATGACCCCGCCAGTCGCAGCGGGCAATCGTCGTCGAGATCCGGAGCCGGACCCCGTAAAACGTAAATCTCTGACTTGGACCAATTTAGCGTGTAGCCGGAGATCCTACCGTACGTGTCACAAATGCGTAACAAGGCCGGTATTCCCACCTCAGGGTCCGTTAGATACAGCAACATGTCGTCTGCGTATAGGGACAGACGGTCTTCCCAACCCCCGGTCCCCGGTATTCCCTTGAGGAGGGGGGAGGCTCGTATGTGAGTCGCCAGGGGTTCCAAGGAGATGGCAAACAACAGGGGTGACAGAGGGCATCCCTGTCGCGTGCCCCGCCCCAGCTGGAAAGTGCAGGAAATGTGACCATTCGCCACCACATGAGCCACTGGGGCTGTGTACAGCAGTTTGACCCATGCTAAAAAGCGGGGCCCGAACCCCATATGTGTCAGTGTTTCGAAGAGGTACTCCCACTCCACCAGGTCAAATGCCATTTTGGCGTCAAGTGCCAGGATTACTGCCGGCGTGGAGGTGGTGTCGGCTCTGGCTAGTATACCATGCAGCCGCCGCAAATTCATCGCTGTGTTCCTGTGTCGCATAAATCCGGACTGATCCGGGTGTATAATTGAGGACAGATGGGGCAAGATTCTCAGTGCCAGCAGCTTGGCCAAGATTTTCACTTCCGCGTTCAATAAGGAAATGGGTCGATAGGAGGCGCATTCCTCTGGGGGCTTACCCGGCTTGGGGATCGGTATTATAGTAGCCGTACGTTGGTCCGGTGGGAGGGAACCCCTCTCCAAACAGTCCTCGAACATCCCCAACAGATACTTGCTGAGGGTGTCCGGCATCAACTGATACCATTCTATGGGTATCCCATTTGGCCCCAACGCCTTGCCCGGGTTTAGCGCCTTAATGGCCAGCTGGATTTCATCGGCAGTGATGTCCGCCTCCAGCTCGCACGATGCCTCCGGTGAAAGGGTTCGAACTGCGATCGGTGCCAAGAGTGTCTGGGCACACTCAGGTGTAATTTCGCGAGCCAGGGTGTATACTTGTTCAAAATGTGACGCAAGCAGTTCTGTTATCCGCCTCGGATCAGCGTGCGTCTCTCCCTGTTCATCTTTTAGACATTGGATCCCCCTGGAGTTGCCCTCCCGTTTATCGAGCCACGCCAGCATTTTCCCTGCTTTATCCCCCACCTCATAAATCCTGTTCTGGGTGTCGGTGATGTGCCCCTTGACTACCAACCGTAGGTGATCATTGTACAGCTGTTGTTGGAGAGCGAGTGCGTGCAAGGCAGCGGGGGAAGGATGTGACTCATGTGCCGTGGTACGTTCCCTCAATGTAATCTCTAGGTCGGCTAGTTCCTGAGACTGTCGTTTCTTATGGCCAGTTACGGTGTTAATGGCGTGGCCCCGCAGAACCGTTTTGTAGGCCTCCCAGAGCGTTGCCGGGGAGCGCACCGAATGGGCATTCTCAAGAAAGTAGTGCTTCGTGGCGCGTTTGAGTTCTTTGCGAACCTGAGGAATTTTGAAATATGATGCGTGCATGGGGTAAATGCGCTTACGTGCTCTCGTCTGTAGGGAAAGCGTCAGTGTGAGCGGCGAGTGGTCAGAAATACCACGAGGGTGAATTACCAGGGTCTCCACATGACTAAGGGCCTCCCCCAGTGACAGGAAATAATCAATACGGGACAGGCTCCCATGCACTGCGGAGTGAAATGTGTATTGTTTCGTGCTCGGGTGTAAGTGTCTCCAGATGTCTGTCATGCCCATGGCCGCGGCAAATCGCCGAAAGTATGTTTCCCCCCCTGTCTGGGTGGGGATGGGTGTTTATCTAGTTGTGGGTCCATGACCGCGTTGAAATCCCCCCCTAGAATGGCCTCACCCTCGGGGAGAGTTAAAAGGAAGTCCCCTAGTCTTGGGAGGTGGACCGAGTGTAAAGCCGGTGGAATATACACTGATACCAAATTAAAGAGTTTCCCTTCCCATTGTCCCTGCACGGCCGCGAAGCAGCCCTGATCATCAGTCTTAATTGCTAGGGGCATGAAACGCGAGTTCTTCCGTATTAGAATGCCGGTCCCCCTGGAGCCGGACGAGAAAGCAGAGTGGGCCCACATTTTGTAGCCTCGTCTATCTAAGGCCTTCGTAGCTCCCCCCACCAGGTGTGTCTCTTGCAACAGGGCCACAGCAGGACGCAAGCGCTTAATAGCAGTCAATACCAAGCCCCGCTTAACCTTGTCCCCCAAGCCCCTTACATTCCAGGAAACCAGGGTCAAAGGTGGGCCTTGTGTATCAGAGGGAGTCACCCCCTCCGCATGTATGGAATCGTGAGCCATCTAGTGGTGTTGAGGTACATGATGTATTGCCCCAAAAATTCAGCCGGTCCAGCGGCTGCGTCGTCGCGCAGCCAAGTGTTAGCTGCGTCATGGGGGCATAAAGTCACTGTTCGTTCCCAATAAAGTGTTCCGATTCTTATAAGTACTGAAACAATGCCCTCGACCCTTTGTGCACATTCCCAACAGAAACAGTTCAAAACAAACCCCCCTCCCTGCCCCCCTGCTTAACGGACCTTTAACTGCCCGCCACCCCAACTGAGCAGAGTGCTTTACCCATCCCAAAACCAGAGTACTTGCGTGTAGGGGGGAGAGCGTCTCCCCAGGCAGGCGGCCTCCCTTAAGGCTTTCGGGGCAGCCATGCCAGCGTCAACTTGCAGCGTTGAAAGAGAGAAGTTAGTACGGCGGTCGGCGACTGCTCAGTGCGCAGAGTCCGTGGTCGGGGTCATTCTTCCTCGCCACCCCCCTCAAAGCCATGGGAGGGCGAGTGGTCCGCTCTCTCCGCTCGACCCGACGTTTGTGAGCCATTTCTGCTGCCCTCCCCACGGTCCCGGTCCGGTCTGTGTGTTGTGCGCTGTCGTCCAACGGTGTGCCAACCCTCCAGCCAATCCCGGGCTGCATCAGGGGAGTCGAAGAACCACACTTTTTTGTCCGCTACCACCCGCAGCTTTGCCGGGAAGATCATCGAATATGGCAGTTCTTTGTCTCTCAAGGTCCTCTTTACCTCCAGGAACGTTCTCCGTCTCCTAGCCACCTCCGCCGTGTAGTCCGGGAAGAAAGCAATCTTGGAGTTCTGGATTTGGATGGTCGGAGTCACTCTTGCGGCCTGGAGAATGGCATCCCGATCCCGGAAATTAAACAATCTGGCCAGTATCGGTCGTGGTGAGGCCCCCGACTTGGGTTTTCCTCCCGGAACGCGGTGCGCCCTTTCGACGGAGAAGAAGTTTGAGAGTCCCTTGGGCTTTAGCCGCGTTTTGATCAAGTCCTCCACGTAGAGGTCCAATGCCCCCGTGTCTTCTGACTCCGGCACACCTAAAATTCGGACATTATTGCGTCGGGAGCGCCCTTCCTGGTCATCCAGTTTGTCCCGAAGCAGTTTGTTATCGGTTTGCAGGCGTTCTACTGCTGTTTGCAATTCGGATACGTCCTCCACCAGCGATTTAGCGACCACCTCGACCTGCTTGACCCTCTCATTCATCTTTTGGAGATCCGCTCTAATCAGGGTGACTTCTGTCGCCGTGGCTCCCACCGTCGTCTGTACCCGGGCCAGAGCTGCCAGGACATCCTCAAGCGTGGCTTTTTTCGCCCCCTCAGGTTCTACCGTTTTTCCGGCGGCCTTGCGTGGGTCGTGTGGCGGCGAGTGCCTCTCATATGCGAATTTGTCCAACTTGGCCTGGGTCGCGTTGCTTCTGGGGCCCCTTTGGGACATGGCGTCGCCGGGAATTGAACTGTCAGCTGGAAAGAATGATCTTGCGTGGGTCGCGCAGGGCCGCCTCTTTGCAATCCGGCGGCGGGCCGTGTCCGATTATCTTGACACCGCTGTGGGGGACGGAGGTTCCTCACCGGTATGTAGTGGTCCAGCGATCTCCTACAGACTGCGAATAGGCCAGGTGTCAGGTCTTCCCCCCGCAAGGAGTCCCAAGGGAAGTTTGGCGGTGCGCTGTGAGTTATGACCCGCACCGGCCGGGGTTGCCGCAGTTTGCCGCTCCTCGGTGCCTCCCCGGTATATGCGCTGTCCAGGCTCTAGCCCCTCTCGTGGCTCAGCATGTGAATGGCCCCGATGTATCCGTTCAGAAGTCCACCGTGCCCACTGCCCGACGACCGCAGTGGCCGCCGAGTGATGTCGCCGGTCGCTGTGTGGCTGCGACGGCCGTTGCTGGTGCCCGGTGTATTCCGTCTGCGTGGCTGTTCAATGGCGGCCTTAGGTCGAGCTTGCTCCACTTCCGTCACGCCATCGGTGGATGCAGGCGGGTCCGGGGGGTGCCGACTGGCAGTGTAGACGTGCGCCCAAGTGCTCGGGTCGACGGGAGGGGGGCCTCACGGAGGTTTCAGGGTGATACGCCCATATCGCCGGCGCTTCCTGCCACTCACCCCCGCCCTTGGGCCACTTCCGGCCGGATTCAGTCGCGCCGACAGTCCGTGGTCACACTGCGGCAGTTAGGCCCTGCTCCTCCTCCGCCTCTCGACCGCGGGATCCTGCCCGTTCGGGCCGCCGCCGTTCCCAGAAATTTCAGCGATGCTCGCCGCATGGACGCTGGGTCCGGTCCGCCCCTTTCCGCCAGTAAATATCAGGATTCTGCTACGGATGTTCGCGGAAAGCTGCCTTCGCCCAGGAGCCTCCCTAAGCTGCGGCCGCCATCGTCGGCTGCTAGCCACGCCCCCGAAATTGGTATAATGGTATAACATCTAGCCCTATATCCTCTAGAATAAGAAGTAAAATAAAAAACCACTAATGTTTATTAAAATAATTCAAGTTGTATACAGAAGACAAAAAGTAGAATTCAATTCAAATGCAATATAAACAGGACAGGGAATTTAGCATAAGGCTCAGTCAAATACAGCAGTAAATGAGAAGCGGTCAAGGCTAACATATTCTACGTCCAAAGCATAAGATGAACTCACATGGGTTCTGTCTCTAAAGTCGGGGAGTCAGAAGACAAAACTGTCTCACCTTCAAACATGCATCATTTTTTAGCCTATTGTAAAATGGAAATCAATGGAAATCGGAAAGTCAGCATAAGGTGATGAAATGTAACAATGATTTGGCCATTCAGAATTATTCAATGGCACCATTCTAACACTAGCCCCTAACTTGAATATTGATGTGCGCTATTCAGACCTAATGTCTACGGATGTGACAGTACAAACTAGCACCAAAACAATGGAAGTGAATAGCTACTGGCAGGAAGAGCCTTGAAAGTAGTATAACGGTTCCTCCACGGTTCATCGAGTGCATCATGCCATTACAGACCATTTTCAATTGTGCGCATTTTAATTATGTGCAGTGAACAAAAGAATGAAAACAAACATTATGACTGCAACTGGAAACAAAATGGAGTCAAGGCCTAGTTCGGACCTAATTGTGTCAAGCACAAAAAAGTACAGTTTTTCTTATGTACAGTGTTTTCAATTGAATGCAGAATTGTATAGAATGTTCAGCATACATCTTATAAAATTAAAATCATCTTTCTGATTTGTATAATGCAAATCTAACGTCAGAGCATTGGAGCGCTTTCTGTAGGTCCATTCTTTTATTGTGCGTTGGTGGTGAGTTTGGACATAGGGGAGCAGACAATCGGGGAAGGAAGGCGCAGTAGGAGGGAGAGCTGGTTTTCAAGTCCATGGGTCTATTTACAAGCCCTTGCGCCACCGGTGCATCCCTTTTAATATGAAAAAAAAGTAACATACCAGTAGCGCAAAGGGCTTGTAAATAAGCCCCTTAATACGGGAAAAAGTGACACACCAGCAGTGCAAAGGGCTTGTAAATAAGCCCCTTAATACGGGAACAAGTGACACACCAGCAGTGCAAGGGGCTTGTAAATAAGCGCACATGTGGCCTAAAGTTTCGTTCTTAAAATCAATTATTTATTTTTGTGAAAATTGATGCTAGCATTTTGGCTTACTTTTTTCCTGTACTTCCTTTTGTCATCTCCTTAACCCTAACCCCATTAGAGGAATTCACAAGGTTTGATTTTTATTTGCAGCACCAGATCAGCATTTAAATCACTTCTTCATTCGTGTGATTCTTCTGAATTTTGTATCCAAAGCAAGGTTGGTAGGAAGGGTTTAGGAGTGCCACGCTGCTTTGACTGCCTGTCACCCTCCTTTCTCCACTTCTATAGCGGGGTACCTTTATTTCAAAGCTATCTCTGTAATCAATCACTTACTTGTCCATATACATTGATTCTCAGGAAAAGTGCTTAATTGGTTGTTGGACACACATTGTGAAACACTTTGGTCTGAAAGAAATTGTGACATAGAAATGTGAATGTGCAAAGCGACAGTAATTGTACGAGTGTAGACAGGGGCAGAAAACGAGGTACCCGTGTGTAGTCCCACTAATGTGACAGGTAAAAGAGGGAATTCTAAGAGTTACCTGTTGGGAAACAATTGATGTTATGTTATGTTACATGTCTAGCATTTGTTTAGTTTCTTATCATTTTGGAGTCTTGATATTTTGCTGTAATTTTGTTTTGTTTTGTTTAGTAATGCTTCATATTGAAAGATAGGCCAGATAAAATGAACTTTATCCCATCACGAATCCTTGTAGTGTGTTATGTTTACTGAATTACATAGCTGCCTCTATGCAGATACTTAGCCTGAGGTGTCTGGTCTGTACATAGGATTCATTGGCCAGTTACTGGGGAGCCTGGGTAAAGGTAAGCCTGCAAATAGACCAGGAACACATGCATCCACATTTAGGGTTTGGTGGAGTGTGAGCACCTCTGTCTAAGGAGGTGCTGGGAGAGCCCATGGCACGTCACCTTGCGCTTCCAGCCCTAAATGGAGCACTGGTGCATACCAAACACACCTGGCTGTGCCCTGAGGGCATGGCACATTCACACACAAAGGGCATCCTCACACCCTGGTGGCTCCTGCAGGGTTCCTTGGCCTAGAGGAAAGGCAGATAGGGTTAGAGGACAAACGGGGAAACAGAAAAAAGGGAGAGGAGAGAAGAGAAGAGGAAAGAGAGATGGAATCAAATGTGTGAGAAGAGGGCGTAAGGAGGGAGAAGTGTCTCTGAAGAGGGTCGAGGTTAGAAGGAAAAGGCCACAAAAGGCAAGTAAAACCTCCTTGGCAATTTTGTAGCTCTTGATGCAAGGTGATCATTATGCGAACATAGATAAGCAATGCACCAAATTCTCCCTATTGTCCGGAAAGAGTTATGCAAGGCCATCCAGTAGAAGATCCAAGGGTAGCTCAGGCAGCATGGAGCAAAACAAATCTGAGGCAAAAATAATAGCAAGGGGCAGATAAACACAACAAAAAAGTGCACAAAAGCATTTCAGCTCATCCTTCACTCACGAATGCTTCCTATACAGATATTTAAGCAGGAACTGACATCACAGAAAAATATTCGATTTCATCTTGGATTGGAAATCTCCAGCAGAAATCCCTGGAGCATCCACTGCCTTGGAAAGGGCAGTTCATAATGTTTCACCATGCCCTGCTCTTCTAACACAGAGGGCTGTCTGAGCATGCAAGGGAGAACCCCAATGTTCACATCTTGCATCTCATTTAGAACCCTGCAGTCTTGCTGCTGCCCTCCCTGTGTGATTCTCCTCACAGGCTGCGTGGCAGCTCTCTGGATGAACATGGCTGCAGAAACGCCAGGGAAGACTAGGCTGCCAGGACACCCATCAAATCACAATAACCATGGAGATTATCCACGGTAGGGAAGCAGAGGCCATGGGGCCTCAAGGGTGAGCTGGCATTCAAACAGGAACCTGGCACACATAAAGAAGCTACCGAGTGATGTTTTAAATTAATTATTCTAATCTGTCACATTATGCAATACATTTATGTGATACCAGCCTGATCCGAGACATACACAAAAATGTGGCGAGATGTCCTTACACACCACCAGATGTTGTGCTTCATCATAGGACTCCCCACGCTCGCCAAAAGGTTTGATGAGAGCAGGTCACCTGGTGGTGTGCGAGGACATCCCATCCCCATTGTCTGTATCTCTAGGAGCAGGCTGATAGGACACCCAGCCAGACACTTAGGAAGTGTCCTGCAACATGCTGCCGAACTGTGTGATGAGTGTTGTAAAAACACGGGTTGACCCAATAAGTCACTGGGACCTGGGTAAATGAGTGATATCAACAAGGTGGTCCCAAGTACTAACAATAGATATTATCTTGAAAAAATTCAAAATAGAAATATCACAACATTGTTTTTAATCACAACGTGTACAGTATAACAAAATTAATAAAATACATCAATAATAAATCACAATTGAATGCCCCTAAAGGAAAGGGAAGGGAAGGTGGTGAGTGGATAGTGAGGAAACTATACAATATTGAAACACTGGTCATTACGACCGCAATAAAACCACTAATAATTGATGATAACAAACTAAAAATAGCAATTCCTACAACAGTTGTTTCAATAAACACATGCCTCATAAGAGTAGAATCATGAATGATATATCAAAATAGAGGCTGAGAGAATGCAAAGAGTGTCGACGTTTCGACCCAAATTAATGCAGGTGTACGGTAGAACCTTACTAGAGGGTCTTCATCAGGACAAAGACAGGCGAGGGGCAGATGATCTGTACAAAAAATGTATTTAGAATTAATAATGGTCCAGCCGATCCATAATCAATATAAAACAGTCATTCAGCATGATCAATGAGGGAAAAACGTGATCGAGAAAGCACATATGTGAGACCCAGGGCCATTCGAGGAATAATCTAGGACGTGACAAATAACCGACTGGTGGGATGAGAGCACCATCTCCGAAGGCTCACTAGATCTGGAACATGTTCAGCATAGATATAACATCTGCTGTAAATCAGTGGGCCCACCAAACCTGTGGTTCGTCTGCCTCATTTAGAGGTAGGGAAAGCAGAAATGTTTTAAGTCATGGGCAAAGTGGGCACTTGCCCAGGGACCTAACCCTTCAGCGGGTCCCCTGACAGAGCTGGCTCTGTTCTAAAGTATGATCTGTCCTGGTGACCTTGAATTATTCTTAAGCATAGATTGTTTTACATACTGTTTTCCTTTAATGTATTTTTAATATGGGTATTCTGTGGGAGTTTATTACAGAAATTGTTGAGGGGAATGTTGTGTTTGTGTTTTTCACCACCATGCAACATCCATAAGAATTTTTCTTTTAGATGGAACCAGAATCTCACATATGAGAAATGGGAGAGGCGTCACAGAGATTATTTGTAATACCATTAGTGAGCTGCTGCTGTGTTACACTATTGAAAACACACATTACAGTCCCTGAATATTAGATGACCCGGCCAAAGAGGGCATGAAAGAGCTACAATTGCACAAGGGCCCCAAAATACGTTTGGCCCACTGCCCCCAACATTTTTAGGATTTAGATCTATTTTATTAATTTTATAGGAGTCAAGCGATACAGAATTACCCACCTACATCCAGTGGCTGGTGGTGACTTGAATACGAGGCAATGTGAGCATGCATCACAGGAGATTAGAGAAGAGGATAAGAGTAGCGGAGAGTGAAATAGAAGGGGGTCAAAACAGGGAGGAGGTGACGTTCGGGTGCGCGCTGATGTTGAGGCCTATGGAGGTGGGCTCAGATGATCTAGTGTTATTCAGGTGCAGCTGCTGAGGTTAAGTGTAGCATTCGCAGGTATCAGGGACTGGACAGTTTACGGAAATCATCGGATAAGTATTTGAGGCAGGGTTGCCACATCTTGGCGAAGAGGGGGAGGTAGTGCATAGCCACTGCCGTCAGCTTTTCCATCTGTATTATGTCACATATTTTATGTAGCCAGTCTACATGTGTCGGTATAACGTCTGAACCCCATTTAGTGAAGATAAGCGGTTTAGCCACTCCCAGTTCTAGGGTAATTGCTTTGCCTCATTTGGACTTGAGGGATAGGTGCGGGGGTTAGGGAAACCCATGAGGACATAGCTCCGAGCCCCCAACATTTTTAAGACAACCCTGAGACAAAGGGGCACGGTTCCATGGTTAGACACTTTTGATCAGCAGCCCGTCCACCACAGGCCCACAGGGCAATATACAATTATATAATTGGGGCAGCCCTTCCTTACATGTATTTTTCGGTTCGAGTCGGGAAAACGCTAGGAGTCACAAATAGGAGACAATGCAAATGGCCTCCATGTTTCAGGGGTTTGTTACTGAAAAATGAAAATGTTTGGAGAGTGCAGCCAAAACAACATAGAACCTGCTTGGACTCCCGGGCAACAAGCAGACAGGTGGATGCACAGAAGAAAGTGACATCCCTGCCTGGCAAGCTGGGATCTCATTATATTACAGGAAGTCCACTGCCAGGCAGTGGAGGCAAAGACTGTCACTCATTTTGTGGGTTGGAGGGTCAACAACCGAGATCGGAATGACCTCTGAAAGGGCGAGATTTTGATCGATAACTTATCTCTATTGATCCAAACCTCGATCTGGTCGACTGAACCTTTATTGCCTGTCTTGGAAGGAAACAGTACACCTATCTGCAAATTAGTTCACCCAAGAAAGGACTCTGCTCTCAAAGATCACGGACAACTTCTAGGTTTCAAAAGTTTATTGTAAAGATATAATGAGCTGCAAATACAAGCATCTCAGAATGAGATTCACGAGATACACAGGTCCAATTACATACATGTGCTCTCGAAAAGCCCTCAGACGAGCAACAGAAATCACTAACACAAGTTCTAAAAATAGCAAAGCTATCAGCATAGACGCATATCTCTCCTTCATTTAGGTTGGAGGAAAACAAACACAGGTTAGGCGTCCCTACCCTGTTCTAGATGGTATCCCTACTTAACCAAATCCCAACCTAACAAAGGTGTCAGCAATGAATGACCCCCAAGGGAAGTCACCCACTCTAAGTCTCTTGGTGAAAACCTAAAGTTCTCCAGTCATGACCCCTCACTGCCTACCCATCCGCTCTCTAAAGGGTCCTCAGGTCTCTGCTCTAACTCCACCCAGGGGTGCTGTCCCTAATACAAAATAGTCAACAACATTTGAGACGCCCCTTGCGAAACGCCTCTCACGTGGTGCAACTTCAGGCTTTTTCCATGATGCTTTGTATTGGGCCTCAGACGTTAGAGTTGACCTTGCTTCTCAGTCTCTTCTCCGGCCCGCTGATACCCCTTAAACATTCCAGAACCCTCCTCCATGTCTGGGCCGTCTACTGAACAGACCTCTATTCATTCACTTATAATTGGATCCCCCCTTTCCTGTTGCAGACAGATATCTGCCGCCAAGAACCCAACTCTCATAGACTTCTAAAAAAAGGCTTGCAACATTTCTCAGCCCAGACATGTACGTGTAAATCAATGCTAAAACATTTCAGGCCTACAATATTTCACATTATGATTATAGCATTCAATTTCTTCATTTAATTAAAGCATGTTAAAACTCTTATTCTATTATTTAGAAAACATTACTCTAAATCATGGCCCATTAATGCAATGACCAAAAACGTTAAACAATCTGTGTCGTGAAAAGAAACACCTTCCCTTTTAGCTCCAGCTCTGGCCCTGAGGCCTACCACGTTCTGCGTTTTACCACAGACCATCTTATATGTTAACAGCTACACGACATAGATTCAAAATAATCACGTCTAATAAAATCATATAATGTCACGCATTTCTGTATTAGTTCCACTTCTACTTAAATCTCTATATTAGCTATACATTTAGAATATAATTTCAGATACTATTAGCACTCATGGCATTTCTCTTCATGAATTATGCTCTCTATAGGTAAGTGTGATGTACTCATATATTTATATCAGTTTGCGCTCTCTCAGTTCCCCCCTTTGATGACCTCTCGGGGTCATCACTAACATTTAAACTGCAGTTATTGCTGGCATTCTCTGCGCTTCCAGAGCTCTCAGGCTCCTGTACTGATTATCTTGTATGGCAGCCAATCTCTGCAACTGTTCTCTTTGGGCCCTTTCTGACCTTCTTGCTCTGTACCATTTGAATACCCTCACCAATCCCCACAATACTATCCCACAGATCAATATTATGATGATAGGCTTTAGGATATACCAAATAAAGCTTTTGCCTAAGGTGGAAAACCACCCTCCAACTGTACTCATTCCATGGCCCACCTTTTCCCAGACATTTTCTCTACTCAAGTCTTCGATCTCTTTGTGTATATTAGTTATGTTCTTAATAACTTTCTCAAGGGGTTTTGAAAGGTCTGGAATGTAAGTGCAACATTCCTGAACCTTCAAAGCCTTACAGACTCCGCCCTCTTTTGCTAATAAGACATCTAATGCAAGCCGATTTTGAAGAACCATAGCCCTTATCGATTGCATCTCTCCTTCTACCAGCATTAAGGACTGAGCAGTGCTGGCAGACAACCTGTCGACAACTGTTGCCAGTCGTCTAATTTTAACATCATTAAGGATTATTCCCAAAAGAGGGAACATAGCTCCAAAGACATCTCCAACCATTTCTGCATCGCCTAAATCCCTCCTTCCCCTCGATGATATCTGGCCCTCATTGATCAATAAGTCTTGTGCATGATATATTTTGGGGAAGACAATTGCCAAGTAACATGATCCATACCAGTTGTCAGGTAGTCTCACGTAAGCATTTCTTCCACATACAAAATACACATTTGGAATCACTTGCATTCCCTTCAGGAAATCCTTAGTGTAGTACTCTAAATTAAAAGCATGTTCACAGTCAACTTCACCCACGTATACATTTTCATAATACGTTTTGGCTCGGTGAAGACATAACTTTCCTTTCTGCGCTTTATCTAAAGCTATTGGACCACTACTACCCTTTCTCTTGTGTGACTTCTCTTCCTCGGTCCAATCTAATTTCCCTTGTCCTGATTTTTTCAAAATCTTTTGTCTCCTGTAACGATCATCCACCTGCCCTATGAACTTTTTCTCGACTTCGGACACCTTACATGTCAGGTTATTTCTACGGGCATGTGAAGTATCTAAGGTAATCCAAGGAATGAAGAATTTGGCCAATCTGTCTTCACTCTTCCAGTAATCCCATTTATTCATCTGCTTATAATTCGGGACTTCTGGCAACACAGAATCATAATTGGAGAAATAGTATTCAAAACTATCTCTCTCATAAAATATACTAAGCAATAAGCTACATGTAATGCCATATGTCAGAGGGAGGTGATGATATCGAATTCCTTCATCTACAGACGCAGGCAACTGCATGCAGACGTAGCAATCCTTAACCTCCATGGCATCCACGTATTCATACAAAAGTTTAGCATAAGCATTTGACCTAAAGTCTCCTTGGGACTCGTCTACATGTAACCTGCGGGCTTCTGCAGCCAATAACGCTTTCTCTTGAGTGTTTTCCCTTTTCTCACCTGCAACAGTGGGTGTAAGTGTTACTACAGAATTCGCATCAGTTACCTTTACCTCTTCCTCATGTCCCTTTACATAAGAAATTGTTACCACTAAAGCTATTAATATTATCACTCCTACTATTAGTGTACCTATTATACATTTAGCTCTGCAGTTCGGGGTGCCGGCCTCCATTTCGTCAGACAATCTAGCTTTTCCCTTTTTCTTTGCAAAAAAAGTTCTTTTCCTCTCGTTCCTTTACAGTCTCTTTCAATCCTTTTTTGTCTTTAGAATCCACACAGCTGGAGGCTGACAGCCTTTTTCGCAAAAAGTCCTTTCACAGTTCAAAAAGACAACCCTAGCCCTTCTCCATCCACTCAAGGGGTTCCCTAAAATTCTCTGCTTCCTGGGCGCTAGGTAATCTTCTTTTCTTCTGCTTGCTTTATTTACAAAGTCCTTTAACAATCGACTATTAGATTTGTGGTTGCAGCTTCAATAGCATAGTTCAATATTTCCATGCGAAGAGTATGCTCTTCATGTGCTGTTATCGTGGTACCAAAGTCGGGGAATTTCAATTCTGTAAGAAACATGTGTTTTAACTTGCTGAGGCGGGGAGGTCTGGGGAGCACGAATGTTAGTGACCCTTCTTGTTCGACACCGGGTACCAACAGTTGTATTTCCACGGTGATAATGGGCTCAGAACTGGACACCACCACCGCTCGGATCCTCCCTGTCTCCGGTTTCACAGACATTTGTCGCCAGATATGTCCACTCAGGTGTGGAGTATCTTCTGTTAGGCACACGCACTCTTCTTGACCTTCTTCGGTCTGGTGCTTCAGCGCCCTGAGCACCTTCTTCTGGGTCTGAGTCTTCTGATATCGGAGGAAGGGTTGCTTCTGGAGTTGACCTCAGGCTAGAACTTCTTCTTTGCGGCCAATTTGCTTCTCCACGTGCCCTTCTACTCCTTCTCCTTCTGGTCTGTTCTCGCTCTCTTTCAGACCTGTCAGGGTCAGACTCGTACTCCCAGCTGTCTTCTCCTTCTGTAGCGTCTTCTGTTTCGCTGTTGTACTGACCGTCCTCAGCTTGGTCAGACTCGTTCCCTGCTTCCACTGGCACCTCTACAGCTTGGCTAGCCCCCTCTATGGCTTCCTGGTCCTCAGCTGGACGTCCATCCGAGAGAGGAGCTGTTTCCAGAGGTGCTGGAACCCTTTTCGTATGCGACGCGTGTATCCAGTTGGGCAGGCCTCCCACCTTTACAGCTGTACTTGTGATCAGGATGACCTGGTAGGGCCCACGCCAACGAATATCCAAGCAGCTTCTTCTCACATGTTTCTTCACCAGGACCCAGTCCCCAGGATACAGGTCATGGCAAGGGCCCTGGCACGCTGGAACCTCTGCAGCCTGCACCTGAAGGGACACAGAACGCATGGCGTCAGACAGCCCCTTACAATAGTCCAGGATCATATCATCTGTGATATTTAACAGTGCAGTAGCTGGAATAGATGGCAGTCTCATTGCTCTCCCCATTAACACCTCATGTGGTGACAACCCTGTTCTTCTGTCTGGGGTACTACGAAGGCTCATGAGTACCAATGGCAGGGCATCAGGCCAACTCAGGGTCGTTGAGGAGCAAACTTTCGCTATTCTGGACTTGATCGTGCCATTAATTTGTTCCACAATTCCTGAGGCTTCTGGTCGGTAACTGCAATGGAGCTTTTGGTCTATATTCAGTGCAACACAAATCATCTTCACAAGCTCGCTGTTAAAATGTGTTCCCCTATCTGATTCCAAAAAGGCCGGCACCCCGAAACGAGGGATAAGTTCTCTAAGCAGTAACTTAGCCACTGTGAGGGTGTCGCACCTACGTGTAGGGTATGCCTCAACCCATCTGGAGAACATACAAACAACCACCAGGACATAGCGGAGGCGGTTGCATCTTGGCATTTCAATGAAATCTATCTGCATTCTGTTGAATGGACCTCCAGACCTTCCTATGTGACTTAGTGCAACTGGTGTTCTTTTCCCTACATTCAGCTGCTGGCAGGTCACACAACGCTGGCACACTGCTTCTGCTGCTATTCTAAACTTAGGATTGTACCAAGTCTGTCTAAACACTCTCAGCATAGCATCTCTCCCTAAGTGTACGGGACCATGTATGAGTCTAGCCATTGGACTCACCATCTCATTGGGCAACACTGCTCTGCCGTCTGCTGAGACCCAAAAATGAGTCTCACCCATTACACATCCTGCCTTTACCCATGTTTCCTTTTCTGAATCAGGAGCATTTTCTTGCATGGTTGACAATTCATCCCAAGTATCAACAGTTTCCAGTATCATGGCTAATTCAGTTCTTACATTTATTCCACCCACATCCACCTCTGTGAAAGAGTAACCTTGTTCTGCGCAATACCGCGCAACTTCATCAGCATATCTATTGCCTTTCGAAACAAAGTCCTCATTTTTGGTATGTGCGATGCACTTTACAACTGCGATACTTGCTGGACATTGCAATGCTTCTAACAACAAGCGCACAAACTCTCCATTTCGAATGGGAGAGCCTGAAGAAGTCATGAACCCTCTTTGAGACCATAACTGCCCGTAATCATGAACTACCCCAAACCCGTATTGGCTGTCAGTGTAGATGGTGACTCGAATTTGATTGCCTGCTAAGCAAGCACGTGTTAGGGCAATAATCTCGGCTACCTGAGCGGAGTTTACTCCTTCCAGGCACCCTGCTTCCACAACTCCTTCAATTGTACAAACAGCATAAGCTGCTCTCAACTGCCCAACTTCGTCTCTTACACATGAGCCATCGACAAAGAAAACTTCATCTGGGTCCGTCAGTGGCTCATCTACGATGTCGGGTCTGGGTTTGGTGCATAGTTCAGTCACATCGAGACAGTCATGGTCTGTATATTCATCATCATCATCAATATCATTTGGAAGTGGCATTAAGGTAGCAGGGTTCAAAACAGAGCATCTCTTGAGGGTCACGTTCTCTGCAGCAAGAATAACTTGCTCATAGCGCGTGAGCCTGCTATTGGTCAGATGCTGTGTTTTGGTCCTGGTCATCAACAGTTCAACAGAATGTGGCACGCACACCTCTAACGGGTGCCCCATAACAATATTTTCACATCTCTCAATGCTGACACCCGTTGCAGCAACGGATTTGAGACATCCGGGCAACGCTGCGGCTACTGGGTCTAAAGTAGCCGAGAAATAAGCAACTGGTCTACGGGCATTCCCATGGATTTGGACCAACACAGACAACGCACAACCTTCCCTCTCACAACAGTAAAGAAAGAATTGTTTATTGTAATCAGGCATTCCCAATGCCGGAGCACGACACAGGTCCTCTCTCAGCTGTAAGAATGCCATCAAACAGTCTTTGTCCCATGGTACCGGATCACTCACCTCCTTGTGCGTCAGTTTTTGCAAAGGTTTTGCTTTCAGTGAAAAGTTCACGATCCACTGTCGGCAATAACCCACCATCCCTAGGAACATCCTGACCTCTCTCTGGGTCTGAGGCGCATTCATTTTCATGATCGCCTCTATCCTATCTGGTGACACTTTCCGTTTGCCTTTCTCAATTCTGTGTCCCAAGTACTGCACTTCTGTCAGGCAGTACTGCAATTTTCCCGGGGATACCTTATGCCCATTGGCAGCTAGGTGATTTAACAAAGCAATGGAGTCTTCCCTGCAAGCTTCTTCTGTGTCTGACGCCACAAGGAGGTCGTCTATGTACTGGACCAGAACTGACTTCTGGGGCAGCACTAGACTTTCAAGATTTTTCTTCAGAAGCTGGTTAAAGATCGATGGACTCTCTGTATACCCCTGAGGGATACGACACCATGTTAGGACGCGATTTTCCAGCTTAAATGCGAAAAGAAAATGGCTATCTTCGTCCAAAGGGATCGAAAAGAAAGCCTGACAAAGATCTATCACAGTGAACCACTCAGCTTGGAATGGAATCTGAAACAGTATCACTGATGGATTCGGTACCACTGGACAACATGAAACGACTATGTTATTAATCTTTCGAAGGTCCTGCACTATCCGGAATTTCCCATTTGGTTTCTGCAGACCCATAATCGGGGAGTTACATGGACTACCCACGATTTCTTTCAGTATTCCCTGTTTAATCATGGACTCGATCACGGGTTTTATGCCTGCAATCGTTTCTGGAGTCAATTTATACTGGGGTGTTCTTGGGAACTCAGCATGCGGTTTCACTACAATTTTCACTGGGTCCACCCCTTTGACCAATCCAATCTCTTCCCCAGTGAAATCCCATACCTCTGATGCCACTGTCTCTCTCAAATCCCAGGGAAGCTCGTCTACTGTCAAAGTAGGGTACAGCTCCACACATATTCTTGAGTTTGCAACTTTGAAATCTGCATCATCATCATTAGTCAATACCTCCACTCCCTGGGGTGTACAATATATAGTACAATTCAATTTGCACAACAGGTCTCTTCCTAGCAGACACACAGGGCTTGAATCGCAAACCACAAATTGGTGCTCATCGCTGTACTTCCCTATTTTCACCTGTACCGGTTCTGTCAATTGGCTGGTTATTCTCCTGTTTGCGACCCCTACCACCTGTATGGTCTCTCCAGACATGGGCAGGTCTGGAACTGCAGCTGATCTGATCGTGGATCTAGTGGCTCCTGTGTCCACCAGAAATGTCATAGGGCACCCTGCTACTTCTGCTTCCACATAGGGTCCCCTCTGATCTACCTCTAAGGCTGCCCCAAGGGTGCAGTCTTCTCTTTCCACTCTCTGTCCGGTTAATGGGTCCACATAATAGCATTCTTCACCTTCCACAAACAGGGGCATTTGTCTATAGGTCTTACCCATACTCCCTACTCGAGGAGGTTGCGGGAACTGGGCTCGGGGAGGAGCCCCCCCCCCTTTGAGCACCTTTCCTTGGTATGGCGTCGCCCCTCTCATAGGTGCGCTCTGAACCTCTTCCTCCTCTATCTCTTGCTCTCCGATCTCCACATTGTAAGGGCACTCGCGTTTCCAATGCCCCAACTCGTTGCACTGGTGGCACCTAGTCGTTTTCTTCAAGGTAGCTATGTCTACTCTGGGTCTAAAGGTAGTACTCTCCTCATTACCCTTGTTCTGACTGTACTGCTTCTTACCCCCTGTACCTGTCCCTTGCTGCTGTTGTTGCGGTCCCCCCTTTCCTGCTGTCTGCAATTGTACCACCATCAGCTTCTCTTTTAGTTTCTTAGCCTTGGAGTCTACCTCATCACAGCAGTACCTGGCATATCTCAGTATTTCATCTAGGGGTCTACTTTGCCAACAAATCGAGTGTTGCTGAATCATTAAACTAATATCCGGTCTCAGTCCCAGGACGAACTTGGACACGAATTGCCCTATGTCCTTTGGATCCATTACATCCAAGCCGCTATACTGTTTAAACGCCTTCAGCAATCTCTCGTAATATTCATGGACTGTCTCTTTGGGTTCCTGTCTCGTTCTGTCTATTCTGACCCAATCTATGTCTTGCATTGGCACTTTTTCTTTCAGCCAAGTCATCACTCTCTCGAATTTTGCCATCACGATCTCGGACGGCCCATTAGTCCTAGCATCTCTCTCTGGCTCCGTTGTGGGCCACTCAGCGCTAACCTTGCATGCTGTCCACAGATCTCCTGGTACTACAATGTCAAACAGCGTGTTCAGATCTATCCATAGGACTTTTGAGATCTTTACAAACCTCTCGACTTGCTTGTACCACTCCACGGGGCTCTCTCGTAACTTGGGGAAAGATGTGGTAAAAGCAGCTAAATCTCCCCTACTCCAAGGGACATGTACATAGCTTCCATTGGCAACTTCACGCAAAGGGTAAGCTTCTATTCCCTGCTGTCCTGGTGTTATACCAATCATGCTTCTTCTGCCGGTCCCTTTCTTGGACCACCTCTCTTCCCATTTATCTAGTGCCCTCCATGTCCTTATTCCAGTAATCAGTTCCCTTATGTGTGTTTTCAGCCCAATCGTTCTCCTCTCATCTAGATCTCGATCTGAGTAATGTAGCCTGTGGTTACCCTGTAATGCTTTGGTTCTTGACAAGTCCACCATATATTTGCCTGCTAGTTCGACTAACTTCTCATGGACTGCTCTCGCCTTTCGTGTGATGTCCTTTGCCATATACAGTATTTCATCCTGTTCATACATTTCCATTCTTTCTAAAGGCAGGGTACCATCTACCATGTCATCCAGATCTGACCTTAAGCTGGAGACATCAAGTCTCTTGGCTTTTATCTCAGCTCGCAATATGTCTTTCGAAGGGGGCTCACTGGTCTCCCTACCATCCCAACTTCTAGCTCTGCGTTTGGGCTCAGGAGAATTAATGGGTGGCCTCCCTTGCTCCCATCTCTCCAGGTCCCATGCTCGGCCATCCGATCTTGGAAGGTGATGGAACACGGGCCTTTTATCCCTACTCTCTCTCTGCCCACTCTCTTCTTCTCCCCTCTCACCGCACATCTCTCTGTTATTTTCCCTCTGTTCGCTACACTCCCTTTGCCTCGTATCGCTCAGTATCCGATACGATCCTTCCTGGTTCCCCATATTCCCTGGGCTGCGCTCATTTCTGTCATCACAGGGACTATGGTGCGACCTCTCACAACTCCCATTCTGTTCTCTGGTGGCAGGCACACAGTGTGGACACTTAAAGCTGTTTCTGTACTCTTGTGCTCTCCTCTCCTCTTCACTGAGTATCGGGCACGCCACCCCTCCACTCCCGGGGCCCCCGTTTTCCAGGTCTGTTCTACCTCCATTCCGGGCCCAATGGGTGACTCCCCTACTCCCTCTACAGTCCCACTCCGGGCTACTCTCCCCAGCCCCGCAGTGAGTTCGTGCTCTGCTGTCCTGACTTTCCCTTTCTGCTTCTGCAGCATTGATGCACTTTTGAGCCTTCACTGCCTCATCCCACTGCTTCATGTACTCATTTAGTTCTTGAAAGGACTTTCGTCCAGATCCCCTCAGATCCATTGGCCATCTGGGGCCCCCAGGATCTCCCCCTGGGTCCCCTGCTGTGTGCATCGGGGTACTCCACTCTCTGGGTATCGGCATCTGACTTGGGGAATTAGTGGTATCGTTCCTCCTTGCCTGCTCTGCTCTTTCTCTGTCTTTCCGCTTCCGTTCTTCCCCTTTTGCTCTCTCTTGGTCATATATCGATATTATAGGACCTATGGTAACAGGTACCTGTAGTGCATCTGGTAATGGGTAGGATGTGGCGCTTTCCGTTTCCGGCGCTCTTTGTACCACAAACCTACCGACCACCTGCTGCACCTGACTAGGCTGGAACAACTCTTTCTTTGGCTCAGGATCCCACTGTGAACTGGGAAGCGGTCTATGCTCTCCTGCAATGCCCCCCTTTTCTCCTTCAGTATTCTCGACCTCTCCCCCTGCTCTATTATACGGGGGTGGCCTGTCTGTCAGTAATCTGTTTATCAGGCTGTCCTCTGTTTCGCTCTCATCATCTTCTTCTAGGGGGCTTTTATTTACTGGCGCCTCTAACACTGGGTACAGTTTATTTATTTCCAAATTATGCACTCTCCATCTTTTAGCATCCGCATCCCACCTGGCATCCTGTACTGCCCTTACCGAGCGTTTCACCCTTTCTTGTCGTCTGTTCATATTCCTTTCATGCGCTGCCCTAAGCCATGCTTCAAGGGCTTCAAACTGGGTTGGTCTAGGCAAGGGTCTCTTTGAGGTCATGACTGATTTCAATCGATGTAACACCTCTAATCTGAACGTCCCGTACTTCGGGAACGTCAGTTCCTCGTTTCCTTCAGTAATCTTACTCCACTCTGATATCCAAAGGATCGTATGCAACCCAACATTTACTGCCATATAACGAGCTGGCGTACCCTCCGGCGGGGCTTCTTCCCCTTCATACGATCCTCTCCTCTCTTTCTTAAACAGCGCTTTCAACCATTTAAAACACTTCATAATTATGCGCACAAAATTCAGCCTCGCTACTCTGTTTACTTCCTGATGACAATCCACCAATCCTGTCGCGGCTTTGCTAGCTTGGCCTATCACAGCGCGGTCTTTCTCCTGTTGGCCAATCACGTCGCGACCCTGTATGACGTGTTCGCTAGCTGGCCTATCACAGCGCGGTCTTTCTCCTGTCAGCCAATCACTGCGCGACACCACCTGACGTCTCTTTTCTCCGCTTCGCAGCAGCACCCCTCCTTTCTCAACTCGTCTCCCGGTTATGCATGCGTCCCATTCATACACTGAAAAAATGACTACTTCCGACCAAGCGGTCACTTCTCTCGACTGTACGTCCACAGTCTATCTGTAATTGTCAACACAACTGACGAGATGTCTATCGTCTCTCTGATAGGTTACTTACACACACAGTAACTTCCGACCAGCGTCCGTTACTCACGCACTCACTCTTACGTTCCCCCTATCTCGGTCTCTCGGGTGATCAATGGTACCTCATGACCCCCTTCACACTAGTTGACAATTACTCTGGGTGTCCGATACACCCGAACCACTTAAGCTCTCCTTGAACTTAAGATTTCCACCGGTTGCGCGCGCTCACAACCTGTTCCACAGTCACTCTACAGACATTCAACTCCGCCAGACATTACAACATAGATACAATACAAAAACACCGCAATCTAACACGCATAACCCTTTATACTCACTCTCGACCGATACTGCTGCTTTTTCTGTCTCACGTCATCCGGATCTTCATCTGCGGGCTGTTCTTCCGATCATCGATTTCTAGGGGCCTTGGGGTAAGCTAACCTGGCCTAGGTCACCGTCCTCAAGAAGGCAACCATCCTCTATAGCTACCAACTGAAAGGGCGAGATTTTGATCGATAACTTATCTCTATTGATCCAAACCTCGATCTGGTCGACTGAACCTTTATTGCCTGTCTTGGAAGGAAACAGTACACCTATCTGCAAATTAGTTCACCCAAGAAAGGACTCTGCTCTCAAAGATCACGGACAACTTCTAGGTTTCAAAAGTTTATTGTAAAGATATAATGAGCTGCAAATACAAGCATCTCAGAATGAGATTCACGAGATACACAGGTCCAATTACATACATGTGCTCTCGAAAAGCCCTCAGACGAGCAACAGAAATCACTAACACAAGTTCTAAAAATAGCAAAGCTATCAGCATAGACGCATATCTCTCCTTCATTTAGGTTGGAGGAAAACAAACACAGGTTAGGCGTCCCTACCCTGTTCTAGATGGTATCCCTACTTAACCAAATCCCAACCTAACAAAGGTGTCAGCAATGAATGACCCCCAAGGGAAGTCACCCACTCTAAGTCTCTTGGTGAAAACCTAAAGTTCTCCAGTCATGACCCCTCACTGCCTACCCATCCGCTCTCTAAAGGGTCCTCAGGTCTCTGCTCTAACTCCACCCAGGGGTGCTGTCCCTAATACAAAATAGTCAACAACATTTGAGACGCCCCTTGCGAAACGCCTCTCACGTGGTGCAACTTCAGGCTTTTTCCATGATGCTTTGTATTGGGCCTCAGACGTTAGAGTTGACCTTGCTTCTCAGTCTCTTCTCCGGCCCGCTGATACCCCTTAAACATTCCAGAACCCTCCTCCATGTCTGGGCCGTCTACTGAACAGACCTCTATTCATTCACTTATAATTGGATCCCCCCTTTCCTGTTGCAGACAGATATCTGCCGCCAAGAACCCAACTCTCATAGACTTCTAAAAAAAGGCTTGCAACATTTCTCAGCCCAGACATGTACGTGTAAATCAATGCTAAAACATTTCAGGCCTACAATATTTCACATTATGATTATAGCATTCAATTTCTTCATTTAATTAAAGCATGTTAAAACTCTTATTCTATTATTTAGAAAACATTACTCTAAATCATGGCCCATTAATGCAATGACCAAAAACGTTAAACAATCTGTGTCGTGAAAAGAAACACCTTCCCTTTTAGCTCCAGCTCTGGCCCTGAGGCCTACCACGTTCTGCGTTTTACCACAGACCATCTTATATGTTAACAGCTACACGACATAGATTCAAAATAATCACGTCTAATAAAATCATATAATGTCACGCATTTCTGTATTAGTTCCACTTCTACTTAAATCTCTATATTAGCTATACATTTAGAATATAATTTCAGATACTATTAGCACTCATGGCATTTCTCTTCATGAATTATGCTCTCTATAGGTAAGTGTGATGTACTCATATATTTATATCAGTTTGCGCTCTCTCACCTCCATAATGTCCAAAGAGGTTGGCAGGATGACTGATGTGAATTTAGGCTAACAGTGCGCACCATTGACCCCTTAGTCTTGCTGTGTGATGGTTGGTTGGATTTGGTAGGAGTTGTTGGAATTAGCTGGTTTTCTGCACACAAAGGTCCTCATTTCTGAGGTTTTGGTGCAGGGCAGTGCCACAAGGAATCATGCTGTGCTGCCCTGTGCCAAAAGAAAAGGACCGCAATGTGCCTTATCTATGAGATACGGTGCATTCCTGTCCTTTTCCCCTGGGCAGGAGCACTATGGGCTGCCATTCACCATCGCAGGCACCCTTGCACCATGGTGCAAGGATGTTTGCTTTGGAGGGGTGATTGTTTTTGTACAGGAAGGAACACCTTCCAGCACAAAAACAATTATAAATCTGGGAATGCTTCAGATTCCATGGGTGTTGCATGGGACACCCACAGCAAGACCCATGGAACGCCCCTTTCATGCAGTGTTCTGCGTGAAAGGGTCATATATTTACAAGGCCGTGAAAAGTCACGCAAAGTGGCTTTGCGTGACCTTGCAAACATGCTGCGGCACATTGCGCCACTGGAGAGTCAAAAAAGTGATGCTAAAGCGGGGCAACAGTGCCACTATGGGCCTCGTAAATGAGGTCCAAAGTGTCTATGTATTAAGTAGTTAGTGGCTTTGAACCAACTTGCTTCTACCCGTTGACAGAAAGAATTGTGGCTAAAAGCCTTGTTTTTGCATAGCTCAGTCAGTAGTTTAAATGCAGGGAGCTGGTGGCAAATGTATGCTTGCAAGTGGACACATTAATCACATTAATCTCATACCCTGCTGAAGTGGACGACTGTGGTGCACTGATGTCATTCCAAAATGTTGACAAATATGGTTAAATATAAATGGCTGCAAACAGGTCATCAACAAATGTGAGGAGGATTTAAAGCCCCCTCCCGTCCACCACCCACCATGACTCAGAGAACTGGGAAGCTTGATTGAATAAATGCGATTTTGCAGTCTGTGTTAGACGAGAGGTATTATGTTTTTTCATACAATGATGTTGTATTCTCCCTTTCTGTCTGTACTTGTCAGCTCGCATATATTGGCATTCCTCAAGGTGGCCTTCAATTATAATGCCGCGCCTAACAAATATCCAATACGCAAACAGTGTCTCAGTAGAATAGTATGTACTTACCTTCCCAATTTCCCAATTTCTGCTTTTAAAGTTACTGTGTTGGAGCCAAAACGACTTCAAAGTAGGGCTTGCCATCATAAATTGTGTTTCATAAGCATGCATACATAATTAAATTGAACATGTTTCGCCACCCTCCTGATTTATGAACAGTCACACTACAGCACAGGCATTGTATTCAATATCTCAATAAAATATTTTGAATTCTTTCTGCATTCATGAGAGCCAGTGCTCCTTGGCCAGAACTTTTGATTGTTTGCTGCACTAAGCACAGTTGAACAGTGTCAAGTGTGCTTCTGGTAAGAAGATAATTCCGTCTCGGGTCAATATTTCAATTTATGGTAAGTGACAGCGTAGATCGGGAAACAGCCTTAATAACGAATCTTTTACAACGAGTGTAGTAAGCAACGAGTCTTAAACAACGACCTTTCCTTGAACCACGACTTCCTAAACAACTTTCTACACGAACAACGACCTCCTCATGTTCTTATGAAACTGGCCAATAGATGGCACTGCAATCCACGATTTAGGAAGTGCTCGAGTTGGGTACCCACCAGTTTTGTATGCCATGAAGTAATGCAGCTTAGTTTTGCTGCATCGTGGTTTGGAGGGAAGTGGCAGTGGTTCAAAGCATGGACAGGCGCAGCAGCACAGGAACAAAGTGGCGAGAAGTGAAGATTCCCCACCGAGAAACTTAAGAATACAGGGTATTGAGAGTTTCATAAAGGGAGAGGAGAGGTTAAGAAGTGGAGCTCCATTCCGTTTTAAATTACTTGTCTACACGTCAGTGGCAATACCAACGAAGAAAGAAAAGTAGATAGAAATCATCCTGAAATAGTTATTCCGTTTCTGAGGGAGCTAGTGTCAAATATCCCCTGCCGGCCCAGGCAAATGAGGCAGAAGCTGAAGGTTTTCAGGTAGGCCATCCAAATCTATTTTGAAAATATAAAATAATCTAGTATGCTAAAACATATGAAGGAATTATATTTGATTGTTTTCAAGAGATAATTACCGTTTTTTTGTAAGTTCACCCGTATTTCGAAAAAAAGATTAAATAGATAGTTTGTTAATTTAAACATTCTTCACATAAAATAGTTTATACAAAAAGACATGTGTTGTTTTAAGAACATAATAGTATATTGGGTAAAGTGGCAATACATTTTTTTTCGTGGTTAAGGAAGTCGTGGCTATGAATGTAGTGGTTTGTATTTGTTCGTGGTATAGCCTTCGTGGTTTAGGCATTCGGTGTTTGAGAAGTAGTTGTTTAATCATACATCCGCGTAGATCACCTCGTTTACAAAAATAGAATTTAAACTTGCCTCTAAAATAAGATATTGCACTGTTTTTTTCTTTTGGCAGCATGATGACTCTTCATAATGTTTCTTCTTGGGTCTAGAAAACAAAAAATATACCAAGAGCCCAATTTATATATTGGCGGTATGTATACTCCGTCGCAAACGGCGACGAAGTATGCATACCACCAACATGAAGCTTTGCCTGCCTGATTTAAATGCAGGTGGACCTTCAGTTTGGCCACATATAAGACTAGGCTGGTTCCGCCGCCTCCGAAGGCCCTGGGGAGGAGCAGTCAGAGAAATGGCTACGTGCCCAACTGCCCAATTGAGATGACCAGATATGTAAAAGTTATTTTTTTTACTGTCCTTACCACCAGGTGTAAACCTAGAGTTAAGGAACAGTAAAACAATTATAATACTAACTTTACCATAGAAAAAGGCTCCTATGGCGAAGGGAGCATTATTGTTTTTCTTTAAAAGAAGAAAATCCCATTTCGGAATTTTCTATTTTGTTCAGAAAAACGAAATACTGTGTGCTACAGGGCTGCATCCTGCAGACTCAGCCACGAAATACTGTGTGCTACAGGGCTGCATCCTGTAGACTCAGCCATTTAATACTGTGTCCTACATGGCTGCATCCTGCAGACACTGCCGTAAAATACTGTGTGCTACAGGGCTGACTCCTGCAGACGTAGCCACGAAATACTGTGTTCTACAGGGTTGCATCCTGCAGACACTGCCATGAAATACTGTGCTCTACAGGGCTGACTCCTGCAGACACTGCCATGAAATACTGTGTTCTACAGGGCTGCATCCTGCAGACACTGCCATGAAATACTGTGTGCTACAGTGCAGACTCATGCAGAAAATGCCATGAAATACTGTGCTCTACAGGGCTGACTCCTGCAGACACTGCCATGTAATACTGTGTTCTACAGGGCTGCATCCTGCAGACACTGCCATGAAATACTGTGCGCTACAGGGCTGACTCCTGCAGACACTGCCATGTAATACTGTGCTCTACAGGGCTGACTCCTGCAGACACTGCCATGTAATACTGTGTGCTATAGGGCTGCAACCTGCAGACACTGCCATGAAATACTGTGTTCTACAGGGCTGCATCCTGCAGACACTGCCATGAAATGCTGTGTGCTACAGGGCTAACTCCTGCAGACACTGCCATGAAATGCTGTGTGCTACAGGGCTAACTCCTGCAGACACTGCCATGAAATGCTGTGTGCTACAGGGCTGACTCCTGCAGACACTGCCATGAAATACTATTTGCTACAGGGCTGACTCCTGCAGACGCAGCCATGAAAGACTGTGTGCTACATGGCTGCATCCTACAGACACTAGCATGAAATACTATGTGCTACAGGGCTGACTCCTGCAGACTCAGCCACAAAATACTGTGGCTGTAGGGTTGCATCCTGCAAACGCAGCCACAAAATGCTGTGTGCTACAGGGCTGTATCCTGCAGACGCAGCAACGTAGCACAGAGTGAAATGCTTTGACAGGAAACGAAGTGACAGAGGTTCTTGCCAAGGCTTTTATAAATGACCGCCTGCTTGGCGATCATTTATAAATTAGGTTTGCGACCTCTCCACCAGGGTTGTATGGCCTTACAACGCATACTTTTACAACGCACACCTTTACAACACATTTTTTACAACGCAACATCCATTACAACGCATTCCATTACAACGCATGCCATTACAACAAATTTTTAAAAACTACCTTTACAACGCATTCCATTACGAAGCATACTACCTTTACAATGCATACCATTACAATGCGTAACATTACATTGCATGTATGGTAAGTATTGGATGGTGTAGGGGTAAAAATTACTATTCTAACTCCAGGGGGTGCAACAGTAGGGTAAGTGTTGGATAGTGTAGGGGTAAAAATTACTATTCTAACTCCAGGGGGTGCAACAGTAGGGTAAGTGTTGGATAGTGTAGGGGTAAAAATTACTATTCTAACTCCAGGGGGTGCAACAGTAGGGTAAGTGTTGGATGGTAATGGTATGTGTTGTAATGACTGCGTTGTAATGACATGCGTTGTAATGGTATGCGTTGTAGTGTCATGCGTTGTAATGGTTGCGTTGTAATGGCATGCTATGTAATGGATGTTGCGTTGTAAAAGTTTCGATGTAATGGTAGTGCGTTGTAAAAGTTACGTTGTAAAGGTTGTTTCCCCTCCACCAGGGAGGCGGAGTAATTTATTCCATCCACATAGCAGAACGGCGGGCCACCCGCCTAAATATAAATCAGGTCCAATGTTACAATAGGAGTTCAGGAGTATTGTTGTCAATAGACGAGCTCAGGTGAAATAGGATCTGTAGGAAATCCATAGTTTTGTTGTGTTTCCCCTTTTTATTTAATTATTTTTTTACTTTTGTATTGTGGATGCCTGGTCTTTCACCTGTGGACCATCTTGGGCTTGCTGCACATAGTGTGCCCTCAAAATGAGCGTTTGACACTTTTGTAAGTCAGCTGCATTTGGATGCAAACAATGCACAGGTGCAGAAAGTTCAAATCTGGGATACAAGCATAAAGGAGGCGTTTCCACAAGTTTTAACTAAAACGATACATACAGTGCACTCATTTTGTTCAACAGGCTGCAGAATCCTGTGGTTCAAACCCTAATTGAAGTTATATCTCTATAAAAATGATACAGGCTTTTTAGCAGTTGTGTTGGAAAAGGAATAATCCCTTGTCTTTGACTAACTTCCCTGTGTGTCAACCCTAATTGTTCCACTTCAAACCCAATCTCCTCACTTGCCTTCCCACACCTAGGACCCCTCTCCCTGTTAAAGGAAGTCTTAACATCTTGAGGTTTTAAAAGAGAATGCCCTTCCCAGCCAAAGAATGGTAAGATGGACAGCAGGGACCTCAAGAGGTGAGGAGTTTCTTGTGGGCCCTGGAAGCCTTACTGTGAACCCTGGGGTGGATGTTTGAGGAATTTCTGGCTTGTGCAAATGCCGAGAAAAGATGGCCTGCTCTGCTAGAATAACTGATCTTTGCTTTGGCCTGTTGAAAGAATTATTATTTTACACTGGAAATATGCTCCAGGGGCTAAAAATAACAGTCTCCTTCTCAGTTCCAGGGACATAGGGTTCCAGGTTTGAAAGCTTGCTTGCCCATACTAAGCTGGATTCTTGGACTGGGTGGGTGTTGTTGCAAGCTGCTGGGCCACTGCTGTGTAGTATATGAAAATGTAATAAAGAACGTTTAAAAGAAATTCTCTCCTTGAGCTGGAGTGTGAAGAGGACCCTGAAGGCATAGGGAAATGTGTCTGTATGAAAGAACACTAGCAGAGTAGGGGCAACAGGACATTCTTTCAGCCAATCCATCAGTCAATCAATCAATCAGTAGATTTATAGAGCGCTACTTGACACCCGTGAGAGTATCCAGGCACCAGTTGATTACTCGCACAGTCCACACATGTAAAACATCTCCCTGATGTCTCAGGAGTGGGGAAGGCCCTGCAGACTCGAGGAGTTGGAGCAGCTGCAGAGCAAACCGAGGAACCAGTTGTAACTAGATATTTTGCAGAAGGTGTGAACTGAAGTTGGAGGAGACTTCCCACAACTTGAACATACAGCTAAATGTCTTTAAATGACTCCTCCAAGTTTTGAAACTTGGAGCACTGAAAGATGGGCTGTAGACCTTTTTCACCTCTTGAGGACCAGCGCTAGGTGACAAGTCTAGCCCAAAATGACACAGTTGTCCTCGTTATGTTTTAATGGGGTTTCCCACTCAGGCCACTGGACTGTAAAGTTTGAGGCTGGACCTGGGCAACAAATGAGAAGCATGCGATCATATAGAGCACTGTTTGACTACATCTGCCAGTCTTGCCCGGATGAAGCTGTTTAACTGCCAGAAATGTTCTGGGGGTGATGGGAAAATCTCTTCCTCCAAGGTCAGTAGCCAGAGAGAGGTGGCTAAGTCCTGGTTCCCCATAAACATTTGACAATAATGAACTACCAACTTTCAATAAACTGTTCTACACAGCCAGGTGGGTGCCTAGGTCCTGGTATAGTCCCATTGCTTCTTAGAAACTATTTATTTTTAGAGGTCCCTGAGTCCTACACCTAATTGTCTTTATTTTCATATAATTGTCTTCATTGCATTTTTATCCTTTTAACAATGCAGTTTGGACATGTTAAGTCAATTATTTATTAACTATAATTTGTTTTGGTGTTGTTGCATGCGTACCACACTTAGGGGCATATTATCAAGGGATTTATCTCCACTTTTTTGGCTTCAAAAGCCAAGAAAGCGGAGATAAAATTATCTCCCTATCAGCAACAGGGTGCTAACACGCAAATTTACATGTTAGCACCCTTTTTCTCTACGCTCCCCCTTGCATCTCTAATGAGATGCAAAGGGGGCGTTCCAGAGAAAAATAATAGGAGAAATGTTGTTAAGCGACATTTCTCCTATTATCAAGGATTTCGCTAACCCTAGCTGCTTTGTTTACACCTGGTATTTTCCTGACTTAGCCATGATATCCTATGGAAGGTGGATATCATGGCTAAGTTTGTGATCCCCTATCATCAAGCTAACGCCAAACTTCGAGAGATTAAAATAGGTTTTCCAGCGATAATCTCTCATTTGACAGTTAGCGCGAGGATTTTTATCACTTCTGAGATAAACCTTGCTAATAGCAAGTTATCTCTACGATAATTTCCGGCGATGCTTAGAGTTAAAAAATTCGTTGCTAAGCCTCGTTAGCGATAAATATCGCTAATCGTTGGTAATATGCTCCTTAGTTTTCTTTCAGGATGGCCTTGTTGGTTGTACAAGCTACCTGGGGAGAGCCTTTGGTCTTCCTCACAGAGAATAGTTTACCAATGGGAATCAGATGATGTAGGCTTTGTAAGAACTCGCCACTGCATCCATGAAGATTATGAACTCTCTGCTTAACAATCTGGTTTGTATACCATCAATATGGATTTTATATAAAAGCCAGTATGTTTATTTAAAAAAGTTAAGGATGACCTCTCTGCTTGTTTAAAGAAAAGTAAATTACACCAATAAAGCGCATCACCTTGCATCTAAAGTAAACAGTAAGAAAGAATGATCATAAACCTGGTTAGTGATAACAATTCATATATCATTTATAATATATGTAAGGACATAATGCACATGATTGAGCAGTACTTAATTTGTAAAATATTAAGTGGCAGGGCCAAAGGTTTGCTTCTAAATTCCAGTACGAACGTAACTGCTATTCATCTCACTCCTACAACCACAACAATTTAGTTTTCTCCAGGCCATCCAAAGCTGCAAGAATGGCCTGAAAGAGCTGATATTATAAATTTGTAATGTATATTTGGTAACCACTCTGCGAATGTATTCACTTCAGAAATAGACAAACAGTGCCACCATCTGGTGAACTATCATAAGTACTAGTGTTGAGAATTAAGTGCTGCTGCCGAGCACTGCCAAACAACGGCTCAATTTAAGCACTGCCTATGAGTTCTGTCAAGTAGCCTACCAAAACATGAAATCCATCCAACATGGGTTTTGCTCGCCAAGTCATCTTCAGGGAGTAAGCACTGCATACAATTTATAAAAAACTTTTGCACGTGTCACTCAATAATTTAGTGTCTGGTTGTTCAGGAAGAAGGTTTCCAAAAATATTGCATGTGTAATATTAAAATATTATTACCATTCTTAACTGTAGTGTCACTTTCACCTTTGTTGTTTATGTTAAAAACATCCTAAAAATGTACAAAGAAAACAAAGATTTACTTTACGGGAAAAAAACTCAGATATTTACTAAAAAAAGTTAAAGTAACATTGCAATTAGGTGTAGTTAGGTGTTGTAATAATATAAAAACTAACATAAAAAAAGAGAAATTTCCCAGTTACAGTTTACTGAAGTAACTATAATTTGCGTCCCCACCATACACTGCGTACGCCCTCACATATTACATAACTCATGACACGTTAACTGGTGTGTATATATATATATATTACCTACTGGCGGTCGCCAGTAGGTAGTTATAGTTAGGATTGATTTCCATAGGGAAATCACAACATTCTATTTGGAATAACTTTGGCGCCGGTTGAGGAATCAGCCTGAATTTTTCAGCAACTTTGCCTCGCGGCTCTCCGCTCCTTCTCTGAAAGTTTGGGGGGGATTCGTCAAGCGGGGGCCGAGATAAAAGGGGGGTCCCAAAATGTGTTTTCTCCATGTTAATTTCCATAGGGCAGTCGGTCGCACTTTTAGCCCGAACGGCTGAATGGATTTCACCAAAGTTGGCAAAATTGTAGGGACTGGTAGACCGATGTGCCTTTGCTATGTCTCAAGATATGTGCTCCAGAGGATTTTAAGTAATTTAGGTTCAAAAAAATGTATATATCTGTAAGCGCGCCCCGGTACGCGTACCGGGGAGCGCTCCGGGCGCGCCACGCGACTTGCGCACGGAAAGCTGATTGGCTTTCGGGTGTCTGTAAACATTCGAAACAGTCCGGAGCGGCCGCCATCTTGATTGAAAATATCGCGCAACTAAAACCCTGAGGTATCAAGGCGCCTAACAAAATGAATCAAAAATGGCAAACCAAACTACAAGTATTGTGTCTCGGTAGGATCGAGACACAAGAGGTGGTAAAAACAAAGGGGGAAATAACCAAAAGGGGGCAGGGTAGACCCCCCCTGACCCCCTAGGTTTGATGTGGGGGCCATAAAAGGGTCCCTCGGGTAAAAAAAATGTTTTTATTTTTTTTCAATTTCCGCGGGGGGAGCGCCCGGTACGCGCACCGGGGAGCGTACCGCGGAGCGTACTTTGGTGAAAAATAGTGAAAATAGTAGTGTAAAATAATCATTCTGAGTGATTAGAGGTAGGGTAGCTCTGAAAAGAGCTTTTGGGTTCTGTGGCTGTTTTAGGTACCTACAAGTACGTCCCACACACACCCACACGCACACAACCCCACACCCCCACATCCACACACTCCCCACACACACCTCACACACGCACACCTCCACCCACACCCAAAAACCCCACACCCCCACACCGACGCCTTAAACATCCACACCCACACCCACACATTCCATACACCCACACTCATACACACACCTCACCACCCCCCCCAACACACACACACACACACATGCACACACAGATACTCCCAGACACACCCCACACATTCCACAGACACACCTCCGCCCCCAACCCATACACACACACCTCACAGACACACCCACACATCCCACACATACACACATATCTTACACACATACCCGCCACACCCACACACCCCCCACACACACCTCACACACCCACATTTCCACCTACACTCAAACACCCCACACACCCAGACCCGCACACACACCTTACACACCCACACCCCCACCCACATCCACATACTCTATACACCTACATACACCTATACACCTCACCCCCCACAGACATATACACACACACACCTCACAGACATACCCCACCATTCTCCACACACACCTCCCCCGCCCCCACACACATGGGGAAAACTCAGTGAAACAGTAACATGATAATTTAAAGTGCTTAGAGGTAGGGTAGCTCTGAATAGAATTGTTGTGTTGTGTGGGTGACTTAAGTACCAACATGTAGGTACCAATGCAGAGTCATGTTGTTACAGAAGTTATTGTGGTATATGGAATGTATACTATAGTCTGTCAGGAAAGCAGAAAGAACATGGAGGCAGGAGATGAAAAAGAGATGTCAAATACACATTGGAGATAATATAGTGGGAGAAAGGAAGTATCTATGAGCAAAATGACTATGTAACAGAAAAAAGTTGCACAGTATACTATAAGTCTGACTTTACATTATAATCAATTTGGTACTAGTTTAAGAGTTACATATAAAAATGAATAATGTATAAAACAATTTTAGAATTATTAAATATAAATTTATTCATTTTCCAAATTAAACATAACTTCTATCATTTGACTGTCAGAAATGTCCTCATTTTGAAGGAGGAAATCCACAGATTCTACACATTGTAGAAGTTCATGGTCTCGTGATTCGTCCATGAATTCCAAGTCATTGGGTTCAATGATTTCTTCATTGTCCGTCTCTAGGACAATTTCAAATGAAACGTTTTGTTCTCCTTCCATTTTGGCTGAAATTTGCATTAAAAAAAAATATATCAGTAGAGATAGGGCACTGTTGGGTTTAAGTTCAGACAGGTAGTTTGAATTTTTTAACAGTGAATTTATCTTTGGGCAGTGTATGGTATCAGACTGGAAGTAGAAATATAAAAAAGTGTATGTGATGAAGCCTAAGTAAATTCATAATTATACAAGACAAGCCTAAATCCATCCATAACTATAACAGAGAAGTCTATCTAAATCTATAGCTATTACAGAGGGATAGTATATAACTATCAGAAAAAGTTTTCCAAATTAACTTAAAGTGCACAATATACTTCAGTTTTCAAAATAACAACTTACCTTTCAAAAAGAAGTTGAAGTTCTTAGTGAAAATTTTCTTGAAATGTACTTCAGGAAGTAGTAGTCAAAATGGCTGTGTTTCCCTCTCTTTCTTTATATATATTCATGTACATAACCAATCAAATGTCAGGGAAAAAAAGTAGAAAATGAAAGTAACATTTTAATTGGTTGTCAATTCTAACACTTCAGATGTGTTTCTGTGAAGTAATTTACCTCAGGATATTTAGAGAGGTCTACAGGCTAAATGGCTCAATGGAATTCCACCAAATTTGGGAAAATTGTAGGGATTGGTATGTAGTATGAGCTATTCTATATTTGGTGAAAGTGACTCCAGTGGTTTTTATGTAAATTAACTTTTAACATTTTTTTGGGGCGCTTCCCGGTGCGCGCCCCGGTACGCGTACCGGTAAGCGCTACGGGAGTCCTCCATTTTGTGTTTCGGTAGATTTGAGACAGAAAATGGAGGACAAACAACGTTGGGAATGGGTATAAGGGGGCACGGTAGGCACTCCCTGACCCCCTAGGTTTTCTGAGGGGGTGTTAGGAGGCCCATATAGACCCAAAAATAAATATTTTTACATTTTTGTGGGGGGAGCGCCCGGTACGCGCACCGGGGAGCGTACCGGGGAGCGTACTTTAGTGAAAAATAGTGAAAAAAGTTAGAAAAAGATAATCATTTGGAGTGATCAGAGGTAGGGTAGCTCTGAAAAGAGCTTTTGGGTTCTGTGGCTGATTTAGGTACCTACAAGTAGGTACCAATGCACAGTCTTAAATTGAGGAGGAATATTCTATTCCCCTCATCTGAGAAGTGCACACCATCTCCTCTGTAGATATCTTGCATGTTGTAACGCAAGTTGTTGTTGTATATTGAACCCATTCCATAGTCTCTCATGTAAGCAGAAACAGATTTATTCACATGTTTCCGTGCTTTCTCAAATTATGGACAAAATTGGTTGGACCAGTTCCATTTCTGTCTTTGGCATATATTTGAAAACACCAAGGCAGTTTGAGGAAAAAGTGTCATCAATTGCCCAAAGGTGTCCTTTAAAAGCATTTCCAGACCTACCCCAGTCAAAGTGCCTAAGTCATTTCCACCACTGAAGAATTATGAGGTTAGGGTGTGGCAAATGCAAAAAGGTTTTCACCAATGGAATCAATTGGTAACATCTCAATCCTCTCTGGCCAATCCATTTAATGTTCACATTGTGTAAATCAAGGTTGTGAAAATTTCTGGTAGCTGCATACTTTTGAGCCCAGTGGATATAGCTATGTCCAATAATCCAGACAGAATACATGGTGAGAGGAGATTCTGGTGCAGTCAGATGAAGTGTGGGAAAGAAATGGCAGTTGGAACAATAGGAGTTTGCAAAAAAAAAACTGTAGACTTTCAGTGCTCTTGAATCACAAGCAATGATTGGTAGATTGAGATAGTTGAAAACTGAAAGTTAGGGTGCATGGTTGTGTTATGTGTAAGAAGTAATTTGAATGGTTAAAAAAAAGTAATTTAAAGAAACATTGCACCAGATAAGCTGGTGTATTCGCAGGTCAAACATCCTTGCTGAGGTGATTTGCAACATTGTAGAATAAACTTTTAAACCTGACAGCTCAGTGAGGAGGGAGTTGCTATGGTAACAGGTAGAAAGGGCTGAGGGGGGGAAGGGTGTTGGTTTGAAAATACAGAGGGAAGACTTTTGATTGGTTACCATGAGCAATATGTGTGTACAATTAGAGGTTTTCTGTGCCATTAAGGTTTGCAGTGCCTGGAGAACATACCTTTTGCTCTGCTAAAGAAATATTGGTGTGTGTATCTGACACTGTTCTGAATCTCCTAAAGCATTTGTAAAGGTGAGTTATGATTCATTTAATATACATAGAGACTTGTATACTCTATGGAGAAGATTTGGAAGCAAATTGTGGTTTTTTAATGTTGCTTTGTGTCATGGTTTTTGATAATGCTTGGTAAAAAGTTTTTACTGCATAGAGGAATTGTATTTTGTAAAATTGTGAAGTTTTAGTAGTGACATGGAAAGCTTGTACATAGGACCTGTGGTGTGTTTTTTAAATGTGATGTCAAAAACGATTTTGGGAAAAATGAATGGCTTTTACATTTTTTAAAAGGAATAAAGAATGTATGCATGTTTAAAGAAATACATTTGACTCTTTACAATGATGTTACCTGTGTTAACTCAGTGTAGGAAGCATATTGAGTTTGTTTGCATAGAGGAATTGTATTTTGTAAAATAGTGAGGTTTTAGTAATGACATGGAATGCTTGTACATAGGAACTGTGCTGTGTTTACTAAATGTGATGTCAAAAACGATTTTGGGGAAAATTAATGGCTTTTACATTTTTCAGTATAATGTGGCGCAGAGGTTTAAAAAGTGACGCATCTACCTACATGCGTCACTTTTTAAATATGGTGCAACAAGGCACATGTTTTATGCTGCCAATGCGTCACAAAAATTGACGCATCAGTAGCGCAAAACTGACGCATGGCTTTATAAATGAGGCTCATCTTTTTCTTGCACACTACTCCAGTTTAGTCCTCTCCACTGCACTCTTGAACACAAGCCTCACCTTTTGTGCTCCCCTGAACAGTGTTCATCTGATCTGCACTCCTGCTTAGGTGTCAGAATCCTATCACATGGGGAAAGCTCCATGTAAAAGCGTTTGCCTCAGTCTTATCCCTGCTGTGAGGCAGATGCTTGTACATAGGATCTGTGCTGTGTTTCCTAAATGTGATGTGAAAAACGATTTTGGGGAAAATGAATGGCTTTTACATTTTTGAGTATAATGTGGCGTAGAGGTTTAAAAAGTGACGCATCTACCTAAATGCTTCACTTTTTAAATATGGCCCAAAAAGGTACATGTTTGGGCTTTCATGGGGAGCGTAGGTGGTGAGGCTTGTGTCTAAGAGTGCAGTGGACTAGGCTTCATGAAGCCTATGTCCGACTGCACTCTTAGACACAGGTGTCAATTTGACTCTTTACAATGATGTTACCTGTGTTAACTCAGTGTAGGAAGCATATTGAGTTTGTTTGCATAGAGGAATTGTATTTTGTAAAATTGTGAAGCTCCATGTGAAAGCGTTTGCCTCAGTCTTATCCCTGCTGTGAGGCAGGTGCAAGATTTTGATGTAACAGTGTCCTAAAAGTGACGCAGTGAAATCTCATAAATTTTACTGCGTCATTATTACGAGGCTTTTTGCGGAGAAATGACCCCTCTGTGTACATTACACTTGACAGAGGTATAATGTGGTGCAGAGGTTTAACAAATGACGCATCTAACTACATGCGTCACTTTTTAAATATGGTGCAACAAGGCACATGTTTTATGCTGCCAATGCATCACAAAAATTGATGCATCTGTAGCACAAAACTGACGCATGGCTTTATAAATGAGGCTCATCTTTTTTTTGCACACTACTCCAGTTTAGTCCTCTCCACTGCACTCTTGAACACAAGCTTCACCTTTTGTGCTCCCCTGGACAGTCTTCAGCTGATCTGCACTCCTGCTTAGGTGTCAGAATCCTATCACATGGGGAAAGCTCCATGTAAAAACGTTTGCCTCAGTCTTATCCCTGCTGTGAGGCAGATGCTTGTACATAGGATCTGTGCTGTGTTTCCTAAATGTGATGTCAAAAACGATTTTGCGGAAAATGAATGGCTTTTACATTTTTGAGTATAATGTGGCGTAGAGGTTTAAAAAGTGACGCATCTACCTACATGCGTCACTTTTTAAATATAGCCCAAAAAGGTACATGTTTGGGCTTTCCTGGGGAGAGTAGGTGGTGAGGCTTGTGTCTAAGAGTGCAGTGGACTAGGCTTAATGAAGCCTATCCCCGACTGCACTCTTAGACACAGGTGTCAATTTGACTCTTTACAATGATGTTACCTGTGTTAACTCAGTGTAGGAAGCATATTGAGTTTGTTTGCATAGAGGAATTGTATTTTGTAAAATTGTGAAGCTCCATGTGAAAGCGTTTGCCTCAGTCTTATCCCTGCTGTGAGGCAGGTGCAAGATTTTGATGTCCCAGTGTCCTAAAAGTGACCCAGTGAAATCTCATAAATTTTACTGCGTCATTATTACGAGGCTTTTTGCGGAGAAATGACCCCTCTGTGTACATTACACTTGACAGAGGTATAATGTGGTGCAGAGGTTTAAAAAATGACGCATCTAACTACATGCGTCACTTTTTAAATATGGTGCAACAAGGCACATGTTTTATGCTGCCAATGCGTCACAAAAATTGACGCATCAGTAGCGCAAAACTGACGCATGGCTTTATAAATGAGGCTCATCTTTTTCTTGCACACTACTCCAGTTTAGTCCTCTCCACTGCACTCTTGAACACAAGCCTCACCTTTTGTGCTCCGCTGGACAGTCTTCATCTGATCTGCACTCCTGCTTAGGTGTCAGAATCCTATCACATGGGGAAAGCTCCATGTAAAAGCGTTTGCCTCAGTCTTATCCCTGCTGTGAGGCAGATGCTTGTACATAGGATCTGTGCTGTGTTTCCTAAATGTGATGTCAAAAACGATTTTGGGGAAAATGAATGGCTTTTACATTTTTGAGTATAATGTGGCGTAGAGGTTTAAAAAGTGACGCATCTACCTACATGCGTCACTTTTTAACCACTTCCATGCTAATGACAAGGCCAGCTCGTCATGCAGTACACTGGAGCTGTGCTTATGACGAGCTGACCTTGTCATGAACAATGGGTTTTCAGGATGCTCAGCGCCCAGCGGGAATTGCCTTAGCAGCCACGGTGTTAAATATGGCCCAAAAAGGTACATGTTTGGGCTTTCCTGGGGAGCGTAGGTGGTGAGGCTTGTGTCTAAGAGTGCAGTGGACTAGGCTTCATGAAGCCTCTCCCCGACTGCACTCTTAGACACAGGTGTCAATTTTACTCTTTACAATGATGTTACCTGTGTTAACTCAGTGTAGGAAGCATATTGAGTTTGTTTGCATAGAGGAATTGTACACAAGCCTCACGTTTTGTGCTCCCCTGGACAGTCTTCATCTCATCTGCACTCCTGCTTAGGTGTGAGAATCGTATCACATGGGGAAAGCCCCATGTGAAAGCGTTTGCGTCAATCTTATCCCTGCTGTGAGGCAGGTGCAAGATTTTGACATAACAGTGTCCTAAAAGTGACGCAGTGAAATTTCATAGATTTCACTGTGTCATTATTACGAGGCTTTTTGCAGAGAAATGACCCCTCTCTGTACATTACACTTGACAGAGGTATAATGTGGTGCAAAAGGTTTTAAAAATGACGCATCTACCTACATGCGTCACTTTTTAAATATGGTGCAACAAGGCACATGTTTTATGACGCCAATGCGTCACAAAAAGTGACGCTTCAGTAGCACAAAACTGACGCATGGCTTTATAAATGAGGATCAATTATGTCATCTGTGTTACCTGAGATTAGGAAGTAGATTGTGCAGATGAGGTGAGACATGTCCAGAGGGACAGAGGAGGTGAGGTTTATGATCAAGACTGTAGTGGGAGAGAGGGCTTTCCCGGGAAGCATAGGTGGTGAAGCCTGTGTGTAAGAGTGCAGTGGACTTAGACACAGGTCTCATCTTCTTTGTACCTGTGGACTGAGCTGTCTTCCACTATACTCTTCAATACAGGCCTCACCTTTTGTGCACCCCTGGAGAATCCTCACCTGATCTGTAACCCTGAATAGATCGTTTGCTTTTTGTCATTGCTTTGTTGTTTGGTAATAGTGGCCTATAATGTGCTATTTTCTTCTTTAACACAGATTGAAATCAAGATTTGAAGAGTAAGCAAACATGCCCACAAGGGAAAAGACAAGAAAACAACGTAACCGAGAAAAATCAAAAACAGCAACGGAATTACAGCACTCTTCCACAACAAATACTTCAAAAAACAGGAACCAAGCTCCTGGTAAGACAACTAAGTCTTTTATACGGAACATATGTACTTTAAAAAAAAAATGATGGACAGCATGTAGAAAAAGAGAATGAGAGACTAAATTTGAAAAGGAAGGAGAGAACCTCAAAGAATCCTACAACTGGAGCAGGAGAGAATAATATGTATAGGAATAGAAGGCAGAATCAGTTAAGAGACATTCGTAAACGAATGTTTCGCAATAGGGTGGTTTTAAATTTGTTAAAAAACATTAAGAAAGGTAAACAGAGAGCTGCTTTTTATAAGAAAAAGAAAAGTGTAGAGAAGATTGTTGATCAGGCTTTTGAAGTTAAGAAAAAATTATTTATTTTAATAATCAATAGAATTAGGACACTTAACAAGACAATTGATGTTTTCAAATCAAACAGTAGATGGAAAAGAGTAATTAATCGGACTAATTTTTGTAAAGTTTTTTTCTGGAGAATGGATGCACAGTTCAAGTTGTGAGTAAGCATGAGTGCAAAATCCGCTCCGATCGCGGATTTTTCGGATTTTCGGTAAATCCGCGATCCGCGAACTCTCGCGAATTTACCGAGAATCCGCAATCCGCGATCGGAGCGGATTTTGCGGTCAAAAGTTCAAGCCCCATGTAAATAATTTACGATGGCGCCGGCAAGCTGCCAGCGCCATCCTCAAATGGTTACTTAATTAGCTTCGACAGGAAGCTCTAACAGATAAGATAAAGCAGGGGCTCGAGCGCCTGCTTTATTTTATCAGTTGGAGCTTCCTGTTGAAGCTAATTAAGTAACTTTTGCAGGATGGCGCTGGCAGCTTGCCGGCGCCATCGTAAATTATTTACATGGTGTCTTCTTCTTGAATAAATATGAAGGGCAGGGTTCATTCTGGCACGACGGTCCTGGCACAAAAAAAAAACCTCAACAGGAAACACTTGCAGATATCAATAACGCATGTGCCCTAGTTGAAGCTTAAATTCAGTGACTCATTCATCAGCCCAAAAATAATCGTGAGCGCCCCCGTCCGTTTGGCCCCGCCCACACACTCGAGGTGTGCACCGTCTTCCCGCCATTTACCCACTATGATGGCCATTTCACTCCAGGGACCCCTGCGCACTTCGGCGCGATTGCATAGTAACACACACTTGGTCGCTGGAACTAGTTGAAGTGCAAATGCAGTGACTCATTCATCAGCCCAAAAAAAATTGTGAGCGTTGGGAGGCTGGGCAGATGTGCCTTCTTCACAAATATACCATCGAAAATCCGCTGTGATGCTGGCCAGATGCATTTGCATCTTTGACTTTCACGAGCGCAACCCCCGTGCTGTTCCTGTGACCAGGGGGCTTCTGTCTCTTAATCTGCTGCTCTGATCGATCTCTGACCTTTAATACACACAAGAGGCATGTGCGCTCGCATGGAAGCCCCGTCCGTTTGGCCCCGCCCACACACTCGAGGAAGCCCCGCCCCCAAATCCGCAGATCCGCTAAATCCGCGGATTTTGCGGATCCACGATCCGTGAATCCGCAAATTCGGGAATCGTCGATCCGCAAAATCCGCCCATGCTTAGTTGTGAGCCATTTTTTTTTTTTTTTTTTTTTTTTGAAGACCTTTATTTGCATCATTAGGATAAACATGTGCGGGCCTACAACCAATCCGGCCGGCCACAAGTCAAAGACGATCAAAGAAATCAAAATAAGCGACACAAGGCCAGTTGGCAGGCAAGCAAACATAATTAAACAATGCTAGAAATGGGATAAGCGGCAATAACGGCCCAATATCAGGATCAATGAGGTCCATTTTATGATAAGGGGACAAGGCTCATGACTGACTCACAAACAAGGGATAACCCAGAAACAGGAATACACCCATGCTGAAACGAAAGGAGGGGGGGAGGGGTTTGGGGGGAGGAGGATGTAAGGGCACGAGTCGATCGCAGCACAAAATAAACGTAAAATATAGTGGAGAAGCATACAAGTGCTACCAAGATCTTATGTCCCCCACCCAATAACACGCTAACAGAGGCAAGGGGAACGGATAAACTGTACGAACCGAACCCACTTCTAACAATGCGAGCCTGGGAAAAAGGGGGGGGGGAAAGGGGGGGGGGGAAGGGGATAGGGAAGGGGAAGGGGGGAAAAATAGGGGGGGAAACAAAGGGGAGGAAACCAAAAAGGGGGGGACAGAAAGGGGGGGGGAAAGGAAGGAGAAAGAGCAAAACAAAGAAATATAAAAGGAGAAACACAATCGTGCAAGATGGGCGCCACCCCGGGCCAGGCAACCCGCGGCTAATAGTACAGAAGAAAGTGGAGAGCTGGCGAAAAGAAGGGCATGGCAGTCACGACGAAGCATCGAAACCGATAAAAGTGGCATAGCAACAGACCCCAACCCACTCATTCCTGAGAAGCGAGGACAGAAGCGGCACCGCTATAGAGGAATAGAAAAGGGCCATAGAACCAAAAGAAAACATCTGAAAGACCCCACCCACCCATCCCACCCCGCACCCCTGCAGAAGGCTACGGCCTACCCTCCAAACAGCGTGCCTGTCGCCCTAATCCGAAACCCGAAATATAGTGAAAAAAGAAAGTAGAGAAAGAAGACAAAAAGAGGAGGAGAGGAAATACAAAACAAAAATAAATGTGAGGGAGGAGCTAGAGGATATGAGCAAACACATTCGGCCGCGACCCTCCCCCGACCAACGAATGAATAAGCATCAAGTCAATACTACATCTTCACATACAGCAAAAATCACAGGGAGGGGAAGGAGGAAGAGATTGTAACGATTCACCGTATCAGGGAGTACATACATCAGTGCAACGGGCAGGTAAACCAGCAAACTATCATGTCGTACAACTCACCCCAAACCCTTCCTAACCACGAAACCAACCCAATAAAGGAGAATGTGGAGCGGACCACCCAGCACTAAATAATCGTAATGTTGTCCAGAATCACGGCAGCGATATAAATCAGGGAGAGCCTTCGTACGGAGGGAATACAAAAAGTCAATAAAGCAAGTCAATTGTAGTAGCAACGACAGGGCAAGCAAAGGCAAGCCGGAGTCCAGATGCGCAATTCGACAATACAAAGGTACCCCTCCAGGACAAAAGTTCGAATCCAACGAAGCGGGATCAAACAGCGGCCCACCATATGTCCCAGGTACCCGGGAAGGAGCAGATCTCCGCGGCGTGTGGAAGTCCTCCAAATCCAGGCGGTGAGAAGGCAGGGGGCCAAAAGTCACCGGCCCATCAGTCGGCCGAAGAATAACAACAGCAACTCCTGGCGCAGCCGAAGGGGGCGAAGCAATGGCGGCATCAGGACGATAGGGGTGCATGGAAGAGCGGCGGCCCAAAATGGCGGCGAGCCGCATGGGGTCGGCAGAGGCACCGGGGGCCAAGACAGCGTACAATGACATCAAGGCGTCCAGGACATCTCCGGGCGTGGGCGCTCGAGTACACACCCAGGCCTCCGCACAGTCCAGCCGGTAAGGAGCGCCGATGCAGAGCGGAGCATCCCCCGCGTTGTCGGTAGCCATCTTGTGAGTTTTGCCGCCCCACACTCCACCATGGGCCCCCAAACAGTTCCCAAATGGAGGACTTTACAGACCTCCGGAGGCTCCCAACAACGGCCTCACCGGCACAGGATGGGCGAGCGCCCGATGGGGGAGGGGGGGTCCCCTCCGAACAGTGGCAGGCCCCACAGGCGAGAGCCAGGCGCGGGGTTCAGGGCCGCCGGACAGGACAAAGGCGAAGGGACCCCTTCACACGGTCAGCCCCCAACACATCTCGTCCCCCTCCAGCCGCACGGCCCAGTCGTCGGGGCCGGTTCAGGATCTCCGGGGCACACGCACAACGGTTCCCACCAGTGGCTCACTTTCGCGGCCGGGGCCGGCAATCTCTTCTCCGCCGGTCGGGTCCCGCAGGCGAGGTCCCTGTCTCGGGTGCCCGGAGGCCCCAATCTCACAGAGGGCACAGCTGCGGACCCACAGCACACAGGAACCTCCGGACCAGACGGTGAGTAAGAGTGGATCTTTAAATTTCAAATTCTGTATTGAAGTATCGTAGCAGTGCAGGATATATTGCAGGATAGTCGAGGTTAGCCGGAGGGCCGACGGAGCCGAGCTAAAAGGCGGCCATTCCGTCCTCGAGCTAGGCTCCTGTGAGCCATTTTTTAATGAGGAGAGTTACTTCCAGGAGAATGATTTAGTGCATGCAGTTGCCACCAGTGGTCGAGCGTATGAAGTGAAAGACGGTTGTCCGATTGAAAAAGAGAAACTTGTGCCTAGAGAACCAGAAGAGGTGTTAACTGATGAAGTTTTAGGGAGACGTACTAAGGGTCCAGTGTACACTTGGAAGTGTAGTCGTATTTGTAGTGTGCGACAGGAATCAATTGATTTGTTTTGTAATTTCTTACGTACATATAGTAAGAAAAGTTTAAAGCAGAAAGTGAAGTTGTTGCAAGACTTAGATCCTTGCAGAGTGAGAGAAAAGACAGGTTTGCAAGGCCATTCACTGGCTTGTCTTTCTAGAAAAGTCTGTCAGAGTGTTTTTCATCATTTTAGGATGTTAGCAGTGCATCATACCAAAATGAGGAAATTAGTGAGAATGTTGTATTATGCAAAAAGTCCAGCACTTAAGCTTAAACAATTAAACAGTGCTCTTTTGCATGGAACTGAATTAGATGTGAAGAAGATTTGTGAAGAAATTGAGATTTGGTATTTTGATAAAAAAGAGGATAGTGTAGAAATTGACACAGCAATTCAAGGTAATGTGGAAGACAATGTAGAGATTTCAAGTACAGAAAAGTTTGAGCAGGAAATTACCAGGTTTAAGGTGAAATCAAGTAAAAGGCCGAATTTTACTTGTGTGTGTTGTCGACAAAGTCATTATAAGCATCAAACTAGATTAGTTGATTTATACGTAAAAAGTGAAAAGATGAATAATTATGAGTGGAAGGATTTTGCAACTTATTTATGGGTGGAGAATTGTTTTGATTTGAGTTCTGATCAGCGTATTTGTAAATATTGTTATGATAAATTAAATCAAAACAGAATGCCTGCTAGAGCTGTTCATAATAATCTGGAGTTGGTAGACATTCCCCCTGAATTGATGGATTTAAATACATATGAGTCTATTTTGATTCAATGTGTCCACCCTTTTCAGGCAATTGTTCGCATGGAGCCTAAGATAGGGAAATTGCCTCCTACAGATTTGCAAAGAGGATTAAAGGGAAGAGTTGTTTATTTGCCTCTAGATTAAAAAAAAATATTGATACAATTGATATAGAAAAAGTAGAAGAGGAACCTTTAGTTATTCTAGTTAATGGGGTTCCGACTAAGAGTAAAAAAATCTGGCAAGATTTAGTGGATGTTAGGAAAGTCAAAAAGGCAACGTTGTATTTAGTCAAAAACAATGAGTATTATAAACATGTATGTGTTGCAGCAGAGGAAACAGCTGCAGATGAAGACAGTGATTGTTCAGGCGGCCAAATTGAAAAACTTGATGTCTCTAGAAGTGAAGAAATATATGAACATTATACTGTTCATCCTTTGCATTCCAAAGAAGTAATGGGGAATGCAATTGAATTGTTTCAAATGAAAGCAGCAAAAGGAAGTCCCGTTAGTGTATGGGAAGAAAGTTTGGAAGCTCGTTGTTTTCCACAGCTATTTCCAACAGGTCGAGGTGGACGATATGACGATCGACCACTTCAAATTCCTGCATCTGAATATCGAACTGTAAGATTATATGCTGAAGATCCATGGTTTCGTCAATGCATTCCCTATTTGTTTCATCTACTGTATGAAAGTGACTTGTCTGGGCTTTCTTATGCAGTAAACCATATACTGAAAAGTGGAGCACATCTGCAAAATGTTTCGGCGAGGGACTTTATGGAGAAAGTGAATCTGCAAGATAATATTTTGGAATCTCATCTAATCAATCTCATGGCATGTCAGCATGGTACAAACGAGTATTGGTACCGTCGTCATGGGGAATTGAAATGTATGCTAAGAAACTTAGGAACTCCTACATGGTTCCTCACTCTTAGCTGTGCCGAGTATGCATGGGACGACTTACTTCAATTTCTACGAGAGGCAAATGCAAATATACAAAATATAGAATTCAAAACACCTGGAGAACTGTGTTCTTTGGATCCTGTGAATGTATGCAGATATTTCAATCATAGATTTGAAGCTATGATGTCTTTTATTACCAACAAAAAAAATCCTCCCCTTGGAGAGGTTTTGGATTTCTTTTGGAGAAAGGAGTATCAAGCGAGAGGTGCTCCTCACATACATATGTTGTTATGGATTAAAGATGCACCCAAATTTGGAACAGATTCGGATGAGACAGTGATGAGCTTCATTGAAGAGTATTCAACATGTGCTGTTCCGAAAACTACCGAAGAAAACAGTTTAAGGCAACAAGTTTTACGCTTTCAATCCCATCGTTGTGGAAAGTACTGTCGTCGAAAATTCAGAAACAAGGACAAGTTCTACACAAAATGTCGTTTCGGCTTTCCACGACCAGTGATTTCTAAAGGAAGAGTAAATAATTTGATGTCTTCTCTGCGACATAGTGTTACGAGGAAATCACCTAAAAATACATACAATTTAAAAAGAAATGAAGAGTCCAAGTACATCAACGACTACAACCCAGTGATTTTGTCCATGTGGAATGCTAACATGGATATTCAATTTGTTGCTGACAACTCTATTGCTGTGGCTCGATATGTGACGTCTTACATCACAAAAAAAGAAAAGACAGAACTGAAGGAAATGTGGGAGGACATTTCACATGAAAAGAGTCTAAGCAAGAAATTATACAGTTACAGTCTGAAGATGTTGTCGCATCGAGAAATTGGAGCATATGAATGTTCTGATCGATTGTCATCAGCAAGTCTCTATGCCAAATCTAGAACCATCATTTGGGTGAGTCTAGGTCTTGCTGCAACACGAAATCGAGTTTTGAAATCTGTACAAGAAATAGAGTATTTGGCGGAGAAAGAACCAGAAAGTACAGATATTTTGAAGACCAACATGTTGGATACATACTATCCAAATAGAAGTAGTCATCTTGAGAACAGTTGTTTGTATGAAGTTCTGCAAAACTATATTTATAAGAGAACCATCAGAGAAGATATTAACAATGGAATATATGCTATCATTGGGTGTGAAGGATGTCTAGTGAGACAGAAAAAAGGCAATTTGATTAATCATCGAAAATTGAGTTGCGAAAATCCAGAGAAAAGGGAATTTTACTATTTAGCTCTTTTGCAACTCTTTAAGCCATGGCGTACAGAAGAGGAACTACTTGGAGATTTTCTCTGTTACAAAGATTCTTTTAATGCAACCAAGGATACCAGAGAATGTCCTGTTTTTCCAAATTATCTGCAAATGTTGAACAAAGAAATAGAGCAAGAAGCCACAATTGCTGCAGAGATTGCTAGAGACAGTTCCCAAGACAGTCAGAGTTCTGCTTCATTGAGTCAGGATCCACTTGGAGGACCAATTATCCAAAATGAAGCTGCCACTGCCATGGATGAGGTGGAAAGAGCTATGGAACAAGCTCAAGATGATGAAGTTAACTTAGAAGATTTGGTGAAACAACTAAACCTTGAGCAGAAACAGATATATGACGAGGTCACAGAACAGATTGAACATGGATTCAGTCATGAGAAAAAAGAGTGGTCATGTACATCATTTAAGCCTGTCCAACTGTACGTGAGTGGAGAAGCGGGAACTGGAAAAAGTTTTCTGATTAAAGCAATTGCAACTTATCTGCAGAAAAGGACTGAATCATCGCTGTCTTGTGTTGTTACCGCTCCAACTGGGCTGGCTGCACATAACATTAAAGGATTACTTTACATCATTTACTGATGCTGCCAGTGGAGCATGATAACAAATTGGAGTATCACAAGCTATCTGGAGATGCGTGTTCCGAAGTTTCGAGAGTCCTGAAGAAAATGAAACCTCTTATCATTGATGAAGTAAGCATGGTGTCAAATATAATGCTTGCTTTTGTGCATTTGAGAATGCAAGAAATTCTTAGAACAGACTATGATGTCTTATTTGGAGGAAAACATATTATTGTTTTTGGAGATCTTCTGCAGTTGACTCCAGTGAAAGGACAACCTGTGTTCAAAATGCTCACGCATGAAGATACCAGGAAGTGCTTAGGAAGCATTGGAAACGTTGATATATGGTTAAACTTCAAATATGCAGAACTGCTTCAAAATATGCCGCTGGCCGCGCGACGCGAAGGGGAGCTAAGCGAGACAGCATCTTAGTCCCACATTCCGCGTGACAAACGGTGCTGCCAGCTCGTGACCGCCCCCTTTCATGCTCGCCCTATGGGCGCGGGCCAGCAGGGGTGAAGGGCGGCCCTTAAGGGGTTTAAGTTGAGCGCGGCAGCGAGGCTCGGCCTTTCCTGCCGTCGCGTTCCTGGTTGCTCTGCGCTGTTGCTGTTGGTCGTTGCACGTTTGCCTGCATCGCTGGGTTTACGTCGGGTTTTACCTCGACGGGTCCGGGGTGAGTGCTGGTGTTCATGGGCCCGCATGCGGGGGTTTGCGTTTGAGGGCTCAGCGAGGATCGGAGGTTTTGGGTTGTGTTATCGTCCCGATGCAGAGCAGCGGTCGGTGGGGCCTAGGGGGCCGAGGGAGAGCGTGTACTTTGCGGAGTGAGATAATGGGAGTGTTTTTGGGTTGGGTTATCGTCCCGATGCAGAGCAGCGGTTGGTGGGGCCTAGGGGGCCGAGGGAGAGCGTGTACTTTGCGGAGTGAGATAATGGGAGTGTCTATGCCGCCTCGTTACCACGTGGGATTGTAGAGGACTGCAATGCGATTAGGGCTTGAGTTTCACTTGGAAGAAAGGTCCCGGTGCTTGGTGTTAAGTCAACATAGTCACACTTAAGGTTCCCGGTAGAATTTACGCTAATTAGACTCCTTTTCAGTAGCCATGGTGCACAATTTTTCATGTTGGCGCAGAATACCCGCCTTGGCCGCGGCCAGTAATACCCGAGACTAGGGCCTTGTTCTCGAATATAATGGTAAACCGCAGAGCATGGCGGGTAGAGCAAGGGCAGCAATCTTTGTTAGCCGCCCTCGAGAGAAAACATTCGCCGGGCCGGCCACATCCGATCGAGGGGCAACCCTAATTCCACTGTAATTATGGTTGTAAGGTCGGTCAAGGGGGCAGTTGTACCTGGCCCAAACCCAGCGGCAGAGCAGCAGGCATGTTTTGAACTGTTAACGGTCTGTTTTGTGTTGCAGGCGGAGTCACAGGGCGATCTGGAAGCAGATGGACAGTAGGGGTACCTCTGCGGCAGAAGGATACGGTCAATACCTCTGCCTGGCACAGTAGGGGTGCCTGAGCCAAGAACCTAGAGCCGAGGGGGTTCCAGGAAACAGCGTCGGCGCCCCGTTAGTCCTTCGGGCGGTCGGGGGGCCTGAACCGACCGGGGGTGTGCCTCATCGCTCCGCCCTGACAGGGGGGGCGGGAGTGAACGAAAGAAAGGGATAATGGACTGCACCGTCAGAGCATCGACTCACCGTGCAAGAATGGCTCATTAGGCATGCGGGGCAGCGAGGGGCTGCCGCATTGGATCGCCCGTAAGATGACCCACCTTAATTCCACTTGTTGTGCAAAATAAACCTGCACCACGGCTTTCCCACAAAATTTGTCTCATGAGTTTCCTTGGTATGTAAGTGGTATGTGGAGCAGAGTGAGGAAGCGCTGGGAGTGTGGGCACTATGCGGCAGGCAAAGGATGAAGATTATAAAACCATTTTACAAGATGTAAGAATCGGAAAAGTAAGTAAGCAAGGGAAAGAAGCTTTACATGGACGATTAATTTCAAATTTGTACCCAAATGAAAACATTCTTCCAGAGAATATTTTTAAGAAAATTAACGAGAAGAAATCTGGCATATGTTTGATGCCAACTCTGAAAGAATGTTCCATGTTCAACAACAAAATGTTACAGTTAGAAAATGAAGAGATAGTGAAACTGGAAGCTACAGATAAAATAGAGCATATGGGAGCAACAATAATTTTGTCTGAAAATTTTAAATCAAAATTGGATTCATTAGAGAAGACTATATCTAAAACTGCTGGTTTTGAAAAGACTCTGAATGTGTGTTTAAATTGTCGTATCATTTTGAGAAGGAATTTAAATGTTGAAAGGGGTCTGGTAAATGGAGCAATGGGTCATGTTGTTGGTTTTGTGAATTACAAAAATAGAGATGGAATTGAAATTTTAAAAATTAAATTTGATGGCATTGATGAAATAGAACAAATTTGTCGTTGTTCAGCTAGATTTTTGCTCGTGAAAGACTTATATGTTCGCCGAAAACAGTTTACTATTTGTTTGGCATATGCGGTGACAATTCATAAGTCTCAAGGTTTAAGTGTAGATAGCGCTTTGGTGAACATTGGAAGTTCTGTGTTTAAAGAGGGTACGGCATATGTGGCATTATCACGAGTCAGAACTTTATCAGGATTGTACTTGATTGAGTGTGATGAAACAAAGATTTGTGCAGATCTAGATTGTGTTAAAGAATACAATAGGTTAAGAAGAGAGTATGCTCCTCATTTGCCTCAATATCCTCTGATTGAAAAACGTGTGGTAAGCCAAAAAAGAAGAAATGAGAGTTATTGCAGTGAGGTAGTAGCAAAAAGACAAAAAGTAGATGAAACTGTAATTGTAAGCAGAAGGAAAAAGGATTCTGTTGAGGATGTTGTTGGATTTCAGTTTGAAAACAGTTCTGGTGTCAACTGCTATGCTAATGTAGTAGTTAATGGTGTTTTTTTTCTTCAAAATTTACAAAAACAGATTGTCGAAAATCAGGAACAAACATTGTGCTGTTTATTGAATTCTGTGTTAGAGAAATGTAGTAGTGATAGAGGAAAAATAGAAAGTGTTTCAGAAATTAGGAATCTTGTAGACATATGTTCAGGTCAAAATCAATTTTCACAGATAATTCAGCAGGATTGTCAGGAATTTTTAATGTATATGTTTGATGTATTGGAAGATGAAGGAGTAGATATAAAAAATCTTTTTAACCTTTCTTATCAATGGCAACATGACTGTGATAACTGTGCTTCATCAAGTACTACTAGAATAGACTCTGAAAGATTTATATATTTGACTTTACCAGACTGCAAATCAGTGCCTTTTAATAATCTAGTTAAAGCAGCTGATCACAATATGGTGTGTACCCAATGTAAGTCTACAATGCTGTCCACATTATTTCTACAAAGTTATGGTCACTATGTCATTTTAATGTTCCAACGATGTAGACCTGATGGAACTAAATTGACAACTTATATTAAAAATGTTGTGGCTTCTCAGTTATCGATATCAGGAAGAACCTTTGCAACTGTAGCTATTATTTTTCATGATGGTCCTTCTACAACATCAGGGCATTACACATGCTATTTAAAAACTTCTAACGGTTGGACCCAATGTAACGACACTCATTTGACTTTCAAACAACGTTTGCCTTTTGGCTTTATAAATTCATACCTAGTGTTTTTACAGCCAAAATTTAGGTAAAAGTAATTGGCTAATGAAGACGGGAGCAGTTAATAAAGGTTATTTTGCTGTTTAAAAATATATTCTGAGTAAAAGTGATCCAGGCAATATAAAAAATTGACTTGCCATATAGGTACTGTAAGTGGATCTCATAGTAATTGATGTTAGTATTATACAAAATGATGAACATGAGTGAGTCAGAGATGGTTTTACAAATACTTAAATATTGTGAAAATGTTGCAGAGCCTTTCTTTCAGAACGTCGGGAAAAAGGTCATTTCAGAGTGCCTTAGAATTAATTTGAACATATACTCATACATCTGACACTATTTGGCCAAATGGAAAGGTGCAGGAATGAGTAAAGAGTCATGACTGAAAAAAAGGAGTATATGAAAATATTGAAAATATTTCAGATGTTCTTGGAGCTTTTCTTATAGAAAGTCGATGAAATGGATTTTTAAGTGAACAGCAAAGTACTTTCCAACGAGAAAAGGACCACCATGATATACTATTTGGCCTCAAGGAAAAGTAAGTCAATCAAAGATTAGTGTACATTTGTGATTTGTCAGTATCTAAGGTTTTTTTTAAAACACAATCTTTTAGATTGTGTGTTTTTTTTCCCGCTGTCATATGATGAGTAATTTGAACTCACTGTTTTAAGTGAAATTCAATATATTCTGAGAACAGCAAAAATAAATTATGTAACATGTTGTACAAGTTATTTTATACTTTGGATTGTGTAAATTAAATTGTATTCCCATTCTCTGACACTTACTTTCCTTTTTCCATCCTCTTTCAGCTCTTTTTACTCACTTATAATGTCTTTCTCTCACTCTATGTAACCCCATTCCCTTACTCCACTTCTTTGACAACCCATCATTCTCATTTCAACTGTGTGTATCCCGTCTCTCCCTTGCATAACTTTTCAGCTTTCAGTCTCTCTGCTTTACTTCTCTTTTCCGTATTTTCCTCCTTTGCTCTTTTAGTAATTCCTGTTTACTCACTCAGCAGTATTATTGCACTCTATCACTATAAAGCACCCACTCTCCCTAGCTTATCTTTGTTTGCTCCTTACTTTTGACCTCTTCTCTCTATTTTTCGTTCACTACTTCTATGTCCTCAGTGCCTCACTCTACTTGTGTTATTTTCACTTGTATTTATCTACCTTCTATCACTTCTTTTACAACAACTTCACTGCTCCTCTCTCATCGTTCTTCATCCCATTTCTTTTACTCTGGTTCCATTATTATCCCTCATTTCCTTTCTTTCAATGTCCTTCTCTTTACTTTCATCACCAAATTATTTTCTCACTGTACCACTGTTTTAGTCGTCTTCTCCTCTCTTTCCTTCTTTTTGCTCACTTACTCATTTCCTTTTCTCACTCATTGTACTCCACATCACTCAGTTTTTCTCTTAGTGTGTCTACCTTATAACTTCCTCAGTCCATTTCCCTCAATCATTGTATATTATCCTGTCTCCCTTCATCCTTTCACTCTATGACTGTTCTTCACTTACTCTCAGTTATCTTCTATTCCTCATTCTTCTAAATGCATCCTTAATTAGACTGTTTTCTGTCTCAGTCATTATCTTTTTACTTACTTCTGTTTCCTGATTTAGTTTTGCTAACTCACATTGTTTTAGTATCTTTCTTACCTTCAGTTCATTTCTCTGTTCTTCTCTCTCTTTTTGTCACTGAATGTATATGCCTTACTCTTTGTAATGTAGTCTTCTTCTATTTCTTTTTCTCTCTTTTTGTCCTTCTATCTTAGTTTATTTCCCTTTCTGTGTTCTTTACTCTAACTTTATTTCTAAATAGAGCGTTATGATTTTTAACCTCTTCATTTGTATCTTTTAATTTAAAATACATATTTTACTAATTATAACTTATTTTTTCTTCTCTTTTCCACAGATACAAAGTGTAGTTAAAAAAATTAATTAAAGTTATATTTATTATATGGTAAGTATGACTAAAAAAATGTAGTTTGTCATCACCCTTTGCTTTAAGCTCACTAACATTTTCTTAATCTACCACACTCCTGTGTCTTTACTCTGCTTCCCTCACTTATTCTTATTCTACATGTTTACTCCCCTTTTCCGATTTCCCATCTCATATTCAACTTCTTTCAATCCCATTTCTTTACTTCACTTACCCTCTGTTCCCTTCCTTTGCTTCTTCACTCATTCTCTTTTTCTTAATTATTTACCTTACTCCTACACATACACCTCATCCCCCTTCCAACACATACACACACCTGTAACATACACCCCACACACACCACACACATAAAAATCCTCCCACACGCACTCCTCAAACACACACACACATTCCATACACACACATACATCGCACACATATACACCCCACACCCATACACTCCTCACACATACATCGCACACATATACACCCCACACCCATACACTCCTCACACATATTTCACACACCCTCACCTCCACCCACACCGAAACACCCCACACAGCCACACCCACAGACACACCTTACACACCCACACCGTGACCTACACCCACTGACTCCCTATAAGTCACACACACTGCATTACTTATCTTTTTTTGCTGTTTTACTCAAGCCCATTCAGGTACTGTTTCCTTTACTCTCTTTGTCCTCTCTCTTTGTCACTCCCCATGTGTTATTCTAATTCAATTTTTCTCCCTCTTTCACCCCTCTTTACTTAAACTACCTGGTCTTTTCTCACTTTCCCTCATCGTTCTTCATTTATCGTGGTTCAGCCACTACCCTTCATTCTCCATTTTTTACTGTCCTTTCTTTTTCTTTTAACAGCCAATCACAGTCTCACACTATCTCTACTTTAGTGTTCTTCCTCTCTCTTCCTTTCTTTCGCTCCTTTAGTCATTTAACTTTTCTCACTTTTATCCAATTACACCTTCTCTATTTTTTACTATGTAATAAACAATCCCTCTGTGGTCATCTTGTAGCTCTTTTTCTCTTAACATAACTCTGTTTGTGTCCTTCCCTCATGCTAACTGCTTCATTCATTTTTTTTTCTTTTTGGGGAGGGGGGGCGCCCCGGTACGCGTACCCTAGGGACAAAAAATTGACAGAGATCCTTTAAAAATATAGGTTTAATTTTATAAATGTGAGGTAGTTCTGAAAATAACTTTTTCTTTTATTCTTTTTTTTTTATTTATTGTTTTTCTGAATTTTTTTTTTTATTTTTGAACAATTTTATATTTTTTTGTGTTTTTTAAGGGAACAAACAAAAAACAGGGAAGTGGAAATGGCTCAACAGGAGCAAAAAAAAGAAAAGAATTAGTGCTTCCTTTTCTTGTTGCATTGGTGGTTGTCCACAGCATTATTTATTAAGGTGACACTAAGTTCACCATAACATAACGTTTTGCCACAGAAAATGCAAACATGTTTTATGGTGCCAAATTTTTGTTGTATATTTGGCACCATTCGCCGTGCTTCAGGACCAGAAAGTGAGTCTTCAGTAGAGGAGGTGCTGGCCACAGGGGGTGGGTTCTTCTGAGGTTCCTGTACTTCAGCGTGGGCTAAATTATTGGGATGAAACCTCTCCATGTGGCGCATCATGGTAAAATTACCAAATGAAAATTTCTTTAAGGGATTGCCCCTGGAGAGGACTGAGCCACAAATTAGACAGGTGACTTTGGGGGCGTTCACTTTTTTTTGTCTTCAGGAATTGAAAAGAATTGCCAAATAAAATGCACTTTAATGTGCCTTTGCCTTGGTTCTTCATGCAGGAAGCTCCTTGATTGTTCCTCATCCTCCTCTTCTTCCTCCTCTTCTACTTCTCCTCCAAGGAACTGTGGTGGTGGACCTTCTTTTCTTGGTGGTGGTGGTGGTGGTGGGGGTGCACCAGCTGCAGCTACAAGTGATGCCATTGCAGTGATCAGAAATAGCTCTTGCTCTCTCAATGAAGAAAGTTAGAATGAGTAAAAAAGGAGGGGGCTTTCATCATTTGGAGAAAAAAAATGATGAGAACCAATGAAAAGTGTTATTTTCAGGTCACATGCCCGACACATGACCCGATGCGCTTACGTAACGCGCTCCGGCGCGCTTACGCTATGCGCACCGGGCCGCGCCGCGGAGCGCTTCCGGGTGCGTTTACGCAGCGCGTCATAAGACACATCGCGCGGCTACGCGATACGTCACGCTTACGCGACGCGTCACGATGTGGTTTTTTCGATCGCGGCAATAGCGCTAACGCTATGCGCACCGGGCCGCGCCGCGGAGCGCTTCCGGGTGCGTTTACGCAGCGCTTCATATGACACATCGCGCGGCAACGCGATACGTCGCGCTTACGCGACGCGCCATAAGACGCATCACGTGGCTACGCGATACGTCACGCTTACGCGACGTGTCACGATGTGTTTTTTCAATCGCGGCAATAGCGCTAACGGGACGCTCTCCGGTAAGCGCCCCAGGGAGCGCCGCAATATTGCGCTTACCTGTGCGTTCACCGGAACGCGCCCCGGGAGCTCCCCGGGTTAAAAAAAAAAAAAAAAAAAAAATTGACATAATTATACAATATAAAATTCGCTTTAAAATTTATTACTTTTCATACCTATAGATATTTGCTATTAAAAAACCTATGAAATTCACTGAAAAACCATAGGTTTCACACCAGTTATAGTTAGGAATTAGCATTAAAAAACCTATTAAATTCACTGAAAAAAACATAGGTTTGACACCAGTTATAGTTAGCTGGAAGTTTTACTCGCATAAAACCATTGAAATTCCCACGTTATAGTTAGTTGGACTCACTATAACTTGCGCGTGCAATGCACTGCTGATGACGTCACATATTACTCATGACATGGTCAGTGACATCACTCATGACATCACTGATGACACCATCCTTGTGACAGAGTGACAGACCTCCTTTCACTGTAATGTAACCCTTGAAACACATATTCAAAAATAGAAACTAAAATTTTCAAAAAAATATAGATACCCATACCAGTTACAACAACCAATTCAATAATTTCACCATTTTTATACACATCCACTCATTCCCCAACAGTTCTATATAGTCACTGATACATATACTCACTCATCATATGTAGTGATACACCTATACATCCTGTTACACACCAACAGTCATCCAAAAGTTACTCTCACACATACTCACACATGCAAATAAACTATTGAACATCCATTTATTTGCATATACAGCTATACACATACTGCCACTTTACTTCTAAGGAAACGTACACATACTTACTCTCTTAAACAGTCACTTATAGAAACACATACTAATTTAAACAGGAACTCTTACAATCCCTCACTCTCAGAGTCAAGCTATCCTGGCTGAAGATGGTTGATAGCCAGAAACCGGTCCTAGGATGCTTGATTCTGGTCCAGGAAAGAAATGGCTTGGCAGTTCGGGCTGGACTGTTCCCATCAGGCACAGGGTCAAGGCTGATTTGCATATGGCCATGTTTGAACTGGGGTGGTGTGGAGTGCAAAAAAACGATGGATTTAGGCCCAGAACTTTGTACTGGGGTGAATGTATGACATTGTTCTGCATTCTGTCCATCAACTGTTGGTTTTCCAAACATCGAAGCGGCAGCACAGCAAGCCACTTTTTGGTCAAGGCTACCCTTTCAATGGTGTCCTGGCGATGACGTGCCTCACACAGTGGTTACAGTGAGTGACTTTCCAGTCATCCACCGCGTTGGCATTCCCCAGGCAACGAAGAGTCCTCTCCTCTAGGAACTGTCTCCTAGCAACATCTACCGTAAGTGATCGATGCTGCGTTGCTGTATTGCGCTGCGGCGTCTGCTCTTAGCAACGCAAAAAATCAACTTTCAACCCTATGTACAGCGCCAAGATGCATACATCGGCGTAAGCACGTTGTTCGGCCATTTTCTTTTCTCTTCATCCATCGATTTACCTAGCAACCCACAACACAGTGAAACTGCTTAGCAACTGAGACTGGCCCGGACTTCTTCTCAACGTGGCGAAGCTCTGATTGTGGTTTTTACACTGTTACACACTCCAGTGGTATATCTCACTGCATCTTCGCCTACCTACATCTCCTTCAAGGTACTTTCTGCGAATTCACTTTGCCTCATAACAGTAATAACATTGCCTTTGCATGCTTAGTCTCCTCACGCTTAAAGCCTCCTCGTTTTGACTATCCTCTTGAACATCTCCAACAGTGTTTTTCTCCTTCCTACGTCTTTGGCATTTGTGGAATAGCATGGCTTCTGCTCAGATCGCAGCTGTACTGCCTCCAAATGTTTTAGTGCAACCTGGTCCACCTGGCATCCCATGGGAGAATTGGATCCTCATATTCGAAAATTACTTAGATGCACTGGGACAAGATTTCTCCATCAAAAGGAAGAAAGCTCTTTTACTAAGCACATTAGGCAAAGAGGGACAGCAAATTTTTCGCTACCTTCCACAAGCTCTTCAAGCTAACGGCCAAATCATGCCTGATGAATATAATGAAGCGATCTGTAGGTTGGAAGCCAGGTATGCCGAAGAGGAAAACCTAGTAATGAACAGATATTAATTTCTACACTCAACATCAGAAGCAAGGCTAAGCCATTGATGAATTTATTGCTAGACTTAGGTAGCTGTCCATTAAATGCAACTTTGGTGTAATGACTGATGAACTAATTAGAGATCAACTAATTGTTCAATGTAACAATAAAAAGATTCAGGAGAGACTTTGGCAGCAAAGAACCCCAATCTCAAGACTGCCGTTGACTTAGCTAAAGTTGTTAAACAATCTGAAGGATGCATGAAAGAACTTGAAAAAAGAATTCTCAGTCATGACATTAATGAAGTTTCTTTGCAGGAGTTTGGAGATAACGACCGTGGTGATGATGATTTAAGCGCTATAGCCCCAGTTAAAAACAAAGGGAAATTACTAAGGAAACCTTTCAACCCTAAGACTTCTGGCATCAAGATGTGTAATAGGTGTGGTACCAGTGCCACAGCTCAGACTCAAAATTTTGTTTTGCTTCCAAGCAGGAAAGTCTGAATTGTGGTCGCATGGGCCATTATGCCAGAGTTTGTAGGAGTAAATTCCGTTCTTCAGTAGCTAGTGTACAAGGGGCTGGGAAAGCTGATGACTTTAATGGAGACAGGATTTTGATGGTTGACTCTGGTGAGATCTCTGTCGATGATGTGAGGGGGAAAATTAGACCTAAGGCTATATTTTCCATTGATGGGTGTGATGTGTGCCTAATGGTTGACACTGGGTCAAAATTTACCATTATTCCCCAATGTCTTTGCTATGAGAAATGGGATAACAAACAACTTCTCCTGAAAGACATTTCCCTGGGTGGCTATCAATGCGAATCAATAGATATCTTGGGATAAGTTGACGCACACATTATTTTTTCTGAGAGGAAAATCCAGGGCAAAGTTTATGTAGCGGAACATGGTCCAGCCATCCTAGGGTGGGTACATCAATATGATTTACGAATCATAGTCAACCCAAGAGCACCCATGCAGGTTATGGTTATTAAGGACGAAAGTCTAGAGTGTTTCCTTAAGGGGCAGACGACGTCTTTTAGGAGGGGCTTAGCCAGCTCAAAGGTTATGCTCATCGCGTTTTACTCAAAAAAGATTTCATACCCGTATAGCACAAGCTCAGACATGTGCCTATTGTTGTGAAGGAAGAAGTTAATAATCTCGTTAGAGAAATGCTTGTTGCAGGAGTCATTGAGCCAGTGGAAGCCTCTCCCTGGATTTCTCCCATCGTAATTGCCAAGAAGGCTGGACGGCATGTTGAGATTCTGTGTCGACTTGAGGTCATTAAACCAGTGTGTTGTAGATGATACCTTTCCCCTCCCCAACATCACTGAGTTAGTCACTCTCAAAGGTGCCAAAGTATTTTCAGAGCTCGATTCAAGAGCGCATATCATCAGATACATTTTCACAGAGATTCAAAACACCTTACAGCATTCATTACTCTAGAGGGGACATTCCAATTCACATGTTTGCCTTTTGGGTTAAATTCAGCTGCCAGAGTCTTTCAATACATGGGCTCCGATATTTTTAAGGGACTAGACAACACAATTTACTTTCAAGATGACATTTTAATCTATGGTAAATCAGTTGAGGAACACAGTGCCATTCTCAAAATTGTTCTTCAAAAGTTGTCCAAAGCTGGCCTTACACTTCGCAAAGAGAAATGCAAATTCCTTGTAGACTCGATCGAATATCTCGGTTACACTATCAGTGCTTCAGGTGTCACACCAAAGAAAAGTTTGTGTAGTGCCATAGATTTGGCCCCGCCTCTCTCAGACAAAGACCAACTGAGATCACAAGGGTTGCCGATAGACCAAGCCACATGCTTCATTACGTCAATTATATTGCGTACCGAAGCGTGTGGCTTGGTCTTTCAGCAACCCTTGTGAACTACAGATAATAACGTTGTGGATACAACACTTGTGCAGAGCATAATTTATCACAGGTAATTAACGGCGGCTAAGTTTGAACAAGAGATGGGTTATGTGTAGATTAGCGACTGAGGTTTGAGGGTCGTTTTTAACTAGTTCAAAACTCATATCTTTTTAGATTTGCTGCACTAAGAGATGGACTAAAGCGGCAGCATAGGCAGTGTTGTGAACAGTTGAAGTGGGCGTTCGAAGTTTGAATATAAATTGCCTGAACTATTGGACGATTTCGCATATGAGGTTTTTGCAGTTTAAGCTCTGAACAGGAATAAATACAGGTAATTCTATCCTGTTGGTTTATGTGATGAGATATGGTAAACACCTAGATTGGGTTGGCAAACAAATTCTCTGTCCTATTGTATTTTTGAAGGACACTTGTTGCCAAATTGAAGGATCCTTTGCATTACTTTGGCCCAAGGATTAGTTACTTGAAGGTATGTTAATAGGTTATTAGAGAATCCTGAAATAGAGAATTAAAAAAGCCAGCATGATTTAAGCTATACTCCGATAGGGAGGGCTCTTTTGATGTATGAGCCAGTCAGTCAAGTAGTGTCGCTCACTGAGGTATGATAGTCGATTGAGCAGTTGGATGTAAGAGTGAATAATGAAGTTTGGATGATGTTTAGTGCCAAGTGGGATAAATCTCGAACACAGTTGTGAATATAACCCCTGCATGTTTCTTGTGAATCTTAAAGGTGGGCTGTCTATATATTTAAAAAACAAAATGTTTTACAGAAAAAGAAAATAGTGAAATAATGTCAAGATTCCCGTATTTTTTAGAAAATGTTAATGATGTATTTGATGACATTACATTGATTTGTAATTTTGTGTTTTGTTTATTTAGATATATATGAAATTTTAATGTTGAGAAAAAAGAGACAATCATCGACCCTTGTCTTGAGAAAGGTGATGCATATCTGGCAGCACACTGAAACGCGTCAATGCTACAGTTTTAATTAAATTCGAGGACTATGGTGTCAGGATTTACCGATATTAGCCTGACATTCCCAATAGATTCTAACGAATCAATGTTTTTTGATGATTTTGAAAAGTATCACCTAATAATGTCTCTTTTGTGATGTGTTTTTTCAATAATTCTTTTTAAACTGTTTCAGGAGTGTTTATTACATATGAATGTGATTTTTTTTAATGAAGACATTATTAATGTCGTGATTTTAACTTTGATATCAATTGATAAGTAACATTTTATATTTTTGATAAATAATTGGGAGTTTTAATTACACTTATGTGCTTGTCCTCATAACTGTGGGGTTCTCCTGCTTTGGCACTGGGTATGGATGGAATGTTCAGTGCGGAAGATTGATGATGATTGTAAGTGATATTGGTTACAAGGGAATTTTTATTTCACACTGATTGTGTTAGTACCCTGTCCTTTGGATAGTTGGGCCACTCCCTCTATTTTTACAGATTCTAAATTAGTTCCCACATGGATGAAACTATTGGTTAATTTATGTGGTGTTCAGAGAGAACCAAAAAGGATTTTTGATATTCCTTGACACTTCAACGCAGGTGACTTTGTCAAAATCAAAAGGGTCAGGGTTGGGAGAGGTCTTTCAAAATTCAAAGGGCCCTTCACACTTAAAAAAGTTCGTTTAACAAGGCATCAATAAACACATCAGTGCATAGTACAGAAGAGGGTCGTTCACAATGTCAACATCCGACACAATAAGTATTGGTAAGGTGGGGGTAGAGGGGGGCGGGGTACATGCACCATAAATATTCACATCTGAGGGTCATGGGGAAAGCGGGACATCAAAGACTACATTTGCAGGTGGTACACAGATATTTTGCTTGTATTGATTCCAAGAGCTCCAAATACTGTTCCATTTTCGAGGGCGGCCCCTAGCCAGGTACACAGTAGTTTTTTCACGGAACATGCACCAATCCATACTTTCTATCCACCCCTCTATAGTTGGCGGCCTTTGAGATCTCCACTGCTGTGCTATGTTCCACTTAGCAATCATGGCTCCCAAATTGACCCATTGGGTCTGTGCAGTGTTCAGGTCAGTAGGCTCCCAAATATTCAGCAAACATCTCCTAGCTTCCGGCAAGAGAGCCACACCCGTCACTTCCTGCATAACATCATGGACAGTGCCCCAGTAATTTACCATATACCGACATTCCCATATGATATGGAGGAACGTCCCCAATTGACCACATCTCCGCTGACACAGACCTTCCTCCATTAAACTCATTCTAATCAGATGTGGACCCGTGACATAAACCCTGTGCAGTATTTTCAGCTGGACCAATCTCAGCCGTGCCGGAATCGCAACCTCCTTCGGAGAGGAAATTGCCGATTGCCAGTCCTCGTCGTCAATTTCAAGGCCGTCTCGAGTCCACTCATCCCTTAGTTCTACTAAAAGATCAGCTCTGTGATTAATCAATTTCTTATAAACAAGATAAATGGTACTATCAGGCAGATGTCCATCTAGGTGAACAACACTTACAACGCAACTTTTACATCGCAGAGCCTTTACAACGCAACCATTACAACGCAAACTATTACAACGCATTGCTCTGGGGGGCGCTCTAGGATAGGGAATAGGTTAATTTACTATCCAATAACCTTCCCTAGTGCCCACGGGGACTGGAGTTGGAATAGTAAATTAAACTATTCACTATCCAGCGCCCAAAAGCACTATGCGTTGTAATGGACTGCGTTGTAATACTTACGTTGTAAAGGCATGCGATGTAAATGCATGCGTTGTAACGTCATACATCCGTCCATCTAGTATGCGATCTTCTAAAGGGGTTGCCTTCGGTATCTCTTCCCCTTCGGGGAATACCGATCTCATTGCATGACGAACCTGCGCATAACGAAAGTACTCCGTCCGACTCAATTCGTATTCAGATTGTAATTCAGCGAATGATTTAACCTTTCCCTTCGCCCAGAGATCGCCCACAGTAGTTATCCCTATCAGGTCCCATTTATCAAAACCCTTCGTGTTCCATAGCCTGACAAATCTATCAGATCCGAAGGGCGGGGTAGCCAAAGTCAAACGATCCTTCCATCCAAGAGAACTATTAGCATCATGCCATATACGTACTGCCACCCTGGTCGGTCCCATCAGACTTTTCTCTACTGATCTAGTGTACAGCGCTCTGCTATAACTACCGCCAGGAAGTGTCCATCTATCCATGGCATAACCGGGATCCGATTCGGACCCGTACGTACCATGGTTAATAGCCCCCAACTGCGATGCCCAATAGTATCTCTTAATATCGGGGAGGGCCATCCTTCCGTCATACCACAGAAGCGTCAGTTTAGCTAACGCTATACGTGGTCTACCATCCCACAGCAAAGTACGCTGCAGACCCTCTACTTCTCGAAAATAGCTGGCCGGTACCACATCTAGAGTGTTTTGGAGGGCATATATAAAACGGGGGAGAGACATCATTTTAAAAACGGCCGCCCCTCCTAGCATCGAGAGCGGAAGTTTCTTCCAGCCCGCCACATCACTTTTCAGCCGAGCCAATGGAGGGAGAAGGTTTTTCTCATACCGAACTGTGGGATCCATGGAGATATAGACCCCAAGATACTTGAACCCTTCCTTTGCAATTTGAATGGGACAATTCCGAGGCAGAATGGGGACATCACCACATAAAACGTACGGATAGGATTTCGCCCAATTTATTATCAATCCAGAATTTCTACCAAAGGAGGCCAAAACATCACAGAGCACAATAAGGGATTTCCTAGGAGAGGACAGATAAAGTAAAATGTCGTCCGCATATAAAGAAATCCGATCTTCAAACTGCGGAGACCAATGAATACCCTTGATCGAAGGCTCCCAACGCAGCCAGGCCGCTAGAGGTTCGAGGGCCAACGAAAACAAAAGGGGAAAAAGCGGGCAACCCTGCCGAGTGCCCCGCCCAAGACAAAATGGCGCCGAGACACGACCGTTAACAACAACCTGCGCGAGAGGCTCAGTATATAATAGGCGCACCCAGCTAATGAACTCCGGACCAAAACCAAATTTAGCCAGAACAGCCCACAGATATGGCCATTCCACCGTTTCAAAAGCCATCGTCGCGTCAAGCGACGCCACTATTGCCGGCTCTCGCAAGGTATACGCTCTCGCAAGAACCCCATGCAGCCGCCTCAGGTTCAAAGCCGTATTTCTATGCGGAATGAATCCCGACTGGTCGGGATGTACAAGCTCACTAATGACTTTGATCAATCTATTGGATAATAGTTTAGCTAATATCTTGGGTTCTGAATTCAACAATGAGATAGGCCTATAGGAAGTGCATCTGTTTCTAGGTTTCCCCTCCTTATGTATCACCACTATCAATGCCAGTCTCTGGTCCTGGGGGAGTAAACCACAATCTCGGGATTCCAAGAACATATCTCTCAAATAGGGGGCAATCTTGTCTGGTCGAAGTTTGTACAACTCAATAGGAAGACCATTGGGGCCCATCGCTTTGCCCGAATTTAGGGAACGCACCGCCAAAGCTATCTCATCTGCGGTAAGCTTACCATCCATGAGTTCACGATCTTCCTTAGTCAGACAAGGAAGCCTAATATCCCTCAATAGTAGGCACGAATCTTCCTCCGGTCTCTCTAAGACAGAAGTGTGAATAGTACGAAAATAATCAGCGAACCAGTCCACTATCCCCTGTGGGTCAGTTATACAAGTCCCACCAATCGTCTCAACCTCTGGAACCACCCGATCAGCTCTATCCTTCTTATCCAACCAGGCAATCAATTTACCGGCCTTGTCCCCAACATCATAGAGACACCCCTGTTGTTCTCGACTCAGGGCTTTAGCACTGTCCGTAACCAGTGTCCTGTACTCAAGCTGCTTAAGTTGTAAGACATGCAATCTAGCGCGGGTCACCTCCTGCTCCAGTCCATTTCTATGTTAGCTATTTTGGCCTCAACTCTCACTACTTCCTCCTCTTTCTGCTTTTTGACTCCTGTGATCAGGGATAAAGCCTGACCCCTGAGCACAGTCTTAAAAGCCTCCCACAACGAGATCGACGAGGAAACTGAACCCTCATTTTCCTGGAAATAATACTCCAATGCTTTCAACAAATCATTGCGAATCTTAGGATTACGCAGGTACCAGGGATTGATGGGGGCTACTCTACCACCCGAACCAGGAGCCAGTTCAAATCTAAGCCAGAGCGGAGGGTGATCCGAAATACCTCTGGCCAAATGCTTTACTTCAGCAATATACGATGCCTGGGCTGCAGGCACAGAACATAGTCTATCCCAGAGAGACTACCATGCGCACCAGAGTGGAAGGTATACTGCTGCTGACTAGAATGAAATAATCTCCAGCTATTAGCCAGACCCAGTGACTCAATAAAATCTGGCAGCCATCTATGGGCCCTCCTCACGTTTCGTGGCGCGTACCTGTCTTAACTGCCAGAGACTACAGCGTTGAAATCACCACCCAAGATCAATAATCCACTAGGGAGGTCCAACACAATCTTCCCCAACTCAATAAAAGTCGTAGTCTGCAGACCCAGAGGGACATAAACTGAAACCAGGGAGAGAGTGTGTCCCTCCCAACGTCCTGAAGCAGCAACATATCGTCCCCCCTCGTCTGTAACAACATATTCCACTACTAACGGGAGAGAATTCTTCAGAAGGATCCCAACTCCTCGGGACCCGGAAGTGAAACCAGCATGAGCTACCAGCCGATAGCCTTTCCTATTCATCACCTTACATACATTCCCTACCAACTGAGTTTCCTGAAGTAGGACCACATCGGGGGAAGGTCTTTTGAGGAATTGTAAAACCACACTGCGCTTGATTTTATCCCCCAACCCATTCACATTCCAGCTCAATACCCTCAACCCCCTACCCCATCACGAAACAGAAAGAAGACCCAACCCTCCTCCGAGTCCCGCACCATATAGAAGCAATCTTTAAATACAATGCCTTGCAGAAACACGAACAAAACAAAACAAATAAACATTTCCCCCCCACCACCCCCACACATCCCGTTACACTACTCCCCTCCCTGCACCCCTGCTTACGACTATAGAACCTCCCCAACTTGCAGTGTGCCTGTCGCCCCCACATCTAGACTAAACTACAAAAAGTAAGTCTGAGGAGGAAAGAGACCCACCGATAGCCCGTTGACCCCCCCATATGTACTTCGTTAAACCTCTGATCCAGAACCTTACAGCATTACAATTCCTGGTTTGCACCAGCTACCAGGACAACAGTACTCATTCTTGCTCCTGCAAACCCCCTTCTTCTTCTCCACTCTGTCTCTGGGGCTCTCGCTGGGCAGATAGAGTGTCCAACCAGTCTGCAGCGAAATCCGGTTTATCAAAGAAATAAACTCTCTCTTCATGTTCGATTCTCAGCTTAGCCGGGTAGAGCATGGCGTATTTAAGTCCCTTATCTCAAAGCCTTCTTTTCACCCCCATAAAAGTCAGTCTCTGCTTCTGGACTTCCTGTGTGAAGTCCGGAAAGAAACTGATGGACGAGTTTTCATACTTCAAGGGGCCCCCCGATCTAGAAGCCTGGAGGATTACGTCTCTGTCTCTGAAATGAAATATTCTTGCTATCAAGGGTCGGGGCGGGGCACCGACACGCGGTCTCCCTCCAGGAATTCTGTGTGCCCGCTCGACGGTAAAGAACTTGCTCAGGCCTTTAGGTCCAAGGTGGTTGATTACCAGACCCTCAAAAAAAGAGGTCAGCCGCTTGCCCTTCCGCTTTTTCTGGCAACCCAATGATACGTACGTTATTCCTCCGGGCCGCCCTTCGTAATCCTCCAGTCGACGAACAACGAGTTCATTAGAGGCCCTCAGGTTCCAAACTTCAGACTGTAATTCTGTGACGTCATCCGTAAGACTAGCCATTTTAATGTCCAAAGACTTCACTTTCTCACTAGTTTTTGAGAGGTCCGTACGAATCAAGTTAACCTCAATGGACACAGTATCCAATTTATGAGCAAGGGTCTCCATCTTCTGCCCAAGAGAGGACTTGATCCCGGCAATGGCGGCCATCACGTCTTGCAATGTCGGCTCAACTTCCGGGGCAGAGGCATCTTTTACTCCTTCTTGTGACCTTCCCGGTCCACTAGGCGGCCCCTTAGTTTGCGCGTATCGGTCCATGTTGTTTGATTGGGTGTATCTTCCCCCTCTAGTGGCCTTCGACTTCTGTTTGTCCCCCTCCGGCTTGGTCGCCATTCTGGGATAATCCTTATTTGTCATCCTATTCGGGGAGGTGGCACTTGGGACTCGTCGTTGATGGACAGTATCAAGTCTCCTTGTCTTCTCAACCTTTAGGATAGTTGGTCAGCCATCCGTGGTATCACAACGCCCATCAAGCCGCAGAGAGACCCAATCGCGGCAGCCACATCTGCACGATACGCATCCAAAAGTCTAGTTTTCAAGTCCTTAGGCCTCCATACTAGTAAAATGCCCCCACTGCTTGGCACACTGACTCCGACTGGGGCGTCCGATCACAGAAGTGCACCCAGGCGAGAACACTAAGCGTTCCAGTCAAAATCGAAAGTGAAACCAAATGGGGCTGCAAGACCAGACCGGCCACTTCCGGTACCCAGCGCCGTTGTTGTTGAACTACGCCACAGGCACTATGCCAACCCAAGCGCTGGTCATCCGAGAGAAACAGGCCGCAAACTCTCCGTCCCTCTAACTCTGGTGTCCGGGGTCCGTTTGGGATGCGATTTTCAGTATTCGACACTCCTTTGGTTCCACTGCAAGAAGCACTCCACAGTAGACAGGATTAGTGGCAGGATATATTCGGGGGGCTACTGGGGTCTCGGGAGCCCTGTGCCCACGCGGCCATCTTGGATGCGCGCGAAGCTCCTCCCTCCAAAAAAGTTCTTGATCACTGTGTTATTTTAAACAATGGTGAATGTTGGAACTTCCAACAAGTGGCACTCTAACAAAAAGGTGGTGTGGACCATAAACAAGGTAAATATGTAAGTTCTCTGAGTAGTAGCGGTTATGTCCTAGCCTAGGAACTTAAGGATACTTCCCTTTCAAAGCTGTCGGGTACGGTCCTTGGTGGGGGGATTCTTTGATTCCTGTTGGTCCATCCTCAGGTGGTTTGCCTTCCTCCCAAACCAGTGTTTCCGTTTCAGGGTCTGAGGTTCCCTGTTCTTCCCACCCACTCAGGAGCCGCAAACCACCTATTTATCTTAAGGATTTAGTGTGCTAGTTTTTTCTTTTATTTCCCTCCCTACAGTTCCCCTTTCTATTGCTATTGTTATTTTTGCATTTGGAAAGGGAGAAGATGTGTAGTACATTCCTTTAATGCTTCACAGTCTAGTGTTTTAAGGATGTACCTGCATTTACATTCCATGTATTTATTTGTATGTGAGTGTTCTGTTCCAAAGCAGTTGTTTCCCTGACCTGCTTGGAAGAGTCCGCTCTTGTTCTGCTCTGCGTTTACAATAAAGCCTCTACAATCTACTCACTGTGTCTGCATCTTCTATTTGCCACACTTTATATGCAGTGCCTTTGTCTTTATTTAGCATTCTGTGTGTTCATATGCACTTAGACTCCAAACATGTTGTGTTTCTACTGTAAATACATTGTCAGGATTGATAAAGTAATGACACACATGCACAGCAAACACAGTGAAAACAAAGTTGAAGAGAAGGCATGTCAAGATATACATTCTTTATTTCAATCCATAGCTGGTTTGATTGAAAATGTGTGCTAGAAGGTAAAACAGAGCAGCCAAACCCCTGTTGTTGTACAACAACCCAAACCCAATAAAGAACTCTAAAACATGTGAGGCAAAATAGTAATATTACATAAATAAGCAGGTCAAGGGGAATTTGAAAATGTGCAGCAAACCATGTACGACTATGCGCATTGGATTCAAATGGTCTAATCAAGTGTCAAATGAGTTCTGCAGGCCTTGAAACAAAATCCCCCTGAATCCTTGAAGTTGACACCGAATAGAAAAGTGCTGCTATACACTGTACCATGATAACATACAGTACCAGAATATCATTGTCAGACATAACATTGTGGCCTCAAAATATCGATAAAAAATATACACCCCAGGGGACGAAATTTTTCTAAATGATATTGAGGACATGATATTTATGTCTGACAATATTTCTGTATAGGATACCCTACATCTAACACTTGACAATTACTTTTTGTAAAGATGTATGTGTTCAAAGTAATTATTAGTCTGAAAGGTTCGAAAATGAACCATTGTTAACAACCTACTTGAGAGACCTCTAGTTCTTTTAAGAGAACCACATTTTTTTTAATGCAATCTGCTCCCTTTTATGGTATATTTTCAGAAAGGCTTTAGATCCACCCAAGCCCACATGTAAGTCATATTTACATCCAATTAGATGAAAGTTGATAAATATGTACACTCTCCTGTAAATCAGCCAAAACAATGTGCTGTGTTTTGATCAATGTATAGTGCTTAGTTATGACCTTTGTTCCTACATTTGAACCAATTCTTGCTTATTATGTCCGTGAGGCACCGGCACCAGGACATTCTATATATTTTGGCTCCTCCCAAGCCAGCAATGCCGGCTGCACTCCTGGTGGGAACCAATCATTAGTAATACAAAGTTGATAGACACTGTAATTATTTAGTAATACAAAGGTGTTGTGCTTACCAGGAAAACAGATATCAGAGTGCACAAGCTACTTGAGAGGTAGGAAAAAAGTCCCTCTTTGTGAGAGAGCTGGCAGGGAAAAGTACCTAACAGGTGTTATTTTTAGAAAGGTAATGTAATGCCAAAGAGCCTTAGTTCAAGGAAGAGGAAAGGACACGGTGTATGAAAATATCTGCACCCTCGAAAGGATTACCTCATGAGTAGGCAATATAGTTTCCATGTTACTAGGTGTGGGGATGCAACTTGCTCCAGAAGGGAATGATTTTAAAAGTGAAGCAGATGGGAATCTTGATTGTTGTATAATATAATGCACAAAATAGCTCATTAGGTAAGAAAAGCGGCCACAATCATTGACAAAGAAGACAGACTAAACTCGAAGGGAGAGATTCTATTCCATTTGGGCAGAGAGGAACAAAGAAGACTGACTGGCCTCCAGAAATCGCATATGAGGAAATCACAATTTCTATTTGTATAAATAATAAAATGCATGGGAAATTAACACACATTTGGAAAAGGAAATCAAATCTGTGTGTACCTCAGAGTACCAGAGTCCTTATTAAATAATCATGGGGTTTATCAACATTTTACCAGTACACCATTTTTATAGTAACTGTAAATTATGCTCTGTCTCATCTACTTAGGAGGACCTTCTTCCGTCTAGGATATGCAGCTCTAACAACAATTGATCCTACTCCGGCAATAATTCCCTTTCACTTTAGTAATTCATTTTTATTTATAACCCGCTACAGCACTTTGGTAAGGACCATGGAGCACTCACTCAGCAAGAAGAATAAGGCAAGAATAATTGAGAGTGACGGTGAATGAGAGCAAGAGTGAGTATGAGTAAGTGTATGCGAAGGAGAGTGATTGCGTTAAAAGAGCAAATGAGTGTGAGTGTGTGTATTTTAGTCTGCGCAGGCCATGGCATACGCAAGGTAATTCTTGGCTTATAGGGGCAACCCTGGCAACATTCTGGCACTGGCATATCGAAGGGTATTTCAGGCAGAAGGTGGAGCACATGTGCAAATTGCAGGCCAAGGACTACTGAAAGTAATTCTTGGTATTGGTGCCACCCATGGAAAAATAATGATGTTGGCATATTGGGATTAATTAGTGGGAATTATTGGTCTAGGTAGTACAACCTGGCATATTGCGGGTGTGGGATATTGCTTACTTCTCCCCTGAGGCGGAAGCCGGGGGTTCTTTGCTATCCACTTTTAACATTGCTAGGTCGTTATTGAAATAAAAATAACGCGCTTTTTAAAAAATTGTATATATTTTAATCTGCAGCTTTTAAATTACCTTTTACACCTCGGAGTGAGATTTGCGTCGCTCCGAGGCTGCTCTTAAGCCTCCCTGGCACAGCGCTGCTGTTGGTAGGCACTGGAAAGCAGTTCCTCGATCCATCTTGGCCGCCATTTTTGAGTTGGGTAAGGCTGCCGGTCGAGTTGTTCCCCCCTCCCGCCCTCCCAGATTACTTAAGGGCGTGATTAGCACCTCGCGCTCATTGCTCACTTCTCCCCTGAGGCGGAAGCCGGGGGTTCTTTGCAATCCACTTTTAACATTGCTAGGTAGTTATTGAAATAAAAATAACGCGCTTTTTTAAAAATTGTATATATTTTAATCTGCAGCTTTTAAATTACCTTTTACACCTCGGAGCGAGATTTGCGTCGCTCCGAGGCTGCTCTTAAGCCTCCCTGGCACAGCGCTGCTGTTGGTAGGCACTGGAAAGCAGTTCCTCGATCCATCTTGGCCGCCATTTTGAGTTGGGTAAGGCTGCCGGTCGAGTTGTTCCCCCCTCCCACCCTCCTCCCCCTCTCCTTCAATATGGATAATAACAATAGGCCATCCCGTCCGCGCAGCGGGCGCGCCAAAGGCAAGCCCGTCTGCGCCCGTCCGCGCCCTGCAGCGCCCAGGGTCCAGGCCCCCTGCCCAATCATTAGAGGATCTGCCCACCCGGATAAGGTATGCCTCCGATCAATTAAGAAATCTCACGCCCATCCTAGAGGCCCCATGCTGCCATTCCATATATCTAGATGCACCTGTGGGAAAGTGCCCCCATTGTCAGTACACACCTAGCCCCACACTGGAGCAGTCCGAGATTATCAGTCCCCCTTTTAAAATGTTCCTTTTAAATTGTCGCTCTCTTACCAAACATGCAGTGGAAATGTCAATCCTCCTTGAGGACATTAACCCTGACGCCATATTCCTAACGGAAACATGGTTAAGGGAAGAAGCTGACCCTGACATTGCTGCTATATTACAGAAAGGATATGGACTTCAAAGGGTTGATAGGGTAGAGGGCAGAGGAGGAGGATTAGGCCTACTTTTTAAGGACTGTTATCAATGCAGAACCAGTTCTGCGACAATTCCTACTTGCGAAAGTATGAATTTCGCACTTGACCTATCCCCCACCTTAACCTTCTCTGGCCTACTTATCTACCGCCCCCCAGGCCAAATGGGCGATTTTATGAATTGTCTCCCCTCTAAGGTCGCTGAATCAGCCGTTTCTCTGCCTCATTTCACGGTATTGGGCGATATGAACATTCACTTAGATGATCCTATGGACCCACTAGCTAGCACCTTTCTGAACAGTCTAGCAGCCATACAAATTGTCGAGAAGGGTTTTTTACCTACACATAACAAAGGTCACTTGCTAGACGCGGTTCTAAGTAACGATCAGAGACTTAAAACCGGGAACCCAGTCCCGCTCCCATGGACCGATCATTTCTTGGTCCCACTTCTTTGGCACATACCTAACCCCCTTTCTGCACCTCCTCGAGCCACATTAAGAGGAAGGGATTGGGCGAAATTATCCACAGATAAGTGGATGAAGTGCCTCTCTACCACCCCTCGACAGACCGGGGGCGACGTAGACACACTATACACCCATTATGCAAACTGGCTACAGACCACCTTAGACACAATCATACCCCAAAAACCTCTCAAAGTGAGAACCAAGTCTAAAAAATCACCGTGGTTCACTCCAGCGTTAAAATAATTAAAACTAAATTGCCGGAAGCTGGAGAGAACCTGGAGACGTACTCACAAGGAATTGGACAGAAGTAGCCATCGAGAGGCAATTAAAAAATACAAAGCTAAGATTATATTGGCACAAGCTCTATTCTACGAGGAAAAAATTATAACATCCGCCAACTCCCCGAGGGAAATATTTCGGATAGCGAAATCTTTGATTAGTATCCCCTCTAACTCACAGGACCCCCGTGAAGCCCAAACTCGCTGTGACAATCAGGCGGAGTACTTTCATCAAAAAATTCAAGCTATTTCCTCATCATTTGACCTGGTTAGTCAACAGCCAGGGGGAACAGATACCCCTCCTTCAGCCACGATCTGTCAACTAGCTGAATTTCCATTAATTGAAGAAGATTCGCTTAACACTCTTATGTTGAAAGTCACAACAGGTTCCCCCTCAGACCCGGCCCCCCCACGATTCCTCCTGGAAATTGCGGATACCATCAGACCAATAATTTTAAATATTGTAAATATGTCAATTACCACAGGGAGAGTTCCAGAAATCTGGAAGTGTGCACAAGTCAGGGCCCTATTAAAAAAAAACAACCTTGACCCTGAAAAAATGACCAACTACCGCCCCATCTCACTCCTTCCTTTGGTAGGAAAGCTGCTTGAGAAACACATCAACACTAGTCTGATGTCTTACCTGGAAGCCAACCATCTGCTCCATGATTCTCAGGCGGGCTTTCGCCCAAAATTGGGGACGGAGGCGGCACTACTGACTGTCACAGAATTAGCCCGCAGGCATATGGATCAAGGCGGTACTACAGCAATTATGCTGTTGGACTTAAGTGCCGCCTTTGATACCGTAAATAGTAACACTCTTATCTCCCGATTAAAACAGCTCGGAGTGACAGGAAGCGCCATCTTATGGCTACAGTCTTTTCTGGAAAACCGTACATTCCAGGTGGTGGAGGGTGATACTCATTCCAAAACCTGGCCTCTTAATCAAGGCGTGCCTCAGGGCTCCTCTCTGAGCCCCACGCTTTTTAATGCTTATATGCAACCATTGGCGGAGGTCGTTCACCCTTTTGGTTTCGAAATTGTGACCTACGCTGATGACACTCAGCTTGTGCTGGCCCTGAATCAGCCAGGTCACACCCCGTCGAACTTGAACAGTTGCCTAGTAGCAGTTTCAGATTGGATGGCCTCTTCCCATTTAAAACTTAATGGGGACAAAACTGAACTGATGTTCCTGGGGAACACAGCTGACCCCAGATCTCCTCTACAATGGCCACTTTGTAGGGGCCCTCCCCCAGAACCAAAAAAGAAAATTAAGAGTTTGGGTATGTGGCTAGATAATACTCTCACTTTCAACCAGCAAGCCACAGTACTCTCCGCCACCTGCTTTGGGCTGATGCGTATGTTGCAGAAAATGTTACCACTCCTCCCTTTTCAAGCTCGCAGGATAATGGTCCAGGCCATCATCCTGTCCCGCCTCGATTACGGGAATGCTCTATATCTGGGTGCTCCGACCAGCACTTTCAAGAAGCTGCAGGTCACCCAGAACGCAGCAGCATGTCTATTGCTAGGCCTGCGCCGTACCACTCAGGCACCGATGCCCTAAGGAAATTACACTGGCTGCCCATCCAAGCCAGAGTAAAATTTAAGGCGATGTGCATAATGCATAAGGCCATGTGGAAAAACGCCCCCGCAATGATCTGTTCCTTAGCCACACCCTACCATCCGCAAAGATCACTGTGTTCAAGCACGGCCTTTTTAGCAATAACACGCAAAATCAAACGGGCCAGGTGGGTCGGACGCTCCTTCTCCCTGAATGCGGCTGTGACTTGGAACTCCTTACCCCCCATGATTCGGAACGAGTCCAATCTTTTAAAATTCCTTAAAACCCTCAAAACCTTTCTTTTTTCTGAATAAGCCAGTAGACCCCCAGAAGTTTGCAATTATAGCGCTACGAGGCCTTCGGGTAGTAATGCGCTTTACAAAACCCATTTTCATTTCATTTCATGGGAGAGCAAACCATGAGAAAATGCTGATCCTTATATTGTGGAGGTAATTTTTGTTATATGGCTCACCTATTTAATGCTTGGCAAAAGGGCTTACCTATGACAACATTTTGCCAATCTAGAGGACCCATGGTGAATTTTGAAAATAGTGAATCCTAGAGGGTTCGAGAGAGCTGACCCGTACACAACCAAGATTCAAGAAAATACAAGCTTTATGTTTTCATGAAAACTGCTACATGAAATAAAGAGTACCATGGGCAGAGACTAGGAGCAGGGCCGGACTGGCCTTGGTGGGCATCTGGCATTTTCCCAGTGGGCTGGAAGGGTAAGAGCCATTTTGGAGTGGTGTGGGCTGTTTTTGTTATTGAACGGTGATAGATTAAATCCAGATCTGTTGACTGGGTGTGAGTGTTTGATTGGTTCAGATGCTCTGTCCATCACTACCCCCTTTTGAACCACTTTGTTCGCCATAAGTTGGCAGGGTATGCTCAGACGTGAGTCCCTTGCTCACTTTGCCACTGGATTCAAGCAAGCCGGGCTAAAGACGGCTGAAATGCCAGAAACCGGTCCTCGGTAGCTTGTTTCCGGTCCAGGGAAGGCATGGCTTGGCAGTTCGGACTGGACTGTTCCCATGAGGCACAGGGTCAGACTGATTTGCATATGGCCATGTCCGAACTGGGGTGGCAGAGTGGGCTAAAGAACGGTGATGGATTAAACCCAGATCTGTTGACTGGGTGTGAGTGTTTGATTGGTTCAGATGCTTCGTCCATCACCACCCCCTTTTGTACCACGTTTTTGTTATTGAGCGCAGGTTTTGCAGAAGTGCTGCAATATCGGTCCCCTGAAACAAAAGCAGGAGCGGTGCTTCACACTAAAAACCCCTCCTTACCCCCCTGGGCTGGTCCGATATAGCTGTTTTTGTTCTCAGTCCGGCCATGACTATGAGCATTATGTGGCAGCTCACAGGTGGCAGCCACCCTTGTTGATGATCCACCACCAATGTTTTTAACAACTTTATGTGAAAATGATGCTTTAAAAAGCGCTATTTTTAGGTGGCGCCTACCAGACAGAACATGCTGTCTCGTTGCATAAGACAAATGGTGTGCCTTCCAAGAATGTACGTGGGCTTGCAGCTTGCCCATTCCGTACTATTGGCTGTCCTTCCTTTATCTGCTTTTTATTTGATATTTTTGTGTCCCTCCCATGAAGTATAGCCTCTTTACCATCTATTTATTTGGCTGGATTCTATGCTTACTCTGCTTGCGTTATGGAACTACATTTTTCTATTGTTTTAAGCACTCCTTGAGAGCGCATGTGTTCTCCAGCTGTCCCCCTCTAATGCTGTTCTCTCCCTTCTACTCTCCACTCATGTGCTTTACTCCCACCATGGTGCCTCACCCGTGTACTTATGCCCCCCATTGGCCTCTATCGTCATGTTCTCTCCCTATTGTTGCTTTTCCCCTGCCTGTCCATCATGTTGCCTCACTCCTCCCCCCCTTCCAAGTCACTCCCCAACTCGCTCATTCATTAATTTCTTATTTTTTAAAGCACTTTCGAGCTAAGTTTCAAAACAGTGCTTTCAAACCCTTTTTAAAAATGTACAGATCAATCTTGAATCGGTGAAAAAAAACTGTCTGTTTGTAGGCATGCACATGCGTGTTGAACATAAGCACACACCTGCAAAATGACACAACGTGCATGTAATTGCATCTTTTTTTTGCCCTGCTGCACAGCAGACACTATACTATAATGCAATGCTAAAAAACATTAGCAAAGCCAATACGTCATATAGGCAAGACCTATTGGCTTTGTCAATGCTTGTTTCAAAATGTTCATTTGGTGGGAGAGCAATCCCCCACCTACAACCGCAAAAATAAACCTAAAAGACGCTTCAATCATTCACTGGAATTTGTGGCAAGTACTATGTCCCATCACTGCCAAAGATCACTAGCTGCCACTGATGCTGATACCATTTACACAATCGACCAGGATATGAAGAAAACTTTATGGTGGACCTTAAGACTATCCTCAATGCGTTATGGTGTCACATGATACGTATTTAATCATTTTAGACCCGTAACACTTGCAGCAATAGATCAGAATGTATAGATAATTTTGTACAGAGCTTTTCCGGTCTACCAGTGAATTTTCCAAAATGTTAGGGGCAAATATTACTTGAAACCATATTTTTCAGGAAGTAGTGTGGGTTCAGTATTTACCCAGTGTGAATAAATAGTAATACATTTTTACATGCTTCCTTATGCAGGATTTTCCGCTTCATACCGCTGTAAAAATACATACTGCTGAAGAATGCAATGCAGAGGTGGTGATTGTATAATTTAAAAAGGTGATCTACCAGCTACGCACAGATCTCTGCAGCAGTACAAGCGAATCGAGCTGTCTTAGTAATAATTCTTTACGGAGACAAACGTACTTTGCATTCTCAAAGTAATCTATTTCAGCTCACTCCTATTGTGAAAGCTAAGAAGTATTCAGAATGCATTCTTTTTTTTTAATTAAATCTTTTTATTGAATTCAAAGAACAAGAAAACAAAGAAACAAAACAAGAACAAGGCATTACGATACAAATGTGACACCATGTTGCCCGGGGGGGGGGGGGAGGGGGGGTACCGACGTAAATCAAACATCAGAGCATACAGTGAGATTGGGGGGGGGGGGGGAAGGGGACCAGAAGTAAACAAAATATCTAAATTCCTGCGGAGGAAACATCAGGTTGGGAGGAAGACAGGTCGGTATTAAATTCCGGAAAGGGGGGAGTACATATATCGCCATGGTACGTGTTCCATTGAGTCCAGACTTTCCCCCATTTCCGGGGCTTGCCACGGGAAACATAAACAGTCTTTTCTCTAAACATGCACCAGTCCATGTTTTGTTGCCACACCAGAATTGTCGGTGGCCTCTGAGCGCCCCACAGCTGGGCAATGTCCCTCTTGGCAATCATGTTACCCAAGGTCACCCATCGAAGCTGCGCCTGATTATAGTCATTCGGCTCCCAGACATTCAGCAAACATCTCCGCGCTTCAGGCATTAACTGCACACCCGTGACCTCACTCATAACATCATGCACGCAAGTTCAGTAGCGTAGCACAGCAGGACATTCCCAAATAATATGGAGAAACGTGCCCACCATACCACAGCCACGCCTGCACAATCCATCCGCCGAGAACCCCATGCGTACCAGACGTGGACCAGTCACATACACCCTATGTAGAATTTTGAGCTGGACAAACCGGAGGCGCGCCGGGATAGCCACCTCCTTCGGAGAAGAGATCGCAGCCTGCCAGTCTTCGTCATCGAGTTCTAGACCATCACTAGTCCATAACTCTCGAAGGTTATCCAGCAGGTCAATCCTGGTATTAACTAATTTTTTATATATGAGCGAGATCGTGCTATCAGGGACATGCCCATCCAGTATCCGATCTTCAAGCGGGGACGCCTCCGGAATGTACGAACCCAGGGAAAAAACAGACAGGACCGCATGCCGGATTTGCGCATCCCGAAAGGATTCCCTATCATTCAGGTCGTACTCAACCTTCAGTTCCTCAAACGTCTTGACTCTACCCTTGATCCACACATCATCGACCCTGCTGATTCCAATCATGTCCCACCTATCAAAACCCTTCGACTGCCAGAGGGAGCCAAGCTTATCCGAAGCATAAAGCGGAGTAGCACAGGTAGGCTTGTCGGCCCAACCCGTGGCCGCTGTAGCACGATACCACACCTGTACTGCTGTTTTAGTGGGGCCTGTAAGAGATCCGCCGGCAGATTTCGCGTATAGAGCCCTGTTGTAATCTCCACCAGGTAGCAGCCATTTATCCATCGCAAAGGCCGGGTTCGGCGAAGGAGCGTAAGTGCCGTGGTTGATGGCCCCCAGCTGAGAGGCCCAATAGTAGCGACGGATGTCTGGGAGCGCGATGCCCCCATCGTACCAAGGGAGCGTCAGCTTCAAAAGGGCGATAAGAGAACGGCCCTCCCATATCAATCGTCGCTGTAGACTTTCAATCTCCCGAAAGTAACCGGCTGGTACAATGTCAAGCGTGTTTTGAAGCGCATAAAGAAATCGGGGGAGCGACATCATCTTAAACAACGCCGCTCGTCCCAGAGGAGAGAGAGGGAGCCTACCCCACGCTACAACATCAGCACGGAGACGCTGGAGAGGGGGCAGCAAATTGCGCTCATATCGAAGCACAGGGTCCAAGGTGATAAAAATTCCCAGGTACTTGAATCCCTCCAGCGCCACCGAGATAGGGGAGCCACGTGGCAGGAGAGGAGCCTCGCCGGAGAGGACATAAATGCAAGACTTCGACCAGTTGATGACAAGACCGGAGTTTTTACGGAAAGAAGTCAAAACGTCGAAAAGGACGATCAACGACTTCCGAGGCGACGTAAGGTACAAGAGTATATCATCAGCGTACAGAGATACACGATCCTCAAACTCCGGAGTCCATCTAATGCCCCTCAAAGATGGATCCCATCTCAACCAAGCCGCCAGCGGCTCCAAAGCGAGGGCAAACAAGAGTGGGGACAAAGGGCAGCCCTGACGCGTTCCCCTACCGAGAGCAAAGGAGGTCGAGATACGCCCATTCACCACTATTTGGGCTAAAGGGTCAGTGTAGAGCAATTTCACCCAGCTAATAAAAGCGGGTCCGAAACCGAATTTAGAGAGAACCGCCCAAAGATAAGGCCACTCAAGCGTATCAAACGCCATGGTGGCGTCCAAAGACGCCAAGATGGCCGGTTCACGCAAACTTTCCGCTCGCGCAAGGACTCCATGCAGGCGCCGAAGGTTAAGTGCCGTATTGCGGTGTGGTATAAATCCGGACTGGTCCGGGTGAACCAGATCGCTTATGACAGATACCAAACGATTGGCGAGCACTTTGGCCAGGATCTTCGGTTCAGCATTTATCAGAGAAATAGGCCTGAAGGAGTCGCAACGGTCACGTGGCTTACCTTCCTTATGGATAACCACTATGGAGGCCAATCTCTGATCAGGAGTCTCCAGTGATTCTAAAAATATCGACCGTAGATACGGCGCCAGCACATCCGGACGGAGCTTGTAAAGCTCAATGGGGAGCCCATTAGGGCCCGAGGCCTTCCCCGAGCGAATCGAGCGGATGGCGACCGTGATTTCATCAACTGTAGGCGGAGCCTCCAGCAGATCCCTCTCAGGGTCGGACAAGCATGGCAGCGAGATATCGCGTAGGAGCAAGTGGGAGTCCTGCTCAGGTCTATCGGACATAGGGGAGTACACTACCCGAAAATAATCCGCGAAACACGCAACAATTTCAGCAGGGTCAGTGATACTCACATCATTCACATCAACAATAACAGGGACCACCCGACTCGCACATTCCCTCCTATCCAACCAAGCAAGCAATTTACCAGCCTTATCTCCCACATCATACAAGCGTCCCTGCTGTTCCCGACCCATCTCTTTCGCAGCGTCAGTCACCAGCGCTCTATAGTCAAGTTGTTTCAGACCCAAAAGGTGCAGCCTCTCCGGGGAGACCTCAGATTCCAACTCCCCCTCAAGAACGGAGATTTCATTTTCAAGACAGACAACCTCCTTCCGCTTACATCTCTTAACGTTGCCTATCGATGAGAGGGCCTGGCCCCGAATTACAGTTTTGTATGCTTCCCACAATGAGACAGAAGAGGACACAGAACCCACATTTTCAGCAAAGTAGTGATCAATCGCTTTAATTAGTTCCTTTCTGACCTTGGGATCACGGAGGTACCATGGGTTGATCGGGGCCACCCTACCCTCCGATCCCAGGTGTGCGTCCACAACCATCCACAGTGGGGAATGATCCGAAATACCCCTAGCAAGATGTTTCACCTCCCCTATGAGGGATGCCTGGGAGGAGGGCATCAACACGTAGTCCAGTCTCGAAAGACTGCCATGGGCCCCAGAGTGAAAAGTATATTGCATTTGCCCAGGGTGATGCAGGCGCCAGCAATCGGCTAATCCCAACGCCTCCAGGAAGTCCCCCAACCAGGATTGAGACTTCGCGAGGTCACGGGGAGGGTAACGATCAAACATCCCAGACACTACAGAGTTGAAATCCCCACCCACTACAAGCAGACCCTCGGGGACTCCCAAGATCACTCTTCCCAGGTCGGCATAGGTAGTAGTCTGGAGACCTGGCGGTATATAGACCGAGAGCAGAGTGATCACTCTCCCCTCCCAGCGCACCACAATGGCGGCGTATCGTCCCTTATCATCCAGTATAATGTTGTCAACGGCTAGAGGGAGGGAGTTCCGAACTAGAATGCCCACCCCCCTGGAGCCAGAAGTGAGACCTGAGTGCGCAATGAGACGATAGCCACGCCTATTCATTGCATGGCACGTATTACCAAGCAAGTGCGTCTCCTGAAGCAAAACCACATCAGGGGACAGACGTCGCAGCAGCTGCAAAACTACCCCCGCTTAATTCTGTCTCCCAACCCATTAACGTTCCAACACAGTATTCGTAGTCCCCTACCCCCCATCCCAGAGGCCACCCCAAGTCCCCCCCCCTACCAGACGCGACACTGTAAAACAGAAGATCATCGATACTATGCCTTGATTAAAACAAAGAAACGCAAACCGTAACCCCTCAACCCCCCAAAACATCATACCCCCCACCCCGCACTCCTGCGTAAGACTCAAAAGCCACCCCAACTTGCAGTGTGCCTGTCGCCCTGACATACAACTATTCTACGAAAAGAGCCCCAGAGGAGGAAGACTCACCCAACCCCCACCCACACCCCATTCAGACAACACAGTAGTGAGCAATAGTAGCATAGCATCAAACCACTGCCGAAAGTCAATACGTTGGTCCGGGAGCCGATTTCGCTCCCTATTCCTGCTCCATCGGGCCGCCCTCTGCTCCACCGGAGTGTTCAGAATGATCAGATTGCTCTCGTCCCGGGGGCAGTGTGTCCAACCAGTCACTAGCTACTCCAGGATGCTCAAAGAAAAATGTTCTGTCATTGTGGACCACACGTAGTCGGGCCGGGAAAAGCATGGCATATTTCATATCTCTGTCCCTCAGTCTCTTTTTCACTCCCTGGAATCCAAGTCGCTGCTTCTGAACCTGCTGGGTGAAGTCCGGGTAGAAGCTGACTGTGGTGTTCTCATACGCCGTAGGGCCCGACATACGTGAAGCTTGCAGGATCGCATCCCTGTCCCGAAAGTTAAAGATCCGAGCAATGATGGGACGCGGAGGAGCTCCCAGCTTAGGCGGGCCACCCGGGATCCTGTGTGCACGTTCTACTGCAAAAAACTTGCTGAGGCCCTTGGGCGCTAAATGATTTAGGACCAGGTCCTCCACCAGCAGGTCCACCGATGATGGTTCCATCGTCTCCGGGACACCGACCAGACGGACGTTGTTCTGCCGAGCACGGCCCTCCAAATCGTCCAGGCGTCGAGAGAGGTAGTCACGGGCAGACCGCAGGTTACCGACCTCTGCCTGTAAATCGGAGACGTTGGTAACAAGACTAGATGTCTTCAGGTCGAGGGATTTGACCTTCTCATTAGTCTTCGCAAGATCTGCCCTGATCAGGGTAACATCTATTGCGACCGTGTCCAGCTTGTGGGTCAGGGCTTCATACTGTAGTCCCAGTGTGGCCTTCATCCCAGCAATGGCGCCCATGACGTCCTTCAACGACAGATCTTCACCCATCGGGAATTCGTCTCCAAAATTGGCCGGGGGTTTATTCAGTCCTCCCGGAGAGCCCTTAGCGAGGGTATATCTGTCCATAACGTTAGACTGCACGGGACCTCCTCGAGTTGCCGGTCTGGTCTTGCGTTTTTCTCCCTTGGGCTTGGTGGCCATTTTGGGTCGTGCGCCCCGGAGGGTATTCTGAGACCTAGTAAGAATGGCTACACTCGATGCGCCCGCAGCAACTTGGAGAATAGGTTGCAGGTCAGCCACCAGGCAAGGTGCAATGAAAGTCCGGATCGCCAAGCAATGATGCGTGGTTAGAAAGAAAGCAATAAAACAGGGCGACCAAGGCAAAGTCAAAGAGGTCGAAGCACGAGAATCGAAACTGAAAGTAGAAGACCGGGCAAGGGAGACTCGCATGAGCCGTTGTTATTCAATTACTACCCGGCTGGCAGAGAAATCAAGCCCGGGGCAGTACCATGGAGCAGGCCGAAAATGTTCAAAAGTCCATATCTTCGGCTCCCGGAGTCCAAATCGAAATCCGAAAACGGATAAATGATCAGCAGGGTCTCGCCGATAAGAACCCGTCATCTAAATCAGGATAGGGTACAGGATAATCGGTGGAGGTGGTGAAGGTCCGGGAGCTCTAAGCTCACGCGACCATCTTGGGTGCGCGCTAAGCTCCTCCTCCCAGAATGCATTCTTAAAAGACTCTGCCAGCTCCACTTAAAGCTGCACAGTGGCCCACAGTCCACACAGGGAAAGTGCGCCATATATGTAACACGGCCCCATGTGTCACTGTTAGCACAGTTATCGGTGCTACTGAGGAAACGAAGCAGCCAGTGGTAAGGGAGAAGGACTGTGGAAACAGCAAGAGACTTAAGTGATGGAGAAACGAAAAGAGCTATTCAGCGGGTTGGTGTTTTAAATAATCAGGGGTGCAATATTTTCCTTATTCTTGTTCCCTGTAGTGAATCCATTGCACATGGTTGTGACTTGCCCCTTAGTAGTATGTCACTTTCTAATTGATTTAGGAGTTTCATGAAGCACTGCATGTCTCCTTACAGTTGCTTGAATGCTGAACAGTCAGCTTGATCTCTTTTAAGAGTCACTAGAGTCTGATCAGTGAGGTGATATTTTAGTCTTTTGGAAAATCCCAATAGTAGCCTAATGCACCCCTTAGGAAACTACCAGTGTCTGCTGGTGCAATCACAGTGCTTACTGGGACATCTCTTAATAGTAACTACAACTTTACCATCACTTTCTAAGATACTCCTTTCGGCCATTAAAATGTATGAATATATACGACATATGAAGATACCCAGAGTCTACTATGCTACTAATTACCATTGCTGAGTGTGGGAAACCCCCATGGGTGCAAGGCCCCCGTATGGTGGCCGAGGGGACACCTATGGTGCCTGCCTGTTGATCCCTGAACCCCGTGCCACGGGGTGCAGCAATGAATTGCACCTCTTCTCTTTAAAATGAGAGCATGCATTACGGTCGGAATGCATGCTCCCATTGTAAAGAATAGGACTGCGACCGAACAGTGTTCCATTGGATGTATGACATTACAACTCATGTATTTACATTGCATGCCTTTACAACGTAAGTATTACAACGCAGTCCATTACAACGCATAGTGCTTTGGGGTGCTGGATAGTAAATAGTTTAATTTACTATTCCAACTCCAGTCCCCGTGGACACTAGGGAAGGTTATTGGATAGTAAATTAACCTATTCCCTATCCTAGAGCGCCCCCCAGAGCAATGCGTTGTAATAGTTTGCGTTGTAATGGTTGCGTTGTAAAGGCTCTGCGATGTAAAAGTTGCGTTGTAAGTGTTGTTCACCGTTCAATTACATCCTAATTGCTAGGTTGGGACCGCTGACAGGAGGTCGATCAGTCTCAATACCAAATCAATGTCAGACAGACTCAGGTCGTCCAACATCGAAATCGGCCCCATAGAAAGAGGAAAAAGCCTCTTGAGATTGTTTCTGTGTAGGAAGCTTTCCCTTCCTGCACAAAAACAATCATCCCCTCAACGTAGGCATCCGTGCACCATGGTGCAAAGGTGCCTGCGTTGGCGCACGGCAGCCCATTGAGCGCCTGTGCTGGGAAAAGGACTGGAATGCACTATATCTGATAGATAAGGCACATTCCTGCCTTTTTCTTTTGCCGTAGGGCAGCGAAGCAGGAAGGCCTGCGGCGCTGCCTTATGGCAAAAACTAATCAATGAGGCCCATGTTTTTACTGAGACTCGCCGTTATGAGAAAGTGACCTAGGAGAGTGCATTAAACCCCAACTAGTCCCAAAAAGTCTTTCGAAGCCACTCTAGTTTACTGCTGTACACTTTTTTGTTTTCTTTCTTAGTTTTCTCCTTGGCTTTTCTTCTGGACCAGTTTTTTGTGTCTACTTTTTTTCCTTTACAGTATTTTTCCCAGTACTATTATACCATTTCATTAAATGATTGTAAAGTGCGTAAAAAGCTTATGGGCATAACTAAATTATTATTGAAACCAAATCAGCCCTACTAAACAGAAGTATTAGTCAGCCAGAACAAACTGAAAGTCACAACCGATCAAGGCAGAGGGTTAGTTAGAAAAACAATACATTAAACAAACACCCGATTCACCCAATCACCCGTGTACTTATGCCCCCCATTGGCCTCTATCGTCATGTTCTCTCCCTATTGTTGCTTTTCCCCTGCCTGTCCATCATGTTGCCTCACTCCTCCCCCCTTCCAAGTCACTCCCCAACTCGCTCATTCATTAATTTCTTATTTTTTAAAGCACTTTCGAGCTAAATTTCAAAACAGTCCTTTCAAACCCTTGTTAAAAATGTACAGATCAATCTTGAATCGGTGAAAAAAACAGTCTGTTTGTAGGCATGCACATGCGTGTTGAACATATGCACACACCTGCAAAATGACACAACGTGCATGTAATTGCATCTTTTTTTTGCCCTGCTGCACAGCAGACACTATACTATAATGCAATGCTAAAAAACATTAGCAAAGCCAATACGTCATATAGGCAAGACCTATTGGCTTTGTCAATGCTTGTTTCAAAATGTTCATTTGGTGGGAGAGCAATCCCCCACCTACAACCGCAAAAATAAACCTAAAAGACGCTTCAATCATTCACTGGAATTTGTGGCAAGTACTATGTCCCATCACTGCCAAAGATCACTAGCCGCCACTGATGCTGATACCATTTACACAATCGACCAGGATATGAAGAAAACTTTATGGTGGACCTTAAGACTATCCTCAATGCGTTATGGTGTCACATGATACGTATTTAATCATTTTAGACCCGTAACACTTGCAGCAATAGATCAGAATGTATAGATAATTTTGTACAGAGCTTTTCCGGTCTACCAGTGAATTTTCCAAAATGTTAGGGGCAAATATTACTTGAAACCATATTTTTCAGGAAGTAGTGTGGGTTCAGTATTTACCCAGTGTGAATAAATAGTAATACATTTTTACATGCTTCCTTATGCAGGATTTTCCGCTTCTTACCGCTGTAAAAATACATACTGCTGAAGAATGCAATGCAGAGGTGGTGATTGTATAATTTAAACAGGTGATCTACCAGCTACGCACAGATCTCTGCAGCAGTACAAGCGAATCGAGCTGTCTTAGTAATAATTCTTTACGGAGACAAACGTACTTTGCATTCTCAAAGTAATCTATTTCAGCTCACTCCTATTGTGAAAGCTAAGAAGTATTCAGAATGCATTCTTTTTTTTAATGAAATCTTTTTATTGAATTCAAAGAACAAGAAAACAAAGAAACAAAACAAGAACAAGGCATTACGATACAAATGTGTCAACCACGTTGCCCGGGGGGGGGGGGGGGGGGTACCGACGTAAATCAAACATCAGAGCATACAGTGAGATTGGGGGGGGGGGGGAAGGAGACCAGAAGTAAACAAAATATCTAAATTCCTGCGGAGGAAACATCAGGTTGGGAGGAAGACAGGTCGGTATTAAATTCCGGAAAGGGGGGAGTACATATATCGCCACGGTATGTGTTCCATTGAGTCCAGACTTTCCCCCATTTGCGGGGCTTGCCACGGGAAACATAAACAGTCTTTTCTCTAAACATGCACCAGTCCATGTTTTGTTGCCACACCAAAATTGTCGGTGGCCTCTGAGCGCCCCACAGCTGGGCAATGTCCCTCTTGGCAATCATGTTACCCAAGGTCACCCATCGAAGCTGCGCCTGATTATAGTCATTCGGCTCCCAGACATTCAGCAAACATCTCCGCGCTTCAGGCATTAACTGCACACCCGTGACCTCACTCATAACATCATGCACGCAAGTCCAGTAGCGTAGCACAGCAGGACATTCCCAAATAATATGGAGAAACGTGCCCACCATACCACAGCCACGCCTGCACAATCCATCCGCCGAGAACCCCATGCGTACCAGACGTGGACCAGTCACATACACCCTATGTAGAATTTTGAGCTGGACAAACCGGAGGCGCGCCGGGATAGCCACCTCCTTCGGAGAAGAGATCGCAGCCTGCCAGTCTTCGTCATCGAGTTCTAGACCATCACTAGTCCATAACTCTCGAAGGTTATCCAGCAGGTCAATCCTGGTATTAATTAATTTTTTATATATGAGCGAGATCGTGCTATCAGGGACATGCCCATCCAGTATCCGATCTTCAAGCGGGGACGCCTCCGGAATGTACGAACCCAGGGGAAAAACAGACAGGACCGCATGCCGGATTTGCGCATCCCGAAAGGATTCCCTATCATTCAGGTCGTACTCAACCTTCAGTTCCTCAAACGTCTTGACTCTCCCCTTGATCCACACACATCATCGACCCTGCTGATTCCAATCATGTCCCACCTATCAAAACCCTTCGACTGCCAGAGGGAGCCAAGCTTATCCGAAGCATAAAGCGGAGTAGCACGGGTAGGCTTGTCGGCCCAACCCGTGGCCGCTGTAGCACGATACCACACCTGTACTGCTGTTTTAGTGGGGCCTGTAAGAGATCCGCCGGCAGATTTCGCGTATAGAGCCCTGTTGTAATCTCCACCAGGTAGCAGCCATCTATCCATCGCAAAGGCCGGATTCGGCGAAGGAGCGTAAGTGCCGTGGTTGATGGCCCCCAGCTGAGAGGCCCAATAGTAGCGACGGATGTCCGGGAGCGCGATGCCCCCATCGTACCAAGGGAGCGTCAGCTTCGAAAGGGCGATAAGAGAACGGCCCTCCCATATCAGTCGTCGCTGTAGACTTTCAATCTCCCGAAAGTAACCGGCTGGTACAATGTCAAGCGTGTTTTGAAGCGCATAAAGAAATCGGGAGAGCGACATCATCTTAAACAACGCCGCTCGTCCCAGAGGAGAGAGAGGGAGCCTACCCCACGCTACAACATCAGCACGGAGACGCTGGAGAGGGGGCAGCAAATTGCGCTCATATCGAAGCACAGGGTCCAAGGTGATAAAAATTCCCAGGTACTTGAATCCCTCCAGCGCCACCGAGATAGGGGAGCCACGTGGCAGGAGAGGAGCCTCGCCGGAGAGGACATAAATGCAAGACTTCGACCAGTTGATGACAAGACCGGAGTTTTTACGGAAAGAAGTCAAAACGTCGAAAAGGACGATCAACGACTTCCGAGGCGACGTAAGGTACAAGAGTATATCATCAGCGTACAGAGATACACGATCCTCAAACTCCGGAGTCCATCTAATGCCCCTCAAAGATGGATCCCATCTCAACCAAGCCGCCAGCGGCTCCAAAGCGAGGGCAAACAAGAGTGGGGACAAAGGGCAGCCCTGACGCGTTCCCCTACTGAGAGCAAAGGAGGTCGAGACACGCCCATTCACCACTATTTGGGCTAAAGGGTCAGTGTAGAGCAATTTCACCCAGCTAATAAAAGCGGGTCCGAAACCGAATTTAGAGAGAACCACCCAAAGATAAGGCCACCCAAGCGTATCAAACGCCATGGTGGCGTCCAAAGACGCCAAGATGGCCGGTTCACGCAAAGTTTCCGCTCGCGCAAGGACTCCATGCAGGCGCCGAAGGTTAAGTGCCGTATTGCGGTGTGGTATAAATCCGGACTGGTCCGGGTGAACCAGATCGCTTATGACAGATACCAAACAATTGGCGAGCACTTTGGCCAGGATCTTCGGTTCAGCATTTATCAGAGAAATAGGCCTGAAGGAGTCGCAACGGTCACGTGGCTTACCTTCCTTATGGATAACCACTATGGAGGCCAATCTCTGATCAGGAGTCTCCAGTGATTCTATAAACATCGACCGTAGATACGGCGCCAGCACATCCGGACGGAGCTTGTAAAGCTCAATGGGGAGCCCATTAGGGCCCGAGGCCTTCCCCGAGCGAATCGAGCGGATGGCGACCGTGATTTCATCAACTGTAGGCGGAGCCTCCAGCAGATCCCTCTCAGGGTCGGACAAGCATGGCAGCGAGATATCGCGTAGAAGCAAGTGGGAGTCCTGCTCAGGTCTATCGGACACAGGGGAGTACACTACCCGAAAATAATCCGCGAAACACGCAACAATTTCAGCAGGGTCAGTGATACTGACATCATTCACATCAACAATAACAGGGACCACCCGACTCGCACATTCCCTCCTATCCAAACAAGCAAGCAATTTACCAGCCTTATCTCCCACATCATACAAGCGTCCCTGCTGTTCCCGACCCATCTCTTTCGCAGCGTCAGTCACCAGCGCTCTATAGTCAAGTTGTTTCAGACCCAAAAGGTGCAGCCTCTCCGGGGAGACCTCAGATTCCAACTCCCCCTCAAGAACGGAGATTTCATTTTCAAGACGGACAACCTCCTTCCGCTTACATCTCTTAACGTTGCCTATCGATGAGAGGGCCTGGCCCCGAATTACAGTTTTGTATGATTCCGACAATGAGACAGAAGAGGACACAGAACCCACATTTTCAGCAAAGTAGTGATCAATCGCTTTAATTAGTTCCTTTCTGACCTTGGGATCACGGAGGTACCATGGGTTGATCGGGGCCACCCTACCCTCCGATCCCAGGTGTGCGTCCACAACCATCCACAGTGGGGAATGATCCGAAATACCCCTAGCAAGATGTTTCACCTCCCCTATGAGGGATGCCTGGGAGGAGGGCATCAACACGTAGTCCAGTCTCGAAAGACTGCCATGGGCCCCAGAGTGAAAAGTATATTGCATTTGCCCAGGGTGATGCAGGCGCCAGCAATCGGCTAATCCCAACGCCTCCAGGAAGTCCCCCAACCAGGATTGAGACTTAGCGAGGTCACGGGGAGGGTAACGATCAAACATCCCAGACACTACAGAGTTGAAATCCCCACCCACTACAAGCAGACCCTCGGGGACTCCCAAGATCACTCTTCCCAGGTCGGCATAGGTAGTAGTCTGGAGACCTGGCGGTATATAGACCGAGAGCAGAGTGATCACTCTCCCCTCCCAGCGCCCCACAATGGCGGCGTATCGTCCCTTATCATCCAGTATAATGTTGTCAACGGCTAGAGGGAGGGAGTTCCGAACTAGAATGCCCACCCCCCCTGGAGCCAGAAGTGAAACCTGAGTGCGCAATGAGACGATAGCCACGCCTATTCATTGCATGGCACGTATTACCAAGCAAGTGCGCCTCCTGAAGCAAAACCACATCAGGGGACAGACGTCGCAGCAGCTGCAAAACTACCCCCGCTTAATTCTGTCTCCCTCCCCATTAACGTTCCAACACAGTATTCGTAGTCCCCTACCCCCCATCCCAGAGGCCACCCCAAGTCCCCCCCCTACCAGACGCGACACTGTAAAACAGAAGATCATCGATACTATGCCTTGATTAAAACAAAGAAACGCAAACCGTAACCCCTCAACCCCCCAAAACATCATACCCCCCACCCCGCACTCCTGCGTAAGACTCAAAAGCCACCCCAACTTGCAGTGTGCCTGTCGCCCTGACATACAACTATTCTATGAAAAGAACCCCAGAGGAGGAAGACTCACCCAACCCCCACCCACACCCCATTCAGACAACACAGTAGTGAGCAATAGTAGCATAGCATCAAACCACTGCCGAAAGTCAATACGTTGGTCCGGTAGCCGATTTCGCTCCCTATTCCTGCTCCATCGGGCCGCCCTCTGCTCCACCGGAGTGTTCAGAATGATCAGATTGCTCTCGTCCCGGGGGCAGTGTGTCCAACCAGTCACTAGCTACTCCAGGATGCTCAAAGAAAAATGTTCTGTCATTGTGGACCACACGTAGTCGGGCCGGGAAAAGCATGGCATATTTCATATCTCTGTCCCTCAGTCTCTTTTTCACTCCCTGGAATCCAAGTCGCTGCTTCTGAACCTGCTGGGTGAAGTCCGGGTAGAAGCTGACTGTGGTGTTCTCATACGCCGTAGGGCCCGACATACGTGAAGCTTGCAGGATCGCATCCCTGTCCCGAAAGTTAAAGATCCGAGCAATGATGGGACGCGGAGGAGCTCCCAGCTTAGGCGGGCCACCCGGGATCCTGTGTGCACGTTCTACTGCAAAAAACTTGCTGAGGCCCTTGGGCGCTAAATGATTTAGGACCAGGTCCTCCACCAGCAGGTCCACCGATGATGGTTCCATCGTCTCCGGGACACCGACCAGACGGGCACGGCCCTCCAAATCGTTCAGGCGTCGAGAGAGGTAGTCACGGGCAGACCGCAGGTCACCGACCTCTGCCTGTAAATATGAGACGTCGGTAACAAGACTAGATGTCTTCAGGTCGAGGGATTTGACCTTCTCATTAGTCTTCGCAAGATCTGCCCTGATCAGGGTAACATCTATTGCGACCGTGTCCAGCTTGTGGGTCAGGGCTTCATACTGTTGTCCCAGTGTGGTCTTCATCCCAGCAATGGCGCCCATGACGTCCTTCAACGACAGATCTTCACCCATCGGGAATTCGTCTCCAAAATTGGCCGGGGGTTTATTCAGTCCTCCTGGAGAGCCCTTAGCGAGGGTATATCTGTCCATAACGTTAGACTGCACGGGACCTCCTCGAGTTGCCGGTCTGGTCTTGCGTTTTTCTCCCTTGGGCTTGGTGGCCATTTTGGGTCGTGCGCCCCGGAGGGTATTCTGAGACCTAGTAAGAATGGCTACACTCGATGCGCCCGCAGCAACTTGGAGAATAGGTTGAGGGTCAGCCACCAGGCAAGGTGCAATGAAAGTCTGGATCGCCAAGCAATGATGCGTGGTTAGAAAGAAAGCAATAAACCAGGGCGACCAAGGCAAAGTCAAAGAGGTCGAAGCACGAGAATCGAAACTGAAAGTAGAAGACCGGGCAAGGGAGACTCGCATGAGCCGTTGTTATTCAATTACTACCCGGCTGGCAGAGAAATCAAGCCCGGGGCAGTACCATGGAGCAGGCCGAAAATGTTCAAAAGTCCATATCTTCGGCTCCCGGAGTCCAAATCGAAATCCGAAAACGGATAAATGATCAGCAGGGTCTCGCCGATAAGAACCCGTCATCTAAATCAGGATAGGGTACAGGATAATCGGTGGAGGTGGCGAAGGTCCGGGAGCTCTAAGCTCACGCGACCATCTTGGGTGCGCGCTAAGCTCCTCCTCCCAGAATGCATTCTTAAAAGACTCTGCCAGCTCCACTTAAAGCTGCACAGTGGCCCACAGTCCACACAGGGAAAGTGCGCCATATATGTAACACGGCCCCATGTGTCACTGTTAGCACAGTTATCGGTGCTACTGAGGAAACGAAGCAGCCAGTGGTAAGGAGAAGGACTGTGGAAACAGCAAGAGACTTAAGTGATGGAGAAACGAAAAGAGCTATTCAGCGGGTTGGTGTTTTAAATACTCAGGGGTGCATTATTTTCCTTATTCTTGTTCCCTGTAGTGAATCCATTGCACGTGGTTGTGACTTGCCCCTTAGTAGTATGTCACTTTCTAATTGATTTAGGAGTTTCATGAAGCACTGCATGTCTCCTTACAGTTGCTTGAATGCTGAACAGTCAGCTTGATCTCTTGTAAGAGTCACTAGAGTCTGATCAGTGAGGTGATATTTTAGTCTTTTGGAAAATCCCAATAGTAGCCTAATGCACCCCTTAGGAAACTACCAGTGTCTGCTGGTGCAATCACAGTGCTTACTGGGACATCTCTTAATAGTAACTACACCTTTACCATCACTGTCTAAGATACTCCTTTCGGCCATTAAAATGTATGAATATATACGACATATGAAGATACCCAGAGTCTAATATGCTACTAATTACCATTGCTGAGTGTGGGAAACCCCCATGGGTGCAAGGCCCCCGTATGGTGGCCGAGGGGACACCTATGGTGCCTGCCTGTTGATCCCTGAACCCCGTGCCACGGGGTGCAGGGATGAATTGCACCTCTTCTCTTTAAAATGAGAGCATGCATTACGGTCGGAATGCATGCTCCCATTGTAAAGAATAGGACTGCGACCGAACAGTGTTCAATTGGATGTATGATATTACAACGCATGTATTTACATCGCATGCCTTTACAACGTAAGTATTACAATGCAGTCCATTACAACGCATAGTGCTTTGGGGTGCTGGATAGTGAATAGTTTAATTTACTATTCCAACTCCAGTCCCCGTGGACACTAGGGAAGGTTATTGGATAGTAAATTAACCTATTCCCTATCCTAGAGCGCCCCCCAGAGCAATGCGTTGTAATAGTTTGCGTTGTAATGGTTGCGTTGTAAAGGCTCTGCGATGTAAAAGTTGCGTTGTAAGTGTTGTTCACCGTTCAATTACATCCTAATTGCTAGGTTGGGACCGCTGACAGGAGGTCGATCAGTCCCAATACCAAATCAATGTCAGACAGACTCAGGTCGTCCAACATCGAAATCGGCCCCATAGAAAGAGGAAAAAGCTTCTTGAGATTGTTTCTGTGTAGGAAGCTTTCCCTTCCTGCACAAAAACAATCATCCCCTCAACGTAGGCATCCGTGCACCATGGTGCAAAGGTGCCTGCGTTGGCGCACGGCAGCCCATTGAGCGCCTGTGCTGGGAAAAGGACTGGAATGCACTATATCTGATAGATAAGGCACATTCCTGCCTTTTTCTTTTGCCGTAGGGCAGCGAAGCAGGAAGGCCTGCGGCGCTGCCTTATGGCAAAAACTAATCAATGAGGCCCATGTTTTTACTGAGACTCGCCGTTATGAGAAAGTGACCTAGGAGAGTGCATTAAACCCCAACTAGTCCCAAAAAGTCTTTCGAAGCCACTCTAGTTTACTGCTGTACACTTTTTTGTTTTCTTTCTTAGTTTTCTCCTTGGCTTTTCTTCTGGACCAGTTTTTTGTGTCTACTTTTTTTCCTTTACAGTATTTTTCCCAGTACTATTATACCATTTCATTAAATGATTGTAAAGTGCATAAAAAGCTTATGGGCATAACTAAATTATTATTGAAACCAAATCAGCCCTACTAAACAGAAGTATTAGTCAGCCAGAACAAACTGAAAGTCACAACCGATCAAGGCAGAGGGTTAGTTAGAAAAACAATACATTAAACAAACATTTAATAGCAGATCAGAACCTCTCAGGCACATTAATAAGACCTAACCCAATTATTAAATAAGACCAGCCTTAAAGATTTGCAGAAACAATAAAAGAAATAGTGTCAGACCAAACCAGAGTTTGAACCATTAGCCATGCCAAATCTAACAGTAAACATACCACACTGAGCTAATAATCTATTCAAAGTAAAATATGTAATGCCACATCAAACAAATGGTGCCAGACAAAGCGAAAATATTACCAACATCAAATCGAAGAATTATGGTGACCAGAGACTAAGATCAAGTCAACAAGACAAAACCTAAACAGCCGCATATTTATTTCATATTTCTAATGCAAGCTTGGAAAGCACAAGGCATATCCCATCGCTGTTAACTCTCTTTCAAGTAGTAGCATCTCCGATATTGATATCTAGGTAGAAAATAGAAGCACATATATTACATCAAGTATTTAGAGATAGCCTGTTCGGCAGGGGTATTCGAGCCTTTAGAGCTGCCGCTTTGAGGGACTTACTTGCAAGTTGAAAAGTTCATTGACACGCGCCTTGTTTGAAAGCCCACTCTATGTGTTTTTGAACAATGACCTGAAGCGCAGGAGGATTTTTCCCTTTCAAGTTGGGACAATTGCCCATTTTGACTGGTTGTGACCACCATGCCTCAAATGGCAGCCCCGGGTAGAAGAAATGAGTGACGTACAATTGTAATTCACAAAGTTGTGATATGATGTTTCGTACCAGAGGGCTTTGCAGTCAAAGATGTGATACATTTAAAGTGTGAACGGGGCAGAAATATGAGACAGTGCGATAGCCGGCCAATGCGATTGGCGTTAAAGCACCTTTCCCCTCTAACATAGTTTTATTATGGACATAGGATAGGATTTTCACACAAATGGACACCAGAATGAACACAAAATGTTGAAGAATTGGAGCCAGCTTTTGATGAGTTGCTGTTAAATGAAAAATGATGCTTTTCAACTATCTTGTGTTCGTAGACACTCCATCAATATGCATGTCACACATTTTTTTAATCTTTGAAATGAAAGCACTGGGCTGGGCAGAGAATGTAATATAATTTGGTGGAAAATGCATCATTGCCTTAGAATAATGACTTTTAAAAAAACAATTCTGAGAAAAGCAGCAAATTATAAATAATCAGCGTAATAACCAACAGAGAGATATTAAAAATATATGATAGGTTAACTGTTGTGGAAAACTGACTAACTTAGCTGTCTGAGACGAAGAAAATAAAGGTCTGGCGCTCATTATGTTCCTCTAATTGTGTTTCTCCTAATGTCTTCAAAATTCTAAATTATGAGTCTTTCTTTAAAATATATGCAGCACATTGTTGGCAAAAAATAAAGGTTGAGGAATATTATTGATGCATAGCAAATGATGACAGAGAAAGCCTATCCACTCATTCGAGCTTGTTTACATTTCTACCTCTTGCAGCATCTGAAGGACCAGCATAGTCTCCGGCTCCACCCTCAAGTCTAAATGTCTTTTCAATGTGGTACACTTCTTTTACTCTTCTGCCCACCAAGTTTATATATTTACGATTTCACCCTTGGTTGGGTGAAATCGTTCCCACTGATCTCCTTTGGGTAGTGGATCTTTACCTGAACCCCTCTTCTGCCCCTGATTGCTCACAAATGCACACAGATTACTCCTAGGTGTGCCATCCCCAGGTTAATCATACCACAGATATGAACATGCTGCATTCTCTGATGATATGAGTTATACAAAATCACAATTCATTTTTAAAAACTGAAAAAAGTTGGTTCCTTTTGCACCTTCCTGATTTCTTTTCTTTACTTTGTTCCCCACCCATTAATATTAGTGTTACTTGCTCATATGGTAAAAACACTTCGCTTACCGTGCGCGGGTTGACTTCTCGCGGTGCAGTATTCTCAGAGTGAGGATTTTTGCCTTCTTGGTCAAAAAAAGTATTACCAAATCTTAAGCCTTTGAGTTAAAATGAGGCACTGTTACAACCACTTACTGCTCCTTAACATCGTGGCCAGTGTGTACAATTGGGTTGCCAGCACTCCGGCTATTTATTTTGGCTTCTCTGTTGACGTGCTTGGAGCCCAACCTTCTCAAACAGTGTGACACGATAACTTCTCACTAGCCCAGTTCACTGAAACAATTGGCTCTGAGCGTTGGCAGCAAAACTGAAAAATACTGGGAGAGTATAGGCTTGTTGGAAGCTGTTCAAACTCTTAAGAACGGCATCTTTTGTCCAGTTAGAAACATTTACTCAAGGTTGCGCGCGACGCCCCTCCCTCTTGGCGCCTGGGTTCAAGGTTGTGAACAAAGATGTGTGACCTCCCCCTTTGTGGCTAGCATTCAACCTCTAATTATATGTTTAGGTCTTATGTTTCAGGTGCTGGTGATATTAATCAGCTGTAGAGCTTTCTTACCTTGAGGAATAGGGTATGTTTCTTAGCAGAAATATGAATATATTATATATTGGGTGAAGTTTATGAGATGACTGAACTCTGAGGGTTCCTGCAAAATCGCCATTACTTATGTCAAAGGGCCATTTTGGGCCAGATGTATCAAGTATTCTTGCATTTGCAAATGGCTTGATTCTGTTTGCAACTGCAAGAAAGGCATTTAGGTATGTACAAAACCCACATTGGTATTAGGTAACGCGTTACCGAATCGGAATTTGTGTTTGCGACCAAATACCAATTCGGTATTTGGAAGTGATCTGTTGAAGGCTGTGATGGTTGCGATTCCTACTGGGTCGCAATTTGCAACCTACCTCATTAATATTAATGAGGCAGGTCGAATTGCAACCAACTATGAATCAGTCATTTGAGAACCCTACCTATCAGTAGATAGGCAGGTTTGCAAATTACCATACATTGCGACCGGTACTTTGCGACCAGTTTTTGCGACATGTGCTACATACATCTGGACCTTTATTCCCTATACTTTTTCATACCATCATCCTTCCCACAAGCTTCTTTTGAATGTGTGGTCTCGTGCTTCTTCTTATGAGAGGGAGACTGTGATTGTAGATATGAAGAATACATATGAAGCCTGTAATGTGAACAGAAACACAGAAACACACCTATATGCTGCTTGGAATTGTTGGCAAATATGTTTTTAACAGTATAATGCATGTCACTTTCAAAAGAGGCTGCAGTTCAAAACGTGTAGTAGCCCGTAGGTAGACTTGTGCTATCCATAACAAATGACATTAGATTTGCATATTGCAAGTGTCTTAATTACTGTGAATTTTTAGGAAAAACGTTATCCAGAAATGGATATGAAATCCTAGCTTTACTTTCCTTATCTCGCCTGTATCTTGTGTTGTGCTCTGTTACCCACCTCTCACATTGCTTCATGGTTCCGACAGCAGGCATTGTGATGTCATAATCCACCTGTAATAAGTTATTACAGTAAAGTACTGATGTTATTTTCTAAATTGTATAAAGAAATTTGGAGGCAGGATTTTGTACAGTTGTTACGCATTCCTCTATACCCATGACATTTGAAGGTTTACATTCCCCTTTGCTGGAGTAAATCACTGACTACTTAGTGGGAAAGAGGTTGGAAATGAGTTTGTGAATGTCAGCAAACTCAAAGTTTGTGAATGTTCTCAAACTCTCAAGACAAAACGCGCTTTATTCCTGGCTTGTGATTTTCTGTTAAGTTGCGCACAGTCATGGTGCAAGTAAATAAAATCCACATTTACATTGAAAGCGTAGTGGGAGCAGAATTGAGTAATTCTGCTGGACCTGCAAGTATAATTAACTGAATTGATGATACTATAGATCCTATCTATACCTATGGGCCTCAACTGGAGCTGCCAATCACGCCAGGCAACTTACCTAAATTCTAGTTCACACTCAATCACACTCACTTCACTCACTCAGGCATGCTCAGCACATAGTTACACACAACAACACGCAGACAGATAAACAAACACACATAAACACATACACACACACACACTCACTCACTCTATTATTTTGCTCCTAATAAGTTTAATGCCACAGGATATGTTATCTATCGGGTGCAATACGACTGGTTACAAGTTGGTGGGGAAGAACATGCAGCTTTTGGTGTTTGATGCACCAAAATCCCCATGATAAGGTAAATACCGTATGTTTTTCCTTGTTAAATTTCAGCAGGTTTGACCAGACGAATGTTAACCAAGGTTGAGAGGTATTTAACGCACCCCATAATTATTTGCTGGGTTAAATACCTACCAGCTTGTAATTCCAACCGATGCATGAGCAGTTTTTTTCTTCAGTTTTATAGAGCAGAAACTCAACCCAAAGGTATTAGAACGCTTTACATGAGCAGTTGAATTACAGATGGACACATTCATTTTTAGGCACTGGAAAATTAATGAATTTTCCCAGAAGATCCGGCTGTTTGAGTCTCCTGCAGGCTCGAACCTGTCTCCCAAGCTTCAAAGTAGGCCTTCCTAGCCACTAAGCCATACCATCTCCCCTCCCCCCCCCCCCAAAACCAAATTGCATTTAGCTCAGGTTGGAATATGCTGACCAACTCGAAATCAGGGCCTAAATGGATCATTAAACCCTTCAACCCACCTTGTCTGGGCCAACTGTTGCCATAGCTTGCTAGATTTACTTGCTTGCCTCACCCTTAACGACCGGCTGACTGCAAGGTCGGCATCCCTGGGGGCTCGGGCCGAGATTTCTGTGGCGGCCATCTTCGATAGGGATCTCTTCTTCTGGCGCTTGAGGCGCCGGTATAAAAACAAAGGACGCACTCTCATTCAGGAGATTGTTGTTTTGACCCCTGAGGCGTGAGCCGGGTGGTTACTTTTTTAACTGATCTTAAATATTACTGTGTTATTTTCCCTTGTGTCCTTTCCCCCCTTGCAACTGCCCTTGGCATTAGCGCTTGGTGCTCGAAGGCATTACCTTAACGCTGCTGATTTAGTCACCGATTTCAGGGTGCAGCAACCAGCTTATTTTAAAATACATTTTTTGCACAATTAGGTTAGTGGCGGCAGATTTACTTGCTTGCCTCACCCTTAACGACCGGCTGACTGCAAGGTCGGCATCCCTGGGGGCAGGGCCGGACTGGGAACTGAAAGCAGCCCTGGCAAATTTTGTCAGACCAGCCCCCATCCGGCACTTCGCAAGGCAGCCCCCGTCCGGCGCGTAGCGAGTGAGCGCAGCGAGCGAGCCGGACGATAACTAGGGGGGTTTGGGGGGGTTCTTCCCCCAAGAAATTTTGGGAAAACGACAGACCAAAATGGTGAATTTTACAGCACATTTTCCTCACATATTCAAATTGTATCAACCTTCAAAGCACAGTAAAGAGTAGATGATGACCTTAAACAACATCAGGTTACTCACCCAGTCATATGTACTCTAGTGCTGTAAAGAGTAAGGTGCATACAAACATAAAGTTCATGGGGTCTTTATTAGGGGATTGCTCACAATGGGACTACTTTCTATGCACTATTGTTGACATGCTGTTACAAGTTGCACCCGAGTTGTAGAATAGGCCGTCGTTGGTTGTCTGTGTGTCTGTAAGGGGGTGTTTTTTTGTGGTTAGGTTTAGAGGATAGAGAAAAACCAAAGGATGCTTGTTTCCGGTCCATGGAAGACATGGCTTGGCAGTTCGGGCTGGACTGTTCCCATAAGGCACAGGGTCAGACTGATTTGCATATAGCCATGTCTGAAATGGGGTGGCTGAGTGGGCTAAAGAATAGTGATGGATTAAACCCAGATCAGTTGACTGGGGGTGAGTGTTTGATTTGCTCAAACGCTCCGTCCATCATCCCCTTTTGTATCGCTTTGTTCGCCCTAGGTGTGGCAGGGTATGCTCAGACGTGAGTCCCTTGCTCACTTGGCCACTGGATTCAAGATAGCCTGGCTGATGACGATTATGAATCCGAAACCGGTCCCAGGATGCTTGTTTCCGGTCCATGGAAGACATGGCTTGGCAGTTTGGGCTGGACTGTTCCCATGAGGCACAGGGTCAGACTGATTTGCATATAGCCATGTCTGAAATGGGGTGGCTGAGTGGGCTAAAAAATGGTGATGGATTAAACCCAGATCAGTTGACTGGGGGTGAGTGTTTGATTTGCTCAAACGCTCCGTCCATCATCCCCTTTTGTATCGCTTTGTTCGCCCTAAGTGTGGCAGGGTATGCTCAGACGTGAGTCCCTTGCTCACTTGGCCACTGGATTCAAGATAGCCTGGCTGATGAGGATTATGAATCCGAAACCGGTCCCAGGATGCTTGTTTCCGGTCCATGGATAACATGGCTTGGCAGTTCGTGCTGGACTGTTCCCATGAGGCACAGGGTCAGACTGATTTGCATATAGCCATGTCTGAAATGGGGTGGCTGAGTGGGCTAAAGAATGGTGATGGAATAAACCCAGATCAGTTCACTGGGGGTGAGTGTTTGATTTGCTCAAACGCTCCGTCCATCATCCCCTTTTGTATCGCTTTGTTCGCCCTAAGTATGGCAGGGTATGCTCAGACGTGAGTCCCTTGCTCACTTGGCCACTGGATTCAAGATAGCCTGGCTGATGAGGATTATGAATCCGAAACCTGTCCCAGGATGCTTGTTTCCGGTCCATGGAAGACATGGCTTGGCAGTTCGGGCTGGACTGTTCTCATGAGGCACAGGGTCAGACTGATTTGCATATAGCCATGTCTGAAATGGGGTGGCTGAGTGGGCTAAAGAATGGTGATGGATTAAACCCAGATCAGTTGACTGGGGGTGAGTGTTTGATTTGATCAAACGCTCCGTCCATCATCCCCTTTTGTATCGCTAGGTTTAAAGGATGCCAGGAGTTGTGGGCAAAGAAAGGTCCAGGGTGATTATAACAGGTGTGGATATCATGTGGGGGCATCATGTTTGGCCAAGGGAGATGGAAAGTAGAGATCAGGTCAGTGGCAGTAGCGGGATACGTGGAAGATCGTTACACATAATGTCAAGGGTACGAATAGCTAGCTACACAAAAAGGCACAAGGGTGCACTATTACCAGAAAACAAAAGGAATCGTAATCCCAGTGTTACAAGAGAAGAACATACCTCTAGCGGAAATAGATAAAGTGCGCAAAGATTGGGAACATTTAGTGCATGTTGGGGCTGTCACTAGTTAAGCATATGGTGTACTTACATGATGTGGCTGCCCTAGTTTCGCTGCTGATGAGAGAGGGTAAGGTAGACAGAAAGGGGAGATATCTACTGGGATGCTAGGCGGTCAGGAAATATGTCTCATTGAATTGTATGTGCTGAATGTAGATGCTAGCCTTTTTGGGAATCAATTCTAGATTATACTGTTTTATATAGCAACACTGGTGTAGGTGGGAAATACAAGTTTTGTTCTGGACAGACATGGGGCTGGATTCCACCAAGAGACAGCGCTAAGCCATGGGTGGTGACAGTGACTCAGTAGGGAGACCCTCTCGAGTACACCATGTTCAACAGTAGGGGAGCACATCCAAGGACCAACCTCGGGTTCAAGAAATAGTCTTAAGCAGAACTCTGGGAGGCACACTCTGAAAATTAAATCAGTGACTCCGTATGCTCCACTGAACTCTGGGATAGAGGCTGAAGCTGTGAAGCAAGATGCAAAACAAGATGTGCTGAAGCCAGAGCCCAGGTGTGGAGAGCAAGTAGGTGGGCGCGAGCACGGCTTGCAATGGGGGAGGAGACCAAAACAAACAAACCGCAGCCACAGCAACCACAGTAATGGCATCATAATGACCAGCAGCGGCCCATATCATGAATGTGTTCTGTGCCATGCAGGAAAGGAATAGAGCCACACAACGTTTGTTTTCAAAACATGCTTTCCACAGTGCATGCACTAACTCTGTAACTCTGGAAGTTAGAGAGGTAACCACCGCTTTATTTCTGAGATACGATGGGCTTACTAAGAGAATACCTAGCTAGTACATTCACTGTAGACAGCTAAGTAATTTTAAAAATTGGTATATGGTTCCTTTTAACAAGTTTATGATAGTGGATTGCTGACTTTTCTAAAAGCATTCACCTCCAGGATGTGACTTGTCATGTGACTTGTGAACATTTGTGTGGGGTGAGTTGGCATGTCCAGGGCGTACCACCACCATCCATAGAAAGTGGCGAACAAGAAGGCACCTAGGTCCATTTACAACTCACCCATGCTGTTGGTTGTCAGCACACGTGTTGTGATGGTGGTTGCAGAATCATGAATGACAGTTATGTAATGTGGAGTGATCAACCAGTGGCTGAGGGGGGCTGGCCTATTCAACCTGAATATCGATGGTAGAAGCTTTGCAAGACAGCTAAAAATGCCTCTGCCTAACCTAAAAATACACTGCATCATATAAATCACAACTATGAGACGAAGCCTTGACATTCATGATAAACCTGACTAGTATACATGTAGGCTGCTTAGAAATAGAATTCAGAGAAAATGGAATTTAGACACCTACATATGTCGATTTAATTGGCGAGGAGGCCACCGGATGTCAAATGGAGATTCGCGGCTTCGGTCGAAATATGCATAATGTGACCGAGAAATGTGATGAAACTTTACCTTCACCCGGAAGCACATTTTCCCGACTTAGCAGTGGGTGAGGCCTCACTCGAGCCAGCCGCATGGCTTTGGTTCTGCACAAGTCCCTCTTGGACCCTCGAGTTTAAAAAGAGACGAGCCTTGCCCTGTACCAAAGGTTTTGTGGTGTAGGAATGTTAAACTGGCAGCTCAGTGGGTTTCGCTTCTACTGCAGTGGCTGTGTGGCTGTAAAATCCAGAATCCAAGCAGCTAGGCCTTTCATGACTGGTGAGGGTGAAAGGTGACAAAGCATGGACTTTCACTTTCGGAGTAATCGAAAATATCCGCAAGCTCTGAGATGTTAAAAGCAAAGCGCACAGAACAAACAGCCTAACACAAAAGAGTGTTTTTTTATTTTAACGTTATTGCTGCATTGACGACCTGAGAGTAAATGCGCTGTTTCTTGGACTGGTGCCTCTTTCGGAATGGGAATACTCTGAAGTGAATCTCGGCCTGGGGCAGAAAAAAGGTCACTCACCGTGAATATCCCTGCCCAAAGTATCAGATAACTTTGAGCCGTTATCGAGTATTAGTTCTCATTATTGGTATCATGTGTGAACGGTGTGTTGGGATTATAGTTGTCCTCTTTGCAAACCCATGTGTACTTCTGATAGCGTTGTGACTAAAATCAAGAATGCAAAAAGACTCCATTACTCATATTGCATTTCCAAAGTAGTTTATCCGGTTCTGGTGGCTTTGTGGACTCATACGTCCACAGTAGGGGCCTGTGCTTGACCTCATAGTCAAAGGTTCGAATTTCAGCAGGTCCACTCATCCTTCTAAGGTCAGTAATATGAGTACCATTGAGATGGGTAACAATAAACATCTGTTATTCAGCACCAAGATACCCTTCTGGGTGAACATGGCTTCACAAATATGTTATACCTATCGAACACACTTTAGAAAATTGGGTAATCCAGAATGCACTGCTTTAGGAACCCCTTACTTGCAAGATCACGCTGAAGCCCTATCAGAACTCTGTGTATCCAAACCCAAGAACTGGGCACAACAGTAGCAAGTTGGCCGGCGCACTTCCCATCTCTGGACCCACCAAGGCACTGTACCCTGCCCAAAAGCTGATGCTCTCGTCCATTATGCTACTCTATCATTTTTTTTTAACTTGCCAAAGCCAGCAAACCACGTGTTCTCTAGCAGACCTGGCCACCATGGGTATTCAAGAACATCCTCGTCACCATTTCTGGTGCCTTCAGAGCAATAATCAATGGTTCTTTATCATCCTAATAATTTCAAGCTTCCATACATTCTCTAACAAGCCTATTTCTCAGCAAACCCAGCAAATACTTTTCTTGGATTATTGATGTACAATATTTACACGATACATTTTGGGAGAATAACTTTAAAGTATACTTATTTGTGCAAAAAGATAATCTGGCATTTAGCACCATATAATAGTGTGAAATAAGTAAAAATAAAATAGCTAAAAAAATTACAAGTAGAGCGAATGACAAGCCACCCATGTTCTGGTTGCTCATGTAGTTCCTGCGCTCTCATGCTACAATTTTGCTACGATTGACCTGTATTAACATGATATGACATGGCATAATGGCATGATTTCACAAACTGCAGCTAACAAGCAAAATGTGAAATTCACAAAATTAAGCAAATTACGCGGCGTAATTAAAATTTCACCCATTCCGACCTTAGAGCATTAAACAACAGGCCATCAAGAAAAAAAAAGGGACAGAATCAGCCTTTTTCACCATCTATGCACTACAGTTACAAGACTTCTAGTCTGCTTTTGACAAAGTGCATCACGTACACGACTTCAGGAATTTTGCATACTTAATACTCAAATTACTGTCCTAGATTAGATTTCCTCCTTCCTCTCCGAAAGTTCTAAAAAAAACAAATCTTCTGCCTTCTTCTTTTGCTGTTTCTACTCCTGCACAGAAATCCTGTAATGATTGACCATTACTCACTTCACTCAGGCGGCAGGCCTGCTGCTGACTGCTGTTGGTGGGGTCACGGGGTGGCACTATGGCAGTCGCAGACACAGGGGGGTCGGGGCGGCGGCGCTAGCCCAGTAGCCACTCACTGTAGGAATAAAATTATGCAGGGGCCGCTTCAACTAGTCCGTCCGTGCGCACCTCTGCTCCTCTCATCAGTCACGCGCAGTTATTGCCAATGCGCATGCGGGATACAGCCGCACCCTAGAGAGGTGCGCCGCCCACGGCCCACGCGCAGACGCGACAGAGGAGGAGACAGGGGTCACAGGGCATAATTCTGCGCTGCGCACAGACACCTCCTCCTCCTCGCTCCGTTTGTTTTAAGTTAGGTTGCACAAAATGCACACCTGCTAATACAGACAGTGCACACACACGCACACCGGTCAATCAGGCTTGCTGGCGGCGGAGCCGGCGCTAGTAACTACTCGGGGGCCGGGGCTGGGGCAGCAGGCAGGCCTGCATCGAGAGTCTCCTGAATGATGTGCAGGTGATGTGGCTTCTTCTAAGTAGTGACGTGGCGCTGCTGGGGGCCGATTTTCAGTCCGACCATCGCAGGCTGTAACGGGCGGACTGAAAATCGGCCCCCAGTCACAAAACCGGCCCCCCTTTTTGAAAACCGGCCCCCACCCCCCTCCAGCCGACCAGGGGATTGCCAGTCCGGGCCTGCCTGGGGGCTCGGGCCGAGATTTCTGTGGCGGCCATCTTCGATAGGGATCTCCTCTTCTGGCGCTCGAGCCGCCGGTATAAAAACATACGGCTATGACTCCGTGCAGCGGACGCGTACAGCGGGAGCGCCGGATTCGCGCCGGAGTCAAGCCAGAGTCCTGCCCGTCTGCGCCCGTCCGCGATCGACCGGGGCGCGGGGCGGGTATCTCTGGTCTTATCACGCCTATTAACCCTACAGGTACACACTGCAATAATTTTTATTACTACTCCAAGCAGGATCTGCTTTCCTTACGCCAATTAATAGTTGCCACCATACTTTTCGGGCTGATACACTGCCCCTTTACTGCGAGACGTGTAACCAGACTCTACCGTCTCTGCAAAGGGACGTAACAGAAGAAACTAAATTAAATATGATATTACTAAACTGTAGATCCTTGGTTAAGCATAAAATTGAGATTTATGAGTTGCTTAGAGATAGAAGTCCGGAAGCAATGTTTCTCACAGAGACATGGATGGATGATGTCTCATCTCCAGATGCCCTCGAAGCTACTTCCCCTGGATACAGTCTACTTAGGCTGGATAGAGAAAAACAACGTGGAGGGGGTTAGCCCTTATCTACAAATCACATTTGGCATGCACCCTAGTTAAGACCTCACTACTTAATAGTGAGAGTGGTTTCTTTACTATAAGAGTTGGACCTAAGAATATCATTAATGGACTATTGATATACCGCCCGCCAGGAAGTGCTGCTAACTTTGGGAACCAACTTCTGGAACTAACAACTCAATCAGTGCTAAGATATAAAAAGTTTCTCATCTTGGGTGATTTAAACATCCACTTCGATGATATAGAATGTAGAGAGGCGCAAGCTGTGGTTATGGCATTGAAACCCCTAGGGGTTAATTTGGTATCCACAGCCCCTACACATCAACTTGGCCATCTTTTGGACCCTATCTTTGCCAACTGGGAGGATATTAGAGTCCTACCCCCAATTGAAACGACTTGGTCGGACCATAGCATCGTCCCATTTGAAATTAAGAACGTGCCCCTAGAAACTAGACCTAGGATACTTCTTTCCCAGAAATGCAGGGAATGGAAGAAATTTACCCCAGAAACGGTTGGAAATGCCCTATCAGAACATCCCCTACCATCAGGTGATACCCTACATGAGGTATGGAGTAATTATGAAAGTTGGATGTCCAATGCCTTGGATAAAGTAGCACCCCGGACTACCAAACCCCCGGCAAGGCAATCCAAAACTGCACCATGGTTCTCAGAAAAACTGAAATTGGCTAAAACTAAATGTAAAACCATGGAACGGAGCTGGAGAAAAAACTATGCTCCAGAACATAAAGATCTTTGTGCTGGATTTGTAAAGCGCACGGCTGCCCGTGAGCGTACTGGCGCTTGCTTAGGGAACCCGTCCTGGTATTCCCCTGTGAGAAACCCCGGCAGGGTGTCCACAAGGTGAAAGCCAGGCATCCCACCGTGAGGGGCCGTAGTGGAGATTAAGCAAGCTATTGCCCAGAGTCGCAGAGTGTGACCCCGTGAGTTGAGTAGGCACCAGAGCGAGAATTATCGAGTCCGTGGAATTTTTGAGCCGAGACCCGCCGAGGCGGGGAATCGAACCCTGGTCCACGGTCAAGCTCAGCTTCCGGGTCTGCCGCCTCTAACCACTGAGCCACGCTTCTCCACTATATATCCACTTTATAAGTTGGAATTAAAAAAATATCAAAAACTTGTAAGATCTGAGAAAAGTACTTATCTCAAAAACAGGATTGAGCTGGCAGACAATCCCACTAAGGAACTTTTTGTTATTTATAAGGAGCTTACGGTTCCTACTAGACTGGAAGCTCAAGATACATTTTCTGATGAGATATGCGATTCTGTTGCGGATTTCTTTTTGGAAAAAGTTAATAAAATCCATGCCACTTTTATACCCAGTGTCGATCCTTTAGGCCAACAAAGAGGCACGAGAGACAGTTCTAGTTCCATCAAGAAATCCCATCTTACATGCTTCACAACACCTGAAAGACATGACTTATTAGTTATCATCAATAACATACAATCCGGCTCTCCCAGCGACGTATGCATCCGGCACGTTGCAAAGAGGTTATGGAAAGTATGCTAATTGACCATATTAGCCATATGGTGACACTGTCCTTTCAGGAATTTCATGTACTTGAAGCATGGAAAACTGCTCAGGTGATCCCTCCTAAAAAGAAACCAAATATTCATATCTCTCAACTCCAAAATCTCCGCCCCATCTCCCTCCTTCCTTTCTGCTCCAAAGTTGTAGAGAAGGTTGTGAATAAGCAGCTTATGGCATCCTCACAATCAGGATTTAGACCTGGCTACTCCACGGAATCGGCCGTTCTTTATTCCACCGAGTGCCTCAGAAAGCTAGTAGATGAGGGTGAGACAGCAGCGTTGGTGTTATTAGATCTAAGTGCAGCGTTTGACACCGTGCTGCACACAACGCTGCTGTCCCGACTCTCTGAGATGGGGGTGGAAGGATCAGCACTGGAGTGGTTACGTTCCTTCCTGGCCAATAGGAGTTTCCAAATTCACTGCCCACCCTTCAGGTTGTCCATTAGAAAGATGAGCCATGGGGTTCCTCAGGGTTCAAGCTTGAGCCCTACTTTGTTCAACATCTATATGGAACCCCTGGCTCATGTGGTGGAGGCATTTGGGGTGGCCATTGTCAGTTACGCTGATGACACCCAACTAATACTCAAGCTTACGCCCGACCAAAGTGATGATGCCACTAATTTTTCCAACTGTTTGTCATCAGTGACATCATGGATGAACAACAACTGTCTGCGCCTTAATGGCGAAAAAACAGAACTGTTAGTGGTGGGGAAATCAGTATCTGCCTGGTCTCATAGGTGGTGGCCTACTGAACTGGGTAGCCCGCCCACTCCTGTGGATTCGGTAAGAAATCTCGGCGTTATGCTTGATTCGGACCTCTCTTCTAAGTCACACGTCAACAAGGTGACAGGTAGGTGTCTCAACGTACTAAGGGTCCTTCGGAAGGTTTTAGATCTCCTTCCAATAGGTGCCAGAAAGACTATTGTCCATGCCTTGGTGACCCCCCACCTTGATTATGGAAATGCCCTGCCAGTAGGCCTGAGTGTGAAAGGCCTCCACCAACTTCAGTGTGTCCAGAACGCTGCCGCACGCCTTGTGCTTGGGCTTCCTCGAAGAGCCTCTGGGAAGAACGCGCTAGCAAAGCTTCATTGGCTCCCAGTCAGGGAACGGATTAAGTTTAAAGTCCTTTGTTTTGCACATCGCATCGCACAAGGTAAAGGCCCAGATTATCTTAAGAATCTTCTTAGTATACACCGTCCTACCCGGAATTTAAGATCTTCCGGCACGATGTTGTTCAAACTTCCTCGAGTCAAGAAGGCCAGGATGGGCGGCCACTCATTCAGATATTTGGCCCCTAAACAGTGGAATGAACTCCCGCTACATCTTCGCATGGAACCGTCGGAAACTAGATTCCGGGGTAAACTTAAGACATTCTTGTTTCCCATTATGTAACTTTCCCCTCCTATGGCTCTAGTATCATCTGCCTCTGGAAATCGTAGCAGCAATTAGCGCGGGGACACACTGTCTTGTGTGTAACCAGGCGCTCAATAAATGGTTTATTATTATTATTATTATTACAGTTCCCCAAGTGAAGAACTCCCAACGTCTTTATAGATAACCAGCTGCTTAGAGAAGATCTCTCAGCCTTCAGAGCAAACACACTCTGAAAGCTGAAGAGTTGGCTGAACAAGGCACGTGAGTGTGGAGGAGGAAGTCCTCTGAGCGATTGCTAGCAGCATTTTTTTTTTAATTTGAACCCTCGTTGTATGATTTTACTGTTTTAAGACCGTTTAAACATCTGTAGAGCTAACATACTTTTTGAGCAGTTTCCTGCTATTTTGTCTGCTCTGTGCCCCCGTTCTGCTGCGGCTTGCCGTTTGTTGAGTAGGGGTGCAGGCCACTCCGCTTCCTTGGCACTTCCGGTGTGAATGTCATAGGTCACCGCCGGCCAGCAATAATAACGCTTGTTAAGCTGGATGCGCAGTGGATGCACGAGCGGGTGTGCGGGCGTGCCGCTGGTCGCTGCTAGCCCGCCTAAGGCAAGCCCAACTGCACCCGTCCTAGTCTGGAACGCGGCCTGGCAAAGGGCCAGAAATGCTGCCCATTCTGAACTAGGCTACCACTATTCAAGAGATGGTTCTTGGCACTTAATACACATGTAAGATAATGCCTCGCCCACCTACAAATAGACAAATTGAACGGCCCAGTAATATGTAGAGGGTGCAGATATGAGCTTAGCGCTCCCCCTGACCATGTCTCTAGAAAAGACCTTAACCTAAAGCAACTACTAGGGGGCTTAGTCAACATCGGATCCTTAGCAAGAAGGCACAACACATTTATGACTTAATTTCAAGCCAAAATTTGGACTGTCTTTTTATCACTGAAACCTGGCTGAAAGATTGGTCTAACCCAGATATCGCACAAACCCTCCCTCCAGGATACTTTATACCCATACAAGATAGACCTGTCAAAGAGGGGGGGGCCTGGCAATAATATATTGTAATACGCTAACATGCTCTACATTTGATCTCACAGAGTTTAAAGGGGCAGAAAGTTTTGGCTTCTGCTTCCAACTAGAAAGCTCTGTATCCTTCACGCGTGCCTTGATTAATCGGCCACCCGGGGTTGGTCTCAATATTTTAAACACCCTGGGAGAAATTCTCAGCACTTTGGTGGTTAAATATTCCAATTTTACTTTAATGAGGGATTTGAACCTATACTTGGAATCATTAGTTACCCCGAGTGCAAAACATTTGTGGGAGATTGTAGAGACTCTGGGACACAAGCAGCGTATAGCTGGCCCTACACATTGTGCAGGGCATACCCTGGATGGATTCTGTACTAACTCCACCAGTCTCAAAGTTGACACCACCGGTCAATATAACCTGGTCCGATCATACATTCATCCCTTTCAGGACCAGGCAGCCTAATACAAATCCGGTGAAAGATTCTAAAAAACGTGCCACAAAACTAGGCGAAAATGGAACAAAATGCGAACAAATTCTAATCTACACACAGTGGCAGAACAAGGTAGACCTACCTTAACAGGGGACCCCTCGCTAGATGCTCACGTCTTTAATGACTGGATGATCTCACTTGGCAACATTTACGCATCACCTTCCCCACCAAATAGAAATATCTCTAATAAGGCCTCTGCTCCCTGAATTACAAGGCCATTGTAGAAAACTGGAATGTAGAAGGAGAAAAAGCTACAAATCAGAAGAGATCACTCTTTTTAAAGCTGCTCTCAAAAACTACCATCAGCAAATTAAATCAGGAAACAAAGCCAGAAGCATCTGATCAGAAAATTATTTTTAAAAGTGTTAAATCTTTTACACACCCTAAAATGCTCAAACATGAGATTACACCTTCACAAATCCTATGTGATCAGATTGCTGATTATTTTGATAAAAAAGTTCAAGACTTAAAAAAAAGACTTTAAGCCAACAAACACTGTGCTTGCAGAAAAAGCTGACCTGGATAATAGACCTAAGCTTAATTTCTTCAAGGAGATTAGTCTGGAACAGTCACGCCAGGCTACACTCTAATGTAAATTGGGCTCCCCTCTTGATCCCTGCCCGCCAAAAATATTGGATGCAATCATTGATACAATAAACCAAACTATCAACCAAATAATAAACTCATCTTTCAAGCAAGCAACATTACCAGCAAATTGGAAAATCGCTACAGTCAAACCCCTCCAAAAAAGCAATTAACTGTCCCTACAACCCTCTTGAACCTCAGGCCCATTTCTCTGCTACCATGCTTAAGGAAAATAACAGAGAAACTAGTAAATATGCAACTAACTGCTTTTTTGCAGGAAGCTAATATTTTACATCCTAGTCAATCGGGTTTCAGGCCTGGACACTTATCGGAGTTAGCACTGCTACATACCACGGAAACGTAGAAATTTGCCCTGGATCAAGGGAAAAATGCAGTGCTGATTCTGTTGGATCTATCAGCCGCGTTTGACACAGTCTATATGACATCTTGGGAGACTGATTAGCTTCCAGTGGCATCTCACTCAAGGCCTTGGCCTGGCTAAAATCACTTCTCGAGAACAGAAAACAAATAGCAACCCTCAACCACTACCAATCAACGGAGAAACCTTTGCTCTCTGGTGTTCCACAGGGCTCGGCCCTGAGCCCTCCACTTTTCAATGTATATATGGTTCCTCTGCTCAACCTGATTTCATCTTTTGACATTGAGTCTATCTCATATGCCGATGACACTCAGTGAATCCTAACGTTAGACAAAGACTCCACAGCGGCAGAGGAAAACTTTCAGTTCTGCCTCTCCGCAATCATCGACTGGATGAAATTGAACCATCTCAAATGCAATAGCCAAAAAACAGAGATCATGCTGCTCGGGAAATCTAACATCTTTACTCCCAAACAGTGGTGGACGACTGACACTGCACCGCCTCCAAACACAGTGGATGTTGTGAGGAACTTGGGGATAAGATTTCATACCTCATTGTCCTTACATCAGCAAGCTCTGTATGTAGCCGGAACCTGCTTCCGCATGATAAAATCCTCTAAAAAGTTTTTTGATCTGCTTCCAGTCACAGCTAGAACGATTGTTGCAGTTGCACTAATCCTATCTCATCTAGCTTACTTCAACAGCCTATATGCAGGAGCCAAGAAGGCAGTCCTGAAACAATTACAGATAGTAAAAAACGCAGCAGCCCGTCTGGTACTGAAGTTGCCCTAAGGGTCCTCTGCATCAGCAGCGCTCAAACCCTACACTGTCTGCCCACACATAAAAGGATTCTCTTTAAGATCTTAGTAATCACCTTTAGAATGTTTAGGTCAACAGGACCTAAATACCTCAGGTCTAGAATCCACCATATGTTACCCAACGCCTACTGAGATCATTTTCGGAAAACTTTCTAGCACCTCCCAGCTTTCATTTGACATCCAGAGAAGGAAGTAGATGTCAGTCCTGGGAACTAAAGCTTGGAACAGTTTACCCACCCATCTCAGATTACCACAGTCCGAATCTATTTTCCAGTTACTTTAGAAAACCTGGATATTTGCAGCCCCAGATAATCTAGTGTTTTCATCATCTGATCAGTTTTCGACCGCTCTAATGTTTTCCTATCCCGATCTCTCCGCATCAGCGCCATGATGCTCCTCGGAGTGAAAGCTGCGCTATATAGATGACATCATTCATTCATTTATTAAAAAGGAGAAATGTTTTAATTTCTCCTAACTTTTCCAAAATTGCGTGTGTGCAGGGGCAGCTCCTATGCAATGGCGGAGAAGCACCGTCCTTTGGCTCAAAGCCAGCAGGTGAAACATAAAACAATGTTCTGTCATAATTTTATTTTTTATTTTTCCTGCTTCTAAGCCAGTGTACGTAGCGTGAGGTAGGCCACAGCTTGGGAGGAGGGAGGAGGAGTGCTATGTGCACTGCCTAAGTGCGCATGTGTGTTTGGCAGGCCTGAGATGGCTGGCCAAACACACATGCACACTTAGGAATCTCCAGACCGGTTGTATTGTACTGCCGGGCTGGAGAAACTGCACAGACTGCCGGATCTGAGCGAAGTGTCTTTTTAGTCCACTCAGGCCAATCCGGGATTGCACAGAGAGCCTGTCCCAGTGTCTGCTGGGAGCAGAAAGACCACAGAAGGCGGAACACATGAGGCGGCCGGCAGCTTAACGTGAGTACTTTAATTTTTTTAACATTAATATTAACACCCGGGTGCTACCGCCGCGCTCCATCCACCCATCTCACCAAAGTAGTACATAGTGATACCTTTAGCGTCAAGCTGGCCGGAAAAGGGACAGGTCTGGCAGGAAACCCTAGTCTTAAATTTGACAGGTCTAGTCTTAAAATTTGACAGGGCTGGCAGCAAAACCCTAGTCTTAAATTTGACAGGTCTAGTCTTAAACTTCTGGCCTTAAATTTGACAGGTCTGGCAGCAAACCCTAGTCTTAAATTTGACAGGCCTGGTTTTAAAATGGACAGGCCAGGCCTTAAACAGTCCTGGCCTTAAACTGTTGGCAACAACAAGTGACAGGTGGCACTAGTGTTGACAAGGGTAAGCAGCTGTCCCGGAAGGGGGAGAATGAGTCACAGGGGGCGGGGTGTTTTTGGAGACAGAGGCGAGGTGGAACCGCCCTGAGGCCATGTGTCCCTGTTATGGTGTAGAGGTATACGCCTCTTTTAGGGGTTGTGGTTTCTTAGAATACATATAAGCCTGTGTCAGAAGCCTGGTATAGCAAGCAGCCGCTGGACTACGTGAAGGGTCGCCATGGCAGAAAAGAAGAGCTACAACCCATTTGCGAGAAAACACTGGTTTGGTGGCTCACAGCCCCCCATCAGTAGCTATTACAGAACCATAAGCCCTTTGGTAAGGGCCGAGAATGCTCAACCAGAAGAACCTAAGGATATGGGTTGCGACGTTACTGCTTTTGGCTGTGGGTTTGCTAAGCGCTTTGGCGCCCCTGGTCTCAAGGATTGGCGGTGCCCGGTGTCCCCGATTAAGAGCGACAGCAGCTCTAGCGAGGGTTCGAGTGGCGACTTAACGCTTGAGCAAAGCATGCTCTTGGAGACGGAGGATGCGGAAGACACCATAGTTCCGCCTAATACACCCGTCTATGAAGACGTGGGTTTTCACGAGAGTCTTTTTCCTGAGAATGTCCCTGTTCAAAAGCCTGATACAAGCGTGGAAGGTGAGGGAGCATCGGCTGTTATTAGCGACTCTCAAGATGTCAGAACCGCGGCTGATGGGGCATCGCAGGATATTAACAACTCTCAAGACGGCAGAGCAGCCGCCGAGGGCTGTGAAAATGTGAAGGTGAGTCAAAATGTTATGAGTAGCCATTTACATAAGGATGTATTTTTATTTCTACAACAATAGAACACTAATAATTCGTTTTTTGTTTGTGACCCTCTAGAGAGCAGCACCAGGGGGATGCACTTACTTCATAATGCACCATGAAAATCAAACTATGCCCCCTCCTAATACGCACATCTATGAAACCATGGCTGTTCAGAAGGCTGTGAGTCCAACGAAGGTAGTTGTGCAACAGCCTGATACAAGCGTGGAAGATGAGGGATCACCGATGGATATTACCGACTCTCAAGATTTCAGAGCCGCTGCAGAGGGTGGTGAAAATGTGTGGGTAAGTAAAAAAAAAATGTTATGCATAGACCCTTTACATGAAAGTTTGTTGTCTTTCTACCACTAACGGGGTGTCAATATTTATCTTTTGAACCTAGGATGAAACACCGAAAAGAACTGAGGCCCAGGGGCAGACTGCAAAAGGTCGCAGCTTGAATCTGTCCTGTATATGCTGTGCAAACCAGACTGGAAGTTCCACAAAGCCGAGTTCACCTCTGCCCATGGAATGTGAAGATTGTTCTAAGAACGGCGAGTTTGTAAAAGCAACGGCGTGGTTCCCCAGAGACACTATAGCTGGTGTTGAAGGTTTCGCAGCTATAGTTGTACGAGCGTGTGTCAAACGGGACTATTACAACATGTGTTTCGGCCATCGTATTAGGGACCCTCAACAGGGGGCGCACGAGTGTCTAGCCGAATCATACAGAGACCGAATGATACGACACATATGTAGTTTGCTTGATCCGTATTGATCGTTAACTGTTTGGAGAAACGTGTATGGTCCTAACTTCGGGACAAAGGTGAAGACTCCTTTCAGTTTTGAAATCCTTACGTGATCACCATTTTTAAAAACAGACTTCTTCACCTTTGTCCCGAAGTAAGGACCATACACGCTTCTCCAAACAGTTAACGAATTACTAGGTGTTACCTCTTCAGGTGCCATTTTGATGGTCCTATGATAACTGCCATTATATACAGCTAAAAAAGCCTGTAGAACATCCACATATCTGTATGTATTGTTGGCCGTAAAATACCGCCACATCTTAGACTTTAAAGTTCTGTTAAACCTTTCTACAACCGCTGCTTTTACCTCAGTGTGTGTTACAAAATGTTGAACATTGTGCTGCTTTAATAATTTCTGAACTGACTTGTTTAAGAATTCTTTTCCTGCGTCTCTTTGTAGTTTTTGAGGAATGCGCCCCTTATCGAAGATGGCGTTAAAAGCGGCCGTGACGCTAGCTCCACTTTTATCATGCAGCACCTCTGCGTAAGCGTACTTGGACAACACATCTATGACTGTTAATATATAACATACACCGTCGTTATGTTTTGCTATATCTTAAAGGCTGATTATGTCCGCTTGCCACTGATAATCTATACACGCATTAACGATTGTAGAACCCCTCTTAAAGAGTCTTCTGGCTGGTTTATGTAGTGAATACGCCTCCTCTCCTGATAACCATGTCTTCACAGCTTCTCTGCTTACCGACTCCTTTTCAGCCACAGCCCTTCTATATAGAGCGGCGCCGCTTCCAAAGCTGCCAACGCCTCTTGTATCATAATAAAGTTTTCTTAACAGGCCCTCCGACATGTTAGCAGTCATTACAGTACAGGAAATGAAAGACGCTTGTTTTGTGTAAGAACATTTTATTAAAAAATAATGAGTATTACCAAATCACAAACAAAAAGGGGGTTCATATCTTTTCACAGTATGCGTAGTAAGTACGGTTTAACACGTATACGGTTTTTGGGTGTAACATTCTAAGACTCTACTTTAAATCCACGCTAGCACATAACAATACATCAGGACTTATCTATTATAAAATAGCCTTTGTGGTGCCAGGGCCACTACTTTTCTGCTTTTTAGATACACATTACACATGCGCCTTTCTATAAGTCTTTCTATCATTTTTCTGTCACAGCACGCACAGGCATTTGGCATGCTTCTTAGTTTTGCGCAGGGGTCGTTGGCATAGCGTATCTCCTTTACTGTCGCCGTCAAGATCTTCAACATGTTAGGGTGGACAAAATTATTTTCATTGCTCAGGCCGTGCACCACCCTTAGCAGCTTATACATCTTGTACGGATCAAGCAAACTACATATGTGTCGTATCATTCGGTCTCTGTATGATTCGGCTAGACACTTGTGCGCCCCCTGTTGAGGGTCCCTAATACGATGGCCGAAACACATGTTGTAATAGTCCCGTTTGACACACGCTCGTACAACTATAGCTGCGAAACCTTTAACACCAGCTATAGTGTCTCTGGGGAACCACGCCGTTGCTTTTACAAACTCGTCGTTCTTAGAACAATCTTCACATTCCATGGGCAGAGGTGAACTCGGCTTTGTGGAACTTCCAGTCTGGTTTGCACAGCATATACAGGACAGATTCAAGCTGCGACCTTTTGCAGTCTGCCCTTGGGCCTCAGTTCTTTTCGGTGTTTCATCCTAGGTTCAAAAGATAAATATTGACATCCCGTTAGCGGTAGAAAGACAACAAACTTTCATGTAAAGGGTCTACGCATAAAAAATTTTTTGACTTACCCACACATTTTAACCACCCTGTGCAGCGGCTCTGAAATCTTGAGAGTCGGTAATATCCATTGGTGATCCCTCATCTTCCACGCTTGTATCAGGCTGTTGCACGACTACCTTCGTAGGACTCATAGCCTTCTGAACAGCCATGGTTTTATAGATGTACGTATTAGGAGGGGGCATAGTTTGATTTTCATGGTGCATTATGAAGTAAGTGCATCCCCCTGGTGCTGCTCTCTAGAGGGTCACAAACAAAAAACGAATTATTAGTGTTCTATAGTTGTAGAAATAAAAATACATCCTTATGTAAATGGCTGCTCATAACATTTTGACTCACCTTCACATTTTCACAGCCCTCGGCGGCTGCTCTGCCGTCTTGAGAGTTGTTAATATCCTGCGATGCCCCATCAGCCGCGGTTCTGACATCTTGAGAGTCGCTAATAACAGCCGATGCTCCCTCACCTTCCACGCTTGTATCAGGCTTTTGAACAGGGACATTCTCAGGAAAAAGACTCTCGTGAAAGCCCACGTCTTCATAGACGGGTGTATTAGGCGGAACTATGGTGTCTTCCGCATCCTCCGTCTCCAAGAGCATGCTTTGCTCAAGCGTTAAGTCGCCACTCGAACCCTCGCTAGAGCTGCTGTCGCTCTTAATCGGGGACACCGGGCACCGCCAATCCTTGAGACCAGGGGCGCCAAAGCGCTTAGAAAACCCACAGCCAAAAGCAGTAACGTCGCAACCCATATCCTTAGGTTCTTCTGGTTGAGCATTCTCGGCCCTTACCAAAGGGCTTATGGTTCTGTAATAGCTACTGATGGGGGACTGTGAGCTACCAAACCAGTGTTTTCTCGCAAATGGGTTGTAGCTCTTCTTTTCTGCCATGGCGACCCTTCACGTAGTCCAGCGGCTGCTTGCTATACCAGGCTCCTGACACAGGCTTATATGTATTCTAAGAAACCACAACCCCTAAAAGAGGCGTATACCTCTACACCATAACAGGTACACATGGCCTCAGGGCGGTTCCGCCACGCCTCTGTATCCAAAAACACCCCGCCCCCTGTGACTCATTCGCCCCCTTCCGGGACAGCTGCTTACCCTTGTCAACACTAGTGCCACCTGTCACTTGTTGTTGCCAACAGTTTAAGGCCAGGACTGTTTAATGCCTGGCCTGTCCATTTTAAAACCAGGCCTGTCAAATTTAAGACTAGGGTTTGCTGCCAGACCTGTCAAATTTAAGGCCAGAAGTTTAAGACTAGACCTGTCAAATTTAAGACTAGGGTTTTGCTGCCAGCCCTGTCAAATTTTAAGACTAGACCTGTCAAATTTAAGACTAGGGTTTCCTGCCAGACCTGTCACTTTTCCGGCCAGCTTGACGCTAAAGGTATCACTATGTACTACTCACCAACTTTTGTTTGTGGCGGCAGTCACTGCAAGTGTGCAGAACTGTACAACATACATCCAGTACCGTACAATATAAGGTTATTGCAAATCACAGAGGAAGAACGAGGTTGAAGGACGAATTCTTTTATAAGGTCATGGAACTCTAAAGTGACTTGCAACATCCTTTCAATGCATGGTAAAGGGTACTTTATTCATATAAGACAGTCATACCGTCACTCTTCCCACAAACTACTTCAAACCCTTTCCTTGGTCTATTGCTCTTTTATTGCAGACAATTCTTCATTTCAGACAAGACGAATAAAAGAAAGAATTTACTGTGAAATCAAACACACCAAAACTAGTATTTTTTTGTAAAAATATTTGAATCAGTTTACTGTAAGTCAGGTTAAAAATGCTGCAGCTCAGATTCTGTATAAACATGCCACGATTATCTCTTTCCTGTGATGACCTATAGGGTTGAAAAAAATAAAGATATTGCTCTAAATATCATCTTCTGCTGATCACTTTTTCTTTTTAGAAAAAGATATCAGAAGAAGGAAGCAAAAACCAGGGCCGGTTTTCCTTGTTAAAATTGCAGCTGTAATTATGCACTGTGACTGGCCTTTCACCCTGTCTGCTGGTTCTGGCAGCAGGCATTGTGCATAAAGAAATGTGGGACAGATTTTAATGAGGGGTTGCCTTCTTCCATGTAATATAAATGCTTATTAATTGGTTAATGCAGCTGTCTGTATAGTATGGTATGGTATGGCATACCAGCAAGATGGCCCAGCAAACATTCACTGGTGACATCTGGTAACTTCCAAGTCATGCGTTTGATTTCCAACAAGGCCAACTCAGGCTTTCCTTCTTCCAAAGTTGATAAAATGAGTATTATTACAATTGAGCTTTATTAAAGCCTGGTGCTTATTGTGCTTAGACTAAGTACCAATGCCGGTGTTGGGTGCTATGTAAAACAATATATTATTTTATCTACATTTGAGGTTGTGCTATGTATTCATTTATTTATAATAACATATTTTGTAATAAAATTGGAACTTTTGATTGCCTATAATTTGTTTAGTTGCTGTACAACCAATCAAATGTTATGATAAAAAAAAAGGAGTTTCTTCTATTTACCATAGCTATATAATAAAATGATGAAGGCACTAACATATTTGACTTTTTGTAACACTTTTCAATTTGGCAAGAACTATATTTCTTACACCTTGCTTATAGTGAAGAACCCATACCTGCTAAACACATGATTGCAGGACCAAGAGCTGACTCAGAACAACCATTTGAGTGTCAGTCTATACTACAGTAGTTTAGTGTGCACACCACACAATGTCTCAAAATGTCAGGGGACTAGCTGGATGAGAATGGAACACGTCTGGATAACTGGGGTTGTGTATGTTCTCTGAAAGGAAAGGTATTCCTAAGAAGGCATGTGATATAAACAAGAGGCTAGAAGGGAAGCTGAGGACTGAAGCAGGCTGGAATGGACAGTGAATAGGAAACTGCAAGTCTGCGGGAAAAACTATGGGGCAGATTTACAAGTCCCATGCGCCTCATTTACGCAGCCGTTGCGTCACTTTTGTGACGCAGCGGCGGTGCAAATCCTGCTCCAAGTGCAGGGGTACTTACAACGTGACGCATCTAGGAGATGCGTCATGTTGTAATGCCCTCCGCCACATGTAGGCGTTCCTGTGCAGGAGGGGGGGGGGGGCGTTCAGGCGCAGGAACACCTCCTAAAAGTGGCTGAGTGAAATCTACAAGATTTCACTCAGTCACCTTTAGGCCCATGCTGCGTCAAAACCCTGCGCCTGCCTGAAGCAGGCGTAAGGATTGACGCAGCATTAACTAGATATGGCCCCCAGAGCATTGCTGGAGCTGCGTCGTGCTTGCGACGCAACTCCAGCAATGCGTCACTTTTACGGCACAGATGCGTCACGCATCTTTTCCGTTTTTGCACCATGGTGCGCCGCATTGTAAATGCGGCGCATCCATGATTGCAGAGCTGTGGCGCACAATAACTGGCGCTTCCCTGCTGATTTGGAGGGATGCGCCAGTTATTGTAAATATGCCCCTATGAACATAACACAACTACAAACACCAGCAAGGTAAAGAAGGGAAAAATAGATAAACTATCATAAATTATAGTTTGTCTGCTCCTTGGAAGTGATCTCTCTGTGAGGTGAGAAAGATCCTACAAGAAGGCATGGTGAAGATTAACCCAACAGAGTTCAGGGAGACACCCAACAGCTCTTATTGAAAAAGAGCTATGGGAGGATCTCTGTGTCAGAGGCACGAAGCCTCAGAAGCACACTGGCACCCTTAGTAACAATGCTAATCAAGATTTAATTATACACACAAGAAAAAATCAGAGGAAACAGAACAAGGAACAAGAAAACAGAAACTGGGCTCAGGGAAAAGCAGGACTGAAATCAGGGTCAGGAACAGGAGTGGAATACACAGAGCTGATACACTGAAAACAAGATCAGGAAATATCTACAGTCTGACAAGACAAGACAGATATTTGAAGACAAATAGGAACACAGAACACAAGGCAATGAGTCTGCATATAACAGGGCAGATCAAGAAGAGTGCAGACGAGAACAATGACTCACACAATACTTAAACAGGGACAGAGATACAGGGAAACAAGGGACAGAAACAAATACCAGAAATAGACAAACACGGTAAAATGGCTTCGGGACATAAGGGAAGCAGAATCAAAGCTCTAGCCTGGAATGGCAGCAGCAGGAACACGACAGCGTACAAGGAGTCAATTCAATTCAATTCCAATGCTTTATTCGATTATTAAAAACAATCACAAAAGCGTACAGTAAAAAACACAATACAAGCATTACAGTGAAAACAATAACTCAGCAATGAGAGAATTTCAAGAATTAAAACACCAGACTTTTCCTATGCGAAATGGCTTTGAGTAAAAAAGTAGCAGTAAAAAAACATATGTCTGCAGAGTCAAGTGCAAATAACAATTTCATGGCTTGGGCAGTAGTGTACACTGAATATTTTAAAAACACGGGTCTGAGGTAGAAAAGTACTTTGCCTAGTCTGGCCATCACAAGGACAGGGGGAATGGCTATGGAGTTTCCTCTCTGGAAAGGCAACTAGGTTATGTAAAATACCTAGTCTAAATCGTGTCAGAACAAACTGGTGAGATTGCTTGGTTATACATTTTAAATACATGGGCATGCCCTTTTCTTCCAACTTAGTAGTATGATAAAATACATAGGTGGACATGGTAATACACTTTGCCCTACGCAAATCAGACTTAGTTTGGATAAAAACATCTTTGAGATCCTTTTTCGATAGAGTAACGGCACAATAAGGGTCCTTGACGATGTCGAAGTTAAACACATCGCCATAAGAGGAAGAGACATAACTTAGCCAGGGGATCTTGAGGGCTTTGTCCAGCTTCAAACAATCAGTGATGATCTGCCTGGTAAATGTAGTCTCGTCTTTAGCCCATATTGACCTCCATACCATGAGGGGTCTTAATCCCATCAGATCTGTCAAATAGTTCAGGCAAACCTCACTATGGCACAATATAGTGGGTGCCGAGGGAGGTAAACAAAGGAGTCTTCTAAGGAACCCATTCTCAGTAATTTGTAGTACCCTATGCTGGCAGTAGCCCCAAATACCAGAACCATACAGTGCAATAGATGCACACCTATGCCTGTAGATATCTACCATATCTGGTATGCAGCGACTCCCTAGCTTTGCCGCAAAACGAAAAATTCCAGAAGAGCTTTTAGACATTCTTCCATTGACATTTAAAATCTCCTGCGACCAAGTCCCTTTATCGTTAAAAGTAACTCCGAGGTAGCAGAATCTGTCCACAACCTTAATATTATGATTATTAAAATGGAACGGCATAACAGGTTTTATCCGTTTACCACAAGCCATGATAAAAGTCTTGGTGTTATTAACTTTCAGTTTCCTCTCATTAATGAAATTATAAAAAGTGTTCATAAGTTTCTGGAGCCCGTTAGGAGTGCGCGAGAGCAGCACCGTGTCATCGGCATAAAGCAGAACTGGTACGGGGTGGCCACCAACCTGTGGGGAGTCAGCCTGAACCTTCTTCAGTTCCGATTCGATAGAGTTAATGAAAAGAGAAAATAGCAGGGGGGCTAGTACACAGCCCTGTCTTATGCCTGACTTAACCTTAATTTTCTCAGTACATTCACCTGGCCGGCCAAAGCGTATCTGGGCCGATAACTTGTTGTAAAGACGAGCCAGAAAGTGAATGATTGCTGGTGGGGCGCCCATACCCAGTAATGTGGACCATAAAAGATTATGGTCCACAAGGTCAAAGGCGCTCGAGAGGTCGGCGAAGCAGAGAAATAAAGAACCCTGTTTCGCTCTCGTGTATTTCCCAATAAGGAGGTCAAGGTTGATGCACTGCTCAGTTGTCCCCAGTCCTTTGCGAAACCCATATTGGGATTCTGGCAGTATATTGTTTTCCTCTACCCATTCCTCTAGCCTCATCAGGAGAACCCTACTCATAATCTTCAGGGAGGAATCAAGAAGGGAGATAGGGCGGTAGTTCTTGGCCTCACCTCTATCTCCCTTCTTGTAGATGGGTAGAATAATGGATTCACTCCAGGTGGGTGGGGTATTCTCCAGGACTGATGCATTAAACACCTGCATCAGCAGTGGGCTCCAGAGAGTAGGATTGGATTTATTGAGGTCGACCGGGACCCCGTCGGGGCCCGGTGCCTTTCCCCCTTTACTCTGACTTAAGGCAATGACCACCTCTGATAGGGTAATATCCAAAGGTAGCCTTATTTCAGACGTCGGAATAAAAGAGCCGACGCAATCTCCCCTAGGTGGATTAAAAATTCCGGAGAAATGGGAAACCCAATTAGCTTCACTGACCTGCGCTGACAGTATTGGAAACTCTTCGTTGGCAAGGAAGGGGCTGTTGACCGTGGACCAGAAAAGCCTACTGTTCCGTAGCACCGATGCTTGGTTCAAGGCGTCCCAGGCCAGTTCCCTAAGCTCCTGCTTCCTACGTACAAGATTGTTTTTGTAGGTAAGCCTGAGTAGTTTGATAGCCTCCCTGTCTCTCGGGAGTTTAGTTAGAGCCTGCTTTAGTTCCCGCAGGGATTTGGTACACAAGTTATCAAACCAGCCCACATTTTGATTCCTAATTCGGGCTTTAGTAATGGTAAGACACCTTTTTATAGCAATACCTAGTGCCACAAAATTGGTTATAATGCACCCATGGAGGGCCTCTGGATCTAAACAACTGTGGATTTCAGCGAACCCCTCTTTTACGATTTTGGCTTGCAGCTTTTCGGAGTTATCCAAGCTCCACTTTAGACGGATACCATTTTGTCTACAGGGGGTAACATCTTCTATTACCAAATAATCATTATTAACTGGAGACCCCCATGCAGAAATAAACATGGTGATAGCATGGTGATCGCTACCTCCAAGATCAGTGACAACGGGAACCGTACAATGAGGAGTAAGATGCGTAGAAACCAATAGGTGGTCAATAACAGAGGCAGAATTGGGTCCTACAAAAGTTGGAGCGGGTTTGCCATCAGCATCTACGGCCGGGGGGTGGATCATAAGGTCCATGCTTAACACAAGGGAATTAAGGGAGTCACCATAAGGTGAGTGAACAAAATGTGCCCTGTTTTCCCCGTTGTCCCCGTCATATCCACAGATTCTAGTAAATGAATAGGGACAGGTACGAAGGTTAAAATCCCCACCCCATATGATATCTGATGGTTTATTGATATCATTTCATAAGTTCCTCAAAGCAAGACCCAACTCCTCCACCACTGAAGTATCTGAGGCATCAAACAGGTTGTTATAGTGGTTGATCACCACTATTACATGGCCCTTCACATGTTCTAGTATTAGGATTTGGGAGTGGTGTCCCACAGGGTGGTAGGAGATCAAACATACTGGGAGTTTAACTGATGTTAAAATCACTAACCCGCCTTTAGCCCTGCCCATACCTGACCTTACTGCCGGGACACCGGAGCAGGACGATAGGTCGCAGGAGCACTCTGATCGGAAATACCGGTCTTCTCTCCCTGCCAGGTGACCCAGGAGGCTTTAACAGCAAGTAGCAAGATAAAGCAGAGGGAATCCCCCTCTAACACGTACAGCACCTTAGCGAGTGCGACACTTTTATCACACACTAAATCACTTAATATAGTTTATTTTTCACCCACACATACTCATTGGTCCTGAAGAAAGCCAGTTTTAACAAAAGGCCTGGCTGAAACATGTAGACCACACAGGACGTAGGAGCTCTTAATACACTCCACAACGTCCGCAAGCCTTTTTTATCTGCTAACAGGGGCCCAGGAATTAAAATTATCCTTATACCCTCGGGAACTGGGACCACCTGCATAGCTTTTAACATCACGTTCATACCCACTACTCACTGCACACTCAGTAAGCATACCAGCTCCTCAGTAATCTGGAGTCGCAGCACACCCGGGACACATTCGGTGTCACTGTGGTGGGCCCGATGATGAAGCATGACACCAACTAGGTTGGTGTGTGAGGGCTTCATGACCAAACCAAATGGTTTGCCTACAGACGTACCTTCTGAGTCTCATTAACACAACTTAGCTAGTCCCCCTTTTGATATTCTTACTGGGTTATTATAAGACACAAACCCATCATGTTTAATATCAGTAGTTGCCCAGGTCTCTTGCAGGCATAAAATTTCAAAGTCGGTAAGGATCTCGTTCCACCCAAGGGATGCCGATTGCCAACTCCATCCTGCAACATTCCAACTAGCAAACCTAAGACCTGGGGAGCAAGGCGGGGATTGAATGGGTGCTAGTGCCGTGATAATTAGAGGGTTATTGGGAGGTAAAGGGGCCAATGGAACTGGATAGGCCGCGGGGAGCACCGGGGCAGTCGGGGACATTACAGGGTCTGGAGTAGGAATAGGACCACAGCCGGGCGTTACAGTAAACCCTTTGTCAGAGGGAGAAATAATAGGGTCTAAGGCTGTGGGCAGTCAATCAACACCATTGAGGCCACTTAGGCAACTAAAACGATTATAATCATGAAAGGGTGTCAATGGGGGTGAAAAACAGGTCGTGCTGAATACCCACAAAATCTGCCCCTCCCGATCAACCCTTGTCCAATTACCCTGGGCTTGATGACGGTGCATATGTATGTGCGGGAAAAAGAATGATACTGGCAGGGTCCGGATGGTGGATTCATGAGATCTATTCGACCCAGCACAGATGTAATGAACAGTCCTTGGGTCTCTAAAGCTCACCATAATACAATCCCCTGTTATTGTCTTCCTGGTCTTGCCCAGCCAGGGTACCCTTCTCACCATCACGATTTCGTTATTAAAATATGCTGGGAGTGGTCTATTCCAATTCAACCATTTGATTACTTGGTTTTTAAGTGAAAGGAAATTCTCGCCTTCCCCCACCTCAAGGGGGGGAACCCCGGCCATAACCACCATAAAGTCGTTAGCCTCAGGAGGGAGGTCAGGTCTCCGGGGTCTGGGGGCGGGTTTCTCTGGTAATGGGGGTGGAATACAGTCACCAATTTTAGCCCCACTGGGGTTTATAACTAGGGAAATTGTACCTGGGGATTGTGAGGGAGGAATGGTAGTTTTGCTATGATGAGAGTGGGTTGGTTTAGCCATAAGTGGTTGCAAGGGAGGGGTGGCAGAAGTCGCCATGGAGGGTCCCGGGATAGCTAAGAGGGGTTGTGGGATATGGGACGTGGTAGGAAGGGGCTTGGTCTCAGAGGGTCTACCAGAGATGATTACCTGTGATTTCACACTACTTAGTGTTGCCTCGAGAATAGTGAGTCTGATCTCCACTTTCTTAATGCTCTGGCTGATGGGCAAGAGCAGAGATCTAAGTAGGAATTCCAGGTTCCCCAGAGAGGCAACCGGAGGCAGTGTATTAGGTGGGTTATTTGCAGGGGCAGTGGCAGAATCCATTGCATTAATACACTTATCGGGAACTGGGGCGGGCTTAGAGGGTTTTCCGAAATCGGAATGGGAGAGTTTGGATTTACCTTGTCCTCCCCTCGTCTTCCTTCTGCGCTTCTTGGGCGGAGGGCCGTGTAACTCTACCACAGTAACTAGTTTCGGGTTAGCTTTCCTAGTTTTGGGGGTTTGGGTAGGTTGGGATGTGAGGTCAACAGCCGTACAACTGAGACTGGTGGAAAGGGTAACCTTAGGGGCCTGCGCGGCAGGTTGGCAGGGGCTAATGGTACAATCCCTCAACAGAAGAGGGACACCTTCCTGTGATAATGGCTCCTCGCTGAGGTTCGAAGAAGAGCCACCCTCTGGGGGGATAGGGGTATCTACCAGGGGTCTATGTTTCAAGATTTCAATGGAGCGGCGGCGCTCGGCCCTGCGTTCTGCCAGGGAGGAGTCCATATCCCCATCCCCATCCTCCAAGGGTCGTGAGAAATAATTATCCAGGGTTCTATTCTTCACCCCCCCTGGCTTCACAGTGGATTTATCCAAGGCTGGTGAAGGCATGGCAGGTAAATAGTACCGCGGTGGGAAACAGGCACTAAATCAAAACCAATACCCTATGACATAAACAAGAGGGTAGACCCAGCCCGGCCTACTCCGGCCTAAGAGGGCCCGCCCTTTGCCCGGGCTTCGCCCCGGGCTGCGGCCCGCGCGCGTCCCGCGTGCTCGTGGACAGGCGGGGTTAAATAGATGAGAGTGGAGAGGGCGGGAAGAGTCGCAGGTGCGCTGATGACCAGAGCGCTACTCCTGCTGGGATTCGCAGTCCCGCCCTGACAACCCAGCAAGCTTCTCAGCTTCAGTTCAGGGAATCCAGGCAGCAGATGTCAAAGTTCTTGTATTCCCCGCGTTATAAAGCACACAGCGTCTCTCAGTACACTCCCAGGCTGCGAGCGGCTCCCGCGGAGCGGGGGCCGCGAGCCGTCTTTGTACTGCAGGGGGAGTGGGGAGGGCGGGAAGAGTCGCAGGTGCGCTGATGACCAGAGCGCTACTCCTGCTGGGACTCGCAGTCCCGCCCTGACAACCCAGCAAGCTTCTCAGCTTCAGTTCAGGGAATCCAGGCAGCAGATGTCAAAGTTCTTATATTCCCCGCGTTATAAAGCACACAGCGTCTCTCAGTACACTCCCAGGCTGCGAGCGGCAGGGCCGCGAGCCGTCTTTGTACTGCAGGGGGAGTGGAAGGGCGGGAAGAGTCGCAGGTGCGCTGATGACCAGAGCGCTACTCCTGCTGGGACTCGCAGTCCCGCCCTGACAACCCAGCAAGCTTCTCAGCTTCAGTTCAGGGAATCCAGGCAGCAGATGTCAAAGTTCTTGTATTCCCTGCGTTATAAAGCACACAGCGTCTCTCAGTACACTCCCAGGCTGCGAGCGGCACCCCAAGGAGTCTTGACAGGAGTAAGTTGTAAGCCTCTGTTGCAAGACAGTGCTTAATTTGAGCCAGTGGTTTCCGGTGCTCAGGCCCAGTACTTAATCATCAGCACCGGCACTTAACCATCAACGTTGTTGCTTTTCATGAGCACCTATTAAGGACACATTCAATTATGCTAGGTGATTTCCCTCAGAATCACAGAATGTTGAGCCAACGCCGATGCTCGGACCTGGTTCCCCAACTCTGGGACCGCCAGCTCTGACCATTATGGCACATCCTCTCTCCACTTTCATGGTTAGTAGTTGGTTCTGTTTTAGGTGGTGCTAACAGGAGAAATGGGTTGGTGTTTGCTGCCTCTTGATGTAAGCCTGGGTACTTATTTTGTTTACAAATTAAAGACTGGCTACAAAGCTAAAATAGCTGAAGGCTCAGGGGAAGAGAACAGCTGCAAGGATTCAAGGAACCACCAATGAAGGGAAGGCTGTCCTGGGACATGGAAAGAGGAAGATCAGACAAATACCAGCAGACACAAGGCATTCAAAAATAGAGTATGGGTCAGAGCCTAGAAAGCGAAAAGTCCGGAAGGCAGGTCTAAACTATAAAGAGGTCAGTAAGACTGTAGAATCAGGAATCAAGAGAGAAAATAGAGTTCCACCAACGGGGCGTGATTGGGGCAGGGTTTGTAGAGAGAAAGGATTAAAGTGACTATGATGCAACAGGAAAATAGTGCAGAATCCTGAACTGGAATATGAATTGGTGCTGGGAATGCTGGCTGTAGAAGAGTATATAATCCTAACTCAACACTTTACAAAAGTGGAATACCATACTTCAAAAAAGCTCTTGTCAGGAGGCCACTGCAGCTTGTACCATACATTGCCTCTGCTACCAGTGTTAGTAAGAACACAACTACCAACCATCACACTTCTACAAGTGTGACAATTCCAGGCTCCCAAAGCTATAAGAATGTCTTGGGTGGCAGGCAATAATAAATTTTAGTGCATTGTATTAATTCTATAGATAGTCAAAATAACTAATACATTCTGCCCAAGCAATTCTTATAGCCTAGGGGCCTGAAATAGTCCAAAACATGTTCAAGACTGATTTGCATATGGCTGTGTCTGAACTGAGGTGGCAAAGTGAGCTAAAAAACTATGATGGATTCAACCCAGATCTGTGACTGGGGGTGAGTGACTGAAAGGTTGCAGCACTTCGTCCATCATTTCCTTGTTTTTTGCATTGTTCGCTCTAAGTTCACCGGGTATTTCCAGACGTGGGTCACTTGCACACTTTGCCACTGGATTCAAGCTAGCCTGGCTGATCATGGGTGTTACCCCGAAACTGGTCCCAGGATGCTTGTTTCTGGTCCAAGGAAAACCTGCCTTGGCAGTTCGGGCTGGACTGTTCCCATGAGGAGCAGGGTCAAGTCTGATTTGCATATGGCTCGGTCTGAACTGGGGTGGCGGAGTAAGCTAAAGAATGATGATGGATTCAACCCAGATCTGTGACTGGGGGTGAGTTTCTGAAAGGTTTCAGCGCTCCGTCCATCATCTCCTTGTGTTTGCATAGTTCAAATTGTCACACGTGATGGTTAGCAATTGTGTTGTGGTCATCTCTAAAGTAGCTGGACAGCCCCACCTTGTGGCAGGAAGAAGCCCCAGTGTTGAAAATTAAGTGCTGGTGCCAATCACCGGAGGAAGCCACCACCCGATTTCCCCTCTATAAGACCCCGCAAGCCCCTGTGAGCCTCTTCTCCTCTTCTTTGCCTCATCGCTTTTTAAGATTTTTTTTTTTGGGGGGGCGTAAACCACAGAAATCCACTTTTATAACTCCCTTGGTCACTCCCTTCACACACCCCTCATGCCAGTCGTCCTTAGCCCCATTACCACTGTGTAACATATTTCAAATTCTTTTTCAGTGTCACTTGCAGCTGGAGCGCATGCGCTGTTGCTTGGCAATGAGCTATTATTTTTTTTTTAAACTCTAAATGGGCTTTTAGTCCGGCTCTACTATTCTCTGGCATTGTCACTCTTCTGTGCTGCATTCTAATATGGCAGTGCGCCACTTCCATGTTCCATCGTCGCTTCCGTTTTTTTTGTATGGCGCACGGCCCTGTAGAGAGCCACTCGGGCTCTCCCATACATTGTATCCTCTCACGCACGCACGCACGCACAACCTCGGGGCGGGCTCGCTCCGAGGTATAAATAAACAAGCGGAAGACCGCTCGTGGTCTTTCCGGCTAACTGAGCATTGGAGTCTGTGTCATTAGTTAATGTATTGTTGCCCACGTGGTAGGCCTTACCTTACCATTCCACATTGGCGACGAGGCCGGTGTTATTGCCCACGTGTGCCTGGTGCCCCGGGCTGCTCCGCCGCTTTCATCCCGCTGCGGTGCCCTCCCGCTGTGGTGTGCTGCTCTCCCCGCCCGAGACCCGCCCACGCGTCTCCCGTGAGGGAGCGCCTTCAGCCGGCGGGACTCGTGGGGTCGAAGTGCTGCCTGAGTCATCCTGCGGGTGAGTGTTCGTGTGCCCCGCCTGCGCGGCCCCTGCCCCGCCGTCTCTCTCCAGCCAGCGCGGAGGAGGTGCGCCTGCCGGCCGCAGGCCCTCTGCAGAGGCCCGGTGAACGCCACGTGACGGCAGCCTGCCTGGGACCCGCCCTCCTTCCCGGAGAGGGCGCGCGCGCTGAACACTGCGCTAGGCCCTCGCTGCACACAGGACGCCGCCTCAGCGGTGCAGAGCCCGCTGCCTGCCGAGTCAGTTGCAACAAACAAGCAGAGACACATGCAAAGGCCTTTCCCTGGGGCTGCCAAACAAGCATTGGCTAACACAAGTGCTTTGTCCTGGGACCTGCCACTCCTGGAAGTGCCTGACGTCCCTGCAAACGTCACAGCCGCCTCCTGTTGCATCACGCCCCACGGCACCTGGGCTGCCAAACAAGCATTGGCTAACACAAGTGCTTTGTCCTGGGACCTGCCACTCCTGGAAGTGCCTGACGTCCCTGCAAACGTCACAGCCGCCTCCTGTTGCATCACGCCCCACGGCACCTCGACACGTGGCGTGGCCTGCGCCTCAGCCCTACACCCCACGCCGCCGCCGCCCGGAAAGCACCTGCACGGCCGGAGTGCCGCCACGCCATGAGCCAGAACGCGTCGGGGGCAGCCCAAGACGGGGCTGGCCAGCCCCCCCAGCAGGCGATCCAGCCGCCACCAGTCGTGCCCGCTGCTCAACCACAGGCTCAAGCCCAAGCTGGAGCGGTGGCCCCGGTGGGGCCACCCGCACCTGCGCACCACGCGCATCAGCACGCCGGCGCAGCACCCATACCGCCGTTCAGCGAATCTGCGGACCCGGCGACGGCTGCCATCCGCTGGAAATCATGGGTCGGACGTCTCAATCTGTACTTCAAGGGCACCAGAGAAAATGATGGAACGGTGAAGAGGTCACTCCTCATTCTCTATGGGGGTCAAGAGATATATGATCTGTTCGAGTCGCTCCCCAACACTGGGCCTGAAGACAACTATGATGCCGCTGTCGCGGCCCTCAATGCACATTTTGATCCCCAACTTAACAATGACTTTGAAAAGTTCAAGTTCAAACGTGCCTGGCAGACGGACTCTGAGTCAGTCGACATGTATTACACTCGACTCCGACGGCTTGCGAGCACGTGTCCGTTCACCAATCCTCGCGACGAAATCAGGGACCAGATCATAGTTGGCTGCAAATCAAAGTTACTGAGGAAGCTGATCCTCCGGCAGCCCGGAATCACTCTCGACGAGATCCTCATCCTGGCTCGATCACATGAACTGTCCGATGCCCGTGCAGAGGAGATGGAGGTAGCGCTACGCACCCCGGTGATTGTCCCGTCGGCGGCGAGGGCCCCGACCATCAAAGAAGAACGGGTGGATGCGATCCACAGACGGTTCCCGCCCGCAAGGCCGCGAGGTGGCTCGCCCAGAAGCAGTCAGTGCGGGTATTGCGGTGAAGACCACCCTGCCACAGCCACGTGTGGTGCCAAAGGCAAGACGTGCCTCAAGTGCGGACGTCTGAACCATTTTGCTGCCGTCTGCCGGGGAGGGAAGTTCCGATCAGCAGGCCCGCGCGCCAGGACGGTAACACAGCGCGTCCGACAGCTGTCTCTCGACCAGGAGAGGCCCCCTCCCGACACCGAGGCACAAGACCGCCGGCCCAGGTACGAAGACGATGAAGACGATGAAGTGTATGTCATCTCCTACGTAAGCCGTGCATCCACGAAAAGACGACCGCCTCCCATGTGTTCCGTCTCGGTTGATGGGACGAGTGTCAACGCGCTAATCGATACAGGGGCGTCTGTGAATGTCATGGACTCGGACCAGTATGAACGTATGTCCCCGAAACCAACGTTGGCACCGTCCGCAGCATGAATCTACACCTACGGAGGGACGGAGCCCATGCCTCTTCGTGGAGTGATCCAAACCACCGTCGTCAACGGAGAGTATTCCACGGTGACCAAGTTTCACATCACCGAGGGAAAAAAGGGCACCCTCCTGAGCTGCCACACAGCAGAGGATCTGGGGCTGGTGTTCTTCGCCAACCAAGTACACCAGGCTCATGCAGACTTCATGCTAAAGGACTTCCCGGAACTGTTCAAGGGCCTCGGCAAGCTCAAGGGAAAGAAGTTTAAGCTGCACATTGATGCTTCCGTAAAACCTGTCGCTCTCAGGCACCGGCGAGTGCCTTTCAACCTCAGGCCTCAAGTGGAGGATGAGCTTCGCAAACTTGAAGAATTGGGGGTAATCGAGAAGGTGTCGGGCCCGACGCCCTGGGTCTCACCCCTGGTGGTCGCCCCCAAGCCGAAGCAGCCTGGAGCCATACGTCTGTGCGTGGACATGAGGCTCCCCAACACCGCTGTCAAGCGTGAACGGCACATCACCCCTACTATGGATGACATCATAGCTGACCTCAACGGGGCGAAGTGGTTCTCAAAGCTGGACCTCAACTCAGGATATCACCAGCTTGAGTTAGAGCCGGCAAGCAGGTACATCACCACTTTTTCGACGCACGTGGGGCTGCGTCGTTACACTCGGCTCAGTTTTGGTGTCTCATCGGCAGCCGAAGTCTTTCAAAACGCCATTCGTGAGGTGCTATCCGGCCTACGGGGTGTGATTAACCTGAGTGATGACATCCTGGTGTACTCCACGACCCTCGAGGAACACCATGCCAACTTGAGGGCGACCCTGCAAAGACTCGTCGACAACGGCCTGACCCTGCACCGAGCCAAATGTGCATTCTATCAAGAGTCCGTGGATTTCTTTGGGTACACATTTACAAGGGAAGGCCTAAAAGTTGATCCCAAGAAGGCGGAAGCCATCAAAGCAGCCAGCACCCCACGGAGTCAAACTGAAGTCCGCAGCTTCTTGGGCATGGCCACGTACTGCGGCCGGTTCATCCCGAACCTCGCTGATATTGCGGAACCCCTCAGAGCCCTCACCCGTGCTGATCAGAAATGGGACTGGACCGCAGCCGCTAACAAGGCGTTTCAGACCATCAAGGCCAGTCTTTTGGACAACACCACCATGGCCTACTTCCAGCCACGCAGGCGGACCGAATTGATTGTCGATGCCAGTCCAGTAGGGTTGGGAGCCGTTCTGCTGCAAGAGTACGGGCCTGAAGAGTGGAAACCGGTTGCATATGCCAGCAAGGCCCTGTCTGACACGGAGACCAGGTACGCCCAAATTGAGAGAGAAGCCCTGGCCATCAAGTGGGCGTGCCAGCATTTTCACCTCTACCTCTGCGGACAGGAATTCACAGTGGTCACTGACCACAAACCCCTTCTGCCCCTCTTCGCGGGAACGTCACGACTAGCTCCCCCGCGCATCGAACGATGGGCTGTCCAGCTGCAGGGCTACCGGTTCAAGGTGGTGTTCAGACCTGGAGCACACAATCCCGCCGACTACCTGTCGCGACATCCTGATGTCGTCCCGCCACCGTCCCTCGCCGATGACGGAGAAGAAGTGGAAGAGATCGTACACATGATCACACAAGCAGCGTGCCCTGAGAACATGTCGCTCAAGGAAATTGGTGACGCCACGGCGGCGGATGAGACCTTAGTGAAAGTCCGACAAGCCCTTGAAGGTAATCGCTGGGCCCATTTTCTCGACGGCGCCTCCTGCCTCCGGCCGGAAGTGAGACATGCCCGGCAGCAGTTGTGGCAAATACGCAGTGAACTAAGCATTGGAGATGAAGGAGTGGTGCTACGTGGACATCTCATTGTCATGCCCGAAGGTCTTCAGCAACGAGCCCTGAGCTTAGCCCACGTGGGACACCAAGGTATGGCTAAAACCAAGGCCCGCTTGAGGAGTAAAGTGTGGTTTCCCGCGATGGACAGCCAGGTGGAAGCCATGATACGGTCCTGCCACGCATGCACGATCACTGGCGGGGAGCCTGCCCCAGCGCCCGTGCTCACGGAAGAAGCGCCCCAAGCCCCGTGGGCTCAACTCAGCATTGACTTTGGCAGTTTTCCGGACGGACGGCACATGCTGGTGCTGGTTGATTCTTTCTCGAAGTTCCCAATCGTGGAGATCATAGCGTCCACTGCATTCCCGCAGGTCAAGAAAGTTTTGAACCGTGTGTTCGCCACGATGGGGCTCCCCGAAGAAGTCAAGTCTGATAACGGACCCCCATTCCAAGGAAGGGAATTCCAGGCATACCTAGAGGCTCTCAGGATCAGACACCGAAAAATCACCCCGCTGTGGCCCCAAGCCAATGGGGAAGTGGAGCGGCTGATGCGAACCTTAAACAGAGCCCTCCGGATAGCCGTAGACAATGGTGAAGACCCCGAAACGGCCCTGGACCAATTTCTAGGGGCCTACCGTCAGACGCCCCACTCGACGACGAAATGTGCTCCCTCACATGTACTGTTCAAACGAGCCCCAAGGGATGGCATCCCCACTGCAAGCACGTGGGTGCCGGAAGAGAGGGACGCAGAAGCCACTCAGGCCCGAAGACAAGCTACAAACATCAAAGCAAGCGTACACCGTCATGCTAAAGAGCCAGCCATCCGAGAAGGGGATGCGGTCATTGTCAAAGATCGCCACCCAGGGTGGAAGTTTCGGACTCCCTTTGAACCCGAAGTATGGAGAGTAGAACGAACGCAAGGAACCATGATTACAGCAACGAGAGATGGCCAAACTGTAACGCGAAATGTATCGTGTTTCAAGAAAGTGCCCGACACAGCCCCCGGACCGCTGAGCACAAGAGGAATGGAGCCGGAGGACCTGGGAGATATGGATTTTGACAGTCTTCATAGTCCGGCACCTACCCCACCACGAGAGGACACTCCGCCACGGCCAATGCCATCAGGCCCCGACATTGGGCGAAGTCAGACAAGAGCTGAGGATGCGAGCGAAGGACCAAGGATGGCCCCGGCTGGGGTTGTCGAACTGCCATGGACCAGGAATCGCCGCTACAGTCTGAGGCCCAATCCAAGGCCGAGCCAACGGTTGGTGGACTTTGCGTTGTCATCTCCTTGACCATGAGTCTCGGAACGTGCTGGCTGAAGAGGACTAAAATAAAGGAGGGATGTAGAGAGCCACTCGGGCTCTCCCATACATTGTATCCTCTCACGCACGCACGCACGCACAACCTCGGGGCGGGCTCGCTCCGAGGTATAAAAAAACAAGCGGAAGACCGCTCGTGGTCTTTCCGGCTAACTGAGCATTGGAGTCTGTGTCATTAGTTAATGTATTGTTGCCCACGTGGTAGGCCTTACCTTACCATTCCACAGGCCCCAATACAGATTAATTTAGCTTAATTAGCAATTAATTAATTAGTAATTGATGTACTATTTCCTCTTTTTTTTGCATTTTGCATTGCACAACTCTGCCCTCTAGTGGTCGAATCTTATTATTTGAAATCAAATCATTGAAAAGCCAAATAGTAGAGCTATTTGGATTTGTCAATGTTTTCTTTCACATGCTGTACAGCTGCGTGGTTACTGTGCGGAAATTAATTAAAAAAAGCATTGTAAAACAGCCATCGTTGACAGAGTCATAGTACTTATTATACTTTTAGCGATGCTGCACAGGGGTGCTGATCTACATCATGGCTGAGAAAAACATTGAAAAAGCCATGAGATCTCGTACCTGCGAGACCTATTAGCTTTCCTAAAGCTTGATTGTTCTACTGCTATTATTATGTTTTTTTAATTGTTTGCTAAACATCTTTGCTCACAATATTTAGCACAAGATACAGTATTATCCCTTTGCAGAGCTGTATTAGTATGAATTTTCCCTCTACTGCACTATGTCAGCTTTTCTGCTGTACCTTCTATGGTGCATAGTATGATTTTTTCTAAGTTACAATTTCAAGGTTAAAGGTTTCTTGGTTGGAAATTTCCAGTTTCCAAATAATGCTTTTGTAAAAGCCAGAAATGTACCTACCATAACTTTGAGTACATTTAGATCTTTTATGGAAATTGCATAAAATTCCAGTAGAAAAAACATCCCTGTGGAGACATTTCTTCCCTTACAGCTGCTTCAATTGTGATTGTGTTCCTTCCCAATTTCGACCCTTAAATCAAATGTAAGATTCCGGCATTACAGGAAGAAGTTCCTAAAATAAGAGAGGGGCCGGGTCAAATGGCAGGCACAAATTTTGCAAAATGCCTGTGATGTATCCGGAATAATTTCCTGCACTGCACACAGCAAAAAGGTCATTGGCAAGGATTCATAGAAATATTGCATCATTTATGTGCACGAGATAGGATTACTTCTGCAAATCCTTGTGAATTGTTGCAAATGACAGTGATGAAAGCCTGCAAGGCACAGCAGACCTCCGTCCCCCCATCAACATGCCCCAAGTGCCGTTCTTGTGGCCTCTGTGCCCTAAAGGGAAAGGGGCGGAGATATAAATAAATGTGGCCTCATGCTAAGGAACATTGAGTTTAACAAAGTGTTAATGGGCCATAACCACACCACATGCTGTGGGTTTTAAACTGTACAGAGAGATAGAGGAAACGCACTCCCATGCAAAAAATACCTCTTTGTTCTGACAGAGTGATTTATGTTTGTTTATACACAGCTGACAAGACTAAGGGCTGCACCACGGATGGGCCATTACATTTTGATGTGAGCAGCAACCCCTTTAACTGCACATATCGGTGTAAACACATAGGGAAACATCCTTTACAACAAAACTTTTACAACGCAGTGCTTTTACAACGCAGGTTTTACAATGAAAACCATTACAACGCATTGCGCTGGGGGGCGCTCTAGGATAGGGAATAGATTTAATTTACTATCCAACACCTTCCCTAGTGTTCACGGGGACTGGAGTTGGAATAGTAAATTAAACTATTCACTATCCAGCACCCCAAAGCGCTATGCGTTGTAAAGGTTTGCGTTGTAAAAACTGCGTTGTAACAGCATGCGTGGTAAAAGCATGCGTTGTAATGTCATACATCCAAACACATAGTACATATATTTTTGTGGGAATTAATGTCAGCCCTCACCAAATTTCCTAGATAAAATTCGACCTGTCAAAAATGTCGAATCCAGCGGGTGATAACGCCTGGTGAATGAAGATACATCCGGAATTTGGAATGGAATGTATTTATTGCACACAGTAAACACCCCTCCTCACCCTCAGTGATGGTTTTTACCCGGTGTGGTAATAACTCATCCCCATCTGCTCCACTCAGGATCCAGGTCTTAGTGTAAACGTACAAATCATTTAACAAACACAAAGGAGAAAGAGAGAGACCATTTTCCCACATGCAAATTAGACACGATTATTTCTGGTGACTATGTCAGGGCAGTGGGAAATTTCGAATATAACAGTGCTCTTTTCTTTTTTTCATGTGACTCTAATTCATAAAAGATGGTCCGTAGGACACTGGTGACAAGGTATTTACTAACAATGAAGACCTGCTGAGTATTTCTGCTATACCCATCTTTAGGTCCTAATGAAAGCACTGGCAGAAAATTCATGTGCTGAAACATATCGACACTCTTTGAGATAATTCATTAACATGTAGTTTAACTGTTTGCAGTCTGTGAAGTGTGTTACCATGAATAAAGGGATGTGTGATGGAACACAGGGGGATATGTATAAGGAGTTAACACCGCTATAGTGTCAATTTTTTGAAGTTACAGCTGCTTTTTTTTATCGCCGTAAGTTGTTGCTAACCGCAGGTAGCAGCAGTTTTATGGCGTAAACATTCATTTTTAGGATCGCCACTTCTGTTAGGGGGACTTACCGAAAATTAGATGCAAGGTGGGCATTCCCGTGTATAAATTGCCACAAACCCTACTTCGCAATATTTACAATGATTTATCGGTCCGGCGATACTTAAAAAAACTGCAGCTAAGGCCAGTTAGCGGATGGATTTTAAGACCAGAAAAAAGCTGGTTTAAAAAATGGTACAAAGACAACTGTACATGAGGGAGACTAACCCAGACCATCATTTGCTTACCTAATGATGTTATGGAGGTACTACTCTTGCAGCTTGGAGGTCCAAGAAGACCACCACCACTGCCACCACCACCAGTACCACCACAGAGGCAGCGCCAAGGAAGAGAGCAGGTCTAACTCCAATGCATCACCCAGATACACCTCTGGCCAGAGGATGTGATAGCCTACCACAGGCTGAAAAGGACCTCCATCTTACACATACTCACACAGATAGTGCTAAGGTTGCAGGCACCATCACAGCGCTGCACAAACATCCCTCCACAGACAAATCTACTTGCAGTACTGCACATGTTGGCCTCTGGTACCTTCTAACATACCACTGCCAGAGAGGGTGGAGTCTCACAGTCAGCCTTCTCCAGATTCCTCCCTAATGTCTTGGATGCATCAACAGCCTGACGCCAAAGCACCTATACTTCCCCAACAATGCACAGGAACAAATTGACAACTGGGTTTCCACATGTGTTTGGGGCAATTTACTGCACCCATGTTCTACTTGTGCCTCTTGTATACAAGAACAGGAAGTACACACACTGAATTAACGTTCAGGCAATTGTGGACCACCCGGGCCTTTTCATCAATGTTGTCGCTAAGTTCCCTGGGAGTGTGCATGACTCCTACATCTTTTGCCAATCGATCATCAACCAGCAGTTTGAGAATGGCACATACGGAAATGGACTGCTTGTTGGTAAGTACAAACTGAACACACCACACACCTGAAGTATGCAAGCATGTAGCTCAAATATGTAAGAATGCACATGTAGTCAATGTAATACGGCATACCTTGGAACAGGTCCAAACAATATACACAAGCACACAACTAAAATAATCAATACATATGTAAGACAGCCCAACAAGGGAGTAGACAAAAAAACCTCATACAAACCACTATGGCACCCTTGGAATATAGATTTTTGCAGAACTACTCTACACTAAAATGTAAATAATCAATGCAGTACATGCCACAGAACATATGCTTTTGCCTACCTGTTCCCCAGATTGCAGTGAGCAGAGTCCAGGAAGCGGTAAGGAGACAGACTAGTGCTGTCTCTTCACAAGACAAAAAGTTGTTTAAAAACAACTTTCACTTTCTGTGTTTACTGTCTTTGCCTGTGGTTGTTACAGTTAAAAATTGTAGTTTTAGCCTTCCTGTAATTGCATATTTTATCACCTGTGTTGTGTTTTAAACTAGTGGTTTTCCCTGCCCATTATTGCCTCCATTTAGAGTGTTGAATTGTGGGTTTTGCAATCCAACCTCTGTAGTTTGTCCCTCTCATTCCTTGGTGACAATTCGGTTTTCCCTCCAAATTTCTCCTTGTTCTGAGCTAACACCTGTATGTTAAAACAGTGCACTCCCAGCCACCATTTTGTGTTCACAAGCCAGTGAAACCAGCCCCCCTGCTCTCCCCTCCAGCAACAGGGATGTTCTACATCAGATGGTGCTTCTGTGAGCTGTTTAAACTGTGTTTTACTAGGGCCTGTGCACTTCGTTTTTTGGCCAGCAGGGGGAGTAAAGTTTTATTCAAACAGTATTGTTAGATTTTAAGTTAGTGAGGCCCTTACCTGCGGAAGTCCAAAGTGTGGATTGAGCCTGTCTGTCTCCTAGGAGATTCTGAACAGGAGAAGCAGCTTCCAACTCCCTGGCCAGCAAACCTTGTCTGAGGTCGCTGGAACCTTATATGGTCTGCTAGTGGTTGGTACATGTCTACACTGATTGGTGGTTGTATCTGGTGTTTCCATTGGATTAGGGTTAATGTCCTCATTGGTTGGGTATTTGAGGGTTCTGATTGGTTTCTTGTCTGTGATTCAATCATTGTAGGGTTGGGATTAGGGCTAGGGTTAGAATATCTATTGGAAGTAGGGACTAGGGCTTCTTATGTTATTGGTTGTTGGGAGTAGGGTGGGACTAGGGCTAGGTTTAGACCTCTAATTGGAAGTAGCGATTAGGGCGCTGGTGTGATTGGTTGCTGGACTAGGTATGGGACTTAGAGAAGGGTTAGGCTTTCTAGTGGAAGTAGGGACTAGGGCTACCTGTGGCATTGGTTGCATGGACCTGTTTTGGGACTACTGGTAGGGCTAGGGCCTTTATTGGACATAGAGATCAGGGTTTTTGAACTGATTGGGTGCTTGGACTAGGGCTAAGATTGGCTGTGAGGTCCTGGTCTCCTATTGGTTCTAGATTTTAGGGCTAGTGTTGTGATTGGATAGTGTTAGGGCTAGGGACCCCATTGGCTGAAGGGGTTACCTGATTACTAGGGCTATAAAAGGCCAGGGTTAGGGTGTCTCAGCCCGGGCATCGAGGCGAAGGGCGGAGAGGACAAGGGCAGTTCCCTGTTTGAGCCTGTTAAGGGCGGAGAGGACAAGGGCAGTTGCCCTTGAGCCTGTTAGAGACTGGCCGGGACTAGGGCCAGAAATTCTGCCCTTTTTCTCATTTAGCAATACCCATTCCACTGAGTCCTCCCCTCCAAAACTCCTTTTTACCCATCCAAAAGCCTCCTCCTATTGCTAAGACCTAAACAAAATAATAATAATGTTTCACTCTTTTATCCCTCCACTATCCTTTTCAATCGAAATTAACTGACTAACATGTTCACTTCTCAAATTCCATATTAAACTATACTAATATACTACCCAAATAACTGAATAACATATCCACTACTCAAATTACTTCATATTTATTTATTTATTTATTTATTTACTATACTAATTTTCAACAGTAATCCTTTATGTGTTCTGGAGTGGCGTGCTACTCGCCAGAAAAGCGCTTCAACACCCATCAGGGGTAACAAGTGCTATATGAATGCAACTCTTTCTTCCCCTTTTATCCCTCCACTATCCTTCTCACTCCAAGTAACTGACTAATATCCACCACTGAAATTACTTCATATTTCACCATATTAATTCACCACTAATCCTTTGTAGGCTTCCTGAATAGCGTGCGTCATTAAGCGTTATATAAATACAAACCTTTGTCCTCTATCCTTCTGCTATCATTCCAAATCCAAATAACTGACTAACCTATCCACCACTTAAAATGTACTCGCATGTTTCACTATACTAATTCAACACTAATCCTCTATGGGTCCCGGAGTAGCGTGCTACTCGCCGAAAAAGTGCTTTAACGCCTCGTCAGGGATAGTAAGCGCTATATAAATGCAATTACAATACAATACAATACAAAGAAAAGAAGAAAAACAGCTGGGTCATAAATGACTGCACCACCTCGTCTTGTCACAAAGTAAAGATGATATTGCCCACCTCAAATGAGCTGCTGCTTGTTGATCATAGAAATGAATATATGGACTGGTTGAATGATAGACAATATATAAACACAAACAATTGGTACAGAAAAGCATGTGAATAAAAACGTCAGCAGAGAGTCGTTTCTGTTTTTTTATTTTCAGATGTGCTTGGTATGCGATTGATAGAACCAGCCAACGTGTTTCACCCAAACATGGGCTTCTTCAGGGCTGTAATGGCATACAATATGGATATAATTTAGAATGTTGGTATAAGACCACAAGTAACATTTTAACGTGTGAGAAAAATAAAGGTAAGAGAAAAGAGGTAAAGAGAAGGAAAAAGCAGAAAAGGAGTGATGGTAGTTGATAAGATGGTGAAATCGTGGAGGGAATAGGATAGTATGTACCGGAAAAAGATGGTGAAAGCACCAGTGACACCATTAGAGTGTACTAAATGTGGCAGGGTAGTTAAAACCGATAAAATCCTTTAGAATGATTAACACAGGGGTTCAAATGTGACACCATAGGTGGAGCTAACTCTAGAAAAGTGCCAGTGCTCATAGAAAAGCTAAATGGATCCGATGGTAGCTAGCTTACCAATAGATTATGGTTTGAACTAGATCTTCAGTAGCTGGGTCAAAAATGGAGTTGACAAAGAGTTCTGGAAAAAATGCCAAAAAATTCCTGTTAGACATGCCAACAGCCGGAATGATAGAATAGAAGCACAGCTTGTGCAATGGTCTGTGCACAACATGCCTTGGACGTGGTGTTGAAATCTCGTGGTAGAGAGATGTCCCACGTGTTTAGGCAGAGCGGTGTACCTGTAGAGAAATGAACATTGCGTTCAGCACGAAGAGGACCTCCAGCGCTAAAAGGTTGAGCACCCCGGAGAGTAAAACCTTGTAGGCAAGTACTATTACCACAAATACACCATAATTTGGAGTGGTGCACTACCCAGTTCAATAAGTATGTTCACTTGTGAAGTTGTATCAAAAATCAGTTCTTTATTTTCAAAGTCATCCGACAAAACTGAGTTCCAGCCAACTCGTTTAGTTCATTACACAATGAACTTCTTCAGGGCGATCGTTGTTCGGTGGGACAGCAAGGAGAAAAGTTATTTCTACCGCCGTGTCCTGTGGTCGGGTGGTGCGAGTCAGCTCTGTTGAGCTTGTCACAACCAAGCGTCAGTACCGCCGGTTGTTTGTAGTCATGGATCGAGTGTGGCCTCCTTGATATGGGCCAAGGTCCATGGATTTGAGAGGGCAGTACGCCTGGGTGTGTCCCGATCCGGTCAGAGAGTGTTGTCATTGAGAAAGTTGAAATATTCTTTCAGTTCAGGCCCAGTGCCTGTCCAGTTGATGATAATGTCATCAATGTAGCAGCCCCAGAATTGGATATGTTTAGTCCATTCTGAGGCCGCTCTGGACCATGCATGGGTGCGCTCTACCCACCCCATAAAGAGGTTGGCGTACAACGGTGCAAATTTGGATCCCATCGCAGTCCCCTGCTCTTGTTTGTACCATGTGGTGTCGAATATGAAAAAGTTATTTTCCAGGATGAGGTCTATCATCTCTAATAACATCTGATTGTGGTCATATAGGCTGGCATGTCTGGTGAAGAGATAGAAATCCACAGCTCTCTCACCAAATCCTCGTTTAATGCATGTTGTTGGACCTGCGATGGGCAAGCCCAGCACAAAGGGGGTAGCTTGGCTCAAGTGACAAGGCAAGTGAAGGCTGTAGTGTTAAGCCGGCTTTGACCCAATAATAACTCCCTCCACAGCCACACCAAAAAGAAGGACACCACACCACTGCTGTAGAAAAATACGATTCCTTTATATAAAAGTTCTCTGTTGTAAATAGGGTTGACTGGGAAAGCACATACACATTTCATTTGGTCATACAATTCTGGGTTTCAATTCTGTAATAAATAGTTCTATAAATGAAGTCAGGAATAAATAACATCAATAAATAGAATAACTTCAGGAATGAGTACCACAAATAAATATCACAATAAATATCAGAATAAATACTGGTTCATTTAAATAAATAACCACATGTTTCTTCTGGTATCGCTGCCACCAATTAAATACTTTAGGAACATCACATTTGTAATACGTTTCAAATGGGAAAGATAACTCTTACAGTTTGTGTTGATTTCAATGACAATATATACAGCTTCTCTGAGCACAGAATAAGGTTTGGGACTCTTTAGGGATCATTGAGGGCGTATGCGCGTGTATCTAAAAGGCAAGGAAACACAGTGAATACTTCATTTGCACTCGGCTGTCACCAGGATAGGATCTCTGCTTTGCCGGTGAAGTCTATGCGCGCCTACGGGCTTTAACACCGCTAGAACTCAGGTGGCACCAGTTCAAAGTCTTTAGACTGACGAACGGGCTGCCGGAGAGGTCACACAATCCTCACGCACAGTCAAACGAATGCCGGTTCACAGTTCCTTCACAACGCTGCATTCAATATGACGAAACGGGCCCACCTCACATCGGCTGCAATCGGGATATGATTCAGTCGGGCACAGCACCTCTCTCGTCAGCGACGGGGTTCTCAGGGGCTCCACAGACCTCCCTCCGACTTCCGCATACAGGGTGGTTCCCGCCCACAGCTACAGCTCCCGGGTCACTGGGGAGTGGCAGAGACGCTAGTCCCACCCAACGAAGGCCGGCCTTTCCCCGCCCCGGCGCACCACCTCACCTTCAGTCTGCGCAGGAAGCGCTCTACGCTGGTGGGGCTCGGAGACGTCCGAGCTCCCCTCTAGAGGCGCCTGTCGCGAAGGGGGCACAGCTGACGATCGCGGTCACGGCGAACTTGCTCTCGCCTCGCGACTCGCGTAATCGGTCACAATTCACCACCGGGGGGGGGGGGGCGGGGAGGCACACGAATCTGGCCACAGTCTTTGGGGGCAATGAGGCACTCGCTGGGCAGGCGCTGTAGGCGCTAGGACACTTTTCACGTAGCTGACTGGAACGCCAGTCAGAAACAACGCCAGCACCCCTTTGCTGCTCTACTGCCCGCGCTACCAGCCACCTCAGGGGTCAACAGGGCAGGTGTCAATCTGGTGTCAAGTCTGGAATCTCTTCTCATCTAATCTAATCCAATCTAATCTAATCTAAAATGGCCGCCAGGGACTGCCCTTATATAGCCAGTGCCCTGGGGTACTGGCATGAGCCAGAAGGTTCTAGAACCTTCTCTGGCTGTGACAATGACATGGCACTCTTGAGGTGTATTTGGGACACTACCAGCCACCGTACTGTGGTTCTAGAGCAGCCATTTTGTGTACCTGAGGGAAATAAAGGAATTCCTGTCAGGAATGCGCGCCAAACAAAGGGCGCCAAAACCTCAAAAGGCCAGGGTTCATGAAGGCTCCAATGGGAGTCACTCACATGAAGAAAAAGGGGTGTTCACCATTTTGGGGCCATATACACAGGTTGACAACCCCAGTTTGTAATGCCACAGGTTTCGCCAGGTTCCTTGTAAATAGGTGCCACAAACCTTGTGAGCAACTGGGCGTCAGGGAACATCTAACCCCATGAAACAACACATAAAAAGTCCTGGTAGACAAAGAAAAGCGACAAATTTTGGGAGGTACAGGGGAACAAAAGAAATCATAGTGGTGAGGGGACTCTCAGAAGCAGACGGGTCTAACACATGTATACAAGGATTCTACATCCAGTGTGGCCAGAGCCAGTTTCCGCTTCCATGGCATAGACAATTGAGCAACAAACGGTATATATAGGGAAAAAAGGATTGGAGAACACGGGCATCCCTGGCGGGTTCCCCTCTCTATAGGAAACTGAGTCGATTTCTCCCCCATAACGGTCACACTGGCGACTGGATCTAGATACATCACCTTTAGTGCCTTAATGATTTTCTGTACGAACCCTCTGCCGGCTAAAATATCCCATAAGTAACTCCACACCACCCGGTCAAATGCCTTTTCTGCATCGAGCAGGATCATGGACATCTCCCCCCCGTAGCAGCATGAGCATCAAACAGGGCTATAGCTCTGTTGGTATGGTCTGTCATGTCACGTCCCGGGACAAACCCATGCTGCCAGGGGGAAACAAGACCCCCTATGACCCTGCCCAACCTCCTAGCCCATATCTTCAAATAGAGCTTGGTATCGGAGTTAATCAGTGAGATAGGTCTATAAGACCCCGGATTCTCGATAGGTTTTCCTTTCCTATGGAAAATTATAATATTCGTCTCTTTCCATGAGTCTGGGGTTTGACCTGTGCAAACTATCCCATTAAAGAGATCTACAAGTAAGATGATAATTTCAGATTCAATACTCTTGTAGACCTCTAAGGGAATGCCATCGGGTCCTGCTGCCTTCCCCGAGGCCAGCTCATGTAAAGCAGCTATAACCTCCGATTGAGTAATATCTTTATCTAATTCTTCTTGTAATGCCTTATTTAGGAGTGGGCCTTGGTCTTCAATAATATCTTGTTGCTCTCTATCTCTATTCTCCTCATCATAAAGCTTTTGATAGAAACCTCTGAAGACATGTAAAATATCCCCGGTTTCAGTATATTCAATATCGTTATCCACAATCTTTGAGATAGCGTTTTTAGACCTCTCTTGTCTTAAACGGAGAGCAAGGGCTCTACCTCCATGTTCACCTGTCTCGTAGCGGTTGGCCCTAGTTGCTTTATACTCCCCTGCTGCTTTTTGTGTGATCACTTTCTGTAATTCTGCTTTAATAGCAGAAAGAGTATTATAGCAATGACTTCCATCACCACCAGAAACTATAACTTTAACATGTTCCCCTTCGATCTCTGATAATCTCTCAAGTATTTTGGATTCTTCTACTCTATCATCTTTTTTCATTTTGGCTGAGAAGCTAATAGTCTCATCTCTCAAAGCTGCTTTAAAAGATTCCCAAACTGTATTTCGGGAGGCGCTAAATCTATTGGCATCAAAGAATGCTTCGGACCACTGCTTTAAGTGGGCTACAAATCTAGAATCCATCAATAATCTTCTCTCAAAAGTCCAAGAGGACTTTGCTCTTCTGAGCCCATTCATTTTATACTGAATTATCAGGGGATTATGATCAGACAACACCATTGGTAATCTAGTAATGGTGACTCTGTTAATTTCTGATGAGGAGATAAATATATAATCCAATTTAGAGTGTTTCTGGGCTGGGTTCGAAAAATACGTAAAACCAGAATTTAATGGGTTTTTAGTGCCCCAAACATCAACTAGTGCCATTACTTTCTCTAAGCGATATATCAAACTTGTTTGCCGACCCAACCATCCCTGTCAGACTGACATCACTACTTGTGATTCTGTGTTGTCTAAAGTGCATGGTTGATCCCTTTGTGTGGAGGAAAAAATATGAGTTACAATGTGTGTCTCACAGTTCGTGGGACACTTGCACATGAACCTACTTACTATGTTTGATTTACTTCCTTTATCTAATTGATATGTCAAACTTGTTTGCCGACCCAACCTTCCCCTTCAGATTGACAACACTACATGTCGTTCTGTGTTGCCGAAACTGCATGGTTGATCCCTTTGTCTGAAATCATATGACTTACAATGTGTGTCTTACAGCTTGTGGGACACATGCACATGAAACTACTTCCTTTGTTTGTCCCTATGACCTATTTTTGTTTTTACTAACTGAATTTATGGTGCATGGCACAATTTACGTACTATCAGTGGCACTGTAACCCTATTGCCACACATGCTTCCATTTGAATGTATGATGATAACACGCATACCATCACAACGCGGTATTGTACATAGTGGTTTTGACAACGCAAATCGTTACATCGACTTGCGTTGGAGGGCTCTGGACTGAAGAATAGTGTGAATTACTATTCCAACTCCAGTCTACGTACAGTAGGGAAGGTGTTGGAATAGTAATTCACACTATTCCTTAGTCTAGAGCGCTCTCCAGTGCAAGTCGACGTAATGACATGCATTGTTAAAACCACAATGTAACCATTACGCCTTGTAATGGTTGCGTAGTAAAGGATGTTTCCCTTCCATTTTGTACGTTATTTAGTTACATGTGACGTAAAGTATATCTCCACATTCTTTCTTTCTCTGTCCTCGCTCTTATTTGTAAACTTATGAGAGAGTTTTTTGCATTAGTACCATGATATCTAAACACGCTGAGTACTACTTCCTGTTTTTGCTGTTTCCTATGTGCCTATTACTGCTGTCTCTTCCCTTTGCACTTGTACGTATGATTCTCTCCTCACACATTTCTCTCTTAGGAAACCTCTATTAACTGATGGACTCTTTCTTGGGCAACTCACACGTTATATGTCCTGGCCTTTTTTCATATCCGGCTTATGCCGGCATTTTTAATTAATGTAATGAAATGGACTTCTTGGGCACCCAATTGACTAGGGTTACGTTAGTTGTCTGCTCTCAGTATAGATGAAGAAATGTACGTTTGGCACCATGACAAGAAATTTCATACATTTACCCGAGTACAGAGAACTGGGCCTATATCCATAATTGTTTTGCTCACCATGCCATTCCAGCTTGAACCCAGCCATATGCAAATCAGTCTTGACCCTGCACCCAATGAGAACAGTCCAGCCCGAACTGCCAGGCCAGGTCCTCCCTGTACTGGAATCAAGCATCCTAGGACCGGTTTCGAGCTTTCAGCCCTCATCAGTCAGGATAGCTTGACTACACTGGCATGGAGAGCACGGGACTCACGTCTGAGCTTACCCGTTCCATTCTGGGTGACAAATGCAAAAAGAACAATTGATGGACAGAATGCAGAACAATGTCATACATTCACCCCAGTACAGAGATCTGGGCCTAAATCCATCGTTTTTTTGCACACCGTGCCATTCCAGCTTTGTACCAGCCATATGCAAATCAGTCTTGACCATGCACCCAATAGGAACAGTCAGCCCGAACTGCCAGATCAGGTCCTCCCTGGACTGGAAACTAGCATCCTAGGACAGGTTTCGGGCTTTCAGCCCTCATCAGCCAGGATAGTTGACTCCAGTGGCATGGAGCGCACGGGACACACGTCTGAGCATACCCGTCCCACTCAGGGTGACAAATGCAAAAAGAACAATTGATGGACAGAATGCAGAACAATGTCATACATTCACCCCAGTACAGAGCTCTGGGCCTAAATCCATCATTTCTGTTGCTCACCATGCCATTCCAGCTTGGACCCAGCCATATGCAAATCAGTCTTGACCCTGCACCCAATAGGAACAGTCCTGCCCAAACTGACAGGCCAGGTCCTCCCTGGACTGGAAACAAGCATCCTAGGACCAGTTTCGGGCTTTCCGCCCTCATCAGCCGGGATATCTTGACTCCAGTGGCAGGGAGAGCACGGGACCCACGTCTGGGCATACCTGTCCCACTCGGGGTGACAAATGCAAAAAGAACAATTGATGGACAGAATGCAGAACAATGTCATACATTCACCCCAGTACAGAGATATGGGCCTAAATCCATCATTTGCTAATTCAAAGTTGCAGGGTATGCTCACTTTGGCACTGGATTCAAGCTAGCCTGGCTGATGAAGGGTGATACTGAGGTGGCAAAGTGAGCTAAAGAATGATGATGGAGCCAACCCAGATCTGTGACTGGGGGTGAGTGTCTGAACAGTTTCAGTGCTCCATCCATCATCTTCTTGTGTTTGCTTTGTTCACCTTAAGTTGCAGGGTATGCCCAGACCTGAGTCTCTTGCTAACTTTGCCACTGGATTCAAGCTAGCCTGGCAGATGAAGGGTGTTACCCAGAAACCGGTCACAGGATGCTTGCTTCTGGTTCAGGGAAGACCTCGCTTGGCAGTTCGGGCTGGACTGTGCCCATATTGCACAGGGTGCATATAGCTGAGTCTGAAGTGAGGTGGCGAAGTGAGCTAAAGAATGATGATGGATTCAACCGAGATCTGTGACTGGGGGGGTGAGTGTCTGAAAAGTTTCAGCGCACCGTCCATCATCTCCTTGTGGATGCAAGTAATCAAAGACAAGTTTGGTGTCACAACATTGTCTTGGACAGACTTTCTCAGACTCAGTGTCGAAGCAGGGATGAGAACATTTCAATGTAACCTGCCACCCCAGTTCAGACATGGCTATATGCAAATCAGTCTGACCCTGTGCCTCATGGGAACAGTCCAGCCCGAACTGCCAAGCCATGCCTTCCCTGGACCGGAAACAAGCTTCCGAGGACCGGTTTCTGGCATTCCAGCCGTCTTCAGCCCGGCTTGCTTGAATCCAGTGGCAAAGTGAGCAAGGTACTCACGTCTGAGCATACCCTGCCACACTTATGGCGGCCAAAGCGGTACAAAAGGGGATGGTGATGGACGGAGCATCTGAACCAATCAAACACTCACACCCAGTCAAAAGATCTGGGTTTGATCCATCACTGCTCTTTAGCCCACTCTGCCACCCCAGTTCAGACATGGCTATATGCAAATCAGTCTGACCCTGTGCCTCATGGGAACAGTCCAGCCCCAACTGCCAAGCCATGCCTTCCCTGGACCGGAAACAAGCTTCCGAGGACCGGTTTCTGGCATTCAATCCGTCTTCAGCCCGGGTTGCTTGAATCCAGTGGCAAAGTGAGCAAGGGACTCACGTCTGAGCATACCCTGCCACACTTATGGCGGCCAAAGCGGTACAAAAGGGGGTGGTGATGGACGGAGCATCTGAACCAATCAAACACTCACACCCAGTCAAAAGATCTGGGTTTGATCCATCACCGTTCCTTAGCCCACTCTGCCACCCCAGTTCAGACATGGCTATATGCAAATCAGTCTGACCCTGTGCCTCATGGGAACAGTCCAGCCCGAACTGCCAAGCCATGCCTTCCCTGGACCGGAAACAAGCTTCCGAGGACCGGTTTCTGGCATTCCAGCCGTCTTCAGCCCGGCTCGCTTGAATCCAGTGGCAAAGTGAGCAACGGACTCACGTCTGAGCATACCCTGCCACACTTATGGCGGCCAAAGCGGTACAAAAGGGGTGGTGATGGACGGAGCATCTGAACCAATCAAACACTCACACCCAGTCAAAAGATCTGGGTTTGATCCATCACCGTTCTTTAGCTCACTCTGCCACCCCAGTTCAGACATGGCTATATGCTAATCAGTCTGACCCTGTGCCTCATGGGAACAGTCCAGCCTGAACTGCCAAGCCATGCCTTCCCTGGACCGGAATCAAGCTTCCGAGGACCGGTTTCTGGCATTCCAGCCGTCTTCAGCCCGGCTTGCTTGAATCCAGTGGCAAAGTGAGCAAGGGACTCACGTCTGAGCATACCCTGCCACACTTATGGCGGCCAAAGCGGTACAAAAGAGGGTGGTGATGGACGGAGCATCTGAACCAATCAAACACTCACACCCAGTCATAAGATCTGGGTTTGATCCATCACCGTTCTTTAGCCCACTCTGCCACCCCAGTTCAGACATGGCTATATGTAAATCAGTCTGACCCTGTGCCTCATGGGAACAGTCCAGCCCTAACTGACAAGCCATGCCTTCCCTGGACCGGAAACAAGATTCCGAGGACCGGTTTCTGGCATTCCAGCCGTCTTCAACCCGGCTTGCTTGAACCCAGTGGCAAAGTGAGCAAGGGACTCATGTCTGAGCATACCCTGCCACACTTATGGCGGCCAAAGCGGTACAAAAGGGGGTGGTGATGGACGGAGCATCTGAACCAATCAAACACTCACACCCAGTCAAAAGATCTGGGTTTGATCCATCACCGTTCTTTAGCCCACTCTGCCACCCCAGTTCAGACATGGCTATATGCAAATCAGTCTGACCCTGTGCCTCATGGGAACAGTCCAGCCTGAACTGCCAAGCCATGCCTTCCCTGGACCGGAAACAAGCTTCCGAGGACCGGTTTCTGGCATTCCAGCCGTCTTCAGCCCGGCTTGCTTGAATCCAGTGGCAAAGTGAGCAAGGGACTCACGTCTGAGCATACCCTGCCACACTTATTGCGGCCAAAGCGGTACAAAAGAGGGTGGTGATGGACGGAGCATCTGAACCAATCAAACACTCACACCCAGTCATAAGATCTGGGTTTGATCCATCACCGTTCTTTAGCCCACTCTGCCACCCCAGTTCAGACATGGCTATATGTAAATCAGTCTGACCCTGTGCCTCATGGGAACAGTCCAGCCCGAACTGACAAGCCATGCCTTCCCTGGACCGGAAACAAGCTTCCGAGGACCGGTTTCTGGCATTCCAGCCGTCTTCAGCCCGGCTTGCTTGAACCCAGTGGCAAATTGAGCAAGGGACTCACGTCTGAGCATACCCTGCCACACTTATGGCGGCCAAAGCGGTACAAAAGGGGGTGGTGATGGACGGAGCATCTGAACCAATCAAACACTCACACCCAGTCAAAAGATCTGGGTTTGATCCATCACCGTTCTTTAGCCCACTCTGCCACCCCAGTTCAGACATGGCTATATGCAAATCAGTCTGACCCTGTGCCTCATGGGAACAGTCCACCCCGAACTGCCAAGCCATGCCTTCCCTGGACCGGAAACAAGCTTCCGATGGACCGGTTTCTGGCATTCCAGCCGTCTTCAGCCCGGCTTGCTTGAATCCAGTGGCAAAGTGAGCAAGGGACTCACGTCTGAGCATACCCTGCCACACTTATGGCGGCCAAAGCGGTACAAAAGGGGGTGGTGATGGACGGAGCATCTGAACCAATCAAACACTCACACTCAGTCAAAAGATCTGGGTTTGATCCATCACCGTTCTTTAGCACACTCTTCCACCCCAGTTCAGACATGGCTATATCCAAATCAGTCTGACCCTGTGCCTCATGGGAACAGTCCAGCCCGAACTGCCAAGCCAGGCCTTCCCTGGACTGCAAACAAGCTTCCGAGGACCGGTTTCTGGCATTCCAGCCATCTTCAGCCCGGCTTGCTTGAATCCAGTGGCAAAGTGAGCAAGGGAATCACGTCTGAGCATACCCTGCCACACTTATGGCGGCCAAAGTGGTACAAAAGGGGGTGGTGATGGACGGAGCATCTGAACCAATCAAACACTCACACCCAGTCAAAAGATCTGGGTTTGATCCATCACCGTTCTTTAGCCCACTCTGCCACCCCAGTTCAGATATGGCTATATGCAAATCAGTCTGACCCTGTGCCTCATGGGAACAGTCCAGCCCGAACTGCCAAGCCATGCCTTCCCTGGACCGGAAACAAGCTTCCGAGGACCGTTTTCTGGCATTCCAGCCGTCTTCAGCCCGGCTTGCTTGAATCCAGTGGCAAAGTGAGCAAGGGACTCACGTCTGAGCATACCCTGCCACACTTATGGCGGCCAATGCGGTACAAAAGGGGGTGGTGATGGACGGAGCATCTGAACCAATCAAACACTCACACCCAGTCATAAGATCTGGGTTTGATCCATCACCGTTCTTTAGCCCACTCTGCCACCCCAGTTCAGACATGGCTATATGTAAATCAGTCTGACCCTGTGCCTCATGGGAACAGTCCAGCCCGAACTGACAAGCCATGCCTTCCCTGGACCGGAAACAAGCTTCCGAGGACCGGTTTCTGGCATTCCAGCCGTCTTCAGCCCGGCTTGCTTGAATCCAGTGGGAAAGTGAGCAAGGGACTCACGTCTGAGCATACCCTGCCACACTTATGGCGGCCAAAGCGGTACAAAAGGGGGTGGTGATGGACGGAGCATCTGAACCAATCAAACACTCACACCCAGTCAAAAGATCTGGGTTTGATCCATCACCGTTCTTTAGCCCACTCTGCCACCCCAGTTCAGACATGGCTATATGCAAATCAGTCTGACCCTGTGCCTCATGGGAACAGTCCAGCCTGAACTGCCAAGCCATGCCTTCCCTGGACCGGAAACAAGCTTCCGAGGACCGGTTTCTGGCATTCCAGCCGTCTTCAGCCCGGCTTGCTTGAATCCAGTGGCAAAGTGAGCAAGGGACTCACGTCTGAGCATACCCTGCCACACTTATGGCGGCCAAAGCGGTACAAAAGAGGGTGGTGATGGACGGAGCATCTGAACCAATCAACCACTCACACCCAGTCAAAAGATCTGGGTTTGATCCATCACCGTTCTTTTGCCTACTGTGCCACCCCAGTTCAGACATGGCTATATGCAAATCAGTCTGACCCTGTGCCTCATGGGAACAATCCAGCCCGAACTGCCAAGCCATGCCTTCCCTGGACCAGATTGTCACGTAAATGTGTACATGATCGAATCTGGTTGTGTAGCTGTAGTGACACCTCCAAGGGCTCCCTAATACGATGAATTTCATTTCCTCAAATTTACTACAAGACTAACTCTGTTGTGATTAGTCATCTGACATGATTGCAGACTGTGCAGTCTGCTGTCTTTGTGTAGTTGGAATGGCAGGGTCTGCTATGGGCCTGTTATACCTCATACTTACTGTACCCCCCTGTTGGACTTGATCGTTGTTCATTTTCATGACCAAATTCAAAACAGCAATTCTACAACTGTTGTCACTGCACTCTTTGATGATTTGTCCAAGCACAGGAATTACCCTGTTGTCATGAACATATTAATATGATACCAGCTATGATGTTTTCATGATTTTTCAAGTTATGTATGTTGTTGCGTGTTGTTATTGATGATGTTCATAGAACATATGACTCAATAGTTTTTGGTGTGTCAATTATGCCTAATGCCATCATGTTCTTGGAGTCTGGAAACAGGACATGTATTTTTATTTTTCAGACAACATGTCACCGGAGGAGCAGCGTCAGTTCCTCCAGTGGAAGGAACGATACCGTCACATCAGGTGTGTGGCAAAGGGATTCTATGCAATGGCAAAATGGCACCATGAGGAGAGGGCTTCTGGCAGGCGGAAGTCCATCCCAGACTGCACTAAAAAAGGTGGACAATGACACGCTACCCTGCCTATCTCCACAACACACCACGGTGTATCGGGGTGCCGCTCACGGTGTATCACGGTGTGTCTCCTGCTAACTGTGGACTTTGTTTTCCTGAGGACTTCGTGGGACCCTTGCCTGTTAAGTAGCGGATAAGTGCGGGCAGCGAAGGGGGAGAGCAATTTACACGCTTACAGCCGCCGAGGGACTGCGAGGTCCAGCAGGCTCTGAGTCACGCAGCTGCTGCCTCTTCCCTCTGCGTCCCCGCCCTCCCACCCCCGCCTGTAGTGCTAAAATTGCGCTTCAAGTCCCGCGGGACACAGCCCGGGCAAAGGGCGGGCCCTCCGAGGCCAGAGGAGGACAGGACAGGCAGGCACTCGCTCCTTGACTGCCTCTGCTGTATATTACCAATTGGAACGCTCTAAGGCGGTATCTCTGCAGTCTACTGCCTATTCTACAGTTTTAAGCTTGTTTTGTTTCTATCGTACCCTAGTTGTATTCAGGTAGACGTCATACTCCATAGTCGGTATTTTAAAGTTATATTTTGTTTTGTGTTGGAGGATGCCTTCTCCTACCTTTGTACTACCTGCTGAAGGAAGTGTTAAACAAGGGACGCTGGATGGTTTCGTCATCAGGTCAGCATCTATGACGGATAGGGATTTAACCCTATCCGAACGACGAGCAAACAGACGCCGCTCGATTGAGCACATTAAGAATAAAAGGTCTTCACTGGGTCCTATGTTATCTGGCCTGCCTGTGCCACCAGATTTAGCTGCTGGCCCAATGAGTTCTGAGCATCTGCTCGACTCTGGCATTCCTTTTTTACTACAGGATAGAGATAGCCCCCCAGAATCCCAGGTTGCTGTTAACCCCGTCACTGATCTCTCAGCCTCGTTGGTTAGCATATCAGACGAGGTTGCATCTATGACGGACTCTTTGTTGACAATAACTGAGCCTCTTCCTAAACCCGACACGCCAGCTGTAGCTGCAGCTGTGGAAGATAATCGGCGTTATGGTCCTCCGCCTAAGAAAAGGAGAAGGAAAGGGCAGGGTATAGCTCGTAAGCTAGCCGCATCTTCCCCCTGTACTAAGCAGAGCTACCTCCCTTCTCCAGCCATAACCTTGCAGAGCCCTACTTCTATTCTCTCTTCAGACCAGCAAGCTCCCGATCTACTGGGGAGCATGGAAAAATGATCAGATCATTTACCATGCCCCTGGTGGAGAGACTTAAGGGGATTGCTGTACAGCTGAGAGATTTAGAGAAGGCATTCGAGGCTTTACATCTGAGTAACAAGGGCCCAGGTGGGGAAGTCCCTATCTCCCCTGTTACTACTGCCTCTCGGGGTTCTGCACCACGGACTAAAGAAAAATCTACCAAGCAGCCCAACGGTGCCGCGTCGATGGTCACTGTGGTTCCCAGGCGTGACACTGATGGTGCAGTCAAGGATTCCTCGGGGAGCATGACATCCACTGGCTCACAATCCAAATCCGAGGTTGCAGATGCTACTGTCAGATCACAAATCCCTAAAAGACAACGAGTTAACTTACCCCCCGAAGCAGTACCTTTTGTGGTGGTCTTAACTGGCGTTCCGGTCTTGGAGCCGGGTAAGAGGGAGGACCAAGTCCAACTCAAAAACAAGGCCATTTACTGGCTTAAACAGAATCGGCCCTTACCGCCTTACCTTAATGGAGAAATACTAATGGTACGACGGCTTGTATGGCTAGGGTCCACCCAAAAAAGCATAACAGGGGATATCGTTATAATTAGCTTCAAAGATAATAGGGCGGTTAGTTATATCCTAAACTGGTCCTCGACTAATAGTAGTAGCTCGATTACTCCTCGAGAACTGCCTTACTTTTATCCTAGAAACCTGATAACTCCAGTGGTTAATCCTAGACAGCGGGCTTTTAATGTGACAAATACAACCAGGCCTTTTACGTACCTGCAGGATAACCAAACGAGGGGACAACGTTCCCATCCCATGGGGCAATTTCGTGCACCTAGACCATTATTTGACACACACTTAGTTGATCCTGTTTTTCTGGCTCATCTGTTTCACCACGATCGGCAGACTCAGTATTTTAATCATCCCCCTACAACACCTATCCCTTGGTCTCTTAACAGGTTCCAAATCCCCCTTTATAACCGTTTTGAAAGCCTTCGAGATTTGGAGGGTGTAGACTGACTGAGTTGTAGTTCGCATGTATTAGCTTGTCCTGCAGTTTCTACTTTTCAAGCAACTTGTCACTGTAGTCCACCTATTGACTCAGTGCCGCCTAATGTTGCTGGTCCTACTTTTACTCCTGGGCAATGCGATGATTTAGGTCCAGTTTCAATTTGTAGCACAGGCCTTGTTAATCTTGATGTCCTAAAAGTTAGTACAGTAGTTACCTCATGTAGCCCTGGCCCTGATATCCCTGATGTTCCTGAATTTAGTAGCTCCAGCCAGATCCATGAGATTCCCGTGGACCGCAGTAATAGGGGTCAAGTGGTTAAATACAGTGCCCAAGGGAACTTTGAGTTCTTATTTTGGAATGTTTCAGGGATTAAGGACAAGGCTTCGGATTCTTCTTGGAGTGAGTTTGTCGTACCTTTTGGAATATTGTGTATTCAAGAAACTTGGACTGTCGAGCCGGTTTATCTAAACGGGTTTAGAACCTTTCATGTTGCAGCTGCACCCTCCAATCGTGGGAGGAATAAGGGTGGGATATGTATTTACATTTCGAACCTGCTGGGTGTTGCAAACATTAAAGTAGTCAAGTCAGGTCTATGCTTTCAAATTTTATTGATCAGGCTGGATTCTAAGGTCGATATTATCCTGGTTAATATCTATAACAACTTGCATGAGTGTTTGGTCCCTGAATTGGTATCCTCTGTGAGCAAAGGCATAAATGGTATTGTTACCCCGAATGGGAGGGACTGTATTATTGTTTGTGGGGGAGATTTTAATTATAATTTGTGTGCTCATGAGAGGGGGGGTTGTGGATTTACGGGGGAAGACGAGGATGATATTTCCCCACACTTTTCCCACCAAGAAGGCGGCGACTCACTGAATGATATGATGGCATCTTTTAATCTAGACTTTGTTAACAGGATGTGCATCCCTAGTGTTGAATTTGGAGCAACCTTTGTGGGTAGAGGGCTCGGCACCACTATAGATTTTATTATCGCCTCGGAAAGTCACGCTACTTGGTATGCAGATTATTCCATCCACTCTGTAGGATTTAGTGACCATCTCCCTCTTTCTTTTGCTATTAACATACCTCAGGCTAAGTCTAGTTCACTTATAGAGCGACTGTCGTGGTTGAAATCCTGTGATATGCCCAGGCAAAATGGTTATGCCATCAAATGGAGCCAGATTGACCCGGAGGTTATGTCTGTAAAGATAGTTAGGGGATCCTTGGAATCTATTGACAAGTGTCTAGATGTAGCTTCTTCCCATAAGGAGACACTGGCAGCCTTTGAGGATATTACACGGACCATACGAGATAGTCTGTCCCGTAAGGGGAAAGGCCTCACCACTAGGATGACGACCAATTCATAGTTCGATGCCCCATGCTCTAGGGCGCATTCACATCTTATGGACGCGTTACAAAAAAAGATCAGGTACCCGTGTGAGGTGGCCAACTGCAGGAAAGACTATCGTCTTTCCCGGAAGATCTCTAAGAACAATATTAAGCAGGAGGCATGGAACAATCTGGTTACTGCCGCACAATCAAAGGATAGCGCCCTATTTTGGCGAGCAGTTAATGCGCCCTTTTTTAACGCACCAAATAATGCTAGGGTTGAGGTGGCCATCAATGAAGCCTCCTGGATTGACTTCTTCTCGGAAGTCTATAATCCGGAGGGGTTTCCCAAACTTGTGGATATGGGGGATCCGGATTGGGACATGGCCAGGAACTTTCAACCGGTTAATTTAGACATCACAATTGGCGAAATGTCCGTTGCCATCGAGCAGAGCAGGGGAGGTAAAGCCCCAGGAATAGATGGGGTTCCTTTTGATTTATTTAAATACTCAGTTGATTTATGGTCTCCCATACTGAAGAGAGTCTTGGACGCTAGTTGTGAACTGGGGTTTCCTGGGACCTGGTCCGATGCCATTATTATACCCATCTTCAAGAAGGGAGATAGGGAGAGCCCTTCTTGTTATCCCCTATCTCCCTTCTTGATTCCTTTATGAAAATTGCGGGAAGGGCCGTCCTGAACCGGTTACCTTCCTGGGTGGAGGAGGAAGCAGTACTATCTACGGTCCAGTACGGATTCCGCAAGGGGATGGGAACTGTGGAACAGGTCTTAAATTTCATACTCCTCCGTGGTAAATACGTCCAGGCTAAGGCAGGCAAACTCTATGCGGCATTTGTCGACTTGAGTGCCGCATTCGATTGCGTGAAGCATGATCGACTGTGGAAAGTATTAGAGGATCTTAAAGTAGAACAGGCCATTATATCCTTTTTAAGACAACTCTATGTGGGGGCAAGGGCATGGGTGAGATATGGAATCAGTGGAGAATGCACCAAGCCATTTCACGTAAAGCGCGGAGTAAGGCAAGGGTGCGTACTCGCGCCCCTCCTTTTTAACTTGTATACAAATGATTTAGAGGATGTCCTGGTGTCCAATGTTATTGACTCGCCCAGAATCAACTCTAAGCAAGTGGTGTCATTATTATACGCTGATGACGCCGTTATTATGGCAAGGACAGAGAGAGGTCTACAACTAGCCCTGGATGCATATATGAACTTTATGGACTCCAGGGGATTGTCATTAAACATGAAAAAAACCTTTGCTATGACGTGCGCCAGGGGCAAGTTTAAAACCTGCAAACTGTTTGCACGTAAGGAAAGAGTGCAGACTACAAAATCTTTTTCTTACCTAGGAGTAGTCCTTGAAGGGGGGGGACACTGGGGCTCAGCCATTAGGAGCAGGGCCCTGTCATTTAAAAAAGCTACCGTAGCACTCATGGTTTTTTCACGTAAAATGGGTAAAAGACCCCCTGAAATCCTACTCAAAATTTATATGGCCAAATGCGTTAGTACAGCCATTTATGGGGCCGGTGTTTGGGGCATCCAAGATACTAGGGAAATACAAGTTGTAGAAAATGCTTTTTTAAGGTATATTTTAGCCGTCCCACCCAGTTTATCTGTGTTTAATTGTCATGCTGAGCTGGGGGTTAGGCACATTAGTGACCTGATTGCGATGCACCCCTTGCTACTTTGGCACAGGGTTTGGACAGGAGCAGACTTGGAACTCAATAGAGAGATCCTTCGCGACGTTATGGCCCTTGACAAATCCAACAACATAGCGTGGTTGACATACATTCAAAAGTTTTGCCGGGATCTGGGGAAACCTGAGTTTTACACGTCACCAGAGGAGCTAGCCAGGATCTCGAGGAGAGATCTAAAGAATAGTTGCTGGCTCCATTTAGAATCCTTGCGCCTAGGTTCTGAGCTGAATAAGGAAACGGTTGTGCGGCACCAATTGTTGCTCACCTCGGCCAACATGGAACCCTATTTGAACTGGTGCACTAAGGGTTTTGATAGATTTTTACTTACTAGGCACAGATTTAACATCTTTTTCCGCCTGGTGTCTTTTCCCACATCCACACGATTGGTCTAAAATGCTTATCAAATGTCCATGTGATGGGAGGGCAGAACAATCAACTCTCCATGTGATTTTCTTTTGCAAATTTTACCACAATGAGAGAGTTCGATGGATCAAACCACTCCTGAAAAACCATGGAATTTGGTATCAGTGCCGCCCTGCCTTATTGTTTCTCCAATTACTTAATGATGAACTGTGTGTGGCTACTGTGGTTGGCTTTTTAAAAAGTGTTTTTAGAAAAAGGAAAAGTTTAATATGTTTATAACATATTTCTTATTTTTTTAGTCGGTTCCAAATGCATTGTTATTCCTATGTATTCTATGTATTGTTTTTCTTTCTTTGATGTAGCTTTTATGGTTTTTTAATTTACAAAAATCGAATAAAGCTTTTTCTACTACTACTACACAACACACCAGACCCAGTCCCAGCCAATCCCTGGCCCATCAGGGTTACATTGTGGCACACAAAAGAAAAGGTCAGCTGTACCAGGACCATCAAGAGCTGCCGCACATGCGGCACCCTCCTCTTCAACACAAACTCTAGCCCTCTCACAGAGTGCACAACCAGGGACATCCTTAACCCCTTCCACGCTGAGGACGAGCTGGGCTCGTCATGAGGTAGCCTCCTGCGACGCTGATGACGGTCCCCAGCTCGTCACGTAACATGGGCTTTTAAAAATCTCCGTGTACGAGCGGAATTCCGCCCGCACGCATGCGGTTAAGAGCTACATGACACACAGAGAGGTCTGTCCCCTCAAAGAGGGAGAGGAGGCTCCTGTTCAATTTGAACGTTTGAGTGGCCCGAAGTGAACAGGACAATGATGATATTAAGGTCCACCTCATGGACATTAAATGGCCCCTGGGGTATCTATTGATGTGCAATGGATATTTAGTTTCCCACCCTGTGCAGTCCCACGTTTCCCATCACCTATTTACCATCCTTTCCATAGCATAAGTAGTTAGTTAGTGTTAAGTGTATTTTTAGTGTAGGGCTAGTATAGTGTTAGGTGTAGTTAGCTTTTTACTTTTTGGATAGTCTCTTTTTAGTGCTTTTGGTTAAGTTTCCTTTTCCTTAGGGTGAGGGGGATGATGTGTTTGTGAACTCAATAAAAATACATAATTGTTTAGTATGTATGTTTAGTTAGTTGATGTATAGGTTGAGATGTCTGTGCCTTTGCTGGATGTGCCGTTTGGGGGGGAGGTGGGTTGATGTTTAATATATGTTGTTATGTGTATACTCTTAGGTAAACTAGTTAGTTTAGTATAGGTTAAATTAATAAAAGTAAGATTAGTGTAGTTTTGGATTAGTCAGTATCATTAGTTTAGTTTTTTAGGTAAACATCCTTTACAACGAAACTTTTTCCACGCAGTACCTTTACAACGCAGGAATTACAACGCAAGTCGTTACAACGACTTGCGCTGGAGGGCGCTGTAGGATAGGGAATAGTTTATTTACTATCCAAAACCTTCCCTACTATCCACGGGGACTGGCTGGAGTTGGAATAGTAAATTAAACTATTTACTATCCAGCGCCCCGCAGCGCAAGTTGTTGTAACGACTTGCGTTGTAAAACCTGCGTTGTAAAGGCATGCGTTGAAAAAGCATGCGTTGTAACGACATACATCCGTTTTTTAAGATTGTTGTTTGTAAGAATAAATTGCCAATGGTTGATGCTTTGTGCTTCCATTCTTTTTTGCTGTGTGCACGTATCCTGTTGAATTAGTAGTGGATTAAAACAGATGCATCCCCCACAAAATCAATTTGAATATCTACAAATGTAATTACGTCATCTTCAGGGGACATGCTACCTGCAATCAACATTTGAAATGTGTTTGAAACAAACCGATTGATGTTTATGGTAACAAAGTTCAGTTAGGAAAAGAGTTTTTGAGTGGTCTGAGAAATATTTATCCATATGTGACTATTTGGCAAGTACAGATTTACACAGGATGCACTGTGAGCATTGTGCTCTGCACAGCATTGGTTGAATGCTGTGGGTATGGTGTCAGGATACTTTGTGACATGTTTGATTACACTGGTCTCCACAACAGCTTCAGTATCCACACGGGAGTGCAGGGGATGAATGCTTTGCATTGTGCACAAGTCATCCTAACGCCTCTTCACATGTTTCTACCCAGCCTTGTACATTGCGGGCAACACTGTTAACAAATTGGCAAGTGCTGGGCAAAGGATATTGTGATGTGTGTAACAGCAAATCTGCGCTCCGATTTGAACTAGCAACAATTTGTGAACTATGCTTTCCTACACCATTCCTTTTATTTCAGCTAGATAGAATTATTTCGAATTTGTGACATGTTGAAGCAACTGCCTTTAAATGTGTCATGCCACGACACACATCTATTCAAGCATTGTCCTCCACATTGACTATGGGTTGTTCTTCTAAGTATATATTTTTAACGTATTTTTTTGAGACACTTCATGTGGCTTTACACTGACGTGAGTATTGTTCCAAGTCACGATCAACATCATGGTTGCTGAGACACTGTTGTCTTACACATCTGAGCGTTGGTTGAATCACACATATCTGGCCCTCACATAGCCAAGCATGGACACAGAGTAAGCATATTCCCTTTGCCAAATGTTCCTTGATTAGCACTAATGGCTAACCTGACCATGCATTCTTGGCACATTTAAACATAAATGGTCACAGGCAACATTCATCTTAGTGACTCAATTATTTTTATTTACATGTGCAGTAACTGAGGTAGCAGACTGGCCCAGTTCTTTGTGCAACAAACCCCCATTTGTGAATGCCCAGTGAGGGGCCAGACAGAGTCCTTGGGGGGGGGAACATGTCCAGAGACATGTTGAGGAAGAGGTAATGATCAGTCAGCAGGCTGATTGCAGTGTCATCGGGAACAATGCAAAAATTGGAAGTCCATATTAAAGTCCAAGGTGAGTGTAGCTGACTCAATTCAATTCATTATGTCTTTATTTCGAAGTAAAATTCATAAAAGACAACATACGATACATAAAAAATATAAAACTGCTACAAACATGTCCCAAAGTATCTTAAAAAGTTGCAAGCATACTACATACAATTCATATCATGGCAATTAATTTAAGTAAGTGATCAATTTCTTGGTACGGATCAGCCACGCCCAACCCAAAAATTTAGCCACACAAATCACAGAAAGCTCGGATCTGATATTACGAAATTTCTGAAGGGCATCAAGATATCCCCCACAGTCCAAACTTCTGCATAAAGTTCTCAGCCATTTGAGTCGAGGGGCTCGGTATGCTGGGCAAGCAAAAAACATATGACCAATACTTTCTACATGATCGGGACACCAGAAACATTTATTACTTACATTCTTCGCCCACTTTGTAGTGAAAGAATTAGTGGGTAATGTACCTACACGAAACTGGTGATACAGTTTACGATCCAGGGTTTTACATATCAAGTCCCAATAGGGCTCGAGCGAAGGTGTCAACTTATGTGTTAAGAAAAGCCCCGTTAGGTTCGTGTCCGAAGAATGGGTAACCAAGGTAGATTTTTTCGAGGCCCAGAATAGATCTTTAAAATCTTGTTTTGAGGGGAAACTAGAATGCCCGGGGTTTATCCACAGCTCGGGAAGGCCCATTGTGTACAATACGTGTTTGACTTCCCTGAGCCAGGGGATTCTATGGGCTCCCCACAATGATTTGACCTCATCCAACTCACGGGCGAAGAGGCTAAGCTCTGGAGTCATCCAAAGGCGACGCCAGAGTGCCACTAATCGAAACTGTGCCATCTCGTCTAAGGGTCTGCAACCTAGGTCTAAAAGCAATGGTTTGGTGGGTGTAGATTGGGGAAGCCCTACCAAGTTCCGTAGAAACCTATTCTGAGCTGCAATCAAAACGGGAACAATGCAAAAATTGGAAGTCCATATTAAAGTCCAAGGTGAGTGTAGCTGACTCATTCAGGGGACAATGGAAGCTGATGTTCCAAGGTATGATAGTAGGCACAGTTCCAAACAAAAACAGTCCATTTGACAGAGATGAATGCTACTGCTGACTTTTTCACAAGATTGTTGATTCATCCACATCTTCCTCCTCTGATGTGTCATGTGCCTCCCGTGTGCGTGATGGAAGATTGGCTGGAGCACTGTGAGGAAGTGACACATCAGGGGGGTGACATGTGGATGTTGAAGGTGCAGCAGTATTCATCTCTGCCACATTTTGAGGCAGCACTGCAGTGATGATAAGCTGCAGGGCTTGCAAGACTCCAGCAACATCTCTGTGGAATGCAGCCTTGGCTGCCAAGTGTGAAGCCTGTATCCACTCCATGTTCTCTATGATCATTCTCATTTGACACAACTCCTTGGTAACATCGCTCAAGCCACTTTGACTAGACAGTTGTTCTTATCTCTGAGTCAGTGCTCCAGCAATGTCAGCCATGGAATGCTGAAGAGCATGGAGCAGACTGTGGGTGCCTGTGATGGACTCTAGGTGGTCCCTAATGGGACTGAAACACCCACAGACTCCATCTAGTTTGGCCGCCAGGCTGTCAAACCCCACCCGTAGCTGACAAGCCATCTCCTGCTGCACCTCTACCGCATGGCGTTGAAATGTTAGAAGTGGGTCCTCCAGGTCTTGGGAGACTGCTGTGGTGGTAGGTGCTTGCTGCTGGGTTTTTGTTTTGCAGGGGGTGGAGCTGATGGATGTTCATGCTTCCGGAGATGGGCTGCCAATGGAGTTGAGCAGCTTTTGGAGGGTGTCCTGGTCAATGGTTGAGATGCATTCATCTTCCTCATTGAAGATTCGGACAGCCTGCTGTACAGGAGGTGATGTTTCTCCCTCTGCAATGTAAAGGGGAGATGCTGTTGTATGTGTGTCTCAAGTATGGTCATGCATTTCAGCAGTTTACAAGCAGACTGCATGACAATGTCCAATCCCAATTTTTTTTAAAATACACCTATTACATGCAGGCTTGTGAATCATTGTACAACATCACTGATGTGACATTAGAGCTGTACATTATTTTTTACAGTTTTCAAGTATGACAAATGTGAGTGGCCAATTTCTACACACATGCTGCACCAGTTGTGTCCTCTGTTCAGTAGTGACAGTGGTGCAGGTTGTACGACATTGTTGTCAATGCAAATTAGCTCTGATTTATGTGGCTGTACACTGCATTGTGGTTGAGTCACCCCTAATCATTTCACTTAAAACTTTTTAAGATTATCGAGTTTTAGAGATGTGGATTGCATGGCACCACACCGTGCTGTTGGCAATGCAACATAATTGTTATTGTGGCATGAGTAGGGCAATCATGCAGTTGAGATCAGTGTTGATGTGATGTGTCCCATGATATGACAGGTAGATATGCTAGATTTGCCCTGAACCAAACAGTGTAGATCCATTTTAATGTTGCAAAATTACATTGACAAATGACATTCTAATTGATGCATGTTGATATGCAGGGATGGTACTGCTTTTGTTTTACTGCCCCTTATTCCTTTCACCCAGTGACTCATGCACGTATGTGCATTTACAATGGTAAGATGTTGCAAGCTGGAGGAAATATGGCTCTTAGTCAGGGTTGAGACACTTGTTCATTGTTGGACTGCAGAAGTACTTCTTGTATCAGAGGTATGGATACATTGAAGTACAGAGTGAGGTATTCTCCTTACAGGATTGACTCCACCACAGATTCCGGGGCACATGCACCATTCTGCAGGGTTGTCTGAGTTGAGTTGAAGATTGTACATGTTAATGAAGGGGGACCTTACTGCACATACACATTCTTCTACACAACACAGGCACCCCTGCACAATGGTGCAAGTGTGCCGGCATCGGTGTTGGCCTGCTAACTTTAGCCCCAGGGCAGGATGATTCACTGGGCTGCATTATATTGTTGTCAATGAGATACAGCCCTGTGTTGCCAATTTGGCTGAGCGTGGTGTTGAGCCAAGGAGGCCAAGGTAACACTCTGCCACCTCTCCAGTCAATATGCCCCTTTGCTTGTTCATGTTGCCCTTTTTTTGTAGACTAAAGTATATTGTTTTTGCAAGTCAGTGACACCACCAGTATGTGTCTTTATATGTATTCAATAACTAAGGTGACATGTGTCTATACCCCCAGGGACCATTGTGTCTGGAAATAGATCTGCAGACAGTGTTATTGTGCGCTGAGGGATATTTAGTTAGATATGAGTGACATTGCTGTCCCTGGTTGTTACTTACCCTGTTGCTGATGTAGCTGGTCATGTTCAGCACTAACCTGTTCTAGACTACAACCACAGACTCCTCGCAGATGACCGCTGTCACCTGTTCCTCCAAAGCATCCAGCTTCTCCTATGGCACTGGACTCCCACCTCCGGTCTGCAGTGCTGCCTGGCGATTGATGGACAGTTTCTACTTGGTTTTGCAATTAGCATCATGCCAGCGCTTCTTGCAGTCGGTCACTGTCCTCTTGACCTCTGCCACAGCATTTACCATGGCTACAATGGACTGCCATATTGCATTTTTGGACCCCCAATAACACTGTGGACCTGACAAAAAGCTGGTGTTGTTTGTCTGTCACCTCTGCAATCAGGATCTAATTTTCCTGCTGGCTGAACTTGGTTTTCCTCTTCCTCCTCCTCTTCCCCTGTGACTCTAGCTGGTCCTCCTGGCTGTTTGAGGGGCTAGGGGAGTTGTTCTCACCTGCATTACTGGTTCCAGCTTCTTCCATGCTTCTTCTGACCTTTTTTTATTTGATTTTGTGTTTTGGGAACTTCACATGCTTTTTGTAGTTTATTTTACCTGCGAAACATGGAAAAAGTGGCATCACACTGATTATCATGCATTTTCTTCACGTTGGTAGCAAGATTTTTATCACCGTAACGCAGGTCAACAATTCCCGCCGCGTTGAGAAACTATTGCCATGTAGCGATGTTTTATAAATACGTCGGTGCCATGGCGATAGTATTCGGCTGAAAATTGCCGCTAACTAACGTTAGCGTTAGTTAGCAGCATTTCATGTACATATGCCCCACAGCTTTAGTGATCTGAGGTTAGTTACTTAATGTCGTAACAAACTTCTTGATAAGTGCAATATCCTCCAAGGCTGCAGCATAAGGTGTCAACATCAGCGCTTTTTTTGGTATGTAGGGACAATGAAAGCAGGAGTAAGACAGTGGGGCAGCCCCCCCACTTGTCTGATGTTTGCATGTACTTTCTCTGTTTCTGGGGATGAAAGTACAGACGATGACACAAATTATTTCCAGCTCACCTGCAAACCAGGAGCTCAATTTACCAACAGGTGCTGGTGCAGTGCAAGAAGGGAAGGCTTTTTTTATTAGCCTAAGAGGTCCTCTCCTTTTCAACAATGATGCTGAGAACTATCATTTAATGAACTACAGCACTATCATCACCTCAAACCTACTAAAGGCTTGGTGCCCAACAATATCCAGGGTGATCCAAATCTAATTGCATTCCATTTATACTAAACTGGTCTCCGCAGGATACCCTTCACTTTGTTTTGCTGTGCCCTTTTTATTCATTACCTAGGTGAAAGTTTCTGGTGGGATTACTGAAACAAGCCAAGTTTAAACATGCTAAGGTAGCATTAATGTTTTTACAGAAGGCTAATGATGCATATACCCTTTGCTGTATTATGAGTTTTATTAAGATGGCAGTGAGGCTAAGGAACTTAAGAGAGATGAGCTGAATATGATGCCCTGCAAATTGAGACTTTGGATTAAATGAAATGAAATGTATTGAATGAACTATTTTTTTTAATGTATTCTTAACTGTTTTTATGTACTTTTATGGTATCTTTTTAAGTGCCGAATAAAGAAATATTTGATTGATTGATACTAAACTGGTAAATCTATAACTATATTTATCCAATGATCAAGATTGATACTTTGCTTATTAAGTAGAGCAAAGCCTATAGTTAGTCTAAATTAGTTTCTGCTTATAGCTTATTCTAAGAAGATTTTTTAACCTATCCCCTCTTTCACAATGAGGTGGGACCAATGGAATCTCCATGAATAGAGTCAGCAGTTAAAGAGTGAAGAAAGGTGTGAATTAATGTTGGTGTCTCTGCCTTCTCCTAGTTAAGACCAGCCCCAATCAGGACAGAGACACTTATAATTAAACTAGTCCAACATTGGTCACACCCATTGTGGACAGAGATGCAGTCTCATTTGTAATCATGGTATCCACCAGTTACATTTCCAGCCTTTTCTGGAGACAGCATTTCTTGTTTCCATTGAAGCTTCTAAGGTGAACTGCGTGTAGGCAATCAATAGTTTGTCAGGTATATAGTGAGGTTGGCTGCATTATTAATGGAAGGCTACATTCAATTAAGTAATTTCGAAGCTGGACTGACTCTGAGTGGAGCAAGTACAAGGTGTGGAAGAGTTGAGTTTTTCCATTAGGTGCTGTGGCTAGACTGCCGGGAGAGCTTCCTGTGTGTGTGTCAGATGGGTGAGCAAGCTGCCATGTGAAGAGCAACAGAGGGAGAAGGTGGTCAATGATCTGTCAGGACCAGTGTCCCTTGGTTCACAGCAGACGACATTCCCCAGTGATACATTCTTTTAGCAGAGCCCCGTTAAGTCAACATCTTCTGACAAAAAGGGTGCTCTGAGGCTCCACTACTTCATTTATGGTTGTTGCCTGTTGTTGAATCTTGAACTTCAGCAGTGCCTTGAGTAAAAGTAACTTGGGGAGTCATCGTATTCAATGCAGTTTCATGTGCCACAAAGGGATCCACTTCGGACTCGGTAGACTGCATGATGAACGAGACTCCGGTGAGTTTGGGTGAATAAATGGTGTATTCTCAGAGTATAATTAGGAAACCTGTCTAACCAAAAATATCTGACTTGAAGAGTAAGATGGAGGCAGGGGAAACTGAAGCTATGGCTGAAATATCGAGTATTCAATATTCCCCAGGCTGTAATCTAGAGTTTTTAATATCTTGCACATTGAAGCCAAAATATTGACAACCACAATATCTGTAAAGCAATTATTTACATATATACAGCTGCAGCTCCACCGCTAAAGTGGAGGAGCGCCGCCCCACTGCTTGAAAAATAAAATGATAATAATACAACGTTATTACCATTGGATTTTTCCTTACTGAGGGAGGTTTGTCGGGTGGGGCACGGCTGTAGTCACAGCTAGCAGGGGACTAGTGGTTGGGAGACTCAAGTGCGCGGTCTTGGGCCGGCTAGTCATGCGCACTTAGCATCTTCTCTCTACTGAATAGCCATTTGTGGAGAACATGCACAGACATGCACTGGCTCATAGTCCCCATCTGAGTCCCTGAACCATGGTGACAGCAGTGTTGTGATTGGCTTAGTGGAGCCTGTGTGTGCTTCCTGCTTCCGGCAAGAACAAGAGGAGGACAGAGCTCGACAGAGGCAGCGGCCGGCAGCCATCAGCCAGGTAAGCAATTTTTTAAATATTTCCACCCTGCCCCACCCATACTTTTCAGTGACAGGCACCACTGCACTGAGTTACCACAGTGATAAGGTGATTTTAAATAGCTTTGATGGATATAAATCATTTATAAAGTGGGAAGAAAAGGCCATAGTCTGTCCAAAACTAGATATTGTAAGTATACAGAAAGGTCTTAAGTTGTGTCCTAAAGACAGAAAGACTTGGTTGAGTATGAAGGGGCAGCGACACAGAATTCCTGCAGCTGTGGCTCCTCCGCTAATGGGGAGGAACCCTACCCCACTGTTCTTTGAACAGCGCAAAAATAAAAAACAAAATGATAATAGCACAATGTTTCTAGCATTTTTTGTTTTTCCATACCGAGGCAGTTTTGTTTACTTTACGGGGTGGGGTGGGGCTGTTCTGTCATCACAGTCGGAAGGGGGAGGATGGGTTGGTGCACTTAAGTGCACATGACGGCTAAACAGACATGATCATTTAGCATTTCTCCATCCGGCTGTATTGCACAGCCAGGTGGAGAAAATGCACAGGTTCCCACTCCCTGTCTGCGCACCGAACCAAGTAACTCATACCAAACACAACGCTACTGTCATGCTGGTGACAGTAGAGCCGCGTTTGGCTTAGAGGAGTCTGGGAGACTGTGTGCATCCGTGCTTCAACAGAAGAGGATGGAGTTGAGGCGGCAGCCAGGTAGATAAAACTTATTGTTCTTCTCCATCTACCCCGGCTCCACCCATCCTATTCCATGGCAGCCGCCACCACTGTTCCCAATAAGCTGCGCGCTCACTGAAGTCACCCCAAGCGAGCAGTGTGCTGTATGTAGCGTGCACACAACCACATCTGCGAGACCGTATTCATGTTAATTGCTGCGCACACGGGCGCTGCAATTAACATGAATACTAACTCAAGGCCCACAATTAGCCCCGCAGCTGTGCACTGTTAAGAAAAGAAAAACAGTGTATCAAACGTGACGTGTGCTTTAGCACATGCTGTGTTTGAGACTCTGCTTTTCTTTTCTTAATTGTGCACATCTACGGGCTGATTGTGACCCTTTGAGTTAGTAGTCATGTTAATTGCACATAGCTGCCAAGGTTTCAGATTGCTTATGTGTGACATTTTAATTTTTTCCCTCTTCTTATTTGTGACATTCTGCGACTATTAGTGACACTTTCTCGTGAGCAAATGAAGCAATGAAGACCAGGCAAACATATAAATAAATTAAATGACACCCATTTGAGCAACCAGAAACTTGCATTGTACTGTACCAGCCAGTAGAAAATTAGAAAAAAGAAAACAAAAAGCCAGTATGTTCTCCCTCATTAAAACATACTACAAACTCAAGGTAAAATGAAGAAAGCACTTTAAACATGCTTTAGAGTTGCAATTGATGATCCCTGACTGATAACGTAAAATAACAAAAACAGTTATGTAATACTGGCTTTATGTGGACATAAACAACTGTTTATAGCCGGTATTGTTTTTTAATGCCTTGTAATCCTACCTTGAATGGTCCCAGTGTGGACCTGACCGACTTAAGAGGTGCTAGTGTCACCAGTCTGCCTTCCGGCGTAGAAGATAGAAAAGCACTGTACATACAATATTACAGTGGTGATCATCATGCTGGCGCTCATGATACTTCGACTTCGGCAGCATTCGGAATCATACCGAAATAAACGACCAAAAAGAAAGGTCTCTGTCAGTGGCATGGGGGTGGCGCCTTTTGCTGGAATAACAGCAATCGGGTAGGTGCCACCCCGGAAAAATCACGTGGTCTATTGACGATCACTGAAGGAACTACATGCCACATGACAGACGGGCAGCAGTGGCGGGGTCTCAGCAGTTAATTAACACAGGCTTTTACATGCCACTTCAGGTGCTGAGTTAATACACACCACAGAAGCGCATCAGAGTTAGTGGCATAGGCAAGCTGTAAAGCGCTCCTTCTTGGGAAGCCGTGGGATGAGAGATCTTAAGGCCTTACCTCCACCTCCTAAGCTCCTCTGTTTTAATGTCTAGGCTTTGCTTTTTGTCAGGAAGCGCTGAGTAGCGAGTCGGGCTGCAGCTCAGAGAGCTCACTCAGCTGCTAAATAACTTTAAAATTCCGGTCTGGCTGGACACGTAAGTGACGCTCAATGGCACACACAACTGACTACAGCACCAGCAGTGACACTGTAAAGTCACAGTATCCATTTAAACATCTCTTTTTTTGATTGGTTATGTTGAATTTTTCCCTCCTAGTGGTGGTGTCGCAATCCGAGTTCTGAATTGAATATTGCAGTACACATGCAGAGAAACAAAGACAACTGTCCTAGTTCTCTGATGCAGCACTGCTGTAACCAGTGGTCTTGGCCCATACTTGCTTAGTTTTACTGGTGCAGCGGCGCGCGCAGGTGGACAACAGGCGCTAAAATGCGTGATAATGCATTTTAATGCGTGATACGGACCACTACATTAAAATGCGTTTGTCTAATGCCTGATGCGTGGTACTTGGCAGGGCTGATTGCAGCACCTGTGTGCGCTGAAATTAACATGAATACTAACTCAAAGGCCCACAATCAGCCCCGCAGCTGTGCACTGTTAAGAAAAGAACAAGCATTGGCAAAGCCAATAAGTCTCGAAATGGCTTTGCTTTTTTAAAAGTTATTATTATTTACCGATCCGAGTTGGATTGGAAAATTAAAAAATGTTTCATAAGAGCATTTTTTTAGGTGGTAGTAACACGGAGGACTCATGTGGGGAGAAGAAACATAAAGGGGTCGATTCCGATCCGGTAAAATAATCCGGCGTACGAATCGTATCCGGAGCCGTTTCCGTACGACTCGTACAGACGCCGTACGACCGGACGATTCCGATCCCGATCGGCCGACCCGTACGCGATTCGTACGGTTCACGTCGATTCGTACGGAAAATCGCGCGCTCACCTACACACCGTACGGCGCGTACCCCCCATGATCGCAGGGGTACGGCGCGTACCCCTGTGGTCATGCGGGGTACGTGCCGTACACCCAGCGTACATGGGGTACGTGCCGTACACCCTCTGTACATGGGGTACGGTGCGTACCCCATGTACGCTGGGTGTACGGCGCGTACCCCGCATGACCACAGGGGTACGGCGCGTACCCCTGCGATCATGGGGGGTACGTGCCGTACCCGGGGGGGGGCCTTCCGTACCTGTTTCGGCGCGAACTCTGCGTTTACGACTGTTTTCGGCTCCCGTAGGAAAAGGGTCGTACGGCGCGTACCCGACACGGATCGTACTTGCTGGGTCGTAAAAACGTGCCGCGATGTCGCGTACTGCGGGTTCCGAGTGAGATTCGTAAGGAGATTTGAGTCGTACGGAGTCCTGTACGACTCGTACGGAGTTCGGCACCTAGTACGGATCGTACTTCATCGTACGTACGGGACGTCTACGGATACGATTCGTACGGGGAAAAAACTCTCCGTACGACCATTCGGAGCGCATTTTACCGGATCGGAATCGACCCCAAAGGGTACAGGTGGGGAAGGAAGCATAACAGTAGTAAGGCATATTTAAACCAAAAGTGTTATATTACAGTCTAATAAGTATGCTCAGACATAAAATATAAAGAAGTGCTAGAATGAAAGGAGGTATCGTTTACTAAACAAGAAGTGTGGGAATTCAGAGTCCAATTACGACACTGAAGCTAGATTTACTTTGCATTAGACAGTATTTAACCAAAATCACCGAAACAAAACCAACAGAAAGCATCGGGATTCTGGAATGGCAAACAAAGCAACCCGAAGCCAAGAGAACAATTTTTAAGAACAGAGGCACAGTGCCTCAGAAATAGACAATAGCTATTACACAAGACAGACTAATATTAGCTGCATTTAGTCGTATGTTTTTGGTCAAGTCAGCATCCGGCTGTCTGGAGATAAACTGGCAAGGAGAAGGTAAAAGGACAGACACACTGGCTTCTACGAGAGAAAATCAAGCAGTCCGTGGTGGTTCAAAGAGAGAGAGAGAGAGAGCAAAGATGTCAATCGCAATGTTTAAGTAACCAAACACTAACTTTGGAGCGTGGGTTAGAAGAACGTCCTATGATACCAGCCCCTGTTCCCCATCAGAGATGGTTTCACTCACTAAAAAGCATGCAGCAGGTTGTTTCTTTATAAAACGCACCTTTCTGTAGGTTTTTTTCCAAGGAGGGGGTGCATTGCATTATGGTTTAGAACAGCTGTCATAGCACAAAAAGGATGTTAATTGTACCAAAGGCAATCTCTGGGCCTGTGAATTTATAAGCTCTTTGACAATGGAGGCGGAGGGTTTCTGTACTCGGGATTCTGGGAATTGTGGTCCACAGGGCACTAGACGAATGTTCACATTCCGGACATTCTGTGAATGGTAGTTCACTGAGATCTGCTACTAAAAGTATATAGAACTATTGCTGTTGAAAGAAAACGTAGGCAAATACAGTCAGAATTAAAACATTTAATAATTTAAATGTAAGGAATGTGCAAATGTCTCTAAAGTGTTTTGGTCATAAAGTCAGCTGTATGTGCCCCTACACAAAAAAAATACAAACTCATGAACGCAACAGCCCGTACATGCTGATGGTCTGTTTACCCTGAAGGAATAAAAGAAGCGTCAGGTTCGATATTAAAGTGTGCACGGACAGACCGCTACACGATTCTTCCCAGGTCAGGAGCAACCACTGGCAGGACTGCGGAAATCACCCCCTCCCTCTTCACCCCACCTGCCTGCTGCGGCTTGGTGAATCAACTCACGCATTTAAATAAAATGAGCAATAGGGGCAAATGAAATAGAAACAACCCTCCCTTACCTGCCCAGTGCAGATGCCACACCTCTTCCCCAAGCAGTTACAGGTGAGCACGGGAGGGGGTGGGAAGAAAGGCAACACACACAACGGGGCGGAAGCAAAGGGATTAGTGACAACGGGAGGGGGCGGAAAAAAGACAACATGGACAACGTCGGCGGGAGCAAAGGGAATATGGATAACTGAAGGGGGCAAGAAGAGAGGCAGCAAAAAGTACACTAAACACTTATATGTTTATGCAAACATCTTAAACAATATTGAAATGCGGAAGAAAGGGTTTCACCGCATGTAAGGACATGCTCCCAGTGGTGCAAAAATAGAGTGGGAATCACACTTTTCACTAACCCGAAACTTGGTGGATTTTCAGTTCATGGAAAACCTTAGTTTAGTGAAAAAAATTATTGTAGAAAGGAGACAGTAAAGCTTTGAAAACTACAAAGATTGTGGTTGCCCAGGTCCATCCTGTTTTACTTTCTTGAATACTCTGAAAAGTGAGAATGCATGACAACCTTGACCACCGGTCCAGGCCAGCACTCTCCCCAGCAGCTCAGCACAAGTGACCCAGGTCCTGCTCTGCCTGGTGCCTGCCTCGTCCCTTGCTCACTGGTCCAGCTTGTCACTGCCCCTGTCCTGGTTGGGATCATCATTTCTTTTGGGTATTTTATTTGTTTTGACTTTCACTCCTGCTAGCTCTAATTTCTAATGTGTGCCTATATTCCACCTTTACCACCGCTGCAGTCCCTACAGCCCTCCCCGTCACAGCCACCGCTTCCACCTCCCCACCCTAGTCCTGCCCCCTCCTGTACAAAATGGTGGCCACGCGCAGCGGGCGTGCCTAAGGCAAGCCTGTCTGCTCCCGTCCGCGGCTTGACCGCGGCCAGCGCCAGGAACCCTGTATCTCCGGAATACCGCCGACACATCTCTGCCGCCCTCCAAGCACTCAACTCCGGAAGACTCAACGGCTGCCAAAAAGCCTCACCGAACACCACCCAGGACAGACGAAAAGTCGCTGGACGCCCGCACCACCGGAGTCCGGCCATGCATCCTCCTCAACGTACTCTCCCTACACAGACACGTCATAGAGATCTGGGACCATCTCGTCAGCCTCTCGCCCGATGTCGCTACCTCACCCAAACCTGGACAAATACTGCCACCGGCCCTGACATCGCCACCGCCATCCCCGACGGATACAAGATCCAGAGAAGGGACCACCCCCACTGCCCAGGAGGAGGACTCGCCATCGCTCACAAGGCCTCCCTTCGACTCTCCACCTCCAACACGAGTGACCCCCCACTCCAACACAGAACACCTCCACTTCCAGATCCAGACAGTCGCGGCCCATGGAGGGAGCTCTGTGGGGAGGAAAGGTAGAGAGGGGGATGGGCTGGGGAGGGGCGTAGTGCACTCTGCATTGCATTTTGCGATGCACGGTGTGCAACAAAATTCATTTTATTTAATTGTTTACTTACCTCCGATCATCCATATTCCGGTGTTTATTACCCCCACCCTGCAACTCCTCCGCCCTGCATTTCCACTCCACGGAACTCCCTCCACGGGACGTGACTGGATCCAGACCAACCCCTGGACCACGCTACAAGGCACCCTCACCTACAGACCACCCAGACCATGCACCCAGTCCACAACTACCATCGCCGACCTCGTTGCACCCCACGCTATTGCTTCCATAGACTACATTCTGCTCAGAGACCTCAATTTCCACCTCGACAACCGCAGCGACTCTGACTCCATCACCCTCCTGGACAACCTCTCCAACCTCAGACGGAAGCAGCTCGTCACCACCCCCACGCACAGAGCTGGGCTCAACCCTCGACCCCATCTTCACAGGAGGGACAAACATCCATTTCAGCCATGACCGCCACTGCGTACACTTCACCTTCAACACATCCACCGGACCCAAACCCACCCCACGCCCGCCTCGAAGGAACTGGAGCAAGATCACAGAGGAGAACCTCAATGCCATCCTTCTCATAGACACACCCTGCGCCATGACCGACGCCAACTACGCAGCCCTAGAATTTCATCGCTGGATCTCCAGCTGCGCTGACAAGCTCGCACCCCTCCCCCACCCCAGCAAACAATGCTCCCTGAAAGCAGCTTAGTTCACCACCGATCTTCAAGCAGCCAGGCGCTCCTGCAGATGCCTCGGGAAAACCTGGCGAAACCGGAAAACCACGGAAGACCGGAACAGCTACCGGGATGTCCTGAAGGAATACCACCAGCCTTTAAGAGACACCAAATGGACTTTCATCAGGAACAAAATCCACACCAAGTCAACCAACGCTAAAGAACTCTTCAACGTCATACAGCAATTCACCAAACCCGCCAGCGAAGCCACAGACATCACACCATTCCAGGAACTCTGCAACAGGCTCAGCTCCTACTTCCATCTGAAAATCAAGGCCTTCTATAATAACTTCATCAAACAGACGTCGGACTCCACCCCATGCTCCACCACCACCGACAAAGAGCCGACCATCACCACATGGAATCCCGCCACCGTCGAACACACCACCGTGACCATGAAGAACACCCACTCAGGAGCCCCCACGGACCCCTGCCCACTGCACATCTACCACAGGGCCACCACCGCCATTGCACCCGAACTAGGACGCATCATCAACTCCTCTTTCGAGGCCGGTGTAGGAGAGTAGGGTCTGCTTCCTATGGTTACCCCCACTTTTTGCTGTGTTTCACTGTTTTTTCAACTTTAGTATGGCTGTGGCCCTGCTAATCAGGTCCACAGCCTAGCTGTTCTCTCTCTAAATTGATACCATGTACTTTAGGTACATACCAAATTTGTTACTGGGTCACCCTTGTGAGCCCCTGTATATGGTACCTTAGGTACCCAGGGCATAGGACCCCAGAGGCCTACCAGGGGCGGAAACATGTATTGTGCCACCCCTGGTTAGCCTTCTAAACTGACACCACAGGTCTGCACTTGCAGCCTGAGTAAGGTGGTGTAAGCACCCCATACTTAGATATAGTATACCTATACCTACCTCATATATCGACACATAGTAACCTTTAAGTCACTCTTATGGCAGGCCTTGACAATCCTGAAGGCAGAGTGCTTGGTTTTGTGTGAAAGGGTGCCCTAGCATGAGCTGAGCCCCTCTGCAGCTTTCGAAACCATCTCCTTATAGCTGTTCTATGATATAGCCATACCATATAATCTTAAATGCATTATAATCCTCGCAGTTAATGTTAACTTTGGTTTGGCTTTATCAAAACATGTTGTGTAAGGTGTCAAACACTTTGGAATACTACCTCCCCCGCCAGTTCTGGCGGCGGGGGTAGAATTCCAACCTTCTAGAGGTAGAAGACATGTACTTACTGGTAAACCCGGTTAAAATTAAACAGAGCCCCAGCATCACAAAATGGATTCTTCTGCCACAGACACGAGTCTGCCCTCCTGCTGCTGGATGAAACTCCAGCAGGGCAGGCCTGGACAATAGGTTTCCTGTCCAGGGAGGTGCTAGCACCTCTCCAGACAGCCTTTAGTGTATTGGGGCAGGGTGGGTTGCATTCAGTGAATGCTTTTCAGACACCGCCTGGGGCACACAAGGTGCTCCATGCATTTCCCAGTTCAAACCAGTTGCTGGGGCACTCAGCCCCAGCTCTGGCGTGAAACTGGACAAAGGGGAAGGGGTGTAACCACCCCTCCCCAGGTCCACCCATAGGAGGGACCTTAGAGTTAGTCCAACCCCTAAACTTACTATAAGTATATAACCCCAGTCCCTAGGACTTTAGATTATCCTGGACGAAACTCTGCAACATATATCTTGGACCTTCGACATTCCATATCGACTGGAAGATGGAAGAAATCTCCCTTGTGGTCAAGGAGTGACCACCCTGTTCAAACAGGCACCAACTGCATCTTTGCCAGTCTGCATTTTCAAGGCTCCTGCCAGATCCTGAAGAATCTGCAACACAAGACATAGACTTCCAGACATCTCTGAAGCTAACCCGAGCTCCCTGCAAAGTTGAGACCCGTAGCTGACACGAGAAACGTGGGACCAGAACTCCTGGACATCCTGCATTTTTGCAACTGCACCTACTTCTCGAGGTATCCCAAAGTTGTGCATTGGGTTATTTGAAGCCCCTGCCCCGAGCTCCTTTTGTACTGAAGTATAGAGGCCAGCAATTCAAGAGTGACCCGTGAGTCCCCTTTCTTCACCGCAGCTTGAGGCACCTTTGCGGTTCCAAGTCTGTTGGCTAGTGAGCCCCCACAAAGGCCAATCCTTTGTTTCTTGAGCTTTCCTGGTTGCTCCCGATGTACCCCCACTCCTCTCCAAAGGAAGAGTCCCTCAGACCTTGCTGGTTTGTACTGAAGTCAATCTTGTCACTTTGCATAGGGTTGCTGTTGCCACGGCTTGTTGGGTCCAATCCAGATTCCGACACCGTAGTCAGCTAGATCCTTTGTGGGACAGCTCGAATCCAGCACCTGGTTGTCGTCTCCACCTCCTGGTCCTCGTGGCTGAAGAATCAAGCTTCACCTCTTTCACCTGAAATCACCCAACATCGGTTGGCATCGTCTCCTCGCCATCCTGGTCACTGGCTAGTGACCCAGACTCTGTCCCCTCTACTTTCAGGTTCTTCACATCTCCGATACACCCGGGCACTTTTCCTCTGGTCGCCAGCAGCATTTCTTCGCAGCTCTCCCTTGGAATCGAAGACGAAACCCGACACCAAAAGACACCTATGCACCCGGCTTCCTTGGGTGAGGTAAAACGAGTACTCCGGTGCTCCCGTGGGTCTTGACTCTCGAAGTGCCCTAGTCTAAAAGGGTTCCATTGTAGTTCACCTCTAAGTGCCCTTACTCTTTAAAATTGTAACTTGTTCATTCTCCATAGAAAGTCAATGGTGATCTGCGGCTGTGTTTATGCACTGCACGCGTCCCCCGCGGGCCTCCTGCATACTAACCTTCGGTGGTTTTAGGTAGCCCCAGCGGTTCTACAGGCCCTAGGCTTGCTTTCTAACTCTCACATGGTTCTTATACCACTATTTTAGTATATGGTTTGTGAGGCCCATAGGGCATAACGTATACTGTGCAACTTTTATTGTACTTTTACCTCTGACCTCATAAAGAGTCCAGAGGTGTTGTGTTGAGAATAAATACATATATATTTGTTGTATACCTTGTGTGGTGTGCTTTCATTTGATCATTCAAGAGATTATAATTGGTAAAACAACTAGCTTAACTCGTCTCTAAGTCTTAGCCGGAAGGCTGCTCTCCACAGCTACCACTAGGATAGCTTTCTATAAAGGTTGACTTTAAACCTACCATCAATAAGGGTTGTTTGACTGGTGCAAGGTGCCCACTAGAATAGTGGACATCATATGCCAGGCCAACTTCTCACATTGGTGTGCAGCGTGTGGGATCAGAACTTGCATTGTTTTACCAAATAATCTTGAGAATATAATTTGAAAAATCACATTAAGGTACCAGTAGGCACATATAAATCAAGCTTATGATACATAAATTCTACTGAATTTAGCAGTTGTAGGTGTTAAGAGCTTAGCACACCCTGACTACAACTACTAGAGAGGTTTAGTAGGAAACCAAGTGTGTAGGTAGGTGCACACAACACACTTCACTAGTCATGGCTTTAAAGGCAGGAGCTAGTGTATCTCTGCCAGATGTAAGCCAGGTGCAGACATCTAAATATGACATTTTCTCCTTCCAGGAGTTAAGGGTTTTGTGTGCCACAAGGAAATTAAAGCAAGGACAAAGTCCCACCACCCAACACTTGATAGATATCTTAGTGGCAGATGACTTAGAAAAAGCATCCGATCCAGTTAGTCTAGGTAATGGGAGTGGGGTGCATCCATCAGCAGAAGAGGATAATGGTGGGGTGCCTCACCAGACCTCTGATGATGATGAGGAAGATGCAGACCAGGATGATGTCGGTAGACTCAACCTGGGAAACCCAGGGCTACCAGGAGATGAGGTGGGTCAGAATGGGTCCTCCTCCACCCCCCTCCCCCCACATAGACCTGTAGGTGTGCCTAGAAGGGAAAGATCACCTTCAGTGGAATCTGACCATTCTGGTACAACTGTAGGGTCCTCTGCCTCTGCTCATAGGAGAAGAACTTCTCCTGAGAAGAGGGAACATGAAGCTTGAATAAAAGAAGTCAAGCTTAGGATAAGAATGCAAGAAATTGCCTTAGTAAAAAAGACCCTAGCTCTTGAGGGAGAGAGAGAGAGAGAGAGAGAGAGAGAGAAAAGATGGGGCTAGATCCCCAGGGTGGCAGCAATATCCCTAGTCGTAGGGATAGGCCTTATGACAATAGAAACTTAAACAAGATTGTCCCTCCCTATCAGACTGGGGATGACATCCACAAATGGATCACTGCACTGGAAAGGGCCTGCAAAGTACAAAAGGTACCCCAGGAGCAGTGGGCAGCAATCTTGTGGCTCTCCTTTGCAGACAAAGGTAGAGATAAGCTACTCACTGTCAGAGAAGAGGAGGCTGATGATTACAATATCCTGAAGAGTGCTCTAATAGATGGGTTTGGCCTAACCACTGAACAGTATAGGTTAAAGTTCAGAGATACCCAGAAGACACAGACTCAGGACTGGACTGACTTTGTAGATGGTGCTACTAAGGCTCTGGAGGGTTGATTACTGGGCAGTAAAGTTTGTGACTATACAGGATTGTATAATCTAATCATGAGAAAACAGATTCTTAATAACTGTCAGAACCAGTTGTTGCATCAGCGCTTGGTTGAATCTGATCTGACCTCTCCCCAGGAATTGGGAAAGAAGGCAGACAAATGGGTCAGAACCAGGGTGAAGCAGAAGGTACAGAACCAAGGTGGTGGCCAGAAGAAGCAAGACCAAAAGGGTGGGGAGAAAGCTAAAGACCAGAAGTCTTCACAAGGTCCCCAAAAAGCTTCTAATGGTGGGGGTCCCCAATCCAAAAAGAAAGAAGGTCCAAGAAAACCATGGTGCAAAGTTTGTAAAAATAATACTCACTGGACTAGTGAGTGCACTAAAAAGGAGACAGCTACAGCCACCATTGCCCCTAAGGCACCTGTTCCCCCTAGTTCAGCTCCAAGTGGTGGTTCTCAACAGAAGGGTGTAGTAGGGTTAACCCTGGGAACTGATATGGACTCTGGCCTAGTCAGAGTGCCAACTCAAGCTGTTTTGATTTGTGATGGGGGCATGGATGTGATCCCCTCTGTGAGTCCCAGTAGCCTGGGCAAGTACAGGCAAACTCCTTTAGTCAATGAGAAAAAGTTTCAGGCCTATAGGGACACAGGTGCCAGTGTCACAATGGTGATACCTGACTTTGTGGACCCTGAACAAGTGATACTTGGTGAAACTTACCAAGTGACCAATGCTAGCAATGTCACTACCACACATAGTATGACAGTTGTTAATTTCTCCTGGGGAGGGATAACTGGCCTTAAGAAGGTTGTTAGTTCAGACCTCCCTGTAGAATGTTTGCTTGGCAATGACCTAGAGACTTCAGCCTGGTCTGAAGTGGAGTTTAGGACGCATGCAGAAATGTTCGGAATCTCAGCACACGTTCTTGCAGTGACTAGGTCACACGTCAAAAAGTGCAACACTGAACAGGCACTGGATTCTGAAATAATGGACCAGTTGACTACCAGGAAAAGGAACAGTAGGATTAAGGCGGTGCATTCCCCCCTGACTCAGAGTGAGGATCCGCCTTCTGAGGAAGCTGATTGTGAGCCTGAAGAAGGAACTGTCCCAGCGGAGCTTGAACCTGATCAGGTTGAGTTCTTAGGGACAGGGGCACAGGAGCGACAAGGCAGATCTGAGTCAGGCAAAGTTGGACTGTCCTTCTCTTGAACCCCTCAGACAGCAAGCTGCTGCTGAGGCTGCTGGGAATGTTAGTGGCACCCATAGAATCTATTGGGATGAAGGGCTCCTGTATTCAGAGAGTAGAGACCCCAAGCGCCTGGTGCTTCCAGGAGGTTGGTCATACCCTTGGCATTCAAGGGCTTCCTTTTGTTACTAGCCCATGATATTCCCTTAGCAGGACACCTGGGCCAGAACAAGACTTGGGACAGGATTGTATGGAGACACAAAGGAGTTTTGTCGCTCCTGTGTTACCTGACAAGCCAGTGGCAAATCAGGTGGCACCACAAAGGCCCCCCTCATACCACTACCCATGGTTCCCTTTGAACGTGTAGGGATTGACATTGTTGGACCAATGGATCCCCAAACTGCATCTGGGTACAGGTTTATCCTGGTGATAGTGGATCATGCCACCAGGTACCCAGAGGCAATTTCCCATAGGACCACTACAGCACCTGTTGTGGAAGAGCCCTCTTGGGAGTTTTCTCAAGAGTGGGTTTCCCTAAGGAGGTAGTTTCTGGCAGAGGTGCAAACTTTATGTCAAGTTACTTAACCGCAATGTGGAAGGAGTGTGGAGTGAACTACAAGTTCACCACACCCTATCATCCACAGTGCAATGGTCTAGTTGAAAGATTTAACAAGACCTTAAAGGGTATGATCAAGGGTCTCCCAGAAAATCTCAGGCGGAGATAGGATATCCTGCTACCCTGCCTTTTGTTTGCATACAGGGAGGTTCCACAGAAGGGGTTGGCTATAGCCCATTTGAACTTTTGTTTGGACATCCGGTAAGAGGAGCACTTTGTCTAGTGAAGGAGCAATGAGAGTGACCGCTCAAACCCCCTAAACAGGATAATGTGGACTATGTATTTGGTCTCCGCTCCCGGATGGCAGACTACATGAAAAAGGCAAGCAAAAACCTTGAGGCTAGCGAGGAATTACAGAAAGCCTGGCATGACCAAAAGTCTGTGCTGACTGTTTACCAACCAGGGCAGAACATGTGGGGGTTGGAGCCTGTGGCCCCAGCAGATCTCCAAGACAAGTGGAGTGGACCCCACACTATTGTTGAACGAAAGGGAGAGGTTACCTATTTGGTAGATCTTGGAACTTCCAGGAGCCCCCATAGGGTGCTTCATGTCAACAGACTGAAACCATATGTTGACAGGGCATACATGGGCTTGCTCATGGCTACTGATGAAGGAGGAAGGAGGAAGAGAGTGACCCTCTCCCAGGCATGCTCTCAGAACCCTGTTGATGGGTCAGTTGATGGTGTAGCCTTGGCAGGCAGCCTCACTGACCAGCAGCAAACTGACTGCAGACAAGTTCTGCAACAATAAAGGCATATGTTTCCACTGACTCCAAGTCAGACTACCTGGTGCACTCATGAAGTGGACACTGGGGAGAGTCTTCCTGTTAAAAATAAGGTTTACAGGCAACCTGATCATGTCAGGGACTGTATCAGGACTGAAGTCCAGAAAATGTTTGGATAGGGAGTGATAAAACCTTCAGATAGGCATTGGGCCAGTCCAGTGGTCCTAGTGCCAAAACCTCACACCCAGGGTGGTAAGAGAGAGATGAGGTTTTGTGTAGACTACAGAGGTCTCAATGCAGTCACTAATACTGATGCCCATCCAATACCCAGAGCAGAGGAGCTCATATATAAGTTGGCATCTGCCAAATTTCTGAGCACATTTGATCTAACAGCTGGCTACTGGCAGATCAGACTAGCTGATGATGCAAAGCCAAAGACAGCATTTTCAACCCCTAGTGGGCATTATCAATTTGTGGTGATGCCCTTTGGTAGGAAAAATGCACCTGCCACATTTCAAAGTCCTCACAGGCCTGGAAAACTACTGTGCAGCTTATCTTGATGATATTGCTGTCTTTAGTTCCACTTGGGAAGATCACCTGATCCACCTGAAAAATGTTTTGGAGGCACTGAAAAAAGCAGGCCTAACTATCAAGGCTACTAAGTGCCAGATAGGGCAGAGTCAGGTTGTGTACCTGGGCCACCTTGTAGGTGGAGGCCTGGTTCAACCATTGCAGAGAAAAATCCAGACCATAGAGGACTGGGTTGCTTCAACCACCCATACTCAGGTCAGAGCTTTCTTGGGCCTGACTGAGTACTATAGGAGATTTGTCAAGGGGTATGGTTCCATAGTGACACCCCTGAATGACTTAACTTCTAAAAGAATGCATAAGAAAGTTCAGTGGCATTTGATGACATGCAGCAGGCCATGTGCACTGCACCAATTCTGCAAAGTCCTAACTACTCCAAAGAATTCATTTTTCAAACAGATGCTTCTGAGTTGGGGGTAGGGGCTGTGCTATTGATGGAGCAGGTTAATGAACAATATTTTGTTCAGCCTTGTGAAGCCAGACTTCCATAATGTTTAATAAAACTAATATGTTTGACTGCATGTTATTAAACCAACCTAGAATAAAATTGCATTCACAAACATGTGGGTTTAACATTATGTGCTCTATGTTGCAGCAAGTACGTTTTAAAAATAATTAACTAACCTTGTTTTGTTTGTCTATTGTCTTGTCAATATTAATTGCGGCTGTTCAATTAATGGCATGTGCCGATTTTATATATGCTTTTGTCTATGTTGTGTCTTTTTATTTTATACAGGTATGTGGAGAATCCTGCTGGACTAAATGAAGAATGGTAGATACAAACGCTGCTTTATTTGTTTGCTTCTGCTAGGTAATATAGACTAATGGGTTAATTAATTAGCAAAGGTGGGTGGGTAACAGAACAAATGTCAATTCCTTAATTAATTCATGTTTTATGTTTGTTTATATAATAGTTTTACAAATGAAGCTTGGAGTTGCAGAGAAAAATAATGCTTTAAAAAGTGACGCAAGAAGAAGTGGCACAGAAAACTGACGCTTTCTGAAAAGAGGCCTGTTGATAAAAAGCCACATGAGAAAATTTATTTTGAAGATGATGAAAAGCCTATGAACTTTTATTTTGAAAGGTTTTGAAAAGAACTGCCAAAAGTAACTCTGTGGAGAGGTTTGCTAATGTGCCACGAGAAGCTCAGAACGGACAGGCTCAAGGTTGGAAGGAAGAGACGTGACAAATTTTGTATTGCTTGAACATCTTTGCTACAAAATGTAACAGCCTAAGGAAGTGTCGCCAAGATTTTGTGCATGAACAATGAGCTAGTGAATAAGCCCGGAAATGAAGTAGAAGATGTCACAATTTACTGTGGCATGAGGTGGCTCAGCCAATGGAGAGCTAGAATTCAACTGTTGGAATGTGAAAATAGTTAGATTAGCTTTAGTTTTAGGGTATAAGAATGGGCTCAAAGAACAGACATTTGGCTTGCGCTTTAGATTCCAGAGGGACGTGTTATGCTGATGGACAACGTACGTAAGGAAAGCAGCTTTTATTAAAGACTTTATTTTCAGGCGATGAGGGTAGAGACAGGGAGATAGTTAGGGTTTGGAAATGCTTATTTTTACTTATTTCTGTTAATGAATAATATTTCTTGAATTAAACTCTTTATTAATGCTGAATAAACCTCTCTTTATGACATTTTCTAATGCTTGTTTAATAAAATTCCAAAATCTATGTTTTTCCAAATATGTTTAAATAAACTTACTAAATGACAAGCTGGTCTTGTTTATTGTGGATAGTTTAAACAACATATATAGATCTTATCGCCTCATGATTCAGTCGCTCTGTTGTTGATATGGGCCTAGTATTGTAGAGTAAGTTTGGTGGTAGTAGGTAAAGACATTTATGCAAAATTTTGGTAAGAGCGCTGGATCAATTACCTTGGTAGCATTCAGACGGTTTATATGTTGTTTTTAACATACATGTAAAATGCATGATACATATATGTTGGTATATTCATAGGATCAATGTTTAACATATGTTGAGGTATTGATTTTGTCAGATTGTTTAATGTAGTTGAAAGGGTTTTTTCCAGCAGTGTGAAAATTCCCAGATTAGCCATGGCAAGATTAGTGTAACGCTGTTAGCAGGACGCTGTTATTAGGTTACACAGGTTCATTTGTTCTGCTTCAAAACGTGATATCGCCGCATATCATCGTGTTGTGGACGTACAACACAAGTTTAGGGTTCTAGGTGTGTTGAGTAAAATTATATAGTGAGGATTGTCTATGAAATTGTAACATTGAGTATAGGGACTTGGAGCCTGTTTTAAAACTCTCTGTGAAAAGAGTAATAGGATATATCCAAGCTTGTGTGAAGGGTAAGGGTTGTTTTATCTTCTAAGGTTAGAGTCCTAAGGAAGAAAAATAAACGTCGTTTTCTTACTGACAAAAGAGATTTTCCTCTAAGGTTAGAGTCCAAAAGAAGAAAATAAGTATGCACGAAAAGGGATTTCCTTTGTATGAATGCATGTGTAAATGTAGTAGAAGATATTCTGGAGAAGTAGCGTCGTCTATTTCAAGTGAATGAGTAAAAATCTGTGTGTCTGTGAAACTACTGTCCTTTTTAGGGAAGCAGACAAATGGTTTTGTTTTGTGTAGTCACTAATTGTACTAAAAGTAATTATAAAGCATTTTTAAAGCCTTCGAGTAAAGTCTGCACTGTTTAAATAGTATAAAAAGTGATTAGCGCTATTCAAATCGTATTAAAAGCATTACGATCGTAATTGTGAAGGAGGGGGCGATTTTAGGAGTGAGAGTGCAAAGGGAGAGCTTGAAGCCGCAGCGGCTGTGTGCGTCAGAGCCGCCGCGCTCTGATTGGCTGAAGCGTCCGGCGCGTCATAGTAAAGCCGCGCTCTGATTGACTGAGGCATCTGAAGCGTAACAGCAAAGCAGCGCTGTGATTCGTTATTAAAAATTCATTGATTTTGAAGTGGTTGCGCAGTGATTGGCAGATGCGTGTTACCACTATCTATCAAATTATTTACTCTTTTTATTAGTGTTCCCGTTTGGTTTCTTTCCTTCATACAGCCGCGCGTGTCACAACTAATGTGTAATAGCGACCGACAACCGTTGTGCATTATATTATGAGCTCAGCTCATTTTGTAAGGGAGGGGCTGTTTAAGGAGTAAGAACATGAGGAGAGAGCTGAAAACCGCAGCGGCTACATGCGTCATAGCCGCCGTGCTGTGATAGGCTGAAGTATTATAGTTGCTACACTCTGATTGGTTAAGACATTTGTTGCACTGACATTGGCTGATGCGTGTTGTATATCATTACTGAGTTAAATTTTGTGTGTGTGATAACAGACGAACGTTGTACACTGTGTTTGAATTGATAATACTTTAAATTGTGCTGATGTACTTCTCACATCAAGTATTGTGAAACTCGATTAGCAGAGAAAAGACTATTAGGGCGCGAAAGCGCGAGGAGAGAAAGAGAGACTGCAGCGGCAGTATACGTCACAGCAAAGCCACGCTGTGATTGGCCGAGGCATTTGCAGACGCGCTGTGATTGGCTGAGGCGTTGGTAGCGTCACAGTAAAGCCGCGCTGTGATTGGCTGGAGCATCACGACAGCGCGCATGCTGCCTGCCGAGTTGTTTACATTTTTTGTAAGTGTCTGGCACAGCTGACGTGTGTTTTGGCTTTGAAGCAGCTGGCGAGTGTCACGCGCAGTATTTAAGCTGACAGCACATTGATATGAGCCGATGTGCTTCGAGTGTTTTGGCTTTGTTTTTCTTTAGTGCGAAGTGCGCAAGAACTGGCATAAAACTTGATTTCAAGCCAGCAGATAGTTTATAAGAACGGGAGCACTGGGAACTGGTCCATAGTATTATGGACGATTTGGTGTATTATTAGGTTACCACAGCAGCCACGGTGGTAAAAACAAACGCAACAGAAGTAACTAGAGCAGGGACAGCAGTGATAACAGCTGATAAATAGTGGCAACACTAGTTTGGATCATAGCAAAAGCCATCACAGCTGTGATCTTTAAGCTGCTTGACAGAGGGGGAGAACGGAGGGTCGTGCAGCAAAATTAAATAAATAAACATTACCAAGCCTTTTGCTGGTTGCTGTATTAATCCCTGGTGTGATTATAGAATAAAACAAAGCTGCATATAAATTATTGACAACAGCATAGCAGCAATCCAGTACTAAGATAGACGAAGTGCAATAGGGAGGTTGCTTGTGTTCAAGGTGGTTGCGCGCAGAATTATAATTTAATTAAAATATACACAGTCCTTGTTCCATTTTTTAGGTAGTTCTGTCCCTATTTTTGATTCATTAGTTTGATTACTTCCATTGGTGCTTTCAATTGGTTTATTTTTTTTACTGTCCAAATTAAAGTGAGAACATAGGAAAAAGAGAAAGTAGAGTCTGATAATTACTTGACTTTGTGGACTAATTAGTGAATTTTGCGTGTTGGTCAATGTAATAAATAGTTTTTGTTGTGATCAATCCTAATAAAGGTAAGTATTTATAAAACATGGATAATTATTATCTAAAGAAAGAGAAAATGTTTTCCTGGTACCAGAAAATGAAAAAAGTTGTTGTTACATGTGAAAGCAAATTAATGAATACACCACCTCTCCCAAAAGAAATACATTTTAATGAAAATTCGGTTTGTAAATTTATAAATAAAAATTATAAAGATGAGAGAGTAGAATTTATTGATCACTGTAAAAATGATGTTATAAATACAGATCAGGACAGAAATTTAAGCAAAACCTCATAACAGATTAATGTAACGCCAAGAGTCCCAGTTCAGATCAATAGAGTCCCAGCCCAGACCTCTTCTCAATGTGTCGTAACAGAAAAGTATGATGAAATGCCTAGTACTTCTGGAATTAATATTGCTGATCATGTGAATACATCAAATGATTTAAAACAGTTAACGAGATACATGGAAGCAGTGACAGTCCCTGTGCTTAGAAAAGATGAAATTAGTTCCACAGTTTTAACTGTCCCATTAAATTCTGAAATTCAAAATTTTACTGAAAAACTTTATTATAGTGTATCTGAAAGTCAGGCAGTAATGATTCCAAATGAGTTAGAGGGAGTAATGACTACTGCTTCAACTAGTGAGAACTCTGATATTGACTTAATTGATTTGACACAGCCTGATGAGTCAAAATTTTAATTTGATTTAGAAGAATTAATAAATGGTACAATGAGTACAGATAGATTAAAAACATATCAGGATGATGAACTGTTGTTTCTCTGCAAAGACATTTCTTGGAAAATAAAAAATAAATATGATACTGTTGAAGAAATGGCTTTTGATTTTGAAATTGATTTGAGTAAAGAAAATCTGTTTCATAAAAATTACAGAATGAATTTTACTGAAAGGAACATTGAAAACTTGAACAAATCAGGTAGAATTGCCCGTATAAAAGAATTAATATGGACTTTGAGAAAATGGGGTAATCTGAATAAATGGAAAACAAAATGGTCAAAGAAAAGAGAGAATGAGAAAAATGAGCTGAATCAACGGCTACAAATACAGCGACAGGTGGTGATTCAACAGAATGAGATACCTCCGTTGCCATTGCCAAATTATGTTAATGAGCAGATAGACAAGACAGATACAGGATTGAGTAAAGAACAGGAAAACAGACCACAAAGAATAAATGTACTCCCAGTATCTTGGAATGAATCTGATAGTCTTTTAAGTGAAAACATCCAAGTAATAGATGAAATTGATCCACAGATTAAAACAAACTTGAGAAATGATCATGAATGTCAGGATGTATTAGAATTTTACAAAAAGCCCAGACAAGACATTAAGGATGTTGCTTTACCAGAATCTGACTATGTGTTATTTGTGAAAGGTTTATGTTTGAAAACAGATGATGATATATTGAGTGCAGCTTACTCAGTATGTACGATTACAGAAGTGGTTGAAGCATCTTGTCTCAAAGGAGTTCGTTCAGCTCAAGTAGCGGAATTAATTGCTTTGATTCGTGCATGTGGGATGAGTGAAAAAACTAAAAATTACTATAATAACTGATAGTGAATTTGGATATAACATAATGCATGATTATGTTCAACTATGGTCACAAAAAGATTTTTTAAACTCTATAGAATCACCTATAAGAAATGCTATTTTGATTAAAAGGTTAATAAATGGAATTGAGCTTCTTGACCAATTAGCGGTGGAGAAATGTGTTGTAAATGAAGAAAAAAATGATTATATCTCAAAAGGCAATGCGTACGGAGGTACCAGTGCTAAGTTATATGCTCAAGAGAGGGTTGCAATGAATCGGGAACAATTCAATGAACATGTTTCAAGTATTCTCATATTAATCTTTGTAATTCAGACATGGCAAGAATTAAAACAATTACAAGACAAGGCAGATGATGAGGAGAAAAATGGATGGCTGAGACAGGGCTGTGAACAAAGAGAAGGAGATAAGATTTGGGTTCACAAAGATGACAGATTGGTCATGCCAAACAGTATCATTTCAGATATGGCTCGAATGTATCATGGGGAGGGTCATGTAGATCGCGATGACATAATGAAAATGTTCAGAAAGACATGGTACAATCCAAAATTCAGAGTAGTTGTGGAGTCACTCGGTCAAAGATGTCTGACATGCCAGAAAAACAAACCAGATCAAAAGAGAATTGAGAGTTTGGAAACCATAGGCCGGGAGGGTGGTCCATTTACAAGAATTCAAATAGATTTCATTGAAATGCCCCAACAAAACAAATTGAAATATGTCCTGGTTATCATTTGTTTATTTTCAAATTGGGTAGAAGCTTTTCCAACAAGAAAGAATGACAAAATTACTTTGGCAAAGTTGCTTTTACGCGAATTGATTCCGTGTTTTGGCTTTCCGGTGACTGTAGAAACTAACAATGGAACACGGATTGAAAAAGAACTAATGCAGATGATTTGTGAAGCATTTGGTTTTGAACAAAAACAGTATTGTGCATACAGACCAGAAGCATCAGAAATTGTGGAACAAATAAATAACAGTATCAAGGATAGACTTACAAAATTGTGTGAAACAACAGGTATGAAGTGGACAGAAGCCTTGCCACTTGTGATGAGTACTGTAAGAAACATACCTGACAAGACAGGTTTGAGCCCTCAAGAAAAATTAATGGGAAAGATCATGAGACAAGATTTTGTTCCAGCAAACAAGTTACTAAGTATAAATGACAGTGTTACCTTAGACTTTTGCAAAAACTTATCTGATGTGGTAATTACTGCATTCAATCATGTGGGAACTGAAGTGATTATAAAGGAGAGAGAACAAGGACATGATTTGATCCCAGGTGATTGGGTCAAAACAAAAGTGTACAGAAGAAGAAACTGTCTAGTATCAAAGTGGCAGAAAGCAAGACAGGTGATTCTAATCACAACAAATGCAGTTAAATGCAAAGGCCTAAAAAGGTGGGTCCATGTAAGTCACGTTATTGGTGGACTACCTCCTGATAATCCTGATGAGGATAGTGATACTACAGCTGATTCAGACTCTGAAGAAGAACATGAAAGAAATCCAGATCCTGAAGATCGACAGGAAGGTCGACATCTGGAGAGTTTAAATAGAAAACAAGCCTTGAATGAAGAAGACTTGGTAATTATGACAGTAGACTCAGAAAATTATGAAGATCTGCCAGAAAAAGAAGCAGAAAAAGAGTCAGAGTCAGAAGAAAAAGAAGATTCTGAAGATGAGAATACTGAAATTTTGCTAGATCGAATAGCAGAAGATAAAGAAGAATCTGATCAAGAGATTCAAGAAATTCAAGAACAAGATGAAGAATCTGATCAAGAGATTCAGGAATTTCAAGAACAAGTTCAGGAGGGTATCGAAAAGCAGATTGAACACTCTGAAAGTAGGAACAAGAGTTCTGAAGTTGAAGGTAATTGTAGAAGAAGAAGAAGAAGAAGAAGAAGAAGAATTACCAAGTACCAGCTATAAGGATGATGTTCCAAACAGAGAAGTAAAACTGCTGATTAGAGAAGATCCTGAATCAAAGAAGAAAACTGAAATAATGAAATCATTTGGTAGAAAAAGAAAATCGGCTGGAGACACAGAATATGAAACTAGTGACAATGATGATTATGTAAATAAGCCGAAGAAGAGAACTTGGAAAACGGAAAGTAATGTGACAGAACACAAGAAAAAATTAAGTAATAAAAGAAATGAGAATATGATATACAGATTAGTAAATAGCAAAGTTAACCGAACAATTGGAGTTAAAAGTCTACAATGCAAGTTGGTGAATAAAAATGAAAACCAAGTACATGAGATCTCAAGTCAAAGTAAAGAAGAGCTAAATGAAAGTTTCAAATAAAAGGAAGAATTGAAGTATTAAATAGAAGAAAACAAATGAGAGTGGTCAAAACAAATGAGAAAATGAAGTCATCAAGGAAGTCCTTTATAATATTTTCACCTGTAATTGAAAGATTAATTGACTAGGTCGAAGAAATTTTGTTAGTTGACTAGGTTGAAGAAACTATGTTTTAGTTGGGAAAGAAACTCTGTTGTATGACTTAGGTCGAAGAAAACATGTTTTAGAAAAAAAAAAAAAAAGGAGGGGGTATATACTAATTTTTCAAAATTTTTTTGTTTAGTTTTTTTTTTTTGATGGGACAATACACAGATTAATATTTGTTTTGTTGGTGCAAGTCAAAATGTAGATACCTAAAAAATTAATTGGGGATTGGGGATATAAAGGTGGAAAAGATCCAACTTAGCTGAATAAGGAATGAGAAAAGGAAATAGAATTAGAAGAATTTTATAGAACTCAATATGAGAATTGCAGAAATATAGATGAAATTAGGGTTTAAATACTAATCCTGAGTAAGCCTGAAACATGTTCAATATAAACATTTTGTGAAATTTTTGGGTGGTGTTTGGTGATTTTAAAATCACCAGATGAGGGAGTTGATGGAGCAGGTTAATGAACAATATTTTGTTCAGCCTTGTGAAGCCAGACTTCCATAATGTTTAATAAAACTAATATGTTTGACTGCATGTTATTAAACCAACCTAGAATAAAATTGCATTCACAAACATGTGGGTTTAGCATTATGTGCTCTATGTTGCAGCAAGTACGTTTTAAAAATAATTAACTAACCTTGTTTTGTTTGTCTATTGTCTTGTCAATATTAATTGCGGCTGTTCAATTAATGGCATGTGCCTATTTTATATATGCTTTTGTCTATGTTGTGTCTTTCTATTTTATACAGGTATGTGGAGAATCCTGCTGGACTAAATGAAGAATGGTAGATACAAACGCTGCTTTATTTGTTTGCTTCTGCTAGGTAATATAGACTAATGGGTTAATTAATTAGCAAAGGTGGGTGGGTAACAGAACAAATGTCAATTCCTTAATTAATTCATGTTTTATGTTTGTTTATATAATAGTTTTACAAATGAAGCTTAGAGTTGGCTGCAGAGAAAAATAATGCTTTAAAAAGTGACGCAAGAAGAAGTGGCACAGAAAACGGACGCTTTCTGAAAAGAGGCCTGTTGATAAAAAGCCACATGAGAAAATTTATTTTGAAGATGATGAAAAGCCTATGAACTTTTATTTTGAAAGGTTTTGAAAAGAACTGCCCAAAGTGACTCTGTGGAGAGGTTTGCTAATGTGCCACGAGAAGCTCAGAACGGACAGGCTCAAGGTTGGAAGGAAGAGACGTGACAAATTTTGTATTGCTTGAACATCTTTGCTACAAAATGTAACAGCCTAAGGAAGTGTCGCCAAGATTTTGTGCATGAACAATGAGCTAGTGAATAAGCCCGGACATGAAGTAGAAGATGTCACAATTTACTGTGGCATGAGGTGGCTCAGCCAATGGAGAGCTAGAATTCAACTGTTGGAATGTTAGATTAGCTTTAGTTTTAGGGTATAAAAATGGGCTCAAAGAACATACATTTGGCTTGTGCTTTTGATTCCAGAGGGACGTGTTATACTGATGGACAACGTACATAAGGAAAGCAGCTTTTATTAAAGACTTTATTTTCAGGCGATGAGGGTAGAGACAGGGAGATAGTTAGGGTTTAAACTCTCTTTATTAATGCTGAATAAACCTCTCTTTATGACATTTTCTAATGCTTGTTTAATAAAATTCCAAAATCTATGTTTTTCCAAATATGTTTAAATAAACTTACTAAATGACAAGCTGGTCTTGTTTATTGTGGATAGTTTAAACAACATATATAGATCTTATTGCCTCATGATTCAGTCGCTCTGTTGTTGATATGGGCCTAGTATTGTAGAGTAAGTTTGGTGGTAGTAGGTAAAGACATTTATGCAAAATTTTGGTAAGAGCGCTGGATCACTATCACAATTTAATGAAGAAGGTCAGGACCAGCCAGTAGATTTTATTAGCAGAAGGCTGACCCCTAGAGAGAAACATTGGTCAGCTATTGAGAGGGAGGCCTTTGCTGTGGTTTGGGCTCTAAAGAAGCTGAGGCCATACTTGTTTGGTACTCACTTCACAATTCAGACAGACCATAAGCCCCTCTTATTGCTGAAACAGATGAAGGGTGAAAATCCCAAACTACTCAGGTGGTCCATTTCCCTACAGGAGATGGACTATACAGTGGAACATAGACCTGGGAGTAACCATAGCAATGCAGATAGACTCTCCAGATATTTCCACTTAGAACATGAAGACTCAACTGATCAAGGTTAGTTTAATGTCCCTGGGTTGGGGGGGAGGGGGTTATGTAGGGGAGTAGGGTCTGCTTCCTATGGTTACCCCCACTTTTTGCTGTGTTTTACTTGTTTTTCCCGACTTTAGTATGGCGGTGACCCTGCTAATTGGGCCCACAGCCTAGCAGTTCTCTCTCTAAATTGATACTATGTACTTTATGTACATACCAGACTTGTTACTGGGTCACCCCTGTGAGCCCTTGTATATGGTACCTTAGGTACCCAGGGCATAGGGACCCCAGAGGCCTACCAGGGGCTGAAGCATGTACTGTGCACCCCTGGTTAGCCTTCCAAACTGACACCACATGTCTGCACTTGCAGCCTGGGTAAGTTAATGTAAGCACCCCTAACTTAGATATAGTATACCTATATCTATCTCATATATAGACACATAGTAACCTATAAGTCACTCCTATGGCAGGCCTTGACAATCCTGAAGGCAGAGTGCTTGGTTTTGTGTGGGAGGGTGCCTTAGCATGAGCTGAGCCCCTCTGCAGCTTTCGGAACCATCTGTTCTATGATATAGCCATACCATATACTCTTAAGTGCATTACAATCCTCTCGGTTAATGCTACCTTTGGTTTGGCTTCATCAAAACATGTTGTGTAAGGTGTCAAACACTTTGGAATACTACCTCCCCCAACTAGTTCTGGTGGTGGGGGTAGAATTCCAACCTTCTAGAGGGAGAAGACATGTACTTACTGGTAAACCTGGTTAAAATTAAACAGAGCCCCAGCATCACAAAATGGATGCTTCTGCCACAGACTGCCCTCCTGCTGCTGGACTAAACTCCGACAGGGGAGGCCTGAACAATAGGTTTCCTGTCCAGGGAGGTGCTAGCACCTCCCCAGACAGGCTTTAGTGTATTGGGGCAGTGTAGGTTGCATTCAGTGAATGCTTTTCAGACACTGCCGGGGCACACAGGGTGCTCCATGCATTTCCCAGTTCAAACCGGTTGCTGGGGCACTCAGCCCCAGCTCTGGTATGAAACTGGACAAAGGGCAAGGGGTGTAACCACCCCCTCCCCAGGTCTACCCATAGGAGGGACCTTAGCGTTAGTCCAACCCCTAAACTTACTATAAGTATAGAACCCCAGTCCCTAGGACTTTAGATTACTCTGGACAAAACTCTGCACCATATAAATTGGACCTTCAACATTCCATATCAACTGGAAGACGGAGGAAATCTCCCTTGTGGTCAAGGAGTGATCGCCCTGTTCAAACAGGCACCAACTGCATCTTTGCCGGTCGGCATTTTCGAGGCTCCCGCCGGATCCCGAAGAATCTGTGACACAGGACATGGACTTTCAGACATCTCTGAAGCTGACCCAAGCTCCCAGCAAAGCTGAGACCCGTAGCTGACAGGAGAGACGTGGGACTGGAATCCTGGATATCCTGCATTTTTGCAACTGCACCTACTTCCCGAGGTATCCCGAAGTTGTCCATTGGGGTATTTGAAGCCCCTGCCCCAAGATCCTTTTGCACTGAAGTATAAAGGCCAGCACTCCACGAGTGATCAGTGAGTCCCCTTTCTTTACCGCAGCTCAAGGGGCCTTTGTGGTTTCTAGTCTGTTGGCTAGTGAGCCCCCACAAAGGCCAATACTTTGTTTCTTGAGCTTACCTGGTTGCTCCAGATGTGCTCACACTCCTCTCCAAAGGAGGAGTTCCTCAGATCTTGCTGGTCTGCACCAAAGCCAATCTTGTTACCTTGCATGGGTTGTAGTTGCCAAGGCTTGTTGGGTCCAATCTAGATTCCGACACAGCAGTCAGCTAGATCCTTTGTGGAACAGCTCAAATCCAGCTACTGGTCATCGTCGATGCCTCCTGGTCCTCGTGGCTGAAGAGTCAAGCTTCACCCCTTTCATCTGAAATCACCCGACATCGGTTGGCATCGTCTCCACGCCATCCTGGTCGCTGGCTAGTGACCCAGACTCTGTCCCCTCTGCTTTCAAGTTCTTCACATCCCTGAGCCACCCTTGGATCAACCCGGACACTTTTCCTCTGGTCGCCTGCAGCATTTCTTCGCAGCTCTCCATAGGAATCGACGACGAAACCCGACACCAAAAGACACCTATGCACCCGGCTTCTCTGGGTGAGGTAACACGAGTACTCCGGTGCTCCCGTGGGTCTTGACTCTCAAAGTGTTCTAGTCTAAAAGGGTTCCATCTTAGTTCACCTCTAAGTGCCCTTAATCTTTAAAATTGAAACTTGTTCTTTCTCCATAGAAAGTCAATGGTGATCCGTGGCTGTGTTTAGACACTGCACGCGTCCCCCGTGGGCCTCCTGCATCCTAACCGTAGGTTATTCTAGGTAGCCCCAGCGGTTCTACAGGCCCTAGGCCTGCTTTCTAAATCTCACGTGGTTCTTATACCACTATTTTAGTATATGGATTATGAGGCCTCTGGGGCATAACGTATACTGTGCAACTTATCGTATGCTAATTAAGTTCCTTGTATTGTACTTTTACCTCTGACCTCATAAAGAGTCCAGATGGGTTGTGTTTAGAATAAATACATATACATTTGATATATACCTTGTGTGGTGTGCTTTCATTTGTTCATTCAAGAAATTATAATTGGTAAAACAACTAGATTAACTCGCCTCTAAGTCTTAGCCTGAAGGCTGCTCTCCACAGCTACCACTAGGATAGCTTTCTATAAAGGTTGACTTTAAACTTACCATCAATAAGGGTCGTTTGGACTGGTGCAAGGTGCCCACTATAATAGTGGACATCATATGCCAGGCCAACTTCTCACGTCCGGCATCTTCCCCAATGACTGGAAGCGGGCGGAGGCCAAACCTCTACTCAAGAAGCCCATGGCCGACCCAACAGACCTGAAAAACTACACGCCCATCTCTCTCCTCCCCTTTGCGGCCAAAGTTACAGAGAGACTCGTAAACACCCAGCTGACCACCTTCATAGAAGAAAACTACATCCTAGACCCCTCCGAGTCTGGATTCCACAGGAACCACAGCACTGAGACGGCCCTCTTCGCTGCCACCAACAACATCCACATGCTACTAGACCAGGGGCACACCACCGCCCTCATCTTACGAGACCTCTCCGCAGCTTTCAACACCATCTCACATTGCACCCTTGCAGCCAGACTCCACGACGCAGGGCTGCGAGGGACCGCCCTTTCCTCGATCAGATCCTTTCTCTCCGACAGAACCCAGAGGATCCGACTCCTTCCTTTCCTTTCCGAACCCACTCAGATCAACTGCGGAGTTCCCCAAGGATCATCGCTCAGCCCCATGCTCTTCAACATCTACATGGACCCCTCACCGCCATTGCCAGACAACACGGACTCAGCATAGTATCTTTCACCGGTGACACCCAGCTCATCCTCCCCTCACGAAGAACCCTGAAGACACCAGACTATGTTTCCTTAAAGGAATGAGAGATGTAGCCGCCTGTATGAAATGCAGCTGCCTCAAGTTCAACTCAGAGAAGACCGAGGTCCTCATCCTCAAACCCTCCGCCTGGGACAACACCTGGTGGCCCTCCGCTCTCGGGAGTCCGCCCACCCTGACAGACCATGCACAGAACCTCGGTATCATCCTCGACTTCTCCCTCACCATGACCCTCCAGATCAACTCCATCACCAGCTTCAACTGCCTTCGGATCCTCTGCAAGACCTTCAAATGTATACCCCCAGAATGCAGAAAAGCCGTCATCCATGCACTCATAACCAGCAGACTGGACTACGGCAACGCCCTCTATGCTGGAATCAACAGAATTCTCCAACTCAGGCTACAGATTATCCAGAATACCGCAGCCAGACTCGTCCTCGGAACCCCACAGCATAAACACATGACTCAACACCTACGCAACCTCCACTGGCTCCCCGTCAAGAAGAGAGATACCTTCAAACTGCTCACCCACGCCTACTAATCCCTCCACAACATCTGACCCAAATAACTCAACGAGAGAGTCTCCTTCCATGTACCCAAGAGGAACCTTCGCTCCCCAGACCTCGCCCTTGCAGAGACCCCCCACATCCACAGAACCAGAGCAGGAGGAAGAGTTTTCTCCTACGTCGCAGCCAAAGGCAGGAACGACCTCCCAGCGAACAACAGACTCTCCCCCACCCTCCACACCTTCAGGAAGAACCTCAAGACCTGGCTCTTCGCCTGAACCAGAGCTGCACTCAACCCCCCCTCCCCCCCAGCAACTTGAGACCCTCATGGGTGAGTAGTGCGCTTTATAAACCCCTGATTGAATAATTGATTGAGGTTTAGGCATATTCCTATTACCTTAAATTTCAGAATGGATTTGAAAATCCAGCCCAAATGCCCAAGCAAACAAAAAGCAAATACATTCAAAATATTATTTCACACAATTCATCTTTTCTAAGTGATTGGTAATATTTGCACACTGTGAAACTAAACTAATGTATGGTAGCATTCAATGGAATTAATAAATTGAGAGGCCATTAACAAGAAAAAAAACTGTCCAAAAGGAAAATCAATGAAAACCGATTGAAAAAGAATGAGACAATTATGGCAGGTGTTGGAAACATTTAGAAACAATTGATAAAATGAGTGTTAAGTGCAAACAAGATTTGAAGCTTACAGTGGGTAAATCTGTAACACTTGCATACTCTTACAACTACAAAGAATAAAATAATGGTTCTGCAGCAAATGTATGAAGGCACTGGATTTCATAAGCCTGATGCTAATGGGAAGAAAGTGGAGAAACAAGAAGGAAGAAAGTGGAGAAATAAAAAGATACGGTTTGTGGCTGTACTGAGGTTCCAATTAAACAGCCCAAATTAGAAGATTGCGCACGAAAGAACGAGACTAGCTCATTGGAATAATACTAGTCTTTATAAATTAAATTTTCTTTACTGACCAAACACGGGCGCCGCAGAAGTCTTAGTGCGACGGCCATGATTTTGGGTGAGGTACTGCTGTAAATTGAACCACACCCTGGCCCAATTGCTTTGTACTTATCATCTTTTCTACATAGAGGATCATGTTCGAGGGAAAATCTGGATTTGAGTGTATTTCTGCTCTCCTGTTAGTGATTCAAGTGAATCCAGTGATCTCACACCCAGCAGCACTAATTGCTGGCGACCGTTACATATTTTTCCTCAACAAACTTTCATCCAGTGCCACAGACAGAAAACAATGCACATCTTCTGAGCTAAACTTTGAGTCCCGGCACTTATTGTTTTACAAATTAAGCACTGAGCCCCCCAGTATTTGGGAATACTTGAAGTTGCCAAATGAAGATGAACGCAGCCGTCTATAGCTGGAAGATGCCATCTTTTCACAAAAATTAACTTTGAGAGATTGACACAGCTGCACATGACCAGCTTCAGCGGGTGGCACCCAGTGCAACATTCTCTTTCTTGGTGCCCTCCTCCCATAGCTCTCCTTTCCACAAGTTCACCCACTGCCACTCTCCAAGAGTGCCCCTCATCTCTCATAGACCCTCTCTCATATATATATATATTTTTTTATAGTGCGTCTCATACCAGTGTAGGATGTCAGAGCACTTTACATCATGCATATATTACGCAGAGATGAATGCTTATATGTGTGTAAATCAGGGTACAAGAAATGTTACATAATACAATGGGGATTACAAGGTGTAGGAATACCATGTCATTCATGCTAGCAGACTGTATGTTTTTAGGGGAAACAGCGTTTACAACGCAACTTTTACCACGCACTACCATTACCACGCAACTTTTACAACGCAAGTCGTTACAACGACTTGCGCTGGGGGGCGCTGTAGGATAGGGAATAGTTTAATTTACTATCCAAAACCTTCCCTACTATCCACGGGGACTGGAGTTGGAATAGTAAATTAAACTATTCACTATCCAGCGCCCCCCAACGCAAGTCGTTGTAACGATTTGCGTTGTAAAAGTTGCGTGGTAAAGGCATGCGTTGTAAAAGCATGCGTAGTAACGACATACATCCTGTTTTTAGAGTGTTTGTCTAGAGAAGTGCAATCTCAGGATTCTCAGTCAGTCATATTCACTTTATTCGGTTAATAAAAACCATAAAAGTACACCACAAACATCTTATACAACAATATTAAAACATATACAAGGGTCATTTTAGAGTAATCTTATGCACCATAAAAATTCAACAAGATAAAGGTCCTCACCCTTTTGGTTGTTTAAAAACTCAGGATTCTGAAAGCACACAACGTCGTGTTTGAGACTCTGCATTTCTTTTGTTAATATTACGCAGCTGCAGGGCTGATTGTGTGCCTTTGCGAAAGTATTCATGTGCAGCACCTGGTGCATGCATAACTGGTGCAGCGATTAGAATAAATGCTTTAAAAAAGGCTCACAATCTGCCCCGCAGCCATGCTCCTATCAACAGTGATGGCACTTGACGTGTGAACGGCCTTCTTCCACACTCCATGTTTTCCTGTATGTCACACATTTCACAAACTATCTCTGACCCCCCTATCCAGACATTACTCTGTAGCTTGCACAACAAATTGTAAATATGTTATGTAATTGTGCATATATGTGATCTTGTATAGGCTCCTAACATTTCCCCACCCTATGAAACAGTGCTCAAGTTGAGGATCTTTAGTACAATCGTATTACGGTACCACCATTGGAGTCCTGTGCTTTTCTGAACCCGAAGTGTACTTGTCTGTGTAACCTATTCATGTCATGGCATGTGTATCTAAATTGAAAGCCTGCTCTAAGACCATTCATGTGGCGCTGCATGTGTGGAAATGCACTGTCTTTTCACTTTTTTAAGCAAAAGTTTGGAGTGATATTTGGCGCTGCACACCGACGTGCGGTCTGGTTCCTCGCACACATAGTCTTGGTTGCAGCACACAGAGACCTTACACTGCCGCACAAAGAGGAAAACAATTAGAGGGAACATTGGCCGCCACTGAATTCCAGGCCTCAGAATGTTACAACTGCTAAAGAGCGGCCACTTAATCAGGAGATAGAAGCACTATTTTTTAGGGTATGGGTAGGAGGCTGCATTAGTGAATCTTTTTTTATTATTTCTGGACCCTTTCCAGGTTGGAACTTCTGTACCTGTGGACGATTTTCCAATAGACGACGCATAGTGATAGCCTGATTCGTATCTAAAACTCTTCCCAAGGAAGAGCTACACTGACTATAGTCATATCTGTGTCGTAACACCCATGTCAGTAACGGGCACCAGTAAGGACATTTTACCTCTGTAATGTGTCCATTCAAGTTCTTAAACTGCCATAATGGTGATAGAGTAGTGCTAAGGTAAAGAGGTCAACATTGTAAACCTAGAGAATGTACTTTAAGCCACAATTATTCAGGTGAGTTGTATCAACCTTAAGGATAGCGGTCCAAGTCAGACATGCACATCAGGAGATATTTAAGGTTGCCTTGGGAATATAATTGATTATGATTGCTGAGACATGCCCTTTCCATGCTGAGCATTTACCGTGTTGGAGCTGGCAGCACACCAAGGTATTCAGGTATATGGTGTACAACAACAGTGGTTCCCTGAAACCAGCTGCCAAGGTAAATGATAGATGGAAAGCATGACACGAACAAAAGGATGCCTACGAAAGGCGCATGCAAACAGACGTTAAGACTGCTGATGACTAATGGGTGGATGGATTTACAGTGTATATATTATGTGAGGAAATCCCTCAATACCTGGCATAGGACTATTATGTGGATTCATGTAGTGAATAGTGTTTGCCTTTCATCAAACACAAAAATCAGCAAGAAGATTAGAGTGGAAAAATTTGACCCTGGGAATTAATGTTGATCTAGTCCTCATTTAACTCAGCAAATGATTTGAATGTAGGAGAGAGAATACACGCAAGGCTATTTAAATCAAATGATATTCTAAATATTTGTCATGCCTTGGTCTGTCTTTATAAAAGATCCTGTCAAGCACAAAAGAAGATGAAGCTTTCAATCAATCTTGACATCCACTCCAATATTAACTTGTTATTGCTTGGCTACTTTTTATAGACACCTTTTACCGGGTTCAAATCGCCCACACTCCTTCATGGTACCAACCACTGGAACTCGCACAGGTTACAGACTCAAAGTGATTTTCTCCACTTGCAAACCTGGATGCTTTAGACTGACTGAATAGCAACTCTATCAGAGATAAGGGGTCTATTCTGAATCAGAATGCTAAATTAGCACAGCCTAGTTCTAACCCATCAATGGGTAAACTAATAAATTGCTGTGCTGGAACATCTCTGGCTTTGAGTCCAAGCAATGTGACATTGATTGGTTAACTTTTGTTGAAAAATATGACATAGTCATGTTCCAGGAGATTTGTTCTACTGAAGACTTTGTTTGGAATGATTATCAAAGGTTTGTATCCCTGAAGCATTTTCTAGTTGTGCATGAGAACGAAGGGGATTGCTTGCAAATTCTGAAGAGTAGATCCCTCTGAGCCATGATAGATTTTAATGTTATCTTGTGAGGGGACTTTAATGCCGAAGTTGGCTCCAACGCTACTTGCTATAACCCTTTTGCAACGTGGGACATGGTGTCAAATATTTCAAGGACTGAGAGCAGGGGAGCAAAATGATATATATGAATATTTGATCTCTTGAATCAAAGCACGATTTGGAGTATGGCCTGGTGAATCCCATGCACCACCATGGAAAAAACTTGATAATAACATACTGTGTAGGCTGTGCAAATCTGGAGAGGAAAATATTATACATCTCTTATGTCTCTGTCCAGAACTAAAAAATGAAAGATTAACATTACTAAAAAGGTTATTTAACGAAAGAGGGATAAGGTCATGCAGACAAGCTTTGATTCGATGTCTTTGCTAAGACGATCTATCCATTAACTCTGGCCTGACAACATTTTTAACAATAGTATGGAAAAAATTAGAACAATATGATATTTGAAATTATAATGATTATATATTTTCTCTAATTCTGAACACATGAATTCGTTTTTAAGCAGTTTTTAACAGATGTACACAATTTTAAAGATTTACTGTTATTCGAAATGTAATTTTAACAATGTAATATTATTCAAATGTATATAATGGAGTAATTGCTTTTTTGTTAAGATTTTAATTAATCAATCAATAAAAAAGAGTCCTAGGAGATCTCTTGAATATAGAGGAGAATTTGGGGGATGAGCAATGTCAGAGTTTACTTTCATTGACTGGTGTGAAGGCACGGTTATAGATTATGGTTTTATTTCAATGTGTATAAACAAGGCACCCTTTCTGGGGGGACAATGGAAAATTGTTATAGTGATCATAACCCTAATGAGCTTTATTCTCCATGCACTTAAGCATAATTTTGCCAGTTGAAAAGGGGTGTTAGGGTTTGGAAAGAATTGAGTAAGGGTTAAGATTGAGATGGAGAGGGGTTAGTTTCACAACTTTGCTTGTTTCAATTATGTGCATACATTTTGAGTCATTTAATGATCGTTTCATTACTTTTGATCACCCCTCTTTCCTAGCTGTGGATGCCTGTTTTAAGCTCAATAAATCTATTAAGTTAGCCCTCCTTAGCCCAGTCTCCACCAAGAAAATTTCCTCATCGGTTGGTTCAGTAAAGACAGCAGATTAGACAGTAAGAGGTTGTGTGGTGCCCTGAAATGTGTCCCCATAAACCAAGCTAATTTTACTAGTGCCAGAGCCGTTTATAATGGGCTCAGTGCAAGGAAGGCTGGAATTAAGGCTGAAACTTGGCAAAATTTGAATATGGAGTGTAACAACTGAGACTCTGGGGTGTAATGGAAAATTGTGAATGCTAATAAAAAAAGTGTGACAGCTTGGATGGGCTTGGCACTAATATTAATGCCGACAGTGGATAAAACACCTTAGAAATATTTACTCTCATGGTACGGATGGTGCTAATGCAGTACGAGAGGCCCCCTCGACCTTCCCGAAAAATCTTAAGTTACTCTGGAAGGAGATCTTAGATGTCATTACCGCTAGACCCGGAGAGGTGTAAAATTGTAAATTGATACTTGTATAGCGCACTACTCACCCGCAAGGGTCTCAAGGCGCTTGTACGAATACCGCTGTGGAACCCATCCTGGCTTTCCCTGTGAGGTGTCCACTCCTGGGCACCCCCAAGGTGGAGGCCAGGCATCCTTAGCGTTGTGGGGGCTGTTGTGTGGGCTCCCTGTGAAATTATAGAAATCAGCCATTGATTTTTGGGGTCCTAAAATAACCAATGTTTTGAATGTCGTCGTTAACGTTACTATTCCAGACTCATGGCAGACTGACACAATTGTCCAAATTAATAAAAAAAAAATAACAGACAATATCCCAAGTTTTATAGACCTATCTTTTTAATCTTATTAGCCTCAGAGATCAAGATAGCAGGGCACATTATAATTTATAAGATAGAGGATTGGGTAAAAAAGAATACATTTACAAGTATGGTGCAGTATGGATTCAGAGTGCATTGCTGATACAATATTGAGGTAAACAATATCATTTGACACAAATATGCTGTAGCCGTGGTCCTTACAGGTAACAGCAGTGGGGCGATAGGGGAGCTTAAGGGGGGATTTTGAGGAAAAATGAAATAATTAATTAATTTTCCCTCTGCATCGTCCCTCAAAATACCCCCTTACCTGGACCCACCGCCCCACCGCTGTTACCTGCATGGACTCTGGCTAATATGCTGTCAAAAATATGCTTAAACTGCTTAAAAACAACTTGTTATGGGGTAATCAACCAATGTCTCTTGGAGCTACTTTCTTAACCTCAAGCACCTCCTGTTCCATAAGTCTCTAGTCCAAGTGAACGGAGACGGACCCGCTCAGATTTCACGGTGGTGCCTTTCCGTGGCCGGGCTGACCACAATACCTAAACAGGTAGGTTGCTTGAGGTTAAGAAAGCGGCTCCAAGAGAAATTGGTTGATTTCCCCGTAAAAAATTGTTTTAAAGCCGTTTTCAGCAGCGATCCACCTGGGCTTAGCTACTATCAACTACCAGTGCAAGAATGTGTTGCACACATGAGCGTCTAAAAAAAAATATAAGTAAGGAGTTACTGGTGGTTGTGCATCGTGTGCTGTGATTTCGCTGCAAGTTATCCAAGGAGAAGGGCGTAGCCCGAAACGCGTCAGACAATGGAGAATGGGAGATAAGTGTTAATGGGAGCTGCTTTCTCAGAAGCATATTCCTACCTGTGAGGGCCACTCCACTGAGGGGCAACTCTTTTTGCATTTATGTGTATATATGTATATATATATCCGTTCAGAGTTGTCCTCCCCCCCCCAAGGAAGGAAGGAATGGCCGCACTTGCGTGGTCAGATTTCAGGTTTTCAGTTCTTTATTTAAAAAGCAGAACGCATAGAACGCGTTTCGGCATACGTGCCTTTTTCCTACTGTATATGTACACAAAGCAAATGAGCGCCATTTTATTTACAAATCCTCGCGTTGTTACTTGGAGCCACTAGTATTCATAGAAAGTGGACTGCTACTCGACTTTCATTACGGGCGCCATGTTAGAGTATATATGTGTATATCAATATTACATTCATCAATTTTATAATCAACATTATTTGCAGAATTAAATTCATTCAGCTTTCTAATGGCACACAATTGAGCCCTGAATGGGCTATAAATTTAGTCAACAACATTACTTGCAAAAATAAATTCATTCAACATTCGAGTAGCAATTCATTCCGCCTTTCTGAAATCTTTTTTTAACGAAAACATAATTGAGCCCTGAATGGGCTTACTCATTAGTCAAATTCTTATTTAGTCCATCTCCATGCAAAATTAGTTATACCCTGATTCATCGCAGCATAGATTTAAGTCACTAGTAACAGTCCTCATTGGATCACAGCATCCTTTAAATTTGCTATTGCAACCTCAATATCATTTCGAAATTCACTATCTTCCAACTCCTTATGTTACAAAATATTGATTTAACCCAAATGTATAGACAGTTCCTCTTCAGTATTCAGGCCAAATGGAATTCTTGTATGTAGATCGATTATATATCTTGATTCAAGTCTACGTAATCTAAATTCTCTGTTTCCACCACGCTCACTGAGCGGAGCGTGGTCGATGCAGAAAAATTTAAGGAGATTACGATCGATATTATGTAACTGAGAGAAATGCCTCGCAACTGGGTATGAGGGGTCCCTGTTTTCAATTGCTCATGCGTGTTCCAGTAGTCTGCGCTTTGTAGGATGTATTGTAGATTTATGTAGATTTTCATGCATGGGCATACTAGGCAGTACACGCAGTACGGTGTGTTACACGTTAAAAATGTTGTTGATTTTCTTACTACCTTTCATACCTGGGACCTGGTAAGATAGTACGTTAGGGCAATTTTTACAGGCTTTACATTTTGCACAGGGAAAAAGCCCCGTCAAAGTACTAATTCTCGGGACAAATGGGACTGGTTCGTAATGGCTTTTAACTAGGGAATCTTTCAATGATCTACTGCGTTTGAAAGTTATCTGAGGGTATTTTGGTAAACCCTTCCCTATCACTTGATCTGTTTCCAGAATATGCCAATTACGACATAAGATTTCTCTAAGAGTCCCTGTCTCGTTTGAGAAAGTATTAATATATCTTCAAAGCTCATCCTCACGTTCTATGGGTTTATCTTTTTCTCTCAGTAAACATCTAGGTGGAATTCTCTCTACTTTTTTGAGCATTTTGGTCAATAAGTCCTGTCTGTATCCCCTCTCCTGAAACCTATGAATAGCATCAGATGCTGCATTATCAAAATCATCATTGTTTGAGCAGTTCCTCTTCAATCAAAGCAGTTCACCGTATGGTATGCTATTTTTCAAGCTTTTTTGGTGACTACTGCTGGCCTCCAAGATCGAATTTCCGGCTGTTGCCTTTCTAAACAATGTAGTACAGATCTTGCCATCTCTAATGAAAACTTTTAGGTCTAGAAAGGAGACTTCTTCCTGACTCATCTGTCCACTAAAATGGAGAATAAGTGAATACCTGTTCAGTTCCTCAATATATTCTTCAGCTTGGGATTTTGGTACTTTCCATAGAATAAATAGGCCGTCTATATACCTATGCCAGGATATAATACAGTTCACCCATTCGCTGTACTTGTCCGTCCAGGCCACCTGTTTCTCCCACCAGCCAACGAATAAATTTGCGACGCTGTGGGCCAAGCAGGTGCCCATCGCAGTACCCCCTATCTGGCGGTAATGTTGCTTTTCAAAAAGAAAGATATTGTTAGTCAGAACAAACTCGGCAAATTCTAATAACATTGCATTATGCTCTGACAATTGAATTGGCCTTAAGAAAATATCGTACAGCTTGTAACCCCTTCTGATGTTCAATCACAGTATATAGACTAGTTATGTCACAATCATGATCATATCCTGTTCCCATGTAATGTCCATAATACTTTTGATAAAGTGCGTAGAATCTTGAATATATGAAGGCAACATTCTGACAAAGTCTGACAAAAAGTGATCTACAAATTGAGACATTGCCTCAGTCAAGCATCCTATAGAAGAAACAATGGGTCGACCGGGTGGCCTCTTGGGATCCTTGTGGATTTTGGGCAGGTGGTAAAAAGTAGATGTTACTCGGTGTGGGCAGGAAAGAAATGTATGTTCATTCTCATTAATCATGTCCTGTCAGCCCATTTTGAGGTAAGATCATGGTATTGGTTGATGCTCATAACATATTCGCCTTTTGTAATCTGTAAAACAGTTTGTATCTGACAATTGGTGATTGGCTTCCTGGGTATAGAATTCCTGTGACATCAAAACAATATTGCCACCTTTATCTGATGGTTTGTATATCGTGTCCTGGTCGTCCTGTAATTCTTGTAAAGCCTTTTGTTCTCCTCTTGTTAAGTTGCCTTTCAAATTGGATACTGAGGCAGTTCACATTTTTAGGAGATCTTGATTTACTGCTTCTTCAAAAACATCAATGGTATCATGCGGGGACATTGGTATATAAGTTGACTTTGGTTTGAATTTTGTTATTACTGTTTTTTGATTAATGCCAAAGCCCCTTACTTCTGATAGGTTTGATGTTGCATCTTGAGAGCTCATTGGTTCTTGGCTTGAGAGCAATTGAAGTGTTCTGAGATCTTCGCCGGTCAATGGGGAAGTGTCTGAAGTTGTTCTTTCCAACGCAGAAGCGGATGTTTGATGTTGTCCTCTTAATTTGACAAATTTCCGCAATTTAAGTTTTCAGGTGAACAGATGAAGATCTATGCGTGTTTGAGTGTACTCTAGTTTCTTAGCGGGGCAAAAGGTAAGTCCTTTCTTTAGAACAGATTCTTGGTCTTTCGTCAGTTTCTTCTTAGTTAAATTAATAATGGTCAAATCAGTACTAGGCACTATTTCTTTAGGCCTCTTTTGCTGCGTGTTTGGCTGGCCACTCCTTGTTATTGTCCTGAAGCGGCCACCTCTTCTCGTCTTTCTACGGCTTGGCGTCTTTGTTCCTGTGGTCTGCCCCTCCCTCCTTGTTGTTGGGAGTTGCGCATCAGTTGAAATTCTCCTAAAAAACTCCCCTTAGTGCTCAAACTGTACGCTGCTGTACCAGAGAATTCCTCTCCAGATAATTTCGTATCTGCACTCACAGATGTGTCCCTTGTTTCCACATACTTTTGACCGCACCTCTCAGTACTCTCCTTGGAGCATCAAATTTACAAGCAAAGGTCAGGATCCTTCCTTGCTCATAGTCCCTGGCATCACAATTAAACTTGGTATGTTTCCTTTGTTTGATCTTATCCTGGTACGCGATAAGACTTGTTTTCATTTTTTTGCGTAAATCTTCTTTTGCCGCTGTGTCTGTGTTTGCGTCAGTTATTGCTTCAATTTCAGCAATTTCCTTCAGGCACTTCTCACGGTCACTTCAGGCGAACTTAATAAGTATCTTTAACATACCAGCTGATGCCTCAGAAATGATTTCCGACCACTCTTCTAGTAGGGCGGGATCGGGATTCTCATAAGACGGGATAGTATATATGCGTAACCCACGTGGGACGTGCTTCACCTCAAGGTAATGCTGAAGTGAAGTGGCTTCCCACCACTTACGGATTTCTCGATCCATCAAGCGTTCCAACTTATTAAATTGTGCCCTTCGGGTGTTTGAAGTACTGTTGCCATCACTTTTTTCAGCGCATTGCATAGGGCTGCATTTAAAGACATCTGCTGCTTCTTCGTTGCGTGCGGCGTCCGAGAACATTCTTATACCCAGCACGCTCATTTGCAAAAACTTTGTCTGCTGTTTCTTTTTCACTTGTTTGACCACTCACTCCAGCTACTAACGTACAACGTACAATGGGGCTTTGCGGGGGGTGGCCGACCGGAGGGAGGCTCGCCCCCCCGGGGATTTTGGGGCTCCGGGAGGAAGGGGAGGGGTACAAGGAGGCAGGACACAGGAAGGGCTTTTTGGGCTGGTTGGACTGGGTGGCAGTCTGTTGGGCTCCTTTTGGGCTAGGGGGATACTTAAGCGGCCATTTTAGGTCACTTGTCACCATTAGTTGGGACAGTGACACAGCAGCCGGTCTAGGTTAGGAGTTTTTTGTTGTGGAGTTAGGGTTTTCTGTAAGGTGGCAGTCGTTTAGGTGCTGTGTGTAGTTGGAGGAAGAGCGCTTTCGACTCACTTGGTTTCGTGGCTGTTTGTGTTGGCGGCGGTCGGTGACGCGGAGAGCAGGCGAAATGGCGGCGGAGGATATGTCTGATCCGAGGGTGCGGGAGGCTCTTCGCTTGCTGGGAGAGGCCGGGAGGACCGATCTGTTGCGCACCGGAGTGCGGGTAAGGCCACCGCGGCGCGCTGCTGATGGCGCCGCGGCAGCTGTGGCGGCCTGTGACCCACCGCGGTCACGTGTGCAGAAGGGGGAGGGGGCGGGAGCCGCGAAGAGGGCGGCGCGAGGTGGCGGACTCATGGCGGCTGGGGCGCCGAAGCGCAAGAAGGCTCCGGGGAAGAAGCGCGGTCCGTGCAGGAAGGCACCGCTGGTCTTTGTGGGAGATGCGGTAGGGTTGGGGGAGGGCGGACATGACGGGGGGGCGGGGGGGGAGGGCCCTGAAGGAGCGGGAGCGGAGGTAGTCGGGGGTGTAGGGCCTGCTAGTGACGCGAGGGAGGGGGTGGGCGAGGGACGCGAGGGGGGAGGGGCCGGGGGCCTGGGGATACTGGTGGTAGAAGACGGGGGGGGTTTGGAGGGGGAAGGGGGCGAGGGGCCGTTGGAGGGGGGGCAGGGGGGTACAGGGGAGGCGGGGCATGGTGTTTTGGAGGGAGTTGGGGGGGTTTCACCGCTGCTCATTGAGGAGACAGAGGGGGAGGAGGAGGAGGGGGTGGGGGGTGAGAGTGGACAGGAGGTGGTGGACGATGAGGAGGAGCAGGACAACCCGATAGGTGGTGGATTGGTATCCCTGGGTGGGGGTCGGGGGGTGCTGGGGGGAGGGGGTGCGCGAGGGGGTAGGAGGGTGCAGGTGGGGGGTTGGGGGATGCGCCGGGGGGTGGGGGAGGAAGGGGGTGGGGAGAGGTTTTTTGGGGGACGTAGCGGGGGTGCGTATAGTTTTGAGGGTGCGGGAGGGAGCAGCAGGGGGGATTTGCGTGGGTGGGGTGGGTGGGGGGATGTGGGGGGAGGACAGTGGGGCGGCCCGGGTGGGGTGGGAAGCTGGGGGTGGGGGGAGAGTGGGTGGGGGGGTCGCCCGGCGTGGAGGGGCGGACATTCTGCGACAGGGGGGAGAGGCGGTTGGGAAGGTAGTGGTGATGGTTATGCCCCGGCTTGCTGGACTTCCCCGTTTTTCTCTTGGCAGGAGCAGTGGGGGAGGGGCTCGGGTGAGCAGCATGCGGCTCCACCCCGCCGAGTGGATGGGCCGGCTCTGCCTAGTACGGGCGGTCGCGCTCCAACGAGGGACCTGGGGTGGTCGGAGCGAAGATGGACGGAAAGCAGATCTCCAGCGCCCCCCTCCCGATGGGTCGATCCGGCCGCCGGGGGACGGGGATGGAGCAACGAGGCAACGGTTTCTTCTGCTTACCAACATGAGGGTAGACGGAGAGTGAGTGTAGATCTGGGGGCCTTGATGACGGAGTGTAGGGCCAGAGCAGGGTTGAGTAGGGTGTCTCCTGGTAGGATTGTGGCGGAAGCAGTGAGTGCGGAGTTGGAGTCGGAGGAAGACGGGGAGTTGCGGGAGGACGGGGAGGTTTGTAATGTTGTTGCCAGTGTTTTGCAGGAATGCCCCCGGCAAGTGGTGCCGCGAGTGACGGCCCCCCCTGTGGATCTGGTTAGGCGGCGGGATCCGGTGAGGACGCCAGCCTTGACGCCAGGTAAGACCAGTACGGGGTCGGGGAGTGGCTTGGGCACGCCTCAAGGAGGCAAGGCGGGGGGTAGTGGTGTTGGAGGACACCACGTGTCAGTGGGGACGGATGCGGAGGGTGGGGATACGGTGAGACTGGTGAAGGGTAGGTATGTGATGGATGCCGGCGTGTGTACTGAAGCGAGTTGCGGCTCGGCGGGGTCGGGCGAGTCATCCGGTGCGTTAGTGGCGGCGAGTGGTGGAGCGACGGGGAGCGGCGAGGGCCCGGTTGCGGGCGCGGCGGCGGGGATCGCGGGGACGGCCGGGGGGTCAGGTGGAGCGGCTGCGTCGAGTGTCGGGGGGAAAGAGAGCTGCGACGTTCTGGTGAAGAAATTGCCGTACATGGGAGTGGCGAAGCCGTTGGGGGCGCATTTGTCTTTGGCGACCAGGGAAAAGATTTGGAAGGGGGAGTATGTTGAGATATTTAGGTTACTACACAGGGAGTTGATGGCAAAAGAAGGGTCGAAGGAGGAGGAACAGGAATTGGCACGGCGGCCGAGGGTGCCGGTCACTATTGAGAACTGGTCTGCGGCATTCTTAATCTATGCGAGCGTTTATTGCGAGAAGTATCCTGACCGGGCGGTGGCGCTTTTCAAGTACATGGACGTGGTACGGAGGGCGCAAGTGACTTACGGTGGCAATGCGTGGTCGCATTACGATGAAGAGTTTCGGGCGCGTATGGCGTCGGACCCGGAGGCGAAGTGGGGGGAGTTGGATGCGGACCTTTACCAGCAGACAATGAGTGGGGCGAAATTTGGCCGCACGATTTACACGGCCAGTGGTTTGCCACTGACTTCCACGCCCTTTTCGGCTCGCCCCACCCGTGGGGGGGTGGGGCCGGGGGGAGCCGGGAGCTTCCAGAGCGGGGGGCCCTGTTGGGACTTTAACAGGGGTTCCTGTCTCCGGCAGACGTGCAAGTTTAGGCACGAGTGCTCCTCGTGTGGTAAAAGACATCCCGAATCGCGCTGCTGGGGGCTTTGGGGAGGCCCCTCACAGGGTCAATTCCCGGCTCCCGGACCCGGCAGGGGGAGAGGGGGGGTAGAGGGGGGGCGAGTACCTTGGGAAAAGGCTCATACTCCGGTTAGGCTGGATCGGTTGGAACCACTCTTGGAGGTGTATCCGCGGGCGGATGATGCGTCGGTGCTGCGTCGAGGTTTCAGGGAGGGTTTCCGGTTGGGGTACGAGGGTCCGCGGATTGCTCGTTGGGCGGAGAACCTGAAGTCTGTGAACGCGCACAAGGGCATCGTCCGGGAGAAGCTTTTTAAAGAGGTGAGAGAGGGGAGGATGGCGGGACCTTTTGTGGTGGCACCTTTGGAGGATCTGATCATTTCGCCCATTGGTGTGGTCCCGAAGAAAGAGCAGGGTCAATTCCGCTTGATTCAACATCTCTCGTGGCCGGAGGGCGCGTCGGTGAACGATTTTATATCGGCAGACTTGGCGTCGGTGTCCTACTCGTCCGTGGACGTTGCGAGAAAACTGGTGACGACGGCGGGACGAGGGGCGCTCATGGCAAAATGCGATGTGAAGTCGGCGTTCAGGTTGCTGCCGGTTCACCCGGAGGATCATCAGTTGCTGGGAATACAGCTGGACGGGTTGATTTTCGTGGATTGAGCGCTTCCGATGGGGTGCTCTGTGTCATGTGCCTTGTTCGAGCGATTCAGTTCCTTCTTGCAGTGGGCTTTTTCCTGGCGCACAGGCTCTGAGGCGATTACGCATTATCTGGACGATTTCTTCCTGGTGGGTACCCCTGGTTCAACGGACTGCCAGCAGCAGCTGTGTAGTTTTATGGACTTAATGAAGTATTTGGGGGTGCCTTTGGCGCCAGAGAAGACTCAAGGGCCCAGCACGGTGCTGTCGTTCCTCGGGATAGAGCTCGACTCAGCGGCCATGGAAGCACGCCTGCCGGAGGACAAGAGGTCGGCAATGGTAGTTCTGGTGAGGGACATGTTGGCAAAAAGGAAGGTGTTGGTGCGAGAGGTACAGGTTTTGCTGGGGCACCTGAATTTCGCGTGCCGAGTGGTGCGGGCGGGGCGGACTTTTTGTCGACGGTTGGGATTGGCGTTGTCTGGGCTGTCGATGCCTCATCACCACGTACGGTTGCCGGCGGGCGCGCGAGAGGATCTGTGCATGTGGTTGGCTTTCTTGGAGAGGTTCAACGGTGTTCCCATGGCGCCGCCGGAGGAGTGGGAGTGGGACGTGACAATGTCGTCGGACGCGGCGGGAGTCGGCGGTTTTGGACTCTACTGGGCGGGTCGGTGGTGCGCGGAACAGTGGCCGGAGCGATGGCAAGCGGGGGGGAGAAGCATTGCTTTTTTGGAGTTGTTCCCGCTGGTGGTGGCTGTGACTGTGTGGGCGCGCGAGTTGGCGCATAGGCGCGTGTTGTTCAAGGTGGACAATATGTCGGTGGTGCAGGTAGTGAACCGGCAGTCTGCGAGAGAACCTCAGGTGCTGAAGTTGATGCGCGTGTTTGTGTTGAGGTGCCTGGAGAACAATATCTTGTTTCGAGCACAACATGTGCCAGGAGTGGACAATGACATTGCTGATGCTTTGTCTCGTCAACAGTGGCGGAGATTCCATGGGCTAGCCACGGAGGCGGAGGCGGTCAAGACGAAGGTGCCGGAGGAGATGTGGTTAGTGGGAGAGCGCGGGTCGTTCGATTGGTGAGGTCATCTGTGGCGGTGTCTACGTGGAAGAGTTATGAACAGGCCTGGTTGGAGTTTCTGCGTTTTGGCGCGGTAAGGCAGCGGGACAAGTGGCGTCGGGAGGAACAGGTGGTGCAATTCATGTTGGGATTGATGGACAGAGGTTTGGCGAGAGTGACTATTGCGGGCAAACTGGCGGGAGTGGCGTTTATGGGTAAACTTTGGTGGGGCTATGCTCCCTCGGCGGGGGAATTGGGAGGGCGTCTTTTGGAAGGTTGGGAGAGAGAGAAAGGGGCCCGGGTGCGGCAGAGACGGCCTATTACGGAGGCGATGCTGGAGGGATTGTTGAATCGAATGCCGGTGGTATGTAGAGATCAGGAAGAGGCGGTGCGGTTTTCCACATTGATGTCGTGGTTGTACTTCGGGGCCTTTAGGGTATCAGAGCTGGTGGGTTTGAAGGGGCAGGCGGGCGTCAGGTGGGGGGACGTGGAGTTCAGGGGCAGGGAGGTTGCCGTGCGGCTGCGACGTTCCAAAACCGATCAAAGGGAGAGGGGCACGTGGGTGGTACTGGGGCCAGGGGACAAGGAGGCGGTGTGTCCAGTGGAGTGGGGACGGCGGTTAGCGGCCGGGGGAACAGAGGCGGGTACGGAGGTTTTTGACAGGGGTGAGGCGGGACGTGTGACGGCCGCGCAGTTGTTATGGGTCCTGCGGCACGCCCTGCGGTCCATGGGTGAGGATCCAAAAGACTTCGGGACACATTCCTTCCGCATCGGGGCGGCGACGGAGGCGGCGCGCCGGGGTTGGGGGAAGGAGGACATTAAGCGGTTGGGGCGCTGGAAATCGGATTGTTTTAAGACGTACGTCCGGTTGCGAGGGGTGGCGGTGGAATGAGAAGGGGTGCGGACTTGGTACTTACATGTGTCTCTTTTCAGGTGCAGTGGCGGGGCCTACGGTGGCGGCAGTGTCCATTTATGTGGTGGGACATTCTTTTGTTAAAAGAGCGGAAAAGGCCGAATGGGAGAAATGCAAGAATCTGAACCTGGAACTAGACGAACAGTTGTTTAGGTGCCATTGGAGAGGAAAAGGGGGTATGCGTTGGCACGAGTTGGTGCCGGTGTTAAATAACATTGTTCGGAGTGGGGTGTGCCCGGATGTTTTAGTGGTACATCTGGGTGAGAACGACCTGGTGCAATGTAAGGGTTTGGCTTTGGTGAAGCAGATGCGGAGGGATCTGTTGGAGATCAAGAGACAGTGGGCAGGGTGTCACATTATCTGGTCAGAGTTCATTCCGAGGAGATGCTGGAGGGGGGCTGTGAGACCTGGGGCGATTGATAGAACTAGGAGGAAGATCAACAGAGAGATGAGGACCTTTTGCGAGAAGGAGGGATTGGGCAGAATGGAACATCCGGAGTTAAAGTATGGGGCCATATATTTCTTCTTAGAGGATGGGGTGCATTTGTCCAGGTACGGGATGGAACTTTATGTAGTACAGTTGAAGGAGGCGGTAGACAGGGCGATAGGGGTCAGACGGTATCCGAAGGTGCAGAGGTCCTAGGAGGGGGGGTCGAAAGTAGTAAAGGCTTTCGAGTGGCGCTTTCTCTAGTTATAATGGGGGGGGTAGGATAGGAGGAAGGAACTTTACTGGTTAGAAGGGAGGGAGTGTACATAGGGCAGAGGTTATAAAACATTGAGCCAGGCGTTTGTGTACATAATAAAGAGGTTTATGAGGTTGTTTGGGGAAATGTTTAGGGGTGGGGGTGGGGGGATTGGCAGATATGTGTTTATTTAGTTAGGCCTAGTTTTGTGCGGCAAAGGCCAAGGTTTGGGGTATGTTCAGGATGCACCTGTTTCCAATAAAGCGGCCTTTAACACACTATATACCTGTGTCCGGTCGGTTCTTCCCCTCCCCGTCTCCCGATGGGCCCCAATGGGGCTTTGCGGGGGGTGGCCGACCGGAGGGAGGCTCGCCCCCCCGGGGATTTTGGGGCTCCGGGAGGAAGGGGAGGGGTACAAGGAGGCAGGACACAGGAAGGGCTTTTTGGGCTGGTTGGGCTGGGTGGCAGTCTGTTGGGCTCCTTTTGGGCTAGGGGGATACTTAAGCGGCCATTTTAGGTCACTTGTCACCATTAGTTGGGACAGTGACACAGCAGCCGGTCTAGGTTAGGAGTTTTTTGTCCCTCCCACCCTCCCTGTGGTGAAGGGATAGGATTAAGGGGTGGATAGTAAAGGGTTTTTGTTGGTTACAGGTGTGTTCTGTGGTAGGGTAAAGAGTGTGTCGCTAGGAGCAGGTGCTGGGGTTGTGTTCTCGAGGTTGGCGCTTTCTCTAGTTATAATGGGGGGGGTAGGATAGGAGGAAGGAACTTTACTGGTTAGAAGGGAGGGAGTGTACATAGGGCAGAGGTTATAAAACATTGAGCCAGGCGTTTGTGTACATAATAAAGAGGTTTATGAGGTTGTTTGGGGAAATGTTTAGGGGTGGGGGTGGGGGGATTGGCAGATATGTGTTTATTTAGTTAGGCCTAGTTTTGTGCGGCAAAGGCCAAGGTTTGGGGTATGTTCAGGATGCACCTGTTTCCAATAAAGCGGCCTTTAACACACTATATACCTGTGTCCGGTCGGTTCTTCCCCTCCCCGTCTCCCGATGGGCCCCAATACGTCATTATATTCGGCTTTCGCTGATCGCTCGGCGGCAGGCAGGCGCGCCGGCAAACTCACCAGCCTGGCGTCGTTCCGCGATCTGGGATGTTTGTTCTCCACACGTAGCGGTGCTCTCGCTGCAGATTAAAGCTCCAGATCCACCAACGGTCGCCTCGAGCGCTCCGGAGTGGGTGCGGACCCGATACCGCGGCGGTGGCTCCGCGTAACAAATCCCCTCAGAGTTTTCCTCACCCCCAAGGAAGGAAGGAAAGGCCGCACTCACGTGGGCAGATTTCAAGTTTTCAGTTCTTTATTCAAAAAGCAGAACGCACAGAACATACGTGCCTTTTTCCTACTGTATATGTACACAAGGAAAATAAGGCCCATTTTATTTACAAATCCTTGCGTTGTTATTCGTATATACATGTATATATATATATATATATATATATGTGTGTGTGTGTGTATGTATATATTTATATATATATATATATATATATATATATATATATATATATATATTCATATATATATATATATATATATATATATATATATATATATATATATATATATATATATATATATATATATATATATATATATAAATATATATACTAGCAGCCCGCCCCAGCGTCGCCTGGGGCAGAAGGGGGCTGGGGGCTGCATTTTTTGGCCGGGGCAGAAGGGGGCTGGGGGCAGCATGTGGTGGAGCGAGCAGAGGTAGGTGTGATGTACCTCACGACCCCCGCAGCCCCGACCCCCTGCGCTGGCAGATTGCTCCTCCACCCTGCTCCGACTCCGTTCTCGGCCGCCCTCAGCCCTCAGCCGGTCAGGTCTGCTCCGCTCCCCTACGCTCGAAGTGCTGCAGCTGGCGGGACTCCTCCTTCTCCTTCTTGCCATCAGAACACGGACACGTTCACTGACACGGACCACCTCCCGCCCCCCTCCAGCCCCCGATCCCGCCCCTGCCTCGACATTTTCCGTGTTTGTAAATGCCTTACCTGATCCGCTGCTCCTCACATCACCGCCGCTCCATGTCCCGTCATCACGCACGTCGCGGGCAGCGCGTCGCGGCCAGCGCTACGTCGCGGCCGGCGCTTCTTTCAGGGGACTACTTTGTTTTGAAAGTTAATTTTTTTAATTTACGTTTTTTTTTAATTTTATGTAGCCTATGTCCATCTGCACACCCTGACATTTTCAAGGATGTATCGGGTGTGTAGATTGGCGCTGTGGTTCCCGAGTTTACCTGGCTCAAAGGTGAGAGTTCTCTCTTTATAATAGTAGTATGGATATACATATATATATATATATATATATATATATATATATATATATATATATATATATATATATATATATATATATATATATATATATATATATATATATATATATATACCTACATATATATGGGGGTTTGTGTTCATATAAAGTATATAGTATAACCTAATACGATTATTTATCTTACATATTTTCTATATTTAAAATGTATGTATATATACAAATATATATAACATACATACCCAATAAAACCATAATAAATATAAAGAATTCAGTGACAAAAATATATCAATTAATTCAGACAATAAACTAAATATCACTAATGTACTATTCCCACTCCAGTCTGTACAATAGTAGGGAAAGTGTTGGACTTCGGAGAGGTTAAATTTACTATTCCAACTACAGTCTGTACAACAGGAGGGAAAGCATTGGATTTCGTAGGGGTAAGATTTGATATCCTCACTCCACTCTGTGCTACTATAGGGAAAGTGTTGGAGTTCAGAGGGGTTATATTTACTATACCCCCTCCAGATTGAGCAACAGTAGGGAAAGCATTGGACTTCAGAGGGGTAAGATTTACTATTCTGACTCCACTCTGTGCTACAGTAAGTTAATTGTTGGACTTTGGATGGGTTATATGTACTATTCTCACTCCAGCCTGTGCAATAGGAGGGAAACCGTTGCACTTCAGAGGGAGGAAAGATTTACCTTTCCCACTCCAGTCTGTAGAACAGTAGGGTAAGCATTGGTCTTCTGAGGGGTAAGATTTAGTATTACCCCTCCGGTCTGTGCAAGAGTAGGGAAGCATTAAACTTCAAAGAGATTCAATTTACTATTCCCACTCCAGTCTGTGCAAGAGTAGGAAAAGCGTTTGACTTCAGAGGAATAAAATTTACTAGTCCAACTTCATTCTGAGCAACATTAGGGAACGTACTTCACTTCAAACACACTACATATTTGAATATCCCCAATCATTGATTAAAAAATATAAAACCGTTACTATAAACTATAACAATTAGTATAAAAATGTATATCTAAAAAACAAAAATAGTTAAACAATTTACATAATGAATATACAATTTAATAATTAATTACCAATTAAAAAATAATTGTTATTTAATTATTACTTAATAAATGTCCCACTCTATACCCCTACCATTCTACTAATTCACTTTTTTTTCAAGAATCACTGGGACATTTTTTGAGGAAATTTCATGAAGATTCTTCAAACAGGGCCAAAGTTAAAGGCAAGTCAAAAAATGCTTTTCCTATGGAAACATGGTCCAAACTATAAATACCTCCTTGCTAGTGCCAGTACGTATATATTATCTACTGGCACTCGCCAGTAGGTAGTTATAGTTAGGTCAAGACATGCTAAATATTGCTGGCTATGTGTCTGCTACTACTGAAATGATAGAAGACAGACTGGACAGTTAACCACTGTGAAAAATGTCCATCAGTTACGCGATTTTAGGCACCCAGTACATCATTTGGTCTACTCCACAGTAGTTTCACCACCACTCTATCTCCATAGATGTGTATTGGGGATACAGAGTGATGGGTGGATGTCTGGTAAATGAGATTTAATCGTAACTCTGAGCAGTGCACAAAAAAATGAGTGTGATAAAAATTATAAGTGTAAGATTGGATGGTGCATACAATTATTACTTTATTCTGGAGTCATGCACCTCCAAGTTTAAAAACAATAGTGCAAAAAAGTCAGGTGGTTCAAGCAAATACCTTCTGACTGGGCTATCTGGTCGACATGTTTCTGCGGTACCTGGTCAGTCATTATACCATCCGCTTCCTCAGGACCCATAAACTTAATTGCTACTGCTAAACAAGTGAATGTGAAAAACAGGACATTTGTGAACGAAAAAAAGTGTCACCTGTACACTTCCATTATCCTCCTGTGAGTGTCCATTTTATGCCAAAGCCAGCGAATCCACATGTAATGAAAACACAAACATTCACAGCACTTATGTTAGTTCATGCTATGCACACATTATTAAACAAATTATTCAGATACTACATCTGGGTCAAATGATCCTAGTGTGTATAACCTTGTCAGCGTGATCAAAGTCTCACCTTAATTTGTAAGGGGAATGGCCTCACCTCACCTGGCAAACAGCTCAGGAAAATGAAGCACCGCTCTATAGTGCAAAAAAATATATATACAAAAGTCAGTGTAAAAAGACAGTGTCAGGCAGGTGCAGAATCACCACCTATAGGATGCCAAACAGCACCCAGTAGGGGTCAATTGTCTTATCATTGTTCATGAAGATGGCATATTATGCGACATAATTTAGAGCGTATTGTTAAGCATATTTTAAGCATTCGGGATAGATCACCATAATGTCTCTAGCGTAGCTCCCTGTTGAATGCCGAGCAGCACCCCCATCAAGATGCAAGTCAAAGCCCTTAGCATTTAAAAAGACGCCCTGAGGTGCCGATCAATAATGCCACACATTGCTTGTATACCAATAGGTAGTGATGTGGCCGAAAGCACCAAGGGTCTAAATGCTTTGATGGTCAATATTCATTAACACAGTGAAATAAATATTATCTGTTTTTTCTGATAGATCGCGCTGTGTCAACAAGCGCGGTCTAACCACTGTAGCGCATTTCATAGCGAGTGAAGAGTTAAGTAAAACCCCTCATGATGCTTAGATGGTCTATAAACATTGACACGGAGGTACACACAAACTGTTAACCCCAGATCGGTCGCGCTGTGTCTACAGGCGCCGTCCACCCATATCTGCAAACAGCGTCTATCACGCTTTCAATTGTAAGCAAAGAGTTAATGAGTTAACTAAAGCCCCTCCTGCCGCCTCACCTCTCCGTCGGTTCTTCAGACAGCCGTCCGGGCTGTTTGGGGAGGTGCTGCGGGGGGCGCCGTGCACTTCCTTATTGTTTCTGAGCCTGCGCGATAGGACACGCGCGCGGCTCAAAGAACTACAAGAATTGCAAAGACTGACGGGAAATGTGGTCCCGCTCACGCTAGGCAGGTCAGAACTACATAAGCCCATGGGAAATGTAGTTTCGCACGCATTGCGCGGTCGCGTTTATTTTTAATGCCGCTAATCATGAGCCTGTCAAATGCAACGCGGTGACAACAGAAGTCAAGCCGCCCGCGGTAAATAGATTTCTAGTCTCAGGGTGTCAAATATTCAAACAACCTCATGTAGCCACCAGGTTCATATTCAGGGATGCTGTGAACCGGTATGGTGAATAATGTGTTTGTTAATGGTACAGAACTCACCAGTTCATAAGCATATTTACAAGCCAGACAGTAATCCGGCTGTGTGGCCTGAATAGGTGTTGTGGAAATGAATGGTCCATACCTCATTAGATAGGACTGACCTCAGGATAGTGGCCGGTGGCCAATCGCAATAGCCTCTCAAGTGTACATGCAGACATTGAATGATGAGATCAACGAATGATCCTACAGTGTCATCCACGGGATATCTTCGTTTAACCCGCCCTTATCACTGTTGAGCTTGTACACCCATTTCTGCTCGATTTTAAACAGGTATCTTGAGATGTCCGTGATGTGAGTTGGAATATTAGGTTGTTCTAGCACAGTCCACTCAAACTCTGTTGGTCCGTGCCCAACTAGGATAAAATGATTCGTCAGTCTTGTAGCTTGTTTCTTACACCTTATTGTGCTCTTGTGTTCTGAGATTCTTATTCTGATCTTTCGGGTGGTCATCCCGACATACCTAAGTGCGCATGGGCAGGTGATGAGATAGATCAGATTCTTGCTGTTGCAATTAGTGAACCTCTTTTGTTCCCATGGACGATTCGTCCCTATATCAACAGAGGTGGTCTTTCTGGTCTGTGGACATGCTGCGCAGTTCCCGCACGGATGGTGCCCCGTCAAGGGTGGCATGTTCCATATCGTCCCCACGTGAAGGACCTCCTTAGGAGGAGGTCTGGTGTGAACCAGCTTGTCTCTCAAACTGGCAGCTCTTTTAAACGCAAAAAGTGGTTGTGGTAGGGAGTCTGCACCGGTATTTAAAATTCTCCAGTGTTTACGGACTATACGCTGAATGGCGTTGGATCTCGTGCTGAACGTGTTCACGAATGTGAGCCTGTCGTTCTTGGTCTTAGGAACAGGTGGTTCCAATAATGCATCCCGGTTGTTGTTCGCTGCTCTCTTCATTGAGCGCCTAATCAATTTCTTCGGGTAGCTTCGTTGAGCAAGTTTTGATGCCAGGTCATCAGAGTGCTTGATCGAGTCTTCTTTGATGGAGCAGTTTCGCTGTACTCGCAAAAACTGTCCATACGGGAGGTTGTCGCGTAGCGATTTGGGATGGCAGCTGGTATATTGTAGCAAAGAATTGCGAGCCATGGGCTTTCTGTATAGCTCAGATTTCAATCCCTGTGGTGTGGCTGTAATCAACAGGTCTAGGAAGGCCAATGAGTGTTGGCTGTTCTCCAAAGTGAACCGTAGATATGTATTCTGCTCGTTGAGCCAGCTGTGGAACTCGTTGAGAGAGCGTTCATCACCACGCCAAATCACCAGTATATCATCGATATACCTCTTCCATGAGCATATCGATCCCAGAAAGGGGTTCCCATTGGTTAACACACAGTCCTGTTCAAACTTGTGCATGTACAAGTTCGCCAGGGACGGGGCAAAAACACTGCCCATGCTTGTCCCAGACGTTTGTAGGTAAAACTGGCCCTCAAATTCAAAAAAGTTTTCCTTCATGGCTATCGTAGCCAGATCCATCACTAATGGGATGGGTGTTATTGACTCCCACGGTAGTTCGCCAAGCAGAGATTCAATGGCCTCTAATGTTTCATTCTGGGGGATGGAGGTATAAAGTGACTCCACGTCGAAAGATACCAGGTGATCTGTCAGGATATTGAAATCCAGCTCTGGTAGCAATCTAAGTAGGTCCTTGGTGTCCTGCAGGTAGGTTGGCATCAATTTCACCATAGGCCTCAGAAAGAAATCAACAAATGTAGACAAAGGTTCTAATAATGACCCAATCCCCGAGATGATGGGTCTGCCCGGTGGTGGTCTCCTGGCCTTATGGATCTTAGGCAGGACATAGAAATATGGAGTGACAGGATGTTGAGTGGTCAGAAAGGCTGCTTCTTTGGTCGTAATCCATCCTTCTGCCAGTGCCTCTTCCACAATATGCCCAATGATTGTTTTCAGTCTAGGCGTGGGGTCAGTCGTTAGAAGCTGGTAGGAGCGTGTGTCTCCCAACTGGTGTAAACACTCCTCTCTGTAGGTGGATGTATCCAGAAGGACTGTCGCACCTCCCTTGTCGGCTGACTTGATAGTGATGGAGCGATCATTAGCCAACTCTTTAAGGGCTTCTTGTTCCAGTTTTGAAATGTTCATGAAGGGATTATGAGATTGTCTGAACAGTTCTTGTATGTCATGTTGTACGGCTTCTTCGAAGGTGACTACCTTAGCGGGAACCATGGCTGTGTGGGGACTGAAACTGGACGGTTTCTTAAGTCCTGTATTCTCAAGGAGGGTATCCACTGGTTCTGCTTTAGAGAAAAAGAAATGTAATCTTACTTTGCGGAAGAATTTCGACATCTCAATCTGTGTCGAAAAGGGGTCGCCTGTGTTAGTGCTCACAAAGCCTAGGCCTCGGTTCAGTACCTTTTCTTCCATAGGTGTTAAATTACGTGAACTAAGATTCACTACGAGGCTGGACCCGTGCTCTGGCCCGCTTGATCCTGTGGGATCTGTTTGCCGCTCCGTAGTCCCATCGCCTGTGGGGGGACGTTCCATTGTACTTGTCCTTGTCCTTGTGCTGTCCGGCGTCGTCCACGCGACCTCCCTCGGCCAAACCCTAAAAAAGGCATGTTGGGACCAGGATAGTATGGTCCGGGTCCGAAGGGTCCCATTTGTTGGGGTATCTGGGGCGGCCCTTGCATCCAGGGATTGGGTGGCCACCAAGGGTTGAATTGGCCTTGATTGTAGTTCTGTCCTCCTCTCTGTTTCCACTGACCTCTTCCTCTAGGCTTCGTCATTTGATTACCTTGATTAGAGGAGTCAGAGTCACTAGAGTTCTCGGATGCGGATGTCCCATATGTCGAGCCACCAGTTCTTCCATTACGATTGTATGGCGTCGGCACATAATTTGCGCTAGTGTAGGGATAGATTTTCTCCTTAGAGAACTTATCCAAGTCCTTCTTGCATTTCTCTAGTTTGGAGAAAAGGATGTTGTCTTTGAAATCCTTGTTAGTCTTGTTATTTTCATCCTGTTGTTTAGTAAACAGTTTGCCAGTTATGGTAGTTTTAATTTGGCTTTCTAACAGTTGGATCTCAATCATGATTTTGTCCGCAGCTTCATGATTGATGAAACAGGATGAAAATAACAAGACTAACAAGGATTTCAAAGACAACATCCTTTTCTCCAAACTAGAGAAATGCAAGAAGGACTTGGATAAGTTCTCTAAGGAGAAAATCTATCCCTACACTAGCGCAAATTATGTGCCGACGCCATACAATCGTAATGGAAGAACTGGTGGCTCGACATATGGGACATCCGCATCCGAGAACTCTAGTGACTCTGACTCCTCTAATCAAGGTAATCAAATGACGAAGCCTAGAGGAAGAGGTCAGTGGAAACAGAGAGGAGGACAGAACTACAATCAAGGCCAATTCAACCCTTGGTGGCCACCCAATCCCTGGATGCAAGGGCCGCCCCAGATACCCCAACAAATGGGACCCTTCGGACCCGGACCATACTATCCTGGTCCCAACATGCCTTTTTTAGGGTTTGGCCGAGGGAGGTCGCGTGGACGACGCCGGACAGCACAAGGACAAGGACAAGTACAATGGAACGTCCCCCCACAGGCAATGGGACTACGGAGCGGCAAACAGATCCCACAGGATCAAGCGGGCCAGAGCACGGGTCCAGCCTCGTAGTGAATCTTAGTTCACGTAATTTAACACCTATGGAAGAAAAGGTACTGAACCGAGGCCTAGGCTTTGTGAGCACTAACACAGGCGACCCCTTTTCGACACAGATTGAGATGTCGAAATTCTTCCGCAAAGTAAGATTACATTTCTTTTTCTCTAAAGCAGAACCAGTGGATACCCTCCTTGAGAATACAGGACTTAAGAAACCGTCCAGTTTCAGTCCCCACACAGCCATGGTTCCCGCTAAGGTAGTCACCTTCGAAGAAGCCGTACAACATGACATACAAGAACTGTTCCGACAATCTCATAATCCCTTCATGAACATTTCAAAACTGGAACAAGAAGCCCTTAAAGAGTTGGCTAATGATCGCTCCATCACTATCAAGTCAGCCGACAAGGGAGGTGCGACAGTCCTTCTGGATACATCCACCTACAGAGAGGAGTGTTTACACCAGTTGGGAGACACACGCTCCTACCAGCTTCTAACGACTGACCCCACACCTAGACTGAAAACAATCATTGGGCATATTGTGGAAGAGGCACTGGCAGAAGGATGGATTACGACCAAAGAAGCAGCCTTTCTGACCACTCAACATCCTGTCACTCCATATTTCTATGTCCTGCCTAAGATCCATAAGGCCAGGAGACCACCACCGGGCAGACCCATCATCTCGGGGATTGGGTCATTATTAGAACCTTTGTCTACATTTGTTGATTTCTTTCTGAGGCCTATGGTGAAATTGATGCCAACCTACCTGCAGGACACCAAGGACCTACTTAGATTGCTACCAGAGCTGGATTTCAATATCCTGACAGATCACCTGGTATCTTTCGACGTGGAGTCAAGATTCAAGATTCAAGATTCAAAGATAGCTTTATTCGGTATTTGACAAACACCATAAAAGCGGGCATAAATACAAAATACAATCAAAACACAACAATAAAACTTGATGATTTAAAAAAGACACTACAAAAATATGCACTTCATTACACTTATCAATTAATCTAATCTTAAAAACCATTAAAAACTTTACATAAAATTCATTTGATAGGAAGGTAAATTCATTAAGTTTATGGAACAGTTGAGGTAAATATAAACATATTTATGTATTATATGATGTTATTAGGCACAAGATAATACTCATACAAACCCTCATACTCCTAATCATTTCTCATGGTTCCTCTACATTTTATAATGAACGACAAAAATGTTATCACCACTACAATGGTAAGCTCATCTTGAAGCAAATACAATCTATGAAGGGCAGATTTACAACTTCTCAAACCCCATGACTTTAACAGTGGTAACAGGTATTTTTTCCTCCCCCACTGATAATACTGACAGAAGAGGATACAGTGTATGTTAGACTGGGTGGCTACTCCATCACACGGACATTTTATCAGTTTCCCGGACCAATCATTTGGCGCAGGGAACGTTGTTAACCTAAAGAAAGATTCCATCCTCATTCGTGCTAAAAGCATTCTGTGATAACATGAAAAATTTGGCGCCAAATAAGGATGAAGGCCATGATCATGGAGGATCTGACGATGGGCTACGATAGTAGACTTGTGCCCATCCAGATAATATCTCCTCTCCTCCAGTAAACCAAGGCATGACTTTTTTAATGATTTTTTTGAGATTAGGGCACATGATGTTGGGTTTGAAAATAACTCTGGTTGGTCGATAGAATTCAGAAATTTCTTCACATATGCCAACCATGGCTGCTTGGCGCCCTCGGCTTGCCCCAAGCAATCATAAATTACTTCCCTATTGAAAGTCGTATCCTCACATGTCCAAATCTTGTACCATAACATGACTGGCGCTATCTTTATCAAATCACTGATGTGGGGTCTATCAAGTTCATTGTGGCATATAGTGGTGGATGTGGAGCGCGGGACTGCTAAAAGATATCTCAAAAAAGCATTTTCCACCCTTTGTATTTGTGAGCTATCCGCAAGTCCCCAGATCCCCGCCCCATAAACCGCTGTAGACACCCATTTTGCTGCATAAATCTTAAGTAGTGTGTCTACCGGTTTCCCGCCGAGTTTTTTAGCAAATTGTTTAACTGCCCCTATCGAGCGTGCAAAGGCCAAGTTCCGGGAGGTGATCGCTGAGGACCATGTCCCCCTATTATTAAAAATGATGCCCAAATAAGAAAACGTTTTAGACATAGCTATCTTTGAATCATTAACAAAGGTTTTGCAGTCAGGAACTTTTTTACTGGTGGTACAAGACATCGTAAAAGTTTTCCCCACATTTATTTTTAGGCCCCTAGAGCTCATGAAGGTTGCAAAACCCATTAGCGCCTTTTGGAGTCCCCGCTGAGTGCGGGCCATAATCACCGCATCATCGGCGTATAGCAATAGTGGGACTGAGAGACCATTTATCTTAGGGTAGTCCACCTCCAGAGCAATCAACGATACTGCTACCTCGTTAATATATAAGTTGAATAGAAATGGCGCAAGTATGCAGCCTTGGCGAACACCCTTTGCTATGGGAAATTTTCTGGTTTGCTCGCCATTTTTACCAAATCTCACCGTGGCGCCTGCGTCTCTATACAACTCCTGAATGAAACTTAAAATGTTTTTGTCTATCCCCATTATGGCCAGGGTTTTCCACAACATTCCATGATCTAGGCAATCGAACGCCGAGGTTAAATCGACGAATGTTAGGAAAAGATTCCCTTTTTTTGCTCCAATATATTTATTCATTATGAGGGACAGGTTTAGACCCTGCTCTACGGTTCCCAAACCGGACTTAAATCCATATTGGAATTTTGAGAGTATCCCCTTACTCTCGGATCAGGCTTGTAATTTAGTTAAGAGGACCCTCCCTGCTACTTTCATTAGGTTGTCTAGCAGGGAGATGGGACGGTAACATTTTGGGTCTTGTCTGTCCCCTTTTTTAAATATTGGGATGACTATTGCTTCATGCCATGTATTGGGGAAACCTAAATTAGTGTAAGCGTTCAAGACATTTGCTAGTAGGGGGGCCCAGAGATCCACGTTCCCCTTAAACAGATCAATGGGAACTCCATCAGGACCAGGGGCCTTTAGACTAGCACTCTGGCAGATCGCTTGTTCCACATCTGCAGGGGTAAACATTACATTTAGTGGGAAATTTCTATGAAGCGGTGAATGAACCTCTCGCCCCGCCTCCAGCTCATCTTGTTGGAACGATGCAAGTGATTCTTTCTTATAGAGGGAGGTGAAATAGTTAACCCAGGTATCTTCTGGTATACCTATTTCCAAGGAGTCTTCCTTCCTGTCTGAGAAGAAGGGGGCATTGATTTCTTTCCAGAACATTGTGTTATCCCTTAGGGCACTTGCCTTGATCAGGGCTTCCCAGGCTGCGTTTTTGAGGTCTATCTGTCTAGTTCGTAGGGTCTGCTTATATACTTGCCTAGCCTCCTTAACTCGGCCGCTATCCCTTGGGACTGTCTTTAAGGCCTGTAAAAGGGCTTTATGTGCTTTAGTGCAGGCTCGATTGAACCAGCCATGTAATCTTTTTGCCTCCCCTGACTTTTGTTTTTTAATTAACTTGGCGTTTATTGTGGCGGTAATCCCGTCATACGCCTGTATTATTTGCTCGGGGTTGGTGCTTGATTCTAAGCAAATGGCAAACTGGCTCATTTCTTTCTGAACCAAGTCTTTCAGGAAGTTTGTGGGATCAATTTTTGCCCATTTAATGGCGTAGCCGTTTTTTCTGGCCAGCGCCACTGAGCGACCATGAAGTATATTCATCGTACTTGTTTTTTGGGTTCCCAATTTCCCTAGGCTAAGGGAAGTGCTGATAGGAAAATGATCGCTTATTGCTAGATCCTCCGTATCAAAACCCACCACCCAGCCCTGATTCCTGTTCGAGACTAAAATAAAGTCGATTACAGTGCCTGCCCCACGGCCAAAGTAGGTAGTCTGAAATGCCACAGATGGCTCACAAAGTTCATTGGCGAAGGCCAAATCCCAATCGTGCATAAGTTGATTTAGCAGGTTGCCCACTATGGAGTGTTCGAAGTGCGTGGTCGGGTCCCCCCTTAAGTCAAAGATGCCACAGTTTTTTGTTTGACTATAGGGGCATAGGTGGCAATTAAAATCCCCTGCTATGAGGAGGCAGTCTGCCCCCTGCCCACCTTTCTTTAGCAGTGAGTCCAACTCCGCTATAAAGATTTTGACCTCCACTTTTGGCGCGTTATTATAGATGTTTATCAGAAAGAAAGAACGCCCATTTAATTTAATAAACAGACCTTGTAGTAGGCTCCCTACCCCTGCCTTCGGTCCACTAACCTCATAAGTACTCTTTTCTATATTACAGAGATTAGAGGTGAAAATGCACAGTCCCCCCGAGCCTCTGCCTCGGGTGCCCTGAATCGAAGGGACGTAGAAAGTACTAAAACCCTCAATATGGGTCTCATCTAAATCCCAGCACTCCTGCAGGCAGATTATGTCCTGCCTTTCCATGAAAGTTAGGAATAACAGGTCCCGCGCTTTTTTAGCCAGCCCGGCAATATTCCAGGATGTTATTTTTAGCAAACTTTTTCCCTCGTTACGTGGGCTCGATTCTTCCTGACTAGTTACTGGAACAATACCCACGGGCAGAGTTCCAAACTCATTATGAGTTCGAATGTTATCTGCTATACATTGGTGTGCATACATACAGGTAGTTTCGGCTGTGGACCCAAGTCCACGCTCCTTTGATGGCATACTAGGTTGTTCTGTTAGGTGTAGGCCTGACAGGTTTCCACCCCCCGTAGCATGATCTTGTAAACTCTCTAACGCCACGGGATTAGTACTTTCTACCTGAGTAAGGACATCATGGATCTTGATTGAGGGGGTTGAGGTTACTGATACCCCGGGAATGACCTTTGTTGGTCAATCGACCATATCTAAACAGTCGTATCTGTTCCTTGTGGGAGCCCCCCTCCAGAAATCAGGATATGGGTTTCCTCTACTATGGTACCAGGGGCGAGAATCCCAGCCTCTGGTCCAATAATTATTGCTATTCCTGTTTCTATTGGAGTGCCCCACCTGCGTCCAAGGCCAGTCTTGCACTTCGTCCCAGCCAGTTGTGACAGCATAATTGGGGATATTTAAAGGTGGATAGAAGAAGGAAAGACGCTGTACGTCAATCCCCCCCCTTTTTTCGAGCGCTGGCCAAGATGAAATATAGTCAACCATGGCAGGATCGTCGCAGTTGACTATAACACAGTCACCCTGTAGGCTTTTTTTCGTATCCCCAATCCAGTACACTCTTCTCACAGAATTTATTCTGCTGTGGTGTAATGACTGGAGAGGTCTATTTTGACTTAACCATTGCAGAACTTTGTTCCTCAATGACCACGGGGGCTCGTCCGAACCATCTGTCAATTCTGGCACCCCTGTTAGGACAACAGTGTAAGGGGTAGCCTCAGGTGGCAGATGAAACGGGCGCCTAAACCTAGTACCCTTTCTCTCTTTTCCCTGGGGTTGGGGAGGCTGGGTTTTTTGTGATGAATGTAAGGTCTCCTTAAAATTAGCTAACTGGGTATTTAGGGCCACAAGGGCCGGGGTGGGTTGCACATTACCGCTGATGATATCAGATTGACCCTTCCCCTCTACAGTCGGGGGTTTAGGTGTATTTTGTGAGTTTGAACTGGCACTCTTATTAGTCTTGGGGTTTGCTTCTCTGTCTTGTGCAAGGGGCTTTAGACACACCGCTGATAAAGTGAGCGGTTGAGCCGATTTACTTGGCTCTTTGGGTTTCCCCTCCCCCATATCTAGGGTGCCCAGTGACTTCTGAATAAATACAGGAGTATTTAGTTTTGCAAGTTGTTTTTCAATAATCCTTATGCTTTTTTCCAAGGGTTGCAGATGGTATTTTAACAATTCCCCCAAGCTGTTTGTGAGAAAATCATGCAGTGACACACATGTGGTACAAGGTTTATGTATACCACCTACAGCGCCTATTGCATCTAGATTCCCCGGTGGTTCAGTGTTCTGTGGAAACGTGTTAAGAACCACTCTATCGGTGGAGGGATGGATTTGCTGAACTACAATAGTATGACTATTCTTATTCGGGTTACAGGGATTGACAATAATTGATGGAGCAGATGTAGTCTCCTGTATGACCAACCCGCTACTTAGCCTCTTAGGTATGGCGCCCTCCCTTTCACCCGTTGGATTAGGTTCCACAGCTGTGTCTTGGTTGTGTAGGAGTTGTAAATCCGGTGTTTTTTCTAAGTCATCCACCGAATCAGACCCTGATGACAATTGTGTTGCAGACAAGTCCACGGTGTTTGGAACTGTGTGAACTAGTGCACTTGCTTGATTCAACAAGGGAATGATCGGCCCCTTAAGGATTGGAGTTAGTGCTGAAGCAAGAGGACCCATAGAGGATCTTCTTCTAGCAGCCTCCAATTCATGTGACACCCTTCGTTCTATCAATTGAATGGTATTATCGATAACTGCATTGGTCTTGTTTAAGAATAAATCAATGGGACCAGTTATATCAGTAATTTTATCAGTAGTTTTTTCTGTCTTTCTCTTCCTGGTAGCTCTATTCATGATCGAGCGCTATGCGTTTCAGACTAGGCAGTATTAAGGGAGCTAAGAGACTGGGCTCGCAGTAAACAAGGATGGAGGTGTAGTTACCGCAATTATTAGCAAAGAGAGACTACGAAACAAAAGGTCAAGAGAAAAAACGCAAATACCGTGGCCCAGTCCAGTCTCTCACAGTCTGGAACGGGCTGAAACGGGCCCGCCCTTGGCCCGGGCTTCGCCCGGCGTCCCGCGAGACGGGGGTGCCTGTGAATTTAAACGCCTCCTGGCGCGCGAATGACGCAGGTTGCGCCGCAAAGGATGGTGGGCAGTGTAGTTTTTTCCCCCCCCCAGCACCGCGCTCCGCTTGGCGGCCTCACCCCAAGATGTCACAGGGGTCGGGCAGCGGGAGGCGGGTGGGCAGGTTGCACAGCCAAATAAAGGTTCCAAGGAAGCGTGAGGGCTTCTCACAGAGTCCTGGCAGCAGCAGTCCGTCTCAAAATAATTCCCCCACTCGACCGGGGTGCCTGTGAATTTAAACGCCTCCTGGCGCGCGAATGACGCAGGTTGCGCCGCAAAGGATGGTGGGCAGTGTAGTTTTTTCCCCTCCCCAGCACCGCGCTCCGCTTGGCGGCCTCACCCCAAGATGTCACAGGGGTCGGGCAGCGGGAGGCGGGTGGGCAGGTTGCACAGCCAAATAAAGGTTCCAAGGAAGCGTGAGGGCTTCTCACAGAGTCCTGGCAGCAGCAGTCCGTCTCAAAATAATTCCCCCACTCGACCGGGGTGCCTGTGAATTTAAACGCCTCCTGGCGCGCGAATGACGCAGGTTGCGCCGCAAAGGATGGTGGGCAGTGTAGTTTTTTCCCCTCCCCAGCACCGCGCTCCGCTTGGCGGCCTCACCCCAAGATGTCACAGGGGTCGGGCAGCGGGAGGCGGGTGGGCAGGTTGCACAGCCAAATAAAGGTTCCAAGGAAGCGTGAGGGCTTCTCACAGAGTCCTGGCAGCAGCAGTCCGTCTCAAAATAATTCCCCCGTGGAGTCACTTTATACCTCCATCCCCCAGAATGAAACATTAGAGGCCATTGAATCTCTGCTGGGCGAACTACCGTGGGAGTCAATAACACCCATCCCATTAGTGATGGATCTGGCTACGATAGCCATGAAGGAAAACTTTTTTGAATTTGAGGGCCAGTTTTACCTACAGACGTCTGGGACAAGCATGGGCAGCGTTTTTGCCCCGTCCCTGGCGAACTTGTACATGCACAAGTTTGAACAGGACTGTGTGTTAACCAATGGGAACCCCTTTCTGGGATCGATATGCTCATGAAAGAGGTATATCGATGATATACTGGTGATTTGGCGTGGTGATGAACGCTCTCTCAACGAGTTCCACAGCTGGCTCAACGAGCAGAATACATATCTACGGTTCACTTTGGAGAACAGCCAACACTCATTGGCCTTCCTAGACCTGTTGATTACAGCCACACCACAGGGATTGAAATCTGAGCTATACAGAAAGCCCATGGCTCGCAATTCTTTGCTACAATATACCAGCTGCCATCCCAAATCGCTACGCGACAACCTCCCGTATGGACAGTTTTTGCGAGTACAGCGAAACTGCACCATCAAAGAAGACTCGATCAAGCACTCTGATGACCTGGCATCAAAACTTGCTCAACGAAGCTACCCGAAGAAATTGATTAGGCGCTCAATGAAGAGAGCAGCGAACAACAACCGGGATGCATTATTGGAATCACCTGTTCCTAAGACCAAGAACGACAGGCTCACATTCGTGAACACGTTCAGCACGAGATCCAACGCCATTCAGCGTATAGTCCGTAAACACTGGAGAATTTTAAATACCGGTGCAGACTCCCTACCACAACCACTTTTTGCGTTTAAAAGAGCTGCCAGTTTGAGAGACAAGCTGGTTCACACCAGACCTCCTCCTAAGGAGGTCCTTCACGTGGGGACGATATGGAACATGCCACCCTTGACGGGGCACCATCCGTGCGGGAACTGCGCAGCATGTCCACAGACCAGAAAGACCACCTCTGTTGATATAGGGACGAATCGTCCATGGGAACAAAAGAGGTTCACTAATTGCAACAGCAAGAATCTGATCTATCTCATCACCTGCCCATGCGCACTTAGGTATGTCGGGATGACCACCCGAAAGATCAGAATAAGAATCTCAGAACACAAGAGCACAATAAGGTGTAAGAAACAAGCTACAAGACTGACGAATCATTTTATCCTAGTTGGGCACGGACCAACAGAGTTTGAGTGGACTGTGCTAGAACAACCTAATATTCCAACTCACATCACGGACATCTCAAGATACCTGTTTAAAATCGAGCAGAAATGGGTGTACAAGCTCAACAGTGATAAGGGCGGGTTAAACGAAGATATCCCGTGGATGACACTGTAGGATCATTCGTTGATCTCATCATTCAATGTCTGCATGTACACTTGAGAGGCTATTGCGATTGGCCACCGGCCACTATCCTGAGGTCAGTCCTATCTAATGAGGTATGGACCATTCATTTCCACAACACCTATTCAGGCCACACAGCCGGATTACTGTCTGGCTTGTAAATATGCTTATGAACTGGTGAGTTCTGTACCATTAACAAACACATTATTCACCATACCGGTTCACAGCATCCCTGAATATGAACCTGGTGGCTACATGAGGTTGTTTGAATATTTGACACCCTGAGACTAGAAATCTATTTACCGCGGGGCGGCTTGACTTCTGTTGTCACCGCGTTGCATTTGACAGGCTCATGATTAGCGGCATTAAAAATAAACGCGACCGCGCAATGCGTGCGAGACTACATTTCCCATGGGCTTATGTAGTTCTGACCTGCCTAGCGTGAGCGGGACCACATTTCCCGTCAGTCTTTGCAATTCTTGTAGTTCTTTGAGCCGCGCGCGTGTCCTATCGCGCAGGCTCAGAAACAATAAGGAAGTGCACGGCGCCCCCCGCAGCACCTCCCCAAACAGCCCGGACGGCTGTCTGAAGAACCGACGGAGAGGTGAGGCGGCAGGAGGGGCTTTAGTTAACTCATTAACTCTTTGCTTACAATTGAATGCGTGATAGACGCTGTTTGCAGATATGGGTGGACGGCGCCTGTAGACACAGCGCGACCGATCTGGGGTTAACAGTTTGTGTGTACCTCCGTGTCAATGTTTATAGACCATCTAAGCATCATGAGGGGTTTTACTTAACTCTTCACTCGCTATGAAATGCGCTACAGTGGTTAGACCGCGCTTGTTGACACAGCGCGATCTATCAGAAAAAACAGATAATATTTATTTCACTGTGTTAATGAATATTGACCATCAAAGCATTTAGACCCTTGGTGCTTTCGGCCACATCACTACCTATTGGTATACAAGCAATGTGTGGCATTATTGATCGGCACCTCAGGCGTCTTTTTAAATGCTAAAGGCTTTGACTTGCATCTTGATGGGGGTGCTGCTCGGCATTCAACAGGGAGCTACGCTAGAGACATTATGGTGATCTATCCCGAATGCTTAAAATATGCTTAACAATACGCTCTAAATTATGTCGCATAATATGCCATCTTCATGAACAATGATAAGACAATTGACCCCTACTGGGTGCTGTTTGGCATCCTATAGGTGGTGATTCTGCACCTGCCTGACACTGTCTTTTTACACTGACTTTTGTATATATATTTTTTTGCACTATAGAGCGGTGCTTCATTTTCCTGAGCTGTTTGCCAGGTGAGGTGAGGCCATTCCCCTTACAAATTAAGGTGAGACTTTGATCACGCTGACAAGGTTATACACACTAGGGTCATTTGACCCAGATGTAGTCTCTGAATAATTTGTTTAATAATGTGTGCATAGCATGAACTAACATAAGTGCTATGAATGTTTGTGTTTTCATTACATGTGGATTCGCTGGCTTTGGCATAAAATGGACACTCACAGGAGGATAATGGAAGTGTACAGGTGACACTTTTTTTCGTTCACAAATGTCCTGTTTTCCACATTCACTTGTTTAGCAGTAGCAATTAAGTTTATGGGTCCTGAGGAAGCAGATGGTATAATGACTGACCAGGTACCGCAGAAACATGTCGACCAGATAGCCCAGTCAGAAGGTATTTGCTTGAACCACCTGACTTTTTTGCACTATTGTTTTTAAACTTGGAGGTGCATGACTCCAGAATAAAGTAATAATTGTATGCACCATCCAATCTTACACTTATAATTTTTATCACACTCATTTTTTTGTGCACTGCTCAGAGTTACGATTAAATCTCATTTACCAGACATCCACCCATCACTCTGTATCCCCAATACACATCTATGGAGATAGAGTGGTGGTGAAACTACTGTGGAGTAGACCAAATGATGTACTGGGTGCCTAAAATCGCGTAACTGATGGACATTTTTCACAGTGGTTAACTGTCCAGTCTGTCTTCTATCATTTCAGTAGTAGCAGACACATAGCCAGCAATATTTAGCATGTCTTGAGCTCACTTTTTAGACCCACAGTTATCTGTTGTTCTTCAATACTTGTGTGGGGGGTATAACTGTGCTCTGGTCTCTAAATATTTCCCTTGAACCCTAGAAAAACTGTTTGTTGTTTGTAGTTATAGTTAGGACCATCTTTCTTAGGGGTGGGCGGAGTTCTACTCCGCAGTTATATTACGCAAAGTTACCTAAGAACTCTGTGTCATTCCGTGGATTACCCTCTCTCCAGGCCTGCTAGTTCAATCCTCTTTGTACACACAGTATTAGGAGTGCGCAGGTTCAGTAGTATCATTGGGTCCATGCGGGGGGTGTCAACTGATATATAAAGCATAGCGTGACGGACTGTGATGTGGTGCAGGGCGGTTCATAGGCACATTAACAGTGGCATGATGAGTTTTTTGTGGGTAGGATTAGGAAGGTGTTGTTGGTACCTCATGCCCCGGGATATGGCGCCCACTGACGACTTCCTCCTTGTCATTGTAATTCATAGCCCGATGGCTGATTCGAATCTCAACTGTCGGACTCTCCTACACTACCGGGTTTCTCGTCTCCTTTGGTTTCCTCCTGGTAAGAACGAACCATGGCATACGTACAGATCACAGGAAGTGAAGTGACGACACAGCAACAACACTGAAAATCAATCTCGCCCTGCCCTTAGCTTTGCAGGAGAGCAGCACAATATCAACTATCGGATTAATCGATGGATAGCAATGCCTTTATGCATTTGCTTGACATTTTAGCACAGGCTGCTCTTTGTGGCTTGGTGCCTGTACCTCCTTCTTCGACAGCCACACACAAGCCTGCAGGGCGAGGCAAACCGATGGCTGCATGGGAAGCAATGCACAGAGCTGCGTTCTAACATTTCCATAACCTTGTGTGGGCTACAGCCACTCAGAATCAATGCTAGAAGACAGAGCAAGACACTGCTAACAAAAATACTAATCACTAGCCCCTCTCGTCCCTACCCACAGTTGGGAAGTTTCAACTGCAGCACTGTGCCAGTTTTAAACCCCAAGTTTATTTTTATACTTTACCTTCTTTGTGGTTTGCGAAATAACCAGAAAATAATTAGAAAAGTGAATAGTTTGTATATTCAAGAGTAGGGATCAAGAGAGATGGGGGAATGATGCCAACTTTAATTGTTACTTTTCTGCTGCACATATTGACAGCATCCCCTTTGTCTTTCCAATCTCCATAATCTGATGACGTCCCACCCAATATTTGGCTATTGCTGTCTCTGGCGATTGTGATTGACCTAATTATCATTCAGAGCTGATCGATGTCAGCTTCAGGCCCTAATGAAGAAATGATAGGCTGTAAATTATATATGTGCTCTCTTCCCTTGTGATTATATACAAATTGCAGCATGTGCTGGATTGACAATGCAGCTCTTCTCTACTTCTCTATTATGACTTTGACACAATGCATGTCCTTAAACAGTTTAATTGACATATAAAACCTTTATACATGTTTAACCATTTTATGAGACCTCATATGCACTTTGAACTTATCCACGGCCTCTCTTCTTTCCTTGGCATGTGATTTACTCCAACATGTAGTCTTTGAGAGTTGCCACGTGAAGAGGCTACGGCTGGAAGGTGAGGATCTGCTATGATGGGTAAATATATTTCCCACTTAAGGTAAAATGTATAAAAAATATGTAATTCCATTGCTGCACCGCCTTTTCCCAGTTGTAATTGCTATCCCTCAGACAATTACAGAACAGGAAAATTGAAGCTTGTTACTATGTCACATGACATTGTCTGTTGCATGGTAGAGGTGGTCGCCAAGCAGTAAACTCCAACACGCAGAGAATTTAGCGGAGTTTGCCGAAACCCTGCATTTCAAGCAAAGCGCGAAGTGGGAAAAACTCTTTAAACTCTGCCAGCGGAGCGGAGTTTGCCGCCCATGCCTAGTTTCCATAGGAAAAGCATTTTTTGACATGCCTATAACTTTGGAGCCGTTTGATGAATATTCACAAACTTTTCTAAAAAGTGTTTCATAGTAAGTCTTGTTCTGCATGGAAAGTTTCAGGGTGATCGTTCAAGCGGGGGCCGAAAAAAAGGGGGTGTCAAAAAGTGTTTTTCCAATGTTAATTTCCATAGCAAATTTTGAACACGATTACAGCCTGAACTGCTGGACGGAATTGCACCAAACTTGGTAGAAAGCTAGCTCCTAGTCCAGAAAGAGTGCTTTTGATTATTATTTTGGTGTAAATTCATTCAGCAGTTAAGGAGAAATAAAAATAAATGTGCATATCTAGGGATACCCCATGCTGAATGGTGATTGGCTGTCATCACTTCAGCCACAAAATGTTGACAGCCATCTTGAGACTCGGCTTCAACTGAGCCCCCCCACCCCAATTTTTTTTTAAAAGAGAAGGGGGCAGGATAATAATACCCTGACCCCCTAGGCTTCTTGGGGGAGGAGGCGTCCCACAGGGACTCCACAGGGCCACAAAATCATTTAAAAAAATATGTTTGGGCAGGAGCGACACTGCAACTGCGGCTCCCACTGCAAAATATTTCAAAAAGAAGCACGGTCTCCTGTGCTTTTGTAATCTTCTTTAGCCCCCTGATGGGCCAGGTTCCGGGGGCATGAAGAAATATAAATATGGGGGGCCCGTGCACAACTCCCCACACCCCGGGAACCGCCAGGCAAATGTTTAAATAAATGCAGGGGGCTCACACACCCCCCTCTTGCAGCCCCAGGAACCACCATCTTCCTGAGGCACTGTCAAAATATATACCTCCCTGGGAAAATCAAGTTATATTAATGCAGGTGGCCCTTGAGGCCCCCTGCAGCCCCGGGGACTGCCACCTCCCTAGGGCAATTCATCGAATTGCGCCCCTTGCAGCCCATATGACTGCCACCTCCCCAGGAAAACCAAGCTAAATTAATATGGGGTGACCTTCTCAGCGCCCTGCAGTCCCAGGGAGTGCCACCTCCCTAGGGCAATTCATTGAATTGCAGTTCCCCACGGCCCCTGGAACTGCCAAATCCCTGAATCAAATATAATTTAATGTGGGGGTACATCACAGGCCCCAGGGACCACAACATCCCTGGGGCAAAGTTTTATGATGGAAAGGGGCTGTATGGCCCCCCTCATGGATCCATGTATGGCCCTGGGGACCGCCACCCCCCAGGGCTGGGTCCAGCTACCTCCCAACTGCAGCAGCCCGTGCAGGTAAGAGCAGTGGGCTGGTGAGGCCAGGAGGAGGGGGGGCTTTGAGAGACGACAAGGGAAAATGAATTATTCATTTAATTTTCCCTCATGGTCCTTTGCCGAACTCCTTAGCCTGAACCTCACCGCTCCTACCTGCGCTGGCCGCTCCTGCCTCCCAAGCAAAAGCATATATAACTCCGCTTTCTGCAAGCAGGAACTGTCAAACAGCTACGGCTTGCAAAAAGTTGAGTTTTCATCTGCTTCCCTTCACGCAAATATGTGTTCCGGCACCAGATGAAAACATTGCTCCCAAAAACAGGGAGCTGCTATTTCAAGCAGCTCCCTGCTTGTGGGAGTAATGCCGGCAGGGACCACAGCAGCCTTGAGGCTCTCAAGCGGTCCCTTCGGTAAAAGAGAAAGAGGAAAAATAATGGTCAGAAACAAGAAAAAATAGGCAAAATAGAGGTCAGAAACAAGCAGCAAGAGGTGGAATAAACTTCAGCAACAAGCAGAAAGAGGCAAGATAAAGGTCAGAAACAACCAGAAAGAGGCAAAATAAAAGGCCAGCAACGTGTAGGAAGAGGCTAAATAGAGGTCAGAAATGAGCAGAAAGAGGCAAAATAGAGGTCGAAATGAGTAGAAAGAGGCCAAATAAAGGTCAAAAACGAGGAGAAAGAGAAACAAAATAAAAGTCAGCAATGAGCAGAAAGATGCAAGATAAAGATCAGAAACAAGCAGAAAGACGCAATATACAAGTCAGAAATGAGCAGAAAGGTCAAATAAAGGGCAGAAACGAGCAGGTAGAGGTAAAATAAAGGTCAGAAACGAGCAGAAGAGGCGAAATAAAGGTCAGAAACAAGAAGAAAGACGCAAAATAAAGGGCAGCAACAAGCAGAAAGAGGCTAAATAAAGGTCATAGGTGACCAGGAAAAAGGTAGAAAACAAGCAGAGAATGAGCCAAACCCACTCAGATACTCATGCACCCTCTCGCAGAACAACTCAGACCCTCACACCCATTCACAGACCCAGTCAGGCACCCATGCATCCACTTACAGAATCCCTCATACTCTCGTTCACCCACTCATAGATCTACTCAGAGGCTCACGCCCAACTCACAGACACACTCAGAGACTCATGCATCTACCCACAGTCCCAATTGGACACTTATGCAGTCACTCACAGACTAACTGACACATGCATGGGAGCATTCGTAAACCCACTAAGACACTCTCTCACCCACTCACAGACCCACTCGGACACTCACAGACCATTGAGAGACTGCACACCCACTCACAGACCCTCTTAGACACTCACTCATGCACCCAAAGAGGCACCCACTTACAGACCCATTTATACAGTCATGCACTCACTCACAGACTGACTCACACACACATGGCATGGAAGGACTCACAAACCCACTCAGACACTATTACACCCACTCACAGATCCACTCAAAACACTCATGCACCCACTCACATACCCAGTGAGACACTTATACAGCCACTCCCATGCCCACTCAGCCACTCACATACCCACTCACACACATTGAGACACTCATGTACTCACTCACACATGCACTGAGACACTCATGCACCCCAGTCACACACTCGCTCTAAAATGTTACACGATACAGGTAGGAAATACAATTTTAAAACCTTAGAAATTCACTTAAAAAAAGAAAGATTACAGGGAAGTTATAGTTAGGAAATAGAATTTAAAAACACCTTAGAAATTCACTCAAAAAACAAAGCTTACAGGGATGTTATAGTTAGGAAATATAATTAAAAAAAACACCTTAGAAATTCACTAAAAAAACAAAGGTTACAGGGACATTATAGTTAGGCTCAGATTTCACTTGTACAAAACTAGTGAAATTAAGAATTTATAGTTACCTGAGCTAACTATAACTTACGCCCGCAATGCACTTCTTATGAACTTGCATATTACATCACTCATGATATGGTCAATGACATCACTGATGACATCTCTGATGACATCTGAAATGATGTCACTGATGACTTTATCCTTAAAACCACTAACACATGTACTCACAACCCCATACAACCTCTCATACACCCACTCACACACCCTGACAACCACTCACATATCCATTCATAAACCAATTCAACTACTGCCAGACACTCACTCATACAGCCACTCATACAACTACCCACTCACCCACAGCCACTCACTCACCCACACAGCTATTAACAGAGCTGCTCACTCACCCATAAAGCCACTCACATATACATTCACTTACCCACAAAACCACTTACATACCCATTCACACATAGATGCAAGCACTCACACACCCACGTACTCACCTATACAACCTCTCACACAGATACTTACTGTGCAAAATAGCTACTCACAAACCCACTCACTTACCCATACACCCAATCAAACAGCCACTCACTTACCCATATACCCACATACACACCCCGTCACTCACCTATAGAGCCATTCAGACAGTCACCCATAGTCACTCACACACACACTCACTCACCAATAAAGCCACTCACAGTCACTCACTCACCCATATAGCTATTCACACACCAATCTATTCACCCATACAGTCATTTACACACCCACTCACAAACCCATACAGTCACTCACACCCCAACCCCACACTGATGAAATCACACAGCCACGCAGATGACATGTTCGAAACAGTATCACTCATTAGTAGTACAAAAAGAATAGTAATTTAACTTATACAGTTGCTTAGTATATATATTTATGTCTCAGAACCTTTTGCGAAACACTTACACTCACTGGATGATGTATCAGAGATGTCATTTGAAATGTCATTAGTGATGTCACTGACCATGTCATGAGTGATGTAATATGTAAGGTCATAAGGATTGCATTGTGGGCTGTAAGTTATAGTTAGCTCAGGTAAATACTACTGCTGAATTACAATGGTTTTGTAGGAGTGAAATCTGAGCCGAACAATAACGCCCCTGTAACCTCTGTTTTTTTCGCTGCATATACATATATATATATCCTCTTTATCATCCTCCTTATCAAAGGTAGTAGTTAAATCTTTGAGTTTTTGGATTTGTTCTGTTCTTTTAATCGCAGCATATTTGATTAAAATAGAAATCATTTCCATGGAGCTTTGGGCATTATGTTCCGCCCATTCTTTTAAAAGTTCTGGATTGCGATTCTCATAGGTTGGGTGATCAAAATTCCAACAGTTGTACATGTTTCCATAGGTCATTACTGTTACCAGCTGTCACATTGCTCGCTCCTATTATCGGGTTCTTGGAGCTCATTTCCATAAATAATTTTAATGCCTCCTTTATGTGTGTGTGTATATATATATTCACTGAAAAAACCATAGGTTATAGACCATATATAGTTAGGAATTAGCATTTACAAAACCTTGAAAATTCACTGAAAAAACCATAGGTTATAGACCATATATAGTTAGGAATTAGCATTTACAAAACCTTGAAAATTCACTGAAAAAACCATAGGTTATAGACCATATATCGTTAGGAATTAGCATTTACAAAACCTTATTTTACTCACACAAAACCATTGAAATTCCATATATAGTTAGTTGCACTAACTATATATCGCGCACCCGCAATCCACTGCTGATGATGTCACATATTACATCATTCATGACATGGTCAGTGACATCACTGATGACATCACTGATGACATCTCAAATGACATCACTGATGACATCACTGATGACATCTCAAATGACATCACTGATGACAACATCCAGTGACTGTATGTTTCTGTAAAGTTAAAATATGTCTTACATATTGAAGATTGAGTGGATGTGTAAGTGTCTGGACGAAGGATTTAGTAGGTGCATGACTAACTGTATGAGTGAGTGATTAAATGTGTCTCACTGAGTGCATGGGTTAGTGACTAAACTGTCTTAATTTGTGCATCATTATGTCTGTTGTTCTGTAAACTGCTGCATGTGTTGATCAGTAGCTGTATGAGTAACTATATGGGTTATTGATTGATTGCCCAAGTATTTGTATGGGAGACTGAGTGTGTGTGTGGCTGGCTGGGAGGTGTGTGACTCTGTGCAGATCAATGTGTACTTGTATCAATGATTGTATAAGAAGGTAAGTATGTGTTAGTATATGTTTGAAAATGTAAGGTGCTCTATGTTTAACTGTATAGACAAGAAAATGGAAGTGTCATTGATTCTTTACATGACTGACTAGGTGAGTGAGTAACTCCATGGATGAGTGGCAGACTGTGAGTGTCTGTATAGGTGTATGAGTGCATATGATAGTGTTGTAAAGATGAGTGATTGTATGTATGAATGATTGTATGGGTGAATGAGTGAAGGTGTGTGTAGACGTAGGAATCAGTGAGTGCGTATGTAGTAACTAGTATTGGTGTGTCAATGGTTTCAAAAATTATACTCTGTATTTAACACTGGGTGAAACAGAGGTTATATTAAAATGTGAGGAGATGCATTGTATTGTCACATGAATGATATCATCAGTGATGTGGTCATTGATGTCAAATGAGATGTCATCAGTGATGTCATCAGTGATGTCATTTGAGATGTCATCAGTGATGTCATCAGTGATGTCAATGACCATGTCATGAATGATGTAATATGTGACATCATCAGCAGTGGATTGCGGGTGCGCGATATATAGTTAGTGCAACTAACTATATATGGAATTTCAATGGTTTTGTGTGAGTAAAATAAGGTTTTGTAAATGCTAATTCCTAACGATATATGGTCTATAACCTATGGTTTTTTCAGTGAATTTTCAAGGTTTTGTAAATGCTAATTCCTAACTATATATGGTCTATAACCTATGGTTTTTTCAGTGAATTTTCAAGGTTTTGTAAATGCTAATTCCTAACTATATATGGTCTATAACCTATGGTTTTTTCAGTGAATTTCAATGGTTTTTTAATAGCAAATATCATAAGCTGTCGAATGTCAAGTACGTGGTAAGTAAACACATTTTCGTGTTTATGCACACTGATCTGCTTTGAATGCTGCCCCCCCCTCATTTCTATTAGGAGTACTCTCTCTTTGCAGATAGTGAAAGGTAGTTAACGCAGGCCTTTGCCCCCGTTGTAATACGTCATGCCTGCTTCTCTCTCCATTTGATTGATTGTTATCCAAGCATTTACTGTTTTAGAATTGGTTCTCTTTGGTTCATTCTCTATTTACAAACAAACACAGAGTCGCAATACTCTGTTTAGTCTTTGCAGATAACGAAAAATCGTGTAAAAAAACAAAAGGAATCGAGCAAAATCAGTAGGCCACTAATGGGATCTCTTTTTGACCTCGCTAAAATAGAAACATTAGGAACAACCCCTCATGACAAATACGAAACTAGTGAGATGAACTGAACTCCACACAATGATGGCTGCAAAACAGCTCGGCTCCGCCACCCACCCCGCCCAAAATAACGATAAAGAGTGGCTGCCATGATTGGTTGCGGAATGGCCACGACGGAGCTACGAAATGGTGGTGCTCTCATGCTAACCCCAGCTTCAGTCTGAAACATCCAGAAACACTGTAGACTACCAATTCGATCAGTTCCGGTAGCGCCCCAATGTAACCCGGTAGAGAAGAACTAGCCCTCCCCTCTTTGACTGATGGTTCTTGTTGCCTGTCCCTTCTGTTGTCATTTAACAGAACTATTTAGCCTGCTGAAAGGGGTTGTGTTCCGACCGCTGGTTGGTGGAGACATTTTGACTATATTCTGGACCTGCGCTGTCGCGTAATGCGTCATATGACGCGCCGCGTTAGCGCATCCGGAAGTCATCCGGGGCGCGACGCGCAGCGCGTAACGTAAGCATAACAAGTCATGTGACTTGTTAATAAAACTTTTCATTGGTTCATTTTACTTTTCTTATTCTAATGATGAAAGGCTTGGTCATATGACCTAAAAATTACGCTTTTTATTACTTCCGAACATTATTTTTTCTTAAATATATGTTATAATGTTCCAGGCTAATGTACTTTCCTGGAATTTTTACAACTGTCCTGCAAGTAAAATATATTCTTTTTTCGAGAAAAAGAGCGTTTCTTCGTCCCATGACGGAGCCGTTGAGCAAAAGAGGGTCGACCTGCTGTCTTAGTCGCCGATACGCCTGAATATGAGATTCTTATCGATCACTTTATGTTGCAGGAGTAGAAAACACAACAGCCCTTGACCATTTATCTTTACTGCGTTCCTGCGTATTATACCTTTTACCCTTCATGTAATTGGTCTGCTTTATTTCACTTGCCTTTTAATGATTCTAAAACAGTGACTATTATTAAAAACTTTACCAATGTATATACTACTACCATGTTTTCTTTTAAAAACCTTTATTGTGAAAATTTCATTATACAAATACGAGCCTATAACCACGTGGGCCGGCCACGGAGCAAACTGTAATCGTATATGATGAGTAGACATTTACACTGTAGAGGAACGTAACGGGCGGGCCATTAGTTTGCAAGAACTAAGGTGTCTAACAGTTGCGGAATTGGTGGACGTACATTTTATAATTAAAATACGACAGGGCCAGTTACAATAAAATTATCTAGATATACATTTGCGGGCAAGTACCATGGGTGACGTTAATTCGAACTTTCAATAGTACAGTAATCAATAACACATCAGAACTTAATATCAATAGGGATGTCGAAATATTCAATCAATTCTCGTCCCCGCCCGCCATGTGCTTCAAAACTGCATACGTATCTCGTGATTTCAAGGTTCTGCAACCAGTACACAACAAGGAGTTACGAGTCCCATTTATTCCGGCGCCATTTTGGGCGAGGACGGGCAGGTCCAGGATATAGTCAAAATGTCTCTACCAACCATCGACTATGATGATGTTCATATGCTGTATTTATTAGAGTAACACTCATCTGTCCACATGAAATTAATTTGCCACAATCTAAACATGTCATTTTATTCTTTCCAAAGTTCTTCTAAATATTTGGGACCGTTTCCCTTGCCTCTGATGCTGTCAGTGCCACTTCTTTGATGAATGTACTGGCAGGTCGGGGGTTCTCCTCCAAATCTCTCTTTTATGCAGCACTATAATTAATTGGTGCCACCTCTCCATATGACGATGCATGGTATAGTTACCATAACTATATTTTTTTTCGGTTCCTCTGGAGAGTACATCGTGGCAGATGAAGCGTGTAACGTACCGGGCATTTACCTTTTTTTGCATGTACAGGAAAGGAAAAAAAAATCGAGCGTCCGAGTTCTAAGGTGTCCCAGGGCCATTTTAGTGGACCAGGCCCAAATCCAAAGAACAGGCCGCCATTTTGAGAGTCCTGTTGCAGCCGCTTGTCGCTGTAGCATCAAGAGCAGCCGAAACTCAGCTGAATGGCAACTGAAACGGTAAAGGGGCGCCCCACTACAGCAGACGAGCCTCCACCTAGGAAGGCCCGTTCACGCCGCCTCCCCCCCCCCTTCGGGCACCCCACGCCGTTATTCAGAGCAGTATTGTAGGATGGCCACACCAGTGCGGCAACTTGCTAGACATCACCTCGGTGGTAACCGAATCTCAGCGCCTTGTGGTGTCTTCTCTTCAGAAAATATTGTTGCGCTGCCTTTGGCCCCATTCGCACATCGGTCCGCTACTGACGCCATCTCACAGGCTAATGGGGCGCCCCACGCCGAGTTTCAGCATTGTAGGATGGCCACACCAGTACAGCAACTTGCTAGACATCACCTCGGTGCCATCCGGATCTTGGCATCTCAGCGCCTTGTGGTGTCTTCTAGTCAGAAAATATTGTTGCGCTGCCTTTGGCCCCATTCGCACATCGGTCCGCTACTGACACCATCTCACAGGCCAACAGGGCGCTCCACGCCGACTTTTACCATTGTAGGATGGCCACACCAGTGCCACAACTTGCTAGACACCACCTCGGTGCCATCCGGATCTTGGCATCTCAGCGCCTTGTGGTGTCTTCTATTCAGAAAATATTGTTGCGCTGCCTTTGGCCCCATTCGCACATCGGTCCGCTACTGACGCCATCTCACAGGCCAAGGGGGCGCCCCACGCCGACTTTCAACATTGTAGGATGGCCACACCAGTGCGGCAACTTACTAGACACCACCTCGGTGCCATCCGGATCTTGGCGCGTTGTGCTGCCTTCGGCCTATTCGCACATCGGTCCGCTACTGACGCGAACTCACAGGCCAACGGGGCGCCCCACGCCAACTTTCAGCATTGTAGGATGGCCACACCAGTGCTGCAACTTGCTGGACACCACCTCGGTGCCATCCGGATCTTGGCGCGTTGTGTTGCCTTCGGCCTATTCGCACATCGGTCCGCTACTGACGCCGCCTCACGTGCCAACGTATTTTCTCCGCTTTTTATACCCTATGCCGCATAACAGGTCATGTGACTTGTTTATAAAACTTTTCATTGGTTCATTTTACTTTTGGTTTCCTAATGATGGAAGGCTTGATCATATGACCTAAAAATAACACTTTTCATTGGATGAAAACTTTTTTTTTTCCCAAACGATGAAAGCCCCACCTTGTTTCTGGATGTTTCAGACTGAAGCTGGCGTCACCATGAAAGCACCACCATCTCGTGGCTCCGTCGTGGTCATTCCGCGAGCAATCATGGCAGCCGCTCCCCACCAGAAGCCTGCAGGAGTCGGGGGCCCCCAAAACTTTTGATGAATCCTCAAGGCGGAGGGGACGCTTTCGAGAATGGGGTCCAAGACCTAGCAGACAAGCGTCCGATTTCCAAGGTGTCCCAGGACCATTTCAGTGGACCAGGCCCAAAAAGGAAACAGCCTGCCGCCATTTTGAGAGTCCTGTGACAGCCGCCTATCGCTGCACCGCAAGAGTGGGCGAAACTCAGCTGAATTGCGGCTTTTGACACAGTGGACCAAAAGCGGACGGAATGGCAACTGAAACGGTAAAGGGGCGCCCCACTACAACAGACGAGACTCCACCTGGAGAGGCCCGTTCACGCCGCCTCCCCCCCCCCCCCCCCGGGGCGCCCCACGCCGTTATTCGGAGCAGCATTGTAGGATACCAAAACCAGTGCGGCAACTTACTGGACATCACCTTGGTGCCATCCTTCTGCTGCCTTGGAACTATTCGCACAACAGTTTGCTACTGATGACCCACCCCCCGCGACGCCCCACGCCGGATGCCGAAATCAGTGCGGCACCCAGGCAACATCACCTGGGTGCCGTCCAGAAATCTGGACGTTGTGCTGCGTTGGGACTATTCGCACAGCCGACCGCTACTTCGTTGTTTTTCCCTAAAAATGTTTATATGTTATTACTGTTTTTGTTTTGTTGTATATATTTATAAGTTATTAAAGTTTTATAATCTTACTACTTTGTTGGAGTGCTATATATTTTTAATGTGACACATAATTGTAAAAACTTTGATGTACAAAGAGTCATCCCTGGAATCTTCCGCTTCAGGCTCGGTCCCCTCCCCAATCACAATACAGGATGGTTTTCAGATAATAGGAACGCGTCTGCTGTGACGGATCTCATCGAGTGTGGGCCTTGATCTACTATAACTCCTTTGAAGAGGGGTGATTCTTTACAGCTGGTGCCATAAACTACATCTGCAGGGCTAGCTGATAGCCTAGGACCGGCCTGGACAATCGGACACAGAGGAAAAGGAGTGTCAGAGGGTGCGGTAGTGAATAGGGCGAAAGGGAGGTGTCGGGCGGGCACAGGGTGTGATTCTCAGGGAAGAGCAGCGCAGATGGGGGGAGGTTTATTACCCATGCATAAGACAGAGAGCGGGGGTGACCACTGCCTGGGGGAGATGCTTGCGAGGGTGGGGAGCCATGCTAAGGATCGACAGCGTGCAGAGAGTTGATCTGGTCAAGGCATCTAAAATGACTGCCGTGCACGACAAAAGTGTGGCATTTGAAAAAAGGCAAGATGGCGCAGACAATGTTTTTCAACACTTCCTGATTTCCTTCGAATCGAACGTTAACAGACGTTGGGGCATATTACCAAAGTTAAGCGATATTTATCCCTAACGATGCTTAGCAACGAATTTTTTACCGCTAAGCATCGTCAGAAATTATCGCAGATAAACCTTGCTATTATCAAGGTTTATCGCAAATACGATAAAAAACGACCGCAATGCATTAATATCGCTGAAAACTCAGCGATATTCATGCATTACCGAGCTAATGCTCTTAGCCATGTTATCCACCTCCCATTGGATAACATGGCTAAGAACTGCTCAGGGCAGGTGGTAGCTTTTGGAGATATTCACGCTTATCGCGAATATTTCCAAAAGTTGGTAATAGGAGATAGCGATGTTAGCGACTGTTTCCAGTCGCTAACATCTTGGCATGCCCACTTTGCATGTCATTAGTGATAAATATCACTCACATGCAAAGTGGGGCCCAAGATGGTCGCTATCTCCTACTAGCGGTCGCTAACTGGTGTTAGCAACAGCTAGGTAATACAGAGATAATTTTATCTCCGCGAAGCGGAGCGCTGTTACAGATATATATCTTTTTTTGAACGTTAATTTCTCAAAATCCACTGAAGCACATATATTGAGACCTAGCAAAGGCACATCGAGCTACCAGTCCCTACAATTTTGCCAAGTTTCGTGCAAATCCATTCAGCCGTTCGATTATTATTATTATTTTTTTTTTTGCCCCTCGGGCCCTTTTAAAACCTCCACATCAAACCTAAGAGGTCAAGGAGGATCTACTATGCCCCCTTATGGTCATTTGCCCCTTCGCTTTGGCCTCCTCTTGTCTCTCGATCCTACCGAGAGACAAGATGGCGGCCGCTACGGACTGTTTGCAATGTTTACAGACGCCGGAGAACCAATCAGCTTCGCAAAGCTCCGTAACGCGAAAAGTACGCGAAGCGGAGCGCTGTTACAGATATATATCTTTTTTTGAACGTTAATTTCTCAAAATCCACTGAAGCACATATATTGAGACCTAGCAAAGGCGCATCGGGCTACCAGTCCCTACAATTTTGCCAAGTTTCGTGCAAATCCATTCAACCGTTCGATTATTATTATTTTTTTTTTTTTGCCCCGCGGGGCCCTTTTAAAACCTCCACATCAAACCTAGAGGGTCAGGGAGGATCTACTATGCCCCCTTATGGTCATTTGCCCCTTCGCTTTGGCCTCCTCTTGTCTCTCGATCCTACCGAGAGACAAGATGGCGGCCGCTACGGACTGTTTGGAATGTTTACAGACGCCGGAGAACCAATCAGCTTCGCTTCACAAAGCTCCGTAACGCGTAAAGTCCGCGAACCGGAGCGCTGCCTGGTCCGCTGTTACAGATATATATCTTTTTTTGAACGTTAATTTCTCAAAATCCACTGAAGCACATATATTGAGACCTAGCAAAGGCACATCGGGCTACCAGTCCCTACAATTTTGCCAAGTTTCGTGGAAATCCATTCAGCCGTTCGGCCTAAAAGTGAGGCCAACCGCCCTATGGAAAACTCAATGTTAAAAACACGTTTTGGGACCCCCCTTTTTTCTCGGCCCCCCCTTGACGAACCCCCCCCAAATTTCCAGGGGCTGCTCAGAAACAAAATGTGCCATTTTCCTGAAAATTTCAGCCAATTCCGTCCACAAACGCCAAAGTTATTAGACATAGAATTTTCAAAAAACCCATAGAGAAAAAATCCTAACTATATATACCTACTGGCGACCGCCAGTAGGTAATATATATATACATATATATATATATATGTTTGAGCAAAAGCCTTTGAGCTTTGAAGAGGGCTACTCACACGATGTCTGCCCTCCAGCCTTTCTGCCCTGCAGCACACATTGCCAGCCTTCATGTTTCAATTAGCCAAGTTCGACGCGTTTCAGGGCCAACGCCCCTTCCTCATGAACTGCGCATAAAGGGAAATGAAAAACACACTGTTCTTTCCTTTTCCGACCTTTATTGAAGGAGAAGAACGCCTACAGTGGGCGTGGCAGTAGTTGTAAATACCAGCGGAATGCTGGTTGATGTAGTCCAAAGTCAGTGGGTCCAGTGTTTAACCCTGAGTGGGCTCAGTCCCTTTATTGATTTGTGCGTTATTTTCCTTAAGTAGGAGGAAGGTCGGCATTTGCGTGCTGAAATAAAATTGGCATCGTGTACTTCAAACGAAAGGGAGACAGTTCCTTTTCTGAAGCGCCTTCCTGCTCCTGCTGATATAATTTGGAACAACAAGTGGTGCCCCTCTCCCACGGCCAAAGGTAGCCGTGCAGAAATGTGTTTGAGCAAAAGCCTTTGAGCTTTGAAGAGGGCTACTCACACGATGTCTGCCCTCCAGCCTTTCTGCCCTGCAGCACACATTGCCAGCCTTCATGTTTCAATTAGCCAAGTTCGACGCGTTTCAGGGCCAACGTTTGAAGTACACGATGCCAATTTTATTTCAGCACGCAAATGCCGACCTTCCTCCTACTTAAGGAAAATAACGCACAAATCAATAAAGGGACTGAGCCCACTCAGGGTTAAACACTGGACCCACTGACTTTGGACTACATCAACCAGCATTCCGCTGGTATTTACAACTACTGCCACGCCCACTGTAGGCGTTCTTCTCCTTCAATAAAGGTCGGAAAAGGAAAGAACAGTGTGTTTTTCATTTCCCTTTATGCGCAGTTCATGAGGAAGGGGCGTTGGCCCTGAAACGCGTCGAACTTGGCTAATTGAAACATGAAGGCTGGCAATGTGTGCTGCAGGGCAGAAAGGCTGGAGGGCAGACATCGTGTGAGTAGCCCTCTTCAAAGCTCAAAGGCTTTTGCTCAAACACATTTCTGCACGGCTACCTTTGGCCGTGGGAGAGGGGCACCACTTGTTGTTCCAAATTATATCAGCAGGAGCAGGAAGGCGCTTCAGAAAAGGAACTGTCTCCCTTTCGTTTGAAGTACACGATGCCAATTTTATTTCAGCACGCAAATGCCGACCTTCCTCCTACTTAAGGAAAATAACGCACAAATCAATAAAGGGACTGAGCCCACTCAGGGTTAAACACTGGACCCACTGACTTTGGACTACATCAACCAGCATTCCGCTGGTATTTACAACTACTGCCACGCCCACTGTAGGCGTTCTTCTCCTTCAATAAAGGTCGGAAAAGGAAAGAACAGTGTGTTTTTCATTTCCCTTTATGCGCAGTTCATGAGGAAGGGGCGTTGGCCCTGAAACGCGTCGAACTTGGCTAATTGAAACATGAAGGCTGGCAATGTGTGCTGCAGGGCAGAAAGGCTGGAGGGCAGACATCGTGTGAGTAGCCCTCTTCAAAGCTCAAAGGCTTTTGCTCAAACACATTTCTGCACGGCTACCTTTGGCCGTGGGAGAGGGGCACCACTTGTTGTTCCAAATTATATCAGCAGGAGCAGGAAGGCGCTTCAGAAAAGGAACTGTCTCCCTTTCGTTTGAAGTACACGATGCCAATTTTATTTCAGCACGCAAATGCCGACCTTCCTCCTACTTAAGGAAAATAACGCACAAATCAATAAAGGGACTGAGCCCACTCAGGGTTAAACACTGGACCCACTGACTTTGGACTACATCAACCAGCATTCCGCTGGTATTTACAACTACTGCCACGCCCACTGTAGGCGTTCTTCTCCTTCAATAAAGGTCGGAAAAGGAAAGAACAGTGTGTTTTTCATTTCCCTTTATGCGCAGTTCATGAGGAAGGGGCGTTGGCCCTGAAACGCGTCGAACTTGGCTAATTGAAACATGAAGGCTGGCAATGTGTGCTGCAGGGCAGAAAGGCTGGAGGGCAGACATCGTGTGAGTAGCCCTCTTCAAAGCTCAAAGGCTTTTGCTCAAACACATTTCTGCACGGCTACCTTTGGCCGTGGGAGAGGGGCACCACTTGTTGTTCCAAATTATATCAGCAGGAGCAGGAAGGCGCTTCAGAAAAGGAACTGTCTCCCTTTCGTTTGAAGTACACGATGCCAATTTTATTTCAGCACGCAAATGCCGACCTTCCTCCTACTTAAGGAAAATAACGCACAAATCAATAAAGGGACTGAGCCCACTCAGGGTTAAACACTGGACCCACTGACTTTGGACTACATCAACCAGCATTCCGCTGGTATTTACAACTACTGCCACGCCCACTGTAGGCGTTCTTCTCCTTCAATAAAGGTCGGAAAAGGAAAGAACAGTGTGTTTTTCATTTCCCTTTATGCGCAGTTCATGAGGAAGGGGCGTTGGCCCTGAAACGCGTCGAACTTGGCTAATTGAAACATGAAGGCTGGCAATGTGTGCTGCAGGGCAGAAAGGCTGGAGGGCAGACATCGTGTGAGTAGCCCTCTTCAAAGCTCAAAGGCTTTTGCTCAAACATATATATATATATATATATATATATATATATATATATATATATATATATATATATATATATATATATACATATATTACCACAACCTCCTTTGACAGAGAACCAGCCACACACCACCTGTTTGCCCTTTCGTTTTCACGTTCCTCAACAGCGGTTCTCTTTCGGGCAGACTGTGGCGCTCTTGCTGGTGGTGCGTCTCTGCGGCAGAACCAAGCCGTACCATATTACCACAACCTCCTTTGACAGAGAACCAGCCGCACGCCACAATGAGGATGATGTCCATTTTATTTCAAATACAGTCGGCATTCCTGACATGTTTCGTTCGCCTTGAACTTTTTCAAAGGTGCGCCGCTGACATCGTATTCAGGACAGTGAAACCAACAAGTTTATCCACTAATTTAAAGTTTTCGCCCCCTGGTGGGCGCTCGTAGTGAGTACAAAGCATTGTGGTCCTTGCAGTTTCAAAGTTCCGATAATTTTACCCTCCAGTGGGTGATGACAGTAATTATTTCATTTTGCTGCATTTAAAATTCATTGCATCTCTGAAACAGCCCATTTTTATGGCTTCAGTGATCCATACCAAAGATAGTCTTTGGCGGCGCCTGTTTGCCCTTTCGTTTTCACGTTCCTCATATATCCATAGGTTTTAGGGGTGTTATAGTTAGCTGGACATTTCACTCGTACAAAACCCTTGAAATTCCTCCGATATAGTTAGTTGTACTAACTATATCTCGCGCGCCCGCAATCCACTGCTGATGATGTCACATATTACATCATTCATGACATGGTCAGTGACATCACTGATGACATCTCAAATGGCCACTACTAGCCCCAGGGACCCCGTCTCCCGGGGCTGGCCCTCTTTGTTGGGGGCCGTGGGGGGCCCCTAATTCCCCCACGGTCCCAGCCGGCTCCCCGCATCATGCGGAAGCCGGCTTTGCTTTTCCACATGGGGAGCAGCTAACATGCTGCTCCCCTGTGGAAAAGCAATCTGCTTTCCTATTAGGAAGAGAGAGCAGGTTTCCTCCTCTCTCTTCCAAATTGGAAAGCAGTTTGCAATGACAGGGTGGGAGCCCGAGGCTCCCGCCCTGTCATTGCAAACTACAGTGTCCCGGGGGTTGGCACCCCGGGACACTGCAGGTGCCGGCCCAGGGTGGTGGCGGTCCCCAGGGCCTAGGCAAGGCTCCAGGAGGGGGACCGCACAGCGCCCCTCCCACATTTTGAAGAAGACCCGGGGGTGGCGGTCCATGGGGCTGGGGGGCCTCAGTGCCCCCCTCACTTAATGTTATGAAGCCCCGGGGGTGGCAGTCCCCGGGGCTGCTGGGGGGCCCGTGAACCCCTGCATATCTTAAGTTAGATCCCTGGATGTGGTGGTCCCCGGGGCAGTGTGGGGTATTGGGACACCCCACACTATTTTTTTGATGATGTCCCCAGGATTTGGCACCCCCGGGGGCAAATTAGCATAATTAGTGTGGGAGACCGCGTTTCTTTTGTTTTTTTATCGGCAGGACGCGCGTAACCTGCGCACATATAAAAAAAAATGTTTGGGCCTTGGGGGTCCTTGTGGGAACCCCTGAGCAGGCCTAGGGGGTCAGGGTATTTCTACCCTGCCACCTTTTCGCATTTTGCAATGTTTTTTTTGGGTTTCTTGTGCCTCGGTTCTACCGAGGCACAGGATGGCTGCCAACACTTCCTGATTTGGAGTGTTGACAGCCAATTAAGATACAGCTCGTGCACAGCAGGGTGCGCTTAGGCTACGCTTAGGGTACGTGGACCCTCTGAGGCCATAGATATATATGTACTTTTAAATGTCATTTTCTCAGGGACTACTGAACGGATTTACACCATTTAAGCAAAAGGCACGAGTCTGAACTAAGGACTACCTCTTTGCCAAATTTGGTGTAATTCCGTTTAGCAGTTCGGGCTGTAGCTGCAGCTAAAGGTCCTATGGGATATTGCATGGGGAAATGCGTTTTGGGACCCCCCCTTTTTTCTCGCCCCCCGCTTGATGAATCAGCGTGAAACTGAGGATAGGAGCGGACCGGAGCTGGCCAAAAGTTTTGAAAATTTTGCGAATATTTGTCAATCGGCACCAAAGTTATTCCAAATAGAATGTTGCGGATTTCCTATGGATAATAGGTCCTAACTATATCTACCCACTGCCGACCGCCAGTAGGTAATATATATATATATATATATTGAACACAATTTTCCTTTGATTTGGAAACGCACTCTGAAGCAGCTTGTGTGAAGGCTGGACGGCTTTGCCTAGACTTCGGAATACATTGTTCAGCCTAACGTGTTTCGGAGTTTGTCAACTCTTTGCTCACAGGCATACACACACCAGCACAGGAAAACGAAGGAAGCATCAGTGGAAGCATGTATTTATACAGCCCTCCAATGGGCGACAGGTAAGTTCTGCCGGTGCAGAATGCTGGTATTTGTAGTCAATTATTGCCTTTGTAGGCCCAGTGCTCCCTTTCTCATTGGTAACCCCGGTGGGCCCTGCAATAGTATGTGCCAAATTAGAGTTACAGGCTGGTGTGTGTATGCCTGTGAGCAAGGGGATGACAAACTCCGAAACGCGTTAGGCTGAACAATGTATTCCGAAGTCTAAGCAAAGCTGTCGAGCCTTCACACAAGGTGATTCAGAGTGTGTTTTCGGATCGAAGGAAAATTGTGTTAAAAAATATATATATATATATGTGTTTAAAACTTACCTAATGCTTACATTTAAAACCAATATGCCTTTACCATTCTTGCCTTTACAATGAAATTCGTTTTAAAGGTATGCGTAGTAAAGACACATGCGTTGTAAAATCCTGCGTGGTAATGGCACTAGCATTGTAAAGGTAATGTGTGATAACGGTCACATTTTAATGACCGTTTCCCTTATCCATCACTTACTCAAATCTACATTCTATTTCTGCCACATGAAAATCCATGCATGGCCATTGCAGCACAGTATTGGTTTAAATTGCCTACAGCCAAGTGACACCTTTCTCTCTTCTGTCTTGTTTATTACTTGTATCCCAAATTGTTCCATATAGAGCAGGTTTATTTCTTCCATCATTTTCAGTTCCGTCTAGAGGTTGCCTACCGTTCTCCATTATATGTTTTCATTATTTTTGAAGACTGCCAAATTGTTGTGCACGCCCAGTGGAGTGTTTCTATCACACCCCAACTACACATTCTCATCTCTGATTTTAGTGAAGTTAAAAGAGATCTGGTACAGTTATCAGCCCCAGCACATCATACCAATGGGGAAATGCCAGACTGCCTGGAGCTTCACTGGATGTTAATTATATTTTTTAATATTGGTCCTTTACTTTTGTCTTCTGGTGTTTCGTAATAATTACCATCTTTGCTTCTATCGTCCCCACAACAGCTTTCTTTAGTAGTTTTCAATTATTATTACAAGTACACAGTTGCTGTCCATTCAAGGGTGTGAGGGTTATGCTGCATTTTAAGTCCTCTTCAAACCTGGTTGCCACATGATTTCTCAGGTCTTATGCTGCATTCCCTGATGGCTGCTGTCTAATGTCAGTATTTTCTTGTGGAAACAGGTAATTTCCGCCATCAACCACCTTTAAAGTTTTACCCCACTTGCAGGCAATCTCTCCAATGGGTTGTAACTGTATAATCCATAATGAGGTTTATGGGAGAGGGGTGGACTGTTCCCATGAGGCACAGGGTCAGACTGATTTGCATATGGCCATGTCTGAACTGGGGTGTCAGAGTGGGCTAAAGAACGGTGATGGATTAAACCCAGATCTGTTGACTGGGTTTGAGTGTTTGATTGGTTCAGATGCTCCGTCCATCCCCACCCCCTTTTGTACCACTTTGTTCGCCATAAGTTGGCAGGGTATGCTCAGATGTGAGTCCCTTGCTCACTTTGCCACTGGATTCAAGCAAGCCGGGCTGAAGATGGCTGAAATGCCAGAAACTGGTCCTCAGAAGCTTGTTTCCGGACCAGGGAAGACATGGCTTGGCAGGTCGGGCTGGACTGTTCCCATGAGGCACAGGGTCAGACTGATTTGCATATGGACATGTCTGAACTGGGGTGGCAGAGTGGTCTAAAGAACGGTGATGGATTAAACCCAGATCTGTTGACTGGGTGTGAGTGTTTGATTGGTTCAGATGCTCTGTCCATCACCACCCCCTTTTGTACCACTTTGTTCGCCATAAGTTGGCAGGGTATGCTCAGACGTGAGCCCCTTGCTCACTTTGCCACTGGATTCAAGCAAGCCGGCTGAAGACGGCTGAAATGCCAGAAACCGGTCCTCGGAAGCTTGTTTCTGGTCCAGGGAAGGCATGGCTTGGCAGTTCGGGCTGGACTGTTCCCATGAGGCACAGGGTCAGAGGGCCCGATTCACAGAATGAACTTAATACTCAATCCTAAACGTACTACTATTTTGGTATTCACAGAATGCACTTACTACTTTTGGTATTCACAGAATTAACTTACTACTTTTGGTATTCACTGAAGTTAGGATTTTGTCTTGAGTCTGTCTTAAGTCTGTCTTAAGTTTGTCTTAAGTCTGTCTTAAGTCTGTCTTAAGTTTGTCTTACGACAAACTTAAGACAAAATCCTAACTTCTGTGAATACCAAAAGTAGTAAGTTCATTCTGTGAATGCCAAAAGTAGTAAGTGCATTCTGTGAATACCAAAATAGTAGTAAATTTAGGATTGAGTCTTAAATTCAATCTTTGAATCGGGCCCAGACTGATTTGCATATGGCCATGTCTGAACTGGGGTGGCAGAGTGGGCTAAAGAACGGTGATGGATTAAACCCAGATCTGTTGACTGGGTGTGAGTGTTAGATTGCTTCAGATGCTCCGTCCATCACCACCCCCTTTTGTTCCACTAAATGCATACATGGCTGCTTCCCGGTGGAGCTGAACCGACAGCTATTGGGGAGATTGGCCCTGGCACACTGCTATGGCCATCACCTACCCAGCGGGATCACGGACATTTGTCTCGCTTTCTTCCCCGCTGCTGTCTCCTTCCTGTGGATTAACCGCTGCCCCTGGTCTCTCCTATCCTGACTTTCGTGTTCGCTAATTTACTCCTGTTTTGTTTATTTATCCATTATGTAACTTCTGTGAAACTTTTGTATCTTGTAACTCGCTGTGTCCTTATGTAAACCGCTCTGATACCTCCGGGTCTAGCCAGCGCTATATAAAACTCAAGTAAATAAATTTTAAAAAAATTAAAAAATGTGCATGGGATGCGAGGTAAGGTTAATTTACTACCTTAACTTGCCTATTTGCTGTTTTTTTTTTTTTTAAGATTTGGGGCTTGATTTATCAATGGCATTTAGGAGTGAATGATCTAGTCCCACAGGAGCATTATAATAGTAGGATTAGCTCTCTGCCCATACCTATGCCAATATCAAATACATTGGTTCTTGCTGCGGTCTCCGCCTACAGCAGTCCTTTCTTTGCCAAGTGCGGAGAACAACACACACAGGTCTACATTTTTAGTGGAAATGTAGGAGTGACGGGGGGAGATGTAGAAAACGGGCAATATCTACTCCAAAGTGGGAGAGTGGGAGAAATAAAGGAAGTGTTTAAGAGGTAGGTGCACCTGGAGGAACATGCACATACAAAAAAGACACGAACAAAACCATGATTCACATGCAATTCACTAACGATACACACACATTTACTTCAGTAGTGTAATAACCCAAAAAGGCTCACATTTAGTTCAGTCACGCCTTGGGGTAAGTCACACACCACACTTGGCAACACTCATGTACTGCTGGGGAATCACCTATAAATCAGTGGCGTCAGGGAATACAAGTAGCAGCACAAATAATAAACGGATCATATAACTTTAGACATTGCAGACCCCTTTACAATCATCTTGTAAAAATATTGAAAAAATAAGAAAATGACAACAGAAAGAGAAAGTAAAAAACAGTCTTGTAACTGTACATTGCAGACACCTATATAAATTAGACATGACGGATACACACAGATATGTAATTTTTGTATATATTATAAAAAAACTCATTTAACACTAGTCTAAACGCACTCAAACACACTTCATAAAGCACTGCATGTTTCAACACACAATGGTACATCACAATCGTAGCTGATGGCTGGTGTCCACCTAACAATGCAGCACACGGGAAAGCATGCTAGCCTCGGCTTGTGGGTTCTTTTTATATGCTCAAAGTATTACCACTTGTCAGTTGTGTATTATTTTCTTCAGGTGATGCTTTGTGTCTGTAGGTTTCGATTCATTGCTCAACATGGCATAGGTGGAGAATTGTGTGCACGCTATGTAGAATTATATTTGCCAGATTTATGCTTTAAATATTCCTGTAAAGTTACAATTAGGAACTTTAAAGTGGTATTTTCAGTTTTACTTGTCCCAAAACTCCCTGTAACAGGGTGGGTGGCACATATTGCTTCTGCTAGATGTACATCTCTGCCCATAGTATGCATTGAGGCGAGATTTACGTCTAGGTGTAGGCATATTCCTAGTCATGCAGAAATTTCGGTCCATAGATTTACTTTTGTGAATGTAGTACCTCATCTTGCAGCTAATATTCACATTCCATCATTCTTATCTAAATATTAACTAAAGTTTTACATATAGACCGACAACCCTTTGTTCAGTAGATGTTATGCTTCTTACTCCCCCAAGAAAAACATCATTGCTCGAGTTTCAGAGAGCATCTGCCTCAATGGGACCTTCTGCTTGTAGGTCCCATGGAGGTAAGTTTTGAGTCTTAAGCAGAGTTTGGCAGAACGGGACTTCAGAAAACAAGTGATGACTGTCCCATTTGAAGTAGCGACTGGTCTACCGGCGGAGTGAGGGATGGGGAACCGAGGACGAGGAGGTGGAGGAGAATGGACAACAAAGTCAACATTTTAAAAAATAGGTAAAAAAGACCTTACCTGCCGCCCAATGCTCTTCTGCTCTGTGTCCTCGCTGCAGCACACAGGCTCCCAGTGTCCTCTGCTGTTAATCCTGACGCTGCTCTCATATTTGAAAGCAGCTCCACGATTGGCCAGAGCGCTGTGAATTTGCGCTCACAGAAGCCTGAGCTTGCTGTCTCCAACCCGTCAATGCAGCTGGGTTGGAGACAGCTCAGTGCGCATGTCTGTTTGGACATCCTCAGATGGCTGGCCAAACCAGAATGCGCACTGATAACAGTGCCCACCACTCCCTCTCTTCACTGCCCTCGCGATGGCCCTGCCCCAAGACTCACCAGCCCTTAGAACATGAAAAAGAAAACCTGTTTTATTATCGCTTTATTTTGCACGTTTTGAGGCTAGTAGGTGGGGTGTCGCTCCTCCGCCATGGCAGAGGAGCCGCCACTGCTCATTTGCCTTAATTGAAACGCCTTTTACCCCATTGCACTCTTAATACGGTGAATGGCATTAGCCACAACTTTTTGCAGGATGCCCTGCATCTTCCCAACTCTAAATAATATGGTATTGTTGAGAGCTGACGGAAACAGATGGTGACAACTCTAAAAGTAGCCGGACTTACAGAGTTGTTGACAAATAGCATTTAGGAGAACTCTGCACTGGGTTTACAAGAACAAATAGAACTCACTTTGAGAAGTGCTCGTAAAAGGCAGAGTTTTAGATGAAAAGCAAGCATGCTTTGGGATTTAATGGCGAGGGTGTGTGGCCCATGTGTAGGCATTGTGGTTTTAAGCAATATCTCGGTAATCTCATTCTCAAGGGAAGCAAGCCTTTCTTCACTTGTAATTTAATGTGAGTTTGATAGGGAATATGTTAACAGCTATCAGTCAAGTTCAATAATGGACTTTATAAGCTCTAGGGAGCTTCATAAGCGTACTTAATGCTCTGAAAGGAATCCTTCTTTATTTAGTTTAATCACTGTAGAGTGTGCTGTTCAGTTCAAAGCGTATTTGTTTAGTTTTCAACAAACAAAATATAATGTTCCTTAAATAAGCCAAAGTGCTCATTAAAATCTCAGTAACAGCGGGTGTTTATTTGGAAATCCGGACAGAACCAGTGTAAATACAAGTTTTCATTGGGTACACTCTATTTAATTTAGGTAATAAATTAAGAGCAAAAGTGTGAACTAGGGAAGATCAAAGAATGTAGTTAAAAGTCATAATTGTGAAGCAATGCTGCCTGATTCACAGCAAAGAGGTAGGCTGGAAGTTTCCACTTCTGGTGTCCTCAAGAAAACTAAGCACACAAAACGGCTGAATTACTTGGAGACAACAGATATACAAATATAATTTTATAGTGATCCAAATCTAGTGCTAAGTAAGTAAAAAAGGTTATCAGAAGACACTATGCAACATATTTTCTGTCTAGTCTGTCCATCTAATTTTATCGGAAAAGAAAACAAGAAAATGAAAACAGTCGGTAAGAACCCACACAGAAGATTTACATTTCCTCGTATATGGGAAACATCCATTACAACGCAGTCATTACAACGACCTACCTTTACAACGCAACTGTTACAACGTATTTGCCCTTAAATCGCATGCCAGTACAATGCATGCCATTACAACACATATCACTACAACCCATGCAATTACAACGCATACCATTACAACGCATGCCATCACAACGCATTATACAGTAAGTAATGGTGAATTCTTTAGCATTAGGGTGGGTATGGGTTTTGGGGTCCATGGGAATAGTAATTTCTACCCCTTCACTATCCAACACTTTCCCTACTGTTGCACTCACTGGAGTGGGAATAGTAATGTTTACCCCTACACTATCCAACACTTACCTTACTGTTGCACTCACTGGAGTGGGAATAGTAATTTTTACCCCTTCACTATCCAACACTTACCCTACTGTTGCCCTGAAAGTTTTATGCGTTGTAATGGAATGCGTTGTAATGGAATGCGTTGTAGTGGTAGTTTATAAAAATGCGTTGTAATGGCATGCGTTGTAAAATCATGCAATGTAATGGTATTTGCGATGTAAAGACTGCGTTGTAAAAGCATGCGTTGTAATTGCATGCATTGTAATGTCATATATTACCATATATAGATTGGACAGGTTCCTGTTTGTTCAATCAGCAACTGTCAACTTGGACGCAAAAAGGTCAAAAGGGTTCTAGTATACTAATTTAAGATAATTGTATCAATGCTGTGTCTACCCCTGAACTGTCAATATTATAGTCTTCTGACAATAGCATTGGCATCTGGGGCTGGACCACAACCCCTGGTGCATTTTGCACCTCAGAAGACTCTTTTAGAGCTGCACGCTCAGCAGAATCACGTGTGCCCCTTTTATCACACCTGAAGTAAAGAGCGCATTTGGTACATGTGCAATGGCTAAGAGGATTTGCCCTCATTTTGCACAGATGAGTGGTCCCAGGAAAATGAGGGAAGCCTTGGCCATTGTTCCTTTGCCATATTACCGAGATTGATGTAGGTCAAGGAGGCTCTCAGGAACTGTACCATATGAGTGCCGCACATGTAGAGGTGCACAGTAAATGCACCCTGAATGTCCCTTTTTTGATTGTCGTAGAGGGTACGAGGTGCCCTGAGAGACCCACTGGCAGGATAGATTGTGGAATCACATGCTGCCTGCTTGGGGGAGGGCGTCCTGTCACCCTCCAAAACACAGACTGGTGAGCAGTAAAGACTGGAGCAGTTTCAGAGCTGCAGCTTGGCATTTAAGGGATTCTTCTGAGCAGCCCTAACTCTATGAGTTTGCACCCACGATGGTGAGAAAGCATAATTTTTGTAATAGGGCACCAAGTTTTGTTGTGCAGAACCATCCAACTAGGGTGTGCACTGGTGTATTTGTTTACAACAAGGGGGAGGGTTAGTTTCATAGGGCGATTGCCACTCATAGGGAGTGGTAGGTCCAGTCTCAGGGTTTGCCCTGAGGTTGTACTACAAAAAGGGCTGAGCTGTTCCTCAAACTAATGAATGTACGTATCAACGTTGGTGTTTGTGGATGTTGTAGGGTCTCATGGGTCCTACAAGTGGGCATCCATTATGTTGGATGTAATCCAACATAATGGATGCCCACTTGCGAGCCACACGCCACAATATTCGCCGAGCACATATTGCCATAGATACCATCCTGGGCTTGGGTGCACACGCCGCGCTCTTACTGGCAGACATGGACAGGGCATTTGACTCCCTTAGTTGGGAATATCTATTTGCCCTTTTAAGTCTCCTAAATATGGGTCCACGCCTTCTGTACTACCTAAAACTGCTATATACAGACCCTACGGCATCGGTACAGATTGCGGGGTTCACATCATATACATTTTCTATTGGACGGGGCACTCGTCAGGATTGTCCCTTATCGCCATGTCTCTTTCCTTTGGCAATGGAGCCTCTGGCGGCGTGGGTGCGGATGGATGCACAAGTGGCTGTCTTTGGATGGGCACAGCTGCTCTCAGATCGCATCGCATTATATGCTATGATGTCCTCGTCTTTTTAACAGATGTCAATAAAACGGGGCCATGATTGCTTCGTATCATGCAAGTATTCAGGGAGTCGTCTGGTCTATTTATGAATCCCCGCAAATCTACTCTGTGGGTATTAGGTCAACAAATGGAATTGGGGTCTTGGGCATTGGCGGTACAGGTTACGACAGTGGGAATTAAATATCTGGGAGTCTTCTGGTCAGATTCTTTAAGTGTGTCCTGGGACAGGAACCTTGTTCCGATATGGGCGCGGGTGCGTGAAGAGTTGAAGACATGGTCACATATGCCCCTCTCCATTTATGGTCGGTCGGCCATCTTTAAGATGGTGTCTCTGCCTTGTGTGCTTTATCAACTGCAGAATCACCCATACCCCATTTCACCTCAGTGGTTTCGCCAGGACAAGGCGGCTCTGGGTCACTTTTTATGGGCAGGAGGAGCGTCCAGAGTGGCGTTGTGGACTTGCGTTCAATCAACATATTGTGGGGGGTTGGCCATGTCGGATGTTCAGTCATACCATATGGCTTCACACCTGTTGGTATTGAACAAATGGTGGTATGGGAATAGGTCGGATCCCGCATACGCGGTTGAAAGAAGATGCATGGGAGACTTCACTCTGCATACTATCTTGTATTCAGCTCCCATGCGTAATTCGCTACCGTCGGCCACAGGAGTAGTATTCCAGGTTTGGAAACAGGCTCTTCGTAAGATGGGGTGGTGGGGCAGATTGACGGGGGAAACCCCACTGTAGTTTAATGGGCGATTGCCACAACTAGCTGCTTTATAGGGATTTCGAGGCTGGGACAAAATAGGGGTCTCCGTCCTGGGGGATGTGATGCGTGGTACGACCCTGAAGTCTTTTCAGGACCTCCAGCAGGAATACCAATTGCTGAAGACCCAATTCTATAAATACCTCTAATTTAGACATGCCTTCTCCCTCAGTATTGCAGGACTGGAGGCCCTTCCCGAAATGAGTTCCATTGAAGCCAAAGTGTTCATGGGAGACTTAAAAGACCATAAAATCTCCAAAATGTATCAGTCCTTGGTGACAAATAGTCCCACCACTAGAGACAAACTTAGAGAGGCGTGATAAGGGGATCTCGGCTCACTGGATGGAGATGATTGGACGGAGTCACTGACCTCCCTGTGGGAGGCAGCGATCGTGATGCAACCGTCTAATTCAATTTAAATACATCCATCGGGTCTACTATACAAGGGTTAGGCTGTGGAGGGTGGGCCTAGTGTTATCCCCAATATTCCTACGATGTGGCCAGGAGGAGGGAACCCTCATCCACACAATTTGGCCCTGCACATCACTCACAAAATTCTGGCGAGGGGTATTAGCCTGCCTTGCAGAGGGGCTGGGGTGGGACCTACCTTCTTCACCTAAATTGGTACTGTTACATATAATGGAGGGTGTTGGGGGAAATATTTATAAATAACATTTTTTGTTATTTGGGTTCACATTGGCTAAAAGGGATATTGCATGGAAATGGAAAGCTGAATCCCCACCCTCTTTGTCAGCATGGAAAAATGGACAAGATTTCTGTTTGTGATTGGAGATTCCAATATTTAAGGCTTGGGGCTGCCCGCAAAAACATCCCAAGATCTGGAGGAGATGGACGGATTACCAAGGTCGACGACTCAGTGATACTTTCCATTTGGGGAGGTGGGTGTCAACGTTGTATTTAAGATATTGTGCTGCAATAGCGCAATAGGGGTGTTTGACAGTTTATGTTTTATTGTTTCTTTCTGAAAATGTCTATTCTAAATGTCAATGCAATAATCCTGTATCTTTTACAGAAAGCGTCTGGGTTACAGAGCCCTGCATTGTATTTGACACTTGACACAATAAAATATGATTTTAAAAATAAAGATGGCAGGAAGATATCACGTCTAGGCAAAATCTAGGTCTGTATATTTCCAATGATAGCATAAGGGCATGTGCCATTATATTGAACTCAAGGCAGTAGCATAATTGATTATGCCATCAGTGATCTAATTCTGATTTTTTATTGTGAAAGAATAATTACAGCTTGTAGAACACTGACAAATAGCCCCATCCCTGGAAGCAGCCTAAAAAAGTCACACTAGACTAAGTCAGTCAATACCAATTTATTTCGGCAGGTTACAGCCATAAAAGTACATACTACAATATGTTATTAATACATCAGCTTCATCATAAAAATAACAATTAAGAAATTACAGAATTAAAAGAATTAACAAAACCTAAAAAGCACTAGGGTATATTACATTTTCAATTGTCAAGTGCTATCCCCGCTCCACAACAGTGGAGCAACAGCAAGCACCCTGGCTAAGGTAAGGCATAGGGGCTTTGTACATACAGTAGTATTACACTTTCGGGCATCGATAGCAGCAATTTATTTGTCATATTCAGTTAAAATGGCCTATTAAAATAATGAATAAATTACACTAAGGAACCTATAAAGGATCGAAAGATACGAAGGGCTTTGTAGATCCAAATAAACAAACTTGTCATGATTAAAGAGCATCAAAGTTCTCCATTCAGCCTAAGACATGGCACTTACGTTTGCACCACATTGCAAATAGAAACTTGGCGATAGCAACAACAAACATTTACAATGCAACAGTCTCGGCTTTGCAAAAGTTAGAGCTATTGGCATTGTAAATGACATTTTTTTTATTGGTTGGTTTTGAAAACAGATAAATAAATGGCATTGTCATTTACAATGCCAATAGCTTAATCTCTCGCAAATGCCCGACACAAACATACAGACCCACACACACACACAGAGCCCCACACACACACTCACAGAGCCCCACACAGAGCCCCACACACACACACAGAGCCCCCCCCACACACACACAGAGCCACACACACACACACACAGAGCCACACACACACACACACACACACACACACACACAGAGCCACACACACACACACACAGAGCCACACACACACACACACATAGCCACACACACACACACAGAGCCACACACACACACACACAGAGCCACACACACACATAGAGAGCCACACAGAGAGCCACACATACACACACCCACAGCCACACACACACAGAGCCACACACACACACACAGAGACACACACACACACACACACAGACACACACACACACACAGAGCCACACACACACACAGAGAGCCACACACACACACACACAGAGCCACACACACACACACACACAGAGCCACACACACAGAGAGCCACACACACACTCCAGCATACGGTCAAATATGTAATTTATTTCAGATATTTGGCATTTGTTATGTTGACTGAGAGGGTATTGACTTACGTTATTCTGGATAAAAAGCAACATGTTTTCATCAAAGGGGTCTATCAGAGTAATTAGACGAAAAAACGACTCTTGATCCAGGCACGGCGTTGGCACTAGACGATCACCACCACCACAGATGCACAACAGCAATGCAGCTCAAGCCATGCATGACATTCAAACACACACTGGAAGAAAAACCCTTGTGTGCAAAGTCGATAATTTTTTTGCCTGGACCCACAGTGAGAAGTTCTTCTCCTAACGCAAAACGCGCAGGTTTGCACGAACAACTTTCTTGCTAACTCATCCGGTTTTCCCAGTATTTGGACTCAGTAGTATTTAGATTGCCAGCTTGTCCTTCCGCATGCAACTGGTGGGCTACAGTGGTAGTAGACACGGTAAAAGTCCGCCCCAGAGACCACGACCTCCATACTCATATTGCTTTGGAGAACGAGAGAAGCAGAACTAATGAAAGCCCACTAACAACTACGGAGCTACCTCGTAACCGCGGTGTGCATGATAATTGTAACTCATGACCCAAGGCAGCTCCAGACCCATCTCTAAGACCCAACACCAATGAGGATAATACATCTTCACCACCACTACCGTGAATCATTCCCCAGCTGGTGCATGACGTCCAAACAACATGTACTGTATAATGAGTTCTAACACTTCAGACATAGTGCTGTTGTTCACCACGGGTATGACATTCCAGGGCCAGCCATGGTAGACAAGTGCACGATCAGTTATGTCTCAGAACGGGTGCAAGGGCTTCAGCCTCAGCCCCTGTTCACCAACCTCCCTTTACCACTCTAGTTTCGACTCAAGCTGTCAGCAAAGGTTATCCTATACAACAGATGTACTCGTGCCAGAGCCCTAAGGATAAGACACCCCCACCCTTGCTGTCTGACTGCAGGCCCAGGACTGGCGCTGACACCCCAAACACTCATACAAACAGAGAGGTTGGAGATGCTGTGGTCGCAGACAGAGCTACCCCTCCATCCCCGTCTTTCCTCTCCTGCTGCCCCCGCGGAGTGCAGGAGCAGGCGCCTTCTCTGGACTCACCTCTCAGAGATCGGTCTCCGCCACCATCCTCCTTCCTCCTCCAACACCGCCTCTTCCCTTCTGGAGCTGACAGCACCCAGCGCCGCCCGGACCCGCCGCTCACTGCGCAGCCACAGCAACGTGAGGTCTCAGAGGCTGATGTAAACACGCTGGCACTCTACGGTCTAACACAGACGGCCGGTAGACATAGAAAATGGACAATGGACAATTTTTCACAGGATTTAGCCCGCTCCTCCCTCTTAGCGAAAGACCTAGATGAAGGACTATCAGAAGAGCAACAACACGAAAGCAGGACGACTACAAGTAATTTCTCCAATTTCTCCTGGCATAACGGTCTATTACAGAACTAGAGTGCTACCTAAAAGCTAAGACTACGGTGGGCGCCATGCTGCTGTATGAACGTCTCTGGTTTATTCTTCCAGCCATGGGCGCCATGCTGCTGTATGAACGTCTCTGGTTTATTCTTCCGGCCATTGTAGAATCAAAGAAGGGTTTAACAAGACACTGAATGTGGATGCCCATAGGTACAGACTCCATGGATCCCAGAGGGTGACACTAACACTGCGGGACCCTGCTCTGAGCACCGGAGTGAGGCACCGGTGCAAGGAGCAGGGGATGCAACCATGTTTCTCCGAGGTCAAGCAGAAATACCTCAGAGAAATACACCCTCATTTTCGGATTCGGGGCGTGTTTTTCTTTCTCTCCTCTTCCCATTGGCTGGAATATAAAATTCCAGCCAATTGGAAGAGGAGAGAAAGAAACTAAAAAACACACCCCAGAATCCCAAAAAGATGGGGTTTAAATGGACAGACGCCGTCTTCTCCAATGGCTGGCCTCCGTTTAGGAAGCCAGCCAATGGAGAAGAGAGGCAGCTTTAAGCCCCATACTCCAAAACATAAAATCTCGCCGGCGAGACAGCGCAAGCGCAGCCTACGCAGGCTGAGACCTAAAACTTGGCATGTGTCGTATTTAAATATCTTGTAGGCCACATTGAGACATCTTATGCCCAGATTCCTACAAAGTTGGAGGATCCATTTGGTCCTGGCCATCCTGTATGCAGGACAGAAAAAGATCACATGGATCTCTGTCTCCTCTACAGTTTTACTAGTTTACTAGAATAAGTATAAAAAGAGCCTCCCTAATATTCGCACGTGTTTGTCTGGACAGGGAACTAAAAGACACATTACTGTCTGCTTACATAAAAATACAGTTAGATTGCAGGCCACACAAGCCAAGCTTTCAGACATATTTATAAAATATACCGATATCATCGCTAAAGAAACACAGGCTACAAACAACTGCAAAGAAAAATTACAAACTTGTCGAACCCAGAAAACAAGACTCAGTAACCCCTGGGATACCTTTAAATAACTCTGCATATAAAAGAAATATGCTTTAGCAATAAAGAGGAATGGAAATACATGATAATTCACGTGGCAGGTATACAAGCTGGCGTCAACCGCAGCTCCTTGTAGAATTTAACTCCATGATGGATCCCATAAGAAGTTACTGTTGGGTTACCGAACTTATATGAACCACTTTGAGGAGATTTATTCCTTTAAATTCTTGCCTAGGGACAGAATTAGCTGCTTGTTGTTGCAGTCCAATTGCCTACAATACATAGAATGGGCGTTTGGCCAGCCCGTTGTTCATACTACATGGTTCAATGGCTTTCTTGTGTGTCTGTATCTGTTTCCTGCTTCTTAGTCAACGGCGTTTTTCTTTACCATATTTATGCTAGAATGAGTTGTACCCTTCCACTTCCGACATGAAGGAAACATTTGTATTTGCCTTTTAATGCTCTTTCGAAGCGCATTGCTTCTCTTAGCTGTGTCTGCGAACTCGCCCAGATCTCTTTTGACCTGTTTTCTACCTCTGATCTTTGCTCATCTGATTATCTCATGTTCACCCCAAGACACCCTTTCTCTCAGCTTTATTCTTCCTGTGCATACTTATTTTCTTAATTTACCAGCGGAAAATGGGCTTTGGCCTGAGCATGCACAAGCACACACCAGACACAATCTTGCAATGATTTTGGTTAAAGTATGACAAAAATCATTCCAAGGGGATCTCATGCACAGCAGCAATTTGCAGTTATGTTTGTCATGCCTTGACAAAAATAAGCCAAGCTGGCCACCCATGAGTCTGCATGTATGTGTATGTACAAACAGCCATCTTCGAATGCTTTCGGCGACAGAGTATGCTAAATCAAGCAAACATTGGCAAAACCATTAGGTCTGAGACCATATATTAAAGGCACCAGCTATTAGTTTTGCCAATGTGTGTGCCAATTTTATTGTTGATCTGTATGTGTTGAGTGTGCAGATGCATTACAAAGAAATATTTTAAACAAGCACTGGCGTTGCCAATAGGTCTCGCATTAGGAAAGTTTAACCTATTGGTATTGTAAATGACATAAACTTTCCTAATGCGAGACCTATTGGCAACGCCAGTGCTTGTTTTTATTCCATTCCCTCACTGCCTGGACGAGCCCAGAAGTGCTGGGGTCGGAGGCAGAAAATCAAGGAGTGTGGCAAATGGCCGGAGGGGAGGAGAAGCCGCAGAGCGCACGCTGGGCGAAGCCCTTTGATGTGCTGTGCGGCCGGGGGCAAGAGAGCTGAGATAGCGTGTTAGGGGAGGAGAAGCCGCAGAGCGCACGCTGGGCGAAGCCCTTTGATGTGCTGTGCGGCCGTGAATGCGCGTGCTTGTTTGCTCACGTGATTCACGTGAACTTAAAGAAAACCGCACTCATGAAACCCTTGGTTTCACGAGTTTTTTGAGCACTTGAATTCTCGCTCCCTCAATGCGCTTGCGCGCATCGATAGGTCGCGAGACCTAAAAAACTATTAGATGGGAAATTGGTAAAAGCAGACAATAGGTATTTAGGTATTATTGCTACAAAAGATAGCCAATAAGACCAAGGGCTACGAGACTGACCTTATCATTCCCTTAAACTTTGAATCTAATCATTTTTTGGGTAACCCCGTTGAGGGAAAATGATTTTTGGAATGCTACTGTGAATCATGTGAAGATGCTTACGATATTGTAAGTATCAAGTTTTTGGAATGCGGGTTGTAGATATCAATTCTATTGACAACAGCTGGTCTTGGATAGCTTAATGGCCGGTGAAATTAGAAAAAAGAGCAGAAGGAGGAAGATTGCTGACTTGCAGCTTATCAGTAGCTATGATGTATTCTTACTACAGGAACTTGGGCAATAGATCAACCATGCTAGCAAGGATATAATGTGTTGGTTGTAAATTAAATCACTTCTGTTAGGGGGAAGAGCTAGCGTTGGTTATTAATCACTGAAAGGAAATTGCTCAGATAGAAGCCTATGGTGTCAAGTCATTCGATGAAGCGGGTTAGAAGTCTACATTACAGGACGGCTATCGCAGCAACAGTGTGTATCTGTCACGTTTGCCAGCTGTTTCCTTCCTCCTGGAACCCTAAAGATGAAGGAATAGTGTGGACGGAATTAGTTAATGTGATATTTTGGGATTCGAAGGGCTGCCGGAATCATCCTTCTTTAGTGATGATCTTCATGTCTGATGATCTACAATTAGTTTTATGAAACAGTGTAGGATAGATTTGTACAAAAAATCCAACGAGAGCTTTAGGCAATGGACTTAAGCAATTGGCACCTCTCCACTGTGCTCCAGTCTTATTAGATAGATGGTTCGTGCACACTTCTCAGCACCTGTTGCCTTTTGCTGCCACTGATTACAGAGTCCAAAATATTTTACATATAGAGCAGTGCACGTGACAAAAAAGAGCTTATTCAGTCCTTTTATATTTCTTTCAGTCCTTTATTATCACATTTACACACAATTTTAAAACAAAGGGGGCAGCCAACGCGTTTTGTTCAGTTCGGCGAGTAGCCAAGAGAGCTTCTTCAGGGCTGCGAATAAAGTAACAAAATACATGTATAAGACAAACACATTACATAACAATCATGACGGACACAACTACACGTTATTGACATATCATAGATGTACTACAAAGACAACAAATCATATAACTAAGACAAACAGTACTATAAATCACATAACTAAAACACCCAATACTGTCACAAAACATTGAATCTTACAAAGAACATATTCAACTTTATTATAAAGACAATAACTTATATCCATTCCTATAATACATATGCCGTGAACATTTCCTATATTATGGGTATTAGAGTCACCAATTCCCAAAACACAAACAATTGCTGCACCCACTAAACGTAAGTGGGAAAGCAACAAGTGAAGACAAAGTAAGCCCAAAACCAAGAAGGAGTTGATACGATGGAGAGAAAACAAGTCAAACAACAATAAATAATTGATCTCACCTCTTTAAATTACACAGGCAGACTTAATGGTCTTCCGTAAACGTGATATGAAAATCTGGGCCAAACAAATTCAATTGCCCTAAGTTTATCTTCAAAAGAACACAGTATCTATAAAAAATTATTAATATATGGTGCTGTTAATAAAATCTTAATATGTGTATAGATTGGGTAACAGAGACACAGACCCATCACTTTAAATATGATATCACAAAAAATATGTTATACAACTAAACCTAAGAATTATAACCAATTTATGCTTCGACTTATCAAGTCAACTCAAATGATATTAGAATAATAAAAAGATCAAAAGGATAAGTGCCTTCTATCCCCAGTGGGATGATCTCCGCCTGACAATATAAAATAAAAACATATACCAATTACCAAAAATGAAGGTGTTGCATTTTAAATGGTCGCAATTGAGCAAAATTGTAGATGATGGATTTGGCTTGAAGAGTATATGGAATGAATCCCATATTGATCCAGCTCTTGGACATTAATACTAAATACTAATTCACCACTAATCCTTTTTGGGTTCAAGAGTAGCGTGCTACTTACTGAAATGCGCTTCAACACCTCATCAGGGGTGGCAAGCGCTATATAAATGCAAACCCTTCCCTCTTCTATCCCTCCACTATCTTTTTCAATCCATATAATAAACTAACATGTCCACGCCCTAGATGCAGGGCGGACGGAGCGGACCTTATGCACATGCTGTGGTCCTGCCCTATGCTGACTACCTACTGGTCGTTGGTGGGAGAGACACTAACTGAGGTGACAGGTCGATCGTTACAGATAGATGCAGCTGTGGGGATCCTACACTGGTTTCCACATACCCCTAAACACAAGATTACTAATAAGTTTATAGATTTAGGGTTGCTCCTTGCCAAACGGGAAATCACCAGACACTGGAAGGCGCGAGTTGGTCCTACAGGTGATAAATGGCGCAATGAACTTCTCAAGTGGGCGGGAAGCGAAAGTACGTTGAGATACCAACAGGTGCAGCGGCGAAGGGATGAGAGGGCTCTAGAAGCGGCGCAGGCATGGGAGACGTTGGTGCAGGCCCTGCGCGACCATGACACACATGCTGATTCTGATAGTACAGACGGAGTGGGACCCGGACCTCAATAACAGACCACGGGTGGGTTAGACCCCCGAGAGAGAACTAAGTCTCTTCACACGAACTGATTGGCCATACGATACGCTGCTGATGACGAGGGGGGTGGAGGGAGGGGGAAAGAGGAGTGGGAGCGCTCTCGGTTTCCGAGGGCACTAGACTACGGAACAACTGCATCTAGCAATTACCTCCTCTGGGGGGATTAACCTGATTGGGGAATGGGGAGGGGATGTTTTGTTTTGTTGGGTTGTTTAGAAAAGCGGACGAGATATACTCATTTCACCTGTTGCACTTTACTGGAATGGAGAATTGTTCCCCTGTGGACTGATGGCACACGCCGCCCGACCCCCGGGTTGTGGGCTGAATGGCCGTGTATAGAGTTGATCCTATTGACGTCCTCATGGTTTTTCCTACGTATCAGGTGCCAATAATGTGTTAACATTTATTACCTGCAATAAAAACATAGTTTAAAAAAATAAAATAATAATAAACTAACATGTCCACTGCTCAAATTCATTTCACATTTCCCCATACTAATTCACCAGTAATAATTTTTTGGTTTCAGAGTGGCATCCTACTTGCCCAAAAAAGCGCTTTGACTTCTAGTCAGGGGTAGTAAGCACTATATAAATGCAATTATACAATTACATTCTATGGATTTGCCTATTCTAAACTCAGTTGTAATATCTGAATTGCAGACAAGAGGAAAAAGCTGCTCAATGAGCTCCCCATTGGAAGTGAAAATGTTAGATGTTGTGGGTAAATTTTGCTGGGAGAGAAAGCTTAATCCAAATCAGGTTTGACTCCGAAATTAGGGAAATTTGTAGAAGATGTCTTCTTGTCATATGCAGAATTGTGAGGTAAGAGACAGGTGATAGTTATTATAGTATGCCATTAAAAGGTTCCAACGAAGGGTAAAACGTCTGGTAAATATAAATATAAAAATTGATATAATATACAGGAAAAGCTCTATAAAGGAGCATGGCTATGAATTATGAATCTGGATGCTACAGCTTTGCGTTAGCCAATCCATAACAGTTCTGGTGTGAGGCTTGTGTGGGCTTGCTCCTCTCCCTTTCAATATGCCAGTTTGCAATTTAGAGGAGGAACATGGAGAAGGAGCTACTTGTCCCTAAAGTTGGTAAGCAGCATTGACAGAACCAAATAGCTGCCTCCCATGGTGGCCTCGATACCTTTCTCCGGTCCGCACATTCTATTGGAGTGTACATTTACAACTATTGCCCCTGTCTTCTGCCCTCTCGGCATTGCAAAAACAAACTTACAAATGTTAAACAGCATTGTCAATGCCAATAGGTATGACTTTAATGTACTAAACATAGAGGTACTTGGATGCACGAATATATTTTACTTTCATTAACGAATTGAAATCAGATCTGTTGACTTTTGCCACTGCTTGTAGAGGCTCAGATCTCCTTGGCTCCCTGTTTTTACTCTTCTTATAAGCATTCAATTTTTATTGTGCAATTTGCTCTTAATTTTTATCTATTTCTCTTGGCTTTTGGATCAGTTTCCCCCTAGTGGCCAACACAGACTTTCTTTTCCTTTTTTCACTCATTACTAACAGACAGTTGATACGCCTCTTTTGCACCAGTAGTTTCTGCGGTGCCAAGCCATGGGTAAGGACTTTAAAGGAAGGACATACTCACTGCAAAGGAAGGAAGAGTAGGAAGCTATTTTGTTAACTCACCTTTGTTGGGGGGGGAGAGGGCTAAGGATACTTCAAAGAGAAGAAACGTGTGATGTGATGACCTCATGTACTGTGTAGTTTTGGTTTAGATTTCAATGACCTTCTCACTAGTAAGACTCCTGTAAGTCTGATACTTTTGGGTAACTCCCCTGTCTACTTACAAAACATTTTGTTTTTGCTCAAAACAAGTGACTATTTGTATTTTCTTGTATATATTTTTTGCTTCTTTGTGTGGATGGTGGATTTGCTTTTTCTTAGTCGACCTGCAAAAGAATGATAATAGAAGAATGTTATTCTGTTCCCCTCTTATCTTTTTTTATGATTTTTGTTATTTTGGCATACTTTACATCTGGCCTATTATCATAGTTTGACGGCTGAAAATATTACAAAGAGAATAAACAATTAAGTGATGAAAAATTGTGAGGAAAACATACTTAGAAAATAGAATTAATTGAGAAACATTTGGAATTCAGTGGGTGGTGTGAAGAGTTATATATCAAAATAAGAACAAAACATACCGATACTCACCATTGAGATTTTGCATTGAAATAACAAATATAGATTTATAGAGAAGGGCTTGCTCCCACGCCCCACACCTTGTGTACAGGGGCAGAAGCTTCCTCTTGAACCTTTAATGACCCATCATGCATCCCCTTCTACTTTTTGTGGGATTTATTTTACATAGTTCACACTTTCTATTCTGTTCACCTCTTATTATTTTTTTGTATTACTTTTGCGCTGTTAGTGTCCTTTACCCACGCCTCACTATCGTTGTTTCAAAGTTGAAAATATTGTTTTGTGTTTAACTTGTAAATTATGGCAATTTTGTTTTAAGACAAAATACTTAACTGCCATACAGTTGATATTTTCACTTTCTGTAATTATATTATAATTATTATTCATTATAATTCTATTTACTTTTTTCATTCGACAGAGACGAAGTGCCACACTGAATGCACAAAATAACACACAGACTGAAACATACATACGATGCACAGAAATGTTGTAGTTATGCCATCCCAAAAATCTTGGTCCGGGTGAAACTCTATATGTTGTTACATGTCTCATCCATAACTTTTGATCCCCTACAGATGGCTTGAGGATAACTCTTTAGTGTGAATGCTCCTAACCCCAGATTTGTATCAACTTTCACTTCAGTGTCATCAGAGAGGACATTACTGCATTTCCTTTATTATTATTTCTTGTTTTATTAAGAACTAGTTTTAGGTACTTTAGTCCCCATCGGATGGCAATGAAATGAAGTGAGAATTTAATATGGCACTTTGAAAGAAAGTGTCCATTTTGATGAATTGGGTTGTATTGCAGACTGCATTATGTCTCTGGTCCCCTCGGGTACAATGTCATCTACAAGGGATCGCCCATGTATGAAACCTTAAGATGCTGGCTATATCGATAAAGCGTCCGGGGCAGCGCATATCAGGGACATCTGATACGGATCATTAGGACGGACTGAAGGAAGCAGAGAACAGCTCAGGTTACTAATTCAAACACAGGATGAATTATTCATTGTACTGGAGCCGGCGCAGCCTTTCCGTCTGCGCTTCCCCGAGGTGGTGGGTGCGAGGCTTCCCGCTCTCCCCTTTGGAGGACTTGTTCGGGAGCAGCTGTGAACGAGAATGCGAAACATTCCCTTCCACTGCATTGTGGCCGTCACCTGTGCCTGTGTGCTCTACCTGGTTCATGCAAAGAAAGGTAAGGCAGACGCCTGCTCGGAATTGTCGGTTATGATGGGGAGTTTTGGCTGTTGGCCAGCATGTTGCTTGCCGGAAGAGTTGATTTTCCAATAACCTTGGTGGTTGTTTGTTGTGGGCAGCCATTCGTAGACTTTCAAAAGTGCAGTTTCGAGTTAATTGGGCAGTGACGGTGGGGATTTTTTAAACTTTAAAATTGTATTGTACCATTCAAACATCATCCATATGTTTTTGAGTGACGAGCACCACTGAGATGTAAGGATGCCAGAGGTGAGCTGAGATGCATTTAAGTGAAGGCTGTGATGGTGTACATATGCTTTCGCATGTTCGTGTGTGAATGCATGCATGTGTGTGTTTGTGCATGCGTTTGCACCGTAGGACAATGAATAAGTGATTAAAATGTATCAGAGCGAAATATCTGTAAACATTCTGCTGCAAGTATTGCGAACTGGTTGCATGTAGCAATGTCACATTACCAGTGACTCTGTGAGTAGGCATAATAAGGTTTGTAAATCACTCATTTTCAAATGTGTCTTAATTTTCCATGGTATTAATTTCATGAAGATCTAACTTGTATTTTTTAATGTAACTGCACATCGAAATTGCATTAACAACGTAGTATATAGTAAATCATTCTAGTCAATAAGCAATTGACGGTTGTTTAGTGCTTAACTGCATGTGAGTACAGCCTTGCAAACGACATATGGAACGTGACGCCGATTAGTATAAGGATTATGATAAGGTGCTTGGAAAACAGAAGAGTAAAATGAAACATGAGATTGAAGGTGCTTCTAAATTGCGTATCCTTTCCATGTCCATTTTCATAACCAGCCTGCGACATAAGATGAGTTCATGTAGTGGTGTCTTTTAAAGCAGGTGCTGGTTATCTGCTGTAAACTTCGACAGTTCATGTCAAGTTATTATCAGTCCAAAGCGCTGCAACTCAAGCAGCTGGCTTCAGGGTGCTGCATAATTATTTGGGCACAGATTTACGAACAGTCCACACAATGCCGGGCCGCAAGCTTTCACTGCGTTGTATGAGCTGGAGAGAGCAGAACTGGGCCATGTCTATTTGCACCAGTGCACTTGGTGCAGCACCCGTGTGCTATAGTGCAAGGGAATCTGTGTTGTGGTCAGCATAGTTTTTGTGCTAGAAGAATTCCCACCTATACAAAAAAATATGCTTTAGAGTGGTGGTTCCTTTGGGAAAGTAGGATCTGCTTCTTATGGTTACCCCCACTTTTTGCTTGATGTTACACTGTTTATGACTAGTCTGACTGGGATCCTGCTAATCAGGACCCCAGTCTATCTGCTTTCTCCTTAAAATGTTATGCATGCACTTAGGTACACTCCAGATTTGATACTGGGGTACCCTTGTCAGTCCCTAGTATATGGTACACATGTACCCAGGGCATAGGTACGCCAGAGGCCTCCCAGAGGCTGGAGCATGTATTATGCCACCCATGTGGAGTGGTGTGGCTCACTGGCTAGAGGCGGCAGACCCGGAAGCACGAGTCGGCCCGGGACCAGGGTTCAATTCCCGACGCGGCAGGGTCGTGGACCTGGGTCAGCGGACTCGATAATTCTCGCCTCTGTGCCTACTCTAACCAGGGGTCCCACTCGGCAACTCTGGGCATTAGCTTGCCTAATCTCCACAACGGCCCCATCAACGCCGGGGATGCCTGGCTTCACCTTGGGGACTCCCAGTAGGGACCATCCCACAGGGAAAGCCAGGACGGGTTCCCCAGCGGTATACCGCGCCAGGATACTCCGGTAGTAATTGAGCGCGTTACAAAACAGCTTATAACATAACATAACATGACAGGCCATGCAAAAGGGAACTACAGGCTTGCCATTGCAGCCTGTGTACACTACACTTAAAACCTTTAATTCACCCCTATAGCAGGCCTCGACAATACTGAAGGCATGGTGCTGGGTTTTACATGAGAGGGTGCTCCTGCATGAGCAGAGCCTCTACAGCCTTCGGAGACCATTCTCCCGGGTTGTCGGTGACGCAGCCAGACATCAGGGCCGGACTGGCTACCGGGCAGTTGTGTGTGCTGCCGAGCTGGGGGTTAATTTCTCGGTGGTGGGGGCTTATTTCGTTGATGGGGACCTGCGTGCGCATTGAAATAAAAAAGGCAAAACGAATTTCGTTTTTCACATGCAGGTCCCTATCAACGAAATCAGCCCCCAGCTCGGCAGCACACACAACTGCCCGGTAGCCAGTCCGGCCCTGCCAGACATATAGGTAGAGGTGCATTATATGCTCGCATAAAATGCCATCTCGAAAACGGCTGCAACAAAACTTGTCGTGTTTGGTATAAACCACCTTGGAATCATACCTCCACACCAGTAACCGGTGTGGGAGGTGTGATTCCACCCTTCTGAAGCAAGCTTTGTGGGGTCACTGGTCTTCCCGGTACCAGCCTTCTGGACCCGGGCAGCACAAAATGGTTGCTGCCGACCAGTGACACATTTCTGCCCTCCTGCTGCTGACCCAAGCTCAAGCAGGGGAAGGCAGGATAATAGGCATTCTGTCACAGGGAGGTGTGACCACCTCCCAGACAGGATTAGTGTATTGGGGCTGGGTGGGTGCACTTCCAAAGTAGCTGATAGTCTGCATCGGGGGCATACTTCATGTCCCTCTGCATAGTCCAGTTCAAACCAGTCCTGGGAGCCATTGGCTCCTGCTCTGGCGCAAAACTGGACAAAGGACATGGGAGTATCCTCCCCACTGTCCTGCCCCTCCTCTGGGAGGGTCTCCTGAATCTGTACAACCCTCTCCTATGGGTACAAAAGGGCTTACCTGGCTGTAGGACCCTAGATTCGAAGTGGACAAGATTCTGATCAAGAAACCACTGAACTTCGACTGTCTGGACACTCTGGACTTCGACTGGACCCGATGTTGTCTCCCTCTCTGTCGTCCAAAGCACTGTATGTGCCCGTGCACCATACAGGCTCTGTGCAGGACTTGTAAAGCATCAAGGCTATCTGAAGTATCTCCCGTGGGGTGAAGGAGTCACTCCCCGGCATTCGCAGGCACCATAATGCAACTCACCAGTTTGCTGATCCTGAGCTCCTGCAGACTCCGAAGGCTTCAGCAATACAGGAGATGAGTTTCAATGTTTCTTGAGGTCAAGCTGCCCTCTCACCAAGTCTAAGGCCAGTATCCCTTGTGGGGACTGCCTAACCAGAACCTCTGTGCACTGTGTACTTTTTCAATTGCATATGCTTGTTGGCGTTCCTCAACTAAGTGCATTGGGCTATTGATAGCCCCATCTTCTACACACATGTTGTACAAAGGACTCTGGCCTCCATGCACTCTGCGCCCTGCAAGCTGGGACTTTGTGAAACTGCTAGAGGTACCCTCGCGACTCCTGTGCTTTCAGCCTGTGGGTCCATTTGAGGGACAATCCTGATTTCCTTGGGCTCCACTGGTTGCTCCAGGTCTGCCCTGACTCCCCTTGCTGCGGTGAGTCTATTGGTCCTTGCTGGGCCAGACCATGAACTTCCTCAACCTTCTTCCTGCGTTGCCACTGCCAAGGCTTGTTGATGCTCCCTCCAGACACTGACCCCTCAGCATTTGACAACCTTCATGGGACAGCTTGTGTTCGGCTCCTGGTCATCCTCAATGTCTCCTGGCCCCCGTGGCTGCAGAGTCAAGGTCTCCTTCTTCACACCTGAAGAACCCAACATCAATGGGCATTCATTTACAGAGCCCCTGGTCACTCCTGAGTGACCCAGACTTCTTTCCAGCAGTGGCATTTCTTAGAAGACTCCCATTGAGAACAACTGCGGTTTACGATGCCACTTCGACCCTATGCACCCAGCATCTTTGGGATAGGTAACTCTGGTTCTTCAGTATCCACGGAAGGGGTGGCTCTCCAACCTTCTTTGTTCTGAAGAGTTTCTTTGTTATCCAACGGGAAGAATTGAATTGAATTGAATTGAAAAAATATTTATATTGCGCAGAACACTAACCCGAAGGTATCAAGGCGCCTAGCAAAAGGTCAGGAAGGACCAGAAAAGGAGACATTAAGATCTTAGACATAAGCTTGCTTGAAGAGAAGGGTCTTTAAGGCCGTGCGAAAATTCTGTAGGGATGGGAGGGATCTCAGATCCAAAGGAAGTTCATTCCACCACTTAGGAGCAAGAGTGGAAAAAGCTCTGCCGCCCCACCTAGCTTTCCGAACACGGGGGGCTGCTAGAAGCCGTTTCCCTGAGGAACGCAGGTCTCTTCGGGGAACATAGTGGGAGATAATGGATCCAATTCCAGTGTCGCTCTTTTTAGCGATGGCTCTGTAGGTCATACACAGGACCTTAAACCGGATACGCTGTTCTACCGGCAGCCAGTGCAGTGTTTTCCTGGCTGCAGTGGCTGAAGAGCGTCTGGGAATGTCCAGGACAAATCTGGCTATGGCGTTTTGGACCACCTGCAGGCGCTGCAGCTGTCCTTTATTGAGTCCTGCATACAGCGCATTACAGTAGTCCAAGCGCGAGCCGATGAGAGCGACAGCTATTTGTTTTCTTGCCTGGAGGGAGAGAAATTTCCTGACCCTACGGAGAGTATGAATCAGGCCCCAACAGGTGGAAACAGTTCTGCTCACCTGGCTGCCTAGGTCAAGGGCAGGATCTATTATCACCCCGAGATTTTTAGCAGAGGATGTGGGGGAGGGACAAGTACCAAGGGAGTCAGGCCACCAGTTGGCTGACCAGATGTTTTCTTTTCCCCCAAACACCATCACCTCCGTTTTCTCCCCATTCAGTTTCAGAGAGTTCTGAACCATCCACTTACCGACCGCCTCCATACAAGATCTAAATTTGGGGGCGATTAGTTCATCTGAATGGGGTAGGGAGACGAGGATTTGAGTGTCGTCTGCGTACGAGACTACCTCCATCCCGAAAGATCTTATTAATTTGGCCAGTGGGGTAACATAGATATTAAAGAGGGTCGGGCTAAGGGCCGACCCTTGAGGAACCCCACATAGCACAGGACGGGATGGAGATAGAAACTCCCCAAGCTTGACTCTTTGTTCCCTCCCTGTGAGAAAGGAGGTCAGAAGATCAAGAGCTGCGTTCTTCACCCCCACCTCCCTCAGCCGAGATGTAAGTACCGAGGGGGAGAGGGTGTCGAAAGCCGCCGTTAGATCTAGCAGGACCAGGAGAGATGTCTGGCCCTCATCTACTGATGTACGGATCTTGTCAAGTACAATAGTGAGGGCTGACTCGGTACTAAATTCTTTCCTGAATCCATGCTGGGAGGAGTCTAAGCATCCAGAGCTTTCGACAAAGGCAGCAAGATGTTTGTTGAGATGAGTCTCAAGCATCTTAGCAGGGGCGGGGAGCAGAGAGATAGGCCGGAAGTTTTTTAGGACCCCAGGATCCAGGGAAGCCTTTTTCAACAGGGGTTTCACTACCGCCTTCTTCCACTCTGCAGGGAAGGTGCCATCTCTAATGGCAAGATTCATTATCTCCACCAAGGGAGGTAAGAGGGTCTCCCTACACTGTTTAATGACCTTCAGAGGGCAGGAATCCAAAGGGGATCCAGACTTAGTCTTGGCTAACAAGAGCTCAAGATCTTGTAAAGTCAGCGAGGGAAAGGTGTCCAGAGTGCAAAGAGTGGAGATTTCGGTGGTGGTTAAACTCATCTCTACACCAGGTATAGATGCACTGAGAGCAGCTCTTTGTTCCTCAAGGGCTAAGTAAATATCCTGGATTTTAGAGTGAAAAAAGGAGGCGATCTTTTCACAGGGTCCTTTAACACTAAAACTGCAACCGCGACTCTCCCATTGAATTGTACGTAGCACGCGGTCATGTACTCTCACTGCACCCGTCCTCCGTGGGGTCCCTACTTACTCACCATGGGTGGTTCCTTGGGGTCCCATTGATTCTACAACTATTAGACACTGTCTTTACTCAAGTCGTGGTTCTTATACCACTATTTTGGTATATGGTTTGGTCTCCCCCTGGAGCCCACTGTGTATTAGTGCTACTTACATTTGTTTCTGTGCTACAGTATTGTGTGGTTTGTGTTTATCTGCGTTTAGCAGATTCTGCTAGGTATTTAAGGTGTGTTATAATAATAAATACATATTTGTAGAACTACTGTGTGGTTCTCCATTTAACCAATACATTAAGGTTACATTCTGGTAAACAAGCTGCTTAACATTTCTTCAGACTAAGCCTGAAGGCTGCTCTCCACTGCTACCACTTGGATAGCTTTCTAGGGTTATCTTTGACCTCTTAAATCGCCATAAGGGTTGTTTGGACTGGTGCAAGGTGCCCACTTTAATTAGTGGACACCATATACCAGGCCAACTTCTCACAGTTCCCAAACTTTTTTGACCCATGGGTCCTTTGACCTGTTGTGCGCTGCCAGAGGCTCCCCATTATATTACTTCTTTTTGGTGGGTAGGGCGATGTAAGCCCAGGCATGAGAGTGCTTCAATTTTCCTCTCTTAAAATAATTGGGATGAAGCAGTGAGGAAGGGCTTATAATCATAGATGTAACAAAATAAAAATATAACAGATGTTAATAGAAAACTTTATCAGGATCAGCAACCAAGCAATAACTAGAAGGGCTAAGCCACACACGACATAGCACTTAATATATGCTACTCTTTTAATCTGTCCAGAACAGCCAGTTCCACAAATCACGGAAGATGCTGTTAAGAAGGGAATTAAAAGCACATGAATCTACCAGTATAGAGCGACTGTCCCTGCACCAGAACCATTCTCTCTCTCTCTTCAGCTCTCTGGGCTGCTTTAATATTACTTTCCAAGTTTGCAGCTTGGCATTATTCCCAAACACTAATGGTCTGATTACAAGTTTGGCGGACGGGAAACATGACGGATATCCCATCCATCGTATTACTAGTTCCATTATATCCAATAGAACATAATGGAACTCGTAATACAGCGGACGGGATATCCGTCACGTTTGTGATGGAGTAACTTGTCTGCCAAACTCGTAATCAGGCCCTTAGTCTGCAAAAAATGAAGCCTTAACAAAGACACATAGTTCCTGGCTAATTATACGAAGGAATACAATATAAACTGTTTGACTCTGAAGAAAGATGGAGCTGAGATCAAAAATAAAAATGTATTTAATTAAACCTTCACAAGTAAACGTTGTATTGTTCCAATGTATAATTAATTATTGCTCCCAAGGCATATTTCTCTGCGTTTCTGCAACCTTAAACTTTGATTGTGAAAACTGCACTGCTGACAAGGGGAAATGTTGCTTGGGGGTGGCGGCTGTGCTTGATATTTTCCTTTTTCTCTGCCTCTCCTCACTGGCACGCTTCTCTCCTGACCCCATAATGAACATGGCCTTTTTAAGAAGAACTGAAAACCTGAGTACCTTGTAAATGTCCCAAGCAGCTTGTGGTTTCAGAAGCTTGTGAAAATGTCCCATCAATTCTAATTTCTAACAGCCTCAGAGTTGTCACTTGTGTATGTATACTATAGTAGTTACATTCTACTATCGAACGTGCCCCAGTAGTTTCATTTATGGTAACAAGTGTTAAAAACACTACTGTAAGCCACAGAGGAACGATTGTTTGAAGACTGCAGTGGACTATCCTGGCAGGAGGAGGATGTATGACGGTACAACGCTTACCCTTACAACGCGTACCTTTACGACGCAGGTTTAACACAAGTCGTTACAACAACTTGCGTTGGGGGGCGCTGGATAGTGAATAGTTTAATTTACTATTCCAACTCCAGTCCCCGTGGATAGTGGGGAAGGTGTTGGATAGTAAATTAAACTATCCCCTATCCTAGAGCGCCCTCCAGCGAAAGTCGTTGTAACGACTTTCGTTGTAAATCCTGCGTTGTAGCGGTACTGCGTTGTAACGGTTCCGTTGTAAAGGATGTTTCCCCAGGAGGAGTGGGCAGCGGTGGGAACCATGGCTCTGCGGAAAGAGATGATGCTTCGGCGCTGCGGCTGCAGCTGGTTAAAAAGTCCCTGCACTGGGCACAACTGCGGCGTTTAGTTCAGCTGCCTTTAGCTCGGGAGCGAAGAGTAAACATGGTTTATGATGGCAGAGTTATGAGATGATCTTATCATAAGTTGATTTTCGTCTTGGATGAGGTGTGCTTCATTGGAACTGCTGCTGCAATTGATTTTGTTTTGTAGTTATGTGTTTTTTCCATTTTTGCAAAGAGCAAAGAAATCTCACACAATTTTGCTTTGTTTTATAAAACGGTATTGTGCCTTCCTACTCAGATATTGATGATGAGGATGCTTCACAGGTTGCAATTCATGAGTTCGCCCAACCTTAGGGACCTGGGCAAAAGAGAGCGGGTGGCCTTGAAGGAGCGGGGAACGTCGCATCAAAAAAATGACCCGGCTTCTCTGCTGGCTGGTCCTCCTCTGTCCTTGGTCAGTGTTGAAAATATTCATACTGATGCTGCATACCTCATGTCTCTTATTCTGTATGAGTGGTTCCCTGGCTAGTTTTGACGGAGCACCAGGGTGCCGCGGTGCACAGATTGGGAACCGCTGCTGTACGGCTATTTTATATGTAGTGCAGCACACATGCATAGAGAAAAAAATATGAGAAGTAAAGATATTTCTCCTCGCTACACCAGCCTTAGGTAGGTGCAGGAGTTTGGCATAAATCCATGTTTACAGCTCTTTGTAGATATGGATTTGCGTCAGAATCCATGGGTGGGTTCATGGGACTGCCCATGCACCACCCACAGTACGCCTGCCTGATGCAAACTAGAGCAAGCCAGCATATGGTGCTGCACTGCATTACTTTTTCTTATAAATCAACACAAATCACCATTTGAGTTGGTTTGTAAATCCTAAACAGGGTTATGCGTCAGGTCTGGGTTTAAAAAGTAACGCAAGCATAAAGTCTTTGTAAATCTGTGCTTTGAAGAGTATGGGAGACTAATAGAGCATCATAGCATCTGGGAAACTGGAATACTCTCTATAGAATCAGGCTTTATTTATATTCGTCAATTTCCTTGACATGACTTTGATCTATTGGAAGACTTTTCCATAATTTGGCAGCTAGAAAAGAAGATGCACGTCCTCCCTTAGAAACCAGGTAAATGATGTGCAATTGATCACATGCACATGGGTCTATGGGGTATACCCAGGAGTGGAGATCCTGTGATCCAGGAAAATTAACCACTTGGATGCTAAGGTCCCTGATAATCTTCCATGTAATTTCCATTGAAATCAATGGAAACTCCATGACGAGCTGAGCTCGTCATGAGCGTCGAAGGGGTTAAACAGACCAAAGGAATCATCAGGCCTCAGAAATGCATAGTTTTTATGATCTTCCTCATTTGTTTGGAAGCTCACGGCAGGGAGGAATGAATGTCTCTTCCCACATGATTCAAACTCTTACTCACAGATTTTGTTTTCCATATAAGGGAGTCAAAATAGCTTTTCAGGGCTGTTCATTTAACACAGTGTGTACATGCATGCACACACAGTATGCATAAACCACTCCCTTCTATTGTGCAAGTTCACAGCCTCAAAATTCCGGTTAGTTCCCTTGCTTGTTTCACTCTCAGAATTTCTGCATAGTCTGCTTCATCCTGGACTGTTTTTTTTTTATTTTGATGTTTTCTCTATTTCATTCTTCACATTTACCACACATAGCCAAAGAACTATGAGTTCAAGCTACAAGCATCCCATGGTAGCTGACTACCACCTGTACCGTGGGGCGATTCACAAATGGATTATGGAGTGTGTAAAGTATTACTCCTGGAGTTCTCATTTACGTCCTCTAGCATGCCTTTGTGAATTGGCCCCAAAACATCTAAAACAGAAATAAAATGGGAATAACATGGGAATATCCACATAGAGTTAGTACAAATAGAAATGACTGATACCTTTGTTCACTTTTATTAATAAGGAGTTGGACTTTTAGTCTGATTCATAAAGGCACTTAATAAAAGAGCAAATCATATGCTATAAAAGAGTATTCATGCGGTACTCATTTCTATATTTGCAAAAGATTTTGTGAATCGGACCCTGTATCTCCTTGATTAGGAAAAGCCAGCATGGTCAAACCTGCTTTATGTGAACTACCATCATGCTGTGGCAAGATTTTAAGATAATATGTTACTCTCGACCTTCATCAGAGCTCTCTCAGGTGAAGCTCTCTCATTCCTACTCATCATTGTCAGTATCTCCCTTATTCAAGGCATCTTCCCAGAATCTTTAAGATAGGCCAGATTCTCCCACACTGCGGCATGGAGACCTCTACCTTACATATTGTAGAAGACACCTCCCTGACCACTGATGAAGATGACCTTTGCTTCTTGATGTTCATATCGGCGCTTCCAGGTCCCAAAAGATCGCTATTACCTGTGGAGTTCCCCAGGATTTTATTCTGTCTCCTGTAATATTCAACCTCTACATGGTGCACCATGGGGTGTGCTCACAGATAACAACATAAAGATTAACCAATATGACTAAAATACACAAATCTATCTGAAAGTCTCATCTGCTTCAGACATCCAATGCTTCAAACACTGCTTGCACATCCTCCAGGCGTGGATGTCCAGAGCCCACCTTAAGATCAACCCAGCCAAGATAGAATACCTGTTATTTACCAAGAACACCAAGCTAGGAATAGTACAAACCTGGCTCAATGACATGAATCTGGGCAACTACAAGTGTCAGTTTTCACTCAAAGGCAAGTCACTTGGATTCACTTTGAACAAAGGCCTCACCCTCAAGAAACATATTGCCAAAAAACAAAGACAACCTGGAACCAACTTGCTCTTCTAAAAAAAGTGACTTCAGAACTGCTGACTGAAGTCCCTGTACTTTTGAACCATTATGTATGTAAAGTGCGATGCCATGGACTCCCAGACTGCACACTGGTATCCCTTAAGGGCATTCACCAAGCCCCAGCACATCCAATTTAGGGGCCAATGAAATATCCCAGTTGCAGTTCCCTGTTGGAATCCCATAGGCTTCTCTTGCCGGCCTGTACCATCTTCAAAACCAGCCGCATCATTCACAAAGCCATCATGACCATCACCCCTCTTATTTTGTGGACAATTTCACCTGCTTTAGTGGTTCTTGGCACTCAAGCAGCCAGGCCACCATCAGACTGGGGACTAAAAAGAGTAAAAAAAGAAACAATGTAACAAGATGCATTTTCGATCAATGCACATGGGATCTTGAACAAGATCTCATGGGAGCTAACAATGGGTACACTAATGAATGTTATAAACACAGCAATGCCCTCATGATACACGTCGGTGAAGTTGATTCGATATAATCTGCGGCCCAGAAAGAAGAAGAAGGAGTCCAGAGCACCGGAAGAAGGGCTGAGTTAGGGACTTAGAAGAGAACTGTGCTGAAGAATAGTTAAGTGTTAGGGATGGACTGCTGGTAAGAGCCCTGGTGCACTTTCGAGACATTGTCAGATGGGACACTAGGATTGCGCCTGGGCCCGGATTAAGTGCTCCTGAGTTGCAAAAGCTGTGCGACTCCGTCGTGGGATTAGGGAACGGACAATAGAAGCCTACCTGTGAGGCTTTAACGGACACAGGGAGAAGATCCCTTGAAGGGAGAAGATCCCCTCTGGTTGGCCTCAGTGTGAACTGTTTTTCCCCTAGTTTACTTTGGACTTTTAGCTAGGAAAATGAGCAACACAATCAATATTTTTACCTGCCCTCGCATCATCAGACTCTCCATTAGGTATCCACTAGCAAAGACACTAATCAGTATGCCAATCAGGGACCCCCCAACTTAATGATTATTGAAATAGAAACATTTTATACTATGACATGGTCCAACAGTGAAACAAAAAATCAACAACAAAAATGGACACAACAGACAACCAATAAATCTCTCATTTCTTTTTGCCATTAAACTGCACACAAATCAATCACTTACTGAATACAATTCAAACAATAGGAGTAACATGTGCTTAAACTATTGCATCTGAAACACTCACTAACATATTTAGTAAATTCATTTTTCTCAAAACAATCCTTATTTTCTCAGACTAGGCCATTTTAAAGTGTAATTCTCTATGTCCAAATGGAATAACCTGTTGAAAGTTATTCATAATTTTGTTCCTAATTCTAAATCACATGTGTTCTGAACAACTGCATTATACTTTAGTCTGAACCAGCAGCCGTCTGCACTCATAATTATGCAGACTGGCTGCAAATTCACAATTCACATGGCTCCAACTGTGCATCTCTGCTGTCTGTGACAGGAGCTGAGCCTCCTAGCCCCCCCCCATAATCTTCTGCCTGTACTCTGCGAACCCATTGGAATGGTGCTGATAACACCAAGGTCACACCTGCCCTGCCATGCTCTGCGTCTGCAGGCATCTATATTTCCATTCTACATAATCTTACAGAACGGAATAAAAATTCACACACTGTTATTCTAAACCTTATCAGCCCAGAGTTCTACAACCCTTTTTTATTTTATTGTGGACTGAAACACATCCACCCAACAAGTCATGTTTAAAACTAACTAAACAACTTCTGCTCTCCACCCCCTTTGGAGGCCGCCTTTGCCGTGCAAAAAAAAATGCATTTCACTCTCACCGTCTTCCAAGAGCTAAGAATTCTGGGCTGCTAGCCAGCCTTCCTGCATTCATCACCAAGGCCAAATCTGCCTCACACTCCACGCTTGTCGTTCTGGCGCTGACAAAGCCAATAAGCCTTCCTAACTCTTTCTAACATGCAATAATTAACACTATTTTGACAAATACATTTCTCTTTCTTTTTTTTTCTCTTCTTTCTAACTTTACACTCTTCCTACATTCTATTAATATACATTCTGATTACTGGTAATCAAATCCCTTTTTCTTCATCTTCTACTGTTCAGAAATTAAGGGGATGAAAGAAACCAAATTATTTTCCAGCGGAGCACAGCCCTGCATGCACTTTTAAACTACATGAAAAACACACTGATAGTCAGGCACAACCATCTCAGGTAGCTCACAAGGACCAGACAATCTAACTCATGCAACAAGGTGCACCCACTTCATTCAAACAAACATTTACACAAACAAAAGGCAGCCCACAGACTGCTCTCAAACCAAACCAATTATAACCAAATCAAACATATTACATGAAATGCATACCCCATCCTCTTAATCACTGCTCACATTGGCTCACTGAGCCATTAAAAGCAACTTTAAATGTACACATTTTGTCTTCTTTTAAAACTAAACTTTCCTCTTTCTGCCACAACCTTAGGGAATCAAACATGCTCTGACAGCTGTGCCTAGCAAACAGTCTCTCCTGCAAGTAATCTATCTTAACTGCATCAGAAATATTAAACAAAATCGAGATAAATCCATATTCACATACATCTCAAAATTCAAAGAGTCTTCTACAGGAGCTGGTTGGCTCTTGGCCAATCTGACATCAGTTGAACTGCAGCAACACCTAAAACATTGCAACTTACTGAAACACGGCATCTTGCACACTCAATCAAACACCACCAAACTCACTCAATCAGATACCGCCAAAGAACCCACACATACCCAGACACAAAAGAACCAAGCAACTATCTCCACACACAACCACTTACAACCACACACGCACGTCCTATGCATTGAGTCCCTGCCAAACACGTGTTACCATAATGGGACAAGGCCCGTCGACCAAGTTTGGGGAACCTGGACCCTACCGCAGACCGAACAGTGCACTAACTGTTCTGAGGTTGGAGGACACATCCGCCACCCGGGCGGCACTACAGACCGTTGCGCACTTTACCCCGGAAAATCTGGGACTCTTCCATCAAACCACTCACACTAGGGGTTTGGGTCCTTTCCCAGTATTTAACCGTGATGAGCCACACTCCAGTCTCAGTACTACCTGGTCGGATGCTCTAAAACAGACATCCACCCGAAACCCTCATCACCAATAGTCTGTCAGAGCGCCACTTGCACTCTGAGTTCCCCGGAGCACACTAGCCCCAGGAGCACACCGGCTCCTCCAATCATCAGAGACACACCGGTCTCAGAGACACACCGGTCTCATGGAGCATCCCAGCTCCCTCAATCAACAGTCGGACCACTCACCTTCTGCTCGAAGAACCGACATCCACCGTTCTCCACCGCCGGCTGCTGGGACCAACACGGTCAGCTCCAAAGTTCCGCCTTCCGGACTCCGGCGCAGGATCATGAACCGGGACCTCTCCCGATCAGCAGGGTGGGGCAGCGCTGCGAGAACCAAGCTCGGCATCAAAGTGGGTACCCAGACCCACCGTGCCGACCAGAGGGTCCCCGGCCTTCTGCTACCCACTTACGGGTGAGAAAGATCCTTATCGCGGAGTCCCTGTTCGGGCGCTATCTGATAAGCGTGGCTCAAATCCACCTGAGCGACTTACCTCACTCATTTATCATTCTCATATAATAAGCCAGCCAGGCAGTGGAGAATAATAAGAAATATATTTATTAGGACATAATATTCATCTGCAGATGTGCCCCGTCAGGTCTACACCCCAGGGAGTGCACCGAGAGGACTGACTCATCCTATCATGACAATACATTATAACATAACATGGCAGGGTAAAGACACGCTTAGATCAATAAGAGAGAGAGGACTAGATAGGCTAGACCGTATCCCCTGGATTATTTATGCATATATCAATAAGGGCTAGCTAGTTTAAGAAGGGTATAGGAAACTCAGGTAGGTACGTCAAAAAACAACAACAGAAAAGGAAAAGCACTGTCTTCCTTATAAAGCCCTCACCCACCGACCTAGTCGGTGGCATGCTTCATCATCGGGCCCACCACAGTGGCACCAAATGTGCCCCGGGTGTGCTTCAACGCCAGGTGACTGCGGAGCTGGTATGTTGCTGAGTGTGCAGTGAAAAGGGTGAAAAAAGTGAAGTTTTAAAAGCTATACAGAAGGTCCCAGCACCCGAGTGTTACTTATCTTTAATGAACTGGGCCTCTGTTAGCGGATAAAAAGGCAAGAAGACGTAGATTGGAGCTGTATAGCTTTTAAAACTTCACTTTTTTCACCCTTTTCACTGCACACTCAGCAACATACCAGCTCCGCAGTCACCTGGCGTTGAAGCACACCCGGGGCACATTCGGTGCCACTGTGGTGGGCCCGATGATGAAGCATGCCACCGACTAGGTCGGTGGGTGAGGGCTTTATAAGGAAGACAGTGCTTTTCCTTTTCTGTTGTTGTTTTTTGACGTACCTACCTGAGTTTCCTATACCCTTCTTAAACTAGCTAGCCCTTATTGATATATGCAGGGTAAAGACACGCCCACCCTGGAAAATTACAGAACTAGCAAAATGGTGAACAATGAACTCATACATGCGGCATCTGCACCTGCGAAGGCAACACTGTTATCTCCCCTCAAGGTCACAGAGCCGAAGCTCTGCTTCTCCAGGGCATGGAAACATTTCTGAAAAACTAACTCAAGGCAAGAAATGCTGAAACAGGGATTTTCTGCTTATAAGGGAGGGGGGGGGGAACTGTACCATGAGACATTGGAGCTGCAGAGCAAATGTCAGCATCAGAAGTCTGTCTGCCATAGACAAGCCTCTCTCTCTTTAGAAGAAGTTGAAGCTTGCATATCACAAAAATAGCTCAGTCGGTTGCAGCACATAAATAATAAGCTGTAACTGCATATTGGTTAGACACATCATGCTAACTCATAAGCGTAATATATACAGTGGGCGGGGCATCGAAAACTGAAACCTATCAAGGTGCACCCTGCCCTGAGTTCTTTTTTAGTGTTTGAACACATTTTATTGAGGTTTATTGGTGGTACAGCACAGCCTAAAAGTCCCATACATAAACATCAAGATGCAGTACAATTCTGAGCATTACCTATATTTCGGAAACCAACAAAAAGGAAGAAGTAACGAAAACCAAGGCACAAACCAGTCCCACCTAGAATGTCAAATTGCAGCATTGGAATGGCAAGAGCTACGAGCTATAAGTGTGTCCATGACTATATGACTGTATTTCAAGCTCAATGAGAAATTCTGGAGTTCGTGCAGAGGGTAGGTCCATACCCCTGTATTCCGCCCACTGCTTCCATACTCTGTTATTTTTCTGTGGGCAGCCTCGCGCCCGAAATACTGCCAGTTCCATCCCCATGCATCTGTCCATGGCACGTTTCCAACTGCCCACCGATGGTGAAGAGGTCTCTTTCCAGTGTCAGGTTATGTCTGTCTCGGATGGTGTGAGTCAGAAAAACAGGAGGTGTTGTTTATATCTATTTCCTTCGATCTTGTATTTTCTGTGTAGGAGGATTAGTTTGGGCTCAAAGGGGAGCTGCCAGGACAGCACTTGTGACACGCAAGAGGTTACCCTGTGCCAGACGGGCTGGAGAATGCTGCAACTCCATACCATATGAAGGAAAGTCCCAGCCTCCCCACTGCATTTGACACATGTGGGAGACGATATCACACCCATGCGCCAGAGACGGGACCTTAAATAATATGCATGGTGTATGTATTTGAACAGGATTCAGCGGTACCAGGTTGCAATGGCAGCACCTCGAGGACTTGCCAGGGCCTCTGTCCCGTTGTCATCAGTAAGGGCCATGACGTCGCCCTCCCACGCCATCCATAACGCGCCCAACATGGTATGACTGTGTGTTATTAAGGTTTGATCTTGTGGGTGCCTAAGTCTCCCATTAACAGTCGCCCTTCAAGTGGGTTAAATTCGGGTAGTTCTGGCAGCCTCTTTATGTATGATATCAGTGCATGTCTGAGTTGTAAATACTTATAGAATTGGCTGCGGTGGAGCTGATATTCCTCCTGCAACTGTTGGAAGGGTTTGAGCACCATCCCCTTCATAATGTCTCCTAGTGTGGATGGTCCAGTGAGGTCCCAAGTGTGGAACCCAGGTAGCGCAGCCACTTAGGTTCCGTCTGCCCTAAGTTCCTAACATTGAACAGCAATCTCCCACTGTACTCATCCACTTCCGAACATCAATAGGCTGACTGGCCATCACTTTTTGGGGCCCGTGTAGGCTGTCAACATACCATGTAGAGAAAAAGAGAGAGATAAGAAGTGGGGCCTTTTGTTGGACCAATGTAATGCACATGGTTAGAGTTTCATCAGGTAACAATGAAACAAGGAAAAGATCCTGGGACCCCCTTTTCAAAAGAGGTAGAGACGCTAGTACGGTACTCCTTGGGAATGGCAAAGGTAAATATGAAGAGATCCAGCTTGGCTTATCTCTACTTGTCTAACAAGGTAAAGGACAGAAGGATGCCCACTATTCCTGCAGTTAGAATTTGTCCAATAGTGCTTTAATACAGATGCTGTAGTAGACATCCAAGGAGCTGCTGGATGACAATGCAGTCAATGAGAGACAAAGACACTCACATCACAGAGACAATGAGCTTAGCATCTCATAAGAATCACATCCTTTCTCCTCCATCTTGGATCAACAATTCCAGGGAATTCAAGTGCAAAAATTTTTACAAAGAGCACTTGAAGCTGGTCCTACGTACACTATGAGAGAACCAGAAGTTCTTAGATGAGGTTTTAGAGGAAGACCACGAGGGCGATGTTGAGCTCCTGGTCAGAAGATGAGAGGTCATCTGCGACCTTCATCGTCCATTAGGGAGTGGAGCTGGTATGGAAAGGAAGAGGGAGTTCTTTAATAAGAATCTGCTGAGATTCCACAAGTACAGAATTTGGTGACTTTTGAACACATTTCAGGTATGATATTGCATTTTTTCCTACCCAAAATTTACAAAATCTTTTCTGCATTTCACATTTAGCACACTTGATGCCTATTCAAGTAAATATTTAATGGTGATTTCTCTGTTCCTTGACTATGGGAAGCAGAGTACGTATCCTCAGACTTGGAGTATGTTAAAGGCTAGTAGGATTGGTGCACTAATATTATAGTCCCATTGTGCACCAGCGGTCTTTACATCTTTTATGAAGGGGACCACGAATCAGAACTTCTCCAAAGGTAACAATATGGAAGGAAGGCGGGGAGGCAGAGTGGTGAGGATGGAAAGCAGAGGTGGAGAAGTTCTGTGTTCTCGCTGGAAAACACATGCTTATTCATGCTGTTTGTGTATTAGACCTGGCATCTTTGGCGTGGTTTTCCCCTATCTTTTTGCCTCTACCTCCTGTATTTTTGATGCTGTGCTGGATTTCGTTTTTGCTGGTTTAGATGCTTTGGACACTCTGCCACTGCTGATTAGTGTCAGAGTGTAAGTGCTCCCTATGTACATTGTTATGATGATTGGATATACATGATTGGCATATTTGTATCACCATAAAGTCTAGTAAAGTGCACTGGGTGTGCCAGGGCTGGTGATGACAAATGCTACTAGTGGGCCTGCAGCACTGATTGTGCCACCCACAGGAGTAGCCCTAAGATGGTATCTCAGGCCTGCCACCGCAGTGCCTGTGTGCAGTCTGTGAACTGATATGTCCTCCTGATCAGTGTCCCCACTGACCAGGCCTAACCCTTCCCTTTTTTGTGTACATTGGTCACCCCTATGGAAGGCCCAAGGTACCCCCCTGGGCAGGGTGCAGTGTATGTGAAAGGTAGAGCATGTACAGGTGCAGGTGACATGCTCTGGTAGTGAATGGCAGCCATTTTCGTTTTTCACTATTGTAAATGTAAATGTAGTTGAGCTTATATAGCGCACAGCTACCCGCAGTGGGTTTCCCGGCGCTTGCTTAGGGAACCCGTCCTGGTATTCCCCTGTGAGATAGCAGGGTATCCACAAGGTGAAAGTCAGGCATCCCGCCGCGAGGGGCCGTTGTGGAGATTAAGCAAGCTATTGCCCAGAGTCGCAGAGTGTGAACCCGTGAGTCGAGGAGGCACCGGGGCGAGCATTATCGAGTCCGTGGAATTTTTAGCCCAAGACCCGCCGAGGCGGGGAACTGAACCCTGGTCCAGGACCGATCTCAGCTTCCGGGTCTGCTGCCTCTAACCCCTGAGCCACACTTCTCCACACTTGTAAGGTTATCTTGCTCCATAGATTAACATGGGGGATGCTGGCTACAGTGGCTACCAGCATTTCTTCCCATAGGAACAAGATAGGACATAAGAGTCTAGTATCCCTGAACTCAGAATTTAATAACACATCTTTTAGGAAAGGTTGTTTTTAAATCCTATGTTTGAGAATAGCACTTTTAGAAAGTTGCTGTTCTCATGTCCGACCCTTCTGTGTGCCTTGGCCTGTTTGTGTATTGACTGTCTTGTTTGAGAGTGACAGGGGCTGGGGATTCCCCAGGAGGCTGGCTGAATGACTGCATTTGCAACTTGAGTGGTGGGAGGAGTTAGCACCTGGGCCTGAATAGGGCTGTGCCTGCCTTCCACAATGCTGGCTCCACCTCCTGCTGGGCGGCTGACGACCCTGCCCCTCACTCTGAAAGGAAAGAAGAAGCCAGGCAAACAAAGTGCTCAAGCAACACCCAGAACTGGTTCAGACCGGGCTCAGGGCCCACTTGCACAAAGAGAACAAAGACTTTTAGGGGTATAAGTACAGGACCCCTGACAACAGAAAATTAGATCACCCTGGAATCAAGAAGGAACCTCTGCCAAGGAGAAAGCTGAAACTGAAGAAGGAAGATTGTCCAGCTGTTGCTCTGCTGGATTGCCCTGCTGTTGCTTTGCTGCCAAGGAGAGGGGAAGGACATTGCTTTGTGCTGTGTCCCCTTGCTTGAAGGAATCTCCAAGAGCCTGAGAAGAGCTGGCTCCCTGTTCTGAACTCCCAGGAACAAAAGGACTTCACCCCCAGCTTCCCCTGAGCTCTACTGAGAGAGTCATGTCCTTCCTGGAGTGCTTGGCCCATGTGTGGTGCCTCTGGAAGTTGTACCTGTGTTAGGAAGCTGGAAACTAAGCTTGAGAGACTTTGCTAAAGAAAAGTTATCGCATCGCTCGCTGCGGAGCGCATCCCCGACAGTGCGAGAAGATTCCAGCCGCTACGAAGGTCGAGATCGTCGCAGCGCCTGTTGCCGCTGTCAGAGCCGTCGCATCCTTCGGTTGCGGAACGCACCCGATCGGTGCGGGAAGTCTAACATCGCTGCGAGTGTCGTCGCAGAGCCTGTCGTCGCTGGGAGAGATCACCGCACCGCCTGCTTGCGGATTGCATCACGTCGCTGCTAGAGTCATCGCCAAAGCCAACGCATCGAGGAGCTGCGAGAGAGAAGATTACCGCTGGTCCGCGCATCGTCACCCCGGGGATCGTCACACCTCCAAAGATTGTCGCATCGTGCCTTTGCGAGAACAAACTTCCTACGGAACCTACGCACCGGAATCCATACAAGTGGCCTTCCTCCCCATACAGATCGGATTCGTCGCAACACGCCCGCTGCTGCAACGGGGCTGTCGCAAACGCCTACCCAGGGTCTCAGGAGCAACGCATCGCTTGTTTTCCACCGCACCAGCTTCTGCTTTTGGAACTTTGTCGCAACTAAAGGTACTGTGAGCTAAACGTGATGCAACTGTGAACTTTTCACGTAACTGTGGATTATTTTAACGCAACCTGAAGAATTTTTATCGCAACCTTAAGAACTCTTTTGAAACCATATTCTTGAACTGTGTATGCTGGATGTTTGTCGTTTTGGTCTTGTGTAGTTTAGATTAAATATCTTTATTTTTCTAAAACTGTTGATGAGTCAGTTTGTGGTGTTTTCACTGTGTTACTGTGAGTGTTGGTACAAATACTTTACACATTGCCTCTGGTTAGCCTAGACTGCTCGTGCCAAGCTACCTAGACGGTGAGCAGGGGTTATCTCAGAGGGTTTCCTCCTTACCCTGACTAGAAGCAAGGGTCCCTATTTGGAGAGTGGTGCCTACCTCTGCCAACTAGAGACCCCCAGTTCTAACATGTATATTTTCTGGATTTAGAAAAATAGATGTTATCCATTCTACCTCATCAACCTCACTGGAGCACACCGTGGGGTAGATTTACTGAAGTCTTCCACGGAAGCTTGCATGGCTCAGTGCAGTAGAAAACTGACCCCTTATTTACCATTCATTGTAGAGGGTTGTGGGCGCAGTGCAGAATTAAGTTGTACTGCGTGACCCCCATACAAACATCAGTAAGTCTACTCCAAAACCCCTATGCCCTCATTCTGCATAGTTGCCACCTTGCCTTATCTAAGGCCAGGAAAGGCAGCACTTCTGCTCATTAGCACTTGAGTCCAAAAGGAACAGAGGATCCCTTCTCTCCTGCAGACACTGCATACCCAACATTTTCTACGGTGGTAAGTTTCATCTAATATTTTCTATTTTGTATGTATTTGTTAGTTATATTTAATTATAATATGGTGTGTGTCTGTACCTTGGCACTTTCTCCAAACAGCTCACTCGCATTCTTTAGAAACGTGTGAATACTGGCTCCCATGACCAATGGAGTCTACAGTGCTTAAATTGAGTCGGTGGTTTTCAGCACTTTGCACCAGCACTTAATTACCAACACCAGCGCTTAATTACCTTATGACAGCTGCGACATGGTGGTGCAGTTTGTGTCATTTAACGATAAGCAGAACATCAGCTGTTTATTAGTTCAAAATACATTGAAAACAACTAATACTTGCTCCCAAGCCATTCTTTGAGCTGTGGGGCCTCGAACTGTCTGGATTGTCACATTTGTAGGAGTGTGATGTTAGTAGTTGTGTTGTGGTGCAAGCTGAAGTGGTGACGTCCTGGCGAGGGCCCAGGCACTTTTTATTTAAGCACTGGATGTACTTATGTGCATAGAAATGTTTTGAATTCTAAGCGGTAATCTCCATTACATCGAACCCAGGCTTCCTGCTCAGGGTCCTTCGAACCCGCCCTCCCTCGGCCTGGGCTCGCTGTCTGCTGGGCATCAGACGGGCTGATGTAAGGGTAACACCAAGGCCTGGGCTGGGAGAGTTTATAATGAAGGAAAGATTTTAAGGGAGAACCTTTGTAGACCTGTCTTTGAGTGAGGACACTCACCCCTCAAATGTGAAGGCTGGGACGAGGAAAGCAGATGAGGTGGTAATGTACACATTAAAGATGGAAATATGATCCGACTCAGGGTTGGTACAAAGGAAGAAAGGTAAGGGAACGAGAAGCAGAAGTGGGTATCGGTTGAGCCACACCCATTGGGAAAAATCTGCCAACAGTCATCTCTACCTTCTCTTTCCTAATGCTTTCTGTCTCTTCCTCCTGTCTAAAAGTAACGTACATTTAATTTCTGGTACAACCAGATTGCTGCTCCATAGAACGAGGCTGTGGTAACCCAGCAGTGCCTCTGCCTTGGATCAGATTTTGATGGGGCATGCAGTGTCGGACTGGTCTCTAGGGCTATCAGTCAGTGCCAGAGGGGCTGGTGACATGACGGGTATGTGTGTGGGACAGTTTTGGGCTGTTTAAATGTCTGTTTTATGCCCTAAAGAGCAGTGGTACTGGAAAAAACTTTCTGAGCAGGGGTGCTGCTATCAGTGTTATATCACTAAGGTCAGAATGATTGTGAAAAATCCCAGCTTTCCACAAAGAACAGGTGTAGTAAATGAGTCATGCTCTTAAGCAGTAGAGTGGTAAGGATGTGGAATGTAGCAGGTGATGCACTGTGGAGCACACTTGTGCACATATATTACTAAAGTAAGGTGTAGTAGTGTACTGTCATTTACAGTCAGCTCATTTTCCATTGAAATTTCTAGTAAATATGTGCAGACGTGCAGTTTGACTGATAAACTGTACATCGCACAAAGGAAAATATGCAGAAATCAGATTTCAGAGAATATTTATCAGTTGCATATCACCAAGTAAAGCGGTTTTATTTCTGTTGATCATATTATTGCCTTTGTTTCCATTACGTTTCAAAATTACAAAAAAGTGTTTAATTTGTGATTTCCAGATTTTTAAATGTTTGTACGGTTCATTTACAGTCATTTAATTGTTCTGGTGTGGTAGAAGAATATTACAGCCTATAACTTTTTCCTTTTGGACTCCCTTTATCTATGCAAGACTGTCACATAGCTCACAAAAGCCTCTCACTTTGCAGTCAAAGAAAGAAAACTAAACACCAATCGCCGTATTAAAAGAATAAGCAGCAATTTGTAAGAAGGCATTGTTTGGCATTTGACTTTTGTGAGACGATAAAAACATTTAAACACCTATTTATTGGTCATTTACCTTCTGAGATCCAGCATAGTTATTTTTGGCATACTGCAGTACCCCCCACCCAGCCCCCGCAGTCTTACTTCGAGCACCTATACTGACAGTAGTGGTGATTTCTCTGATATGACTACAAACATTGCCTACAGCAAACACAAATGCATGCTGTCTGCCATACTTTGCAAAACAGCGTGTCTTAACAAGTTCAAAACTGCCCGATTGGCAAAATTGGACCAAAATGGGGACATCTTTATTTTGGTGCCTGTGCCTATTTTCAGTCCCAGTCCAACAGTAGGGGCACGGCACATGCAAATTCCTTAATTCTCCATTTTGCTCTATTAAATGTACTCCTTGCCAGATAACCTAACCTGGGTCTGACACAATGGGCAGCATTGGTACCGCTGCTTGTTAGACTGCAAGAGGGGGTGGCTAGTAACCCAAACAAAGCTGCACGCTAGCCCACCTGGATCACAACCAACTGCCTTCACTGTACTAATTTATACTACAGCGTGGGCCAATTGTAGTAACCATTTAATGTGATGCTTCTAAATCCCAAGAGGCATGGGTGGCATTTAGGGTTCCCTGGAGGTCGCAGCTGTGCCCCCTGGCTTGCCCCTTGTGACCTTGGCACTGTATTTGCGCTCCTGGGCTCAGAGGTGTCAGAATCAGTGACAGGAACATAGAGGCAGCTGTCCTTATGGACTTGGTGGAGGTTCCAATTTCCGTATTTTGGTCAACTTTTCTTATTACACTATTGTGTAATAAAACATTGCGTACAATTAGCTGGAATGTGACCCTTCCTCGCAGCTAAAGTAAGTAAAACATGTTTTAATGTATGTTGTCTGCATGCATGCAGGTGAGAGTGAGTTTATGTGAGAGTGTGTGTATGTGAGACTGGGTATGTATGTCTATGCATGTGTGTGAGTGAACGTAAAGGTCAAATGGTGTGTGATGTCACTTCCACTGCCCCAGCCATTTGGCGAATTGATGTTCATGTCAAAAGGTGGAACCACATTGTCCTTGTCTAAGGGCAGTAGAGCCAGTAAAAATACTCTGTTCCTGCCTGTCCTGATTGGATGCAACTTGGTTGACACATGTTTGTTTCAGAGACAAAAGGTGGCCACCTATGCTAGGCAGTTTATCCTGATCATTACTGCTTCATCGGAGGAGCCTTTGTAGCCTATGTTCAAACGTCCTGGGCACAACCTCATCAAAATGGTCCAATGAAATGTCTTTGAAAATTAGACTTGTTGAAAAGATGTGCCTGTCGCAGCTCTACCTCTGTCTTCTTCTCAATACTCAAAGTCACTGGAGTGAGACTTCCACTACTTAATCTATCTGTGCGGTAACTGAAAAGCATTTTCAGTAAACTCTGATCAATAACTCTTTGACTTTGCACTCCCCAATGGCAGGTGTAGTCAATGATGCCAAAGGCGGAGGAAGGATCTTGGCAAAAGTCAAACAATTGTGTGTCTACTTCTCTGCATAATATGGCAAAAGGAAACAGTGTTCTTTAGAGCACCCTGTGCCCTCACAAATGGCTAATACCTAATAACTCTACTGAGTTTAGCCTACTAATGCCACTTGAATCAATCAGTCAGGTGGCCTGCGGTGCTGCGCTGGCCAAGACGATAAAGAATGCATTGGTCGGTGGGCAGCTTGGAGCTGCTTGGAAAGCTACCCTCCTCTCCGTCCAACTTGTCCTACCTGGGCAGTCCCATCAGTCCTCCAGGGTCTCCTGGCTCATCAACAGTAGGCAAGCAGTTACTCTCAGATACTGCCCTCACATGCTTGGTCCCCTTTGGTTAGGTTGGGAGAGCCCCAGAAGCAGCTGGTGATCCAGCATCCAGTGAGTGTGCAGAGCATGTACTATATTTAAAACACACCACCACTACAAAAGTAAGAAAGATGGCCAATGCATTTGTAAAAGGCACTTTACATACTATGCTGTGTTGACTCTCAAGGCGGTGGCAACTTACAAGCTGGAGCAGTGTGATTTATTGGCACAGTGATGGCATTTTACAAGCTGTGGCCTATGTGACTTATTGACTTGGCGGGTTACAGGTCAGATGTAGTGTGGATTACTGGCGTGCATATGCACACGTAGGCAGTTTCTGTGATTGGAATCACAATTTTACCTTTTGTCTTTCCTGAGTATTTTCTACAACTATTATTCAGTAGATAAAATGCAATATGCAATTAAATAAAATGAATATTTATGGGATAAATGACTTTTTTGGGCAAGTTGATTGGATTTTGGTGCTGACTTCTGTCACCATTATATTGGAAGTTGAGTTGTGGTGTCTATATGCTCAGCTGATTGGTATCTTTCACATGACCCTCTTCTACTTCTGCAAATATGTGTAATTGATTGTAACCTAACATCGATCGAATACTGAGTACGCATCATCAGTGTAATATTTCGATAATTGTCTGATGCACTATAGTGACCGCTCACCTTAACAACGAAGCTTATTGATAAACAATTCCTTCAGGGGTAATTTTGTGTTCAGATTTGTTTGTATACCCAGCCACCAAGAGGAAGATTGGGCTGCTCTATAGTTGTTTGAGCAAAATATTTTTAGCACCCTAGAATATTTGACCATGACCCTAATAAAATTGGTAGTGCCTTAGAATATTTGATTAACACACAACTGAAAAACTTTTTTAAATGGAAGTTATGTGTCTTTCCACAGAAGATAGAGAATGATTGTCATAAAAAGCAATGGAATTCTACTAAAACAAACACTTCTGGTCAGAGATGGTGAGCAATGCACTCATTGGTGGCACTATTAAAAAAAAAAGTGGTCTCCTGCTTTTTTAAAAATCAGCCCCGCGGTGGTCCAGGGCGCTTGGGGTCGCTTGGACTGATTAATTATTTATGGAGAGGGAGGCATGCTTCCCCCTCCCGAGCCTCTGTAAGGCCCCGGGGCAGATCACATTTACAAGGGGCTTGCATAAGGCCCAGGTGACCCCATCCCATGGTTCTAAAGTGTTCATTTTGGGGAGTGGGGCATGCAGGCTGCCTCATCGCGCCATAGACTGGCCATGGGGACCTCATCCCCTGAGACGCGATCAAAGTAGGGACCTAGGAACCTCATCCCCCTTGACACTGCTGTGTCCTGCCCAGTAGAGTGTGGGCAGGCGATACAAAGGCCGTTGTGCCTCTCTGCCCTGTGTATGAATACAGGCCGGCACAACATGTGCCCATCTATGTGCATGCACACCAGTTACTGTTAAAATTTCTCACTGAGCACTCATAAAGTCAAAAAATATATAATGAAGCTGTAACAGTTCAGTTGTAATTCACTATATCGAATTGCCAGTAAAGTTCGTATCCACCATAAAGTCTGTATGAGGTTGAAATCCACTCAATTATGGACAAAGAGATATTATAATAAAACTTTCTACCATAAATTAGAACATCACCTCAATAGTCAGAAAGTTGAAAAAGGGTAATACACACCCTTGTGAAAAGTGGGAGGTATAGTCCCAAAAGGTAATTAATATTGAAAAAAAGACAAAAATTAATTACTTCCTCTTGGGTTGCAGCCCTGATGAAGTCATTTAGGCATGACAGTAATGCCTGACGAAACACGTGTTGGCTGCTGAAAACTTTGGCTACTGAAAACTGCTTTGATGGGAGAACTATCAATAAACTTTGAAATATTACTAGATTGAACATTGAGCCCCGGTGTCTTTTTACTTCAAGACCATAATTGAGTGGATTTCAACCTCATACAGACTTTATGGAGGATACGAACTTTACTGGCAATTCGATATGGTGAATTACAACTGAACTATTACAGCTTCATTATATATTTTTTGACTTTATGAGTGCTCAGTGAGAAATTTTCACAATTGTTACACCCAGAGTTCCACTTTGGGATTGTGGGATAGTTTGGTAACCTTTCCCTCTTGCTTGGCAGCACCTAATTGTACTTACGTTATTACTTAGCCTTTACTTTTGCTCTGCGCCTGAATTCATACCTGGTTACCTCTAACATTTTATTGCACACCAGTTACTGCACAGCATGGACGTTACAGTCCATGCCATGCAGGAACCTTGTGAGGCACTCCCATTGCAATGCCTTTTTTAAAGACGCCGCTGCCTTTGAAAGGGCACCGCAGAGAGAACTTGTATTCTGTGGGGTGGGCAGCAGCGACTCTTGTCAGTGCGAGGGTGCAGCGGTGATAGGCCATCCACCCCTGCAATGTCAAAAGTCACAATCGGGCCCCAAGTCTCCGGGGTCATTTATTGCATGAACCTAGGAGAGCTTACCATATTTTTTTTAAGCATTCTGAGCTGGAGCTGTATGCTCTTCAGATGGAGTGCAGGGACGCCTTGTGTTTGGTCTATAGATGCACTTTGTGGCCTGATTTTTTAAAAATTTAAACTGAATGACATGTTTAATGTTTTTTCTAATGCTTCATTGAAAACAATTTGAAAATCACTATTATTAAACATTGTAATATGTGAATATATAAAATATACATTTGATTATAGTTATTGGGGACTTTCTGACAAAGCTAATAGTTAGGCTTCATATATGTTAACCCTTTGATAAAGCCAATATACCACTGCTTTTTATATTTTGGTGACCTTACCCTATGACATAGCCAGTAGGTCTGGCTTAGTTAAAACAACACCCTTTGTATTGTTAAATGAGATAATCAGCGGCCTACAGAACTGGAGGTGTGGCACCAGCTGGGGTTGGGCCACACGCACATATGGACATCTTACTTAGAAATTAGAACTCACTGAAAAAACAACTTTGAAAATGATGTCATAGATTAGAATTGTAAAAATATCTTACTTTACTGTAAAAAAAAAAAAGAAAACCTAGAAATTCACTGTAAATAACCAAAGGTTAAAAGGGCATTGTAGTTAGGACAATTTGACATTAAGAAAAACCACTGAAATTCACCAATTATAGTTACGTGAAGTAACAAAAACTCCTGCCTGAAAAGTCACTATAACACGTGTTGCTGCTGTTGAAAGTAAATGTTTTACTCAGAATATCAGGCTTTATTCTCGCATGGCTGAGGAATATAGGGCCATATTATCAAGGAAGCTGCGGTAGTTTATCGCTGCTTTACCGGCAGGAAACTGCTGATAAAGCGGCAATAATGGGCTTGATAATATGTGATTCAAATTTCAATCGAAGACCAGGTTAGATGTGTGAACATCTAACCTTGGCTTCGATTGAAATTCGAATCGCATATTATCAAGCCCATTATCGCCACTTTATCGGCAGTTTCCTGCCGGTAAAGCGGCGCTAAACTACCACAGCTTCCTTGATAATATGGCCCCTAGTGTGTAGTACATAGTCTCATTTTAGCTCTAGAGCACATTCCATAACCTCTATGAGAAAATCCTGAGAAAACAGTTTTCTTTTACATATGGTTCATCAAATCTGAGCAAAAGTTAATCATTTTTCACAGGGTAAAATCCCCTGAAAAATTACTAGAATGCCTAAACGGAGTACAACACATCCAACAAATGACTTATATTATGACTAAACTCTGTTAGAATGTGCTCCTATTTGAGACCCTCAAACATGGCATTTACTACAATGCATTTTAATGAATGACCACATCCTTGGGTCTTGTTATAGATGCTACAACATGTTGTCCATGTTGTGACCAGCCAATCAATCTAGGGGCCCTTTCGGACCCCACCACAGTCTCCTTTTGGAGCCATGAAGCACTCACAAGCCCATTATTATTATATTTTTTTTGAAAACCTTTATTGACATCAAAAGAAGACAAAGCGAGGCCCACAACCAAGCCGGCCTGCCGCAGTGTACAAAACAGTCAGGAGTCACCAGGCAAATATTACATAAGCAATCAATACAAAGCAGAGGCAGCACAATCACAATAGGGGAGAAGAGATACAGAAACTAAAGGGCTAAAACACAGGAGTAAAGAAGGCTTAATTTTACAATAAGGGGAGAGGACACATGACAGGCACACTTGCAATACGGAGGCATCCAACATCCCGTAACCAACCTCAACATTAAGAAGGGGGCATGGGGCAAAATATCAGGGGGACAACACAATGCAGTCAAGAAATCAGGATATGTGAGATACAGTCAGCCCCTGAGCATTATCATCGTAACACGCCCGCCACCCGAGACACTACCAAGCCAGAACAGAGGGATCGGAAGACAATGCATTAAAACCCGCCCGTCATAGTACCCCCTGGGACGCAGGAAGGAAAAAGGGGGGGGGACTAGGTAGGGAGGGGGGAAGAGGAAGGGAAAGGAAAATGGAGGGAAGAAAAACAGAACAATAAAAAGGAAATCAGGAAATATGAAAAAAGAAAGGTAAAAGACACGCCGACACGCCCCCCCGTGGTGGGAGGACAGGAGACAAAAGGATTAACGGCCCAAGCGGGGCATAGCGATCGGGAAGAAAGACAGCCGAAATTTAGCAGGAGAAGTAACGATGCCATACCCCCACCCGAAACACACCATAGGAGGTCGGGACAGACGCGGCCTCACGAAAAAGGGATACAAAAGGGCCATAGAACCAGAAGACAAACAAAAAACAGAACCCAACCCACCCGTCCCACCCTGCACCCCTGTAGAAGGCTATGGCCTACCCTTCAAACAGCGTGCCTGTCGCCCTAAACCAGAACCCGAAATATAGCGAGAAGAAAGAAAGAAAAACGAGACAAAAAAGCCACAAAAGCGGAGAAAAGAAAACAGGAGGGAGGAGCAGTAAAACTATAATACAAACGGTAGGCCGCAGCCCTCCGCCCAACCCGACAAGTACAATCAAAAACAGACCAGGACGACATCCCATCACGCGCCACAAAATATCAGGAGAAGGGGACCTCCCACCCTCCTACGATCAGAAACAAATGTGCAACGAAATCGCATACCGGGAATCAAGCAGAAGTCGTACAATTCACCCCCAACCCTTCCGAGCGACAAACCCCACCCACCACATAGCAATGTACAACCACATACTAAATACGAAATCAGCATATAATCGAGTGGAATGATGACTAGCATAGCTACGTGGGGTGTAGACAGATCCACAAGTGAGCAGTAGTCCAAACTGAAAATACCGATGCATCAACAATCGAAGCACGAGCCATGAAAAACAGGAGTTCAGATGCGCCACTGGAGCGGGCGAGGTGGTCCCAATTATAGTCACAGGCAAAGTCATCGAAGCAGGGACAGGAGGAAGTCCACCCATAGTTTCAGGCAACAATGTCGAACAGGGCCGCAGTACAGCATCCGAGTCCCCGGGGTCCGAACCTTGAAAAGCAGGGCGCCCCAAAGTCACCAGCACACTACACGATCCTCGATCAGCGGTGGAGACACCCAGGTCAATCGAGGGGGGTGAGGCAACGAAGTCATAAAAACAAGAGGGCGACAAGAAGAAACGTTCGCCCAAAATGGCGGCGGATCGTGGCGGACCCACCGAGACGCCCAGGGCCAGGGAAGCGTGCAGGGATCTCAGGGCTTCCAGGATATCTCTGACTGTCGGCTCACGCCCACCAGATCCGATCCCCACACAATCAGGCAACTCGGGCCCGCCGCCACAGGGTGACTCTCGCTCCAGAGGGCCGGCCGCCATTTCGTGAATCAGCCCAGTCGCCGCCCACGAGGACCCCCGGAAATAACAGTTCTCAAATGTAGGACTTTACAAGCGCCGGGGGTCCCAGCAAGGGCGGCCCTGGTGCCAAAAGGATGTCCGCCCAAAATGGGTCTCCGCCAGCACCAGCACCGGTGCCCCAAACAAGCGGAGTCCGGGCCCCGAGGACCAGGGCCGCCGGACAAAGCAACGGCGGGGGGAGACCCCCTCTCAGAATCAGGTCCCGGGGCTTCTCACCCGCGTCGGCCACCAGGGCAGGACCGGGTCAGGATCGCCGGGATCTTCGCACATCGGCTCCCAACACTGGTTCTCGCTCTCGGCCGGGGCCGAGAGCCGTCGGATCCCACCGGCCAGGTCCCGGACCAAGTCTCGCAGAGGCCCCGATCTCTCGGAGGCCACAACTCCGGAGCCACTGCACGCCGAGACACCGGGGTCAGATGGTAAGGACAAACAAGCCGTTATGTTTCCAATTCCCCGAAAATGCGCCTTCCCGGGACAGGATAAAAGACAGGATAGGCAGTCAGGATGGAGGGCTGCGGGAGCCGAGCTAAAGGGCGACCATTACGGCCGCGAGCTAGGCTCCTCCGCCCATTATTTTTTTAATTAATTTAAAGGATGCAAAGCTCATGTCTCTGAGTGGCTGCAAACAACATATTTTTTATGATGTGGCCAGCCAATCAGGATGACCTAGTCCTCATTAAGCTGGCTAATCAGAATCTGGATACCAATGGTCTATACTAGCCTTTTTAGCCCCTTCATGCCAATTTCTTGAAAATGGCTGAACGGGTTACACCAAATCACAAAAAGCCCTCTTTCTGAGTAAGATAATTTTTCCCCCCCTAATTTGGAGTAATTCTTTTTAGCTGCTTTTTCTATACTGGAAATCAAAATTGTCCTATTCTGAATTAACATGGGAAATTGCACATGTTGAACACTCCCTTGTTTTTTGCTCCCGCTTGATGGATCAGCGCAGACCTTTATATTTATACACACACACACACATATATATATATATGTATATATATTGCATATACACCTATATAGACGCACACACACATATATATATATACACACCTATATAGACACACACACACACACATATATATATATATACATATATATATATATATATATATATATATATATATATATATATATATATATATATATATATATATATATATATATATATATATATATATATATATATATATATATATTACCTACTGGCGGTCGCCAGTAGGTATATATAGTTAGGATTTTTTCCCTATGGGATTTTTGAAAATTCTATGTCTAATAACTTTGGCGTTTGTGGACGGAATTGGCTGAAATTTTCTGGAAAATGGAACATTTTGTTTCTGAGCAGCCCCTGGAAATTTGGGGGGGGTTCGTCAAGGGGGGGCCGAGAAAAAAGGGGGGTCCCAAAACGTGTTTTTAACATTGAGTTTTCCATAGGGCGGTTGGCCTCACTTTTAGCCCGAACGGCTGAATGGATTTGCACGAAACTTGGCAAAATTGTAGGGACTGGTAGCCCGATGTGCCTTTGCTAGGTCTCAATATATGTGCTTCAGTGGATTTTGAGAAATTAACGTTTAAAAAAAGATATATATCTGTAAGCGCGCTCTGGGCAGCGCTCCGGTTCGCGGACTTTACGCGTACCGGAACTCCGCGTAGCGAAGCTGATTGGCTCTCCGGTGTCTGTCAACATTCTAAACAGTCCGGAGCGGCCGCCATCTTGTCTCTCGGTAGGATTGAGAGACAAGAGGAGGCCAAAACAAAGGAGGAAATGACCATAAGGGGGCATAGTATATCCTCCCTGACCCCATAGGTTTAATGTGGAGGCTTTAAAAGGGCCCCGCGGGGCAAAAAAAAAAAATTTTTTTTTTTTTTTTTTTGCGTGGGTAGCGCCCGGTTCGCGAACCGGGAAGCGTTCTGGGCAGCGTACTATAATGAAAAATGAATGATAGACTTTTCAAATACTGTATGTTAATTGATTGTTGGTTTTGTTGATTATTTTTTAATTTTTTTATTTTTTAAGCAATTATTTATTATTGTGATTGTGTTTCAAAATTTAATAACATTTCTAACATTTAACTAGTTTATGAATTACATATAAAAATGATTAAAGACTCAAACAATTTTTTAATATTACATACAATTTTATTTTTCAGATTGTTTTTCAAAATTTAATAGAACGTCTAGCATTTGACTGTCCGATATGTCCTCTTGTTGAGTGAACATAAGTTCCCACATTTGACCGTCATCATAATGGAGTAAATGATCGACAGATTCTACACATTGAAGTAATTCATAGTCCCGTGACTCATCCATGAATTCTAAGTCATCAATGGGTTCCATAACTTGTTCATTGTTGCTGTCCAGAACAATTTCGAAGGAAACATTCTGCTCACCTTCCATTTTATTGCTGTAATTTGCATAAAAAATAAATATATCAGTAGTGATAGGGCACTGTTGGGTTTAAGTTCAGACAGGTACTTGTGAGTTTATAACAGAGAAGTAATCTATGGGCACTGTATGGTTTCAGGCGTGAAGTAGTACTATTAAAAAGTGCCTGTGAAGAAGCCTAAGTAAATTCATAATTATACCACAGAAACATAAATCAATCCATAATTATAATAAAGAAGCCTTTCTCAATGTCTAACTCTTACAGAGGGATAGTATATAACTATCTGAAAATGTTTTCAAATTTATAAAATAATATCTCACCTTCTAAAAACAAGTTTAAGTTGTGAGTGAAAATGATCTTGCAATGTAATTCAGGAAGTAGTAGTCAAAATGGCTGTGTTTCTCTCTCTTTCTTTATATATATTCAGGTACATAACCAATCAAATGTCAGGTAAAAAAAGTAGAAAATGAAAGTAACATTTTAATTGGTTGTCAATTCCAACACTTCAGATGTGTTTTGAGAAGTAATTTACCTCAGGGTATTTAGAGAGGTCTACAGGCTAAATGGCTAAATGGAATTCCAATCAAATTTGTGAAAATGGTAGGGATTGGTATGTAGTATGAGCTAATCTATATTTGGTGAAATTGTCTCCAGTTGCTTTTCTGTAAACTACTTTCCCACCTTTTTTGATGGTGCGCTTCCCAGGGAGCGACCCGGTACGCGAACTGGTGAGCGCCCCGGTTCGCGAACCTTAAGCGTTACGGGAGTCCACCATTTTGTGTTTCGGTCGAATTAAGATACAAGATGGAGGGCAAATAATGTTCAGAATGGGTAGAAGGGGGCACGGTAGACTTATTTTGACCCCTAGGTTTTCTGAGGGTGGCTGAGGAGGCTTATATGTGCGAAAAAAAACATTTTTTTAAAAAATTTCGCGAGGTTAGCTCCCGGTTCGCGTACCGGGAAGCGCCCCAGGGAGCGTACTTTGTTGAAAATTAGTGAAAAATGTTAGAGTAAAATAATAATTGTGAGTGATCAGATGTAGGGTAGCTCTGAGAAGAGCTTTTGGGTTTATGGTACATTTAGGTACTTATAAGTAGGTACCAATGCACAGTCTTAAATTCAGAATGAAAATTCTGTTGCCCTCATCTGAGAAGTGAACTCCATCTCCTCTGTAGATATCTTGCATGTAGTAACGCAAGTTATTGTTGTACAGGGAGCCCATTCCATGGTCTCTCATGTAAGCTGAAACAGATTTGTTTACATGCTTCCTCGACTTCTCAATTTGTGGACAAAATTGGTTTGACCACCTCCATTTCTGTCTTTGGCATATATTTGAATATACCAAGGCAGTTTGAGGAAAAAGTGCCATCAATTGCTCAAAGGTGTCCTTTAAAAGCATTTCCAGACCTACCCCAGTCAAAGTGCCCAAATCATTACCTCCACAGTGCACAATTAACAGGTCAGGTTTTGGCAAATGCATAAAGGTTTTCACCAATGGTATCAATTGGTGACATTTTAATCCTCTGTGGCCAAACCACTTAATTTCCACATCTTGTAAATTGAGGTTAGGTAAATTTCTGTTCTCAGCATACCTGTGAGCCCAGTGGATATAACTATGTCCAACAATCCAGACAGAAAACATGGTGAGAGAAGGTTCTGCTGCAGTCAGATGAAGTGTGGCAATGAAATGGCAGTTGAAAAAATGAGAGTTTAAAATGAAAAAAACTGTGGAGTTTCTGTGTTAATGAAGCAGTAACAGTGATTGGTGGATTTTGATTGCTGAAAACAGAAAGTTAGGGTGCATGGATGAGTTCTTTGAAAGATGTATTTTGAATGGTCAATAAAAAGTCATTAAATGAAAGATTGCAGTGGATACGCAGGTGCACTGAGAGTTCAGAGTTCAATTGCAACATTGTTGTGTGAACTTGCAAACACCAGAGGTCTTCCAAGAGGTGGTTGCCATGCAGAAAAGGCATGAAATGGCAGAGGGGGGAAGGGTTTTCATTTGAAAAAAAGTGAGGGAAGAGTTTTGATTGGGTGACATGAGAGATATGTGTGAAGAATTACAGCATTTCTGTGCTTTTGATAGCTGCAGACTCTGGAGTGCATACCTTTTGCTCTGCTGAAGACAAATTGGTGTGTTTCTGAGACTGTTTTCAAACTCAAAGTATTTGCTAAGGTGAGAAAATATTTCTTTAATTTAGATAGAGAATAGTGTGCTTTAAGGAGAAAATTATGAAGAAAGTTGTGTTTTTCAAATGTTGCTTTGTCTCAAGTGTTTTACAAATAGATTTTGTTTCTTTGAGAAAATGTAATTGGAGAAAATGTGAAGTATTAGTACTGACAGGGTGTTTTTCTGCATAGGAGCTGTGGAGTCTTTTCAAATTATGACTTGAAAATCGTTTTTGAGGAAAATGAATGGTTATAATATTTCTGACAATGACATAATGGTGTATGCTTCTTTATAATGCAATTGACTGTCTCTGATGTTATTTTTCCCATTTTAATGTAAGACCTTTCTCTGTGGCGCAAATTGCTTGTAGATATGCTCCCACCTGTGCATGGCAAATTTAGATTTTGAATGTTTGTGTTACATAGCCATGTTAAAAGTGATACAAACATGCTGCAAAGGCAATCAAAAAACGCTTTTATGTGTCTTAAGGACATTTTAAGTAATTTTCCCATGTGCAGTGTTTTGAAATTATGATTTGAAAATCGTTTTTGGGGAAAAGGAATTGTTTTTAAATTTATGACAAGGACATAATGGTGTATGCTTCTTTATAAGGCAATTGACTGTCTCTGATGTTATTTTTCCCATTTCAATGTAAGACCTTTCTCTGTGGCGCAAATTGCTTGTAAATATGCTCCCACCTGTGCATGGCAAATTTAGATTTTGAATGTTTGTGTTACATAGCCATGTTAAAAGTGATACAAACATGCTGCAAAGGCAATCAAAAAACGCTTTTATGTGTCTTAAGGACATTTGATGTCATTTTTCCCATATTACATTAAAAGACCTTTCTCCGTGGGGCACATTCCTTGTAAATATGGTTACACTTGTGCATGGTAAATTTAGATTTTGACTGTTTGAGTTACATAACCATGTTAAAAGTGACCCAAAAAATTGCAAAGGCTTTCAAAAAACACTTTCATGTGTCTTAAGGACATTTTAAGTCATTTCCCTGTGGGCAGTGTTTTCAAATTATGACTTGAAAATCGTTTTTGAGGTAAAGGAATGTTGTTAAATTTTATGTGCGCCATATGCCCCCAAATTTCTTTTTCAGGGGTGCAGCAGGGTGTTCTTGAGACACCCCTGCACCTTTGGAAAAATTCCTAATTTGCGATGAGCTAATTGCTAATCGCAAATTGCACCTTCATTCCTATGGGCATCCTGGCCCATGGAAATGAATGGGTAATTTGCAATTAGCAATTTGCTCATCGCAAATTAGGAATGGTAAAGAATCGCTATTTATTCCTTAAAATTCGCTATTTTGGAAATGCAAAATAGTTTGATGATACATATGGCGGTTGATCTCTAACAAGATAAGAAGCTTAGGGATACATTTATGATGACTGGCGCAATGAAGTGGACATCACTTACTTCATTGGTAGAGCTTTACATGTATTATCTCCTCTGTATTCTTCATCAAGCGTAACTTTAATCTGCAATCCTGAGTAGGCCTCACCTTAAACAAACCTCTGGATAGGCCACACCTTATCGTCATCATGAATTAATCATTTAAAATGCTAGGGACAGATTTATGATAGGTGTATGCCTCTTTTGCGCCACTTACAAAACACTGCCCATGGGGAAATGACTTAAAATGTCCTTAAGACACATGAAAGTGTTTTTTTAAAGCCTTTGCAATTTTTTTGGGTCACTTTTAACATGGCTATGTGACTCAAACAGTCAAAATCTAAATTCACCATGCACAGGTGGGAGCATATTTACAAGGAATGTGCTCCATGGGGAAAGGTCTTATAATGTAATATGGGAAAAATGACATCAGAGACAGTGAAATGCCTTATAAAGAAGCATACACCATTATGTCCTTGTCATAAATTTACAAACCATTCCTTTTCCCTAAAAACGATTTTCAAATCAAAATTTGAAAACACTGCACATGTGGAAATGACTTAAAATGTCCTTAATTCAAAATTTGCTATTCCTTATTTTGCGATTGCACTGAAGGATTTGCAAATTTTGCGATTCCTTAAATGCAATGTATCAAACAAAAAATATGTAAAAAATGACATTAAGGATTTGGAAACTACCACCAACTTCTAGTTTGTGGTAATTTGCGAATTCTTTTCAAAAAGCTTTTTTTCCAAAAAACAAAAGGTGCCATATGACGCCAATACATGCCCTTAGGGCATGTATGTGCGCCATATGCCCCCAAATTTCTTTTTCAGGGGTGCAGCAGGGTGTTCTTGAGACACCCCTGCACCCTTGAAAAAATTCCTAATTTGCGATGAGCTAATTGCTAATCGCAAATTGCACCTTCATTCCTATGAGCCTCCTAGCCCATGGAAATGAATGGGTAATTTGCAATTAGCAATTTGCTCATTGCAAATTAGGAATGGTAAAGAATCGCTATTTATTCCTTAAAATTCGCTATTTAGGAAATGCAAAATAGTTTGATGATACATATGGCGGTTCATCTGTAACAAGATAAGAAGCTTAGGGATACATTTATGATGACTGGCGCAATAAAGTGGACATTACTTACTTCATTGGTAGGCCTTTACATGTATTATCTCCTCTGTATTCTTCATCAAGCGTAACTTTAATCTGCAATCCTGAGTAGGCCTCACCTTAAACAAACCTCTGGATAGGCCACACCTTATCGTCATCCTGGATTAATCATTTAAAATGCTAGGGACAGATTTATGATAGGTGTATGCCTCTTTTGCGCCACTGTGCGTCACTTTTATGATGCAGCGGCGGTGCAAAAGATTTGCTATGAGGCGACAAAATTACAAATTGATGCATTTAGGCAGATGTGTCATGGTGTAAAAAAAACGTGCCACATGAAACCGATGCAGCAGTGATGCAAAAGATGCACCATGTTGCAAGACAGGCCTCACTTGGGGCCATATGTATCAAGATAATTAGCATTCGCAAAGATCAAAATTCTGCAAATTTCGGCCTTTGCGAATGCTAATTAGACAAATGGTATGTATCAAACAAGTTTGATGCAAAATAAGGAATAGCAATATTTGCTATTCCTTATTTTGCGATTGCACTGAAGGATTTGCAAATTTTGCGATTCCTTAAATGCAATGTATCAAACAAAAAATATGCAAAAAATGCCATTAAGGATTTGCAAATTACCACCAACTTCTAGTTGGTGGTAATTTGCGAATTCTTTTCAAAAAGCTTTTTTTCCAAAAAACAAAAGGTGCCATATGACGCCAATACATGCCCTTAGGGCATGTATGTGCGCCATATGCCCCCAAATTTCTTTTTCAGGGGTGCAGCAGGGTGTTCTTGAGACACCCCTGCACCCTTGGAAAAATTCCTAATTTGCGATGAGCTAATTGCTAATCGCAAATTGCACCTTCATTCCTATGAGCCTCCTAGCCCATGGAAATGAATGGGTAATTTGCAATTAGCAATTTGCTCATTGCAAATTAGGAATGGTAAAGAATTGCTATTTATTCCTTAAAATTCGCTATTTAGGAAATGCAAAATAGTTTGATGATACATATGGCGGTTCATCTGTAACAAGATAAGAAGCTTAGGGATAGATTTATGATGACTGGCGCATCACCAGGGATGTGCCAGTCATCCTGCGCCGCTGTTCCGCCACCCATGGTGTGCTGCATTTACAATTCGGCGCAGCATGGGGCAAAAATGGCACAGATGCGTGACGTATCTGTGCTGTAAAGGTGGCGCATTGCTGGAGTTGTATCGCAAGTGCGATGCAGCTCCAGCAAGGCTCAGGGGTGCCCCATCTCCACAATGTTGCGTCAAGACCTATGCCTGCTTAAAGCAGGCGCAGGGTTTTGACGCAGCTTTCTCCTATCTGATTGTAAATGCGGCACACCATGGGTGGCAGAGCAGCGGTGCACGTTAACTGGTGCATGCCTGGGGATGTGCCATTTAACATAAATCTGCCCCTTTACATTTAAGTATGTGCAGGGGACACAGAGTCGGTGAGGCTTATCCAAGGTTAAGAAGAGATGAGTCCTGTTCACTGAAAAATTAGACATAGGCTTCACCTGCTCAGCATCGCTGGACATGGCTAAATAATAGCTGCAAAATGTTACTCTTGTTAAACAATTTTACTATTATAATCTCTGAGATTTGTCTCTTACTCTGCAACATCTCATTGTTGTTATCTTTCTTTAAAGATAAAGACAACATCAACATGAGCGATAATCTGCAATCAGTTGATTTTGACCTCATCATTGAACTTGTAATTGAAACATCAGTGGATGTTGATCCCTTGGATGATTTAAATCCTGAGGATGAAGAAGAACGTGATGAGGATGCAGATTTGTCCGAATTATATGACATAGGGTGGGAAGCTAACCTGCTTGATCCTATGGAACTATAAACATTTATTTTTAAAATTTATAATAAATAAAAAGTAAAAATGTAAACCGTTTAATTTAAAAATAAAGACTCCTTCAAAAACAGGTTATGTGTAGTGTCTTCAATAAAATATTAAAATATGCTCATAAAATTAGATCAGATTCACATATAAGATAGCACAGGTAACATGAATATAAATTCCATTTCTTTTCTGCTATTTCTGTATTCTAAAATTGCCATGCACTAAAAAATCTTATATGTAAAAATGTAAAGTAGTGTTTTAAGTTTTTGATTACTGTTATTGATGTACTGTTGGGTAATAGTGGTTAATAACATTTTTTAATATATTTTACCACAGATTCAACTGCAGATCATTTCAACATTTCACCATGCCAACGAAAGAAAGACTGAGAAAGGCTGCAAAACGTCAAAGACAGCAGGTGATTGAAAAAAAGCAGCAGTCCTCTAACAAAAAGATTTGTCAAGTCAACAAGAAAGCACCGGGTAAGAGTACAAAAACATTCATAAGAAATATTTGCAGTAAAAAAAATATTACTACAGAAAATGTTTCAGTCCAGAAAAAGAGAAGCAATTCAAATGGAAAGGAAAGGCCAATCAAAAATGTTACTGCTAGAGCAAGAGATAACTCTGTGCATGATAGTAGAAGGAAACAACAGTTTAGGGACATTCGTAAACGAATGTTCTGCAACAGGATAATTGGCAATTTGTTAAAAAATATTAAGAAAGGTCAACAGAAAGTGGTTTTTTATAAGAGAAAAAAAAAAAGTTGAGAAAGTTATTGATCAGGCATTTGAAATTAAACGTAAGTTATTTATTTTGATAATCAATAGAATTAGGAAGCTAAACAAGGCAATTTATGATTTCAAAAGAAATAGTAGATGGAAGAGAATAGTTAATCGTAGTAATTTTTGTGAAGTTTTTTCTGGAGAATGGATGCATAGTTCAAGCTGTGAGGCATTTTTTAATGAGGAGAGTTATTTCCAGGATAATGATTTGGTGCATGCAGTTGACACCAGTGGTCGTGCTTATGAAGTGAAAGATGATTGTCTAGTTGAAAAAGAAAAACTTGTGACAACAGAGGCAGAAGAGGTGTTAGGTAATGAGGTTTTAGGAAGACGTGCTAAGGGTCCTGCGTACACCTGGAAGTGTAGTAGTATTTGCAGTGTGCGACAGGATTCCATCAATTTGCTTTGTGATTTTGTACGGTCATTTAATAAGAAAAGTTTGAAGCAGAAAATAAGGTTGTTGCAAGAATTAGATCCTTGCAGAGTGAGAGAAGTGACAGGTTTGCATGGTCATTCACTGGCTTGTCTTTCCAGGAGAGTATGCCAGAGTGTTTTTCATCATTTCAGGATGCTAGCAGTGCATCATAATAAAGTGAGGAAATTAGTTAGAATGTTGTATTATGCTAAGAGTCCAGCAATTATGCTTAAAAAATTATGTGCTGCTCTTTTGCATGGTTCTGAAATAGATGTGAAGAATATATGTGAAGAAATTGAGTTTTGTTACTTTGGAAGTAAAGAGGAGAATGTTGAAATTGACCAAGAAGAAGCGGGTAATGTGGAAGATAGTGTACAGGTTTCCAGTACAGATAATTTCCAGAGGGAAATTGCCACGTTTCAGGTCAAATCAAGTGAGAGGCCAAATTTCACTTGTGTGTGTTGTCGACGCACTTATTATAAGAATCAGACTAAGTTAGTGGATTTATATGCAAAAAGTGAAAGGGAAAATAATAGTGAATGGAAGGATTTCGCAACATACTTGATGGTAGAAAATTGTTTTGATTTGGGATTGGATCAACGTGTGTGTACTTATTGTTGTTGCAAATTAAATCAAAACCAGATGCCTGCTAGAGCAGTTCATAATAATCTGGAATTGGTTGAGATTCCTTCTGAATTGAAGGATTTAAATACTTATGAATCTATTTTGATTCAAAGTATCCATCCCTTTCAGGCTATTGTAAGAATGGAGCCAAAGACAGGGAAATTGCCTCCATCAGATTTACAGAGAGGATTAAAGGGAAGAGTTGTTTATTTGCCTCTAGATTTGAAGAAAAACATTAACACAATTGGAGTAGAAAAAGTGGACGAGGAACCTCTGGTTATCTTAGTTAATGGGGTTCCGACAAAGAATAAGAAAATATGGCAAGATTTAGTAGATGTTAGGAAAGTTAAAAAGGCAACATTGTATTTGAAAAAAAATAATAAATACTATAAGAATGTATATGTTGCAGAAGAGGAAGTAAGTGAGGAAGAGGATAGCGATTTGTGTGCTGGTCAAATTGAGAAAGTAGAAACTTCTACTAGTGAAGAAATATATGAACATTATAGTGTTCATCCTTTGCATTCCAAGGAAGTCATGGGGAATGCTATTGAGTTGTTTCAAATGAAACAAGCCAAAGGGAGTCATATTAGTGTTTGGGAGGAAAGTTTGGAAGCTCTGTGTTTCCCACAGCTTTTTCCAACAGGTCAGGGAGGAAGATATGATGAGCGACCTCATCAAATTCCTGCTTCTGAATACCGGACTTTGCGATTGTATGCAGGAGATGCTAGGTTTCGACAATGCATTCCTTATTTGTTTCATCTCCTGTTTTAAAGCGATCTGTCTGGACTGTCATATGCAGTGAACCACATCTTGAAAAGTGGTATACACATGCAAAACATCTCGGCAAGTGACTTTATGGATAAAGTCAATGTCCAAGACAGTATTTTGGATTCTCACCTGATTAATCTCATGGCGTGTCAGCGTGGTACTAATGAGTACTGGTACCGTCGTCATGGTGATTTAAAATGTATGCTGAGGAACTTAGGTACTCCCACATGGTTCCTCACTCTGAGCTGTGCCGAGTATGGCTGGGAAGACTTACTTGAATTTCTACGAGAGGCAAATGCTAACGTAGAAAACATCGAATTCAAGACACCCGGAGAACTGTGCTCCTTGGATCCAGTGAATGTATGTAGGTACTTCAATCATAGATTTGAAGCTATGATGTCTTTCATCATGAATAAGAAGAATCCACCTCTTGGAGAGGTGTTGGATTTCTTCTGGAGAAAGGAGTACCAAGCAAGAGGTGCTCCTCATATACATATGTTGCTGTGGATCAAGGATGCACCTAAATTTGGAACGGATCCAGAAGACTCAGTGATGAGTTTTATACAACAGTATTCTACGTGTGCTGTTCCAAACGCAAAGGAGAAGAAAAGCCTAAGAGAAAAAGTTCTGCGTTTCCAAAGCCATCGATGTGGAAAGTACTGTCGTCGTAAATTCCGAAACAAGGACAAGTTCTACACCAAATGTCGTTTCGGTTTTCCACGACCGGTGATTTCTAAAGGAAGAGTAAACAGTTTGATGTCTTCGCTGCGACATAATGTGATGAAGAAATCACCTAAAAACACATACAATTTGAAGAGGAACGAAGAGTCCAAGTACATCAACGACTACAACCCGGTGATTTTGTCCATGTGGAATGCTAACATGGATATACAGTTTGTGGCTGATAACTGTATGGCTGTGGCTCGGTATGTGACGTCTTACATCACCAAAAAAGAGAAGACAGAATTGAAGGATATGTGGGAGGACATTTCCCATGAAAAGAGCCTCAGCAAGAAGTTGTACAGTTTCAGTCTGAAGATGTTGTCGCATCGAGAAATCGGAGCATACGAATGTTCTGACCGGTTGTCTTCAGCAAGTCTCTATGCCAAGTCCAGGAGTATCATTTGGGCGAGTCTTGGTCTTGCTGCAACGCGTAATCGAGTTCTCAAACCTGTGCGGGAAATTGAGTATTTGGCGGAAAAGGAGCCAAACAGTACCGACATTTTGAAGACCAACATGTTGGATACATATTATCCAAATCGAAGTATTCACCTCGAGAATGTTTGTCTGTATGAGGTTCTTCAAAATTACATATTCAAGAGGAACATCAAAGAAGATACTGAGAAAGGAGTGTATGCTGTAATAGGAAGTGAGGGATGTCTGGTCAAGCAAAGAAAATGCCACTTGGTAAACCATCGAAAATTGAGTGGCGAATCTCCTGAAAAAAAGGAGTTTTTCTATTTAGCACTTTTGCAACTTTTCAAGCCTTGGCGTGCAGAAGAGGAACTGCTTGGAGATTTTCTCTGTTACGAAGACTCTTTCAATGCCGCCAAGGAGACCATAGAATGTCCTGCTTTTCCCAAATATGTACAAATGTTGAATGCGGAAATTGAGCAGGAAGCAATGATTGCAGCCGAGATTGCCAGAGACAGTTCTCAGGACAGTCACTGTTCTGCTTCATTGAGTCAGGATCCACTAGGAGGACCTGTTATCGAAAATGAAGCTGCCACTGCTATGAATGAAGTGGAAAGAGCCATGGCACATGCTCAGGAGGATGCGGTTAACTTAAAAGAGTTGGAAAGACAACTCAACGTTGAGCAGAGGAAAATATATGACGAAGTTACCATGCAAATTGATCATGGATTAAGTCATGACAAGAAAGAGTGCTCATGTACGTCGTTGAAGCCTGTCCGACTGTACGTGAGTGGAGAAGCGGGAACTGGAAAAAGTTTCCTCATTAAAGCAATTTCATGCTATTTGCAGGAAAGGACAGAGTCATCGCTGTCTTGTGTTGTCACCGCTCCAACTGGACTGGCAGCACATAACATTAAAGGGATTACTTTACATCGTTTACTGATGCTGCCAGTGGAGCATGACAACAAATTACAATATCACAAGCTATCTGGAGATGCTTGTTTTGAAGTTTCAAGAATCTTGAGGAAAATTAAACTTCTTATCATTGACGAAGTAAGCATGGTTTCCAATGTCATGCTTGCCTTTGTGCATTTGAGAATGCAAGAAGTTCTCAAAACAGAGTATGATGTGTTATTTGGTGGCAAACACATCATTGTTTTCGGAGATCTTCTGCAGCTGACACCAGTGAAAGGGCAACCTGTGTTCAAAATGCTCACGCATGAAGATACCAGGAAGTGCCTAGGCAGCATTGGCAACGTCAATATATGGTTAAACTTCAATTATGCTGAACTGCATGAAAATATGCGTCAGGCGAAGGATGAAGTTTACAAGACTATTCTACAAGATGTTAGAATTGGAAAAGTGACCGAGCATGGGAAAGAAGCTTTACATGCACGATTACTGTCAAATTTATATCCAGAACAAGATGTTGTGCCTGAGAATATTTTTCAGAAAATTACTGAGAAGAAATCTGGAATATGTTTGATGCCAACTCTTGCAGAATGTGCCAAATTCAACAACAAAATGTTGCATTTAGAAAAGCAAGAGATTGTGAAACTGGAAGCTATTGACAGAGTAGAGCATATGGGATCAACAATTATTTTGTCTGAGAATCTGAAAACAAAATCGGATTCATTAGAGAAGAGTATATCTAAAACTGCAGGTTTTGAAAAGACTCTGAATGTGTGCTTGAACTGCCGTTTAATTTTAAGAAGGAATTTACATGTTGAAAGAGGTCTGGTAAATGGATCAATGGGTAATGTTGTTGATTTTGTAAAATACAGAAATAGAGATGGAATTGAATTTTTAAAAATTAAATTTGATGGCATTGAGGAAGTACAGCTAATTGGTCGTTGCTCTGCTAGATTTTTGCTTGTAAAAGACTTATATGTTCGCCGTAAGCAGTTTCCTGTTTGCTTGGCATATGCGGTGACAATCCATAAATCGCAAGGTTTAAGTGTAGACAGTGCATTGGTTAATATTGGCAGTTCTGTGTTCAAGGAGGGTATGGCATATGTGGCATTGTCACGAGTTAGAACTTTATCGGGATTGTACTTGATTGAGTGTGATGTCACAAGCATTTGTGCGGATCTAGATTGTGTTAAGGAATACAATAGGTTAAGAAGAGAGTATGCGCCACATTTGCCTCAATATCCTTTGTTTGAGAAACGTGTGGTAGGCCGGAAACGAAGAAATGTAACCAATACTGGGGAGGTTGTAGCAAAAAGACGAAAAGTCGATGAACCTGAAATTATAAGCAGAAACAAAAAGAATTCTGTTGAAGATGTTGTTGGTTTTCAATTTGAAAACAGTTCTGGTGTCAACTGCTATGCTAATGTAGTGGTTAATGTTTTGTTTTCTCTAGAAAATGTAAAAGAAGAGATTGTGGTCAATTCTGATCAAAGATTTTGCAGTTTGTTAAATTCTGTGTTAGAGAAATGTAGCACTGATAGAACAAACATAGAAAGTGTGTCTGAAATTCGAAATCTGTTAGACAGATGTTCAGGCCAAACACAATTCTCTCAAAATATTCAGCAAGATTGTCAGGAGTTTTTAATGTATATGCTTGATGTATTGCATGCTGAAGGTGTAGATGTAGATCAGCTGTTTGGGCTTTCTTATCAATGGCAGCATGACTGCGAGAACTGTATGGTATCAAGTACTACTAGTGCAGACTCAGAAAGATTTATATATTTAACTTTGCCAGACAGTAAATCAGTCTCCTTTAATAAGCTAGTAAAAGCAGCTGATCACAACATGGAGTGTAGCCAATGTAAATCTGAAATGATGTCCACATTATTTATACGAACATATGGCCAGTATGTCATTTTAATGTTCCAACGATGTAGGCCTGATGGAACAAAATTGACAACTTTAATTAAAAATTTTGTGGCTTTGCAGTTGTCAATATCAGGAAGGACTTTTGTAACTGCAGCAATTATATATCATGACGGTCCTTCAATAACATCAGGACATTACACAGCTTATTTAAAGTCTAGAAATGGCTGGTCATTTTGCAATGATTCCGTTTTAATTTTCAAAAGAAAATTGCCGTATGACCTTAAAAACTCTTACCTGGTGTTTTTAAAACCAAAATTTTAGGGAAAGAATCTCGGGATGTGCTCTGTGGAATTTCAAGAAGTTCTAATGGCTCCTACACGATTTGGCCTTGAGGATAAGTGTAGTTCAGAGACATAACTTCTAACCATAAGACTGGACGTCATGGAGAAATAAGTGCACTTTGAATGAGTTCAGAAAAACTATTTCTTTTTATAAGCTAATTGAAGCAGCCAATCAAAACATAGAGTAGAGGGAATGTAAGTCTGCAATGCTGTCTACTGTTTTACATTGCTTTGTGATTAAAAGTGATGTAGAGAATTAAATAATTGTAGTAGTCATAGAGGTAGTGTAAGTCTGCTTCATAGTAAGCAGTATCAGTGTCATAGGAAATGTAGAACATGACTGAGCAAGAAGGGGAAGATATTACTATTCCAGGATTGTGAAAATGATCTTCAACATTTTAATTCTGAAAGTTGCAGAAATGCCAAATGACGGGATTGGCTTACAAGAAATCCAAGAGTTATAAATGGCTCTGACAAGATTTGGCTTTGTGGAAACTTGTGGTAGAGAGCAAGAAGTCATTTATTGCATGTAACATGTTTTTAAAAACGATGGAGGTTTTCTTCCAGAAAGTGGCGGGCTGAAAGTAATAACAGCACAACAGAGTGTAAGCTGTTCATAGGTCATCCTTTGACGTCATGGAAAGTAAGTTAACTTTAAGGAGTTCTGAATTCTGATTTGCTATGTTGTATGGGTTTTTTAAACACAATCATTTTGATTGTGTTTTTTTCCCCCGCTGTTATATGATGAATACCTTCAAGTCACTGTTTTTAGTGAATTTTGATACATTCTGAGAACAGCAAAAATAAACCATTTAACATGTATAATTAATTCTGTACTGTTTGCATTTATGATGTATATGTAGAACTGTGTAGGAGGCATGGAGAAGGTGAGGCTTCTGTAAGTGTCAAAGTTGTTGCATGCAGTGCTGCACTTCTGCGTACTCTTTCATATGCTGGACTACATCTGCACAATGAGATACCTAAGCAAAGGAAACACAAGTGATGTGATTGTGAAATGAGCAAAAGAAATTGCACGTATTTCAATTACATCACCTGTGTTTCCTATCATTACGAATCACATTGTGCAGATCAAGTTTAGGTCTGTCCAGGGAAACAGAGGAGGTTTGGCCTTTGTTCAAGAGTGCAGTGGACATGACTCACTTCATTGGTAGACCTTCACATGTATTATGTCCTCTATTCTCTTCAACAACTTGAAATTTCATCTGCAACCCTGAGTAGGCCTCACCTCAAACAAACCTCTGGATAGGACACATCTTATTGGCATCCTGAAGCAATCATTTAAAATGTTAGTGTCTTGCGACACTTTTCTGAGACAACAGCAATGCAAAAGATGCACCATGTTTTAAGATAGGCCTCACTTCATCTGCATCAAGATACTGTTAGTTTAAAATGTATATCTTTAGGACTGTGTAGGGGGCCTGGAGAAGCAGAAGCTTCTGTAAGTGTCAAAGTTGTTGAAAAACTGTTTGTCCTTCAATCTTTTCCCTTGTCTTTTGTAATGTTTAAATACATGTTTTAATATTTTTCAAATGTTTGTTCTCTCTTTCACAGATTGAAAGTATAAAAACACAAGCATTTACAATGCAATGGTTTCGCCTTTGGAAAAGTTAGAGTTATTGGCATTGTATATGCCAAAATTTGTATTTATGTTTTTGTTTCGAAAACAGATAAGTAAATGGCATTGTCATTTACATTGCCATTACCTTTTTTTGCAGTCACTTGGCACTCTCTAGCACTCCCTAGTACTCTTTATGCACTCTGCATTTCATATGCACTCCCTGTGCACTCTGCACTCCCTATGCAGCACTCTGTATGCACTCTGTACTCTATATGCACCCTGCACGCTCCACTTCCTATGCACTCCCTATGCACTCTGCACTTTTTATGCAGCACTCTGTATGCACTGTGCACTTTGTATGCACTCCACACTTCCTATGCACTCTGCACTCCCTATGCACTCTGCACTTATCATGCACTCCCTATGCACTCCCTATGCACTCTGCACTCCCTATGCAGCACTTTGCATAGAGAGTGCAGAGTGCCTAAAGAGTGCAGAGTGCACTCCCTATGCACTCTGCACTGTCTATGCACTCTGCACTCCCTATGCACTCCCTATGCACTCTGCACTCCCTATGCACTCTGCACTCCCTATGCACTCTGTATGCATTCTGCATTACCTATGCACTGTGCACTGTCTATGCACTGTGCACTCTGCACTTCTTATGCACTCTGCACTTCTTATGCACTCTGCACTCCCTATGCACTCTCTGCATTCCTTATGCACTCTGCACTTCCTATGCACTCTGCACTCTCTATACACTCTGCACTCCCTATGTACTCTCTCTGCACTTTGCACTGTCTATGCACTCCCTATGCACTCTGCATTACCTATGCACTCTCTATGCACTTTGCACTCCTTATGCACTCTGCACTCTCTCTGCACTCTTTATACATTCTGCACTTTTTATGCACTCTCTCTCTGCACTCTCTATGCACTCTGCACTCCTTATGCACTCTGCACTGTGTATGCACTCCCTATGCACTCTGCATTCCCTATGCACTCTGCACTTTGTATACATTCCCTATGCACTTTGTATGCACTCTTTATGCACTCTCTCTGGACTCTGCATTCCCTATGTACTCTGCACTGCCTATGCACTTTGCACCCTCTATGCACTCTGCACGCACTCTGCACGCACTCTGCACTCTATGCACTCTGCACTCCCCCTGCTCTATGCACTCCCTACTCTGCACTCCCTTTGTTAAAGTTTGAGCTTTTGATAAATGGTGTTTTGTATCTTCATTGAATTATGTGTAAAACGTTGATGTGTTTTACTTTACACAGAAATCTGGAGTGCATTTATAATGCAATTATTTGCAGAGAGAGGGAAGGGATGAAAGAGGCCAGGAGTAAGAAAGCTCAAAAGGAAGCGAGTGCAGGATAGAGAGGGAGGGCAGGAGGGAAGGAATAGACGCAGGAGAGAGGGAGGGCATAAAGGAGTGTGAGGGCATGAGGGAAGGTAGGAAAGTGTGAGAAAGGCAGAAAGGAGAGGGCGGCAGGTAAGAGAGGGAGGGCGGAAAGGAGAAGGAGGGCTAGAGGAGGAGAGAGAGGGAGAGTGGGCAGGAGAGGGTAAAGAAAGCACACGGGCAACAGAGGGTGGGCAGAAGAGGGTAGGGAGAGCATGTGGACAACGGAGGGTGGGCAGGAGATGGAGGGGAGAGCACATGGACAACGAAGGGTGGGCAGGAGAGGGTAAAGAAAGCACACTGGCAACAGGGTGGGCAGAAGAGGGCAGGGAGAGCACAAGGACAACGGAGGGTGGGCAGGGGAGGGTAAAGAAAGCACACTGGCAACAGAGGGTAAGGAGAGCACATGGACAACGGAGGGTGGGCAGGAGATGGAGGGGAGAGCACATGGACAACGAAGGGTGGGCAGGAGAGGGTAAAGAAAGCACACTGGCAACAGGGTGGGCAGAAGAGGGCAGGGAGAGCACAAGGACAACGGAGGGTGGGCAGGGGAGGGTAAAGAAAGCACACTGGCAACAGAGGGTGGGCAGGAGAGGGTAAGGAGAGCACATCGACAACGAAGGGTGGGCAGGAGAGGGTGAGGAGAGCACATGGAAAATGAAGAGTGGGCAGGAGAGGGTAAAGAAAGCACACTGGCAACAGGGTGGGCAGAAGAGGGCAGGGAGAGCACAAGGACAACGGGGGGTGGGCAGGGGAGGGTAAAGAAAGCACACTGGCAACAGAGGGTGGGCAGGAGAGGGTAAGGAGAGCACATGGACAACGAAGGGTGGGCAGGAGAGGGTAAAGAAAACACACTGGCAACAGAGGGTTGGCATGAGAGGGTAGGGAGAGCACATGGACAACGGAGGGTGGGCAGGAGAGGGTAAAGAAAGCACACGGGCAACAGAGGGTTGGCATGAGAGGGCGGGGAGAGCACACGGAAAATGGAGGGTGGGCAGGAGAGGGTAGGGAGAGCACAGGTCAACAGAGGGTGGGCAGGAGAGGGTATGGAGAGCACATGGACAATGGAGGGTGGGCAGGAGAGGGTAAAGAAAGCACACGGGCAATAGAGGGTGGTCAGGAGAGAGTGGGGAGAGCACACGGACATCGGAGGGTGGGCAGCAGAGGGTAAAAAAAGCACACGTCAACAGAGGGTGGGCAGGAGAGGGTGGGGAGAGCACACGGACATTGGAGGGTGGGCAGGAGAGGGTAAAGAAAGCACACGGGCAATAGAGGGTGGGCAGGAGAGGGTGGGGAGAGCACACGGACATCGGAGGGTGGGCAGGAGAGGGTAAAGAAAGCACACGGGCAATAGAGGGTGGGCAGAGCACACGTCAACAAAGGGTAGGCAGGAGAGGGTATGGAGAGCACATGGACAATGGAGGGTGGGCAGGAGAGGGTAGGGAGAGCACACTGACAACGAAGGATGGGTAGGAGATGCTGGGTCAAGCAAAATGACAAAGGATGAAAGGCAGGAACAGAATGAGTGAGAAACACAGAGGGGGAGAAGTACACAAGGGAGCCAGCTGGAGGAAACACGCACTCTCATAAAGTGGTGCTTAAATTAAAAGAAAAAAGTACCACCTGAAATAGTGAGCCGTGGATGGACAGCAGTGCGTCCATAACGCTAAAGAAGAAAAAAAAAAAGAAATAAAGTAGAGGGAGGAAAACCTACCGAAGCTAAGAATTCCAAGCAAGCAAAGGAGAGTGACAATGAACCGAAGTAGAAATGGGCGGGCGCTAAGTCCACTGTAAAGTACCAAAACGTCTGGCAACAGACAGAGGTGAGACATAATAAAAATAAAATGATGTACACAGTGGGCTTTGGATCCAGTCAGAGGAGTATTGGTCACTCACCTCCTGGTACAGGACAGCGAGGGGGGGGGAGGGCGGGAACGGGGCACAGGACAGCGAGGGGGGAGGGCGGGAACGGGGCACAGGACAGCGAGGGGGGAGGGCGGGAACGGGGCACAGGACAGCGAGGGGGGGGGGCGGGAACAGCACACGGTGTTCAATTATTCTCCTGGCGATGTGATTACTGCCAAAAGAGTCCCCTTCAACATAAGAAATTCAAGGCATAGTGCATTTAATCAAAAGTTTGCTAATCCTCCTAATAGCACCATGCCCTGCTCCCAATTAGATAAAAGCCATACAGAAGAAACCATTTAAACCTTTGCGTTTTCAGTGGCAATGTAAACCGAGTGCATTCCAGATGATTTCTTGTTAACTGCAGTCAAATAGTAAGCCTAAACTTGCTCTAAATAGTATGGCAACCACGTGCTTGGGCGATACAAGTCTGAATGCAACCCCCTGGGCACCAAAAACAAACAAGCAACGGAGAGTGAAAGGGGAGGGGGGGCGGAACGGACAGCGGGAGGGGGCGGGAACGGGGCACAGGACAGCGAGGGGGGGGAGGGCGGGAACGGGGCACAGGACAGCGAGGGGGGGGGAGGGCCACGTCAACCGTGCTGAAGGCCAACGTTCACAACCAGAAAAACACACCCTAGTAAAACCATAGGTTGAAAACCAGTCCGGTCTCAGAGTCCATTTCCGTTTAATGAGGTATGAAAGGAACCCGGTCCTCTCCAGATGTTTTCCGGCAGTACATCAATAACAACCTGGCCAGGGGAGGATGTAAAGCAACACACAAAAAACCCATGACAAGGGAAGCACAAACCACGTCACAGGAACATTTGACCCGGCTTTGGTGACGAAAGAAACGATTATTTTCTAAACTGGTTACAAAGCGGACACGCTCACACCTTCCTGTGCCTAAAACACATATTTAAGGAGGCTAGCAGCCCTTTTAGCAAGTTTAAATCACTTTGCAACAGTGATGGGCAGAATTGTGGGAGACAGCACAGAAAACATCACAACCTCAGTGCCCACAATTATACATAATCCTACTAGTAACTGGTGCTGACCGTCAAGAAATGTGGTGAGACGACTCGAGCTGGCATAGGGAGTCCAACTTGTGAGGAGTTCTGCTCTGGACACCGTCTGCGGCCGCTCGGAGAACACAGGCGTCCGGGGGCCCTGGCTGGCGAAACCGAAACTGTAGCCGCGGGCGGTGGTGAGCGCTGCTGCCGTGACGCAAGTCACGCAAGGTGGAGGAAAGTAGCGGTTCGGGCCGGTGGGCTCCCCCTATGGTGCCGAAGAAACGCATGCAATTCAGGGCAGATGCTGGTCCCGGCTGAGGAGGCTGCGGCTCGGTGTGTGGGCGCAGAGAGACTCGCATGCAGCCGGTGGGAACCCTGAGCGCGACTACACAGTAAGCGGTAAGGTCGTGTGTGCAACAAGGAGTCCGTAGGCCCCCCATCAAGTTTTTGAACTGCCGGTTGCGTGGGGCATCGGACGCGGCAGGAGTGAGAGCGGTCAGGGTGTCGGGAGCGGCAGGGGTGAGGAGACTTCTGGCGCGTACACCAGTGAACAGCAGGGCTGAGCGGCGCTTACCGGAGTGCGGCACAAGCAGTGCTGGGGGGGCCGCTCTCTTATCCCGGGACCGCCTATGGGCATTGAGATGCGCTGCAGGGCTGAGCGGCGCTTACCGGAGTGCGGCACAAGCAGTGCTGGGGGGGCCGCTCTCTTATCCCGGGACCGCCTATGGGCATTGAGATGCGCTGCCGTTTTTGAATCTCCTCGAGAAGAGGCGTGATTGCGGCGGTATTCAGAGGAGCGTCTTTCCGGTGAGGTTCCGTGACGATTTTTAGTGATGTTTTCGACTCGCACGAATATGGTCGAGTCTGGTATCTATGAACCGCAAATGACAAGTTCAGTAAATATGCGCAGTTTCGCTGAGCTAACTCAAACCGTTCGTTTGTTATGTGGGTTTTTATTAGTACCCACGGGTTCCATCTTAGATACGGCATCCATTTTGTCTCTTGCCCTCAAGTAGCCAGCGAACGGACGATGTCCGCTTCACGACCCTGAGACTTCCAAGATATTTGTAGAAGACACATGTTCTTTGTAAATGTCTTTATGATGAGGGGGATGATACTATAAGGCAGATGGCCCCGCTCGAGGCCCATCTTGCCGTGCCGGTTTATTGTCTCAGCCGTGCATCTCATTAGGCACGTCCCTTTGATGCCTGTATTTCGTGTTTCCCGATACCTCCCCTTTTACACCCTTTTCGATTCCCTCACTGTCTCCATCTTCCTCTGCACCTGTCCTTGTTCCTATTTTCAATCTGTTTTACTGCCGATTGGAATTCACTAATGTTGGGAAGATGGGTTTTTACAGTTGAGAACCGCCAAATGTTTCCGCACTTATGTTCCGGACCTTATGTGCATCAAAGTGACCAAAGCGACCCCTCTGAGGGATAATTATGGGAACCGGGTTGTAAACTTTGTGTATCATGATGTCCTATGGGTAAAATCTGTATAAAAGGAGCGATCCACAGAACCAATTTGAAGCAGTCTCCCCAAGTTGCACGTGTTGTACTTGCCGTGACTTCTGTGTTCCCTGCAGTAATAAACCTTGAATCTTTGACGCCGAAGGAAGTGTCCCGTGTCTCTGTAGTTTGTGCGCCGAAACAGGTATCCCATGAAGGTTATAGGTGTTGTTCCCTGGCACCGCTGGTACTGTTAAAAGTCCAGTCCTTCAGTTTGGCGCCCAACGTGGGGCGACTTCAGTGGTACCGGTCCGGTCCAAAGCCTGATGATCGTGAGGAACTTCGTGTGAAATCTCCGAGGGAAGGTGCACCCCGCTTCATCGATCCTGTTGTCGAAATAAGTGGCCCGAAGTTTTTCCCTGCGAAGATTCCCGCCTCCTGACGGCTGCGACGGACCGATGCCCTGACTGTCGACCTGTTTTCGACGCCCGGCGTAGACCTTATGTACAAGCGAGACGATAGACGGGCCTTCCTGGTGACGCCATTGAAGTCCTGAGTTAAGTATTTGTGGGTCGCTCCCAGTCCTTAGTGATTGTTTTAGCTTTTTGAAAGCTTTGGTGTTAACCTTTAAGGTTTTCGTTGTAATAGCTCACTGAGCTTTGTGATAGCCTCCTTAGGCTTTGTGATTAGCTCTCCGAGCTTTGTAATAGCCTTACGGCTTTGTTGTATTGCATGGTTCCATTGCATTTGTGGTTCTTAGTATTGGTTCTTAGTATTATTTGACAGTTGCAATTGCCAAAAACCGAGGGTTTTGACTTACACGAGGTTTTATTGCTTCGGTAATCCTTGAAGTTTGATACTAGGTTAGTGTGCACGATGCCTAGCCATAGTGGTTTGTTTCGTATTTTCAAATGTTGCGCAATGGATTCCCGGTTGGAGGACTCATGTCCGATACCTCCAGTTGGAACTCCTATTCATGATCTTTATAGTCGACACGGTGTGGGTCCTATAATCTATAATGATTACTGGATCCACTATACAAAGAAAGACGGTGACCTTAGATGGCCACCACACGGAACTTTTGAACTTTCGATTTTAGATAATCTTGAGGCTAAATTATTTTTAAAGAAAGCTAGGCCAGCTATGTTTGATTCCTTTCGGATATGGCGTAAAGAGGCCAAGCAGAAAGAAATCAAACAACTTAAAAAGGATAAAAAGCAAGAATTTGTTCCGATAATGCAAGCTATAAAAGAATGTAGGCAAGACAAAGAAGAAAAAGATATGGAAATCGCTACTAGATTGCATCACATGAAAATAGATAAATGTTACCCAGTTTTACCGAATAATCTAGAAAAGAAAGAAGAAGATGTAAAGGAGGATTCCTTGTTATCATATTTGATGAAATCACCACCTCCTTATGTACAGGGTGCTACTGCTCCTGTAGTTGCTCCTGTAGTACCTCCTGTTGTACCCCTTGTTGCTCCAGCGGCTGCGGGTCAGCCCGCTGTTAACCCTACGTTTGTTCCTCCATCTGTTATCGTTCCTACTGCTCCTGTACCTGCATCTTCTCAGACTGTTGTTTCGGCTACTCCGACTATCTTGTCCGTTCCTACTATGCCTTCTTTCACCTCTAGTGTTGTTGCTCCTGTTTTTCTTTCTCCTTCTGTTCGTAAGCGTGTTCCTAACTCTGTTGCTACCCTTTATTCACCTCTTTCTGGTCCGTTATTTTCGTCTGATTCATCTGAAACTCCTCAGAGACGGAGTCAGATCCCTAGTGGTAGGGAGAAAGAGACGTTAGTAACAATGGCACATAGGTGGATAAGACATCCTGCTAATTACACTCCACGTATAGTCTTTGAAACGTTTTCTCAGTTTAATGAGCCTACGCAGAGATTCGTATTTGAGGAGATGTGTAATTTTTTGAGAGAGGAATGGTACAATGATGAAGTAGAGAATGTACCGTCCGACATAATTGAACTCCAGAGTAACTTTTCGAACGGTATGATTGTAGGAGACGATGTACGACGTGCCGTGGAACGCTTATTAGCATTCAGACCCACAGCACGTTCTCGAGTGTCATTAGGTGATACCACTGAGAACTGGAAAGCGGTTCCTGGTCAGTATCCTATGAGAGAGGTTCCACCGCTATGGATACCTGGTGACCCCGGTGCAAACCCTCCGGTTCTGCCGCATTTTCGAAGGGTGTGGATACATCTTCCATGGAAACGATCGGAAGTTTTGCAAGTGAAGCAATCCTTACCCGATCCGCGTAAAAATCCGGCTGGTTATTATAAGGAGTTATCACAACTGATAGAAGCTTCTATTATGAATATTGCCGACATCGACATGTTGTTTGGCAATGTTGTACCACAACCAGTTTGGGCCAAAATTCGTCAAGCCAACCATGCGGTTGAATTAGGGGGTGATTGGGCTGCACTGCTAGCAGCTGATGCATTGCAAGTTGGTGGGGCTAAACCTGAACAGTTGATCTTGGATTTGCCGCAGAAAATTATTACGCTCATGAAAACTCTCATGCCCGCGATGAAGGTGAATTGGGATAAGTTATCAGCTTGTAAGCAAAAGAGGGACGAAAGTGTCTCAGATTTCTTTACAAGGTTTGAGGAAGCGTTTATCGACCACAGCGGTCAGGACATGGGCGCTGAGGGAGGTCAGCGTTTATTCGTTGATAAATTCGTGTCGAATTTGTTGCCTGAGCTATGCAATAAATTAAAGAATTCAGAGAGTGCGTGGGCGGTCTCAACCCCTGCGCAAATATTAGCAACGGCCCAGTATTACGAAAATAGGGAAAAGGAAGAAAGTGATCGTGTAGAAAAGAAAACTAAGGAGCTCAAAACGAAGGTTTTGTTGCAGCAAGCATATCCTCCACGATCGAATCAAAATGATTCACAACAACAGTATCGACCGCGAGCACAGACTGATAGGATGCAGCAGCGTTCTGACAACTTTGATTATAGATCTACACTAGGATATAATCAGTGTGCGTATTGTAGGAAAGAAGGACACCTAAAATATGAGTGTCTTGCTTTAAAAGACCGTTTAAATGGTGTGTCAGCTCGAGGAAATCGTGGTGTTGGTCCGCAACAGGTTCCACGTGGTAGAGGTCGTGGTACATTCCCCAATCAGAATGACCGTTATCAAAATCAATCAGATGTGAATAATTGCTTTGACCAGCGAAATACGGGATCAGTCCGGTCTGCACAGTATAATGTGGATGATTATTATGTAGAGCATGACACTGTTGCAAACGACCATTACTAGGACAGCCTAAGACAAAGAGAGGGAGTAGTGTCAGTTCCGGTCGATCAGAGTGGGCCTTACGTTGCAGTAACTACATCGGGTGTAGTTGAGCCTTTTCTGTTAGACACTGGTGCGACGAAAAGTTCCATCATGCATTCAAAACTCCCTGGCGCACCTTTGTCTGGCTTAACGAATGTTTCCGTTGGATTCTCTGGCGCCCCTGTTAGTAACCCAGTCTCTAACCCTTTGCCTCTTATGATTGGACCACGTAAGCTAACGGCTCCACTGATTCTATCTACAGGTTGTGGTGAAAATCTTTTGGGCCTGGATTTGTTGAAACGATTATATGCAACATTATATTGTTCCCCTGAAGGAGTGGAGCTTACATTGGGGAGGAGAGTGATCTCTCCCATGTATTTATCGGTTGATAAATTCCCACCGGAATTGAATTCCCTTCCTGCGTCCTTATGGGCCACAGGTCCCAATGATGTGGGCCTGTTAGACATTCCACCCTATGTGATTCAATTGAAACCAAATGCGCGATTACCGCGTTTACCTCAATATCGTATTTCTCTTGAAGGCGAACGAGCACTGTTAGAAATCGTTCATGATCTTATTGGAAAAGGTGTTGTTGAAGAAACTCGTGGAAACGTGTGTAATAGCCCTGTATTGCCAATTCTGAAACGAACTGACCCAACTAAACCTCCTGTGTATCGTTTTGTTATAGATTTGAGAGAGGTAAACAAAATAGTGGTTCCGCAATTTCCTGTGGTCCCCGATATTACAGCTTTACTAACAATGATTCCAGCATCTGCCTCTTGGTTCACAGTGATCGATTTAAAAAATGCTTTCTTTAGCATCCCAATTGCAGAGGAAAGCAGAGACCTATTCGGATTCTCATTAGGAGGTCGCAGTTTTAGACTGAAACGCGCTCCACAGGGCTACTGTGAGAGTCCGTCAATCTACAGCCAAGCACTTAAAGGTCAGCTTGATGCCTTTGTATTGCCTAAAGGTGCAGCTTTGATTCAATACGTTGACGATCTTTTAGTGGCAGCTGATACAAAAGCTATTTGCAAAACGGCTACAGTATCATTATTGCACTATCTACATGACTTGCACCATAAGGTATCACCTTCAAAGCTACAGTATTGTTGCCAAGAAGTTACCTATTTAGGTCACTTATTGTCAAGAGAAGGGAGAAGGTTGACCCCAGAGAGAATTGCAGCGATTTCCCGAATGACTGTGCCAAAAACCCAGAGAGATGTTCGCGCCTTTTTAGGTATTACGTCCTACTGCAGACAATGGATTCCAAATTTTTCATTGTTGGCGAAACCATTGATAGCCCTTACACGCAAAGACGTTTCATCCCCAGTACCTTGGTCTGAAGAATGTCAGAAAAGTTTTTCTGAATTGCGTGATGCGTTGTGTTCGGCTCCTGTGTTGGGCACTCCTGACTACAGTAAACCGTTTACACTATACGTTCACGAGAGGGATGGTTGCGCGTTGAGTGTTCTAACACAACCTTTTGGTGGTAAGCAACGCCCATGTGCCTACTTTTCTTCAACTTTAGACCCAGTAGCAAGATCCTTGCCAAGTTGCTTAAGGGCAACAGCGGCAGCTGCGGCGTCCATTCGACAGTCCGCAGGTTTAGTCATGGATAATATGCTTACGGTAATGGTTCCGCATGCAGTTGACACTCTATTGAACCGAACGAAAACTCAACATCTGACGAGCGCAAGATTGTCTGGGTATGAGTTGACGTTGCTGGCCAGTCATATACGGATAAAACGATGTAATGTGTTGAATCCAGCAACATTGCTGCCGATCGACACAGAATCAAGCAGTGAAGCAGTACATGACTGCTACCTCAGAACTGAGGAGGAAACCAAGGGTCGTATTGACCTAAAAGATACTCCATTGACAGATCCCGACGGTACTTTGTATGTGGATGGTTCCTGTTTTAAATTACCGAATGGTGATGTAACAACTGCGTATGCTATAGTTACATTGAGAACGATTGTGGAGAGCGCAAGGTTGAGTCAGAATTCAGCTCAGGCTGCTGAGCTCATTGCCTTGACGAGAGCATGTGTGTTGTCTAGAGATAAACGGGTGAATGTGTTTACAGATAGCCAATATGCGTTTGGCGTTGCACATAGTTTTGGACGGTTATGGAGAGAGAGAGGTTTTCTGACATCGCATGGTACGAAGATTCAGCATGGCCAGCTTGTGAATGATCTTTTGGATGCACTTACGTTGCCTAAGCAAGTGGCGATTGTTAAATGTAGTGCGCATCGTAAGGTGACGGATGATGTTGGTCGTGGTAATGCATTTGCGGATGAAACTGCTAAGGAGACTGCCCGGAACCTTAGCACTCGAATGTATGTGACGAGTTCGGTTAGGTGGCCTGCAGAATCAAGTATGTGTGAAAACACTATCGAGAGTGTGAAAGCAATTCAGAATGAGGCCACCGAGACTGAAAAGACCAAGTGGAGAGAAAGTACGGGGAAGTTGGATGCGAATGGTTGTTGGATTGACTTGTCGGAACAGCAAAGATGGATGTTGCCTGATGCGTATGTGCTGGCTGTTGTGACTATGGCACACGGGTTAGCACATATTAGCGCGAAAGGCATCTGTAAATTACTGTTTCCTGTGTGGAAGAATGATGGTATTACGAAATGTGCTGAACGCTTGGTTAAGAATTGTATGGTGTGTTTGATGCACAATCCTGGTAAGGGCACTCCCACTCCACCTGGCCATTTTGCCCCTCCTGCGTACCCTTTCGAAGTTATCCAGTTAGACTTTATCCACATGGAGAGATGTAATAATCTGAAGTATGTGCTGGTTGTGGTGTGTGCATTTTCTAGGTGGATTGAGGCCTACCCTCTTAAGGATAATACGGCTTTGTCCACGGCGAAAATTTTACTCAAAGAATATTTTTCCCGTTACGGAATGCCTAGAATTGTGTGGTCAGACAACGGAAGTGAGTTTGTTGGGAGCGTGATGAAGAGCGTGTGTCGCGGATTAGGGATTGTTCAAAAATTTCATAGTGCCAACCATCCTCAGTCAGCCGGTTTGGTTGAAGGGTACAATGGCACCCTTAAACTAAAACTAGCAAAGATTCAGGCTACGACAGGTCTTTCGTGGCCTGACGCTTTACCTTTAGCATTACTGTCAACAAGGGCAACTGTACACTCCCGAGTAGGGCTCAGTCCCTATGAAATAGTGTTCGGTCGTCCTGCCAATGTTTGGGGGGTCCCTAGACCGGGTGCCTTTTGTGAACTTGAGTATCCAATGTTAATCGATTATCTTCATGACTTGACTGCTAAACTGAGGTTAATTCACCAACAGGTTCACGAAGCATTGCCAACACAGACGGAGGGTCCAGGCCACCAACTCCAGCCCGGAGATTGGGTGGTGACACGCAACTTCTCGCGCAAGAACAATTTGGATCCCAGGTTCACTGGACCCTATCAAGTCCTCCTTGCCACGAGAACTGCAGTTCGTCTTGAGGGGCGGAAGAACTGGGTGCATGCCACCCATACCAAAAAAGTCCCCATTCCGTTGCCAGCAGACTCGTGGGTGAGGAAAGGCATTGCATCAACTGAAACCGAAGGATTGCCGGCATTTGTACCTTTCAGCGACGCACAACCTGTCGGAGAATCCTCAGTGCAGCAAAAAGGCATTATTGAACACTTGTCAACAGAAAACTCAAGAGCAGAACATTCAGCTGATCAACAGGGCGTTGTCCCTTCAACGGATCTTTTGTTTAACGAACAGACACGTCCTGGGAAAACCCGATATTTTTTAAGATCCAGCACTAAAGACTAATAAAAAAACACCGTTCTGTCCCTTGACAAGTGCATTATCCCGTTTTCCATGATCAGTTTGAACACTCATACCATTGTAATTATTTTGTATATATTCATTGAGCTTCGTTCCTTACACTTTTTGTTTCCACAGCTGAGAGACATTTGTTTTTATACATATATATATATATATATTTGTGAAATAAAGGCCGTAGGGCCGCGCGTGTACTTCCTCCTGGTTAGTAGGTCTTGACGCTAGGTTAAAGACCGTCGATTCCTGGGAACTCCTAGGAATTGACTATTGCTACACAGAACGAAGTGCGTCAAGAAACGTTGCGGACGGTCATAGGGAATGGCATTCTCGAAGCTGATGGACTTGGAAAGAGCTCAAGCAAGAAGATTCAAGCTGCAGCAACTCAGTCGTACCAAATGTTTCATATTCCAAATATTCGTACTGTTGATGACTATTTCTGCATTTTTGGTAGGTGCAGTGTATTACACAATGTTTCACTTCTTGTCTTCTATCATACCTACTCCTACCCCTGACCTTAAATTCATCTCCACTGTTTCTCCTCATTCTTTTCACATCCTACCCGAACACGAGCAGGCTAGACGTGCAGAATTCCGCAATAATTCCTTTATTCAGCTCCTTCATCAGCATCAGTTAGTGGTTAACACTACTAATTGTTGGGTGTGTGGGTTGATGCCGCATACTACGGATAAGGGAATTCCATATCTGGTGTTACCATATAGCTCTCAAGGGTCTGCTCGAGCATTTCAAACAATGTTTCGAAGCGCACTGGGTTTCCACCCCATTCGAGAACCACGTTCCCCCTACTCTGGTCCTACTTCGTACCAAAAATCTTTGTCGATAGCAATAGAGGATTTAGATAGCGATATCTATGATCCTTCGCTTATCCCTGAAGAAGAAGTACAAGCCTATAGGGTCCTAAGTAGAGGCGAATATAGTGTGTTCACTAATGAAAAACAGCTTAAAAGTTTACCTCCGATATGGGTTGTACCCCACATTGGTAATTTTTGCCTAATAGGTCGTGGCCGTAGATCGAAAGCCCGACTTGGAGAGAGTGCTTGCACTGAAAATTACATTCTGCCAATGGTTTCCTCCCCTGTGTTCCTGGCTGCCAAGGGTACCTACTTTATTTGTCATGATCGTGCATATGCATGGTTGCCCTCTGACTTTATGGGCTCATGTTTTATTGCCAACTTGTTGCCTCCGACGTTCACTGTAGATGCAGATTATCACAAGACTAGAGTTGTGAGAGGTGTAATTAGCGAAGAGGATACTGCCGGTCAAGAGGCAGGAGACTTTTTCAAGGGTTTCCTCCCGTTTTGGGGACCTATGGTTAATAGTAGGAACCTGAGACAGTTGACTCGAGTGGTAGAATCGACAGCTAATATTACTGCCAGTGCCCTTGGTAATATCACCACAGAACTTCAGGCGGATAGACTTATGACGCTACAAAACCGTATGGTTTTAGATGTGATCTTGGCAGATCGAGGTGGGGTTTGTAAGGTGATCCATTCATCTTGCTGTATTTTCATTCCTGATAACGCTCCGACTGTTTATCAAGCCATCTCAAAGTTGCATAAAATCTCTGAATCCATACACGTGGGTGTAGGGGATTGGACGCTACTTGGATGGTTTTGGGGCCTGATGTCGACTTGGGGTTGGAAAATTCTGATGATCATTGGGGTCGTTGTAGCGTTCCTGTTCACGTGTTGCCTTTGTGTACAGTGTGGTCCTGCCTTATGTGGCCTCTGTGCTACAACGTGTATGAGACAGCCACCTGTTACCAAAGGGACTCGTCTGGATAGAGCTATGCTACAGCAACATCTCGAGGGTCTGATGAATATCGAATATGATTCTGATTAGTGCTTGCCTACATGAGGGCAAAAGGAGCGCCTGAGGTTCCGTGACGATTTTTAGTGATGTTTTCGACTCGCACGAATATGGTCGAGTCTGGTATCTATGAACCGCAAATGACAAGTTCAGTAAATATGCGCAGTTTCGCTGAGCTAACTCAAACCGTTCGTTTGTTATGTGGGTTTTTATTAGTACCCACGGGTTCCATCTTAGATACGGCATCCATTTTGTCTCTTGCCCTCAAGTAGCCAGCGAACGGACGATGTCCGCTTCACGACCCTGAGACTTCCAAGATATTTGTAGAAGACACATGTTCTTTGTAAATGTCTTTATGATGAGGGGGATGATACTATAAGGCAGATGGCCCCGCTCGAGGCCCATCTTGCCGTGCCGGTTTATTGTCTCAGCCGTGCATCTCATTAGGCACGTCCCTTTGATGCCTGTATTTCGTGTTTCCCGATACCTCCCCTTTTACACCCTTTTCGATTCCCTCACTGTCTCCATCTTCCTCTGCACCTGTCCTTGTTCCTATTTTCAATCTGTTTTACTGCCGATTGGAATTCACTAATGTTGGGAAGATGGGTTTTTACAGTTGAGAACCGCCAAATGTTTCCGCACTTATGTTCCGGACCTTATGTGCATCAAAGTGACCAAAGCGACCCCTCTGAGGGATAATTATGGGAACCGGGTTGTAAACTTTGTGTATCATGATGTCCTATGGGTAAAATCTGTATAAAAGGAGCGATCCACAGAACCAATTTGAAGCAGTCTCCCCAAGTTGCACGTGTTGTACTTGCCGTGACTTCTGTGTTCCCTGCAGTAATAAACCTTGAATCTTTGACGCCGAAGGAAGTGTCCCGTGTCTCTGTAGTTTGTGCGCCGAAACAGGTATCCCATGAAGGTTATAGGTGTTGTTCCCTGGCACCGCTGGTACTGTTAAAAGTCCAGTCCTTCACCGGGTCCGATTTCGTTTGTCAATATACACTTTACAGACAGAGAAAGACAGGCTCACGGAGAGCGGGAGGGGGACGGCGGGAGGAGGGACACAGAGTAAGGCAGGACAGCAGCAAGCACGGCCCGGCCGGACCAGATTCGGGGGCGTTCCCGGCTTTCGGCTAACGTCGCGTGATGTCGGCAAAAGCCAAAGAATCTCGGGAACGCCCCCGAATCTGGTCCGGCATTGACGGACAGGCCCCTCGTCCAATGGCTAGGCTCCATTTATGGAGCCAGCCAATAAATGACGAGGGCCGACCCAAACCCCACTACAGTTCTCATCAGGTTTTCGCCTGCGCGAAAAAGCTGCGCAGAGCGCAGCTTTCGCCAGGCAAAACCTAAAAAAGTGAGTAATTTAACGACAATTATAAGGTAAATGTTTTGTACTCTTTTCGTTACATTTCTATCACATTTAACTTCTATTAGTTCCACTGCTTCATTTCTTTAAACCTCAGTTTCCTGCCTTTGCTACTTCCCTCATTCCTTTCTCTATTACCTACTTACTCAACTCCTTCCACTCTTTTTCTCAGTCCCTCTCTTCTCATAGTTCCTCACTCTTGTTCACTCACTCCGTCTCTATTACTCTTAGTGTCTTTGACTGATCACTCTATCACTATTTGTTCATAATGCTTTCTCTGTGTAGTTGAAGCACACTAAGGGGCATATTATGAACACAGCCAATAAAATTATTGCTGTTTTTATTGGCAGAAAACTGGTGCAAAAGTGGTTTTAGCGGCAGTTTTCTGCCGCAAAAGCGGCTTTAGCGACACATTTCTGCCAATAAAAGCTGCAAAACTTTGATTGCCTATGTTGATGATATGGCTCTATGTTACTTACATTTCTTTGCTGTTTCAATTAATCTTTTTCTGTTATTTTTTGTTTTCTGTTTTCTATTTTTTCTCTCTGTTATTCCCCATGTTTTAATCTTATTTTGAACATTCACTCACATTCTCCAAGAAACTCTTCTTTGTTAATGTTATACTCTCTTTTTTCTTCTTTCACTTCCTTATCTATTTTGTTTTTCACAATTATACCCTCTTCCGTCTTTTCTTCGGTAAATAGATCTATTAAACAGTATCTCTTCTTTACTCCCTATAGCTGTCTTTCTTTTAACATCACTCTCTGTTTACTTTCCTTATACTTACTCTTTTTTTTTTTTTGGTTAGCTCCCGGTCCGCGTACCGGGAAGCTAACCGGGAAGCGAACCAAAAGAAATAGAGCTTGCCAGAGTGCTAAACATTCTAGCAATTTTTTTTGAAAGGGGAGGTAGTTCTGAAAAGAACTTTTTAAAAAAATATTTTTGTTGTTTTATATTCTTTTTTTATTTTTTGAACATTTTTTGTTTTTTTTGTTTTTTTTGAACGATTTTATATTTTTTTTGGTTTTTTGGGGGGGGGGAAACAACAAAAAACAGGCATTGAAAAGGGCTCAACAGGAGCAAAAAAAAATTACTGGGGGCGGTTAGGGCAATTATGATGTTCATAAGCCAGGTTGATAGCATTTATACTCATATTACCACATGCTATCAACGCACCACAGTGCATACAAGTATGTTTCATGTGGCCAAAATTCTCTTGTATGTTTAGCACAGTTTCCCGTGCCTCTGCTGGTGTCAATGATATTGACGATCTTGATCTGGCCACAGGAGTTGATGTTGGATTTTCTTCCAAATCCCGTATTTCCGCCCGGCTGTAATTAAGTGGATGCTTCCTGGTCATGTGCCTATGCATGGTATAGTTCCCATAACTATACTTCTTATCAGTCCCTCTTGATAATTTATCTTTGCAGATGAGGCAGGTGACATACCTCGCATTCACTTTTTTTTGGCCTGGAGGGATTGAATAAAACTGCCAGATGAAACTGGCTTTCCTATGGGAAACCCGGGGCACCTCTTCCAAGAACTGTAGTTCTTCTCTCTCCTCTTCCTCCATTTCTTCCTCTTCCTCCTCTGTGTTGGTCATGACCTGGGGAGGTGGTCCTCTCTTCCCATGAGGAGGTGGAGGTGGTGGTGGGGGTGCACCAGCTGAAGCAACTACTGAAGCCATTTCTGAAGTATTAATAAAGGTCTTCCTCTCACAATGATGAAAGTCAGAGTGAGGAAAGAAGGAGGGGTTTTCATCATTTGGGAAAAACAATAGTTCTCAACCAATGAAAAGTGTTATTTTTAGGTCACCTGACCTAGCCTTACATGATTATGAAACCAAAAGTGAAATGAACCAATGAAAAGTGTTATTAACAAGTCACATGACCTGTTATGCTTACGTTACGCGCTCCGGTCCGCGCCCCGGATAGCTTCCGGGTAGCTGCGCTTCGCGCCTCGGTCCGCGCCCCGGGGCACTTCCGGGTGCGCTAACGCGGTACGTCATAAGACGCATTACGCGGCAACGCGATACGTCGCGCTTTCGCGACGCGCCGCGGATCACTTCCGGGGAGCTGCGTTTCGCGCCTCGGTCCGCGCCCCGGGGCACTTCCGGGTGCGCTAACGCGGTACGTCATAAGACGCATTACGCGGCAACGCGATACGTCGCGCTTTCGCGACGCGTCACGATGTTGATTTCTAAAGCGGCAGTTGCGCAAACGGAACGTTTACCGGTTCGCGGACCCGGTCGCGGCATTAATTTAAGCTAACGGAAAGCTTTCCGGTTCGCGGACCGGGAGCGAAACAAAAAAAATATTTAAAAAAATTTATTAATAAACATATAAAATATATTTTTGGATTTAAAGAAGAATACATTTTACAGCTATAGATATTAGCTTTTAAAAAACCAATGAAATTCACTGAAAAAACCATAGGTTATAGACCATATATAGTTAGGAATTAGCATTTACAAAACCTTGAAAATTCACTGAAAAAAACATAGGTTATACACCATATATAGTTAGGAATTAGCATTTAAAAAACCTTATTTTACTCACACAAAACCATTGAAATTCCATATATAGTTAGTTGTACTAACTATATATCGCGCACCCGCAATCCACTGCTGATCATGTCACATATTACATCATTCATGACATGGTCAGTGACATCACTGATGACATCACTGATGACATCTCAAATGACATCACTGATGACATCACTGATGACATCTCAAATGACATCACTGATGACAACATCCAGTGACTGTATTTTTCTGTAAAGTTAAAATATGTCTTACATATTGAAGATTGAGTGGATGTATAAGTGTCTGGATGAATGATTTAGTAGGTGCATGACTGACTGTATGAATGAGTGATTAAATGTGTCTCACTGAGTGCATGGGTTAGTGACTAAACTGTCTTAATTTGTGCATCATTATGTCTGTTGTTCTGGAAACTGCTGCATGTGTTGTTTAGTAGCTATATGAGTAACTATATGGGTTATTGATTGGTTGCCCAAGTATTTGTATGGGAGACTGAGTGTGTGTGTGGGTGGCTGGGATGTGTATGACTCTGTGCATAGATGTGTGAGCAGTTGATTCACTAGATGTATGGGTTCAAAAGTGCATGTGGAAACAGCTGTATGGGCGGTTGACTGTGTGCATGAGTGTATTGGTGAGTGAATGGATATCTCAGTGCTACATGTCAAAGTAAGTACATATATAAAACACAGTACATGTGAGAGTTGACATATATAAATAACTGTGCAAAAGAGCCAGTGAATGTGTGAGTGGCTGTATGGATCATTGTGAACTTGTATCAGGGATTGTCTAAGAGAGTAAATATGTGTTAGTATATGTTTGAATAAGTAAGGTGTGTATAACTGTATAGTTGAGGAAATGGAGGTGTGATTGATTCTTTGCATGACTGACTAGGTGTGTGAGTAACTCCATGGATGAGTGACAGTCTGTGAGTGTCTGTTTACACTGAGTGTATCTAAGGTTATATTAGAGTCTGAAGAGCTTCATCGTATTATCACATGAATGATGTCATCAGTGATGTGATCAGTAATGTCAAATGAGATGTCATCAGTGATGTCATCAGTGATGTCATTTGAGATGTCATCAGTGATGTCATCAGTGATGTCACTGACCATGTCATGAATGATGTAATATGTGACATGATCAGCAGTGGATTGCAGGTGCGCGATATATAGTTAGTACAACTAACTATATATGGAATTTCAATGGTTTTGTGTGAGTAAAATAAGGTTTTTTAAATCCTAATTCCTAACTATATATGGTGTATAACCTATGGTTTTTTCAGTGAATTTTCAAGGTTTTGTAAATGCTAATTCCTAACTATATATGGTCTATAACCTATGGTTTTTTCAGTGAATATATATATATATATATATATTCACTGAAAAAAACATTGGTTTCACACCAGTTATAGTTAGCTGGAAATTTTACTGGCATAAAACCATTGAAATTCCCACGTTATAGTTAGTTGGACTCACTATAACTTGCGCGTGCAATGCACTGCTGATGACGTCACATATTACATCACTCATGACATGGTCAGTGACATCACTCATGACATCACTGATGACACCATCCAGTGAATGTGTATCTTTTTAAAAAATAAATATGTGTTATATATGTATATGTAAAAGTTGATGGAAGAATAAATGTTTAAATAAGTGTTTACATGGATGTTTTAAAAAAAAAATTGATTGGTTAACTGGTTTATTAAGTGTATCTTAGTGAATACATATATTAGAGAGTAATGTTAAAATATTTAAATATATGTATTAGTGTTTCACTTTGTGTATAAGTGGCTGCATGGGTTGGTGAGTAGCTACATGTGTATGTATATGGGTTATTAGATTTTTTTCTTAGTATCAGTATGATTGTTTGTATGGTTTGGTGGGGGTATTACTTAGCACATAGATGCATGAATGACTGACTCTCTCTTTGTATGTGTTTTGAAGACAGCATATGTGCAGGACTCTATGGGTGGATGAGTGTGTATAAGTGTGTGTTAGTGAGTGAATGACTGTCTCACTAGTGTCTTTATCAGTAACTACATATGTTTTAATCTAGTATATGTGAATATTGATGTATATAAGTGAGTATATATGAGAGTGAGGGATTGTAAGAGTTCCTGTTTAAATTAGTATGTGTTTCTATAAGTGATTGTTTAAGAGAGTAAGTATGTGTAAGTTTCCTTAGAAGTAAAGTGGTAGTGTGTGTATAGCTGTATATGCAAATAAATGGATGTTCAATAGTTTATTTGCATGTGTGAGTATGTGTGAGAGTAACTTTTGGATGACTGTCGGTGTGTAACAGGATGTATAGGTGTATCACTACATATGATGAGTAAGTATATGTATGAGTGACTATATAGAACTGTTGGTGAATGAGTGGATGTGTATATAGATGGTGGAATTACTGAATTGGTTGTTGTAACTGGTATGGGTATCTCCATTTTTTTGAAAATGTTAGTTTCTATTTTTGAATATGTGTTTCAAGGGTTACATTACAGTGAAAGGAGGTCTGTCACTCTGTCACTCTGTCACAAGGATGGTGTCATCAGTGATGTCATGAGTGATGTCACTGACCATGTCATGAGTGATGTAATATGTGACGTCATCAGCAGTGCATTGCACGCGCAAGTTATAGTGAGTCCAACTAACTATAACGTGGGAATTTCAATGGTTTTATGCCAATAAAATTTCCAGCTAACTATAACTGGTGTGAAACCTATGGTTTTTTCAGTGAATTTAATAGGTTTTTTAAATGGTAATTCTTAACTATAACTGGTGTGAAACCTATGGTTTTTTCAGTGGATTTCATAGGTTTTTTAATAGCAAATCTCTATAGGTATGAAATGTAATATTTTTTATAATGAATTTTATATTTTATAATTATGTAAAAAAATTGTTTATGTTTATTTTTTTATTTTTTTTATTTTTGTGCCCCGGAGCGCTCCCGGAGCGCGTACCGATGCGCTCACCGGTGAGCGCAGTGTTACGGCACACCCCAGGGCGCGTACCGGTGAGCGTCCCGTTAGCGCTATTGCCGCGAACGAAAACAACATCGTGACGTATCGCGTAGCCGCGTGGTGCGTCATATGACGCACGGCGTAACCGCATCCGGAAGCACCCGAGCGCATACGATCGCGCAACGTAAGCGCCGCCGACTATGGGCGCACCCCGGGGCGCGCCCCCGGGCACGCACCGGGGCACGTAGCGTAAACACGTCGGGTCATGTGATCTGAAAATAACACTTTTCATTGGTTCAGATCAGTTTTGGTTTCCAAATGATGAAAGCCCGGATCATGTGACTTGAAAATAACACTTTTCATTGGTTTAGAACAGTTTTGTTTTCCAAATGATCAAAGCCCCCACCTTTTTTCCTCATTCTCACTTTGTTATTTGAGTGAGGAAGACCTGCTTTTTCCTTACAGAGATGGCTACAGTCATATCAGCAGCTGGAGCATCTGCCCCACCACCACCACCACCACCATCAAAAAGACCACCAGAAGATCACATTGGTGGTCAAGAAGAAGAGGAGGAGGATGATGAAGAGGAGGAACAGACAAGGGTCTTCCTGTCTGAAGATAATCCCCCATACAAACCCAAAGAGCACTTCATATGGGAGTATTTCAAAATCCCAAGGGGTTTCAAAAAAGTCAACGCTGAGAAGGTGACTTGTCTGATCTGTGGTGCTGAGCTGTCCAGGGGGAACCCTAACAAAAAATATTCCTTTGGGAATCATACGATGATTCGGCACATGATGCGTTTGCACCCTAACAACTATTCTGCAGCAGAGGTAAGGGACCTCTGCAGTAAGCTACCCCAATCAACAGCCAGACCCTCAACATCGAAAGAACCCACTCCATCGGGTCCGGAGGCAAGGGAGACAGTCCCAAATATACAAACAAAGTTTGGGGATTACAAAATTGTTTGTATATATTGCAACAAAACAATTAATTATGGTCAGCAAAGCATCACACTAATTAATGTTGCTATGGATAACTACAAATGCCCGAGGAAACCATAATTTTTCCTGATTTTTTTTGTGCTCCAGTTGAGCCATTTTCAATTCCCTGTTTTTTGTTTCTCCCCAAAGAAAATACAAAAAAAGTATAAAACTATTCAGAAAAGCCAAAAAAAGTAAAAAATGTTCAAAAAAACAATAAAAAATATAAAACAACAAAAAGAATAACAAAAAACAGTTCTTTTTAGAACTACCTCTAATTTATAAAAAAAAATAACATTTTTAAAAAACTGTCATTCTTTTTTCTCAACGGTACGCGTAACAGTATGCTCCCGGTACGCGTACCGGGGGGCGCACCAAAAAAAAGAAAAAAAAAGAATGAAGGAGTGAGCATGAGGGAAAGGGACAGAGAGAGTTATGTTAAGAGAAAGAGAGCTAGAGGGAACAACACAAAGGGACTGTGTATTAGATAGTAAACCAGTGAGGGAGGATTAGAAAGGAGAAGTGACTCTAAGTAAAGAGCGGTAAAAGAGGGTGGATAAAAGTGAATAAGGGTAAGACATGGAGAGTGTATGTATGTATGTATGTATTTTATTGCTTGTTGAGCGCTGCTGTCACCCAAAGGGCATCCTGGCGCTGAGACGGATCCAAACCATCTGTAAAAAGCTACATTACTCTTGGGAACAAGTGGGTTTTTAAGTCCCTTTTAAAAGTGAGCAGATCGTGGCTACTCCTCAGTGCCAGAGGAAGAGTATTCCACAGCTTAGCGGCCGTGAAGCTAAAAGCACGTCTGCCCATCCTCACTCTGTTTATCCTAGGGACCCTTACCAGGAACGCCGAGGAGGATCTCAAAAGTCTGGTGGCCTGATACCAGGAAAAGAGACTCTGAAGGGGTACTGGTCCCAGTCCATGCAAGGCCCTAAAAACAAGGCACAGAGCTTTAAATGTTGGACTGGAAGCCAATGAAGGTCGGCCAGGGCTGCCGATGAAGAGGAAGAACGTGGACGAGACAAGGCCAGTTTAGCAGCCATGTTCTGAATCCTTTGAAGTTTAAGGACCAGAATCTTCGGAGCTCCCAGAAGTAGTGCGTTACAGTAGTCAAGCCTACTGAGAATGGAACTACGCACTACCTCTGCTCTGGATCCCCGAGGAAGAAGTGGCAAGATTTTCCGAAGTGCACGAAGCAGGCCCATGCATGTCGCTGCTGTCCTATTTACGGAAGCGTCCAGCTGCAAATTGGGTTCAAATAGGACTCCCAAATTGCGAGCTGATTCAGCAGCCTCCACCGAACCCGGGATAAAAGTTGGCCAAAAATCAACCGGTAGTGTGCGAGAGATTCGATCCGAGGAGCAGTACAGTACCTCAGTTTTTGACCCGTTGAACTGCAATGAGTTAGCTCGCAACCATGCTGCTGTTGCCAACATGCAACGGTGAAAGGAGTCCCTAGAGATTATCTCCGGTCCCTCCAATGAGAAGATCAACTGAGTGTCATCGGCATAGTTGATGACTGATATGCCGAATGACTTTATCAGTGCTACCAAGGGACGGAGATATATATTAAATAGGATTGGACTGATCGCCGACCCTTGGGGGACTCCTTGATTCACCTGCCGGGTGGCTGATCGAAATGGTGGTAATGCCACGGCTTGTTGTCTGTTGCCCAGATAAGAAGTGAGCCAATCAAGGGCCAGACCACTCACTCCCGCACTCCGAAGCCGGCCAAGTAGCACTTTATGGTCTACCGTGTTGAACGGGGCCGACATGTCAAGTAGCACTAAAAATGCAGACTTGCCTCTGTCGACCCGCGTTCGTAGCTCATCCAACACAGTGACCAAGGCGGTCTCGGTGCCGTGAGCCGGTCTGAAGCCAAATTGAACAGCATCCAGGCAGAGATTTGTTTCCAGGAAGTTGGATAAAGCTCTTGTCACCCATCTCTCAAGGATTTTTATCGCGAATGGTAATAGCGAAATCGGCCTATAATTGGCCGAGCAGAGAGGGTCCAAAGAAGCCTTTTTTAGCAAAGGTGTTACAATTGCCATCTTCCAGCTGTCTGGGACTATCGCTGTAGTCAATGATTGGCAGCAGATGGAATGTAATGGAGGGAATAACTCATCTTGAAAAGCCTTCCAGATTTTATGAGGCATTGGATCAAGCGGTGACCCTGATGATACGCCATTGGCCAGAATACTAAATTCCTCCAACGAGGGCACCGGGAAACAGGACAGCTGAGGCAGATCAGGAGTGACAGATAGAAAGGAGAGAGACAGTAAAGGAAGGAGTGACTGAAAGGGAGTGAGTGAAGCAGCAAACAAAGGTAAGTGAGGGAGTGTGGGTGAGTTGTAGGGAGTGAGCATGACGAAAGAGTATTGACAGATTGAGGGGAGAGAGACAGCGACGATAAGAGAGACAAAGTGAGGGAACGGAAGTGAGGAACTGTGAGGACAGACGGACTGAGAGAGGGAGTAACAGGAGTGAAGTAAATTAATAAGGGAAAGGGAATGATTGAGGGAGCAAAGGAAGGGAACAGAGGGTAAGGGAAGTAAAGCAGGAGGACTGAAAGAAGTTGAATGTGCGAGGGGAGTTAGGGAAAGGGGATTAAACATGGAGGATAAGAATAAGTGAAGGAAGCAGAGTAAAGAAACAGGAGTGAGGTAGGGTGAGAGGATAATAGTGAGGTTAAAGGAAAGGGTGATGACAAACTACATTTTTTTAGTCATACTTACCATATAATTAATGTAACTTTAATTACATGTTTTTACTACACTTTGTATCTGTGAAAGAGAGAAGAAAAAATAAGTTATAATTAGTAAAATATGTATTTTAAAATAAAAGATACAAATGAAGAGGTTAAAAATCATAACAGTGTATTAAGAAATAAAGTAAGAGTGAAGGACACAGAAAGGGAAATAAAGTAAGGTAGAAGGGCAAAAAGAGGGAAAAAGAAATAGAAGGAGAGCAAATTACTAAGAGTAAGGCATATAGATTCACTGACAGAGAGGAAGAGAAGAAGTGAGAAATGAACTGAAGGTAAGAAAGATACTAAAAGAATGTGAGTTAGCAAAACTAAATCAGGAAACAGGAGTAAGGAAAAAGATAATGACTGAGAGGGAAAGGAGTCTAATTAAGGATGCATTTAGAAGAATGAGGAATGGAAGATAACTGAGAGTAAGTGAAGGAGAGTCATAGAGTGAAGGGATGAAGGGATGAAGGGAGAGAGGATAATATAGAAGGATTGAGGGAAAAGGAGTGAGGAAGTTAGTAGACAGAGAGACTAAGGGAAGGACTGAGTGAAGTGGAGTACAATGAGTGAGGAAAGGAAAATGAGTAAGGGAGCAAAAGAAGGAAAGAGAGGAGAAAAAGACTAAAGCAGTGTTACTTAGAGAAAGTGATTCGGTGATGAAAGTAAAGAGAAGGACACTGAAAGATAGGAAATGAGGGGTAGTAATGGAACCAGAGTAAAAGAAATGGGATGAAGATCGATGAGAGAGGAGCAGTGAAGTTGTTGTAAGAGAAATGATGGAAGGTAGATAAACACAAGTGAACATAACACAAGGAGAGTGAGGGACTGAGGACATAGAGGTAGTGAACGGAAAATAGAGAGAAGAGGTCAAAAGAAAGGAGCAAACAAAGATAAGCGAGGGAGAGTGGGTGAGTTATAGTGATAGAGTGCGACAATACTGCTCAGTGAGTAAAGAGGAATTACTAAAAGAGCTAAAGAGGAAAAGACGGAAAAGGGAAGTAAAACAGAGAGACTGAAAGCTGAAAAGTGATGCAAGGGAGAGAGGGGATGCAGACACTTGAAATGGAAATGAGGGATTGTGAAAGAAGTGCAGTAAACGAATGGGTGTGAAACAGAGTGAGAGAAAGGCAGTGTGAGTGAGTAAAGAGAGCTGAAAGAGAGAGAAAAAAGGAAAGTGACTGTGAGACAATGGGAATACAATATAAATTACACAATACAAACTGTAGAATAATTTATGCAACATGTTAGATAGTTTATTTTTGCTGTTCTCAGAACATATTGAATTTCATTAAAAACAGTGAGTTCAAACTATTCATCATATGACAGCGGGGAAAAAAACACAATCAAAAAGATTGTGTTTAAAAAAAACCATATAAACTTACAAATCACATATCTACACTAATCTTTGATTCACTTACTTTTCCTTTAGGCCAAATAGTACATCATGAAGGTCCTTTATGTTGGAAGGTACTCTGCTGTTCTCTAAAAATTCCATTTCATCGACTCTCTAGAAAAAAAGCTCCAAGAACATCTGAAATATGTTTCAATGTTTTCATATACTCCTTCTGTTCAGTCATGACTCTTTCCTCATTCCTTCACCTTTCCTTAAGGCCAAATAGTGTCAGATGTATCAGTATATTTTCAAATTAGTTAAAACAAACTCTAAAATTACCGTTTTCCCGACGTTCTGAAAGAAAGGCTCAAACAACATTTTCACAATATTTAAATATTCATAATTCCATCTCTGGCTCTCTCATGTTGAACATTTCCTATAATACTGATATCACTTACTATACGATCCACTTACCATACCTTTATGAGAACTATAATTTTTATATTATCTTCATCACTGTTACTCACAATATAATTTTAAACAGCAAACTAACTTTTATTAACTGCTCCCGTCTTCATAGGGCAATTACCTTTACTTAAATTTTGGTTCTAAAAACACTAGGTATGAATTTTTTAAGTCAAAAGGCAAACGTTGTTTGAAAGTCAAATGAGTGTCATTACAGTGGGTCCAACCTTTACGACATTTTAAATAGCATGTGTAATGCCCTGATGTTGTTGAAGGACTGTCATGATAAATAATAGCTACAGTTGCAAAAGTTCTTCCTGAAATTGATAACTGAGAAGCCACGAATTTATTTATAGAAGTTGTCAATTTACTTCCATCAGGTCTACATCGTTGAAACATTAAAAGGACATACTGACCATAATTTTGTATAAATAATGTGGACAGCATTGCAGACTTACATTGGCTACACACCATATTGTGATCAGCTGCTTTAACTAGATTATTAAAAGACACTGATTTGCAGTCTGGTAAAGTCAAATATATAAATCTTTCAGTGTCTATTGTAGTACTACTTGATAAACTACAATTGTCGCAGTCATGCTGCCATTGATAAGAAAGGCTAAAAAGATTTTTTATATCTACACCTTCATCTTCCAATACATCAAACATATACATTAAAAATTCCTGACAATCCTGCTGAACATTCTGTGAAAATTGATTTTGACCAGAACATATGTCTAGAAGATTTCAAATTTCTGAAACACTTTCTATGTTTGCTCTATCACTGCTACATTTCTCAAACGCAGAATTCAATAAACAGCAGAGTGTTTCATCCCGATTTTCAACAATCTGTTCTTGTAAATTTTGAAGAAAAAAAACAACATTAACCACTACATTAGCATAGCAGTTGACACCAGAACTGTTTTCAAACTGAAATCCAACATCTTCAACAGAATCCCTTTTCCTTCTGCTTACAATTACAGTTTCATCTACTTTTTGTCTTTTTGCTACTACCTCACTGCAATTATTCTCATTTCTTCTTTTTCGGCCTACCACACGTTTTTCAAACAGAGGATATTGAGGCAAATGTGGAGCATACTCTCTTCTTAACCTATTGTATTCTTTAACACAACCTAGATCTGCACAAATCTTTGTTTCATCACACTCAATCAAGTACAATCCTGATAAAGTTCTGACTCGTGATAATGCCACATATGCCATAACCTCTTTAAAAAAAAAAAACTTCCAATGTTCACCAAAGCACTATCTACACTTAAACCTTGAGATTTATGAATTGTCACCGCATATGCCAAACAAACAGGAAACTGTTTTCGGCGAACATATAAGTCTTTCACAAGCAAAAATCTAGCTGAACAACAACAAATTTGTTCTATTTCGTCAATGCCATCAAATTTAATTTTTAAAATTTCAATTCCATCTCTATTTTTGTAATTTACAAAATCAACAACATGACCCATTGCTCCATTTACCAGACCTCTTTCAACATTTAAATTCCTTTTCAAAACCAGCAGTTTTGGATATAGTCTTCTTTAACCACATTGGTGCTAAGGCAATTCCCGCTGGGTGCTGAAAAGCTTTGAAACCCATTGTTCGTGACAAGGTCAGCTCGTCATTAGCACAGCTCCAGTGTGCCTCATGATGAGCTGACCTTGTCATGAGCATGAGCATGGAAGGGGCTAATGAATCCAATTTTGATTTCAAATTTTCTGACAAAATAATTGTTGCTCCCATATGCTCTATTTTATCTATAGCTTCCAGTTTCACAATCTCTTCACTTTCTAACTTTAACATTTTGTTGTTGAAGATGGAACATTCTTTCAGAGTTGGCATCAAACATATCCCAGATTTCTTCTCGTTAATTTTCTTAAAAATATTCTCTGGAAGAATGTTTTCATTTGGGTAAAAATTTGAAATTAATTGTACATGTAAAGCTTCTTTCCCATGCTGACTTACTTTTCCGATTCTTACATCTTGTAGAATATTTTTATAATCTTCATCCTTTGCCTGTCTCATATTTTGGAGTAGTTCTGCATATTTGAAATGTAACCATATATTAACGTTTCCAATGCTTCCTAGGCACTTCCTGGTATCTTCATGCGTGACCATTTTAAAAACTGGTTGTCCTTTCACTGGAGTCAACTGCAGTAGATCTCCAAAAACAATAATGTGTTTCCCTCCAAATAACACATCATACTCTGTTCTAAGAATTTCTTGCATTCTCAAATGCACAAAAGCAAGCATTAGATTTGAGACCATGCTTACTTCATCAATGATAAGAAGTTTCATTTTCTTCAGGACTCTGGAAACTTCGGAACACGCATCTCCAGATAGCTTGTGGTAATGCAATTTGTTATCATGCTCAACTGGTAGCATCAGTAAACGATGTAAAGTAATCCCTTTAATGTTATGAGCTGCCAGCCCAGTTGGAGCGGTAACAACACAAGACAGCGGTGATTCAGTACTTTTCTGCAGATAAGTTGCAATTGCTTTAATCAGAAAACTTTTTCCAGTTCCCGCTTCTCCACTCACGTACAGTCGGATAGGCTTAAATGATGTACATGAGCACTCTTTTTTCTCATGACTAAATCCATGTTCAATCTGTTCTGTGACTTCGTCATATATCTGTTTCTGCTCAAGGTTTAGTTGTTTCACCAAATCTTCTAAGTTAACTACATCATCTTGAGCTTGTTCCATATCTCTTTCCACCTCATCCATGGCAGTGGCAGCTTCATTTTGAATAATTGATCCTCCAAGTGTCGCAGAGAAGACATCAAATTATTTACTCTTCCTTTAGAAATCACTGGTCGTGGAAACCCGAAACGACATTTTGTGTAGAACTTGTCCTTGTTTCTGAATTTTCGACGACAGTACTTTCCACAACGATGGGATTGAAAGCGTAAAACTTGTTGCCTTAAACTGTTTTCTTCGGTAGTTTTCGGCACAGCACATGTTGAATACTCTTCAAAGAACCTCATCACTGTCTCATCCGAATCTGTTCTAAATTTTGGTGCCTCTTTAATCCACAACAACATATCTATGTGAGGAGCACCTCTCGCTTGATACTCCTTTCTCCAAAAGAAATCCAAAACCTCTCCAAGCAGAGGATTTTTTTTGTTGGTAATAAAAGACATCATAGCTTCAAATCTATGATTGAAATATCTGCATACATTCACTGGATCCAAAGAACACAGTTCTCCAGCAGTTTTGAATTCTATATTTTGTATATTTGCATTTGCCTCTCGTAGAAATTGAAGTAAGTCGTCCCATGCATACTCGGCACAGCTAAGAGTGAGGAACCATGTAGGAGTTCCTAAGTTTCTTAGCATACATTTCAATTCCCCATGACGACGGTACCAATACTCATTTGTACCACGCTGACATGCCATGAGATTGATTAGAGGAGATTCCAAAATATTATCTTGCAGATTCACTTTCTCCATAAAGTCCCTCGCCGAAACATTTTGCAGATGTGCTCCACTTTTCAGTATATGGTTTACTGCATAAGAAAGCCCAGACAAGTCACTTTCATACAGTAGATGAAACAAATAGGGAATGCATTGACGAAACCTTGGATCTTCAGCATATCTTACAGTTCGATATTCAGATGCAGGAATTTGAAGTGGTCGATCGTCAAATCGTCCACCTCGATCTGTTGGAAATAAATGTGGAAAACAACGAGCTTCCAAACTTTCTTCCCATACACTAATGAGACTTCCTTTTGCTGCTTTCATTTGAAATAAGTCAATTGCATTCCCCATCACTTCTTTGGAATGCAAAGGATGAACAGTATAATGTTCATATATTTCTTCACTTCTAGACACATCAACTTTTTCAATTTGGCCAGCTGAACAATCACTGTCTTCATCTGCAGCTGTTTCCTCTGCTTCAACACATACATGTTTATAGTACTCATTGTTTTTGACCAAATACAACGTTGCCTTTTTGACTTTCCTAACATCCGCTAAATCTTGCCAGATTTTCTTACTCTTTGTCGGAACCCCATTAACTAGATTAACCAGAGGTTCCTCTTCCACTTTCTCAACACCAATGGTATCAATATTTTTCTTGAAATCTAGAGGCAAATAAACAACTCTTCCCTTTAATCCTCTCTGTAAATCAGAAGGAGGCAATTTCCCTATCTTAGGCTCCATGCGAACAATAGCCTGAAAAGGATGGGCACATTGAATCAAAATAGACTCATATGTATTTAAATCCATCAATTCAGGAGGAATGTCTACCAACTCCAGATTATTTTGAACAGCTCTAGCAGGCATTCTGTTTTGATTTAATTTATCATAACAATATTTACAAATACGCTGATCAGAACTCAAATCAAAATAATTCTCCACCCACAAATAAGTTGCAAAATCCTTCCACTCATAATTATTTATCTTTTCACTTTTTACGTATAAATCAACTAATCTAGTTTGATGCTTATAATGAGTTCGTCGACAACACACACAAGTAAAATTCGGCCTTTCACTTGATTTCACCTTAAACCTGGTAATTTCCTGGTCAAACTTTTCTGTACTTGAAATCTGTACATTGTCTTCCACATTACCTTGAATTTCTGTGTCAATTTCTACACTGTCCTCTTTTCCCCCAAAATAACAAATCTCAATTTCTTCACAAATCTTCTTCACATCTAATTCAGTTCCATGCAAAAGACCACTGTTTAATTGTTTAAGCTTAAGTGCTGGACTTTTTGCATAATACAACCTTCTCACTAGTTTCCTCATTTTGTTATGATGCACTGCTAACATCCTAAAATGATGAAAAACACTCTGACAAAAGAGTGCAGGTTTATCTCATTAATCCTGCCCAGTTAAAAGTAATTCATCTAGGCAAGACCATGTATTTCTCCTCGGAAATCAAGGCTCAGGAGTTCCTAGCCTCATTATAGCATGTTAAATGACCTATATAAGCCAACAAGGGCTAAGGCCTCAATTTTTTACATTGACTGAAGTCTTAGTTTAAGTTTAGTTTAAGTTTGAATTCCACAGAGGTAAGGGCGTCACGATATGGTGGTTTATGGTTACACACAAGGTTGAGGCTGAGGTCTGACAAATAGATTGCACTGTGTCCACTGCTGGGCTGCATCCATCACACGCACAGAACCAGTCTGCGCGCCTCACTTGGGAGTGGGTTGGGGTCAGGGGGGTTGGGAGGGGGGGAAGTCTCGAGGGAGTGGGGGGGGAGGAGCAAAGGGGGAAAAAGAAGTAAAAAGAAAGTTCATGCAATAAATATGTTTACTAATATAACTGAGATGCTCAAAGTGGTTATGCATATTGATGCTAAATTTAGGATAAAATGTGATTGGTTAGTATGTTGGCTTTTTTCTCTCCAGGGGTATGTCAAGGATTAAGCTAATTAGCCTTAACATAGGAGGGCTGAATGATTGGAAAAAGAGGGAAAGGTTCGAGGTGTATGTTAAACTAATCAGGGCCGATATCGTGTGTTTACAAGAGACTCACCTACCCTGGAAAAAAAAACATTGGTTGAATATAAGGGGGTATGAAATTTTATCTTGTTCCTCACAGACTTCAACTGTAAAGGGGGTAGCTATTATAGGCCGGGTAGGTCTGGGAGGAGTTAAAAAATCAAAAGCTGATCCATTGGGCAGATGGGCAATATGTGAATTGAAATTAGGCATTACTCTATGCTCAGTTTACGGATCTAATCTGGATGACCCGGGGGTGATGGATCACATCGAGAGGGAACTTACTAACTGGCCATCACCTATAGTAATGTGTGGTGATCTTAACATCTCAGCCGATTTTACAGGCAACACCCCATATAGTGGCCGCAAGCCCCGGGTATTTAGGGCGGTATCCTCCATAATTCATTCTTATGGGTTGAGGGATGTCTGGGGCAACCAAAAGAAAGATGAACCCGGGTTTACATACTTCTCACACCCATTTAATAAACATACAAAACTGGATTATTTTTTAATATCAGCAACACATCTTAGTAATGTCGAAATCTCAATGCTCCCTATGTTAATATCGGATCATAATCCCCTTGTCTTGAACATGACTGTTAATAAACCAAGGGAAAAAACCAGACCCTGGACCTTTGATAGAAAACTTTTAGCGGATAGTAATTATATAGCGTATATAAAGGGCTGGTCCCAGTCTTTCTTCGATGCAAATAGATACAGCGCATCCCGGGGCATGGTTTGGGATAGTTTTAAGACTGGTCTGAGAGGTGAGACAATCAGCTACTCCGGGCGGCTGTGGAAAAAAGTTAAGGAAGATAGAGAGCGTCTTTTGGCTAAATTGGCGGAGGCAGAGGAACAACATAGGAGAGACGTATGCCATGGGATCCAGGGAACTCAGAGCCTAGAAAGATTAAATAGCATAAAGGCAGATATCCAACGGCAATTGGCAAAGAAAGCTGCAGCAGAGTATCAGACCCGTAGAGTCGGTATGTATGAAACAGGTGAGAATGCAGGTAGGGCTCTAGCGCTACGGATAAGACAAGCCACATCAAAAAACATTATTACTGAAATTAAAGAAGGCGAGCAGACCTATAAAAAGCCAACTGAAATTCTGGAAGTCTTCAGGAGGTTTTATCAGGATCTTTATAAGGAGGATACGGATATAGTCTATCCGGGCACAAATTGGCAGGATACTGGTATCAATCTGACGTCTAACGAGAGGGAATCCTTAGAGCAGAATATTACTATGGACGAGCTTCTTCAGGCACTAAAAGATTTATCTGCAGGTAAGGCAGCAGGGCCCGATGCCATACCTCTTGAAGTCTATAAATACTTGAGGGAAGAAACGGCACCTCTTCTGTTAGACCTATTCAACGGGGTTATTAATACAGGTACCATACCAGAATCCTGGACTAAAACCAACATAGTGGTTTTCCACAAAAAGGGTAAATCGAAGGAAAATCCCGGCTCTTATCGGCCCATATCGCTAATAAACAGCGACAACAAACTATATGCTAAAATACTGGCCACACGGTTGGGGAGGATTATCGCGGGCCTCGTCTCTACCCAGCAGCATGGTTTTATCCCTGATAGGGGTACCACTGACCATATTAAAAGAGCTATAACTCTGTTCGACATGCATGCTGCGGGGGAGGGGGGATCGCGATGATCCTCCTCGACGCAGAGAAGGCGTTCGATCGTGTCAGGTGGAGCTTTCTCTGGAAATTGATGGCTGGTAAAGGATTTGGCCCTAGATTCCTGCAGGCAATCAAGGCCATGTACTACAATCCAACCGCTAGTATTCAGCTAATGGGCGAATGCTCCAACCAGATCCATATTTCAAGAGGGACGAGACAAGGGTGCCCGTGTTCACCCATCCTATTTGCACTGTATATAGATCCCCTGATTTGTCACATTAAGAGCAATATCAATATAAAGCCAATTGTTACTAATGGATTTGAAACTAAAATCCTCGCATACGCGGACGACATAGCTATCACCACTATTGATCCTGCTAGTGCCATGAGGGAAATAATTAGTATTACTTCGGATTTTGGGAAGGTATCTGGATATCGACTTAACGTGGCAAAAACACAGGTATTATGTTCAAGAAATACAGTCAAACTGGATGATAGATATGTGGATTCAGTAGTCTATTTAGGAATTACAATCAAAGCCCAGACAAAGGAAATCATTAAAGATAATTTTTCACCACTACTGGGGAAAATGAAACAGGACTTAAAAAGAATCGATACCCTCCATCTATCAATTATAGGCAGGGTCAATGTCATTAAAATGACAATGTTCCCGAAGATCTTATATAAATTTAGGTCCATCCCCTTTAAAATAGACGACATATTGATCAGGGAAATGGAGGCAATTTTTATGAACTTCGTCTGGCAATATGGTAAGGTGAGGAGATCAATTAAATTTATGTCTCTACCCCAGGGACAGGGTGGATTAGGTATACCTAATCTAAAATTATATAGTTGGTCTTGTCTCCTCACAGATATGGCTATACTCTTTTTTCCTGTTGACACGATACATTGCCAGCGGGGTATTCCATCTATATACCAGCTGGCACTAGGGAACGAAGCATATGGGGCATTGCTAAGGAATTATGATAAACGCTTTTTCATGGCCTCAGGCTATAAAATACTTGAAGATATTCGGGTGGTATGGTTGGCCATACAGAAGAATCAGAGCATCCCGAAGTTTAACAAACATACTCCACTCTGGAAATCAGGGCTATTCCCGCATTTAAGTAGAGACGGCCCCTGGAGACATTGGGAAAGACAGGGAATCACCACATTAGGTCAAGTGATGATAAAGGATGCTCTAAGGCCCCTTGATCTTCTGAAGTCACGATATTCACTTCAAGGCTCCCAAGAGTTTAAATACATACAGTTGACTAACACAATTAAATCAAAAAGACCCACCATAAATATATCAAAAGACTGTACACTATTAGATTACATGAAGGGAGGTGGTCGTCGTATAAGGAAAATGTATGGATTATTCCTGGGAACGCTACCAGATGATATGCTTAAGACAGAGGCTACCTGGGTTGGAAAACTGAGAGATCCCGATATCGATTTAGACAGAGCCATTCTTATGGATAAAAGGTTCTTACGATCCTCAAACTTAAGAGCACAGCACTTTAAAACCCTATTCAACTTATATTATACACCGGCAAAATTGTTTGAATGGGGAAAGAGAGCGGATAACAACTGCCCTAGATGTGGTAATGGTCCTGCTGATCTACTTCCTATGTTTTGTAGCTGTGAGAAACTAGGGCCAATTAAAACCGAAATCGAAAAGTTTTTAGAGGGGCTGCTACCTGTCAGAATAGACCTATCCCCTACACTTTTAATAATCGGGTGTGATGCCAAATTAGGTTTAAGTGTAGAGTCTGAGGCACTTGTTTTTATAGCAACTGCTGTTTTTAGAATATTAATTGCTGCTGCATGGAAGGACATTGGGGCTCCAACCTTTCAAATGTGGATCTGTAGGATGCTCGGGATTCATAACATCGAGTCTGAGCTGTATGCACTGAAGGGAGTGAAATCCAGAGAAATGGGATTAAGGATTTGGTCGCCCGTGGCATCATGGAGGCGGTCAAAAACGGGGGGTCAATAGTTTTCTAACACCCATGTAGATACTCCTGATATTCTTAACATATTTATTGTACTTAGGCCCACACTCTCTCGTTTTAACTTGTTTTAACACCTTTTTAACAAGTTGAGATCTTATTATGCATATTTATCATTCTGTTTGCATATTTATTTATATCTCTGTGCCAATATGTTTTTGTTATGTATAGTAATATTATATTGTCATGAACTTTCAATAAAAATAAAAAAATCAAAAAAAAAAAATCTGTACATTGTCTTCCACATTACCTTGAATTTCTGTGTCAATTTCTACACTGTCCTCTTTTTCACCAAAATAACAAATCTCAATTTCTTCACAAATCTTCTTCACATCTAATTCAGTTCCATGCAAAAGACCACTGTTTAATTGTTTAAGCTTAAGTGCTGGACTTTTTGCATAATACAACCTTCTCACTAATTTCCTCATTTTGTTATGATGCACTGCTAACATCCTAAAATGATGAAAAACACTCTGACAGACTTTTCTAGAAAGACAAGCCAGTGAATGCCCTTGCAAACCTGTGTTTTCTCTCACTCTGCAAGGATCTAACTCTTGCAACATCTTCATTTTCTGTTTTAGACTTTTCTTACTATATGTACGTAAGAAATTACAAAACAAATCAATTGATTCCAGTCGCACATACAAATACTACTACACTTCCAAGTGTACACTGGACCCTTAGTACGTCTCCCTAAAACTTCATCAGTTAACACCTTTTCTGGTTCTCTAGGCACAAGTTTCTCTTTTTCAATCGGACAACCGTCTTTCACCTCATATGCTCGACCACTGGTGTCAACTGCATGCACTAAATCATTCTCCTGGAAGTAACTCTCCTCATTAAAAAACGGCTCACAACTTGAACTGTGCATCCATTCTCCTGAAAAAACTTTACAAAAATTAGTCCGATTAATTACTCTTTTCCATCTACTGTTTGATTTGAAAACATCAATTGTCTTGTTAAGTGTCCTAATTCTATTGATTATTAAAATAAATAATTTTTTCTTAACTTCAAAAGCCTGATCAACAATCTTCTCTACACTTTTCTTTTTCTTATAAAAAGCAGCTCTCTGTTTACCTTTCCTAACGTTTTTTAACAAATGTAAAACCACCCTATTGCGAAACATTCGTTTACGAATGTCTCTAAACTGATTCTGCCTTCTATTCCTATACATATTATTCTCTCCTGCTCCAGTAGTAACATTTTTTGAGGGCCTCTCCTTCCTTTTCAAATTTGCTCTCTCCTTCTCTTTTTCTACATTCTGTCCAACATTTTTTTTTTATCTACATATGTTCCGTAAGAAAGACTTAGTTGTCTTACCACAAGCTTTTTTCCTGTTTTTTGAAGTATTTGTTGTAGAGGAGTGCTGTAATTCCTTTGCTGTTTTTGATTTTTTCCGCTTATCATCTTTCCTTCTCCTCTGCCTTGAGGGCATATTTCCTTACTCTTGAAATCTTGATTTCAATCTGTGGTAAAGAAATAAATAGCATATTATAGACCACTATTACCAAACAACAAAGCAATGACAAAAAGCAAACGGTCTATTCAGGGTTACAGATCAGGTGAGCATTGTCCAGGGGTGCAGAAGAGGTGAGGCCTGTATTGAAGAGTGTAGTGGAAGAGAGGTCTGTCCACGGGTACAAAGAAGGTGAGACCTGTGTCTAAGAGTGCAGTGGGGGATAGGCTTCATGAAGTCTAGTCCACTGCACTCTTACACACAGGCTTCACCACCTATGCTTCCCAGGAAACGCCTCTCTCCCACTACAGTCTTGAACATAGGCCTCACCTCCTCTGTACCTCTGGACATGCCTCACCTCATCTGCACAATCTACTTCCTAATCTGACATAGCACAGGTGACATCATTGTGAAAGGTTGAAATATATTTATTTAATCATGCAGACACTATTTATTCCTTCTCAAAAATCTAAAAGTCATTGATTTGCCCCAAAATCGTTTTTTAAATAACATTTTAGACACACAGTGCAGGTCCTATGTACAAGCATTCAGTGTCCATGAGTACAGTGGAGAGGACTGACCTCCTCGAACCCTTGGACAAGCCTTACCTCATCTGTGTCCTCTGGACAGGCCTCAATGTATTGAGTATAATTGATGGTAACTGGGTGCAGATGAGATGATGCATGTCCAAGGGTGTAAATAAGCTGAGGCCTGTCTAAGGATGCAGATTAGTTGAAGTCTATTCAGGGTTGCAGATGAGGTGAGGATTGTCTAGGGGTGCATAGGAGGTGAGGCCTGTATTGAAGAGTGTAGTGGAAGAGAGGTCTGTCCAGGGGTACAAAGAAGGTGAGGCCTGTGTCTAAGAGTGCAGTGGGGGATAGGCTTCATGAAGCCTACTCCACTGCACTTTTAGACACAGGCCTCACCACCTATGCTCCCCAGGAAAGGCCTCTCTCCCACTACAGTCTTGAACACAGACCTCACCTCCTCTGTCCCTCTGGACATGCCTCACCTCATCTGCACAATCTACTTCTTAATCTGAGGTAACACAGGTGACATTATTGTGAAAGGTTGAAATATATTTATTTAATCATGCAGACACTATTTATTCCTTCTCAAAAATCTAAAAGTCATTGATTTGCACCAAAATCGTTTTTTAAATAACATTTTAGACACAAAGCGCAGGTCCTATGAACAAGCATTCAGTCTCCATGAGTACAGTGGAGAGGACTGACCTCCTCTGACTTTTGGATAAGCCTTACCTCATCTGTGTCCTCTGGACAGGCCTCAATGTATTGGGTATAATTGATGGTAACTGGGTGCAGATGAGGTCACGCATGTCCAGGAGTGTAAATAAGCTGAGGCCTGTCTAAGGATGCAGATTAGTTGAAGTCTATTCAGGGTTGCAGATGAGGTGAGGATTGTCTAGGGGTGCATAGGAGGTGAGGCCTGTATTGAAGAGTGTAGTGGAAGAGAGGTCTGTCCAGGGGTACAAAGAAGGTGAGGCCTGTGTCTAAGAGTGCAGTGGGGGATAGGCTTCATGAAGCCTGCTCCACTGCACTTTTAGACACAGGCCTCACCACCTATGCTCCCCAGGAAAGGCCTCTCTCCCACTACAGTCTTGAACACAGACCTCACCTCCTCTGTCCCTCTGGACATGCCTCACCTCATCTGCACAATCTACTTCTTAATCTGAGGTAACACAGGTGACATTATTGTGAAAGGTTGAAATATATTTATTTAATCATGCAGACACTATTTATTCCTTCTCAAAAATCTAAAAGTCATTGATTTGCACCAAAATCGTTTTTTAAATAACATTTTAGACACAAAGCGCAGGTCCTATGAACAAGCATTCAGTCTCCATGAGTACAGTGGAGAGGACTGACCTCCTCTGACTTTTGGATAAGCCTTACCTCATCTGTGTCCTCTGGACAGGCCTCAATGTATTGGGTATAATTGATGGTAACTGGGTGCAGATGAGGTCACGCATGTCCAGGAGTGTAAATAAGCTGAGGCCTGTCTAAGGATGCAGATCAGTTGAGGTCTATTCACGGTTGCAGATGAGGTGAGGATTGTCCAGGGGTGCAGAGGAGGTGAGGCCTGTGTCTAAGAGTGCAGTGGGGGATAGGCTTCATGAAGCCTAGTCCACTGCACTCTTAGACACAGGCCTCACCACCTATGCTCCCCAGGAAAGGCCTCTCTCCCACTACAGTCTTGAACAAAGGCCTCACCTCCTCTGTACCTCTGGACATGCCTCACCTCATCTGCACAATCTACTTCCTAATCTGAGGTAACACAGGTGACATCATTGTGAAAGTTTCAAATGTATTTCTTTAATCATGCAGACACTATTTATTCCTTCTCAAAAATGTAAAAGCCATTCATTTTCCACAAAATCGTTTTTCACATCACATTTAAGAAACACAGCACAGGTCCTATGTACAAGCATTCCATGTCACTACTTAAACTTCACAATTTCACAAAATACAAATCCCCTATCTTGCAAATGTTCATACCAAGCATTATCAAAAAACATGACACAAACCAACAGCAAAGAAGCTCAATCTGCTTCCTAATCTGAGGTAACACAGGTGACATCATTCTAAAAGGTTCAAATATATTTTTTTAATCATGCAGACACTATTTATTCCTTCTCAAAAATGTAAAAGCCATTCATTTTCCCCAAAATCGTTTTTCACATCACATTTAAGAAACACAGCACAGCTCCTATGTACAAGCATTCAATTTCACTACTGAAACCTCACTATTTCACAAAATACAAATCCCCTATCTTGCAAATGTTCATACCAAGCATTATCATAAAACATGACACAAACCAACAGCAAAGAAGCTCAATCTGCTTCCTAATCTGAGGTAACACAGGTGACATCATTCTAAAAGGTTCAAATATATTTTTTTAATCATGCAGACACTATTTATTCCTTCTCAAAAATGTAAAAGCCATTCATTTTCCCCAAAATCGTTTTTCACATCACATTTAAGAAACACAGCACAGCTCCTATGTACAAGCATTCAATTTCACTACTGAAACCTCACTATTTCACAAAATACAAATCCTCTATCTTGCAAATGTTCATACCAAGCATTATCAAAAAACATGACACAAACCAACAGCAAAGAAGCTCAATCAGCTTCCTAGTATGAGGTAACACAGGTGACATCAGTGTAAAAGGTTTAAATGTATTTCTTTAATCATGCAGACACTATTTATTCCTTCTCAAAAATATAAAAGCCATTCATTTTCCCCAAAATCGTTTTTCATATCACATTTAAGAAACACAGCACTGGTCCTATGTACAAGCATTCAATTCAACTACTGAAACCTCACTATTTCACAAAATACAAATCCTCTTTCTTGCAAATGTTGATACCAAGAATTATCAAAAAACATCACACAAACTAATTGCAAAGAAGCTCAATGTGCTTCCTAGTATGAGGTAACACAGGTGACATCATTGTAAAAGGTTCAAATGTATTTCTTTAATCATGCAGACACTATTTATTCCTTCTCAAAAATGTAAAAGCCATTCATTTTCCCCAAAATTGTTTTTCACATCACATTTAAGAAACACATCACAGGTCCTATGTACAAGCATTCAATTTCACTACTGAAATTCAACCATTCTCAAAAAACATGACACAAACCAACAGCAAAGAAACTCAATGTGCTTCCTACTCTGAGTTAACACAGGTAACATCATTGTGAAAGGGTCAAATTTATTTCTTTAAGCATGCAGACACTATTTATTCCTTCTCAAAAATGTAAAAGCCATTCATTTTCCCCAAAATCGTTTTTGACATCACATTTAAGAAACACAGCACAGGTCCTATGTACAAGCATTCCATATCACTACTGAAACTTCACAATTTTACAAAATACAATTCCTCTATGCAAAGAAACTCAATGTGCTTCCTACACTGAGTTAACACAGGTAACATCATTGTGAAAGGGTCAAATTTATTTCTTTAAGCATGCAGACACTATTTATTCCTTCTCAAAAATGTAAAAGCCATTCATTTTTCCCAAAATCGTTTTTGACATCACATTTAAGAAACACAGCACAGGTCCTATGTACAAGCATTCCATGTCACTACTGAAACTTCACAATTTTACAAAATACAATTCCTTTATGCAAAGAAACTCAATGTGCTTCCTACACTGAGTTAACATAGGTAACATCATTGTGAAAGGGTCAAATTTATTTCTTTAAGCATGCAGACACTATTCATTCCTTCTCAAAAATGTAAAAGCCATTCATTTTCCCCAAAATCGTTTTTGACATCACATTTAAGAAACACAGCACAGGTCCTATGTACAATCATTCCATGTCACTACTGAAACTTCACAATTTTACAAAATACATTTCCTCTATGCAAAGAAACTCAATGTGCTTCCTACACTGAGTTAACACAGGTAACATCATTGTGAAAGGGTCACATTTATTTCTTTAAGCATGCAGACACTATTTATTCCTTCTCAAAAATATAAAAGCCATTCATTTTCCCCAAAATCCTTTTTGACATCACATTTAAGAAACAAAGCACAGGTCCTTTGTACAAGCATTCCATTTCACTACTGAAACTTCACAATTTTACAAAATACAAATCCTCTATGCAAAGAAACTCAATATGCTTCCTACACTGAGTTAACACAGGTAACATCATTGTGAATGAGTCAAATTTATTTCTTTAAGCATGCAGACATTATTTATTCCTTCTAAAAAATGTAAAAGCCATTCATTTCCCCCAAAATCGTTTTTGACATCACATTTAAGAAACACAGCACAGGTCCTATGTACAAGCATTCCATGTCACTACTGAAACTTCACAATTTTACAAAATACAATTCCTCTATGCAGTAAAAACTTTTTACCAAGCATTATCAAAATGCATGACACAAAGCAACATTAAAAAACCACAATATGCTTCCAAATCTTCTCCATAGAGTATACAACTCTCTATCTATATTAAATGAATCATTACTCACCTTTACAAATGCTCTAGGAGATTGAGAACAGTGTCAGACACACACACACCAATATTTCTTTAGCAGAGCAAAAGGTATGTACTCCAGCCACTGCAACTACGAATGGCACAGAGAACCTCTAATTCTACACACATATTCCTCATGGTAACCAATCAAAACTCTTCCCTCTCTATTTTCAAATCAACACCCTTCCCCCCTCAGCCCTTTCTACCTGTTACCATAGCAACTCCCTCCTCACTGAGCTCTCAGGTTTAAAAGTTTATTCTACAATGTTGCAATTCAACTTGGCAAGGATGTTTGACCTCTTTATACCCCAGCTTATCCAGTGCAATGTTTCTTTAAATTACTTTTTCTTAACCATTCAAATTGCTTCTTTTACAAAACAGAACCATGCACCCTAACTTTCAGTTTTCAACTATCTGAATCCACCAATCATTGCTTGTGATTCATGAGCACTAAAACTCCACAGTTTTTTTTTTGCAAACTCCTACTGTTCCAACTGCCATTTCATTCCCACACTTCACTGACTGCACCAGAACCTCCTCTTACCATGTATTATGTCTGGATTATTGGACATCGCTACATCCACTGGGCTCAAAGGTATGCAGCTACCAGAAATTTTCACAACCTTGATTTACCAAATGTGAACATTAAATGGATTGGCCAGAGAGGATTGAGATGTCATCAATTGATACCATTGGTGAAAACCTTTTTGCATCTGCCACACCCTCACCTCATAATTCTGCACTGTGGTGGAAATGACTTAGGCACTTTGACTGGGGTAGGTCTGGAAATGCTTTTAAAGGACACCTTTGAACAATTGATGGCACTTTTTCCTCAAACTGCCTTGGTATTTTCCAATATATGCCAAAGACAAAAATGGAAGTGGTCCAACCAATTTTGTCCACAATTTGAGAAAGCACGGAAACATGTGAATAAATCTGTTTCTGCTTACATGAGAGACTCTCAGAATGGGTTCAATATACAACAATAACTTGCGTTACAACATGCAAGGTATCTACAGAGGAGATGGTGTGCACTTCTCAGATGAGGGGAATAGAATATTCCTCCTGAATATAAGACTGTGCATTGGAACCTACTTGTAGGTACCTAAATCAGCCACAGAACCCAAAAGCTCTTTTCAGGGCTACCCTACCTCTGATCACTCAAAATGATTATTTTTCTCTAACTTTTTTCACTGTTTTTCACCAAAGTACGCTCCCCGGTACGCATACCGGGCCCTTCCCCCGCGAAAATTTAAAAATAAATTGTTTTTTTTGGGCCTATATGGGCCTCCTAAGCCCCCCTCAGAAAACCTAGGGGGTCAGGGAGTGTCTACCGTGCCCCCTTTTACCATTCCCAATGTTGTTTGTCCTCCATCTTGTGTCTCAAATCTACCGAAACACAAGATGGAGGACTCCCGTAGCGCTGCCGGTACGCGTACCGGGGCGCGCACTGGTAAGCGCTCCCAACATTTTTTTAAAGTTAATTTACATAAAAACCTCTGTAGAGATGTTCACCAAATATAGAATAGGCCATACTACATACCAGTCCCTACCATTTTCCCAAATTTGGTGGAATTCCATTGAGCCATTTGCCCTGTAGCCCTATCTAAATATCCTGAGGTAAATTACATGACAAAAACACATATGAAGAGTTAGGTTACAACCAATTAAAATGTTACTTTCATTTTCTACTTTTTTTCCCTGACATTTGATTGGTTATGTACATGAATATAAAGGAAAAATGAGAGGGAAACACAGCCATTTTGACTAGTACTACCTGAGGTACATTTATAAAAGATTTCCTCTGAAAACATCAACTCCTTTCTGAAAGGTAAGTTGTTCATTTGTAAGGGCAACTATGTTCTGCACTTTAACTTAAATTGGAAAAACGTTTTCTGGTAGTTTTTTACTGTCCCTCTGTTATAGTTATAGATTGAGATAGGCTTCTCTGTTATAGTTATGGATTGAGATAGGCTTCTCTGGTATAATTATGAATTTACTTAGGCTTCATCACATGCACTTTTTTATATTTCTACTTCCTGCCTGATACCATACACTGCCCAAAAATAACTTCACTGTTAAAAACTCAGAAGTACCTATCTGAACTTAAACCCAACAGTGCCCTAACTCTACTGATATAGTTATTTTTTTATGCAATTTACAGCAAAAATGGAAGGTAAAGAGGAGAGCAATACAATTTCTTTTGAAATTATGGACAAAGATATTCTTAACGAAGACTTGGATTTCATGGATGAGTCTGAGGATCAACAACTAATTGACTGTCTTGAATCATTTGAATCATGTAATGAAAATTTGGAGGACATTCCAGATGATGTAATGTTAGAAGTGTTATTAAATTATGAACAATCTCAACAATACATTTTTATTTAATAATTAAAAATTGTTCGAGACATTATTCATTTTTATATGTAATTCATTAAATACTACCAAAATGATTATAATATAAACTGAGACTTACAGCATACTGTGAAACTTTTTTGTGTTACATAGTAAGTTTGCTCATAGTTACTTCCTTTCTCCCACTATATTATCTCCAATGTGTTTTTCACATCTCTTTTTCATCTCCTGCCTCCTTTCTCTCACTCTCTGTCTCTAATGCACCATATCACCGCCAATTTTGTGTAGATTCAGAAGAGAGTAAAATGTAATACTTGAAAACATCATAAGGGAGCAGGGTAGACTACCCATGATCCCCTAGGCCTTCTCAGGGAGTCCTTAAAGGATCTGTTTCTGCTTTCCTGATAGACTATGGTATGGATTCCATATACCACAATAACTTCTGTAACAACATGCAAATTATCTACAGAGGAGACGGTGTACATTGAATTTAAGACTGCATTGGTAACTACATGCTGGTACTTAAATCACCCACACAACACAACAACTCTATGCATAGCTACTCTACCTCTAAGCACTTTAAATTATTATTTTACTGTTTCACTGGGTTTTCCCCTTGGTACGCTCCCTGGTACGCTCCCCGGTGCGCGTACCGGGCGCTCCCCCCGCGAAAATCGAAAAGAAATATTTTTTTTTTTTGCCCCGCGGGGACCTTTTATGGCCCCCACATCAAACCTAGGGGGTCAGGAGGGGTCTACCCTGCCCCCTTATGGTCATTTCCCCCTTTGTTTTTGCCACCTCTTGTGTCTCGATCCTACCGAGATACAAGATGGCGGCCGCTCCGGACTGTTTGGAATGTTGACTGACACCCGAGAGCCAATCAGCTTTCCGCGTGCGAACTCGCGATACGCGCCTGTTGCGCTCCCCGGTGCGCGTACCGGGGCGCGCTTATAGATATATATATTTTTTTGAACCTAAATTACTCAAAATCCACTGGAGCACATATCTTGAGACATAGCAAAGGCACATCGGGCTACCAGTCCCTACAATTTTGCCAAGTTTGGTGGAAATCCATTCACCCCCCTTTTATCTCGGCCCCCGCTTGACGAACCCCCCCAAACTTTCAGGGAAGGACCGGAGCGCCGCGAGGCAAATTTGAGGAAAATTTCAGGCACATTCCTCAACCAGTGCCAAAGTTATTCCCAATAGAATGTTGCGATTTCCCTATGGAAAACAATCCTAACTATAACTACCTACTGGCGACCGCCAGTAGGTAATATATATATATATATGTATATATATATATATATATATACATATATATATATATATATATATATGTATATATATATATATACAGAAAAAAGCATTTGAGCCCTTACTACATTTTTGGTATGCTTCCCATGTCTATGAATGCACTGTCACTTTAAAAATGGAGGTGGTACACTTCAATGTTGTTTGAGTGAGGTTTGTTATCTCAGTAGCATGAGTATTACAGCTTTCCAATATATGGATTTCGTATTGTAATTCTATGCATTTTGCGAGAGAATAATAATGTTGTATGTCTCTAAGCAGCATATCGTTTAGATCTTGACATGTACTTGTGCTATCATTTGATTCTTCTGTTGATTTTTCGTTGCCACACTCTATTTTTGCATCTACATGCCCATTCAGGGCGCTATCAGCTTTTAGTACCAAGGTTACGACTGTAATAGCTCATATTGAGCTTTATAATTACCATTTTTCAATCATTGAATGTGCATTTATTGATTTAGACCTGCTTTGATTATTGTATCATGTTCAGGTTCCGATTACAGTTGTGTATATGAACTTCGCGCAATATACTTTGTACCGTCTTAAGATGGCGACCATGCGTGTATTACAGTCCTACTTTGGTTTTGGTTATACTGAATGACGTCCTTTTAAGTAGACGCGCGCCTCGGCTCTCTGTACAATTTGAAAAAGCCCTAAGGCGAAACGCGTCGTTGCTGTGTGTTCCCGGAATAAATTGCCGTGAGGAACGACCCCCTGTGAGTGCTACTTTCTTTATGGACTAAGGATCCTGGGATGTTTTTGTAGCTTGATATATATATATATATATATATATATATATATATATATACAGAAAAAAGCATTTGAGCCCTTACTACATTTTTAGTATATTTCCCATGTCTATGAATGTACTGTCACTTTAAAAATGGAGGTGGTACACTTCAATGTTGTCATTTGATCAAGGCAGGGATCTGCCGAAACGCGTTGTGATGGCGGCTGGTGGTGTTTCCGAATAACTCAAATTAGCACCAAACATGGGTCTACGCTCGTCTTTTCATGGTTCTCAAGCAACTGTGCGAGGTTTGTGGCATATATATATATATATAAAGTGGAGTAGCGTATAGTGGAATAATGTAAAGTGGAGTGGCGTATAGGGGAGTGACATAGAGTGGAGTGGCTTAGAATGGTATAGAGTGGATTGGGGTAGAGTGAAGTGGAGTACAGTGGAATAACCTAAATTGGAGTGGCGTACAGGGGAATGGAATAGAGTGGAGTGGTATAAAGTGGAGTTGTGTAGACTGGAGTGGGGTAGAGTGGAGTAGCATACAGTGGAATGGTGTGCAGTGGAGTGATGTAGAGGGGAATGGCTTACAGTGGAGTGGTATACAGTGGAATAGCGTACAGAATAGTAGCATACACTCAAGACTGTGGCCTGCAAATTGGGGGGAGGGGGGTTTCTTTGTTGTGATCTCTTGAAAAATTGTATGGGGTACAGTTGTACTATGGTGTGGGCTGCAGGGGTGATTTTGCATGAAACCATTTTTATAGGCAACAGGAAACCAATTTAAATGGTTTTCAATAGTAGGGCACTGTGCACTTTATTCTCAGGAGTTTTTGACCTTCTTCAGCACACACTCTGGTCCACGCTATAATTGCCAGAGAGGGGGCATGCATAAAGTTCGTCCTCCTAACGGTGGTCGGCCATTTTTCATCTTGTCGGTGATGCCATTGAAGCCTGTCATTTTTAAAGGATGACGGTCTAGTCACTGACTAGATGCTTCCAGCTCGCTTTATTTTCAGGGCCTGTGAGCTGACACACAATTGGCAGGCCACAGGTGCACCTATGGCACACCAGAGGCAAACCCATCTCTGCCCAACCGCGCCATTACCAGCCATGCTGCTAGAGAGAGGTCTGGTTCAAAAATAATTTCTTATGCCCCATGGATCTGATTGCTCTGAGTCAGTTGAACCGCCATTGTTCCTTAATTGGACACAGATGGGACTGGCTGCCCACATATCTGCTCTTCGTGTTCATGGGTTGTCTCAAGTAAAAGGCGGAGGTTATTTGTTCCGGTCGGAAGGATTTAGAGACTGTTTTTGTATATCATACTAATGTGATATCCCTCCCTAAACATGTACAGGATAGATTCCTGCTAAGTAGCAACCACAAGCCTGATATACTCTTTCTAACAGAGACGTGGCTGTCTGTCTCTACTAATCTTTATATTACATTAGCAGTTCCTGATAACTATCTCATTCAGCAACAGGACAGGTAGGGGCATAGAGGTGAGGGAGTGGCCATTCTTTTTAAATCCATCTACCAATGCAATACATTTGCTTTGGAGAAGCTTAGCCAGGCAGAAGATATGGGGGTTCTCTTTAAGAATCTCACCTAATTTCTCCTTTTCTAGTGCATTTATTCCTCCTCCCCCTTCCAGGTCCCAGTATGGAGTTTATGCATTCCATTAGGGAAGTGCTGGCACCTCTTTGCATGAAATATGCACATTTTTCAGTCCTGCGTGGCTTTAACATGCACTTAGAGAACCCGAAGGACGCCTCAGCAGGTTGTTTGGTAGGGGCTGTATCACCTTAAATTTGTAGCAGTTCATCGTTTCCCCCACTCATAAGGCGGTCATACTATTGAATGGTGTTTTCTAATCTTGATCTGATTGTAGCAGAGCCCCCGGCCCCAGCGGTTTTGTCTGATTACGAAGTGATTTCATTTAATTTTTAGATGATTGATAATAATACGAGCTTATAGGGCAGGAGTCGGTTCATCCAGAATTAGAAATACAGTAACTGGCACGCTTTTTATTTGGCCTTAAAGGATTCTTGTCATGCACTTGCAGCCCACTCCAAGTAGGTTTGGCTGTCAGTTTTCAATTGGTTGTCCATGAGGCTAATCAGGTGCTCCTCTGCGTTTCATTCATTTTTCTTGTGGAACTACAGCTGCTCCTTTGTTCTCCCATGACCTGGTTCTAGAAAAGAGACACCGCAAAGGATTAGAACATCCCTGACGTGCAAGATATAGTCAGGATAACAAAGCAATGTATAAATTGGCCTAAAAAAAGAGTAACGTAGAAAAATCAAGTTGACACAAGCTGAATTCTTTGCAGATAAAATCAGGAAAGTAGGTAACTCTTCACATGAAACTTTTAAAATTGTAAAATAGTTTCTTCACCCTAATGCCTGCTGTGCTAGGATACCCGCTTCCAATGAACTCTGTGATCAGATTGCTGCAAATTAGTAGAAAGAATAGAAAACATTCAGGGCTCACTTGGGGAAGCTGGGATTTTCATCTAGATTTTCTTACCCATCTCTAGAATCCCACACCTGGTCGACTGGACCTTTTTCCCTGTTCTAGAAATATAAAGGAAGATTTCTACAATGATAACTTTGAACAGCTTTACAACCAAATCCAAATTAGACTCAAAGGACCACTGACTACAAACTGAAATTTTGAAGGTTTATTACAAAGCCAAAAATAATTGAACATACAAACATCTCAGCAAGAGGTTCAAAAAATAGACTGGCACTAATACAAACATAAATCTACACAGGATCCTCAGACGACTCAGAATAAAAAGAAAAGTCAACTCGAGTAACATTAGGCAACCGAGAACAGTTCCAGCTTGTAGTTTGGACTGCATTTACAGAAGAAAAAAGAAAATGATTAGTCTGTCCCTACACTATCCTAAAGTGACATCCCTACTTAACAATCCCTTCAAGAGTAAAGGTGTCAGCAGTGAAGACTTCCAAAGAAGTGCATTCACTTTCTAATAAGTCTCCTCAATTATTGACCTCGTTCTAAGATGCTCCTTCCTACGCCTTACTCTGCCTTAAGTTCCCAAATTACCTACAGCTTGCCTTTCCCAAGCCCACTTTCTAACTCCTAGTCTACTCTCCGCTGTCTGCTCTCTGCTCTGAACTGACTCTCCACCCTCGGGTGCTGTCCCTAATACAAAATCCCAAAAATAGTCGACACGCCCAAAGGTAGGCCCCCTGGCAGGTACAGATCTTCGGACTTTTCCAGTATGGCACCTCTCCATCAAGCATCCGTTGGTGTGTCCTTGGGTCCCAGGCACCTTTCTTGCTGAATGTTGTACTCCCAAATTCTTTGGCAGCTCCTCTGCACTCGCCCCTACTATCCATTACCTAAACAATGAACCCTTCTACCTAACAAGCCTTGTGGCCTTGCACCTGCAAGCTGAAACACATGGGAACATCTCTGCAAACCTTCGAAGTTACAATTTAATATTTGGCTGAGGACAGCTTCTTTCCCAAAGAGAGAAAATCATTCCTTCTCGACTAAAGCTAACCAAAGAAAATACAGTTAGGCCTCTACTGGCTTCAGCATGTCCCAGGCCCTTGCACGTTTAAATGCATTTCTAATATAACAAAACATTACATTTCATTGTTATAAAGCATTAGGCCTATTTTCAAAACAAACAATATATTTTCATATTTAAACCCTATGTTAATCCACTCATTTATAAGCGCATGTATTAATTCATTAAGGCACGTCATTGTTAATGCGACATTTCAAATATGATTACATTTCTACATTATGCAACACTACATTTTGATTAAGGCACTACATTAGTCTCAAATTAATAAACACATCACTATAATTTGTGCTGCTTCCCAGCCTAACGTTACATTTCTAAACTACATTAGTAAGATCCTCTAAATATGTGGGTGCTGACTACTCGGGATTATGGTGCACCCCTACAATTTTCAAAATACCATGGCGCTCTCTCACACTTATCATCTCAATCTCTTTTCGAGATGATAATAATAAACCTAACATTATTTGCACTCTTTCCAGATTTGGTTAGATTTCATTGGCTGAGACCAGCAGGGTGATTCTTATGTGTAAATCCGGAACTCCTATGGACTCGGGTAACCATTAACCGTGTTCACAACGCTAATAAGTGGTTTGGCCCAGCTTTAAAAGCCAAGAAACTCACAGTGCGACAAGCCGAACGCGCCTGGCGTCGTGCCTACTGTCCACTAGCCAGGCAGCGCTATGTTTTAGTCCTGTCCGAATATAAGCGAGATATTGTAGCCGCAAAAAAAGACTACTGCACTGGACGCATCCTGGCGGCTGAGAAGCAGCCTCGGGAGATTTTCGGATGGTCCATGAGCTGGCGGCCTCCGACAGGACTCAGTCAAAAATCCCTCCCTCACAGATCTTATGCAACTCTCTTAATGAGTTCTTTGTAGAAAAAGTGGCTATCATTAAGGCAAATATTCCCTCCCCTTCACCTTCCTTTTGCGAGGGCTCTATTCCCATCAATAGCCAGTCTCTAGCCTACATTCCCCCTCTGACTCTGGATTCACTTCCCCCTCTTCTCAGACGGGTGAAATCTGGTTCCCCTGCTGACATTTGCCCAGCACATATATTAAGCCAGATCTTTTTAGACTGTCCTTCCCCTGCTCTTACCCTGTTAAACAAATCATTTGAACAGGGTACTGTTCCGCTTTCTTTTAAGGCCGCTACGATCATCCCTATATTGAAAAAACCCGGGGCAGACCCCGGCGTCCCGGCGAATTATCGGCCAATCTCCCTCCTCCCTTTCCTGGGGAAGATTGCCGAGTCCCATCTTACGCAGGTCCTAAGCTCCTTCATCGGGGATAGCAATTATCTTGCCCCCTTCCAAGCGGGCTTCCGCCCCCGCCATTCCACAGAGAAGGTGGTCTCAGGGAGGGATTGGACTCCAACGTGCCCCAGGCCGTCGTCTTATTAGACCTGTCCACCGCCTTTGACACGGTGGACCACTCCATCCTCTTACGCCGTGTCAGGTTGGCGGGCATCGAGGGCCCTCTCTTGGCCTGGTTGGAGTCCTTCCTGTCTGATCGTTCCCAGGCTGTTCATCTGGCAGAATTTACTGCTCCTTCTCGTGAAATCATGTGCGGGGTTCCCCAGGGCTCTTCCCTTTCCCCTTTACTTTTTAATTTATACATCTTCCCTCTCATTTTTGCTTTGCAGCATATGGAGGTCGCGGTGTACAATTATGCCGACGACCTCCAACTTATTTTTGATTTGTCCCCGGCCTCGCCAGGTCAAACCAGCTTCCAGTCCGTGATGTTATTTATCCGTGACTGGATGAATACGAACCATCTCAAATTAAATCCGGACAAAACGGAGCTGGTTTTGACGGGCGGGGTCGCAAATCCATGGTCACCCCTTTGTTGGCCTTCATCTTTAGGCACCCCCCCTACTCCCTCTCCCTCAGTTAAAACGCTGGGCATTACTCTTAATCATCAACTCACTCTCCACTCGCATATCAGCTCAGTTGTTTCCTCTTGTTTTTTCTCCCTACGGACTATTAGGAAAATCTCCCGTTTTTTTTCTGTTCCCGCCCTCAAATTGATCGTAATGGCCATGGTACTGTCAAAAATTGACTACGGGAACATCGTTCTCAATGGTGCTCCCGCATATGCCCTTCATCGTCTTCAGCTGGTCCAGAACCAGGCAGCTCGCCTGGTTTACGGCCTGGCTAAGTCACATCACTCCACCCCCCTTTTAAAAGCCCTCCACTGGCTCCCTATTAAGCAGCGGGCACTGTTTAAATTGGGATGCCTCACATTTCAAGCCCGAGCGGGCACTGCCCCGGCATTTATCAACTCTGCCGTTACAAACTACTGCCCGCCGAGTGCTCTCCGTTCCTCTTCCTTAGGCTTGCTGGCAGTACCACGCTTTAAAAAGAAAAGAGCTGGTGGTCAGAAATTTTCAGTTCTGGCCCCCACCTTTTGGAATGCCCTTCCCCCTTCAATAAGACTTCTATCGTCTTATATGGAATACCGCAGGGCCTTAAAAACCCTTCTGTTCCAGCAAGCGTTTACTGGTTAGCCACGTCCCTCTGTTTGCTTGTTTTTACCACTGTTGCTCCCAGCGCCAAGAAACTGTTTAGTATATGAGCGCTTTATAAATGTTTTTAAATTCAAATTCAAATTCATGTCCTAGGAGCTTACTATGTCACTCTATTGAATTAAAAAATCCAGCCTCAATCATGTTTTCTGCTCATCCCTGATTCATGGACAGGTTCCTAAATACTGGAAACAGGCAGTGGTTATTCCTTTATTGAAAAAACTAGCAG